>NC_138764.1:95230844-96430844 GCF_965113315.1 Podarcis vaucheri | reverse complement strand
CTCATTTTATTTTAGCTTTTAAATGGAGTCAGTTAGCAAAGCGAACTGATTTTAATAAATATTTATCTTTTCCTGCCCAAAATTGTTCAGATCCTAGATTACACTTAATTTTAAGCGTAACCTCAATTCTTTTAATCTTGTTATTATCGCTTATTAGAGGCAACCCCCCACTCTGAAGGCCCACAAAGGAGGGTTACTTCTGAATGTTGTATCAGCATCTGTAAAAATAGAAAAAGAAAAAAAAGAAATGCATTTTATTTGCTATAGTTTGTAAAGCTGTAAAGTTTAAAACAAAAAAAGGAAAAAGGAAAAAAAGAAAAAACCTTTTCAGCATAAATATATTTTACTTGCACTGTGTTTTTTAGCGAAAGTGAAAGCTTAGATTAAATAAAAATCAAAGTTGAGAGGAATCATCAAAAAAGACAGTTTCTCAGTGTGAAATCAAGTGTTGAAAAATGGTTGGTGTATTTTGTCAGTAAATGTACATAATTTTTGGCACATAACATAAAAAAAAAATGGCTATGTAAACTATAATTATTTTGCTAAAAGACTGTATGCAAGCTATGGGCTTACTTTAAAGACGTCCAGAGCAAAATTCCCCTCTTTGTACCTATTTTTTTATTACAAATATACTAATTGGTTCTTTATATTTTCAGAGGTTATTGTATTAAATTGTCTATTGATAGTACTTTTATGACTGTAAATATGTCGGCTTTCTTTGTGTGAACTCTCATGTTAGATTTTAAGGGCAGGGGCCACCGTGAACACTTTTTGCGCAAATCCTGTTGAAGCGAAGGGAGCTCTGCGACATGAACTGGCATTGGGTTTCAAGGCAGCCTTGTGCGAGAAGCGTTTCCGGTGGATTGCACCTTAACTCTTTTTGTGTGTAAACTGAATGCTGATCAGTATTTTTATCAAACACCCTACAAACTGTTACACCTTTTTATTTCGTCTTTTAGGGAATAAAAATCCTGTCTTTCCATTTTATTTTCATGTAAATTTTGCACAGTTCCTTGTTCATATGTAAATATTTTACTTTCAGAAATGAAGTTTTTAATTGCTATTGTTTTATATAGGATTGAAAGAAAATTAACTCCTTTATTAAAAACAAATTTATCTGTATCTGTGTATGTATTTTTGCTCTATAAAAATACTTCTGTTTCTGGATTTATTTAATTTCTCCCCACCCACCACCCCGTCCCTACACTGCTTCCCCCCTCCCTTTAAAAAAAAACATTCGAAGAAATAACCTTTCTTGGTTTTAATCAGTGTTGGGAAGATAACAATTCATCAGGGTGATCAGTGCCTGAAATAAAATTACAAACTGTATGCCAAGGAAACTCAGCTTCTGCACTTGGAATAAATTATGCTAGTTATATAAACCTGCAAATATGTACATTGCCTAATCAGTTCTGTGTCTATAAGATTCAGCTACTGTGGTATAGTGGTTAGAATACTGGATTTGGGAGAAGGAAAACTGGGTTCAAGTCCCTATATCAGCCTTCCTCAACTCCAGCCTGTAATCTGTAGACTGCATTTCCAGTTGAAGTTTCTGAATTGTAGAGCACGTTTACAAAAGTCCAGTTCAGATGTCATCGGAGCATGCACTATTTGCTGTACTGCCTGGGCTTTGGGATTTCTGGTTCCAAACAGCAGGCTGGGCATAGCTGCCCTGCTAAGCGACCTTGCGCCAGCGACGTTTTTCCAGCAGAATAGTTGGAAAAATATTTATGCCAACCTGAGCTCAGGCTGCAACGGAGGGAGATAAATCCAATAGGTAAGTTTGGCTGCTTGTTTATTTATATGACCAGGAAAGAGCATGCAAGACGAGGAGGGAGAGAGAAGCACGGAGATTGGATAGAAACACGTAGGCTTCAAGCGAAAGAAAAGAAAAGAAAAAGGCAGGGAAACAAATTATAATTCTGGGATTTAAAAAGCTGAATCCTGTGTCAGCTATGAAGTACATTTGCAATGTATGCCAATTTTCCATAATTTTGTTGGATGTTGGAAGGATATAGTGTGATGGAAGGCCGCCACCACCTGGGAAATGTGGCTTCTGATATTTTCCTAGGTACCTACATGATGGCAAGTTTACATTTATAGTTTTAGGAACTAGATATCTAAAAAAACTTTTAAAAAAAGCTTTCTAGGACATTTTCAAGGATTCTGACCTTTGGCCTAATATTATAGCCTGGATAGCTCAGCTGGTTAGAGCATGGTACTGATAACGTCAAGGTTGCAGGTTTGATCCCCACATCCGCATATTCCTGCGTTGCAGAGAGCTGGACTTAGATGATCCTCAGGGTCCCTTCAACTCTACAGTCCTGTGATTCTATGTATTTGTGTGTACATATTTATTTCTGTGCTTCAATAAGTGTTGGGGAATACACACAAGTTCAGGGCAGAGGTACCTGACAGATGGAGATGAATAGCAAGCCATATGATTGCGTCTGAGCTCCGTAAGACTTTCTTCCGAGTAAACCAGTTGCTTGAAAGGAACTAGTTCTAATTCAAGTTCTAGTTCAAGCTTATCCTGCCCCAAAATGAATTAGTTCTGGTTCATGTTCGTCCTTTTACAAAACGGACTCGTTTAGTTCATGTTTGTCCAGTGAACATTTTAGTTCATAAAAAAATCATTCCTGGCAAAACAGTTTCAGCATTCATAATTTTACAAGCTGCTGTGCAGAAGTGTAAGGTCCAAAGGCTTCCTTTTTTAAATTTGTGCCAGATGTACAGCTGTTAAAGGTACAAGACATCATTTTTCCTACAAGAGCATATCCCTTCAGCAAGGAAGAGACAGGAAATGCTTCACATTCCTTCTGAATTCTTAGCAGCAGTGATTAAGCATCTCTGTATCTGTCTAATAAGGCTTAGAACATTGCCTTCACTTTTTGCTTTCTAACTTTATACAAGTCTGATTCATGCTTCTTTTTTAATGAAAGCTAAGATTGGGCTTCCTCCTTTGGTGGTGGAAGAAATTAATGCAAAGATGGACTAGGAATCATTCAAAGTTCTGCCCCAAAATGAACTTAGTTGCCAGATAGACTAAAGGCATTTTTTTTTCATTTTTGTTAAAATTAGTTTTCCAATATTATTCCAATAATAGCCCCATTATAACAATGCCAATTCATATCTAATTAATACAATTATTAATACAAATTAATCAAATACTGGATTATACATTTTAAAGTGACCCTGCCCTGCGTGTTAGATTTGGTGGCTTTAGTTAGTTGGTGGCTTCGCATGTCTTCAGACCCTACCCTGAGACACACGTGACATCAGGTTATGCCAGGCATAGGCAAAACTCTGGCCCTCCAGATGTTTGCTACTACAATTCCCATCACCCCTAGCTAACAGGACCAGTGGTCAGGGATGATGGGAATTGTAGTCCCAAACATCTGGAGGGCCGGAGTTTGCCTATGCCTGGGTTATGCAGAATGAGGGATGGCCTATATAGCTTGAAAGTGGAACAACTGGGTCACATGCAACAGGTAAATCCCCAGCACCTGTCAGTCCATGACAATACTGAGCTAGCATTGCTTTTCTGACTCAGTAGAAGCAAGTTTACTGTGCTTTTCCTTCCTTGCACAAGGAGACTGGAATGGATACAGGTGAGTGGTGCATGTTATAAAAGGAAAGGGAAACTATATAATTATGCATTTAAAAAAGCACAAATCCAGTGGTCTGTATATGCCATGTATATTCTTTTTAATGTACCTAAAATTGCTAGGCACTGTGCGAAATGGAATGAGGTAAAACAACGTCTGCAGCTATCAAGTGAAGACACGGTAGGGAGGAAATTAAGGGGGGAATGAGTCACTTGAATGTAAAAACAAATGAGAGTTGGATGTCACCTGGAAATTTTATTCCTATGATAGGGAGCTTCAACAGTAAAGAGATGCAGGCAGGGGGTGGAGAGAGCAATCATGGGTTTCAAAAGACAGCAAATTGACTATAAACCTGCTTATTTTGCTAATTCTTCTAGTAATCTCCCATGTGACAAGAAGCCTCCAGTTGACTGTAGCAGCTTAAGGTTTCAACAGCTGCTACAATCACTGTTGGACAGCCCCATCTCCTCCCTCAGTGGTGATTTCCTGTAATAACACATTTACCTGTTCTTCTTCTGTAAGTTGTAAAGTCACAAAAGAATGGGAGAAAAGAAAGGAATAGGGGTGAGTTCAGTCAAAACAATAAGCCACAAAATTTAGTAATTACTGTAGAATTCAGTATTCCACAACACCTCAGGCTTTCTGGCTCCCATGGCAGTGATGATAGCAGGATTTCTACTTTTGGGTGGGTGGGTAAGGCTTCCTTGTTGCTGTTTTTCTTTTCTTTTTTGTCTAGCAAGGCTGCTGTGCCTGTTCAGTCTTCACTGATTTGAAAAATTTGTTGCCATGCCTTTCGAGGCTAAGAATTTCCAAGGTTAAATACAATAATGGGGGGGGGGGGGAGCATTTAAAGCAATACAGTGGTACCTTGGTTTATGAACAGCTTAGTTTATGAACAACTTGGATTAAGAATGCTGCAAACCCGGAAGTAGGTGTTTTGGTTTGTGAACTTTGCCTTGGAAGCAGAATATGTTCCGCTTCCTGTTGAGTGTGTTCTTTTTGTAAATTGAGTCCCCTGCTGCTATGGGAAAACACTCCTTGGTTTAAGAACGCTTTGGTTTAAGAACGGATTTCCGGAACGGATTAAGTTCATAAACCAAGATACCACTGTACTGGAACAACAGAACAGCAATAAAACAGCATGTTTAGCGAACAGCTGAACAATGCCAAAGACTGCATCTCAGGCAAATAAAAAGGCCTGTATCCAGCCATCCACTTTCAACATAAGCTATGGTTTTCCCAGTAGTGATGTATAGAAGTGAGAGCTGGACCATAAAGAAGGCTGATCGCCGAAGAATTGATGCTTTTGAATTATGGTGCTGGAGGAGACTCTTGAGAGTCCCATGGACTGCAAGAAGATCAAACCTCTCCATTCTGAAGGAAATCAGCCCTGAGCGCTCACTGGAAGGACAGATCCTGAAGCTGAGACGCCAATACTTTGGCCACCTCATGAGAAGAGAAGGCTCCCTGGAAAAGACCCTGATGTTGGGAAAGATGGAGGGCACAAGGAGAAGGGGACGACAGAGGACAAGATGGTTGGACAGTGTTCTCGAAGCTACCAGCATGAGTTTGACCAAACTGCGGGAGGCAGTGGAAGACAGGAGTGCCTGGCGTGCTCTGGTCCATGAGGTCACGAAGAGTCAGACACGACTAAACGACTAAACAACAACAACAGTGCCAGGCAAGCAGGGGCAGGGGAAGCGGTGTGTGGTGGGGGCAGGTCGCCCCAGATGTCACCACTGAGGGGGTGACAAAATGCCAGGCGGCACTCACCGTGGGGCCTGCAGTGGGCCCGATCCATGAGTCTCTCCTGGGAGTGACGCGGTGGTTTGGGCGCCCACAAGCTCCACGCTGTCCAAACAGTCCACCCGCTGCCTCCCCCTCAGCTGTAGGGCAGCTGAGTGGGAGGAGGCAGGCAGACTCCTTGGAGGCCCTGTGGAGCATCCTGCCCCAGCTGGCCCTGTCCCCATTGGTGGCTGCAGGTGAGCCTTTCTGGGGAGGGCACTCCCATGATGGGATGCCAAAACTCAGAAGACCCTTTTCTTCATTTCCACCCGTTCAACCTCTTGACTGAAGGGCAGGGCACCTCAAATGCCTTATGAGGAACGGTTAAGGGAGCTGGGCATGTTTAGCCTGGAGAAGAGGAGGTTAAGGGGTGATATGATAGCCATGTTCAAATATATAAAGGGATGTCACATAGAGGAGGGAGAAAGGTTGTTTTCTGCTGCTCCAGAGAAGCGGACACGGAGCAATGGATCCAAACTACAAGAAAGAAGATTCCACCTAAACATTAGGAAGAACTTCCTGACAGTAAGAGCTGTTTGACAGTGGAATTTGCTGCCAAGGAGTGTGGTGGAGTCTCCTACTTTGGAGGTCCAACTCCCTGCCAAGCAGGAAACACCATCAGAGCACTCCTGACATATGGTTGTCAAGCCTCTGCTTAAAGACCTCCAAAGTAGGAGACTCCACCACACTCCTTGGCAGCAAATTCCACTGTCCAACAGCTCTTACTGTCAGGAAGTTCTTCCTAATGTTTAGGTGGAATCTTCTTTCTTGTAGTTTGGATCCATTGCTCCGTGTCCGCTTCTCTGGAGCAGCAGAAAACAACCTTTCTCCCTCCTCTATGTGACATCCTTTTATATATTTGAACATGGCTATCATATCACCCCTTAACCTCCTCTTCTCCAGGCTAAACATGCCCAGCTCCCTTAGCCGTTCCTCATAAGGCATCGTTTCCAGGCCTTTGACCATTTTGGTTGCCCTCCTCTGGACACGTTCCAGTTTGTCAGTGTCCTTCTTGAATTGTGGTGCCCAGAACTGGACACAGTACTCCAGGTGAGGTCTGACCAGAGCAGAATACAGTGGCAGTATTACTTCCCTTGATCTAGATGCTATACTCCTATTGATGCAGCCCAGAATTGCATTGGCTTTTTTAGCTGCCGCGTCACACTGTTGGCTCATGTCAAGTTTGTGGTCAACCAAGACTCCTAGATCCTTTTCACATGTACTGCTCTCAAGCCAGGTGTCACCCATCTTGTATTTGTGCCTCTCATTTTTTTTGCCCAAGTGCAATACTTTACATTTCTCCCTGTTAAAATTCATCTTGTTTGTTTTGGCCCAGTTCTCTAATCTGTCAAGGTCGTTTTGAAGTGTGATCCTGTCCTCTGGGGTGTTAGCCACCCCTCCCAGTTTGGTGTCATCTGCAAATTTGATCAAGATGCCCTTGAGTCCATCATCCAAGTCGTTGATAAAGATGTTGAATAAGACCGGGCCCAAGACAGAACCCTGTGGCACCCCACTAGTCACTCTTCTCCAGGATGAAGAGGAACCATTGATGAGCACCCTTTGGGTTCGGTCAGTCAGCCAGTTACAAATCCACTGAGTGGTAGCATAGTCAAGACCACATTTTACCAGTTTCTTTACAAGAATATCATGGGGCACCTTGTCAAATGCCTTGCTGAAATCAAGGTAGGCTACATCCACTGCGTTCCCTTCATCTACCAGGCTTGTAATTCTGTCAAAAAACGAGATCAGGTTAGTCTGACATGACTTATGTTCCAGAAATCCATGCTGACTATTGGTGATCACAGCATTCCTTTCTAGAAAACTGTTTGTGAATGGAAACGAATAAACAACAAGCTTTGCCTTATAGGAGAGCCAGCTCTGAATTTCTCATCTCTCCCGAATCTGTAGCCAGTCAGTTTTTTTTCTACAAGGAAATGGTTGTGGCACCTGGGGCTTTTTAGTTTTGAAAGAGTTGAATAAGAGGTGGCATGATGGAAGCACATATATGTTCCCAGAATTATTATTATTTCGTTCTACCGACTTCCTGCCAGCTCCGCATGCCTTTAAATGTTCATTTGCTTAGCACACTATTTGATTCAATTTCCCGTTACTAATTATCAGAAATATGGTATTTTCTTACACTTATCCAATGTATCACAAAAGTTATTCAAAGTCTGCCACAGACATCATGTTATTACAGTAATCCTTAAGGTATTATTTTGTACACGCCCCATTTCCTAATGAAAGTTTGGTCAGTATGGTCTCTTACTTTTTCTGTTAATTTAGCCAACTCTACATACTCCACCAATTTATGTTGCCACTCCAACTTTGTCGGTACTTTTTCAGTCTTCCAGTTCATAGCTATTAATATTCTTTTAATATTAATATTCTATTAATATTCTTGCAGCCACTGTGGTGTACAAGAATATTTCCCTTGCATTCTTGGGTATATCAGAGCCTAGTATCCCCAAAAGGAAAGCCTCTGGGTTTTTTTAATAAACGAAACCTTAAAGATTCTTTTAAGCTCCATGTAAATTACATTCCATAACTCCCTGATTTTCTTGCATGCCCACCACATGTGCAGCATTAAGCCTACTGCTTCTCCACATCTCCAGCATTTGCCTGAGACGCTTTTATACATTTTGGATAATTTTAATGGTGTCAGGTACCAGCGGTACTGCATCTTCATAAAAATTTTCCCTCAAGGTGTATTCTATCTATTAAATCATAACCACAATATCATAATCTCATTACTTCTCTTACTCATAGCTAGGGTTGCCATATTTGACCCTTCTTGTTGACCCTTTGGGGCAAATCGCAAAAAAGAAACATTTTTGAGAAACGACACGGCCAACATGACTTGCCATACGTCTGGATTTTCCCACACATTTTGCCGATTTCCGTTCAGACACTGCTTCTGAGTGCAGTATTCTGGGTATGTCCAGGAAATTCCGTATGTATGGCGATCCTACTCCTAGCTGCTCGCAAGTTCATCATGCTATAATGTTTCTTTAGATATTCCAAAGAAGGCAACCATTTTTCCATAAAACACTCATCATTCAATTCTCTTCATTTTGCTGTTAGTTTTGTTGATTCTGCACAGTCCATCATCTTACTTATCCATTCTTCTTTTGAGGGAATTTCATCTTCCTTCCATTTCTGCGCATATAGAATCCTATACACGCATGTAAACAACTTTAACCCAGAATTATTGTATAATGGGAACATAGGAAGCTGCCTAATGCCAGGTTGTTGCATCTCGTTCAGCACTGTCTACAATGGCAGGTGGCATCTCACCTGGGTTTCAGGTAGGACCCCTTCCCATCTCTGCCTGCAGTGGTAGCTGGTGGACTGTTATATACTGAGCTGAATCCTTGAACAATAGGATCCAGAATGCAGCAGTCTATTGGTCCGCAAAAGCCACCCAATCTAGCTCCAGGTGGAAGTGAATCAGCGACCTTATTGGCCTGCAGGAGCAGCCAATCAGGCTCCTGGGTGAAGTGAATCAGCAACCTGATTGGCCTGCAGGAGCAGCCAATCAGGCTTCTGGAGGAGGTGAATCCGCAACCTGATTGGCCTACAGGAGCAGCCTGGAATTAGCCAGTCACGTGGGGGCCATTGTGTAAATAATGTATATATAGCTAGACGTTTTGGGGAAAGTTTCATTCATTGCTACTATGAGCTGAATAAAGAGCATGAAATCCACACTTGACTCCGAGTATATTTCATGGACCTTGAACCAGGCAACAAGGGTTCAATGAAAATGCCCAGGAGGTCACAAAGGTGGCCTGAGGAGGTTGCATAGGAGGGGCCAGTGGGCAATGAAAAGGTTGTTGGTTTTTTTTATCTTATAGTGGTCAATGATGCTACACAGGAATGGGGTGGGTTAATTGAAGCTCACAGGTGTATGTTTGCAGTTTGACCTACTTAGCTGTACACCTGTGGTCTCTTGACTATTTGACTAATTAAAAGGGGAGTTTACTTTCTGCGCCAGATGCAGGAAGAGATGTGATAGGATAATTGATTATTTGAAACTGTATTTAAGTTGATTAAATGTTTTGTAAGCTGCTGGTGAGGAGGAGTGATGGCTTGCAGCATTTGGCTGTTATGTTTTTGAAAATAAAACTAAGCAAAGATATTGCGGACAGCCTTTTATTTCTAGTTCCAGTCACTGTGTACACTCAGTGTTGGTGAAAAAGTCAAACAAAGGTGCCAAACAGGACTCTTAAAAAGGGCCTCCACAAACTCCCAGACCTATGGAAAAAGATTATTCCCCTCCTCCAGGTTATTCACTTCTGGGCCTACTTTCCAGAATATGGTCTGAAGTGGTGGGATGTGAGTTGGACCAAGACCTGGGAGGACAAGATTAAAACCAGCACTGGGCCACGAAGCTCGTTGTGAGTCTTTGGGTCAATCATTGTCTCTCAGCCTTGCCTACCTCCCAGGGTCCTTGTGAGGATGACACAGAGAAATGGAAAGCCAAGAGTACCATCTTGAGCTCCTTAGAGGAAAAACGGGGATAGAAATGTAAAGGGAGATGATGTCATTCTGCTTGTGTGTTTCTGATTCTAAAGGGATGTGGAGCTTAGGTTTGGAATCATACAAAAAAAGAATAAACCTAAAAACCAAAGAGGGGGGGGAATCTGGAGCACAACCACAATGTTCTGGCCCACAAACATTTGTTTTTAGTTGCAGGACCTTGGCAAATCCAATGTGTGGATGTCTTCTGGGACAACCTTGCCTAGTGGGTTGTGGGAAAGGTGAGCTTCTTCCAGAGAAAATGTGGCAACCTCATGTTAATATCAATTCAAGTAGCTGAGGAAGGAATTTCAAACTGACACTTCTGTATTTAGAAACAGAGGAAGGTAATTGAAAACAAACAGGATACGTTTAAATAATCTCGCTTTATCTGCTGGTGTTGTGGAACGGTGTAAGTTTTCTAAGCGGTATTGAAGCAGATTCTCTCTGGGGTGTTTGCAGAAATAGCTCAGCAAGATTTTAAGTTTAACAGTATCTTTACAAGATAAGAGAGTCTGCATTATACTATCTCCTGGAAGTTTCTGCTGCTTTTGGACTGCAGGTGGTGCTATCAGCCTGCACATAAAAAAATAAGTGTCAGTGCACTCTGCAAAACTTATTTTTTCTCTATCAGTTACTCCCTGGCTCCCTTTTTGGTAAGAAACAGCTTTGCTGAAAAGGAAAGTTTGCCTAAAAAGGATATATGACAAACATTTCATCTGTGGTAACAGAGACTGGAACAGGAATGTTCGAAGTTTGATACCACCAGGGGAGACTTCAGCCAGAACGTTGTTTTCAAACAGTCATAAGAACATAAAAAGAACCCATCAAGTCCACAACCAGATGCCTACAGAGACCCCACAAGCAGGACCTGGGGCAACAGCACACTTCCCACTTCTCATGCCACCAGCAACTGCCATTCATATTGCCTCCAGCAGTGGAACAATGGAAGGGAAATAAACAAGAATAAACTACACTAGTGTCAAGTTTGGCACAACTTGCTCTCTGTTTTGGAGGAATGCTAAGGGGGACTGGGCAAGGTGTATTCTTAGTCTTCTTTCTTCTTCTTTACTTCTTTCCACTGTTCGACAGTGGAATTTGCTGCCAAGGGGTGTGGTGGAGTCTCCTTCTTTGGAGGTCTTTAAGCAGAGGCTTGACAACCATATGTCAGGAGTGCTCTGATGGTGTTTCCTGCTTGGCAGGGGGTTGGACTCGATGGCCCTTGTGGTCTCTTCCAACTCTATGATTCTATGAAATTTCTATGCCACCCTCCATCCGAGGATCACAAGATGGTTTACAATTTAAAAGATCACTGACAGTTAAGTCCAGTCACGAATGACTCTGGGGTTGCGGCGCTCATCTTGCTTTACTGGCCAAGGGAGCCGACGTTTGTCCGCAGACAGTTTTTCCGGGTCATGTGGCCAGCATGACTAAGCCGCTTCTGGCAAAACCAGAGCAGTGCACAGAATTGCCGTTTACCTTCCCGCTGGAGCAGTACCTATTTATCTACTCGCACTTTGCTGTGCTTTTGAACTGCTAGGTTGGCAGGAGCAGGGACCAAGCAATGGGAGCTCACCCCGTTGCGGTGATTCGAACTGCCGACCTTCCGATCAGCTCTCTTTCTCCCCCATCCCAGAGAAGAATATTCCATGCTTCCTATTGGTGCCAGGATGCCTTTCCGAGACTGTCCTGCTATAATTTTTTCTGATAATTGCAAGCTGCCTTGGGATTTCTCTCCGAGCCGAAGGACAGTGCAGCAAAAATTTCAAATTGTACAAAAGCCAAAGGAATGCAATATGTTAAAAGACAGAATCCCAAGGAGACTGGAGCAAGGATCATGGTTCTGGGGATGGATGCCTGTGGTCCTTCCTTCCACGGATGCCTTGCAGTTGAAAGGGAGAGCCGTTTTCTCAGGGTTGCTTCCTGTATTGTGTTTTTATTAAGGTGGGGAGTGGCTGCGGCAGATCAACTCTCTGCACCCGCAGGTGCGTTGCCTGAATGAGCGAGCCAAGTGTTAGCTTATTAGGTAGCAAGAAAGCTTTGAACAGGCTCTTGTTAAAGCATCAGCATCAGCAACAAAGCAGAGGAGGTTGGAAAGACTGGTTGGAGAAATGATGTCTTAGCAGGTCGAAACAACTTGTGAAAGCAACAGCAGACTTTAAAGAAAATAATAATAATAATAATAATAATAATAATAATTTATTATTTGTACCCCGCCCATCTGGCTGGGTTTCCCCATGCTACACATTCGGAGGAAGCAAAGGCAGTGAATAAAACATATCAAGTCTTGGTGTTGGAACAAGGCAGTATCGGAGGGAAGGGACTGTAATAATCATGATCATAAACAAACTTGTCACATTCTTGTAAAAAGCTCTTAAGAACTTTAGAATCAAACAGGGACTCTCTTACTTGCAGAAGATATTTGGGTCTCTTCTTTTTGGCGGTGTAAACAATTGGGATTGTGGCTTGTTAAAGAGACATATAAGGTTCTTAATTACCAAATGGGGAAATTGTAATAGCTGTCTTCACTTACACAAGGTATCACATTGATAGATTCTATTATTATGCCACAGTAACATAAGAGCTTCAAAATTGGGTTTAGGGCAAATTCCAGCTGAAGTTAAGCACCCCGTCCCCCACTGATTTTAATGGAAGACTTAAGCATCTGTTTATAAATGTGTATAACAATAACAACAACAACAACCTTCCTGAAAACAAATTGAGATCAGCACTCAGTAAAGAGAGAAAATAATATAATCGTCATGCAAGCTTTGTTGAAGCAAATCAGGATGGCTGCTCAACAAAAAAGATCATCGGGAGGAGCCCCTGCTTAGTTTCAGAAAGGAGCCTTCAGACCATACTAGGGGGTAATCCCACAACCAAAGTTTCAAAACAAAGATTTGATTCATTTTTCCAGATTAATAAATTCCCCTGACTTTTATTTCTTGCATTAAAAAAGCCTAACACCCTACCCATCATGGGGGTCTGTGTCTCCAGCTATCCCACTCCTTGCCCTTGATAGCCTTATAAGTCGCTGCAGGAAAGGGACCATGAGTAGAATAATAGAATCATAGAATTGTAGAGGACCCCAAGGGACACCTAGTCCAACCCACAGTTGTCCCTGGATGGGCTCGAACCACCAACCTTTTGCTTAACAGCCAAATGCACTGACCCACTGCACCATAAATCATACACACATAAAGCACCATCTGTGGACTAACATCATGGGAGGTGTTCTAGGGCTAAGGTGAAACTGCGAAGCTCCTTCGTTATTTTTGCTACTGGATGCTGCAGTTTGATTACGTGATCTTGTTATATTTATAGTAGTGAAATGTGATTTTTTGTTTTGTTATATTTTCTGTGCTATGAAGTTGTTGCTGTTTTCTTTTTTATTTTTGCTCTGTTATTGTGACATTGTTTTAATCGTGTTTGCTTAATGCACTCCCGTCTCTTTGTTACGATCTGTTTCGAGCCTGATTTTGTAAAAGCGGCATACAAATAGAAGGCGTGCATGAGACTGAAGCACCTTTTTTTCCTTCCTGAAGAAAAGCAAGCTGGCTGGATCTTCCGCAGCCTCCGCATACTCTCCTGGCAACCAAAGACACCTTCACCCTTGTCATACCCTCGTTTCAAAAGGGCTCTGCTGAGAGGTAATCTTATTTGTAATATAATCAGTCTGTTTACTGGTTGGGGAAATATCATCAAGTATTACTTTAAGATACTTAGGGGATGTGACATAGTCTCAAGTAGAAGCCACCCCTTTAGAATGTAAAGGTATTAGTTGGCTGGATTTGCTAATAGAAAAAACAAGCTACGGTTTTATCAAGTCTGACAGTGGGAGAGCAGTTTATTACGCTGGCTGATCACATACACTGTTTCAGAGAGGAAGGGTATTAGAGAGAGATGGCACATCATTAGCAGTAAGTAGAGGTGCGTTGCCATCTGCATACATAAATCACTCCCAGGAAACATGGAACATGATATTTCCTTCTCTTGGGAGTCAGAAAAGAGTGCAGGGTATATAGTGCCAGGGGCAAGGCAGGTGGGTGGGTACGGGAGAGGCTGGGGCAACTGCAAATGAGAAAAACCATGCATTTGGGAAGCCTGCAAGTTATTTTCACACCTAGATCCAGCCCTCGTTGAATTTTAATACACAAATGAGGACACCTGCCTTTCCCAACCAGATGTTTTGGACGACAATTCCTATCAGCCCCAGCCAGCGTGGTTGGGTGACAGTGGGTGGCTCAAATTCCACAAACTGGGACTTCCCAGGTGGAACAAATCCCTTCTTTTGTCTTCTCCAAGGCATCTCCAAGGTGGTGGGTCCCTCCCAACTCTAAGATTCTTTGAGATCTGCGTTTAGGATGTGAGGAAGTTCTCTTGTTTGAGGGCTTGGATGCTGTGCACAGCACCAAAGAGGGGCAAATGGGGGCAGGTGTTCCCCACACAGACCAGCAGCTTGCTCCCCCCACCCATCTCTTCCATTGCTAGATCCATGCGGTTACTTAAAGAAAGGCACTTTCCATATGCAGATTATAACTAGGAGTGTTCATGTGTCCTGCTTTACAGAGAACAGTCATCTATTTGCAGGTGTCTTCGGTTTTGAGGGCTGTCCAGTCTGGCTTAAAGACAAGAGGCAAGATTCAACAAAGGGGCCCTTGTATCAGAAATTAGTGTTAGGATATAGTTCTGTTCCACCTTTAGAACAGGCATGTGGAGTTCTTGTATGTCACATGTCTGTTTACTTCCAGCACAGCCTGCTGGGAACTTCTGTTGTATATAGCTTTTGCCTATTCTGTTTGCTTGGACACGAAGGGAAGCAGACATGTTTTCCTTTGTTCTAATGCTGAATAAACGCTTGTAAATATGCTTACATATGCCTCTGTCTGCTGCTTCTGTTGCAAAGAGTTCTTATCTCTGCTGGTTTGCATGCTCAGTCTCTAAAGGTCTTTGAGGCTTGAGTCGCCGTTTTGAGTTCACCTGGCTGCCTGCCGGTGGGCTGGAGCCAGCTGGGGGCCTGCCAATTGCCCCTGTCTCCCTGACGCATCCCAACAGTTAGTGCAAGGATTTCTTATAGCGCAAACAGGGCTTTTCACTCCCTCCTGGCAGCCCCATGCCCCCCCATTGCCTTGGGGTGCATGTCAGGGAAGCCCTCGGAACCATGCACAGGGGGAGATCATTCTGCCTGGCGAGCTGGAATTCTTTTTGCTGGTGGAATGATCTCCTATGTTGGATTCCTCCCATATAACGGCCACCACCCCAAGTCGATGGCCACCAACTTGGATTAGACAAATTCAGGGAGCGCAAGGCTATCAGTGCTACTAATTCTGATGCCCATGCTTTGCCTGCTGGAAACGGCAGAAGGAGAGAGTGCTGCCACTGTGAGAACAGGATGCTGGACTAGATCGGTCACTGGCCTGATCTAGCAGATGCTTCTCACAATCTTAGAAGGGGAGAACAAGGAGCCTTGAAATTTCCCATTAAGTGTTAGCAGCACCTGATCAGAAGACGGAACAGGCACACAAGTCATGTGGTGTTTCCCCCAATATGGAGAGGTGTACCATATTTCTAAGGCACGCAGGTGGTGCTGTGGGTTAAACCACAGAGCCTAGGACTTGCCAATCAGAAGGTCAGCAGTTTGAATCCCCGCGACGGGCTGAGCTCCTGTTGCTCGGTCCCTGCTCCTGCCAACCTAGCAGTTTGAAAGCACATCAAAGTGCAAGTAGATAAATAGGTACCGCTCCGGCGGGAAGGTAAACGGTGTTTCCATGTGCTGTTCTGGTTCGCCAGAAGTGGCTTAGTCATGCTGGCCACATGACCCGGAAGCTGTACGCCGGCTCCTTCGGCCAATAAAGCAAGATGAGCGCTGCAACCCCAGAGTCGGTCACAACAGGACCTAATAGTCAGGGGTCCCTTTACCTTTACCTTACCATATTTCTACTCAAATTCTAGAAATTATTTCCAATTTGTGTCTACGCATTTAAATCACCACATATTTATTTTTAACATTTGTACGCCACTTCAGCCTTGAAACCTCTGAGCCATTTACGTAGAGCACAACATTTACAGAAGAATAGTTAGTAGAAGTCAGAAAAGCAAATGTCATGCAAATTGGTGCCCTGTTATGTCTTCTTTTTTTGGCGATGCAATTCTTCTCTTCTTCTTTTTGGCAATGCATAATTGACCACCCTAATGATAACTGAAACATAAGCTGGAAGTAAGACTCTAAGTGAGCTCACTCTGGCAATTTAAAAGCAGCAACAAAATCGATAGGATTTGCAAAGCTTGCCTTCCTCTGAAATGCACTTTGCCGGTTCTGTGCCCATATGTGCCCATATATGAATATTTCTGGTGCTGCCACTAGAAATATTTGGGGGAAACAGGTGGTGGGGCTGGTCCCCCAGGAATTGCCTCTCTGCCCATCTCTATTTCTCACCCATCAGACTTTGGTAACAGCAATACTAACGATTAAAAGGCTAGCTGAGAAAGTCTCACACTCTGAAGCAACCATTTGGCTGGATTTTGCAGACCTTTCGCCCTCCATCATGTCTGATTTTTTTAAAAAAAACATTCAAAAAGAGACTTTGGGTTCAGAAAGCATGGCTGCGTGTTGGCTGAGAGACAGTCCAAATTAGTATGCAGAATCAGAACAAGCCTTCTCCCCCCTCCCCTCCGACAAAGGAAAATGTTACAAATTTTCATGTCTGTTTGAGACATGAATCTTGATATATAAGGAATCCAGACTAAATGAATCAATAAAACTGTAGGTAACCATCACCATCATTTTTAAAATTTCTTTTGGTAGACCTTGTAAGTGCAACTGTTTAGGCATCGGACAGAATTTACTTACCGTATTTATGGACACATCATCAATAGGTCTTTGTCTCTGATGTTTCAGAGGCAGTAGTGCAGCCAATCTGAATTGGCTGAAGCAAAGTTTATCAGATGTTTAATATAAGGATAAAGCAAAGCAAGGTACAGCACCAGATTTAGAGTGGTGCATGGAGTTCTCCATGGGACGCGGGTGGCGCTGTGGGTTAAACCACAGAGCCTAGGACTTGCTGATCAGAAGGTTGGCGGTTTGAATCCCCGCGACGGGGTGAGCTCCTGTTGCTCGGTCCCTGCTCCTGCCAACCTAACAGTTCAAAAGCACATCAAAGTGCAAGTAGATAAATAGGTACCGCTCCAGCGGGAAGGTAAACGGCGTTTCCGTGCGCTGCTCTGGTTCGCCAGAAGCGGCTTAGTCATGCTGGCCACATGACCTGGAAGCTGTACGCTGGCTCCCTTGGCCAATAAAGCGAGATGAGTGCCGCAACCCCAGAATCGGTCATGACTGGACCTAATGGTAAGGGGTCCCTTTACCTTGACCTTTTATGGAGTTTTCCACCCTAAGACCCCTCAGGGCACTGAGTCAAAGGGGGCACACAATTGAGAAGATCCAAATTTTGGCCTTGCACAGGGTACCATATTATGAAAGATTACTATAGTCCACTTCTTTCTCCAGACACAATCTCAATACAAATTGCTCCCTAAACAGCAGTTATCATTACAAAATACCCCCCCCCCATGCTAACTGCTATGAAGAGGATAATTCCTACTGAGATTATGGCTGGGGGAGAAGGTGCAAACCTCCCCCCCAGCACGCTGTAGTGTCAATGCCCCCATCATGCCTATTTTTTTTTGCGGGAGAAACTCACAATATGATTGCTACTCATGTCATTAGTGCAACATGTGGTTAGGATCTACCTTAGTATTATTATGATCATGCCTGTTTCAGATGGTGGCGCTGGAGGAGGAGGAGGAGGACTAGGGCAGAGTGTCGTTTGCCCAAGGTCATCTTTGCAAAGGTGAGGTTCGAAACAGGAACCCAGAGGTGGTTTTAGGACAGTGTGACTGGTTCTCCACACTGGGCACCAAGCCGAGAGAGTGCTTAGTAGGCACTTGGCCAGCTATGGGAAGGAGTTGTCAAGTAGATGATGCTTTCATTTGAAGACAACGTTTGAGGTCAAGAAGACTCAAAGCATCTTGTGTGTGTGGCTGAGTTTTATGTTATTTTATTTGTTAAATTTATGTGTATCTTAATGTTATTTTCTTTTAGGGTTAAACTCCCATGCAAAGAAATGGAAGAAGAAGAAGAAGAAGAAGAAGAAGAAGAAGAAGAAGAAGAAGAAGAAGAAGAAGAATGAGAAACAGAGGAGGAGGATAAGTCTCTTTTGGACAGGAGCACCATGGATCCTGTTCAGCAAGTGGATCCTCTTCTCCCTTTTACCGGCTATGCAAAACTCCAGTGCGGTTGAAATGTGCAAAAGAAGAACGTGTTAAATATGAGTCTGCAGCAAAAGGAGTAACTCAGCAGGGAGAATTTCTGCAAACCTGGAAGAATTGGCGTCTGCTCCTCTCTGACAGTTTTCTCCCTTGCCTGGTCAGCATTACGTTTTAAGAAGGTAGGTACATTCTGGCAGGTTTGACATATGGGTGGCGGTATGATTAAGAGTGGCAGCTTTGTCAAAATGTCAGTCTGGATGTGGTGGCTTTTGAGATGTGGGAGTTGGAAAGTGACAGACGGAGATAGAGAAGACAAAGGCGGCGGCAGCTATCTCGTAGCTAAAATGCCCAGCACCATTCAGTTTTAGAAACACCTCTAGGTTGTTGTTTTTTAAAGTTTTTTGGACTTGGGGAAGTGAGTTGTGAAAAGTTTGAACAAGATTTTCTTCCTTCAGTTTGAAAAAACACCCTATCCCTTTCCCGCGTCTGGTGTTTCACTGCAGATATATATATATATATGTGCAATAGCAGGAATAAGCTTCTGCAAAGGCCAGTGCCTCTTGGATGCAAGGAGGACGAAACGGAGAAAAACTGATGCATATACAGTGGCACCTTGGTTTAAGAACAGCTTAGTTTATGAACAACTTGGATTAAGAATGCTGCAAACCCAGAAGTAGGCGTTTTGGTTTGTGAACCTTGCCTTGGAAGCAGAACATGTTCCGCTTCCTGTTGAGTGTGTTCCATTTGTAAATGCTGCTATAGAAAAGCATGCCTTGGTTTAAGAATGCTTTGGTTTAAGAACGGACTTCCGGAACAGATTAAGTTCGTAATCTAAGGTTCCACTGTAATGAGGAAAGGTCACCACAAGTTCGGTCAGAAAGACAGTCTAGGAACCCCGGAGGTTCCCCTCTGCCTCTCTACTTTCTCCATATGCAAACCCACAGGACAAGGTGAGTTCCATCCTACAGCTTATTTCAGGCTGTTCTCTTCCTATCCCCATTTGAGACTTTAAAGCATTTATTTAGCATGTGTAGCTTATTTAGCTGCAGGAATCTATGCCGCTGTTTTAGTTTTTTTAAACTGGCCTATGTTTTAAAAGTGTGATCTCGTGTTCGTCTTACTCAGAGTAGACCACTGAAATCAATGCACTTACTTAAGTCTGTTGATTTTGATGGGTCTGTTCTGAGCAACATTAGCCGTGTTTAGCATCCTAATAAGTTTATCCTGTTGTCGTTTAGATTGCCTAATTCGCAGCCTGTTGAGAATCACATGCAGGCTGCATCATGTGTGCTATGTACCCAAAAGACAGCCTATAAGTAAGTGCATATCTAAGTAGCAAAGGAGTTATCACAGTCAATCTGCCCGCAATGAGATTGCATGATTTGCCATGCTGCAATTGTGTCATTCAGATTTTCTTTGGCCCCAAACTGAGCCCCTCACATGTAATCGGTTGTGTAGATCAGTGTTTCCCAACCTTTTTTGGGCAAAGGCACACTTGTTTCATGAAAAAAATCTCGAGGCACACCACCATGCCAGATGGGGAAAGGTCACTTTTTACTTATGTAAAAAAATAAAAAAAAAAATAGTAACAGCATAGAAGGTAATGGTTAGGCTAGCATCCCTCTTCCAAATATGCTAGGTTTTTATTTGCAGGGACTGTTCTACATGGGAAAGCATTCAGCACTGTCATTCTCCCATCTGCCATCTGAATTGGTACTATTCTGGGTCAACTTACTCTGCTGCATGTGTAGATGAAAATGGCACCAAGTGTGGGGGAGGGGGCAGAACAGGTTTCAGATACAGGATATTAAGCATACACGTACTTCAGATTGAACTGGTTGCTTGCTTTGCAAGTTTTCATTTCCCAAATGACTGCCTTGGCAAGCGCAATACCTACCAGGCTCAACGCCGGTCTCGCGCTGCCGCTTCCCGCGCTCTCAAGGACCCGGGAGGAGGAAGGCGTGAAGGCAATCCCGAAGGCGCGAAAACCTCGTGCATGCGCAGGCCTTCCGCCTGCGACAGCCCAGTAGGCCGGCCGAAGCGAGCGGCGATGGGATGTGGGAGGGAGCTCGCTCGCCGCCCCGCGTGTGCCTATGTGGGGCACGTTACAGCCCCGTGACGTCAGCGCCACGCAGGCAGCCAGGCAGGCAGACGGCGAGAGCCCCGCGCTGGGCGGCCTCTCCTCGCCGCCGCCGCCCCGCCTCTCACCGCCCGACTCACCCGCCTCCCCCCCACGGCACACCAGGCAACGTCTCGCGGCACACTAGTGTGCCACGGAACACCGGTTGGGAAACACTGGTGTAGATAAGACTGTGAAATGGGAAGGGCTAGTATTTCAGTGTGTAAAAGAGCTTTGGGATACATTAGGTAGGATAACAATTTTACGATGGATATAAACCCCCGTGCTTCAAGATAGAAGCCAAGCACTAACTGCTGGGGTCAAGAGGAAACATCTCCCTGGGGCATCTTAGCACATAATTGTCCATTACAGAAGTTTTACACCTTTCTTCCAAACTTGCCTGCACACTAGCTACTGATAAAGAAAAGGTTCTGCGGGAGACAGTAGACGGTCCACTAGTCTGGCCTAAGATGGGTCAAAAAAAGAGAATATATGCATTATTCCCACCACAAAAAAGAAGTCAAAATACGGTGCAGATTTGCATAACAAATTGTCCATGCTAATTTAGATGCATGTTTAGAAATAATGACTACAATGCAATGCATCTCACTACAGTCATGTATTCAATTTAGATTTCTGCTTGCTGTTCAAGCTATGATTCCAGGATGGTTTACAATGCATTAAAATGCACAAGAGCAGTACAAATACAATTTATGAAAGCAGAAAAAAGAAGCAAAATCCCCCAAACCTGGGACAACTCTGGGACTTCCAACAAAGGCTCCTTGCTTTTTACTAGTCATTTTGTTGTTGCTGTTGTTTAGTCATGTCCGACTCTTTGTGAACCCATGGACCAGAGCATGCCAGGCACTCCTGTCTTCCACTGCCTCCTGCAGTTTGGTCAGTTTGGTCAAACTCATGCTGGTAGCTTTGAGAACACTATCCAACCATCTCGTCCTCTGTCGTCCCCTTCTCCTTGTGCCCTCCATCTTTCCCAGCATCAGGGTCTTTTCCAGGGAGTCTTCTCTTCTCATGAGGTGGCCAAAGTATTGGAGCCTCAGCTTCACGATCTATCCTTCCAGTGAGCACTCAGGGCTGATTTCCTTCAGAATGGATCGGTTTGATCTTCTTGCAGACCATGGGACTCTCAAGAGTCTCCTCCAGCACCATAATTCAAAAGCATCAATTCTTCGGCGATCAGCCTTCTTTATGGTCCAGCTCTCACTTCCATACATCACTACTGGGAAAACCATAGCTTTCACTATACGGACCTTTGTTGGCAAGGTGATGTCTCTGCTTTTTAAGATGCTGTCTAGGTTTGTCATTGCTTTTCTCCCAAGAATAACCCACAATAGCCAGGGCAAAAGGTCTGCCAGGCTTGCGTATTGAGAATGCTGCTTTATAGAAGTGAGTTATAAGTGCCTTGAACCCACCAGGAGTGATGCCTCAATGCCTTCTATATGCACTGTGTCAGGAAGGTTTTGGGCATCACATGGCAGGACCGAGTCTCAAGCAAAGATGTGCTCTCCCAAGTCCACATTCCCAGCTACTCCTACTCCTGTCTCAGTGACATCTATGATGGCTTGGTCATGTACACAGAATGGAAGATGGCAACATCCCCAAGGATGCGCTCTACAGGGAGCTGGCTTCAGGCACAAGAAGACCAACTATGTGTTACAAAGATGTCTGCGAATGTGATATGAAAGCTGGCAACGTCAGCCCTGCCATGTGGGAATTCCTTGTTGATGACTGAAGTGCTTGGAGACAGACAGTCAGGTTGTGTATTATCCACAGCAGTGACCAGAGAAGAAATGATCACTGGGAGGAACTCAGAGAGAAGAAAGGTCAGGGTGCATGTGTAACAGTGAAACTGGAGGAGAATAAGAATAAGAATAAGAATAAGAATAAGAATAAGAATAAGAATAAGAATAAGAAAAAATGCCCCAGCTGCAACAAAACATGTCTCTCCCATATTGGTCTTTACAGCCACAGCAGGCACTGTAACTCCACCAATAGTTGGACTTTACTCCTGATGCCTCCATTGTTTCTTGAGATGGATCGATACCAACAACAACAGGCATGACAAAAATGTGAGCTCTGATCTTACTTCCAGGAACAATTGTGGGGGGAACTGATGAGGAGACATGCGAGTTTGTGTGGTGCAGATGCTAACTGCTGATGGGCAATTTCGAGGCTGCCGCTCTCCCTCCTTATGGTTCATTATCTTCCCAAAATAAATAAATTCAAAAGTAGACAGGCTCTGGTGCTTCTGATAATCAGCTGTTCATTTTGCTCAATGTGCTTTGGAGAAATCTGCTTTGTCAGGAGCTGCAAAACCATTCAATTTATTAGCTTCAACAAATCGGGACCCATTAGGTCCAAACAGTAACCATTTTTTCTTGAAGCATAACCCCATGGTTAACTCTAATCTCAAGGTGACACTCCCGCTCCCACTAGGATTTTGTTAATGTTTAGACCTAATGAATCCAGATTTGTCGAAGCTAAGAAACCAAATTGTTTGAAATTGAGCAAATATGTGCATTTTTATGCACATTAAAAACCCTAGGACCCGCAATACTTGGCTGGAGAACTGCACTCCAAAATGAGTGCAACTGTCCAAGGATGGCTGCTATTTGAGCTGCGTATTATTTGAGAAAGTGTGAATTAGGTTGGTTTGTCTTTAAATGCGAACCCTTTTTGATTTCTCCTCCATCCCTAACTGCAGTACACCCCATCTTCTCCAGCAGTAAACATCATGCTTTGATTGGCCAAAGAAGCCACTTTGAGGAACAAGAAGGAAAAATAGAGAGAGAGAGAGAGAGAGGGAGGGAGGGAGAGAAAACAAAACACAAGGCAGATTTTGTTATATAAAGGAGGACTTAGTTGAGATTCATGTTTCCAGAAAACTCTTGCTCTTCACTTTTTAATGAGATACAGTATGTGAGAAGCAAGGTTATGTGTGTGTGTGTGTGTGTGAGAGAGAGAGAGAGTGCGCGCATGAGGAAGAGAGAGGCATCTTCGTGAGGCTCCCACAAGTATTTCCTTAGCATGTTTAATTAAACAAATGGGAGGAAAAAGGAATTCCCCTTCCTCTCAGGCGCGGTGGTGTCCATGTTCCTTCTCACTCAACAAGCTGCTAGACCCCTCTGGGAGAACAGCCTGAGGGCTCCCCGAGCAGAGCACAACTCTTTTTCTTGTAAAAGCCACAGATACTGCCTGCCTCGTTGTGCAATGCGCCGCTGTGAGAAGTCTCTGTGGTCCTACACAGCTGCAGTGGGGGCTCAGCAGTTTAGGCTGCAATCCTAATTCTATTTATGGTAAAGGTAAAGGGACCCCTGACCATTAGGTCCAGTCATGGATGACTCTGGGGTTGCGGTGCTCATCTCGCTTTATTGGCCGAGGGACCCGGCATACAACTTCCAGGTCATGTGGCCAGTATGACTAAACCACTTCTGGCGAACCAGAGCAGCACACGGAAACACCGTTTACCTTTCCGCCTGAGCGTTACCTTTTTATCTACTTGCACTTTTTGGTGTGCTTTTGAACTGCTAGGTTGGCAGAAGCAGGTACTGAGCAAGGGGAGCTCACCCCGTTGCGGGGATTCGAACCGCCGACCTTCTGATCAGCAAGTTCTAGGAAGTCAGGAGGACTCACTGTCAAGTAGACATGGGTAGAGGATTGCGTTGCAAGATCCTCAACCGGTGTGCCCTGTTGGGTTCTGCTGTAAAGTCTGAGGCCAGGCAAGGACAATCTCAGTGCCATGCAATGTCCTGCATTTGTTGTTTTTGTTTTGATATATTATGGTTTTTATGTTGATCTTTTCTGTGAACTGCCCTGAGACCTCCAGGTATAGGGCGATATATAAATTCAATAAATAATAATAGTTGATATTTCTGCACTGCAGGAAATTGAACCAGATGACCCTCAGGCCCCTTCCAACTCTACAATTCTATGATAATTGTAGACTGTTTTTTTCTGATTTGCAATGGAATCCCACCAGGAACCTTTCACTCAGCTCATTTCTAGGGAAAATTCCTGTGCATGGTGAAGGCGATAGCCTCAGAGAACTATGGAGTGGAATAGAAGCAAATTTTGGTCAAGAACTGCTGGCTCATTGTTATGTACTGAAGTTCTCACCCTGGGCCAGCAGGGGGATACTGTCCACATATAGGTCCACATATGCAAATAAGGGATCGAAAGTGACGTTCAGTGATTGGATAGTTACAGAAAGTTGTTACAGTTACGTTGTAGTGGAGCTCTGTATAAGCGGGCTGGCTGAACCCTTCAGTTCAGTTCTGTTCTGATCTGTGAATAAACAAGAGCTGTTTGGAGAATTGCTGTGTCGTCTGATATGTTCACCCACAACTTAACACTCATGGCTTTAAAAGGCCTGATATTTTTGGGTGAGGTCCAGATTTTGCCATTCCAATTTCAAACACTTCCCCCCCTTTTTGTCTGAACTAATTTCCCCCTTTGGATCACTCTGGATCCCAGATTCATATTTTTCAGCATTCTTATTGAGTTTACAGGACCCTGTTCCTTCGATCCCTTCTTGGACTAGTAGTTATAAATCCCGTTCTTTCTTAATCTTGACATTATATAACTGGGAATTTAGTAGGTTTTTTTTTAGCTAGTTTGTACTGGAGGAAGTTTCAAGAGGATGCAGTTTAAGTCTTAGTAATATACATGATATATTGGGTAATTATTTTTATTTGCCAATCCCATCTTGCTCTTTTCTGTTTAAACGTTGCTTTTTTCATTTCATGTATACATTATTTTTATTCTTTATTCTGTTTGTTCTTATATTTACTGCTGAGTTTGTATATTTTCCTAATTTCCTTGCTTTCATTTAAATAAACCTTTCCCACTTACTTTCATTTCTGGCCCAGTCCATTTTTGGTTGCCACCACTAGTTCCCAGAGTCAAGCTCAATGGAGCTAAAATCAAGGACCTTATTTGCACTGACCTATTTATCTTGTTCTAATGGGGCTTGACCCTCACAAGGGAAGTGTGAGAAATGGCCAAAGTCAGTCAGTCAGGTCAAGGCCAGACAAGTTGACCCTGCTAGCTGAGCTATGGGAGATGTTGTCTCAGCCAGGGATCAGAGTTACCTGGAGGCTTAAGAAGACTGGCAGAGCTTCACCTTCCAGTGGCTCCTGCCCTTGGGAAGAGCTGTATGGAATCCTGACTGGTTCTACAGTCACATGATGCAGTCACATGAAGCAGGAGAAGCTGCAGACAAGTCTGCTGATAACGAGAGAGCCATTTCCTCAGGTGCTGAGGGCTCCCCTTCCCTAACAGGGATGAGTTGTGTCCAAATCTCCTTGGGGTGACACTGGGACCCTGATGTGGGAGACATGGCCAATTTTAATCATGCCTCTTTGCTCCGCCTCTTCCTTCTTTCCCCCATCACTTCCTCTTTTAACCACACCCCTTTATGCCACCGCTTTTGTCACGACCTTTTAGCTCCGCCTTTATCCTCAAGATCAGGGGTCAGCAACCTTTTTCAGCCGTGGGTCGGTCCACTATCCCTCAGACCATGTGGTCGGCCAGACTTTTTTTTTTGGGGGGGGAAATGAACAAATTCGTACGCTCCACAAACAACAACAACAATAATAGTAATAATTTATTTATTTATACCCCGCCCATCTGGCTGGGCTTCCCCAGCCATTCTGAGCAGCTTCCAACAAAATAGTAAAATACACTAATGCATCAAACATTAAAAGCTTCCCTAAACAGGGCTGCCTTCAGATGTCTTCTAAAAGTCTGGTAGTTGTTGTTCTCTTTGACATCTGGTGGGAGGGTGTTCCACAGGGTGGGTGCCACTACCGAGAAGGCCCTCTGCCTGGTTCCCTGTAACTTGGCTTCTTGCAGTGAAGGAACCACCAGAAGGCCCTCGGTGCTGGACCTATAACCCAGAGATGCATTTTAAATAAAAGGACCGTTCTACTCATGTTTTACATTCTACTCATGTAAAAACACGCTGATTCCCGGACCGTCCGCGGGCCGGATTGAGAAGGCAATTGGGCCACATCCGGCCCCCAGGCCTTAGGTTGCCTAACCTTGCACAAAACTCTGCAAAGAAACAAGATAATTGTGCAATGAACTGTCCTGCTTGCGGGTTTTCCATGGGCATGGGGCTGGCTACTGTGAAATTAGAATCCTGGTTGAGATGGGCCCCTGACCTCACCATGTTCTTATGAACCAGGTCTATGCTTCCTGCCTTCCACCACCTTTTGGATTCTTCTGTTTTCATCCCATTCCACTGCTCTCTGTTGCTCTCATTCCTTGATGGTTTCCCATCATGTGTGGTTTTGGTGCTTCAGCCTTAAATGCAGAGACTTTCTGGAAACCAGTAAGGCCAAGATATGGAAAGCAGAGACTTCTTTACTAGACTCCAGCAGGGACACCAGTCAAAACGGTGGGAAGAAAAGAACGATGCATTGTGATCCCAATACATTTCTTTGCCATCCTTCAAAACATTGCTAACTGGAGACCGACACTTCAACCTTATCTGGGAAAATAAATAAACAAGCAAATAGATGCACTGAGTGAAACATACACCAGCCCAAACTCTCCTCTTGTCATTTTAATTGAATTGTGTCATCTTGGTTTAGTTTGATAAAAGGGGGGGGGGAGTAATCATAATAATAGAGAGTTAATTAGCAGTTCACAAAACCTGTGGGCTGAGAACAATCTGCCAGCCATAACAGGGACATCTCATGTAGATTACATTAATTTAGTAACCGTGGGTTGCCTTCCTTCCCGCAAATGTGGGAGGGAGAATAGCATAATAAACTATAATAGCCTGACATGCAGATAGGATTGTGACCAGGGAGGAGGTCAGCTGCATGAGAATTTGCAGCCACCTGCATGTTAACAGCTCCTGGTGGTTTCTCCTTGCCTTGGAGAAAGGTGAGGGCTGGCTTGGTTATGTGGGACCTTTTAAGAAAAAATTAATAATAAATTGAGATTCCTTGCTCCCACAAAATGAAGTTGAGCAGGTTGGAATGGGAGGGGAACACAGTCAAAGCTCCTGTAGCAGTGGAGACGAAGAATGGTCAAAAATGCCTACCCGTCAAGTGTCCCTGTTTTCCCAGGACATTCACAGAATTGCAGAAGCAATCCTGGCAATCTGGGATTGGCTCATTCTCCTCCCTCCAGTGCCACCATCTCTGAGCATGGGAGGAGAATGGTCTGGTACTCGCAGCTGCTGCTTATCAAGGGAACCTTCGTGAAGTGGGACCCTTGTGCTCAGGGGAGGCATTTTCTCGCGGAGCAGAGGCAGAGGACATGCACGATGCTCTTGCCGGCTTTTCTCTGCCACCGCCAAAACTGTCACCACCATCATGGCGGCATGAGGCGCAATGCAGGCACAGGAAGGAAGCAAGGAGGGAAGAGAGTGAGCAACTGCCAGGTATGGGTTGTGGCAGGAGAGGCAGCCAGCTGATTTGCGCATCATTTGGTGCCATGCTCCTGTGTGAGCCAGCCAGCCAGCCAGCCAGCCAGCCAGCTGACATGTGTCATGATTTTCTGCTGAAAAATGTTGGAGGGTATCAGGGCCAGATTTAGCTTTGAAGGGGCCCTAAGCTACTGAAGGTAATGGGGCCCTTTATATGTCCAGCTGTCCTTCCTCAACAACAAATCAACAATTTTTTTGCTGTTTTTTGTGTTGAATATAAGCTATATGGTAATTTATGGACCTAATAGGTATCTGAAGCCATTTGCACATGCAGAATGTAGGCACCCTATATATAGAAATGAGCAAACCAATGATATTTTAGGGAGCAGGCTAGCAGGCGGGGCCCATTACTTACATCCTAGGAGCCTACACAACACAAAACACTGTTGCTGTATGTAGGTTTTATTTAATTTATTTCTTATCTTGTTGTTGTTTAGTCATTTAGTCGTGTCCGACTCTTTGTGACCCCATGGACCAGAGCACGCCAGGCACTCCTGTCTTCCACTGCCTCCCACAGTTTGGTCAAACTCATGCTGGTAGCTTTGAGAACACTATCCAACCATCTTGTCCTCTGTCGTCCCCTTCTCCTTGTGCCCTCCATCTTTCCCAACATGAGGGTCTTTTCCAGGGAGTCTTCTCTTCTCATGAGGTTGCCAAAGTATTGGAGCCTCAGCTTCACGATCTGTCCTTCCAGTGAGCACCCTTCATGGATCACTGCCTTGCCGTGGTGAAGGGGCTTGAATAACTCAGAGAAGCTATGAACTATGCCAAGCAGTGCACCCAAGATGAAGAGGTCATAGTGGAGAGTTTTGACCAAACGTGATCCACCTGGAGGAGGAACCGGCAAGCCACTCCAGTATCCCTGCCAAGAAAACTCCATGGATAAAGACAACAGGCATTTTTTTATCTTATATTTTGGAAATGTACATCCAGTTTTTCCGCCTTTAATTATTTTGGGGGCCCCCAAGAGAGTGGGGCCCCAAGCTATAGCTTGTTTAGCTTATATGTAAATCTGGCACTGGAAGTGTATGAAAATGGGATTCTGAAAAATTTCAGAAGCACACCCACACCCCTAATTGAAATGCACAATGTGTCAAGAAAACTGATACCCATTCACAGCTCTCATGCGGACCTCCAGGAAGTTGTTCACAGGAGAATGTGGCCTGTTCCTCACTCTTGTGTTATGGGGCTTGTGATCTAGCCAGCCCAAATTGTTTGGGCATGCTTTTCCAGCTTGTGAGCCACCACTTGGCTACCCCTGTTCTTGCAAAGTGTGTTTATTCTTGGTCTGTGTGCCTGGAGCCAGACCAAACAAGACACAGCCAGATGTATATCAAACACAATTGCCGTACTAAAACCTCAAATTTACCGCCATGACATCGCGAAGCTAAAATTGTTTTGTGGATATTTTATTTCATTGGGACTTTGTCACTGCTAGCGTTATGATTTGGTGATGAAACCTGGCACCCTTTGTATTATGTCATTGGTTCTAAATTGTTAAAACACACACACAAACACACACATGAAGCATGAGCCAAAGGGAGGCTTTTTGTTTTATTTTTATTTTAAAAAGCATTTTGGAGACCGAGAGAGGAAAAGAAAGGAACGATAACAAAAGCAAAACAGACCGCTCCTGGATGTAGAGAAAGATATGGAAAATACAGTGGACAGATAGAAGTCATAAGAACTGGTTTTATCCAGCAGAGGAATGGCAGAGGTAGAAGAGAGATGGTGGCCGGGGGGGGGGGGGGGTGACACCTAGTGTCATTTACCCCAAGCTGCACACCCCCTTAGGGATCGCTGTGGAACTAGGCTTTGCATCAATTTTCTTTTGCAAGCTCATGGATAGGGTGGGCGATATATCGATGTATTGTCCAAAACCGCTTTGAAGTCCATATCGTGATATTGGTTTCATAATTTTTGACCTGGCAATATTTCGCAAATCATGATATACGTGTGTTGTGTGTTGTGTGTTGTATGTGTGTGCTATGTAAAAATCATGATGCGGGAAAAACCGGGAAGCCAGCCAGTGCTCCATTGCGTGGCGAGTTCCCGCCTCCCCCCAGTGGAAATAAAGACACATGACACAAATATTTAGGTTAATGGGCAAAAAATGGCCACAACTTTATTTGTTACAGGAATGAGCGGTATTGGGTTAACCACCAGTAGGGGGAGTCCTGCTGATGCACATCAACTAGGAACTCCCCCGGGGTCACCGCTTGGGGGTGTGCCTTAGGCCCTCAGCTCCATATGCTTCGGACAGGGCCACGCCCCCCCAGAATCCTTTACCGGACTACCCTTCGATATTCGGGGGAGGTGGTGGCACTTCCTCCCCCCCTTCATCTACATGACATTACCCCTACCAATGCCTAACCGCCAATGCCGAGGAAGTTGTGACGATTTGCTACGAGGTAGGAGAAAAGCCAAGTGGCTACCAAACCAAATTCCTACCAGGCCCCTTAACGGCGACCAACATAGGTCCATAGCAAGGCCAAAAGGAAAACCTAAAGGGCAGGAGGGTGGGAAACCCGTTGAGCTGAGGTGGCAAAAGAGGGAGATCCCCGGCCGCGCCAGTGTGATATTGCGCAAGCCACGCCCCCCCAGGCCAGCCGATTGGCTGGCCAGGGGATGACGTGGCCAATCGGAAGCCACGGAAGCCCCATCGGACATTTGGCTTCCAAAAATGGTTTGCAAATCGGAACACTCACTTCCGGGTTTGCAGCGTTTGGGAGCCAACACGTTTCAGAACTAAGCTCTTCAATAACCAAGGTACGACTGTATATCGTGATGTTTAGCTGGTGATATAACATGATGTTGAAAACCAGATATCACCCAGCCCTACGCATGGATGCGTTTAAGGCTTGTAGAGGTGCTGCGAAGGCAGCCATCTTTCCCTTCCTGATGACGTCCGATAGCTTTGATTTAGATTCCATGGCCACAGATTTCAGGGATGTTCGCAAAGCCAGTTCCCATCCCTTCCTGCTCAAAAATTTTAAAAAGTGAAAAAAGTATCCTGTCCACTACACCTTCCTTGCTTTTAGAATGAGCAGAAAGGAGAGCTTGCTGACAGACCACTCATTTCACAGTGTATCAAATTACAGCCGTTCCTGGCTTTGTATCAAATGGCACTGAGATATCTGCTTATCTGTTCCAGGTGCCTGCCAGGACAGGAGCTGTTCCTTTTCAAACCACTCATAGCCACTTATTTTTGCGGGAGCTGCTCACAGCGCGCTTGTCATCACAAACTGGGGTGGCTTGTTTGGTGCAGCAAGAGGTTGCGCAGGAGAAGGCAGGGAGCTGGAAGGGGGAGCAGGCCTCCTGTCGCTGCTTCGAAGACGGCTATTAAATCATATCCTTGGCAAAGTTTTTGCCTGCCATTCAATGGCTTTTCTGGAGGCTGTGCATAGGCTGGTTCCGCTTGCCCATAGGTAAACTGAAGCATTTGTCCCAGGAAAGGAGCAGTAGAGGAAAAGGCCCTGGAGGATAGGGTCACTCAGTGTTTTTGGCATGAGTGAAAAACAGCATCCCTGCCAACCCAGAGCTCTTTGTGCTTCAGCCCACATCTGGAGCTCCCATTTGGAGTGTGTGGCTTTCCCTATTCACTTTAGAGAGCCAGCATGGTGTAGTGGTTAAGAGCGGTGAACTCGTAATCTGGTGAACCGGGTTCGCGTCTCCGCTCCTCCACATGCAGCTGCTGGGTGACCATGGGCTAGTCACACTTCTCTGAAGTCTCTCAGCATCACTCACCTCACAGAGTGTTTGTTGTGGGGGAGGAAGGGAAAGGAGATTGTTAGCCACTTTGAGACTCCTTAGGGTAGTGATAAAGCAGGATATCAAATCCAAACTCTTCTTCTTTTTAATGGAGGAGGCAGCTCTGTTCATATGCCTCTTTGGGAACAGAATGGTAGTCTTATAGGCCCATCACTGAATTTTCAGTTTTCACCATTTTATTTTAAGAGCACACTTCTAACCTTTCATGCTTTAGAATGGAAATACCTAACAGAAGTCTTAACAGAAGTACTGTGTCTCTTTGGATTGCTATGGTATTGGAGTACGTGTTGTTAATTCTTCACTTTTTTAGAGTAAATTTGTCTGAAGATTTGTACGAAGTTGGGGCCAAATTTCATGTTGTTGGCTAATACTTCTATTAGGTACTATGTTTTAGCAGACTTAAGAGGAAAAGCCACCTGGCACTCTTGACTCAGGAATTGCAGGTCTTAATTTTGGGTTCATGGGCAAACTGGATAAACCGCTGCTGGATAAACCATAAACACATGTGTCAGAGCTGCCCTAGGTCCCGGCTCACAAAGGACCAACGCTGATCCGTTGTTATATACAAAAGTCTTTATTGAAATTCAGTTTTGCTTTCACAGCCGCAGCGCGCAGCTCTACGTCTTAAACTCTAGACCGCTGAAGCTCCGTCTGAGTCTCCTCCCCCCAGACACCAGTTTAAGACCCTAGCCTTGCTCCACCTCTTCCTCTGCTCTTTCCTCCTCTGGGTCCGCCTGTCAGCTGGGGTCTCGCCCTTCCTAGACTCTTCTGACGCTGAGTCCCCTGAGTCTTCCCCCTGTCTCCGGCGGGCTTTAGGACCTGGTTCCCGATCCGGGCTTTCTGCTGTCCCGCGCGCCTGTACATTTGAACTTGGCGCGTGCGCCCAGCCGGCAACCTTCCTCCTGACCGTTACACTGCTCCTGTCACTGCTTCCCCCACTCTCCGCTGGAGGTGTGGTCAGTCTCGACTCATCTTCTCTCCCTGCTGGAGGAGACTCTGGCCCTGACACCTGGGACTCCTCCCCCCCCACTACGCTCTGGTGGGGAAGCTGGCCCTGATCTCCAGCTGCTGCTTTGGGAGTCCCTGCTGGCCCCCCTTGCCCTGACCATCGGCACCTCCTTCTGGGAATCTTCTGATTCGCTGGAGAAGCTCATGGAATCTCTCGGGTCACTGCCATACTCCCCTACGCTGCCCTCAGATCCTTCCCCTTCGCTCTCCATCTCCTCTCTCCCCTGTGCCTCTGTTCCTGAGCCCCTGACAACATGCAAACACCCAACACCCACTAACTCAGCCCACCCATCAGCAAATGGGCTTGGGAAAAAGTTTTTGCTTTTCTCAGGGTGTGTGTGTGTATGTGTAAGACAGACAGACAGACACACACACACACATACACACTGAATAAAGCAAAAACATTTTTCCAAGCCTATTTGCTGATGGATGGGCTGAACAAATTAGGCCTGTAAAAAGACTTCTGTTGAAGCAAATCAAAGCTTCTTTCAAGCCCAGCTGCATTGTGGAAAGGGCAGGGCAGGGCTGGTACAAGGGAAAGTCTGTGCAGGAGCACCCAAAGGTGCAGCGTTGACAACCCATGCTTTTCCTTCCTTCTTAATAAGAAACGAACCTCCTCCTGCCTTTGATGTTCTGGCCGAAAAAGGAAAGGCTATGGACCAAATGAGAAACACTACATTCATTTCTAAAATGTTACTAAAATTACTATTTTATTTTTTTTTGCAGAAAAATCACTCAGTACCTCAAATCACATCAAAGTAACTATGACGGCCAATTATATTCCTGTTGCTTATTGTTTGAAAGTTGTTTTGGGATTGATTGAATGGGAAAGTGGCATAGAAATACAGCCAGCCAATCAGTCTATCAAATCAAACGATCTTATAAAGTGGCAATTTCTGTTTCACATTAAGTTATGTTACCAACACCCACCCACCAGTCCTAGGTGGGTAATAAACACTCTTCATGGGTCACCATACATGATGGGGGCACGGGAAGAAAATCTGTTTGGATTGGTTGTGCAGGGGCTGCCTTGATGAAAAGCTCGCAGTCTCTTTGTGGCTCTGTGCTATATTTATCTGCAAAGCACTTTTGAGCTCAGACAAACCTCCAATCTGTGGTTGCAGAATCAATACACTTTATTCATCACCTCTGGGCATGCCATCTTTTCTCTTATTAGCACTTGCCATTTGACAATCTAATTAAGGTCACCAATCAGCAAAAAAAAAAAAAAAAAAAAAAAAGCTACTTAGAGAACTATTTTCTCCCTCCCCATCTTTAACCAGCAGAACTAATAACCTTGTAAGTTGCCAAATACTCTTCATTAGGTTCTCCCCCTCTGGCAATGCTTCGTGACCTAGAAAAACAGGCAAAACAGAAGCTGGCTTTTATCACAATGGAGGTGGGTCTAAATGCCAGAAAATGTGATATTGCCTTTTTAATGAGCAGGTCTCACTGTTCTCTGTGTTTACAAACCACCGAAAAGTGTCAGCGGGAGGTGAATCTTGTACCTGACACAAACACTCCTACTTCATCCATCCATCCATCTGTCTGTCTGTCTATCTATCCACCCATCCATCCATCTATCCATCCATCCATCTATCATCTCCATCTCTAACACAGGCCTGCTTCTCTCAATATCTTCTCTCCTTGACTACACATACATGGAACAAAATACACATGGCTCACATATACAATATGCATTCCCCAAGGGGTGGAAATCATTATTAATACAATAGGAACAGCACATGTGTCTTTTTTTTTTGCTGTTCCATCACTACTTCTAAATACATGGAAACGCTTTCAGAGAAAGGATCAAGGCCCTGCTCACCTGTACTTGAATGGGAAGAAAGCAGAGAGCAATACGTTCATGCAAAACTCATATCTGATATTAATAATGTGACTTTTCTTCTTGAGGATGTGTGCACTAGAGTACAAGAAGCGCAAAAAGCAGCCCGGTTCAGCTGAGAAGGCAGAGCCCACCCACTTCTTCTAAAATGTAGCAAAAGTAATGAATTATCCATAAAGGTTGCATTCTCTCTTTCTGACTCTCACTTTAATAGTTTTTGCTGGTCTCTGTTCCTTGTCCCTTTGGGGCTTCATAGCATCATAGGAAGAAGCTACTGTATGAGATATGTGGCTGGGATTGTTATTCATAGAATTGTAGCATTGGGAGGCTTGTCTAGTCCAAGACCTCTGCTATTCAGGAATCTCAGGTGAAGCATCCATGGCAGATGGCCATCCAATCTCTGCTTAAAAACCTCCATTACCTTCCAAGAGAGTCTGTTCCACTGCTGAACAGCTCTTACTATCAGAAAGTTCTTCCTGATGTTTAGTTGGTATCTCCTTTCTTGTAACTTGAAACCACTAGTTCAGGTCCTACTCTCTGGAGCAGGAGAAAACAAGCTTGCTCCATCTTCTATGTGTCAGCCTTTTAGATATTTGAAGATGGCTATCATAGCTCCTCCCAGTCTCCTCTTTTCCAGGCTAAACATACCCAATTACCTCAATTGTTCCCCGTAAGGTTTGGTTTCCAGACCCTTTATCTTCTTGGTTTTCTGCACACATTCTAGCCTGTCAACATCCTTCCTAAATTGTGGCACCCAAAACTGGCACAGTACTCCAGGTATGATCTGACCCAGACAGGATAGTGGCACTATGACTTTCCTTGTTCAATACACTATAGCTCTATTAATGTAGTCTGGAATAGCAATAGGATGCATTTGTTTTGCTGCAGCAGCACGCTGTTGACTCATGTTAACAGTTTAAATAAACTCTGGATAACCACCACTGTCAGTGAGCAACTGAAATTCCAGGGAGCAGCTGGGCAACTTTCAAATGTGTGTCCTGAGTGCTTTTGCTATCATCTCAATTTTACTCTCAGATATCTTAAAACATTGGGTTGTATCTGGCACTGGGCACACAGAGTTCAGCTCATGCAGTCGGACTTTGCTCCCCATGTGCCCACAAATTCTGGTCCATAGGGGCCTCCAACCTTGTTATCTGGAAATATGATCATATTAATTTAGATGTTTATATTAGAATTAATGGACTATTCATATTGTTAATCTCAGCTGTTATCTCCTTACTTTCCCCCTTTTGGTATATGTTGAAATAGAGCATATATTAGGGGGAAGTGTGCACAGCCACACCCATATGATGTACATAAATGCATTACATTAGGCTTACAAAAAATGTTCAGATTAGGATGAATGTGTGTATTAAGAGAAATGTTTATAAATTTTCATTATTCCCCCCCCCTTAAGGTTTGCAAAGTGATGTGGAAATTGGGTGAACTAGATTGGAAAACTGAGAGAAACCAAAATGGTCCCTCTCTACCTAGAATAAGCTGATAATTTAAGATTCTGGCTTCAGGACCCACTAAGTCATGGGTAGGCAAACTAAGGCCCAGGGGCCAGATCCGGCCTACTCATCTTCTAAATCTGGCCTGTGGACGGTCCAAGGATTAGCGTGATTTTACATGAGTAGAACGTGCCCTTTTATTTAAAATGCATCTCTGGGTTATTTGTGGGGCATAGGAATCCGTTCATCCCCCCCAAATGTAGTCCGGCCCCCCACAAGGTCTGAGGGACAGTGGACTGGCTCCCTGCTGAAAAACTTTGCTGACCCCTGCACTAAGTGCAAACCAGGCTTCAGAACCAAGGACAGATCACAATAAATTACGCCTATCCAGCCCAGCACTGTTTACTCTGACAGATGTCTTGATCCTAACACCAACTTCTTGATTCTAACTGGAGATGCAAGGGATTGAACTTGCGACCTTCTACATCCAAAGTGTGTGCTCTGCTGGTGAACTTCGGCCCCTATGTTCAGAAGGCAATGGAGCAACTGCTTGCTATGGGTTCATGATGCAGCAACAATTTATGCACAGATTCAGGTAGGTATCCGTGTTGGTCTGATACAGTTGAAATACATAAGAAAATTAAAAAATTGTCCAGTAGCATCTTAGAGACCATAGGAAAACCACACCCATTGAGTCAATCACCCATCTCCTACTACCCTTCTGAGAAAAACCCCACCCTACCCTCCCACAATATATAAGGGTCTGGTGACTTCTCTTTCAGTGTATCTGAAGAAGTGTGCATGCACACGAAAGCTTATACCCAGAACAAACTTAGCTGGTCTCTAAGGTGCTACTGGGCTATTTTTTTTTTAAATTTATGCATGGCAACTGAGGCCAGTCTGAGGCTCCTGGGCTCCTGGCTGAGGGCTAGATTTATTGTGAAGGAGGAGGACCATGAAAAGAAGAAGAAGAAGAAGAGTTTGGATTTGATATCCCTCTTTATCACTACCTAAAGGAGTCTCAAAGCGGCTAACATTCTCCTTTCCCTTCCTCCCCCACAACACGCACTCTGTGAGGTGAGTGGGGCTGAGAGACTTCAGAGAAGTGTGACTGGCCCAAGGTCACCCAGCAGCTGCATGTGGAGGAGCAGAGACGCGAACCCGGTTCCCCAGATTATGGGTCTATCGCTCTTAACCACTACACCACACTGGCATGTCCTCTTGTTAAAAAAATGTTAATAGCAGCCATTTTGTGTGTGCATGTGGTGAACATGCATACTTATGTATGTGGGATAGAGGAGTTCAGATCCGAGTCACAGTTCCACAGGAGGGGAGTTAAGCTTTCTCTTGCGCCAGTTTCTTGAGGAACATTCCTATCTGAAGCTGCCGTTTTGCAAAAAAGCAAAATGTACAGTTTTCACAAAACCATCATTTTATTATTATTAGTTATTACTTCTGTACCGCCCGATACCCGCAAGTCTCAGGGCAGTTCACAGGATAAAATCACAACATTAAAACATGAAATACACAATCAAAATAAAAACAAAATACCCCCCTCCCCAATGTTTTTCCCATGAAGCAAAGGTCACCCCCTCTTCCCCTCACAAACCTACCATTCCCAGAGTTCCCTGGGAAGAGGGATTGAATGTTAATAAACTATTGTGAGAACTTTAACTCTCTGAGGGGAACAGGAGCTCCCATAATTCTTTGAGGGCAGCCATGGCTGTCTAAAGCGACCATAACTGCTTTAAATGCACTGTGCGAATTTGGCCTTAGATGCTCTAGAAAAAGAACTACGCTGCGGCAGCGACTTCAGAATAAGAGGTCTGCTGATTGAATACTTACTGAGATGAGTTTGGGCCATAGGCAAAAGCTGACAATGAGAAACAACATTTCTAGAATAAAGCCTGATATAGTGTTGACGTCTTTGCAAAGTGCTGGCCCCTGGTAAGTATGCTCCATACCTCCATGTGGCTGGTGCACAGCAACAGTTGCACTTGCCCCCTTAATTTCTCCTATCTATCATTGCCCCCCCCCCCAACATAGGAACATACAGCAGGTGCTGTCAGCTTGTTACCCATGACATCAGGCCTGTTCTTTCCAATTATTATGATTTTTTCATATTAAAAAACTGAGATGGTTCCATCTTTCAGCACTGTGCTCCACTTCAACAGATGTCTCAGTTTTCATGTGTGTTGGTGTTTGAAAATTACGCTCGCTGCGGCAAAAAAACACCCCTCACATGGAACTTGTCAGAGCAACTCAACATGATCACAATAAAGTGCTGATTGCACTTCACGTTAGCTTCCCTCTGCCAGAGTCAAAGCGCTAGCAGAACCCTAGAGAGGCAGCAGACTGTAACTCCCCCTGCTTTGGGGGGAAAACCAAAAAACCCTTCATTTTACCCTCTTGGCTTGCTTTTGATTTCATAGATTATTTCTGGCCATCGGGCTGAAACTTGGCAAAATTTCAGAAGAGTTTAATGCGGCGCATCTGAAGACACAGCATAGGGAGTTTTGAAAGAGTCGTAGGGGCCTGGCACTGGATAGATCTTCCTCACTAGGGGACCGATCAGGAGTTCATGGTTGGGATTGAGTGGTTTGTTGGCAGTGTCTTCTTCCCACCGCTATATAATAATATAATAATAATAATAATTTATTATTTATACCCCGCCCATCTGGCTGGGTTTCCCCAGCCACTCTGGGCGGCTTCCAAAAGAATATTAAAATACTGTGATACATCAAACATTAAAAGCTTCCCTAAACAGGGCTGCCTTCAGATGTCTTCTAAAAGTCTGGTAGTTGTTGTATGTTTGTATATCTGGCTGCCGGGCTCCTCTCCTGCCAGGCCCAGCAGCACAGCCACACTGAACCCCACAGGGATGCCTCTCCCTCCTGATTGCCAAGGTGATGCAATTGATTGCTGTATTATTGATTGCAGCGGATGTACCTGCCAACAGCTATTGCTTGTGAAAGTTTCATGGGACCTTCAGAGGAAGAATGTCTTGATCCGATTCTGGGGAGCGTTAGAGCACGTGGCTTGCACTCCGAGAATCCCAGGTTCCAACCTTGGCACCTCCGGGTCAGGCTGGGAGACACTCTCCTCTGAAACCCAAGAGAGTCATTGCCAGTCAGGATCGATGGAGACCTATCTGTGGCCATCGAAATGCTGTTAGACTCCAGCTCCCATCAGACCCAGCTAGGATGGCCACCAAGGATTATGGAATTGTTGCCCTCAGGTTCTGCTTGTGACCTTCTCAAAAGCATATGGTTGGTACTGTGAGACCAAGGATTCCCTTTTTATTTTTATTTATTTATTGTGGCTTAGGGCCCTCGTATTTATGGGACCGCCTCTCCTGGTATGCCCCGCAGAGGACCTTAAGGTCCATGAATAATCATAGTTTAGAGGTCCCGGGCCCTAAGGAAGTCAGATTATCCTCCACCAGGGCCAGGGCCTTCTCAGTGATGGCTCCGACCTGGTGGAAGGCTCTGTCCCAGGAGACCAGGGTCCTGCAGGATTTAACTTCCTTCTGCAGGGCCTGTAAGATAGAGCTATTCAACTTGAACTTACCCTGATCTTTTATTCCCCTTCCATCCCCCTTTTTATGAAGATTACCAGCTCTGGGATCCCACAGCTAATTCTCCCCTGGTCGTCTCACTGGCCCAAATAGGACTAATTTAGCCAGCTAGCCCCGGTGATCATCTAATGTTTATTGGATGGATTTCCCCCCTAAATTTATTTTTGAATTCCGAATTTATTGTTATTCATGTTTTATACTGTATTTTATGCTGTTTTTTGTTGCATCAATTAAGTGTTTTAAATTTGTTCTTAGCTGCCCTGAGACTGGTTTTCTGAACTGGGAAGGGCAGGGTATAAATAAAATTATTATTATTATTATTATTATTATTATTATTATTAGGTTTTTATTTATACTTTTCAAATTTATACATTTCATTATTTTTACAATCAATTTAACATTTCAGAGTTTGACTTCCTTCCCCATCTTTCTGCGGTTCCATAAATTTATTTTTTAATATCTTCTGCATGTCCAAATTCATTTAACTTGCTCATTTAATTATCTGCAGTAAATATTTACTTTTATAAAACTGCAGGTTATTACAGTAATCCTGCCAATGTTTTTATCTGTTTACAATTTATCTGTAAACATTCAGTAAACCATTTCCATTCTTTTATAGAAAGTTTGTTTATCTTGATTTCTTATTCTCCCAGTAAGTTTCGCCATTTCTGCTTTTTCCATAACTTTTTATATCTATTCGCAGGAGTGCCCAAACTTTTTTCAAAGAGGGTCAGATTTGATGAAGTGAACATGCGTGAGGGCTGACCAAAGTTGTTGACTTTTTTAGGATTGAAGTTGGAGCTTTTTTTTTACAATTTTACCCCAAAGTTGCTGAGTTTTTAAGGATTTTACCCCAGGACATATACTGCCACGGGGGCCGGATTAAATCGACCAGAGGGCCGAATTAGGCCCCCAAAATAGACTTTGGACATGCCAACTGTTTACTGGGACTTCTGCTTCTTTCCACTTTTGGGCAAGTAAATTCTCGCTGCTGTAGTAGCATACATAAATAAATTTTGATACAATTTAGGTAGTTCTGTCCCTATAATTACGATACAATAATCTTTATTGTCATTGTCCCACACAGAACAATGAAATTGAAAAAATCTACATCAGACATTCAAAACCAACAAGCCTGCTTTCCCAGCCTGGTTAACCCCCTAAAAACTCTGATACCACATAATTAAATACAATATACTCACACAGAGACTACCTTACACTGCATTTAAAACCAAAATCTCATTTGGATAAAAACTGTTTCTCAGGCAGCTAGTCCTAGTCTTTATAACCCTGTACCTTCTTCCAGAAGGCAGAAGCTGAAAGAGATCATTTCTGGGGTGCGCACTATCCTGCGCTATCTCTGCAGCTTTCTTATGACACCTGGAAGCATAGATTTGATCCAAAGTGGGAAGAGTGCACCCAATTATTCTCTCCATCGTCTTTACAACCCTGGACAGCATTGTTTTTTCCCTGGACCGTGCAGCCAAAAGAAAAACTTCTGGTTTTTTAAAATAAAAGTTATTTTGAACATCCTTTTCAATTCATTATATATCATTTCCCAGTAAGCTTTAACCTTACCACAAGACCACCACATTGACCCTTGACCTCACCCAGCATGGCACTTCTCATGTTCTTACATTTCCAGACACCTCCTCACCATCTTGGCCAATCTCCTCTGGACATTCCCTAGCAGGCCAGTGTCCCTTTTTGAAAAAAACATGGCACCCATAACAACAAAAGGTAGATTGTCTTCTAACCCAAGTCACACCACTGCCCTGCAATCCCCAGAGGAACTGGTATCATTTCAGTGTGATCAATCTCTAACGTGCAGAGCTATGATCAACTGTCTGGCACCGAACAATTATTGTCTTTGGGAGAGAAACATAGTACAAGATCAATGTCTCCTGTTCTTGAAATAGAAACTTGGCTTCCCTTCTGCCTTTATATAACAGCAGGAGAAATCATGACCCTAAGATAATGCCCTATTTCATGGACATTATCTCTGAAATTAGATTTGGCTGGTGCCAAGTAAAAGTACAGCTTGGAACTCTGAAGTGATATGCATGGCTTTCGTTCCTTCTGCGGCAGGCACACAGTAACTAGAATATGTTAGCAATAGTGGCGAGAAAATAGGACCCCTGGAATGAACAGAACTAGCAGGAGAGGACAGGGTGGGCAGCCAGATATAAACATGTTTCTACTAATTCCCAGCTGGAGTTATTGGCACAGCTGCAAACGTAATCCAGTATATCTGAAGGAGCGTCTCCACCCCCATCGTTCTACCCGGACACTGAGGTCCAGCACCGAGGGCCTTCTGGCAGTTCCCTCACTGTGAGAAGCCAAGTTACAGGGAACCAGGCAGAGGGCCTTCTCGGTAGTGGTGCCCGCCCTGTGGAACACCCTCCCACCAGATGTCAAAGAGAACAACAACTACCAGGCTTTTAGAAGACATCTGAAGGCAGCCCTGTTTCGGGAAGCTTTTAATGTTTGATGTATTATAGTATTTTGATATTCTTTTGGAGGCCGCCCAGAGTGGCTGGGGAAGCCCAGCCAGATGGGCGGGGTATAAATAATAAATTATTATTATTATTATAATCGATAGGCCTGTTGATACAAGGGTATTCTGTTACTTTGACCCACTTCAATGCTGGGGCAGGGAACCCGGGGTCTTGGGGGCTAAATGCTCTCTACCCTGTCAAATTCTCTGCAGCTCATGCTCCTCACTGGCTTTTCTTCGCCCCAGGTGTTTCCTTCTAGCTGGAATGTGTCTCTGAATTCTGATAATGCCTCTTGCTTGTCTGGGTGGATGTGGAAGGGCACCTACCGGTCGTTAGGGAGTCATTCTTCAAGAAACAGGGAGAAGATTCAAGAACAGTTGTATATAAGTGGGAGTGGCACTCTGAGCATGCGCAGCTTCAGCTGGAAGTGCTGATAAATGGAGAACTTCCGTTTTTGCTTTTTTGCAGACGACAGACCAATGCTGCCTGCAAAAGGCTGCGTCATGGGTGCCGATAGACTGTGTCTGCCTATGTCGTTGCTAAAGAGAAAGAGGGACTGAAACTTAAGTATGCCGTTACAGCTATTGCTATAATGATGGTAAATAGTGTTACTGTGATGCATTTAGGACCAGTCAAGCAATAAACCCCTTGACACAGTTGTGAGTGTTTCATCTCAAAGTGTAACTTCAGTTGCTGACCACTGCTTCCAGAAACTCTGCTAAATGGACGAAAGCTTCTAATGAGGTGCCTACACATGAGTATTCTCACGCAGCGAAAGAGTGATGGACTGTGACCTTTAATACACCTAGCCTAGTGCACAAAGGTGAGATTCTGACAACCAGCTGGGAGGCGTCCCTTGGAGGGTGGCCTGGAAGAGAAAGAAAAAGAGAAAGAAAAAGTTGCTCTTGGGCTGAAAAAACTCTGAAAAAACGGTACCCCTGCTTTAATGTCAGACTTCCATGTGAGAAATAATCTTGTGCATTGAAACCACTTTCCCAAAAGACTAGACTTTTTCCTGATAAGGAAAGTGATACGATAATGCAATGGAGAGTGTGGGAGTAGCAATGCTTTGGTGCCATGCCATCTAACCACCCTGGAAAGAAAAAGAATGAATGCTCAATAAGTAGATACCCTGAAAATATATATATTTTCCTGGCCCACGTAGGACCAGTCTGGATAGTTGGCCTTGGTGAAGATTTGACGTTTTCATCCCCAAAAAGTTTTTGATTTGAGTTTCTACTAAAATGAGGCTGCATTTTAATGTTCTATTCTAATCTTGTTTTTAAGCTGTATTTTAATCAATTAGTGACGTATGGAAGTGAGAGCTGGACCATCAAGAGGCTGATCACCGAAGAATTGGTTCTTTTGAATTATGGTGCTGGAGGAGACTCTTGAGAGTCCCATGGACTGCAAGAAGATCAAACCTATCCATTCTGAAGGAAATCAGCCCTGAGTGCTCACTGGAAGGACAGATCCTGAAGCTGAGGCTCCAATACTTTGGCCACCTCATGAGAAGAGAAGACTCCCTGGAAAAGACCCTGATGTTGGAAAAGATGGAGGGCACAAGGAGAAGGGGACGGCAGAGGACGAGATGGTTGGATAGTGTTCTCGAAGCTACCAGCATGAGTTTGACCAAACTGTGGGAGGCAGTGGAAGACAGGAGTGCCTGGCATGCTCTGGTCCATGGGGTCACGAAGAGTCAGACACGACTAAACGACTAAACAACAACAACAATCAATTGTTTTATACCTGGTGTTAGCAGCCCTGAGCCCAGTCTTGGCTGGGGAGTGCGGGGTATAAATAAAACAACTTCTTCTTCTTCTTCTTCTTCTTCTTCTTCTTCTTCTTCTTCTTCTTCTTCTTCTTCTTCTTCTTTCTTCTTCTTCTTCTTTATATCAGGGTTAATGCTCAGTAAACAGATGGACTGCAAGCCCCCCCGAGTTGCCTCACAAGGAGCAAGCAGCAGTTCTTTCTGGAGCAAAAGTACATAGCAAAACATAGGAAGTTTCATCATAGCAGATCAGATTATTTGCCCATGTCATGTGTCCTGAAGCATTGTCAGGCTCCAGGATGGAGTGGCAGGCTGAGATGGACAAGGAGGGGCAACAGGAGGCTGAGACAGAAGAACAGGGGCTGGAGCAGGTGAGTACTTCTCTCTGCCAGGAAGTCTGGAATTAGGACTCCAACCACCCTTCTTCCCTCACATGGAGAAGAGCAGAGCAATGGAATCTTGCAAGGGAAGCTGGGGAGAGCATCAACCCATCAACCCATCACTATGGCAGAGGAACCGGGGTGGGCACAATCTAGTCACCTGGGAAAAGACCCATTCTCCTTGACGCAGCGATCACCTGCATGCCTGACAGTTTTGCAAGGCACACAACACTGAGTGTGCCAATCTGTTGGGACAACCCTATTGCTTCTGCGCAGTTTTCAACCCCTTGCCCTGATCTTGGACTCTAAGCTGGAACTGCTACTGCTAGATCAGTCTCATGTTCCTGAGGATAGCGGTGCTGTGACTCACTATCAGCTGCTGAGCCTTCACCTCTACTCCCCCTCAATAAGGATCTCTTTCTTAGTCTCAAGTAGGAGCCTTTGCCATCAAAGTCTGGGTTGGAGTCAGGGCAGCCCAGCATTGTCTCCTCTGATCAGCAGTGACTTTCCAGGATCTCAGGCCTGGACATTTCCCATAATCTGCTCTCTGATTTTGTAATAGGAGGTTCCAAAGATTGCACCTGAGTACCTACCACATCCAAAACATGTGCTCTAACCTTGAGCTATGTCTTTCCTAAGGGTGAGGTTAGCACCTCTAGAATTTTGGCACTGTCTGTGATTGCCTAGCTTGCTGGACTCACCCTGCTGCATTCTTCCCATGGGCTCCTCTCCTGTGCACACACATTCCCATCACTAGGGGGATTTTATGAGGCCATCTCATTTGGTATGCACTTGTCACATCCATAACTAGAGATGCGCAGTGACAGGCATCTTCCCTCTAATGGAGATCTGATGTTCTCTTTTGCAGTACTGCTCGGTGGGCTTATATAATTCCATAAAATCAAAATGATTTTATATTATTAACTAGATGGGCCTTCGACAGGCTGCTTTAACCATGGATAAGTGAAAAGGAGATACAGTGGGCAGGGGGGAGGGAAGTGTGAAGAGAGAGGGAAAGTTGGGGGCGGAAGCAAAAGAAGAAGGGAAAAAGAAATAACATGAGAATGTAAGAAGCGCCCTGCTGGATCAGGTCCCTGGTCCTCCTAGTCCAGCGTCTTGTTCTCACAGTGGTCGACCAGATGATTTTGGGAAGCCTGCAAGCTGGGCATGAGCAAAGCATCAGCCAGGCTACCTGCAACTTAGAGCTCATCCACAGTTACTTTTTGCCCCTTGCTTTCTAGGCACAAGTCCACTCTTTAAAGCTCCATGTCTGACCAATTTTCCCTCCTCCATCACTTTCCCTGGGAAAACCTGCTCTTTAATGCTGATTCGGAACAAACAGCAATTTAGATTCCCGTTTGCTCTGATTCAGCAGTAAAGAGCGTTTTTTTTTGCCAGGAAAGCGCTGGAGAAGCAGAAAAAGAAAGGAAAAGTGCTCAGGCATAGATATTTAAAAGGGCAGACTTGTGCCTCGAAAGTGTGAGGCAAAATGAAGTCTTGATGATCCCGAAGATTCAGAGGCACAATGCCTGACAGTGGTGGTAGAAACTGCATGAAAGACATTGATGGATGCAGAGAAACCCAATCCATCTGCCTGCTCCTGATGAAAGGCCCATGAATGAAAATTTTCCTCAGTAGTCAGATCTCCTAATTTCTGCAACAATTTGCATTTTTTAAAAAAAGGCCATCTGAAAATTCACCAGTATTTAGTATGAATTATTTCTATTAAACACATTTTTTTTGGGGGGGGCAAGTATGTTTAACACACACATTTTCACAAAGCAATTGCCCTTAATATAACATATTTTGGGATGCTGTTTTCCACTAATGTCTGCATTCCCGTGCACATTTTCCTTGAAATATAATGCATTTTTGTATACATGACCTTGTATACATGACATTGTGCCACTGTATTCTGCTCTGGTCAGACCTCACCTGGAGTACTGTGTCCAGTTCTGGGCACCACAATTCAAGAAGGACACTGACAAACTGGAACGTGTCCAGAGGAGGGCAACCAAAATGGTCAAAGGCCTGGAAACGATGCCTTATGAGGAATGGCTAAGGGAGCTGGGCATGTTTAGCCTGGAGAAGAGGAGGTTAAGGGGTGATATGATAGCCATGTTCAAATATATAGAAGGATGTCACATAGAGGAGGGAGAAAGGTTGTTTTCTGCTGCTCCAGAGAAGTGGACACGGAGCAATGGATCCAAACTACAAGAAAGAAGATTCCACCTAAACATTAGGAAGAACTTCCTGAGAGTAAGAGCTGTTTGACAGTGGAATTTGCTGCCAAGGAGTGTGGTGGAGTCTCCTACTTTGGAGGTCTTTAAGCAGAGGCTTGACAACCATATGTCAGGAGTGCTCTGATGGTGTTTCCTGCTTGGCAGGGGGTTGGACTCGATGGCCCTTGTGGTCTCTTCCAACTCTATGATTCTATGATTCTATGACCTGACTGGAGAACTGCATTGCAGAATTTGGAGAAGGGTGAATTTCAAAAGAAGCCTGAATTTCAGTTTGTGTCTTGTTTCAGAAAGCGAAATTAGGAATGTTCACCTTTAAATGCAAACTGAATGCAGTTTCCTCTCCACCCCTAAAACTGCATGTTGATGGACACAGAGGAGCCAAAACTCTGTGCTTGCTCCCTACGAAAGGTCACTGAGTGAAATCCATTCCCTCCAGCCGCCTGAATCATGCTAGATTTTAGGCTGCTATCCGATGTGAGAACTTGCTCTTAAGTATTAGCTGTGATTACTATCCATAGTGTCAGATCCAGCCCAGCAGTGCCAACAAGACGGGAGTTTTTTGACATCAATTACTGTGGCTCTGTCTCCTCTCTGGGTTTCACAGCAGCCCACAGAGCACATTTCCAAGAAGCAGAGATTTGAATTGCCAGATGTTATGTAAAGCAGCACATTTCAAGGCAAGATGCCGAGTTGAGTGACTGGCTCCCTTGCTCCAGAAGAAAGCAGTGGGCTTTAGTATATAGAAAAACATTATCATGTACAGGCAAGCCAGGCTCCTGGAACAGTTCGTGGAAGGCCAGAGATCCTGCTGTTTGTAATAAAAGACAATGTCTTTGGGGCTTTGTAGAGAAATGCACACTTGGTGAGGCTGATGTGGGAATCCAAGGGGTCTGGGAGCATTGCTGATGAAAGTCACCTCAGCAGATAGCTGACTTCTCCTGAGATTTACTTCTGGCACAGAAGAACACCTCATTTATTTTAAGTTTTGATATCTCGGTTGCAGTGTACAGAAATGGAGAGTTTTGGGAATGGGGTGGGGTGAGGAGTCAGAAATGGACCTTCCCAGTTCAGAAATCCCTGAGCCATTGGGAGTTGAGCTCAGTCCTACTCTGAATTTTGCCCCAGCTCAAAATAGCTCAGTTCTACCCTTCTTGCCAACCCATTTCCCACCTCCTCCTTTACACATCCTTTCCTAAAAGCACTGGGCCACCGTTGTGGGTGGTGAAGGAATGATGGGTTGAAGGATAATGGGTGCTGTGACTCAAGTTGAGTGCTGCTTCTAAGGTACGGGTCACCAGCCTTTTTGGGTCCATGACTACATTTGCAAACTGGAAAAATCATAATGAGCACCACACATGAGTTTGTGTGTGTGCACGCACGCACGCACACACACGCACACACACACACACACTGACACACTCCTCCCACCAGCAATGAGGCATGAAAAAAATGTTTTTGTTTTTCTTTCAAGTTGAATTGGAGAAGAGGCTGATTTTCCTGCAGAGTGAAGCTGGGAAGGGAAGAGTTAATATTCCCTGCCCAGCTGAAGTCTCTCAGAAGATCCAATAGCCACTACATCAACCATGCTAGAAAAGAACCTTTTGTTGGAGCCTAATTGCAGTGGGGGAGGGACCAATATCTTTATTTGTGAGGGGACCTAGTTGCTGGGAAGGGAAGAGTTAACCAAACATTGCTCTTTTCCATTGCAATTAGGATTTTTTAAAAAAGCATTCTGATGACTACTGTTTCAATTAAAATGTAGATTTCAGATGGTTAAAGTTTCTCTTTCTAAGAAACAAAACGAAATGAAAAACAAAACAAAACCTTATTGCCTTTCAATTTCTCTTGAGTTTTGTATTTAAATTAAAACTCTGCATGGGAGATATTCTCGACAAACTGCCTTTGGAGGAACGTAAATATGATCAAGCAATTAAGCCCATCAGCTCATAGGAATGATGCCGAACTGGTTGGCTAGTTCTGAAGCCACAGCTATCTCCTTTGGAAGCCACGTCATCCAGGATCCCTGGCACTTCCCCCTTAAATCTGTTGATATAGCAGAGTCCATTTGCACAACGGAATGATGAATAGTACGTGCCACATGCTTTAAGTTGCTTTATTTACAGTTCATTGTAGAGAAATTACAATCATGCATCTTGCCTCTGAGGGAGCAGAGAAGCAACCGTCCTTCTCCTCGGACTAACGAACACCGAGAGATCAGTGAAAAACAGGAAACTAGTGTACGTCACATCCAGCTTCCCATTCCCGTGGGAAAACCCAACAGTACTCTGACTGTGGAATGTAAACATAGTCTTGTGACAAGCACTTTGCTGCACAGTGAAGAGAGCAGAAACCAACATCCTCCCCCTTTCCGTGAACATCACTGGGCAGCGTGTTCGTACAATATCAGTACAAACCCAACTTCTGTACATAGGTACAGTGTTGATCCCTTGATACAATCTTGGACAATACATCAGCAGGAATTTCATTACCTGGCATATAGGACACCGTTACGAGTCCCTTCTGAATATGTTCCCTAGCATGTTGCACCTTCAATTGCAAGTGCTTCGTGCTTTGCTTGCAACCTTCTGAATTCAGCAAAGCCAAACATGCCTTGTTGTCCTGATAAACCTGGATTGGACATTTGACAGGAATTTTCATGTCTTTGCACAATTGTAACAACCATTCACAATCCTTAAGTGAATAAGACAGTGCATTTAGTTCAGCTTCACAAGTACTTAAGCTAATTGTTGTTTGCTTCTTGCATGACCAATCAAATAGACCCTGATTGTACACGTAGCAAACTCCAGACGTACTTTTCCTGTCTGTAGTGTCACTTCCAAAACTTGCATCTGCAAAAATCTCAAGACCACCAGACTTCTGATTGTTAAATCTCAGTCTGTAATGCATAGTGCCTTTCAAATAGCGTGCTATGCGTTTCAGAGCTTTCCAATCCTTAACAGTAGGATTGTTAACTTGTCTGCTTAGCAAATTACAGCTAACAGCAATGTCAGGTCTTGAACATCTGGCAATGAAGTTTAGCTTGCCTAGCACACTTCTGTACAGTGTAGTGTCAGAAAATGCTTCTTCAGTGTCTTCTACCTGATAACCTGTTGTCATTGGTGTGTCTACAGGGTTAGCATCCATCAGGTTTAGTTTGCTTAACACATCAGCAATTTTCCGTGACTGGTGTACTAGAATGTTACCACTTTGATCTTTCTCTATTTCCAGAGATAGGTAGTTGTTTACCTCACCAAGATCTTTCATGTCAAAGTGCTCTTTCAGTTGAGCTAGGGCGTTATTGTACATTGTGACATCTTTCCAAAAGAATAAAATATCATCAACATAAAACAAACAATACAGCTTCTTTTGCCCCTCCTCTTTGACAAATACACATGGATCAGCTTTCCCTTGCTGAAAACCTAGAGAAAACAATGCTTCAGTGAGTTTTGTGTGCCAACACCGTGCACTTTGTTTGAGACCATAAAGGGACTTTTTCAGAGCACAAACAAATCCCTGTTTTACCTGTACGCCATCAGGTGGAAGCATATATAGTGATTCACCTAGAGATCCGTACAAAAACGCTGTATTCACATCGTGGTGACTAATGTGTAGATTCTCCTCTGCAGCTAGCTTGAGCATAAGCCTAATGCTCTCATATCTCACTGTGGGTGAGTAGGTCTCGTGATAGTCTTCACCTGGTACCTGTGCAAAACCTCTGGCTACCAATCTGGCTTTGTGTCTGACTATCTTGCCATTTTGGTCAGTCTTCGCTTTGAAGACCCATTTGCTTCCAAGCAGTTTCATTCCTGGAACTACTGGAACTAGCTCCCAAGTTTTGTTCCTTTCCAAGGAATCAAGCTCAGCCTTCATTGCATTTAACCAAGGCTCAGCTTCCTTAGAATCCAAATCCTGGATTTCTTGGAAACTTGAAGGTTCAAATACCTTCTTGGAGCTTTTAACAGCTGCTACTGCTGTCTTAGCATATTCATCAGCAAATCTCTTTGGAGGTCTGCCTTTTGTGGCTCTTTGTGACCTGCGAATCAGCCTTTGGTCTTCAACACTTTCCTCTTCCTTCTTAGGAGAAAATTGACCTATTGTGAACAATGGTTCCTCCAATTCCTGATCAGAGCTTTCAGAGGGTCGCATAGAGGCTTTCGCACTCTTGAAATCCTCTGAATTATCTGATTCAATTTCAGACTCAGAATCAGAACCTTCATCAGTGGGTGTGGGTTGTTGTTGCTTATCCTCAGTCTCATCACTGTCATCAGGATAACATTGAAAAATTCCCACGTTCTCCCCCCACTTGGCATTGTACTCAACACTTCTTGTGAGCCTAATTGTCTTGGAGTCAGTCATCATTATTCTGTAAGAACCTTTCTGATAACCTAGAAAAATACCATGCAATCCACGTTTGCCTAATTTGGAGCTTTGTGGTGAGTGAATCCACATATCAGAACCAAAAATTCTCATGTGTTTGATGTATGGTTTCTTACCAAACATCTTCTCATACGGGGTACAACCAATCGCTGAAGATAACCTGCGATTGTAACTGTAAACAAAACATGAGAGAGATTCGGCCCAATAACTCTCTGGAAGATTTGCATCATGCAGCAAGGTTTTTAACCCTTGAAGCAATGTTTGATTTGCCCTTTCGCAAAGTCCATTCTGCCATGGCGAGCGAGGACTGGACAAATCGTGTTGAATTCCTTTCTCAGTCAGAAAAGCTTCAAACTGCTGAGAAGTGAATTCCCCTCCACGATCTGTGAAAAGAATTTTTATCTTCTTACCATGCACATTTTCCAACCAAGCACAGAATTCCTTGAACCTTGGAAAAGCCTCTGATTTTTGCTTGAGATTGTACACATAAATATACCTGGAAAATGCATCAATGAGAACCATGAAGAACCTATTGCCACCTAAAGAGGGCGATAGTGGACCAACTAAATCAGCATGAACAATCTGGTATGGTTCTGTAGCTTGCCTACTAGACACCTTACCTTTCGCAGCCATTTTCACCTTGTTTGCTGCGCATGCCTTGCACTTCATGTGGTACCTGCAGGGTTTAATAGTCATACCTTCAACCAAGGCAGGCATTTTAGATACTGCCTCAAAATGCAAATGACCAAATTTTCGGTGAAAATCATGAATACATTCTGCATGCAAACTTTTGTTAGAACCTGCAATGCAACAAGTATCATTCTGCACAACATCATCATAATACAAAACAAACAAACGATCAACGCATTCAGCATGCAATACATAATCGTCTTTCTTTGTGATGGTGCATTTCTTGTTCTTGAAGGAAACGTCAATGTTGCGTTCATTCAGCTGCATCACACTGAGAAGATTGTGTGTGGCATCTGGAACGTAAAGTACATCATGTATCTCTAAGTCCAAACTGTGAAGAACAACAGTTCCGTAGCCTTGACTGGGGATCGTGTGGTCATCCGCCTGGTGAATCGCACCTTCCTGCGGTGTAAAAGACACGAACAGTCTCTTATCGTTGCACATGTGGTGGGTAGCTGCTGAATCAACAACGAAGAAAGATCTAGACGTCTTCTGGACCTTTGCGACCTTTGGAGTGAAGCGTGAGACCATTGCCTTGTGCTGCGTTGTCCTGGAGACCGGACCTTTGCCTTTGCTTTGGCCTTTTCCACGCGATGAGCTTCCGCTGCGCTGCTCTGTCTTGGCCCTGGGATATTTGCATTCCCTCTTCATATGGCCTAGACGTCCACACGAGTAGCATTTCACTGCCTTCAAAGCTTTGGCGCCCTCTGGTGGTTCCACTGCATTCTGGGATGACGTCTGTGAAGACTCCCCCTTTCCCATGCAGCTAGCACCCCGGCGATCTGCTTCATTCTGGATCACGGCAGTAACATAGGCTACTGTGAGCTGAGCAGTTGGTTGAACAGCAATCTGAGTGGCAACGGACTCCCAACTTGGTCCCAAAGAATGTAGTATCATGAAGGAATACACAGCCTCTGGAAAGTTGAGTCCTCTCTGTTGCAACTCATGTCTCAGATTCTGCATCTCCATCAGGTGTTTACGCACATCTCCACCTTCAGCAAGAGCCATATCATGCAGCTTGGCATAATAGTACATTGAGGAACCAGCCTCTGTCCTCAAGTGAGCCTGTCTTAAAGTGTCCCAAATTTCTCTGGCTGTGGTCTTTCCACGCAACAGACAGAGCTCTTCTGGGGATACTATCAATGTAAGCGTTCCCCTTGCTTTGGAATCCTTAGCTGTCCATTCAGCTGTAATTGGAGCTGGGGGGTTGTCTGTAATAATATTAAACAGACTTTCTTTCCGCAGAATTGCCTCTGCATACTGCACCCACTCTGTGTAGTTATTCTTATTGAGCTTAGGAATCCCAAAAGCATCAACCAGCTTTGCGTTTGCCATTTCTGCTGCTTAAAACGAGCTGCGTCACAGTCCTGCAGCTTTAGCCAAAAGCACTTGTAAAAGTACTTTCGATTTCCCAGCCATCCAAGCCTGTGAGATTGTGCCTTTTGGAGCCTTTGCCTGTTACGCGGCAAAACGGCTTTAAAAGTTCAAAGTCCAGCCATAAAGCATTAACAAGGAGCTGGCAGGCTGCTCCGGGAGCATGAGCACATACCTTCATCAATCAAACTTGACGCGCAGAGCAGATAACGCGATCCGTTCCTCTGTACCTCTGCCGGCATTCTTCAGTTTGATTTACGTCTTTCTGGGCCCGGAACCAAAATGTTGATATAGCAGAGTCCATTTGCACAACGGAATGATGAATAGTACGTGCCACATGCTTTAAGTTGCTTTATTTACAGTTCATTGTAGAGAAATTACAATCATGCATCTTGCCTCTGAGGGAGCAGAGAAGCAACCGTCCTTCTCCTCGGACTAACGAACACCGAGAGATCAGTGAAAAACAGGAAACTAGTGTACGTCACATCCAGCTTCCCATTCCCGTGGGAAAACCCAACAGTACTCTGACTGTGGAATGTAAACATAGTCTTGTGACAAGCACTTTGCTGCACAGTGAAGAGAGCAGAAACCAACAAAATCAAGTGTGGCCAGGCTTGGTGGGACTGATGGGATTTGTAGTTCTGCAGGGGCCAGAGGTTCCCCACATCTGCCTTAGATGGTGGAATAGAAGGGTATGGCTTTAATCACCAGGGACAGGCATAGGAAACCAAGGAGCTGTTCTAGGTGCTGAAATTCTATAGGGCTGGAAGGAGGAAACCATCTATTGCCTGTCTAATGTAGGAGCTTGAAGCTATGGTTATTGGTGTAAATCATATTATGCCTACAGTATAATGCCCAGACAAAGCTTTCTTTTTACATTGGTGTTGCCTGATAACTGATGGTGGGCCAGTCCCTTTCTTCTAAAATAAGTGCACAATCAGTCCTAATATGGACACTGTGCTGGCACAGGGAGGAATCACTGCTGGACTCAAGAGACCCCTGCCTTTCCTTTCCGCCCCTGGTAATTGCAGGGACTGGGGCATCTGTGTGGATCTTCTGCATGGGATCTCAGGCTCCCTTTGACCCGACGCAAATGGAACTTGAGGCTTGAGAGAGTTGAAATGAGGATGTTACAGAAGATGAGAGTGTGCCTCACAAGGCCTGTAGTGACCCAACACACAGAAGAGGGTTGTGGGTGGGGAGCTTGCCTCTCTTGTGGGAGTGGGGAATCTGTGGCCCTCTAGATCTCGTTGAACTACAACTCCCATCAGCCTCAGCTGGTATGGCCAATGGTAAAGGATAATGGGATGTACAGAGGTAGATTTAGGGGAGTGCAACTGGTTTGGTTGCACTGGGCATTGGACCCTGGGAGTGCCATGGGGGTGCCATAACTATGCTGTCGAAAAGAAGGCAAGAGGTGGGGGTGCTGAATTTTCACATCACACAGGGCGTCACTAAAATTTGAGGTGCAGCTTTTTATTAATTTTTAAATGTTATTTGCCATCTCACAGAAACATTTTCCTAGACTGGTTCTTCAGATCATAGCATCCCCCTCTGAGGCATAAAGCACTAACTGAGTCTGTTTTAAAGCCTAGAGTGAATTTAATTGACTGGGGTGTGATTGACATTATCTGATGATGATGATGATGATGATGATGATGATGATTTTTTAAGTTCACCTTGATGAACTACAATGCAGCAGAGGTGTATGTGTGATAGTGTGGCCTTGTGTAGCCACAAGATACCCAAGGCAGAGGGCTGATCTGGCAACCTGCTGCTTCCATGGTCACTGATGGCCCAAACAAATTTGCCAAAGGAAAACTACAGCATCTACTGAACAACTGAATGATGCAGTTTTGTTGCACAATTCTTAATGGCCTCAAACATTTGGTGAGCTGCCTTGAACGGAGAGTGTCTGCAGCCTCCTCCAGCCAGGCACTGATGGGAATTGTGTGCTTGAAGAACAGAAACGAAAGCAAATTTATAATATATAATGTAAGATGTGATATCCACTTTGACCTCTGTGCAAGGCAATTGCCTCCATAGCAGGGGAGATCTAATTAGAGTCATACGTTGGTAGACACCAATCTTTCCTGACCCTCTTGCAAATGTGGAGCTATCTATTACTCAGTGGGTACTCTAGTTCTGAGCAGCTGCTGTTTTTGTATTTTGTCTTAGTTTCTGCTTCATTATTGGGATGAGGCCTGTCTCCGTGCTGAAGGGTCCTTGTTCCCTGCAGATGGCACTGCATGTGGGTGTAGTACTCCTCCTGGCACACTCTCCTGTCATTGAAGATCAACAATCCTGCCCTTGAAAGCAGCCTAACACAGGGTTCAAGGATCAGACTTCATTTCAGACTGTGCACCATGCATCACAATCCTACAAAGGAAGTTCAAATGAGTTTAATGAGACGCAGGACTCCGCTACATTCATAAAGATAGTGCTTTATATACTTTATAACACTGTGACAACAAGATGGCGCTGTGGAGTCCCATCTTTTGCCAATGGGATTTCCCTGTATGAAGTTTACATGAGTTTGACTCAATCACTTTTTTGACGTGTCTAGTTTCAGTCTTATATGTATATGTAGCTTTACAACACAATCCTATACTTGTTTGCTCAGGAGTATCCTATTGATTCCATGAAGCCTACTCTCAGGTAGGTTGGTATAGGATTTCAGCCTTCATAAGCCTTTGAGCAGCCATCTCTTGGATCAGGCTTCAGCTGGTGGAATTAATAGCAGCAGCAGCAGCAGCAGCAGCAACAACAACAACAAATATTCCCCACCCATGTAGTTGGGTTTCCCCAGCCACTCTGGGCAGCTTCCAGCAAAATAAAAAAGCATAATAAAACGTCAAACATTAGAAACTTCCCATTACAGGGCTGCCTTCAGATGTCTTCTAAAAGTTGTGTATAGTGGTACCTTGGGTTACAGATGCTTCAGGTTACAGACACTTCAGGTTACAGACTCCGCTAACCCAGAAATAGTACCTGAGGTTAATAACTTTGCTTCAGGATGAGAACAGAAATCGCATGGTGGCAGCGTGGTGGCAGTGGGAGGCCCCATTAACTAAAGTGGTACCTCAGGTTAAGAACAGTTTCAGGTTAAGAACGGAGCTCCAGAACGAATTAAGTTCTTAACCCGAGGTACCACTGTAGTTGTTTATCTCCTTGACATCTGATGGGAGGGCATTCCACAGGGAGAGCACCTCTGCTGAGAGGGCCCTCTGCCTGGTTCCCTGTAACTTCACTTCTTGCAGTGAAGGGAACCATCAGAAGGCCCTTGGAGCTGGACCTCAGTGTCTGGGCTGAACAATGGTGGTGGACGCACTCCATTATATCATAAGATGAAATACAATGGATGGATGCAACCAATGCCAGAATCTGGTGCTTGAAGTAAAGCTCTTTTCTGAAAGGGATGCTTTCTTAAGGCTCGCCCCTTCCAGTACTTTCCTTGAGTGAAGTATCCTGCAAGAACATGGTCCTGCATTTTATATACTGCTTTAAGAAGAACAGTGTATATCCAAAATATAGACCTGCAATGGAAAAAGACATCTCAGCCATCATCACCTTTATAGGAAATTGAGAGGACAGGCAGCTGAAAACTGAATTATACGGAGGTCTTAGCTGCACAAAAATAAATAAATGGTACAGCTAAAAATGGCATGGGCGTATGAAATTGTCCTGGGAGTGGTGATGGAAATATGTCCCTATCACTGGCTATTAGTAATGATTATTGTTCATGAGTTCCTATGGGAGGAAGGACGGGATAAAAATTCAATGAACAGCAACAGCTACTTCCAGGTTCAGAGGCAACAGGCAGTATTCAACAAACAAGTGGCACTAGGATTATCCCTAGCACAATTGGATCCAACCCTCCCATTCTCTTGCCCCTGCACTGCCCCAAAATCTGTCCCAGAGGATTGTGGGAAATGCCAGAGAAGATTTAGGGGTGCATGGGAAGAGGAGATGGGAAATCATTCCATTGCTCATGGAGAAAGCCTTGTGCCAACAGAATGTTCACCTTAGTATTCCCTTAAATAAAACCCTCTGTATATTTGAACACCAGTTTTTGGAGGGCAACACTGTTTGCGGACTTCCCATAACTATCTGTCCGGACCCTGCAATGTGATCCAGCAAGGCTCTTCCAATGTTCTTATGTGGAGCTTTTTGTTTCCTTGTTTAACCCCCCCCTCTGTTTTATAAAACTTTTGAGAGCTACATCCAATGATATATTATACATAATGCTGCCTTGAGTGCATGGATGTTAAATCTTGTTTTATACACTACTTTATATTAATATTGTATATTATGTATGGTACAATAAATTTTTTTATCCTGCATTTCTTGCTTCTGTATGCAAACAGCTGCAACTCTCTGACCCAGATTTCCATCTCCTTTCAAGGCTTTTAAACACAATGAAGAAAAATGTACAGTAAGTTAATTTTTCTCATGGTTGGAATATACGGTATGTATGTGTGTGTATGTGTGTATATGTATATGTATATGTATATGTATATATATATATGAATCTTTTCCCTCTTTCTTTAACAAACTTCACTTTCTGAAAACTTTAACATCACCGACATCCTGGTTTTTTTTAGCAGAGAGGCAAGGCAACAGTTAATGAGATTGTCCTTTAGCTTCCGATGTCAGCAAACATTTGAGATTTTCATTGCATGCTTGGTTCAGTTTTCATTCTTTTCCAGTCAAATTTAGCAGCTGAAACTGCAGAGGCCTGGGCAAAATTGACTTTATGTATTCAAGATGTGTCAAGAAGAAGAGGCTAAAAGGTGGTGGCAGTGGAGTGAAAAAGTCAGCTTTATTTATTTTGCTGAATGGTAAACATATTTTATTTATGCATGCAGAGAACTGCTTGCCTGAGATTCTCCACCCCCCCCCCACTACAAGCTTAGGCCTCATCTGGGCTGACACCATGCACCAAACAGACTCTGTGTTGGCTTATTTCCCCAAGAATGAAGCACTCTCTGACGCCTCTTGAATTAATGGGATGTGACAGGGATTGATCAATTAATAAGTATGATTAATTGATTATAAAGGCTTGAACTCAGGTTAAAACCTGCCCTCTTATTAATGATAGCAAGTGAAGTCTGTAGAGCTCTTTGAGCTTATCCATACTACAGAGTTGCAAGAAATAACTGTGTATATGTTCTCCCCGTATAGTTAAAGGTCCGTATAGTTAAAGCTATGGTTTTCCCAGTAGTGATGTATGGAAGTGTGAGCTGGACCATAAAGAAGGCTGATCGCTGAAGAATTGATGCTTTTGAATTATGGTGCTGGAGGAGACTCTTGAGAGTCCCATGGTCTGCAAGAAGATCAAACCTATTCATTCTGAAGGAAATCAGCCCTGAGCGCTCACTGGAAGGACAGATCCTGAAGCTGAGGCTCCAATACTTTGGCCACCTCATGAGAAGAGAAGTGCCACTGTATTCTGCTCTGGTCAGACCACACCTGGAGTACTGTGTCCAGTTCTGGGCACCACAGTTCAAGAAGGACACTGACAAACTGGAACGTGTCCAGAGGAGGGCAACCAAAATGGTCAAAGGCCTGGAAACGATGCCTTATGAGGAACGGCTAAGGGAGCTGGACATGTTTAGCCTGGAGAAGAGGAGGTTAAGGGGTGATATGATAGCCATGTTCAAATATATAAAAGGATGTCATATAGAGGAGGGAGAAAGGTTGTTTTCTGCTGCTCCAGAGAAGCGGACACGGAGCAATGGATCCAAACTACAAGAAAGAAGATTCCACCTAAACATTAGGAAGAACTTCCTGACAGTAAGAGCTGTTCGACAGTGGAATTTGCTGCCAAGGAGTGTGGTGGAGTCTCCTACTTTGGAGGTCTTTAAGCAGAGGCTTGACAACCATATGTCAGGAGTGCTCTGATGGTGTTTCCTGCTTGGCAGGGGGTTGGACTCAATGGCCCTTGTGGTCTCTTCCAACTCTATGATTCTATGATTCTATGATTCTAACTATGCCATACAAGAACAGAAGAAATAAATAAAAAAATAAGTTCAAACCTATCCATTCTGAAGGAAATCAGCCCTGAGTGCTCACTGGAAGGACAGATCGTGAAGCTGAGGCCCCAATACTGTGGCCACCTCATGAGAAGAGAAGACTCCCTGGAAAAGACCCTGATGTTGGGAAAGATGGAGGGCACAAGGAGAAGGGGACGACAGAGGACGAGATGGCTGGACAGTGTTCTCGAAGCTACCAGCATGAGTTTGACCAAACTGTGGGAGGCAGTGGAAGACAGGAGTGCCTGGCGTGCTCTGGTCCATGGGGTCACGAAGAGTCGGACACGACTAAACGACTAAACAACAACATGTTCTCCCCACACCAGTAAAAAGAAGTTTCAGGCTGAGCAAAACCATGCAACAACAGCCCTAAGTATATTCTTATACACCGTTTTATGTACGTCTTGCTCTTAAAAAAGAAAAGCAACGCTAGCTGGAAGTGTGCATTGATGTGCAAATTTTACCAGATCATTTTAATAATGGATAGTGCATCTTTTAAAGGGCCTCTTTTTGGTGGAATGGCATGCCTTTTTGTGGAGTTGAAGTATTTTGCTGACTAGGAAGGGTCCCATAAATTTCCAAACACGGCACTCATTCATCACCCATTTATAATTGCTAAAAATGATTGGTCTCCTCTTATGAAGATCCTATATTACGAACATCCCTTAGAAAGCTGCTTCCTTTGATGTGCGCTTCAAAGGGAGACCATGCAACAGTCTTGCTCACTTTGCAGGCAGTCGTGGGCCTAAATTACAAATGCTTTCCATTAATCCCACATGCCATATTTTAAAAGATGCCGAAATTAACTGCTCATCTCTTTTCCTCCATTAGGTAGGGGAATAATCTGGCAAAATGGTTGCTAATGAGGCCTTTGAGCTGTGTGCAATATGAAAAAGCATTTCACGGAAATTAGGTTTCTCAAAGTAGTGTATTTATAATTAGTTGATTTCCTCTGTTTCGGGAGAAACAACAACACATCACCCAAGTTGATCATTATGTCTCAGTTAACTAATTATTATTATTATTTTATATATTGCCATCAGTGCACATAGCACTGTACGCCGAAACATCAACAAAAAGCTAAGTTTCTGCTGTCTAGATCAGGGATTCCCAAACTTGGGTCTCCAGCTGTTTTGCACTACAACTCCCATCATCCTTAACTAGCAGGACCAGTGGTCAGGGATGATGGGAATTGTAGTCTAAAACAGCCAGAGACCCAAGTTTTGGAAACACTGATCTAGATGATGACACTGGGCAACACAGGAACTTAGAAAGTTGTTTTATATTGAGTCACACCCACTGATCTATCTAGCTCAGAAATTATTATTATTATTATTATTATTATTATTATTATTATTATTATTATTAATTAATTAACTTTATATCCCACGTTCATTAATTTCAATGGGTCTGCTCTCAGTAAAACCTACTTGCCTGCCACCCCTTGAATTAAAATTCATCATGGAACTTTGGTTAGCAGAAAGAGCTTAGATTAATCAAAGTTTGCCTTCTTTCTTTCCTGATGACACTTAGCTTGTGGTTTTCATTACTTTTTAATGATTAGAGCTTGATATACTAAACTATTAATATGCATCTTAAAATATATCAGATGGACGCTATGGGGAAAAACTCCAAAGGTTTGCATTAAAAATGTAGCCTGCTTGGCTTGCAAGATTTTTTTCTGCATCTGTTTGCAACCTATAAAATTGGACATTTGGTATATATGAGGGGAGGATATGCCGACTCCATTTTGAAGAGGTAGATATGAAGCTAAAGTGGGCTAGCTAATTTTCCTGTTGTGTCATGCTAATCCAACCCATACTTCCATTATAAAGAAGCAATTATTTCCCAAATATCAAAGGAAGACACAGCAAAGAGTGCTTGTTTACTGTGCCAGGATAAACCTTGGTCAAAATCTGCAGCCAGAGAACTCAAATTTAGTAGGACATTCTGCTAAAATAAAATAAAATAAAAAGGGAGCTGGAAATTGGCAGCATGACCAATAGGGAAGCTATTTGTGTTCCTTCAAATATTCTGCCATTTTCAGCTTTTCAGAACCTTTCATTCTCTTTACACTTGAGATAAGCTTTTGAGGTTCATGTGTTGATTTGGGCTGCATACACGCTAAACCTTTAAAGCACACTTTCTCCCACCCCCAAAAATTCTGGATACTAGTTTGTTAAGGGTTGGTGGGAACTGTAACGCTGTGAGGGGTAAACTACAGAATTCTTTTAAGGGAAGAAATAATCTTCTCTGCGTGTACTTTAAAATTATAGTGTGTTCACACTATAAAACCAATGTTTATTTAATTTCCTGTATTTTAATTAATTTTCTTCTGGACAATCTTGCTGACTGCTAATCACTTCAGGCGTTTGCAGTTTATTAAAGCTCCCAGATTCTCCCCTTTCACTAATGTCCAATCCATTGTTAGTAACGAGATGTCCTGTCCCCAAACAGGAATGGAAAATGGGGGAAAGGAGGCTCAGTCAAGCTGCTATTCACAATTTGAGTTGGCGTTTTTTGTTTGTTTTTAAAATAAGTGCACCAGTGCTGATTTGGCATGTTGAGGAGAGAAGAGAGGGCACAGTCAGCAAAGCACCTTTTTAGAAAACCAGTCAGTGCTTCTGAACTGACAATCCAGTACTATTTCCCTGCTTATGTGATTATCTCTGAGTATAGAAAATGGCCCTGACATGCTTGCAGTTGTTACCTGTGTTCTATCTTTACATCTACTTCCTCATCCTTTTTGGACTTGGTCTCGTTTCAGCCAGTTCGAGAAGCAAACAGCGAAATACTTTTGCTGGCAGAGAGCAGCCCAGAGCACCTGTCAACAACCTTGACAATGCAGAACGCTTTAAGTGAAAAAGGCCTATAATAATAATAATAATAATAAATTTTATTTATATCCCGCCCTCCCCAGCCGAAGCCGGGCTCAGGGCGGCTAACAACAATAAAACAGTACAAAGGTACAACATAAACAACATTCTAAAATCATTCATTATAAAAATTAATTAATTCAAGCCACTAGCAACCATTGGGCCAGAGCTCTGCGAAGATTGCCGAGGGAGGGAGTCAGGCTGTGCCCTGGCCAAAGGCCTGGTGGAACAGCTCTGTCTTGCAGGCCCTGCGGAAGGATGTCAAGTCCCGCAGGGCCCTGGTCTCTTGTGACAGAGTGTTCCACCAGTGTTCCACCAGTGTTCCACTATGACAATCAAAAGGTTAATGCGGACAGGAAAGATAACAGAGCCTGATCCCTTCAGACTTCTTATGAGATATGCTCCACTGACTGATGTTGTCTGCTAAGAGGGGTTCGTCCTGCAAACACAGAGTGAATGAAAATGCAGCAACAGTGGCAGAGCACAAATGGTACAAGGAGGGAAGGTTGTGTGAGCAGGATTTATGCTAGCAGTGAAAATGAGAAATGTGTCTCGGAAGAAAAAGTCTGTTCAAGTCAGTACTCTCTCGGTCATTACAATATCAAGGAAGAGAATCCCTATGGGGAGCCCGTCTTCTGTAGAATTCTTGGGAGCTGAATATTTGAGTGGATGCCAACAACGGTCCATATAGTTAAAGCTATGGTTTTCGCAATAGTGATGTATGGAAGTGAGAGCTCGACCATAAAGAAGGCTGTTCGCCGAGGAGGTGGTGCTTTTGAATTATGGTGCTGGAGGACACTCTTGAGAGTCCCATGGACTGCAAGAAAATCAAACCTATCCATTCTTAAGGAAATCATCCCTGGGTGCTCACTGGAAGGACAGATCCTGAAGCTGACTCCCTGGAAAAGACCCTGATGTTGGGAAAGATGGAGGGCACAAGGAGAAGGGGATGACAGAGGACGAGATGGTTGGACAGTGTTCTTGAAGCCACCAGCATGAGTTTGACCAAACTGTGGGAGGCAATGGAAGACAGGAGTGCCTGGCGTGCTCTGGTCCATGGGATCACGAAGAGTCAGACACGACTAAATGACTAAACAACAACAACAACAACAACAACAACAACAACAACAACAACAACAGTACACATCATATGGAATCTGCACTTTCTCCTCTTCTGATTTGTTAGTGAGAGCATCATAAGCACCCTTCTGGATCAGACCAAAGACCTTTCTGGTCCAGCATCCTGTTGCCTATCATAGTCAACCAGGTGTGTTTGGAAGCAGGACATATGAGCATAAGAGCCCTCTTTCACTTGTGTTCCCCAGCAACTTGTATTCAGCCACTGGAGGCAATATAGTCCTCATAACTAGTAGCCATTGAAAACCTTCTCCATGAATTTGTCTATTCCAAGTTGGGTAGCAAGTTGACCAACCTACCAGCCTGTGATTGTAACTCAGCTGTCCAGGTCTTGTCTGCCCTGAACGTGGACCCAACTGTGATGGCTAAAACTGTTGATTGACTAAAGAATATAAACGGGCGAATCACCTGCCCCTACCACCAACTGATTGACTCTGCTTATATAAATGATATATAGCCAAAACCTCAAGATAGACACATTTCCGAATTACTGAAGTACAAAATAATGGCAAGCAGGGACTTGCCCTCTTGCAAGCTGCAAAGCACTATACATGTTGTAAGTCTATATTAATAAAGAACCAGATAAAGAAAAAAGTTAATTAGCTTTTTGCTAATTACATCATCTATGGCCGTTTAAACTGTGTGTCCTTGTTGTTTTTTGTTACTATGTTATGCATTTTTGTGCTTTTCTGTTGTGAACCACCCTGTGATCCTCGGATGAAGGGCAGTATAGAAACAACAACAACAACAACAACAACAACAACAACAACAACAACTCTTAATGGGTTATCATAGTCCATGTTCCACAATGCGAAATCATTGTAGCTGCAGAGATCCTGCGATTCCTATCCCATTTATGTTAGTGTCCATACAGACCCAACAGGACTGTAAAACATTTCTCATCCAGGGATCAGCGAGAGGACAAAGACAGCATTAATGGGTCCTCAGCAGTGGGGAGTAATGTACATTTCATGTCAGCCTCTTGTCCTGGATCTCCTGGGTTGAGGTTGCCACTGTGCTGAAATGATATTTGGTTGTTGCATGATGGATATTTCTTCTTGACTGCATGTATCTTACAAGGACACATCATGTAATGTCAAGAGAAGCCACTTTGATGATGTGCTCAGAAGCTAAATATTTAATATGGCTCTATATTTATTCTGTGGTGCATTTCAATCTTTAATTTGAAATATACTCAGAAACATGAGAGAGTTATATATATCTATATACCTTTTATATAGTTTCATGCATGTGAAGTCATTTAACATGGCCTGCTTCTTAATATTTTACGTCCCTTTGCCATGATGCACAGGTTGAGAAGGTAGTAAGCAAGCATGCAGGATGGCAATTAATAGCATACTGTGATCCTGCATAGGATTGGGCTTATCAGTATTCTTCAGTGCATGACTGGAATAAGAGGTGGTCAGAATCTTGAGGTTGCAAAGTGTTAACTTTCACACAGAACCTGTTGGGATACTGCCAGGGAGATAAAGTCCATCATGGCCCCCAAGCCGGCTGCCGGACGATCCATCGATCTCCCGTAGACACGCAGTATCAGCAATTAGCGACATGAGCTCCAGAACATTCTAGAGCCGATGCACACTCTTTATCAGCAGATAATGCACAGCCAAAAGTTGCACTCAGGAGAGCATTATTTACAGGTTTTATTCAGCATTGATCAGAACAAAGAAAGACATGACTGCCTGCCTGCTTCAGTGTCTCCAGACACAGAGAGAACGAAAGCAATAGCAAACATAAACATCCTGTGAACAGGAAAGACGCAGGCTGTGACACAAACATCCTGCTCCCTTTTAAGGTGGAACGGAAATATCCTAACAGAACCGTACTCCTGCTGTTCACTCCTACTTTCTCCTACCGTGGCAGATTCCTTCATTTTCTTCACATGGCAATGGTGCCCACCTGAGTTCCAGAACTGAGTTCCAGAACTGAGGTGCCAGCCCCGCTCTCTGAGGCCACCCCCATAGAAACCTAGTGGGAAGAATTCAACATCATGTTGTTCTGATCGCTTCATCATCAGCACAAGTGCTCGAGATTGCCAGATGGAACAGTCCCTCCTTTGCACCCTCTGCATGCTGTTATTGGGGTTCTCCTGACCCCCTAAGAGCCAATGTGTGTGCTTGTGCACGCAAGGAGATGAGAGGAAAAAATCTCCATTGTGCAAGTGGAAATCCTTTGTGTAGAGCTTGTGCTGATGGGGACTTGTTAGGTGAATCCTGCCCAGCATCTTGAAACTCCCAACCTATGGAGATGACCTAAGGGGATAGCATAGTTGATGGCATCCGAAGCCACTGGGAGATTTAGTAAGTGTCAGGAACGTGCCCCCCCCCCAGAACACAGGGGATGAGTTAGACTCAGAGAGTGAATTAAGTGAATGAGGGGCCGGCTCTATAGATGAAAATTGGCTGTCAGAATTGAGAAAGGGCAGTTCGACCCCCCTTCCCAGAGAAGACACTATTAGCTTTCACAGAGAGGAAGAGTTGGAAGGCAGGCAGAGCATTGCTAGGCAATCAGCAGATAAGCAGAGGTCTGAGTCTGGGTCGAATTGGACTGACCAGGAGGGGGGAGTTCAGCCTTTTGATCCCCGATCCAGGTTTCTGGATAAAATCAGAAGGCAACAGAAGGGCAAGAGGGGAATGACGGCAGTCTGGCGTCCTTCCTGCTGTGGGGGTGTGTGTGAAATTTCAGACTGACCAACAAATGTAAATGCGAGCAGGCAAGATGCTGGGCTCTGGATGTGTCTTTTTGTAAAATAAACGTACATAAAACTGCAGGAGAGTCATTACTCCTTATCGGGCTTGATTGCCTGTCAGAGATCATTACAGTAAGAGTAACAGGGTTACACTTCTCCTACCCCTCTCCTGTTAATGCGACCTGGTATGGCTACCAAGGCTGTTTATGTCCCCAAACTGGTTCTCAACTCAGACTGAAATGGGGCTAGATAACCACCCTCTCAATCACCTTGCCTGAAAAGGGGTATTAGTAACTTGGCAGTAGCTCAAAAACTCTAAGTCCTTTGTGTGTGTCCTTTGGTGCTGCATGCACCCTGCATTTCTAGGTGACTTGATTGCCCACTAATCAGCCCACCATCTAACTCAAGTTGTAACAGTGTCAACTTATCCTTGAGTCTTGGAAGATGTATCACTAGCTGGCCATGTGATTTCTCAAGAGCAATGATCTCTAATGAGCAAGTTTGGCAACTCCCATCCATTCGGCCCAAAGCAAGCAGTTTCCGAACCTTCCTCGTGCTGATGCCTCCTGGAGTTCCTTTGACTTATTGCCTTCAAAGTAAAATAACTGTCTCTGTCTGAGCGCTGTCACCAAGTTCCAAGAGTGTCAGCTTGCATAGCATAACATCAATCATGCTCGTTTCTTTTCGCTCGGGAAAACAGATCCAGAATGTGACCCAAGGTAATAGCAACTCTGAGGAATGTGGCTATCTAAATTGCTTGCCAATATCACTTGAAGGAAATATTAAAGCTTCTCATTGACCTGCCTCCTTTTTCTTTTAGAATATAAGGTTCTCACACCCTGGAAGCCTCTGCCATCGTGTTTCATGTTAAGCACCCCGCTGTCTTTGGTAAACTTGACTCAGACAGAACTAGGTTTTCCTTGTCAATGACAGTTGATTGAAGGTGAGTTGGCAAGGCTATGTTTCTCCCACCATGAGATCACCCCATGGTGAGATCAGCGTGGAGCCAAGTCTTCTGAAAAACTTCAGCATGCCTTCATATCTCCCATCACCACGTAATTGATATGCCTGGGTTTTGAGGCTAGACATTTAGCTGGTAGTTAGGAAGGCGAATGCATAGAATCATAGAATTGTGGGCTTGGAAGAGAACCCCAAGGGTCATCTAGTCCAACCCTCTGCAGTGCAGGAATCACAGCTGAAGAACCCATGGCAGATGGCCATCTACCTCTGTTTACAATCCTCCAGTGAAGGAAACGTCATCACCATCTGAGGCAGCCCATTCCACTGTCGAGAAAGTTATGCCTAATGTTTCATTGTGTGTATGTTATTTTCACAAACAGATGCATTCGCATGCACAATTTGTCCGAATACAGTGATACCTCGGGTTAAGAACTTAATTCATTCTGGAGGTCCATTCTTAACATGAAACTGTTCTTAACCTAAGGTACCGCTTTAGCTAATGGGGCCTCCCACTGTTGCCTCGCCACCGCCGCACGATTTCTGTTTTCATCCTGAAGCAAAGTTCTTAACCCGAGGTACTATTTCTGGGTTAGCGGAGTCTGTAACCTGAAGCGCCTGTAACCCGAGGTACCACTGACTATGCATTTCTGAACACATGATTTTGCTGGAGAACTGCATTGCAAAATTCAGGGTGAATCTTCAAAGGGTGGCTGTGTTGGTTCTTGTGCTGTTTCGGAGAGCACAAATCAGGTGGGTTCTTTAAATGTGAGCTGAATAGAATTCCCCCCTCATCAGTGTGCTTTGCAAAGGGACAAAGGGTCAGTTTTGGGGAAGGGCTTCATTACTGCAACTGCCCCTGAGCTCAAATGCAGCTGAGGAGCACTGACTCGACCAGGCAGGTCCAGAATGTTTCCTCTCTAATTAAATGCAAAAGTACATGAAGGAACCCCTTTGTCAAGTGATCTAATTAGCCTGGAAACACGCAGGGCGGTTTGAAAAGAGGTTCTCTTTCCAAGTTCCACCAGGTAACGCTCAGTGCCCAAGAGAAGGCAAGGGTTAGGACACTTCAAAAGCAAGCAAATGGCAGGGAGGCGGTGGTGGTGGGGTCAGGTGGGAGAGGATCCAAGCCACCTGCCCAAGCTGTGTAGGAATATATAAAAAGGCTGCTCGGAGCTCCTTGTTCCAACCTCCCCTTTTTATCTCCCTCATTATGGGCTGGGAAAAAAGAGGGCATGGAAAATAAAGGGACGATAAAGGAAAGAGAGACCTGGTTCAAGAAGCTACTTCTGTCTCTTTCAAGCCATGTTGCAGCAGGAGAAAGAGCCGTAAAGGATTTTGAGTTATCTCAAAGAGTTGGGTTTGAAATTGTTTTAAAGATAGGCAGTTTTAAAAACTTTTTAATGCATGCAATTCCTTTATATATGTCTAAGAACATAAAGAAGAGCCTGGTGGATCAAGCTGGCGCTGACCCATCTAGTCGAGCATCTTCTTCTCCCAGTGGCCAACCAGATTGTTGTTGTTTAGTCGTTTAGTTGTGTCCGACTCTTCGTGACGCCATGGACCAGAGCACGTCAGGCACTCCTGTCTTCCACTGCCTCCCGCAGTTTGGTCAAACTCATGTTTGTAGCTTCGAGAACACTGTCCAACCATCTCGTCCTCTGTCGTCCCCTTCTCCTTGTGCCCTCCATCTTTCCCAACATCAGGGTCTTTTCCAGGGAGTCTTCTCTTCTCATGAGGTGGCCAAAGTATTGGAGCCTCAGCTTCAGGATCACTCCTTCCAGTGAGCACTCAGGGCTGATTTCCTTCAGAATGGATAGGTTTGATCTTCTTGCAGTCCATGGGACTCTCAAGAGTCTCCTCCAGCACCATAATTCAAAAGCATCAATTCTTCGGCGATCAGCCTTCTTTATGGTCCAGCTCTCACTTCCATACATCCCTACTGGGAAAACCATGGCTTTAACTATACGGACCTTTGTTGGCAAGGTGATGTCTCTGCTTTTTAAGATGCTTTCTAGGTTTGTCATTGCTTTTCTCCCAAGAAGCAGGCGTCTTTTAATTTCGTGACTGCTGTCCCATCTGCAGTGATCATGGAGCCCAAGAAAGTAAAATCTCTCACTGCCTCCATTTCTTCCCCTTTTATTTGCCAGGAGATGATGGGCCCAGTGGCCATGAGCTTTGTTTTTTTGATGTTGAGCTTCAGACCATATTTTGCGCTGTCCTCTTTCCAGCCAGATACTTGTGGCAAACTGGCCAGCACAACCAGAGCATAAGATCACTCTCCTCTGATCCAGCTTCCAGCAATGGGAACTGTATTCAGAATCATTACGGTCTCCGCCATGGATACAGAGCATAGCCATCATAGCTAGTAGCTATAAATAGCCTTCTCCTTCATGAATTTGTCTAATCTTCATTTAAAGTTGTCCAATTTGGTGGCCATCATTGCTTCCTGTGGGAGCGAGTGCCACAATTTAACTATATGCATAATAATAATAATAATAATAATAATAATAATAATAATAATAATAATAATTTATTGCCCGCCCATCTGACTGGGTTTTCCCAGCCACTATGGGTAGCTCCTAACAGAATATTAAAAACATGATAAAACATCAAACATTGAAAAAGTATTATTATTACTATTATTATTATGATTATGTCACTTTGAAATGCTTCACTGGAAGCAATTCATAATCAAAATAAACAATTTGAGAGAGTAAATTGATAGGTGTTCTTTCCCTCGCCTCTCAATTATACGGCTGCAGTGAGCTTGTGGTCTATTTTTTAAAAGATATTTATATTTTATTAAGGTGATTTCAGTTAAAAGAAATAAAGTGATATGGGAAAAAAGAAGGAAAAGCGAGAGGGAATAAAACAGCAACAAAGATACATATAAAAGTGGAGAGAGAGAGAAAGAGAGAGAGAGAGAGAGCATGATATACGTTATTCCCATACATTCTTCTATCAATTGGTATAGTGTTATTGTCCTAGTGCTTCTGTAAATGGTAATAGGCTACTACATTTTGTATAAACTCATTCCAAATGTTATCGTATTTATTTATTCATACAGAGTCTGTGCCTGTAAGCAGTCCGTTCATAAATTGCCAGTGACGTCATGTCATCAGTCCCTTGACTGATGCATATCATATCTTTATTTTCTGATGTGTAAAGTAAAGGTAAAGGGACCCCTGACCATTAGGTCCAGTCGTGACCGATTCTGGGGTTGTGGTGCTCATCTCGCTTTATTGGCCGAGGGAGCCGGCATACAGCTTCTGGGTCATGTGGCCAGAATGACTAAGCCGCTTCTGGCCAACCAGAGCAGCGCACGGAAACGCCGTTTACCTTCCTGCTAGACCTATTTATCTACTTGCATTTTTATGTACTTTTGAACTGCTAGGTTGGCAGGAGCTGGGACCGAGCAATGGGAGCTCACCCCGTCGCGGGGATTCGAACCGCCGACCTTCTGATTGGCAAGTCCTAGGCTCTGTGGTTTAACCCACAGTGCCACCTGCGTCCCTTTTCTGATGTGTATCATATCTTTATTTTTCCAGTTCCTCAATATCAATCTCTTGGTCCCCATTAGGGCATGGAAAATCCATTCCTAGGGAAGGCAGCACAATCATGAAGAGCTTTAAGGGGCTCTGCAGGCACAGAACCCAAAGACCCTGGGATTTACCACCCATACCTGAATCCACCAAAGGACTGCCGCTTGGTTCTGAAAAAGGTGCTGCAGCAAAAAGCAACCAAACAACAACAAAGCTTCTTAAAAATTCCTGGAAATTATATATATGGAAGATATGGATGACAAATAGGTATGGGGAAAGAAAGAAATCACACTTCAAGTGGGCGGAACTTCCTGGTGGAACTTTGTTACGGTCTTGTTTCAGGAAGTGTAAATTAGGTAATTTTGCCTTTCAGTGTGATATGAATTGAATTTCTGCCCCATCACTACTCGGAAGGGGCACCGTTTGTTTAGCAAAAGGTTCTGTTGCACCCTCAATTCTGGGACTCTTCTTTCCATTGTAGTCAGCCTGGTGTGCATCATTTTTGTTGAAAGCACTTGGCAGCACAGCCTGGAACACAGCGGATCGCAAAACAGTGGTTCATCTCTGACTTTGATGCCTGCTTGGCCCCGATCTATAGTGTGAGCCCATATTTTGGGGGAGGGAATATTTTGGGGGAGCCAATCTCTCTGCCAGCCAGGCTGACATAAGGCAGCCGCTACTGTCAAGACTTTTAAGAGGCATGGCTGTTTGGGTGAGACATGTATACTGCAGGGATGAGGCTTGGAGTCATATATAGAGTCATATAACTGTAGAGCTGGAAGGGACCACAAGGGTCATCTAGTCCAACCCCCTGCAATGCAGGAATAGGCATCTGTCCCGTACGGGGAGGAGGAGAAGATTTTCTTCTTGCTACAGAGAGTGTGAAAGAGACTTGAAAGACCATCCATCAGAAAATGCATATACAGTACGGAAAGGATCATCTCTAATTACCCAACAAGCAAGGGCTGTCTGGCGTTGCATCAAACTTTGTTTTATCCATGACATTTAACTATGCCATACAAGAACAGAAGAAATAAATAAAAAAATAAGTTCAAACATATCCATTCTGAAGGAAATCATCCCTGAGTGCTCACTGGAAGGACAGCTCATGAAGCTGAGGCTCCAATACTTTGGCCACCTCATGAGAAGAGAAGACTCCCTGGAAAAGACCCTGATGTTGGGAAAGATGGAGGGCACAAGGAGAAGGGGACGACAGAGGACGAGATGGCTGGACAGTGTTCTCGAAGCTACGAACATGAGTTTGACCAAGCTGTTGGAGGCAGTGGAAGACAGGAGTGCCTGGCGTGCTCTGGTCCATGGGGTCATGAAGAGTCGGACACGACTAAACAACTAAACAACAACACATTTTGTTCTGGGTATAAGCTTTCATGTGCATACACACTTCTTCAGATACACTGAAACAGAAGTCACCAGACCCTTATATATAGTGGGAGGGTGGGGTGGGGTTTTTCTCAGAAGGGTAGTAGGAGATGGGTGATTGGTTCAATGTGTATGGTAAACCTGTTGACTACTGTTAACGACTGCAGTTAGTCCTACATCCTCCCACTCTATATAAGGGTCTGGTGACTTCTGTTTCAGTGTATCTCAAGACATGTGTATGCACATGGAAGCTTATACCCAGAACAAACTTAGTTGGTCTCTAAGGGGCTGCTGGACAATTTATTTATTTATTTCATCTGTTTTAGACCAACACAGCTACCTACCTGAATCAAGAAGAGAAGAGACAGAGATGTGAATAGAAAGCAGAAATGATTGATATTACAGTTCTTCCAAACCGGGTCATGAACTACAGGCTTTGGGACCATCGCTATGTGGGATATGGTTAACAAAAGCAAGAGCTGATCATTGGTGAATGCCAGTTAAATGGCTTTTCCCTTTCATCCAGTGGAGGCTGCCCTCACCTTCATGCCTTCTTACATACAACCAGGGAACGGCACTGCCTATTAGTTAGAGTCACTGTTACCTTTGTAGAATTCAACACAGAGGAAGTTGAGGACCAAATTTACTTTGGTTGGTTCTCCCTGGCATTGGCTCCACCAACTCTGTCTTCCACCTCCACCAGTTGGCACCAGTTGGCATACACAGTTCTTCACTTCCTTAATTGCTCTCCATAACAATATTATGAGATAGATTAGGCTGAGAAACTGCGACTAGCCCAAGCTCGCCCCATGACTTTCATAGCAGAGTGGGGATTTGAGTTCTGGTCTTCCAGGTCCTATACCACAATGACTCTCATGAGTCAGTAATGACTTAAGTTGTGCCTCTACAAGGCTTTGTGTGAAGACAGGAGGCATGACCCAGGTCTGGCATACTGTGAAACTCTGATATGAAATACAAGCCATATTATGTACCATTTCAGGTACCTGAATCTTCAACCTTCAACCTTCAACCTGAATCTGCTGAAAACTCAACTCTGATTATGTATCTGTTCCTTGACACAGGAATAAGTGCTGGCGCTCCATACCTGAGGTCAGGATCTCTGTCTCCTATTATGGAGGAAGATCTAAAATGCAGTGTACATGACACATTTCCAGAATAAAGGTACAATAACATGGATGCAATGGACAGGACTTTTAGGGTTCATAGTAAGAGGTGTTCTGGTCTGGAACATATGATTTGGGAACCTCCAGATGACCTGTTTGCTGAACATTCATCCTGATATCTTTGCACAAAGCTTAGAGGTTGGACTATGTCTATGATTTGTTTGTGGGGAGGATATATGATGATGACTATTCAATCTGATTTGTTTGTGTAGTGTTCATTGTTGTTAACCATTTTTTTTATCCCACACTTTTCAAATGCATTTCCTCAGCACTTTCCATGTTTTTTAAAAAAGTGGATTTTTTGTGTTGGGGTGACAGTGCTCTTGAATCCACCTTAATTGCACCAACCTAAATTCCCGTTGTTCGGTCCCTGCTCCTGCCAATCTAGCAGTTCGAAAGCACGTCAACTGCAAGTAGATAAATAGGTACCACTCTGGCGGGAAGGTAAATGGCGTTTCCGTGCGCTGCTCTGGTTCTCCAGATGCGGCTTAGTCATGCTGGCAACATGACCCGGAAGCTGTCTGTGGACAAACGTTGGCTCCCTTGGCCAGTAAAGTGAGATGAGCACCGCAACCCCAGAGTTGTCTGTGACTTTTCCTTTAAATTTCCTGATATATCTGTGCATCCCCCTTGTAAAATATTCCAGAGGCTATTGGTGGGTATTATTAGCCACAACACCTAAAAGGAACCTCCATAGCCAGAGGATATCAAATGCTAGTGACAATAAACAGATGCTTTGGGGAAGCCCAGGGGAAGTGCATGAAGACATCAATCAACAAAGGACAATCCACACTCCTCAGTTGATTGATGTCTTCATGGGCTGTGCATAGGCTTCCTTGAAGGATTTGATTGACCACTATTAGAATCAGAATTCTAGACAGGAAGGACCTTTGTTTCGTCCAACAGAACTCTTATGACCAGTTGCAAGGAACTGTGTCTGGCTATGATAAAGGATTTTGTAAGAAATGACCAAACAAAGCTATTTAAAAGGAGGACTTTATTTATTACACTGGAGATTGGTGCCAACACACACCAATTCAGCTTTTATACACAATAAATCAGCAAAGCTCTTATTCGTTTCTGAACCAAGATTGCAGTGGCACGGAAAACACTGAAAACATCAACTTTCTTCCCTTTTTGTTTTTTATTTCTCTTTTTCTGTATTATTATTTTTTGGTACAAAACTGGTACAAAGAACAATACAAAAAGAGTTGTGCTGTTTTGATGGGTTACAAAAGAACATTTGAGCTCAGTTTAACTTGTGCACTATTTCCCCCTCCCTTGAGCTTTTTGCCACCCTTTAAGCACCCTGTTTTCCAAACGTCAGGGATACACCAAGGCTCCTTCTGAATCAGAAAAGGACAATGAGAAAACAAACAGCCTCTCCTCTAAAATAACCACAATCATGCGGGCTTTTCCCCACTGGAAAAGGAAACATGCAAAAGAAATATGAAGAAAGCATCCTCTGTTGCACATTGATATTGGTTTTGTGCTCGCCACTTTGATTGACAGCGGCAAGCAAGAGCTAAACTATAAACACAGTGAGCAAATTGGAGGTGGCTTGGTCCAGTACCTAATATTCACTATCTCTGCCAAACAAAGGTGCTTTCTGAATTTTGACAAAGCTACAGTGTCCAGTTTCTCATTTTTTAAATGCACACAGACTTAAAAAAAATGCACATACTATTTTCACAGACAGTTACTCTGAAGAATTCCAAACACCCTTTTAGAGTCTAGCAATGCTTTGAGCTGCAGTGTGTTCTTCAAGCAAATTGTACTATGTCAACTGTCCAAGTAGTATAGCAGAAATCAGCAACAGAAGTCCCTAGTGCTAAATCTGCCCCTTGAATAGAGCATGATTGTATCCCACACCTACAAGTTGCCACCCCAAGGGAAATATGAATACGAGGAAGGTGAGGTGACCTTGCTTGCAGTCTCTTTTGGAGAATAAGGGCATGTTCTGGTCCACCACCTCCCATTCTCTCCTCAAAAACAAATCTCTATGTATAGCAACCCTATGAGCATCTTTCAGGTTGTGCAAAGGGGTAAACCCACTTTTTAAAAACCACACCCATGCACTATATACATTTATTCATCTTAAAGCGTAAAATAAAGAGTAGGGCCTAAGCTGGGAGAAGCTGTTGCTCAGTGGCAGAGCACATGTTTGATATGTAGAGGGACTTGGGTTCAATCCCTGGCCTCTCCAGGCATCCCCAGTCAGTGTAGAGCATGCAATACTGAACGAGATGGACCAATAGTCTGATTTAGAATGAGGCAGCTTCATTTGCTCCAATCATGGTTGCCAGATTTGCACAAGTGCTTCTGTGACCAGGTGACTTGGTACATTCATACAGGGTCCTCAGCTGAATGCTGATACAGAGATCGGAACTATATCCCTTCTCCTCCTCGCAGATAATTTTCTTGATCCAAGCCCAGACCAATGTGATGAAATGGGTTCTAGTCCAACAAACCTTATACCAAGCTATTGGTTTTTGAACAGAGGTTGGAAGGCCATCTGTTTTGGATGTTTTAGCTGAGATTCCTTCACTGTAGGGGGTTAGATTAGATTACCCTCAGGGTCCCTTCCAACTCTACGATTCTATAATTCTACGAAAGTGCTACAAGACATTTTGTTGTTTCCGCTGCAATAGACTAGCATGCCCCCTTCCATAATTTCACAGGGTTGGTGTATCAAACCAAGAAACTTGCTCTGAGATCCATTTATTTCCAGTAGTTCTATTTAGGGCATTCAAAGGGATATTGGTATTTACAAGCCACGGTGTGAAGATGCCTGGTGGTGATGTTTCTGTTATTAGTGATAGTGATGCTTTTATTAACAGTGAACACTGTAGCTCTCTGGCTCAAGGTGTACTGTGGGATATGATCTGGTAGGACTGGAATCTAGAAGAAAGTCAGGAGAATTCTCCGTGGTAGACGGGAGGTTAAGGATGTTGACCTCTGCTTGGAGCTTGGAAGACCCCTGGCTGGCTTTTCTAGTTGAAGTAATTGCTTTGTCACCTGCAGAGGCCAAAAGGCAATGTCTTGGTAAGAGACCTAGGGGGATAAGTAGAAAATATACACTTCATGACTAGGACAAAGGCAACTCTTCTCTGTGTTGGTGGCTGGTTTCTCTTTCTGTGTTTCCTTGTAGGACTTACCTAGCTCAGGGCACCATCCTATGGCCCCCTAAGACATTCCAGGGGCCACAGGCTATTTCAGGCCTCCTGCTCCAATGTTGGAGACACAAGGATTCCCCAAAATGGAGGGCCTCAGTATGTAACTGAGGCAATAATCTTGAATTAAGGGAGGATTTATATTCAACCTTCCACAAATCGTTCCACTTCATTCTTCTACAATGCTACCCCAATGTTATTGTATTATAGCCTGTGATGTTTGCCTCCTAGGATGGGTCATAAGGAAAGGGTTAAAATAGGTGTGATGTGGTTGGCCAGTGAGAATGCAAGGGGGGAATAAAAGTTAGAGTGGGAGGTTTTGAAAGTCAGTTGGGAGTTGGTTGGGTTGAGTTGAGCTGGGAGTTGAGGTTTGGGAGTTGAAGAAGGAAGAGGGAGGAATAGGCAGTGGGTCGGTAGAGTTGTATTGTGAGAGAGTGAGAGGAATTGTGAGGTGGAGTCAGATAGATAGTTGGGAATAATCAGTTTGGAGTTGTTAGGAACTAAGAATAAGAAACTGACAAGAGAAAAATTAACTGAAACCATAAGCTTGTTCCTGCATTTAAAAATAAACTTGATTATTTGTTTATGTTAACAACTGACTGGACTCCGTGTGTCCCTGTGAGATACGAGGTGGTGGCAACGGAAAAAGCAAATGCAGTGGCGGCACAGGGTCAATAGACCGTCAAACGTCCGGGGGGCCTGTGTGTGATTGCCACATAGCCATTTGGAGAGCACAATAGCATAGCAAAAGCCAGACCCTCCCCCAACATTTCTGGGATGAAAAGTAGAAGGATTTCAGCAGGAAGTTGCAAAGCATGCACTGACTAGAAATGAAGAAGAGAAGAAGAGAAGAGTTTGGATTTGATATCCCGCCTTCCACTCCCCTTAAGGAGTCTCAAAGTGGCTAACAATCTCCTTTCCCTTCCTCCCCCACAACAAACACTCTGTGAGGTGAGTGAGGCTGAGAGACTTCAGAGAAGTGTGACTAGCCCAAAATCACCCAGCAGCTGCATGTGGAGGAGTGGGGACGCGAACCCGGTTCACCAGATTACAAGTCCACTGCTCTTAACCACTACACCGCGCTGGCTCGTCATACTGGCTCTGAAGCAGTATGTCCACTCTGAAACTCTGGCAAGTGCAAACATTATTGAAAGCGAGGTCGCATATAGGTACCCCGATACCAGCACAAATAATTTTGACTGCATTATAGAAAGGATGTGTAGAGGGGCCCAGGGTTCTGACATGGCAAAGGGAGATATGATATTTGATCCACACCATCCCTGCTGCTGCAGATGTTTTTGAGCTCTAACTCTGGAGCTCTGACATCAGCAGGAGAAAAAGGATGTGTGTTGGGGACATATCAGGGACATACGAGAGGAACACCGGGAAATGGCTAGGATCCAAATGATGCTAAGGCATCCCAGCCTCTTGACATACTCAGGAGTGTGCCCAAATCTCTCCCTCCTGTTGCTTCCAATAGGAGAGGAAATGTAAAAAATTAAAGAATAAAGATTTAAGCATAGGACACTTCAATCTCTCACTATTCTCAGGTGAGATTCAATCACGCACTGGTGAATTCAGGTTATGCAATTATAGCTGATTGGGAGGTCTTGCACCTTCTTCCCTAAAACGATTGAACTTTTTGTAATAAGGAAAGTGATGAGAAAATGCATGGAACAACGCTTTCTTTTATGCAATGGCACCTAAACTCCCTGCGAATAAATCAGGACGAATGCTTGGTAAACAAGTCATCTGTAAGCACACACAGAAATGGATGGAGAATTGTAAAATCATTCCTCTGCCCTTACTTTTGCCCTGAGCCTAGCTGATCACTGGATATGACAGAAAAACTGCCCTGCAGACCAGACACCTTAGGATTTCAGCCTTATAAATTATATTTGTTAAGAACAAATTCTAGCAGTGAAGGCAAACACATGATGCTACTTGTCTTGGGTATGCGTCTACATTTCCCTATCCTTTTGTTTCATAACCCTTATGAATAGGGATGCAAATGAAGCAAAGTGTGCCATTCTTTTCCACTGAGTTATTATTTCTTTAAAAAGCCATTGCTTTGTCATTACCCAGAGTCATGCTCTAGCAAGAGTTTGGCACTTTTACATCCCATTGGTTTCAATGAGAGCACTAAGCACATGTTTGGCCATCATTACTGAAGCAAATGAGACTTAAAATTAACTTTGGTTGGATTGTACCTGTTCTTATTACCACTACTCACTTTCTATCTACCTGCCCACTGGCTCCAGGAATAGCACAGTTGTTACATCTTTGTATGAAACTACCTTATAGAAAGACAGACCATTTGGTCCATGTACCCAGTGCTCTGAGTGGCAATGATCCCCCAAGGTCCCTGGCAGAGGTCTTTCCCAGTCCTACTATCTGAGACCCTTTTTAACTTGAGATGTAAGGGACTGCAACCTTCTGCCTTCAAATTACTCACTCTCCCACCAAGCTAATGCCTCTCCCACAAGCCGTTCCCGCAGCTCTCTAGCTCATGGGATCTAACTAGCCCGGAATTTGGTTACACGCAGTATTATTTTTCTAGAAAAAGAGGTGATGAATGCATCCAGATAATGGCAATGGTGCCCACCTGAGAGGTACTGGAACTGAGTTTCGGTGAGGTCCGTCTGAAAAAAAAGCCCTGGTTAGATGGCAATGAATTGATCAGTTTCAGCATATTTCCAAGCAGTTTTTGAGTACGGCTGCAATACACAGGATGTAGATAAAGGCTTCCAAATTACCAGCTTTTCTAATTTCAAAGCACTGGCACATTTGGGCTTAGTTTTCAGAAAAATAAAGGCTCACTTATTGCAAAAATAGTAGTGTCACTGCATCTTCCAGGACATGGGTTATCACATAAGTGACCTATGGTCGTCTGAACATGGAATCTAACTGGGGTTCTATGCATTCAAAGCCTACAAGGCAAGGAAGCACCAGGGAAGCATCAAAGCTGACGCCACATAAATCCAATGGGAACATCATTTCCGCTCCCTCAACATTTGATGACCACATCCTTAGTGAATGTAGATATATAATCAGTTCCCTCACCTTTAGGATTAACTGCATCTATCAATGTAGAAAAGTCATGAATCATTGAGATGCCAGTCTTCTAAAAAATGAAATGGCAAAAAAGTATCACCTCTGAAGGCCTCTCTGCATAAGGCATAATAATGATAATAATAATAATAATTTTTTATTTGTACCCCGCCCATCTGGCTAGGTTTCCCCAGCCACTCTGGGCGGCTTCCATAGAAACCAAAAATACAGTAAAATATCACAGATTAAAAACTTCCCTGGCTGCCTTAAGATATCTTCTAAATGTCAGGTAGTTATTTATCGCTTTGACATCTGCTGGGAGGGCGTTCCACAGGGCGTTCCACTACCGAGAAGGCCCTCTGCCTGGTTCCCTGCAGCTTTGCTTCTCGCAATGAGGGAACCACCAGAAGGCCCTCAGCGCTGGACCTCAGCGTCCGGGCAGAACGATGGGGGTGGAGATGCTCCTTCAGGTATACTGGGCCGAGGCCGTTTAGGGCTTTAAAGGTCAACACCAGCATAAACCATTAAGTGACACTTTCTGCCATGGAGTTGTTGTTAATACTCCGACATGTCCCAGACACATGTTCAGCTTGCATTTGTCTACCTCTTGGCTAAATTGACATCCTGGGATATTTTCAAGGGGGCTGTAAACAAAGCTGCATGTCAACCAATTCCATAACATGATAAGAAAGTCACCTTGTTATCTGGTTATCCATTTCCTTGAAAGGATTGCTTGTATATGAGAGTCTTTTCAAACTCTAGTAAGAGCTGGCTTACATCGTTGTGGCTGCTGTATAGTCATAACGACATAAGATAGGTCCTGGTGGATCAGAGCAAGGGGTCATTTTCTTCAGCATCTCACAGTGGCCAAAAATGCCTATGGGTAACCCAGCAAGAAGGACCTGAGTGCAGTGATGCTCTCCCCACTTGTGACTCCCAGTAACTGGTATTCAGAGGCATATTGCCTCTGACATTGTGCTTAGTCAAAGAATCAAGGCATGTGGTGGCTGTTTTGAAGTGGCAAACTCTATAAATTGGATGCTTGTAGCCTCACCACCACCAGTGTGCAAAGGGAGAGGATTGCTGTGGCACGGAGAAAAATGTGCAGTTATCACAGAGAGCCACCACACACAAACACCTGATTACCAGTTACCACGTGGAAGCTCTGTTGAAGCAGAACCTCCACATGGCAAATATAATGCATGCTCATATTAAGAGTGTTGATGGAATTATATGGCATGCTAAATACTTACCTTTTGCTAGCTTCAGCTTTTTGATCTACAAAGCAAGCTCCGAGCCCTTCTGTTCCTGTTTTTAGAGTGAATCGTTACTAAATACTGCTACCAAAGCTCTTTATATGGAGTCAGATAACTTGTACATCTAGCTGATTGTTTTCACCAGGGGTGGGGAAAGCAGATGCTGCGGGGTTCCACCTCTCATTGACCAGAGAGGTCAATGGCCATGAAGGCTGAGGTGGATAAGTTCTATCCAATAACAGCTGTAGGGCACCATGGTCCATATCTCTTCACTCACTTGCACTGACTAACAGTGCCTCTTCAGGGTTTCAGACGCAAATTGCTCCCAGGTCCAACCAGAATATGCTGCAGATTTGAATCTGGGAACTCTTGCAATGCATAGTATGTGCTCTACCACTGACCTATGGACCTCCCCCTGGAAGAAGCAATCAGAGCTAGAAAGCTTCTGAATGTTATCTGGTGTGGTGCTCTCCACTGGAGCCAATCAGATACTCCAATAATTTTTTGGGTGGGTGAGTACTTGGTAGTAAAAGGCTCATCTAGAAAGATTTGAGACAGGGGCCAGTCAACATGAACTCTATAGTATGCTGGTATAGACTAAATACTTTCCAAAAGGTTTTCTGGATTCCACATTCAAGCAGAATAGCGTCCTTTATGAGAGGTGGTTCTGGTTCTGACAGCAAAGCATGAACATGGGATAGTTACTAAGAAACACTGAAGCTCTTCAAAATAAAATCCCACCAGTTTTTTCCATGAACCAGATAATGTTGCTCTGTAGTACATAATCATTTATGGTCTTGAGTTTGATACTTTCCACCCGTTGTAATTTTTCTTCTCTTTTTAAAAAGGTAAAAGCAATACAAAATAGCTAAAGATCACATGACTGCAAAAAGAAAGAGAGAGAAATGTATGCAAGGGGCATGCAATTCAGAAAGAGAGGGGGATGAGGTTTGTTTCATCATTTAGGAGATCAGGTAAACTTGGTGCTTGAAGGACACTGGAATGTCAGGTTAAGGGGAAGGAGTGATGTTATGAAGAAGATACTTTTCATCATGTGTAAGTGCCAGAGTGAAGAAAAATGAGGTCCCAACCTCAAATCAAGTCTTTTCAGCAGGCATTGGTATCATTCGGTTGACGGGCAGTATACTTCCTCCCGGGAGAGACATTGGTGGACATCCAAGTACTGTTTCACAGAATCTATTGGAAAGTTGTCCTGCAGGGTAAAAATGGGAGTTGCCTGATAGCCCAGCCTCCCAGTGGATTGTCATTTGTTAAGCTTCCCTGTTTCCCAAGGATGCCCTCCTCACAGCTTTGCTTTTGTCAAGATACTGAAGTACAAAGTCATGTTGGTTAACCGTAACACTTTCCCCACTTGTGTGTGTGTGCAGCTTGCGCTTAGCATGAACATCCTTTTCACACCAATTTAGCACATGCTGGTAAAGTGGTTGGCAGCCACTTGTTCTTGCACACCCACATGGATGAGCAGGTCTCAATCCTTGCACTTGGTACACAGGAAGCTGTGCCCATCTAGCCCAGAACTGTCTATTTTGGCTGTTGATGGTTCTCCAATAGGGTTTCCTTTCTGGGAAGAGGGACACCTCGTCCCAGTGTCCCAGCCCCAGTCCAGTGCAAAGATAGGTTGGATTGCCCAGTGACTTATTAAAGTTGGGAGCTGGGGTGCAAATGACTTAAATCCAAATGCTCTGGCTTAAGTGGTTGATGGAGACCCAGGCCACGGTCTCAACAATAGCACAACCAAGTCATGTGCAAGCAGCCCATCTTCTGCTATGTTTGCATAGTTAACCATTATTATTTTTTGTAATTTTGGGAGTTTCAAAAGTAGCTTTCGATATAGCCTGCTGTTTAAAGGGTACGAGGTGGCAGGGCGAAGGGGGAGAAGTTATGTGTGTGGGAAGTCTATATGCACCAAAAGTGTGGATTGTGGCTGGTTACTAAATGGCAATAAAATTGCATCCCCAGTGAGTAAAATCATGAAAGATAAGACAGAATGTTCCCTCCAGAATACTTTTTTTTTTAAAAAAGAACCACATTCCATTATCAGACACGACACATTTCAAATGCTCGTTAATTTACAGAAATTGCATTTTATAGAAAATATGATACAATGAAATATAAAATGCGCGAGGAGCACTTTCAAAGTCTATAGACAAAGGAGCTTGCATTCTGAGACAGTCTTTTAAAACAACATCCACTTGAATTACATTTCTCCTCGCTCTTTCCCCTCCCTTTTTCAACTTCCAAATGAGAATTAATTTGTAGATTGGAAAAAAAGAAGGGGGGGAAGCAGGATCAGCCCCATCCCTCATGGATAATCCGATATCATTTCCCTAAAACTGTGCACATTCTTGGATTTAACAGAAATAATATCTAAGCTCTCCTGCATTTTCCTCTTCCTGCTGCAGCAGGACATCTTTCTTATTGTTTAACTCATAGATAATCCAAGATTTCATAGCACAATTAAGTGGCTCATAATCCATTAAATGTGGTTTTTACATTACACAGCCATGCAATCTAAATAATTGTACAAACATTAGACATAAACCTCACTAGTCCAAATAATTAAAGGGGAGAAAAAACCTTTTGTTTGATTAAAGAAAGCACATAATCTAGATGTTTTTTAAAAAAATAAAAAATAAATACTGACCCTATTTAAAAACAAAAAGGTAGTATGCTACCATTGATAACAGTGAGGTCCCATCAGAATGCAGCAAATCAGTGGCTGAATTGTCACCATCTAAACACATTAATCACAAGATACCTATTTATACCTCTGGCTCTCTGTTCTTATCCAATAGGCATTGGTTACACAACAAAGTACCTATTCAACAGGACAGACATGAGCTGGTTTACATATAGTTGCCTCAAGCTGGCTCATGACATTCAAGAGATGCTCATGTTGTAGGCCCCAGATGGCATACTGGTGATCCCCATAGCAATTTTGGTACCTGGTGGCCCAACCAAATTTTAATCAAGGGAGAAGCACACAGGTTGTACGACATATAGATAAGTCACACGCCAACATTTCATCTCTCTTTGGGTTTCACATGCAATGTCCGAACCATGCTCAAGTGGCAGGTCTTCATATCTGGGAAGCCTTCAATTCTACATGGCGCCAACTTCAATACAGAGCCTGATCACATGTGAGGGGCCAGTTTGTGTGTCAGAACACACGTTGCCTCCCAGATTACTGTCTGGAAAATAGAACCCCTTACGGACGTTGACCATCTCTGTAGGACAAAGGGCAAGTATTTAGTGGTTCTTCCCCAGAGAGCTGGGATGGAGAACTTGTGGCCCTCCCAGATGTTGCTGTGACTACAGTGCCTATCATCTGTGACTATTGGCAACGATGGCTGGGATTTGAAGGAGTTTAACAGCATATGAAGGGCCACACCTTCCCCATCCTGTTGTAGAGGCACAGAATGATACTAAAGACATCTCTCTTGGGGATATCATTAGTACGAATAACCCAGCACTGTATCCAATAGTTCTCAAAATGTGAAGCTGGCCACTCTATGGCGGTGCAGATTCTCACCACAGGAAATGCAGTCTCTTTTTGGACTCCACCCTGTGGATATCATATGAATTATGAAGTGGTCTCATCATGAGTCAGACTATGGCGTATTATCTATTTTGGCTGACAGCAGTTCTCCAGGTTGACGCATTTCCTAGGCATTTCTCTAGGCAAACTTCGAACGCCAGGGGCTGAACCAAGACCTTCTGTACGCAAAACAGGTTACCGTAATTTTCGCTCCATAACACGCAGTTTTTTGCTCCTAGAAAGTAAGGGAAAATGCCTGTGCGTGTTACGGAGCGAATGCACTCGACCGGAGCCATGGCTGCCGTCAGTCAAGCAAAGCGGAGCCGCTTGCAGGGCTTTGCACGGCTCTAACTTTGCTTGCTTTACAGCCAGGAGGAGGGGGAGGAGCTGAGGAGGAGGGAGGGAAGGAGAGCCATGGCAGCAAAGCGGGCAGCAGCCGCTTACACGCGAGGAGGGACAGACGGGAGCCATAGCAAGCCGGGAGAAGGCAGGCAGTTCAAAGCCAGCAGGCGCTTTTAAAGTAGCCGGTAACAGCTGCTGCAGCCTCAGCTAGCAAAGGTCCCAGCGCTCTCTAAATGGAGCAATGAGGCTGCAGAGGGAAAGGAGGGCTTGGATCAGGAAGGATAAAGTTTAAGCAACCAGCAGCAAAAATACCCAAAACCAACCTGGAGCTCTGAGCCACGAGCGCAGTGAAAACCAGGAAGTAAAAGAAAAGGCTATCCCCCCCGCTTCTCAGCTGTTTTCAGGCAGGATAGATTTGAGCATTGTCTGGGTCCTAGTGCCCCTACTGCTTTTTGTGCTCCATTGTATTGCTGCTGGTGGCTGCTTATCACTCAAACTGAACCTGATACCAGTAGCCACCTGTACAAACAAAGTAGAAGGCTGCAAGGAGGAGAGCTTTTACACAGCTAATAGCAAATCCCCTGCAATCCAAGTCCTCCTCACTTGCTCAAATCTATTCTGCCTCAAAACAAGGAGCGAAGAAAAAGGCTGCAAACTGTTAAATGGAAAAAACCCCAGGCACAGGGCAAATACCTTAAGTATACCTTTAAAGCAACAGTGCTCTTTCCCTCCCTGCTCAGCTCGCAGAAAAGCTGCTTCTCCACCCACCCCACGCGTGCTCCTTATCCCTTGAGTGCTTTTCCTTCCCTCCCCACTTAAAACGTGGTTACAAAGCACGGATCCACATGGATCCTCAGGATTTTTGCACTGGGTCACCCCAAACTCACCATCAGATCACATGTCTGTGGCCACAGCATGAACCACAAAAATCATACATCTACTGTTTCATTTAGAATATTTTTTTCTTGTTTTCCTCCTTTAAAAACTACGTGCGTGTTATGGTCAGGTGCGTGTTATAGAGCGAAAAATACGGTAATTATGACTGAGCTATGGCTTCTCAAGGTCTATGTTAGATTGAGAAAAATAATAGCTCACTACCATTCCTTTCAAATAATTGCAGAAAGGAATGCTGTAGTGCTTACTCTCTCTTGAGGATCAACAAGCATCTTCCCTCCTTCTGTGCGCTTTCCTGAGGGTCTTTATTGGACGTACTTACACTTCTTTCCTTTTATTTTTCTGGTTTCTTCCCTGACTGAGGGCAAAGGAGGCTGTCTTAATTTTGTAGTAGGCCTGATCTGCCTGTTAGCTTTTGATATGATTATAGTTATTGCAACATAACTGTCTCCCATTGTTTTTATAACCTTAATCTTTTCTTAATGCTCCTCAGTACATGGCAAGAGCTGGTGCTTTCTGTGTTCTGGAGAACATTAGTTCTAGTAGGCCTCAGGAGAACATGATCAATGCCAGAACACACCATGTGAGCTGTATTCAGAAGCAAAACTCATCATGTGGCAAATGCCTGTTGGATATAATTTTAGCACATACAAGCAGTTTTGAATTTGAGATTTGGACTGGGCTGACTATTCAAGCAGCCCAAAAGTTTGTCTGGGATAGCAAAGTTTTGTTGAGTACCAATATGTGCGAGCAGCTCAAGGGTCCTGGGCTCCATTACTTGGATCATTTGCAGTACAACTGATTTGGGCAGAAATGTTTCTTGAACCAACCCTGACCAGCACCTCACGTTGTGGGGACTTAACTCTCCAAAACAAGGACCCTCTGAAGTACCTTCCTTTTGACAATGGAGCAACATACAAATAAATGGTCAGGTAAATACGCTAGATTAATTGCTATGCTCTTTCAGTCTGCATGTGCTTTTAAAATTAAGTTCATTGGTTTTCCTTGCTGATCCATGGAACAGATAATGTGGGCAAGTATATCAGCTGACTTGACGCAATAAACCATAGACTAAAACCATTCCAGCCGGCAGACCTAACTAGTCTCCTCCTTAAAAATCTCAAGAGAACAAATGGTGTAACCCTAGTAAGATAGTGGCTTATGCTGGGTCTACTTCTGATGGTGAAAGAGCACGCAAACTATTTCAAGGGCTTCAAATTCCTGCTTCTATGGCACTGAAAACTGACCTACAGCAATGGCCCCCTATACTAAGTTTGCAACTCTTCAAAACGGAGATGGGCAATTTCTTCATTTGGGTACTTACTGATTTTCCGTCCACCAACCCACCTACCAAATGGCTTATATCTACATTTTGCTTGTGTTTAGCTCCACCTACCTGCTATGCTATGGAAAGGGTGGAAATTCTGGCCAACATCACACAGGCTTCGAAACAGGTAATCTGCGGCTGTGCACGATGTAAGTCAATGCATTAGAGTTCATGTGGCTGAACAATGTATACGAGCCGCCCCCTTTTATAAGCTCCGGTGACAGAGCTTCCGCAGCCTCCCTAAAACCATTTCTTCAGTTTGCCCACCGTTCTGTGTTCTGAACATTCGCTCAGAATTCCACATTCATCAGGATGAACATCTGATAAGAAACGTACTACCTAACCACAGTGGATGGGATTCAGCAGGTGGAGGGAGCTTCAAAGAAAATAAAAGGAAGAAAAACAACTCTCACACACAAGTGGCCTTTGGTCTTGTCATCATTTACTGTTGGGCTTATGCAAGGTCTTTTGTGTCACACGCACCAAAGGCTAACCAATGCTATTGTTCTAGGAAGCTACATCACGTGTGACCAGGTCACAAAGAGAAAACCCAGGTCGATAGTTTGCATCGGCTAAACAATGAATTATATATACACAACAGGTTTACTCAGTTCACCATTTGCTTTAGGCCAAAAGATAGCAGTTCTCTTTTTTGTGTTTTGTTTGTTTGTTTTAATTCAAAGCATCTTTCTTCCTTAGTCCCCACCCCCACCCCACAAACAACTTGCCCACTTTTTTTTTTAAATAGCAAAAAGGCCCAAAAAGAGAAACCATTCCATAGTTCCTGGTTTTTGTTTTTGTTTTGTTAATTCCTTCCCAGCTAGAACTGGCATAGGGTCATATAGAGTGTGGTGTCCAAGACGGTGGAAACGTAAATTATTTTTGTTTGTTTCTTTTGAACACTCCTGAGATTGAGGGAATCTGATACGTGTACCAAAAGGCACTTTCAAATATATATATCTGTATATATATTTTAAAAACAGTGCTTCTGTTCTAAGAAATTCAAGTTAAGACAGAGTGCCTTTCACTCCCTTTAGTCATAAAGTGGATAGACCAAGCAATATCCCTGCTGACACATCGGGAAAAAGAAAAACAATTTTTTTTTGGGGGGGGGGGACAAAAAAACACACAACCGCAGCAGAGACGAGTGTTCATGCTAGACAGCTCGATGTTCTTTAAAAAAGGGGGGGAAGAGAAAGAAACAGAAATAAAGAAAAAGAAGAGGAAAATAAACTTTCTAAGTCACCACTCAAAGGAATACAGTCAGCAGGAGATATTAATTTTAAAAAAGCTGCCACTTCTGTACAGTTCTTGTTTAGTCTGCTTTCACTCCTTTCTTCCTCAACACTGGGTTTCTTTTTTTACTTCTTCATCTTCTTCTTCATCATCATCTTCTTCTAATGCTATAGCTTTCTTTTCTTCCTTCCTTTCTTTTTCCTTTTGCAAAACAATAAAGTGAGGTCAGTTTAGTCGTCCTCGCCTCCCCCGTACATGTCCGCCAGTTTCTTGAACCTTGGCCCCCAGTCGTTAAGGTAGTCGTAATCTTGATCTCCGGAGCTCGAGGAGTTAAGTGAGCTGACGGACCCTGCTGTTGAACCACTGCCCTCATAGTCAAAGACAAGAAGGGAGTCGTACGGTGGGGCTGTCGGGTCATTATCTGCCGCTCTCAAGCCCTGGAATGTCAAAGGAGAAGAAGGAAGAGGTTACCTCGTGCCGGAAGCATCGCTCGTAGGAGCAACCTAAACGTGGCTCCGTGGCTCAGAGCTTAATGCAGAAGGGTTGCATCCAGCAAAGTCACCCCATCTGTATCAGGACTTCGGCCACATTTGCGCCATTCATTTGAGGCAGTCACGTGCCACTTTAAGCAGCTGTGGCTTTCCCCTAAGGCATTCTGGGTACTGTAGTTTGTCAAGGGTGTGCTGAGACTTGTTAGAACAGGCATAGGCAAACTCCGGCCCGCCAGATGCTTGGGACTACAATTCCCATCATCCCTAGCTAACAGGACCAGTGGTCAGCGATGATGGGAATTGTAGTCCCAAACATCTGGAGGGCTGGAGTTTGCCTATGCTTGTGTTAGAAGGCCCCTATTCTCCTCAATCATTTAACAATAAACCCCTCTTCCCAAGGAGCTCAGGGAATCGTAGCTCTGGGATGGGAATGGGTGTTTCCTAGCAACTGCCATGACTATTTAAAATAGCATCATAGTGTTACTTTGTATGGTGTGTATGTTGGACCTCCCCTTGTGCAACGGAACTTCCCTTCCTTTGCCTCTCGCTGTGCTCCCCACCTAAATTACCTTTGGACGGTTGGGGAAACTCCCAGAAGAGATTTTGGGTTCAGGTGGGAGAGGAGAGGGAGGGGAAGTTCTGTTGTGCAAGGGGAACAAGATATTGGTTGGATACAACCCTATGGCCACAGCTCTACACTGCACATGTTTATGGTTTTTTAAAATAATAAAAAAATCAGTTTAACTGTCAGAGTGTCCTTTAAAGAATCGTGATAGCTGTACTTTTGCGAGACTACAGTGGAACCTTGGTTCTTGAATGGCTTAGTTGACGAAAAAATTGGCTCCCAAACGCCGAAAACCCAGAAGTGTTCTGGTTTTTGAATGTTTTTTTGGAAGCCAAATGTCCAATAAGGTTGTTGGCTATTGTTTCTGGGGCGCCAGTGCCACTCGGAAGCCACGACTTGGTTTGCTAATGTTTTGGAAGTCAAATGGACTTCCAGAATGGATTGAGTTCGAGAACCAAGCTACCACTGTACTGATATTCCTAGCCTCTCTTGTAGAGTTACTGTTGCCAGGGTTTGCTGGTGATAGCAAAGAGCCGTTAGACCAGTTTAAGACTGCAATGCATCGTATGTATACTTGCCTGTGAATAAGGCCCATTTAAAGGTGCTGGACCTACTTCCAAGTAAACATGCACGGGATCATGCTGCATATATATGTAGCATCAATCCAACTGTACCTGCATGAAGCCATGCAGTTGGTTCTGTGCCGCTAAAACAGAAACCAACCTGCTGCACTTGTACGCCTGTGTGTTTGTGTGTGTGTGAGAGAGAGGGATAATTCACTTGCGTTCTCATAAATCAAATTAGCAGATGCTAGTTTGGGCTACTTATTTGATGAAGATTCTCTCTCTCGTCCCCTGCTCTCTCAAAGGAGAGGGGGGATAAGCACTGTAATTAGCCCTCTTTTACAAGAGTTGCACTTAAAATCAACGTGCTATCTATTGCTACTAGTCATGATGGTTATTTATTAGTTCCAGCATTAGAGGCATCATGAATACCAGCTGCTGAGAAGGACAAGTGTAGAGAGCGCTATTACACTCACGTTCGGCTTGTGGGCTTCCATCCCACACCGGGTTGGGCATGGTAGGAAACAGGATCTTGGACTAGATGGGTCTCAACTAGGGCCAGGGCCTTTTCAGTACTGGCCCCGACTTGGTGGAACACTCTGTCACAAGAGACTAGGGCCCTGCGGGACTTGACATCTTTCCGCAGAGCCTGCAAGACAGAGCTGTTCCACCTGGCCTTTGGTTTGGACTCAGTTTGACCCTTATGTTTCCCTCCCCTTATTGTCTTGATTTATCAGCTACTTTTAAAATGAGGCTGCGTTTTAAATTGCATTTTAACCTGTATTTTAAATTGGTCCCGTCCCCCCATTATGTTTTTACTGTGATTTTATTGGTGTTAGACGCCCTGAGCCCGGCTCTGGCTGGGGAGGGCAGGGTATAAATATAATAATAATAATAATAATAATAATAATAATAATAATAATAATAATAATAATTTGCAGCAGGGAATTGAGATGGTACCACTCAGCCCAGTCTGCAAATTCCATGTGCTTATTCCAGTGATCAAACAGAACCTACAGCTCTGTTCTGAACTTAGGGCTGATTTATAGATGTTGAGAGCTGGGCCAGCAGGGACTGAAAATCACAGGGGAGGGGAGTGTTCTTGTTCCTGGATTCTGCTTACAGGTTTCTTACAAGCATCTATTTGGTTACTGTGAGAAGAGGATGTTCAACTAGATGGGCCACTGTCATGATCCAGAAGGCCTCTTCTTATGTTCTTGTGTGAGGGAATGCCACCAGACGTCAGATAATTCCATCCAAAATGGAAACGGGAGCAGAAATGGCCACAATTTACATGCTCATCTGAGGTCAGAAATGGAAATCATGGGAGGGAATTCGAGTGGTATTCGCCACCATTGCATTTAGAATCTGCTAATGTTATTGTTAGGTGTATCGGTTGGTTGCTTGAGAGCAATCAGGGCTATATGCCTCAATAGTCTGTTCTAAAGCTTTCTTATTGGTGGTAAAAATCTTTAAAATGCAGAGAGCCTCTATTCCGTGTCTTGCTCATTCACTGGCAGAATCTGAGAGTGGGCGGTGCTTAAATCTTCCCCAGCAGAGTAGTTTCTTGACCCCCAGTCTGCGCCTCCCCTCTCTGCACGGAGGCCTACTGCGCACGGATGGCTTGGGTAAAGGAGGACCTCTCTCCTCCCTGCTTTGCCCAGGCAAGGTGTCCTGGCACCGCCTTGCCTCCTCCGAGCCCTGAAGCTCCTCTCCACTGGAGGCGTGGCTTCCTTCCTCCGCTGAGCAAGTGCTGCTTCCCATGATCTTTGGGGGCTCTCTGTAATCCATCCGGCTATTCCCCTCTTGCCCCTGAGCCGATGGCTGTTCCCTGACAGTTATGTAAAATTATGTTACTTTCTGTTTTGTTTTTGACATTTCCCCTCCATTGAAATGGACTACATTATTAATTATGTTCATTTTGGCCACAGCGGATACTGAGATGAATAATGTACGTTTTGGTGGAAGCCGAACTGCAGCGGAATGGGAACAGCGCTGCTTGAGATGAACACAGGACGGGATGAGAATTGCTGTCTCCCTACTTCCCTATCAACAGGCACACTCTTTCTCCCCTTTCTATGCACTGATTATGTGTGTGATTATTGTGTGAAAAGAGTAACAGGGGGCACATTTTTGATGGGTGAGAGCCTTGCACGCAGCGTGAGGAATAAAAAGCATGAGTTTAAGGAGAGGGATTCCTGCCAGGCTCCAGAAGCATGTAAATGGGGTTCATATGCACCACAGAGGGCAGAGAGGAGGAATTTTTTAATGATTAAAAACCGAGAACAAAATGTCTCAAGAGCAGGAAATGGATATAATAACAAAATTAAATTGCTCCCACATTGATGTATCAGGCTTTATGAAATGGATCACATTTTCGCCTCAGAGGAAATAAAGCATCGATTGGTTTGCAAACATGCCGCCTGTCTTTTCAATAGTAAAAGGATCAAGTTGGCAAATTAAAGAAAAATATTAAATGCACAGTTTCGAGAAATGCACGGGGGAATTCATTTATTTTCCGGAAGGCTCAAGTTCAGACAAGCAAGCTTGGGAGCCCGCATGACCGTGATTGCAAATGTTCCACAGCTATTGCTGCGGAATCTGGGGCTGTTTCTATTATTCTTAATTTAAAAACATGTTTCTAGGCCAGATTGGTGGCAAAGAAAATTGTGGTACTGCTAAATATTTGCTAAATACAGTTGCAGTGCCTGCTTAGGGAGTTATCCTGTACTTTTGGCAAAGCCCTGCTTCTCCACTCCCTGTTGGCACCTGTGTGAGCTGTACCGCTGGCTGATTTCTTCCTTCTTCCTCCCTGTGGTGATATTTCCACACATGGCCACTGGACCCACATGGGGGAATGTTGGCACCCTTGAAGGGCAGTGGATTGCACTTGTTGGTTCTGTCCAGGGGTTCATGCTTATGCATCCCAATTCTCATGGACCCCAAGAATGCAATCTGTACCGCGCAAGAACAGAGAGTACAGGTACTTCCCACCTTTCCAGGTGGAATGTCCACGGTATCATGTGTGCAAAAAAAAAAAAAAAAAAGACAGAGATCTGCTGAATGAGGCCAAAGATCCTTCTGGTCTCACACTTTGCCCCCTGGATAAAACAATATATCCTTTCATAACTCGTTGGATGTTGAACTTGTTGAATGGAAGTCATGGATGCTGGCCTTTTGGAACACTTATTTAAAGAGCATAACTCATTCACAAAGACTCCAGTGCCCCTAGGTTTGGGGGTGGGGATGAGGTTTCATAGCTCTGTCACCATTATTAGGTTTCTCGTGTGCTCATGTCTCTTAGGAGCTCTGTGACTTCTACCTCCCGTGTTTGATGGCCATCACTACATGAAGCAACCCATTCCCCTCTTTGCTACTTTGCAGTGTGTATGTTGCTTATACGGTTTTGATTTGCTGTTAAAATGGGATTTTATTGCTTGATTTGATTTCAGATAGGCTTGCTTTATGCTAGGCAATCTGCTGGAAAGTCGGAATAGAAGTGCTGCGATTAAGCAAGCAAATAAATGAATACCACTGCGTGGCATTTCAGAGTACGCAGGAATTTTCATGCGCATGGTGCAGTTCTACTGATGAAGCCAAGTAGGTTCAGCCTTGGATTGTAGACCACCTAGAAATGATGGCTGAGGGTCAAAGGACTATCCAGGGACTTGGGCATGAAAACTTCAATTTTTAGTCTTTTCTATTGAACCTTGACTATGGATTTAAGACTCTGTTGATGAATGTCTTGGTTAACAGAGCTCTATACAGCTCCCTCCCTGGGCTCTCTATAAAGACCTGCTTCAGGGTTTCTGCTAGGCTAAGGGGAGAGTGGGTTAGTGTTAAGTGGACATTGTTCATTGAATTCACCATTCTTGAATACAAATGCACCCTTGGAGCAGCAGGACTTCCACAACATGCCACACACTGCTCTGGAAATTTGTCTCAGTTCCGAAAGACTTTTTTCATGCAGCATGGAGAGCAAATGTTTGAATGTTTCATATCTAAAGTTCCCTTGGTGTGTACAGAACTAGCATTGGAGATCTTCGGATGAAGGCCCATATATAAGTCTCGTTGGAGGATAATTTTGGGAGAGTATCGGAGTGTACTTGTAATATATGATAATAAACAACTGTTTGCCACATAGAAACCTACTACTGTTTTGGTGCTAGGTTAAAAACCTTGGGTTGTATCCAAAGTAGTGCCATACAACTTGTTCTGTTAGTGCAAGAATTTCTGCTTGCACAATGGAACTTTGGAACTTCTCCCCTCTGTGAGCTCCCTAAATCTGTGCTAGCCTCTGAAGCAGATTTAGGGCAGGCATGTGGTGTGTGTGTGTGTGTGATGTTCTGTTACACAAGTGTAATTTTTTGCACTTATGGAATGAGTGCATTGCGTATTGCCCCTAATTTATCCAAGCATTTTAAGCACTGATTATGGTACTGGTCTGCTCTATTGCTTTAAGTGTGGTAAAATATACTTTCTTTCATGAATTTGTTCTTGTTGTACTCTTTCTTGGTGGGCAAAATTCAGCAAAAGCATCCCACCAGTGCAAGCCCACACAAAGATTTCTGCAAGTGCAACATGGTTTTCCTGTTCTCTTTCCCTCATGTACCCCCAATTGGCTATGTGGAAGGTCTGGAGAACCCCTGGAACAGCCTGCAAGGGAAGGGAAGGGCAGATCATTCCATCAGGTGAGTTGCGGGAATTATCTGCTTAGCACTACGTTGAATTCCTTCTGGTACGCTTAGCTCAGCAATGCCCATTTTACACTATGTGCTAGTATCTTTAAGGGTTAAGGAGGGTCCAAACATATTTCCCCAGTGCAACCCTAGGCACAGTTAAAGGTAAAGGGACCCCTGACCATTAGGTCCAGTCGTGACCAACTCTGGGGTTGCGGCGCTCAACTCGCTTTATTGGACGAGGGAGCCGGCGTACAGCTTCCAGGTCATGTGGCCGGCATGACTAAGCCGCTTCTGGTGAACCAGAGAAATGCCGTTTACCTTCCTGCAGGAGTGGTACCTATTTATCTACTTGCACTTTGACGTCCTTTTGAACTGCTAGGTTGGCAGGAACAGGGACCGAGCAACAGGAGCTCACCCCGTCACGGGGATTCGAACCGCCGACCTTCTGATCGGCAAGTCCTAGGCTCTGTGGTTTAACCCACAGCGCCACCCACGTCCCTAGGCACAGTTACCGGGGAGTAAATCCCAAATAAATAAACTGGAACTTACATCTGAACAGACATGCTTAGGATCTTGCTGTTAACGACTAAAATAGTAACAATTTTTTGGGAGCTATCGGCAAAAATTGGCAGGCCCCGTTTCATGCACACATGCATCTAATTTTGAACTCTGTGTAAGTTAATTGCATCGGTAGCCTTTGCGGGCTATACGAGTCTCCAGCAGCCATCCTGGGAAGCCTTCAAGAATGTACCTCATTAATAAAGTCCCCGATGTCCCCAGGATGGGGGATTACAGGTCTTATAGGATACTGGGGCTCAGCAACAACTGGTCTCTCGTCTACCCGTCTGACTCCGTTTGCCTTGTTCAAGACGTGATCCATACTCTCTGGCTGCTGAAGTTGACTTAAATCATAATCCTGTAACAAATGGAGAAGCAGAGAGTGAGGCTCAGGCGGCTTTTCACTGAAAACCCTTCAAGTGCCTCTATGCTGCAGAGGTCTGTAAATAACCACACTGGCTCAAGTTCAACTGGAATTGAGGCAGAACCATTCCACCATGTGGCATTCGGCATTGATGCCTGCACCTATTTAAACATACGTGACTCATGTGATATTGATTGTTTGCTGGAGGCAGCTGAACAGTGCTCCAAGGCACATTGGGGAGTTAAAGACAATCTAGCATTGCCCTTTAATAATCAGTTATTCAGCTCATATTTGGACACCTGACAGCAAAGATCTCAGAGTGAGTTGAAGAGAGGAACAGAGTCCAATGTACCTGTTTTTAGGCTTTAGGGTTGAGTTAGCCTTCCAAGTACTGATCTGCAGTTTATTTAGAATAGCCACACTGACTTCCCAGATTGTCGTTGGACTCTGCAATCCCTTACACTCTTTACTCAGCAATCAACCCCGTTAAGTTCAGTAAAGCTTGCTACCAGGTAAGCAGGTATAGGATTGCATCCCAAGTAAAATAAAACCAGATTACAAATTAAGTGCAAACTGGCATGGCAGGTTACAGAAAACTGGCTCTGGGGAGGGCTGTATGTCAACTATGAATGTTGTGTTATACAGAGCATTGAGCAGCCCTGAACTCATGTTTGACCCTTTTTGGATTGGGCATGGATTCCGTAAAGTATGGAGTGCTGAAACCTCAGAATCCAGCAAAAACCAGTTTGCAAGCATTTCAAATAGGGTGCCCTCAGCAGCATATGGAAGTTTACGAATTGCAGCACAACCAAGTCCTGTCTTTGGGCTGATGTTCAAGTACCAGTCGAGGGATGGGGCAGAAAGTCAGTTCAGCTTGAGTTTTAATGTGGACCTACTTAATTCACACTCCCTGAAACAAGCCATGAACCGAAACGAAGCCATTATTAAAAATTCACACTTCTGCGAATCTTGTGGCAAAATTCTCCAGCAAAATAATGTGCACATTAAGGTCAAGTGCGCACATAAATGCATATATTAGTGAAAGTAACATACAAAAAGCCATTGTGTTAGGGAAAAATGTGTATATTGGGGGGGGGGGAATTAAGGCAAATCTGTGTCTACTGGGAGAAATTCACATGGAAAGACCGGTGAATTTTCACAAGGACCTTAAAAACAACAGCCAGGAACTGATGCAGAAATGCGGAAAACTAAACTTCGGAAAAATGAGAAACTGGTAAAAACCAAAATTGCCAGGCTTGTCCATCCCTAAATACATGTGGCAGCCATGGAGTTGTTACAGAGTGGTCTAAACTGTGAGTCGACATGTAGGAAGCTGGACCATGAAGATGCTCTCCTCACCTGGTCTTCTTCTCCACCTCCTTCCTCATCATACTTCAGAATATTATCCCGGACATCATCCTCAGGGTCGATGAGAAGCTGTTTTGTGTGACGCTCCTTTTCCCTGCGCTTCATCCACACCACAAACAGCAAAACCATGGCTGCAGGGAGAAACAGAAACACAATGGAAGAGACGCAGCTGAGTGAGATGATTAACTGACCCCCATGGGCTAGCAACTCAGCCACAAGGATGGCATTAAAAGTGCCCTCGCCTTTTCTCTATAATTGATTATTATAGAGGTGATGGTATGTCTGGGAGTGGAGCTGCAAAACTCAAAACAATCGGAGGAAATAAATGACCCCCTCTTGTGCTATTAGGAACCATGCTTATTAAGCCAAAGTTAAGGGTTGAGGTCACTGCAAATACTTCCATCACCTGAACACGGAATACCATCAAGGTGCATATTTCAGCTAAACAAGATGGGAACAAACTGTATAGCTCCTTGCTTTTAGCGCATCACACAGCACAGCCTGAAATGGGAGACAATCACTTCCTGGTTAGCAGAAGAGCAGCTATGAGGTGCTCTGTACATGTTAACCTGCGCTGCAACTTAGATACTACTATATTTTTATGTGATATTAAAAAAAATTCAATTGACAAAAGCCTACTTCATCAGAGGCAAGAAGTAGACTGACATGGTAGTGGGTTGGGGGTTCATGGAGAAATTACGAGATGCTCAATGGGGATGCCAAACAGAAACTTCTGAAGAGCTAGAGACCTGGACAAAAATATTACATGTAACCCAATTTTCTGCTACTGCATGAAAACTGTCTTAGGGAACACCTGTACCACCACCAACAACAAATACATTATTATACCCCATCCATCTGGCTGGGTACCTACATGAAAGACCACCTGCCTGCAAGATCACTTGAATCATCTGGGGAAATTCTGCTCATGGCACCACACCCTACAGAATATCACAAGAGGCTTTTTCTGGTCTTTCCTTGTACTGTGGAATGCCTCTCCCTGTGCCTCACGTGAAAGAACAACCATCAGTTGCTACAGATATATCTAGTTACAGATAGGTAGCCGTGTTGGTCTGCCATAGTCAAAATAAAAAAATTCCTTCCAGTAGCACCTTAAAGACCAGCTGAGTTAGTTCTTGGTATGAGCTTTCGTGTGCATGCACCCGTAAGATCAGACCCTTATTGGAATTCCTGTTTTTCGTTTGTTTAGTAATATGATTTTATACTCTCTTGCATGGCGGGCTTTGTGTTGTATTTTTGTTTTAATGCCATTAAATAAAATGTTGAACAGAACTTGGAGATGTTTAAATATTAAGCAATTTATAAATCCTTTAAAAAGAGGCAGGTAAACATGTCTTGGGGACACTGAGAAACAGGTTTGGGGCTCATGGTCCCCGTGCCAGTGCTTAGCAATACCCAAAGCACCCAATACCTAAAGTTCTCTTTGCTAGACTCTAGAGCAGGGGTCGCCAACATGGTGCCGTCCAGACGTTGTCAGACTCCAATTCCCACCAGCCCCAGTCAGCATGGTTAATGGTGAGGGAGGATGAGATCTGTAGTCCAACCACACCTGGAGGGCAAGCCACTTGCCACCTTCCTAGAGGGCATGGAAACACCTTGAGATGTTCTTCCAAAGAAAACCCAGCTGTCCATTTTGTTGACTTCCATCTGTAAAGGGGTATCATTTGCTTACGAAGGCATTCCAGCGCAATTTAACTCCACCGTGATTCCTGGGACGGTGTTTAAAATCTAGCAGTACGACACATATGCTGGATTTCATTTTAAATTAATAGTTGTTGCTTGCCGCTTTGATTGCTCTGGGAATTTCTACTGTGGCATTCCTATTACGGTGTTGTTACCAGCGTGGCATGTTGCTTTGCGGCACGGAATGTGATGTACACTTCAAAAATGAAAGAAATGTAAATATTAAGCAGTTGCTGGCCTGACTAAGCAACAATGTTGAGGGGAAAAACCAAATGGCGTTCTATTGCTTTCCGTAGGTTGATAAGCACCCTTATTAGTCAGCTTGATTAATGTGCTTTTCCTGATCAATTATATTTGATTAATTTATACACATTTGATACGATCCTTCCTAATGTACATTGTGCTTGCAAGAGTATCCCCGTAAAGCTGAACAAAGTCCTATATTTCTCCACTTCTTCCTGCCTAAGTGCAGAACCCTACATTTGTCCCTACTGACATTCATTTTGTTAGCTTGCACCCAGTTCTCCAATCTGTTAAATTCATTTTGAATTGTGATTTTGTTTTCTGTGGCATTAGCTACCCCTACTAGTTTAGTGTCATCTGCAAATTTGATGAGCATCCCCTCAATTCCTTCATCCAAGTCATTTATAAAGACGTTGAACAACAACAGGTCCAGGACATAACATTATGCCATCTAGTCCAACCCTTTGCATTGCAGGAATCTCAGCTAAAGCACCCATGACAGATGGTACCACAGTGTCTCTCTCCCTGAGACCAAGGCAGCCACAAGCAAAGCATTTCACCCAAAAGAAAAGTGGCCATTTTGGAAAAGAATTGTTTTCGTTCTCAAATGCATCCAAAGAGGCACACCAACATGTTAAAACCAGCCACGAGGCCAGCTATTTCTATAGGCTGCTTCCCCTCCCCACCCCACCCCCTCGGCCCTACTCTCTGGAAAGAATAAATCCTTTTGAATTTGCAAGTTGTTGCAGCTGGGCTAATTTCATTTTAATGATGTGCAATTCTCTCAGAAGGAATGCAACAGAGGCTGGATAAAACATTAGCTCGCATAATCAAATTTGGACTTATTCTCCTCCTCTTTATGGGCTTTCTATATTTCCGAAATCACATTAACAAATGCACTGTGATATTCTTTCAGCTGCTCTACTTGGAAAGCAGATCTGAGCGTCTTTGAACTCTTTACTGAAAAGTGCTGGTGGGTTTTGCTGAAGGAGAGGAAGCAAATCGAGGAACTGCAGATCTGGTTTGGGCCAGCCTAGATAAACTTCCCTCTCTTCTCTTTGCTTGAAGAGGAGCTTAGTGAAATTAAAAGTGTTGACTGCTGCTTTCGCCATCAGAAATTGTCCTACCCATTTCCTGCCCGCCTGGGGAAATGGCCACAATTAGTATGCAGAGCCAACGCAGTGTCAAGGTTGGAGAATTGGACTATGGCTGGGGAATGTCCAGGTTTAAATTCCTCCACCGCCATGAACCACATTGGGTCTTTGTGTGCTCAACACTATAAGGCAGCTATGGAGAGTGGTCTGTAACAGTGGATGGAGCAATGCCCCATGAACCTCAACCAGCCCTCACCTGCCTTGCCTTGCTACAGACCCCCAGTCTAGGGGGTTCTGCCGCTTGCCAGTTTCCTCCTCTTAGTTTCAGTGCCACCTTAATAGGACACAGCAGTCGGAAGGATGGGGACCAAACTAGAATTAGTAGTCTCTGCCTTCAATGGACTCAGGCTCTACCTACTATTGGTCTCCTTGCCTCCCATCCTAACAGTCCCAATGGGGAGCAGCCACTGCTGTAAGGAGGGGCGGGGAACCTCTGCTCTGTAAACGGCCTTCCAGGCCTCTCTATTTGACCTTCTGGGCTCTTCCCAGGCCACACCATTCTTGAGTGCTTTTGCCTGGCTGGAATTTGTCCTTGAACTATGATAAGGTTTCTTACTTGCCTTGAAGGAGGATGGAGAGCTATGTGTCGGTATAGAAAGCTCTGACTTTTGCATGGCTGAAATGTAACCAACCATACAAAGGTAAGAGTTACTTTGCTCTTCTACATCAGACCCCACCCACCCCTAGCAGCTGATCCCTGTAGGGATGCTTGCAAGGGAATGGGACCATTAGGCTGAAACACAGGTCCCCAGTATCTGCAATAAGGTCATACTCCTATATGCTGGTCTTGAGGTTTTGCCATGGATAATTGCCTGGGTGCTAAAACGCTACGGAACGGCATTGGGGGAGACTTTATTTCCGAATAATGAGGAATTATTAAGTATTTATGCTAAGGGAGCTCAATTGGAATAGGAGTGTGTGCTGTCATCTTGGGTATGCCTCTAGCCAACAGGTTTGGAGGTTTGCTTAATATTGTTCCCAAACCCTGCAAATGCAGAGACGGCGGAAGCGTAATGAGAAATCTCCCCTAGGCTCCGACTGGCTTGGCCTGGGAAGAAGCCAAGCTCCTTCGCGCTCACCCAGCCCTGCTAATCAGGAAATGGTTCAGCTTGTTTCTGAATGAATTGGAATTAGGCTGTGTAAACGACATACATTAAAAGCATATGGCACACTCCCCAAGAATCCTGAGAACAGTAGTTTGCTAAGGCTGCTGGAAATAATTATTGTATTATTGCGTGGGGTGTGTGGGGTGTCAGAGGAGTGGTATTATCTCTGGTAGGGGGCATATCCTTCTGGGGTAGCAGCAACCAGGAAGGAAGGAAGGAGGAAGGAGAAGAAGAAGAGTTTAGATTTGATACCCCGCCTTTCACTCCCTTTAAGGAGTCTCAAAGTGGCTAACATTCTCCTTTCCCTTCCTCCCCCACAACAAACACCCCCCAACATTTCTGGGATGAAAAGTTGAAGGATTTCAGCAGGAAGTTGCAAAGCATGCACTGACTAGAAATGAAGAAGAGAAGAAGAGAAGAGTTTGGATTTGATATCCTGCCTTCCACTCCCCTTAAGGAGTCTCAAAGTGGCTAACAATCTCCTCTCCCTTCCTCCCCCACAACAAACACTCTGTGAGGTGAGTGAGGCTGAGAGACTTCAGAGAAGTGTGACTAGCCCAAAATCACCCAGCAGCTGCATGTGGAGGAGTGGAGACGCGAACCCGGTTCCCCAGATTACGAGACTACTGCTCTTAACCACTACACCACACTGGCTCTCCTCTCTTTCTGGAGGAAAGGAAGTGTGTCCCCACTTCCAGTTACACAAAATGCCAGGCACAAGTAACACGTGGGAAACACAGTTTCCCCAGGAGCTACTGAAATGGCAAGGGCATATTTCCGAGCCGCAAAGTACAGATTTCAGTGGCATCGCTACACAGCAGAAAAAGTGCAACCTGCTTCTAATTACTTTCCAGTTTTGTCTTGTCTTTTTTTTTTAATTAAAAAAAAAATGGTCACCCAGCTTCAGTATTTCCTTTCATCAGCATGTCACCAAATGCAAGATGAGAATGTCTTTGGATGTGCACACACCAGCAGATTCATATCCAAAGAATCCATTTGGAGGAAGGTGTTTGGCAGGGAAAGCCTCATGCTTGTTGTTGATGTCCCCCCACCCCCATTCCCCCACTCCGTTTTCTCTTTTCCAAGGGCTTTCTGCAATTTCTACCCAACAAAAATTCACTGAAGTGAGGACAAGAGAACCGGACAGCTAATTACAGCCTCCATATGTCAATTGGCCGTCCTCCCTTCTTTTCTAGCAAAACAAAATTGTTTTCAGAGTGCTTCGCATTTCTTTACCACTTTCCCTCCAGGGCTTTTTGTTTTGGGAGGGGGGGGGGAGGAATAAAACACAAATGTAACAAAAGAGAGAGATTTCCTCCTCCCTTAAAAAAAAGCTCTGTTATTTATGCCAACTATTGAAGTCTTGCCTACCCACCCCACTTTGTCTCGCACAATAAGCAAACTGCCTGATATGAGAAAACAATATTATAATGGCTGGTTCTCCCCCATCCCCTCCCCCCCCGGAAAAAAAGATATATCTTCTTTTTTGGTCACACTTATAGAAAAACTGTCCCATTAACAGCTTTACAGCTTTCTTGAAAAAGAGGCTTTCAAAAGTGTCAATAGCAGATCCAGCTCAGCCTTTTTTATCCGCTCACACAAATACACAAAGCTCTATTACTGCTGCTAGGCCTGTTTTCGCTTTGCGCAGAGCTTTCTTGAACCCCATTGTCTTCCTCCGTCACAGTTTTCCCTCTATTGCATTGCTTTTCTCTCCAGTGTCTTAAGAGTCGCAGCTTAAGATGCCAAGCACTTGGCGGCTGATGAGGCATTTTGCTGGCGGATAATTTAAATGCCTTGGACAGAACTGACAGGGGACATGTTGAGGCTTCAGGGCCGGCCCTCTTACTAGGCAAGGTGAGGCAGCTGCCTCGGGAACAGAAAGTAGCCGCAAGATGTTGGTGGTAGGAGGTTTATCTATTCAGCTGCATTATTTGTATATTTATTAATTTCTACCAACCCTCCCCGCCTGAGGAGCAGCACTAAAGCAGCCTGGACGTGGGGGTGGGATAGCTGGGGGCGAGGTTACCGCAAGACCTGAGTTACGGCAGTGCTGTGTGATAGCTCTTTATCAGGGCTAAATCCCGCGCCCTTCCTAAATTCTGAAAATAAAAATGTAAGTAGGAAAGATCTTCCTAGTCCCCCAATTCCATTTTCACCACTGATATAAGCCTAGGGTGGCTGCCGAACATTAAAAAGTCAATTAGAATGACAATGAATGTAAAAAAATATGTGTTTGCAATAAAATCTGTAATTTAGAACAGGGTAATGGATTTGAAAATGGAAAAAGGGTTCTCCTAAATCAAATGTCTTTCAGCTGTAGTTAATTTCAGTCAACAGAATTTTCTCAAGTGTTTAAATCATACTTTAGACTATGATTTATATGTAGAGTATGTGGTGGTGGTGGGGGGAGTAAAAAGACATCTTGTGCTTTATTGCTCTTGTTACTTCCCATGCAAATTTTTTCGCTGTGCAAAACACAAAGGGGGAAAAAGGCTTTATGAAGCTTTATTACATTCAACAATCTTAAAAAGCAGATGTGTATTTACTGCTCATTATCATCACGTCACTATAAAATTAGCATGTGTATATTAAAAATTGTGCAGGAAATCAAAGTGCTTATTTTGCATGTGTAAATCTGAAGGCTGTTGTCTGTTCCATGTAGGTATTTTTTTAAAATGCCTGAGCATTTTTGACATTCCTGGGATGGGACAGTATCTTCAGAGGTCTATGAGATGCTGCTAAAATGCTTCCTAACATGTAGTGGTGCTTACTTATATTGTGATGGCACAGTTCTCCAGCCACTCTTCCTCTAATTGGTTGCTGCTGGTGGGAGTGAGGAAATGCGTCACAATACAGATAAGCATCTCTAAGGACCACAGTGAGAGGTTGGGGCCACTCACCGCTGGGAGACGGGAAAGACTTGACATGGGCTTCTGGTGCTTCTGTTTCTGTAGGTTTCCACGTTCCACACATAATGTGCAGTGGCACCCTTAGACGGATACCTTAGGGCAGGGGTGCCCAAACTTTTTAAAAGAGGGCCAGGGGCCAGGTTTGATGAAGTGAACATGTGTGTAAAGGGTAAAGGGACCCCTGACCATTAGGTCCAGTCGGGCCGACTCTGGGGTTGCGGCGCTCATCTCGCTTTACTGGCCAAGGGAGCCGGTGTACAGCTTCTGGAGCATGTGGCCAGCATGACTAAGCCGCTTCTGGCAAACCAGAGCAGTGCACGGAAATGCCGTTTACCTTCCCGCCAGAGCGGAACCTATTTATCTACTTGCACTTTGACGTGCTTTCGAACTGCCAGGTTGGCAGGAGCAGGGACTGAGCAACGGGAGCTCACCCTGTTGTGGGGATTCGAACTGCTGACCTTCTGATCGATAGTCCTAGGCTCTGTGGTTTAATCCACAGTGCCACCCATGTCCCTTGAACATGTGTGAGGGCCGACCAAAGTTGTTGAGCGTTTTTAGGATTGAAGTTGTTGATCTGTTTTTTTACAATTTTACCCCAGGACATATACTGCCATGGGGGCTGGATTAAATTGACTGGCGGGCCAGATTAGGCCCCTGAAATGGACTTTGGACATACTTGCCTTAGGGTCTGCCATAAAACAGCAATGGCTTTTCCCACCTGCCTCTCCCTATTCTCCAGTCCATAGGAACCTTGACTTTGAGAACAGCGGAAGCAGTTGGTGAGAGAGAAGAGGAGTTCAGGAATATTTCTTAAAAATAATTTTATATGTTGTGTGTCCTTGTTGCTCAGCTTGACCATTTTTCATGGTTTTGTATGTTTTGTGGTATTTTACGCATTGTGACTTGCCATTATTGATTATAGTTTAATAATTCTCCATTGCAATTTACAAGTGTAAACTGTTTAATTATTGTTTGCTGATATTTAATTTTGCTATTTACTATTATAGTCTAATGGATTATTGAATATTTCTGAATTTGATATGAGTTGTTTATTTTCAAGTTATTGTGACATTTTCATATTGGATCAAACTGTTATTATTATGTGTATGATCTTTGCTGTCTATTTTGTTGTTTTTTTCAGATTGTAAACCGCTTTGTGCATAGTAATATACAAATTAAAAATGGAGTGAAAAAGTGAAATGAAATGGAAATCTTGCCTTCAAATTGTGAATGCTAACCAATTAGGCTTCCTACTGCCATCCGGACACTCAGCATTTCCTATTTGTAGCGATTAGTCATGGCAAGGAACTCCTGAATAGTTAGAATAGTCATGTGCTACCTGTTTGAAAACTGCAGCTCTTAAGTGGCCACAGCATCTTTGCAAGGGATGAAGACTGGGAGAAAACCAGAGTCACTTGGCCACACCTCTGTCATCTCTTAGCAACCTCGAGTAGGCACCTACAACCACTGTAAACAGCTTAGAGACTGATTTCGTATTAATTGCTACATAAATATATTAACTAAATACATTTATAATAATAAATAGAAAAGGGGTGGGGCTTTGCATTTCTGAAGAGCTAGCCCAAAACTGCTGATCTGCTGTAACCTTGAGATAACTGGGAGCAGCAACTGTGCTGAATGACCGAGAAGATAGTGCCTACGTGTTGAATGAGGTTGTGGCGCCAATGTGACTCTGTTTTTATGACTGAGAAAGTATTTTATGAAAACGGTGGGCTCTGTAGTGTTTTTGTGTGTAAACAGGGACACTGGTGGCACTGCGGTCTAAACCACTGAGCCTCTTGGGCTTGCCGATTGGAAGTTCGGCGGTTCGAATCCCTGCGACGGGGTGAGCTCCCGTTGCTCGATCCCTGCTCCTGCCAACCTAGCAGTTCAAAAGCACACCAAAAAAAGTGCAAGTAGATAAATAGATACCACCCTGGCGGGAAGGTAAATGGCGTGTGTTCTGTTTTCGGTGTTCTGTTGTGCCAGAAGCGGCTTAGTCATGCTGGCCACATGACCCGGAAAAACTGTCTGCAGAGTGGACAAACGCCGGCTCCCTCAGCCTGTAAAGCGAGATGAGTGCCGCAACCCCAGAGTTGTCTGTGACTGGACTTAACTGTCAGGGGTCCTTTACCTATGTCAGCTGATACCTAACTGGATCAGTCAGAAGCCTCTAGTCAGGACTCTCATGGCAAACCTGGGTCTCTAAACTAATGCAAAGCAAGGAGGGGGGGATCTGTAGCATAAAAGCAGCAAGAAGGAGGGTGTGCCTTAATGCTTCACCCACTAAGTTTCCCTTGAATACCATTGGATTGGGGTCGGAGTTTGAAAGCAGTAAAAAAGGTAAAGGTATGCAGGTGGCGCTGTGGTCTAAACCACCGAGCCTTTTGGACTTGCCGATTGGGGTGAGCTCCTGTTGCTCTGTCCCAGCTCCTGCCAACCTAGCACTTTGAAAGCACGCCAGTGCAAGTAGATAAATAGGTACCACTACGGTGGGAAGGTAAACATTGTTTCCGTGTGCTCTGGTTTCCATCACGGTGTTCTGTTGTGCCAGAAGTGGTTTAGTCATGCTGGCCACATGAGCCGGAAAGGTGCCTGTGGACAAACGCCAGCACCCTCAGCCTGTAAAGTGAGATGAGTACCGAAACCCCATAATCGCCTTTGACTGAACTTAACTGTCCAGGGTCCTTTTCCTTTACCTTTTTAAGAACTTGTGTGCAGGTACTTTTGAATTGCAACACTTACTTAGTAAAATGATAATGCATATCAGGATAGCAATGATAGCTCCTGTTCCCAGCCCAGCTGCGGCAACGGCTCCTACGGTGGTGCAATCTCCGTTTTCATCACAAGGGCACACCTTGACCTTAATGACAGATGTGTTGTACAGAGGAGGGTTTCCAGAATCCGTCACGATGACTGGAACATCATAGACGCCAGCTTCCAAGTACATTATTCGTAAACTGAGTTGGGCGTAGTCACCTGCGGGGAGCAAAAAGGAGACAGCTGCAGCACTGAGGGAGTCATATAATTGTGGGGTTGGAAGGGACCACAAGGAATCTTAAGAACATGTCCACAAGGAAAAGTTCCTCTCCCCGCCCCCATGACCTATGTTAAGATCATAAATAGATCTTTGCTAGCTTTGGTCTAGCTCTCTGTTCTCACAATGGCCAACCAGATGGCTAAGGAAGCCCACAAGTAGGCTTGGGGGATAAATTCAATTTGGTTTGTATTTAAAGGCAAAACTACTGTACCTAGTTCACATTCTACAACATGCTATGAGAACCAAAACACAGTCATCCTTTGAAATCTGGATGTCTTTGAAATTGTTATGGAAATACGAGGAACTGAATTGAAGTTTGTAGACGTGAGAAACTTAGGGAACCCATACTGACAGATTTCCCCATCCCCAGCTGCCACTGTGAGGTTTATGATAAGCCAAGCAATGAGGTCAGTTACAGCTCGCTGATTTCAATAGCCTCTCCACTTCCCTCTTCCTATGACAATGAACGAGCCGTCTTCCTACTTTCCCGTCCTCAAAAGCTACTTCCTTGTTAAAGGAGAAAAGGAGGGTGACTTTTATGCAATTACAGCCGGAGGAATGATCATTGATCCTGATTGTGGCTTGTGACAATAAAAATGGAACATAAGGAAGACTGATAATAGCTTCCCCCCCTGGGCTATTACTGATGATTTATTCCCAGTTCAATCCTGATAACGGTGCGTAATTATGAACTGCATTAAAACCTAGAGGGCGGGGAAGCCGAGTGCCAATGAAAGGGCTTAAGAGTTCTGCTCAAGGCCCAATCCATGCAATTTCTTATTAACTACCTTGCCTATAATGTCAGCCAGAATGTGGGGTTTAAAAAATAAAATAAATCAAAGGGAAAGGACTGAAGGAAATTTGAAAGGGTGAAGGCTGATCCCCTCCATTGCTTGCGTCGTGTGCCAAGCTGCAAATGCCTTTGGGTGTTGCCTGCCTGGTTTACCATTTAGCCGCGTAATGGTCCAGTTCTTCCTGATGGCAGATGGCACACTTGGCAGCTCAAAGACAAAGGGCCCGATGTTTGGATCGATGTCAGCATCGGCGGCTGTGATGTTGATGACATTCAGGTTTGGCTTTTCACAGATCTGTGCCTCCTTTGGCTGGAGCTCAGGAGCATTATCGTTGATGTCAATTAGATAGATCTGGAGTGTGCCAGTGCCGCTGGCCGGGGGGATACCTAAATGAAGGAAGGATCATTTCTGTGAGTGATTGTTAAGGTTGGCATAGAAGTCGCCAGGCAGAAAGAGGGACCTGCTCTCACCATGGCCCCCTGTTTAAAAAGTACAGGAAAAGTCAACGACAGTTACCAAGGCATTGGGACACAGCCACTGAGAGCAAAGGCTAAAGCATTTCAGACTTTAAAAAAAGTATAGTATAAATACAAACAGGAGGGACAACATGATACTTTATGAATGGTGTGAAGAAGGTGTATTGAGAAATGGTTCAGAACAGACACAAGAAAGTGTTTCTTCCCACAACTTTGGTCACATCCATACCACTATAACAGACATGGCTTCCTCTGAAGAGGCCTGGGGAACTAGTTCGCTGAGTTGTTAGGAAACCCCTCACACAGCTACAGTTCCCAGCATCCTTATGGAATTTTCCATCCCTAAAGGCCACGAAGAAGTTATTTTATGGCAGAAATACTTAGAGATTACAGTACCTTGAAAGTCGAACAGAATCCATTCCAGAAGTCCGTTTGACTTCTGAAATGTTCAGAAGCCAAAGCGTGGCTTCCGATTGGCTGCAGGAAGCTTCTGCAGCCAATCGGAAGCCGTGGAAGCCCTGTCGGACATTTGGCTTCCAAAAGAACATTTGAAAACCGGAACACTCACTTCTGGTTTTTGATCGTTCGGGAGCCAGAACGTTTGACCCCCAAGGCGTTTGGGAGCTGAGGTACGACTGTACCTGTGTCCATTCTAGTTCGGTTTCAAACCTGGCAGTGGTACCAAAACTGCCTTGGTTGCCCATCTGATGATATTTGTTGGGAGAAAGGGGTAATGAGACCCTGCTCTTTCTCCTTGATCTCTCAGCAGCTTTTGATACTATTAACCGTGATATCCTTCTGGAAGTTACTATGAAACTCACTGAATCTTGGGTTAGACACTGCCTCTCAGTCTAATGTGTCATATTTACTTGAGTCTAATGCATCACGGAATCTAATGTGGACCTCAATTTTCAGAACCTTGAAACCAAAAAAGTATTTGGTGATGAATGTAAATGTGCCATTGAATCTAATGCACGCCTTAATTTTTGCAATGTCATTTGGCCAAAGAAGGTGACCATTAGATTCGAGTAAATATGGTATTTCAAAGAGTCATTGTGCTGATACAATGCAGTTAGGAAGGGAGAACCATGTATGTCACTTTGAGCTCCTTGGAGGAAAGTTGGGATCGAAATGTAATAGCAGATAAACCAAACCAAACCAAAGCAACCCAAGATGAACTGAGGCTAAAAGTAGTACAAGCAACAAGTAAAAAATAACCACTCTCACATTAATAGGAAGTGAAAATAAATAATGTTGAAAACATTAAGTCAATAAAAGATGTTAAAAGGGTGATAAGTCCTGGGAGGGGGGAAAAAGGTCTTCACTGGGCAACAAAAACACATTTAAGTAAAGGTAAAGGGACCCCTGACCATTAGGTCCAGTTGTGACCGAGTCTGGGGTTGTGGCGCTCATCTCACTTTATTGGCCGAGGGAGCCGGCGTACAGCTTCCGGGTCATGTGACCAGCATGACAAAGCCGCTTCTGGTGAACCAGAGCAGTGCACGGAAACACAGTTTACCTTCCCGCTGGAGACCTATTTATCTACTTGCATTTTGACGTGCTTTTGAACTGCTAGGTTGGCAGGAGCTGGGACCGAGCAATGGGAGCTCACCCCGTCACGGGGATTCGAACCGCTGACCTTCCGATTGGTAAGCCCTAGGCTCTGTGGTTTAACCCACAGCGCCACCCGCGTCCCTTAAAAACACATGTAAGGACGTGCTAAGTGAGCATCTATGGGGGCAACATTCCACAAGTTGGGGGCTATAACCAAAAAGGCCCTATATCTAGTTGCCACCCTCCATACCTCAGCAGAACAGGGGCCCCAGAGGAGGGCCTTCTTGGAGGCTTATAAGGCCCAGGTAGACACATAGAAGAAGAGGTGTAATTTCAGGCTACCAAGATCCTAAGCCATGTAAGGCTTTCTAGGCTAAAGCAAGCGCATTTAATTAGGCCCACAGATGAATCGGAGGCCTTCATCTCCTGCTTTGAAGCTTCCAGAGGCATCTGTTGCTATTGGCAACAGAATGCTGGGCTAGGCAGACCTTGATCTGACCCAACAAGGGCAGTTCTTCGAGTCCCAGGTAGTATCGCAGTGAAGGATTTATAGCCACATATAACAAAGGTGCAAGCTTTCCCCCTTCACACCGCTGGAGTGATGAGAGTAGCTGAAGGCATCAACCATCTCCCAGGCATGTAAATATTCAAGGTTCAAAAAGCATCCTTCAAGAGCAGACACCAGCAGTTCTAACACTGGTCTCCCTCCCCACAGGGGTCCTGCAAGATCAATGGCTAAGCCTCTAACGAAGGGTCAGCTGTGCCAAAGCTGCCAGATCAGGCTCTCGGCTTTGAGTTTGACTTTTATAAAGGTTAAAAGCCATCACTGTCCTGTATAATCCTTTGCAAAACACACACACACACACACACACACACACACACACACACACACACACAGAGAGAGAGATTCTTCAACTCCCCAGATCTGAATGCTTCAGTAACTTCCCTCTAGTTAGAGGGGGGAACACACCACTTTTAAATTGTTTAATATTCTTCTTTTCTCCCATCTACCATCCCCAGTGAACTGCAGACAGTTTTGTTCCAGGCCTCTACCCAGACTATTTCCTCTAAAAGCCTTGCCTGAGTAGTTCTTTTTAAAGCTCATGTTCTTGGCTGGTGTGTTTTTTTTTAATGCTTTGAAAAGAAGAAGAAATAAATAAAGCAACCCTACTCTTTAAAAAAAAAAAAAAAAGGAAGGAAAAGAAACCTTCCACTGATTCTTCCTGGCTATTTTTATAAAGCTTTCCGTCTTACTCTCCTTGTTTGTTTTTGCTGACGGAAGAGTCTCAGAATCCCCAACGAAGCCCTTCCAATCCCTTTCTGATTATTGTTACGTTAACTCTGCCAACCTCAAGGTCTGGTACTGAAGAAACTTTTCATTCAGCCTGGTGGCCCTGGACAGAACTCCTTCTAGGTTTGGTGCCTTGATCAGGCATTGAGTGTGCTGAACAGTAAAGCGAAGCCCAGGGGTTTTTCCACGACTACCTGCAACCGCTGAGTTAGTTATCATTATGTAGGAATGCTCAAGTGACTCTTCGTCTTACAGAGTGCTCAGGTTATGGCTGGCGGGGGCTTAAATCTCATCTATTTATTTTACAACTCACAAACCTCTGAGTTGTGCCTCTAAAAAAAGAAAACTGTCCAAATGTGATGTACATTTAGAGGTGAAACAGTGAAAACAGACATCAAGCACACACCTGAGTTTAAAATAGAACATTTGTTTTTGACTCAAGCTCAGTTACCAAAAGAGTCTTTTAAACCTCATTTTATTTACTGTTAAAAGGCATCTCTCTCTTTTTTCAGCCTGCTTTTCGCTGCCCCCTCAAAAACTTCATCTTTTTTACCTTGTTTGTCATCTAAGTCAAAGTACAGAAGTCTGCAGCAGCCCCAAAAGTGCTAGTTTTAAGTGAGATCACAGGGCGAAATACACAGAGGTTTATGAGTCGGGGACCCCAATGGTCAGGGGACCAGGAAATCTTAGATAGGCACCACAAAAAACCAATTTCACAGAAGTAAAGCAGGCAAACTTCAGAACCCATCCCCTAAAACAACAGGTAAAACACCAACACCCCACGCCAAACAAATAAAACAGGCATCATTTCCAAGAATAGGCGGCATTCCCTCCCCAACACAACCAATTCCTCACTAAGCAAACAACCCCTTCATTTAAAAAACAACAACACAAGACCAAAAAACATTATTTTTTTAAAAAATAAATTGTATTTAAGTATTATTAAATAAAAATAAATATTGAAAGTCAGTATGTATTGGTTGGTTGGCATCTGCCTCTCTCAGGAAACAATGGAGTGTGCCTTTGGGGGTGAAGTCAAACCCTGGAGAATCACAGAGCCTGTTGTGGCTGCAGAGACCGGTAACGCCTAACTTCTGCTTCACACATTGTTTTAAATACGCTAAATATATTTTAATATTTATTTATTTATTTAAATGAATATCAATAAATTCTGCCCCTCACTCCACTGCCACAGTGTGAGGAACACAAGCTTTCTTCCAACACAAGGCAATTGGTCATTTTCCGAGGTGGATCTGATTGTCCGTAAAGCCCTGCTTAGGCATTAAGCCCATGTGTTCTCCATCTCAGGTAAAGGGAGACCAGGACCGCTCTTGTAAGTCCCACCTCTTCATTTGCATTCCTCTGCATGGCTCTGCAGTCCTGTGCATCCTGCAGGGTCAATGGCTGCAACGAGCCCGCTGCACCACTGCAGGCTCCCCACACAATTCAGAACCTTGACTGCGAGTCTAGGCAAGATCAGGAGGCTCTCAGCTGCAGAGATGTTCAGGACCCAGCAAATGGAGAGCTGCAGGCCTGGGTGGGTGGCCAGGATCGCCGAGGAGCAGGCAGGGGTTAATTGGAACATCTCCGCCCTCTTTGTTGGAGGACACATGAGATCAAATGCCTAATCAGGGCTTACTGTATACCACCAGTGGTTTCTTGACCCTGGGGGAGAAAAACAACACCCAACTTTGTGAGATAATGTTGGATACCTCCAAAGGTCTTGTCCGATGCCTCTGATCTGTATAATAATAATAATATTTTATTATTTATTATTTATACCCCACCCATCTGGCTGGGTTTCCCCAGCTACTCTGGGTGGCTTCCAACAAAGTATTAAAATACAGTGGTCTGTTAAACATTAAAAGCTTCCCTAAACAGGGCTGCCTTCAGATGTCTTCTAAAAGTTTGGTAGTTGTTCTTCTCTTTGACATCTGGTGGGAGGGTGTTCCACAGGATGGGTGCCACTACCGAGAAGACCCTCTGCCTGGTTCCCTGTAACTTGGCTTCTCGCAGTGACGGGACCGCCAGAAGGCCCTCGGCGCTGGACCTCAGTGTCCTGGCAGAACAATGGGGGTGGAGACGCTCCTTCAGGTATACTGGACCGAGGCCATTTAGGGCTTTAAAGGTCAGCAGCAGCACTTTGAATTGTGCTCGGAAACGTACTGGGAGCCAATGTAGATCTTTCAAGACCGGTGTTATGTGGTCTCTGCGGCCGCTCCCAGTCACCAGTCTAGCTGCCGCATTCTGGATTAGTTGTAGTTTCTGGGTCATCTTCAAAGGTAGCCCCACATAGAGTGCATTGCAGTAATCCAAGCGAGAGATAACTAGAGCATGCACCACTCTGGTGAGACAGTCCGTGGGCAGATAGGGTCTCAGCCTGTGTACCAGATGGAACTGAACAGCTGCCCTGGACACAGAATTGACCTGCACCTCCATGGACAGCTGTGAGTCCAAAATGACTCCCAGGCTGCGCACCTGGTCCTTCAGGGGCACAGTTACCCCATTCAGGACCAAGGAGTCCTCCATACCCGCCGCCTCCTGTCTCCCAAAAACAGTATAGTGGTACCTTGGGTTAAGTACTTAATTCGTTCCAGAGGTCCGTTCTTAACCCAAAACTGTTCTTAATCTGAAGCACCACTTTAGCTAATGGGGCCTCCTGCTGCTGCTGCACAATTTCTGTTCTCATCCTGAAGCAAAGCTCTTAACCCGAGGTACTATTTCTGAGTTAGTGGAATCTGTAACCTGAAGCGTATGTAACCTGAAGCGTATGTAACCCGAGGTAGCACTGTACTTCTGTCTTGTCAGGATTCAACCTCAAATTGTTAGCTGCCATCCATCCTCCAACTGCCTCCAGACACTCACACAGGACCTTCACCGCCTTCATTAGTTCTGATTTGAAAGAGAGGTAGAGCTGGGTATCATCCGCATATTGATGGACACCCAACCCTGGTGATAGGATTATAAAATCCCTTCCCTTTCATCCTCGAATTGTTTCTGATTTCCTGAAGGAGCATCTCCTCTTCATTCCTCAGCTTGGAGCATGATAAGGAGAAGAAACGTACAGCAGATTACCTATTTCTCCTGCCCCATCTTTCTACTGGTTTTACGCACTCACGTATGGTGAGAGTCTACATCTTCCCTCCCATCCATCTCCTATTTGTTTCTTCATCATAGTCTGGGGCAATTTCATGCATTTAATTTATTCTGGCAATCTCCTGTCCCAGCTTCATGAGGTCTTCCTTCCTCTCCCTTTCTACTTTTTTTTTTTTGCTTTTTTTACTTGAAAACCTGGGGAAAAATATATATCTAACTTACCCTGACAACTCTGTCAGGGCAACATTCCCATTTATGCATCACATTACAGTATTATTGAAGCATGGATGATACAGGACTTGGGCCTACCGTTGTCAGCTGCCAGGAACGTAGCCTCGTAGACGTTGTTCTTAATGTAGGCCGACTCGCGATCAAGGATGGCAGCAGTGGTGATCTGACCATTTGTGGCATTAATGTTCAGCCAGTTTGCAGGATCTGACAGCTTGGAGTATCTGCGGAGAGCCGAGAATAAATACATGGCAGTCTCTTCCAATGACATGTCCTGAATATGGCTTGAAAATAAGGCTTGAGTAGTGTTTTGGCATTCTTGGTTTTCAGACTCCTGGCTCTTCATTTCGAAAGAGCACTTGGACATTTAGTCAGGCCTAAGGTACATGTTATGTGTGAGAGACCCCCATGACTGGAACTTGCAAGACACACACACAACAGAGTTCTGGGAAGCTGCCAATTTATTGGAACTGTGGCAAGGGCTGGGAAGGAGTGGATGAATCTCTCTATTTTGGTTCCTCTCAGTTGCTCATTTTTCCAATTCTAAATTCAGTTCTCCACATTTTCCATTTACTTTTTAAGTCCTTGTGGAAATTCACCTCTATTGTAGAGCAGGTTTATCCCAATGCACTATTTTCATCTAGAATTTCTCCTGATTTAATGCATTTTTGTATCTTTACTAAGATATGCAATTTTAAATGCAAACTTTACCCTAGTTATATGCATTTTTGTACACATTACTTGGCTGGAGAACTGCATTGCAAAAATTGGAGAAGCGTGAATTTCGAAGGACAGCTGTGTTTTGGTTGGTGTATTGCTTCAGAAAACACAAATTAGGTAGCTTTGCCTTTAAAAGTGAAATAAATCAACCCCCCATTCCTATCTCATTGTACTCCTTCACAGATCAGAACTGTACTCCCCCATGACTGTCTGCCCTGAAGAGAGAAATTGTGTGAAATGTATTTTCCTCACCCACCTCCATAGAGCAAGCAAGAGCCTGAGGTTGAAATTTTGATGTGGAAACAATTCTCAGGTTGCATCTCATTTTAAAAGAAAAGAAAGACAGAAAATGTTTGGGGAGCCAATAAAGGATCTTATGCCTAATGTGCTGTTTGCTCTTTACTGACAAAAAAGGGCCCTATAAATGTTTGGCAATTCTTATTTTGACCTCTGTAACTGCACAATTTTCCAGGAAAGTCTTCATGCCCTGTTGTCAGGCTTCGGGGCAACTGGCTTCCTCCCAGTGGTGTAGCGTGGGGGGTGCCAGGGGTGCAGGCCGCACCGGGCGCAACATCTGGGGGGGGCGCGCTCGCTGCCTCTGGAGTCGCCGAAGAGCCTCGGGCGCAGGCTGTAGCGGAGCCGCATGTCTTGCGGAACCGCCGAGCTGTGCGCGCGTCCGGGCTGAAGGCGCCCGGCAGGCAGCGGCTCTCAGCGCTCGCCGCGGAGGACGCGCCAGGCAGCCCCTCCTCACAGCCCCGCCTCTGCCGCTGCTGCTGCAGCTGCTGGGCCATGTTGCATTTTCCTCGCCTCTCTGCCCCCCTCCTCCTCCGGGCAAGCGGCGTCGTTTGGGCGGCAGCGCCAGCGGCAACTTGCAGGTTAGGGGTTAGGGGGGGCACAAGTTACTTGTCTTGCCCTGGGTTAGGGGGCGCAAATTACTTGCGTTGCCCCGGGTGCTGACAACTCACGCTACGCCGCTGCTTCCTCCCCCGTGGCAGTAAATAAGAAGTGATCAAACGAAAGGAATGTCTTACCAGTTAGATACTTTAATAATCACAGTGAGAGACAAAGAACCTGTCTAACTAGAATGTCAGTGCTCCCAATTAAGGGACACTCCCCACTCTGTCCCTATTAATATACGTCACTCCTACGTCTTGTAATCTCATCTTGTACCTTCTGTGCTTTCTGTTCTGAGACTTTCTGAGTTCTTCTCGAACTTGGGCTGAGCAGAGGAATGCTATCCAGAGACTGTGAATCAATCTGTTAACTCTCTCTCTTCCAGTGTTTCTTCTCCTAGCTGTTCCCCATCCAGTATTTCCCAGCTTCTGCCTTCTGAACTATACCCCTCTGCAAACCACTGTTCCAAATCTATGCTGTCTTCCTGCTCCTGGGAAGATTCAGGATCAAGGGGAGGGGGGCTCCCACCATTCCTCCTCAGTGTAGCCCTCCTCAGCATGGTCCCTGACACCTCTGGTAAGTGCTGCTTATGTCATGGATACTGCCATCCTAGTGGTAGTAAAATCATTATTTAGTAATACATGAACAGTAATATATGTGATATGAAATGGGCACGACCTGTATATGATTGCGTTATACTGATATATCACAATGTCTACAATAAGGATGGAGCTATGTAGAGGCATTGGCTGGCTTCACAGTTTCCCCCACGTTGTGATTTTTGCATAGCGCACGCGCACACACACCATGATTCACAATATATTGCCAGGTTAAAAATTATGAAACCGACATCACGATATGGACTTCAAAACGGTATTCAATGATATATTGCCCACCCCTAGTTAATACATGAAGAGATGCAGCAAAGGATCCTGATCAAGACTGTTCAAATCGAAGTAAAGGAAAATGGAAAAAATAATAATCCAGAACTTTCATCTAGAAAAATAAAAATGCATGCATTTCCAGACACTCTTTATTAGAACTCGTGGACATTCAATGAAGCAGAACGTTGGAAGACTCAGGACACAAAAAAGGAAATACTTCTCCATCTTGATGGCCAACAACCTGGATAGCTTTCGAAGAAAATTAGGCAATTCATGGAAGATAAGGCTACCCATGGCTATTAGCCACAACGCCTGTCTTCTCACACTACAGTTGCTGGAAGCTACCGGAGGGGAGATCGCTGTTGCACTCAGGGGTTCTCATGGGCATTGTGAGAACAGGATTCTGGACTAGAAGGGCAAGCAAGAATCACTGAACTTATGGGGAATTAAACTGTGGCCCTTTTTTTTGCTGTTTCGACTGTGCCACTTGAATTGGACCTGTGGAACCTGGCTGGGAAAATCAGCCACAAACAACGAAAGAGACACACAGGCCTTCTAGCACGGAAGCTTGCAAGAGGAAGGAAAGCCACCCAGGCAATAGCACCATCACCCAATTGTTCTTCTGCTCTTGGACCAGAAAATCCTAAACTGGGTCTTTCCCACTCCACACAGCTGGGATGTACAGCCTGCATTTGATCGGAAGGCAAACAGTTTTCCGTCTGCACACCTCAGTGCCGCTACGAGCGAGGAAGGGAAATAAGCACCCTTCAAAAGCCCGGGAGCTTCAGAATGAAACAACTAAGAAAAATGGCCTTGTTAGCTGAGACATTCCCTCTGTCCTTAAAGGTTTCACTGCCTGTCCAAAGCCAACAGGCAGAGGCAGTGAGTAACCACCGTCATTTTCTGCTCCAGACAGCTCCATCCCAGGTGAAATATCTCAACCCTCTAATGATTATAAAATGTCACAAGTGATGTAAGTTTAATTGGCCCCGGCTCTTGTTCCACAGTGTGCCCTCCTGCTATGCCAAATATATCTAGCATTTGCAATAAAGGAGCAGACAGATAACCAGTGAGGCTGGGAGGCAGGGAGGAGAGTTAGAAACCCCCTTTTCCTTAGGACTCAGCTGAGCGTACTGTGGAGAACACGGGTCCTTCTCATTCAAATGGTATTTAAGCTCACCCAGCTGTGCGTTGGGTTGCAGTCAGCAGCTCAAACGGATGGTTCAGTGGCACTCTTGTCTCTGGAGTATATGTGTCTCTCAGCCACCACAGAGCATGAGAAGGTAAGAAGAGACTGCCGGATGAGACCAAGGATCCATGAAGCCCAGCTCTCTGTTCTCACAGTGGCTAACCAGATGGCTATGGGAATGTCAGGATGCTGTCAGCAGCTCCCGGCTGGTTGCCCGGGAAAGTATAAAGACAAGGAAAAGTTTCTTACCATCCTTTTTTATTTCAAACTTTACAGAGAGAGGCTATAGAACCCAGCCTCTTGGATAATGGCGTTATCCCGAGTGAATCTCCACCCCCCACTTCTCTCACTTTTCCTTATTAATCACCACCTTCTCTATGGGTGCCGCTACGGCCATCAATCTTTGAGCTCTTTGCTCTCCTACTTTTAAGGCTCGCCGGGTTCTGCAAGATGCTGGGTCTGGAATGCTTTCTAGTGACAGCATGTAAGCTAGTTTCTGCTCTGGCTCTGTCTGCTTCTCCTCTCCCATTATTTCCCAACTTCCCCCTTCATTTGCCTCTGAGCTGAGACCTCCCGCAAACCTGTGTTGCAAGTCTATACTGTCTTCCTCTTCCTCCTCCCTGGAGGAAGATGGGGAGGCGGTCTCCACCATTCCTCCTCCTCCTCTGCCCAGCTCTTGACAGGGAAGCACAACAGCATTGTTCCCACCTGCAATTCCCAGAAGCTGGTATTCAAAGGCATATTGTCTCCGACCACAAAGGCAGAGCATAGCCATCATGGCTAGTAGCCACTGGTAGCCTAATCCTCCATGATTTTGTCCAATCCTCCTTTAAAGATGGTGGTCATGGTTTAACTACGAGCTGGTATAACTACACTTTCCTGTGTCTGTCCTGAATCTTCCAACCTCCAACTTCATCGGATGACCCCGAGTTCTAACATTATGAGAGAGGCACATGAAAAAGTATGGGGCAATTAATACACGATAGGTGGAATTCAACACCATGCAATAACAATTGTTCTGTGAGTACAAGCATTTTTGTAGGTAGTAGTATTTAGCTGTGTCTTGCGTCTGGAGACAATAAACACCTTCTTATTTTGAACCATGTGGGAGAGGAGTTTCCCCCTTAACTGGGGACTCTGGAAGAAGCTGTCTGCTGGGAACAGGAAACTTCTGAAGACTCAACCAGGGCTTGGCTGATACATCACACTGGTTGAGGTGTGGTAAACTACCAACTGACTTTCACAAGTCACCAGCAACCAACATGGTGCCTATTTGACTCTAACTCCCATCATTCCCAACCAGCATGATCAATGGGAGTCCAGCAATATATGGAAGGCACCATGTTGGCTATCCCTATAATATATATTCTTGCAGATATTTCCCCATCTGCACATGATGTATGTTAAAAAAAAAAAATCCTCTTAGCAGGGTGATCCTATGATAATGTTACCCTGTATTCAGAGAGTTTAGCCCAGAGCATTTTATCACCACGGTAGAATTGACTACACTGCAAACATCTAAGTCACAAAAGCCTCTCCTCCTTACAGAGGGGAGGAGTTGTGAGCAGGAGCCGTTTCCCGCGTTGGCAGGGCGCTGGAACGCCCCCTGCCCAGCTGGCCTGGCTGCCGTGCCACACCCCCAGGTAGCCAACCAACCAGGTGGAGGCTTGGGGGCGGGGTTTTGCCGCTTAAACGTGGCCGCAGCAGCACTTCCCTTTCATTCCGCTGCTGGTTTTCGTCGGATCACCCATCCACCCTTCCTTTAGTTCACTGCTTGTTTCTTGACATTGCTATGGACCTGTAGTTGATCGCCTTGGTTGTCCAAGGTGCCTGGTAGGAATTTTTATCCAACTGGCAAATTGGCACCGGCCACTTGGTTTTCGCCTACCTCGTAGCAAATCATCACAACTTTTAGGTATTGGCGGTTAGGCATTGGAATATGTTTGTGTATTGGAGAGCAGGGTGTGGCCATCGCCTACCCCTTCACTTTATGGGTATTCCGGTAAAGGAATCCGGTGGTCGTGGATCCTGTCCGATGCCCTTGCTGGTGGCTAGGGCCTTATGGCACGACCCCTGGTGACATCAGGGAGAGCTTTCAGTTGTATTTGTCAGGAAAAAGCAGCAATGCGAAAGCCAGCTGCAGGTGTCTGGAATGCAAAACAGGATGTTGATGTGTGGGACTGTACTAGTGGAAAAAAGGGGCAGTCTATTCACAGCACTGAGCACCGGATGTTGGCTCAGAGTGTCATCTGACCTGTACTGGAAGTACAGGGGTGGAGTAAAGACTCTACTGCTGGAGACTGGAGAGTGCAGAGACGTTTCTCTGTACTGCTGGAATGACAGGAATAAAGACATGTAAATAGACTCCTGTCTGTCTCTTTCCCCTCCCTGAGGGAAGCAGGGAGGAGGGTGTGTTCTTCTCATGTTTGAGGAGGATCGCTGATTTGTGACCTTGCCTGTATCCTGCCGGGAGACGCAGACGGGAAGGTCAACAAGGATCTCAAGCCGAATGCCTGGAGTGAGGCCAGTTACCTCTGACTGCGGCTGAGAATCCTGACAGTATTTGCATCAACAGGCTCCTCCCACTGGTGGGATAGACTTACCCCTCCCTGAGGGGGTGGAGTCACGCTCTGTTGTTTTATCCAATGCCTAAGCCAATGCCTCTTACATGCTGTAATCAATAGTTGTGGCCTTTTTTAGCCCTTTAACCTAATATACTGTGTCCATGTGTCTTTCTTATCCCCAAGCGGGTGGCGGGTCCTTGAATCACAAACCCAGATTCGAGGCACACCATGTGCTAAGTCATCTTCAGCATCCATATAGACAAACAGACAGCGCCCCTTCTTCCCTGATATTTTCTAAGGAAATGCAATGCACATCCTTGCTTTAGATTGGTGGTTCCTTCTCACCTTACAGCTTGCTGCATGAACCGGTCAGGATCCACAGCTGAAAAAGTCATCAATGCCGTCCCCGTAGGTACTCCTTCCTCCAGCCTGATGAGCTTGTGGTTTGTGGGGAAGTAGGGTGGTTCATTGACATCGGTGACGGAAATGGTGACTCCTGCAGTAGACTGGAAGGACATTTGGATCCCGCTGGCCAGGGGAGCTTGGTTGGACACCATCACTGTCAGCATAAAGGCTCTGTTCATCTCATAGTCAACTTCCTAGGAAATGTAAAGAAATACACAAAAGAGACAGAAAAGCTGTGCACGTGAACTACAGACTGGAAATATGATAATCACTAGCTATCTCATTATCTCACGGGCATTTCAGAGGCACGTTTTAACTTTCAAGGGCAATAGCCACGGTCATTTTGAAAGAACGCCTTTTTAATGGCAAACAAACTTGACTGTTTACTTGGCATGTGTCCCTCATGGTTGAGTACCTGCATTTGTCACATGGTCAAATTGCTTTAGCTGATGTGGGACTGTCACTCCTCCAGAATGCTGGAAGACAGCACTTCAGAATAACATGACCTACGCTGTCTGGTCTGGATAGATGCTTTCCCTGCATCCCACAACTTCCAAAGGCTTCCAAAGGCAGATATAGCTCTAGGTTTGTGGGGGTAGTCGCCAAATAATCCCTGCTGGGCACCCTTCTGCCTTAGCAGTCCTAGGTGGTGGTTGTGGTGCCACAAGACAACAGCAGTGCTGCAGTGAGTGTCAGGTGACTGTCAGCTGCTGTTTTCATTTCCCCACAATGCCATTGGAGTGAGACTATGTTGGAGACATTGTGGGAAAAGTGACTGGTGGCTCCCAGACCTAGCTACGCAGCAATGACTTTTTCCCCTCCCTAAAATGGGGGGGAAAGGCAGGCATCTGATGTGGGTCCTGCTGGAATCCTAAGCTCTGTCATCTGCCCAGTGATGCTGTTTCTTGTGGCCTGCCATATTAGCCTGTTGCAGGATGGATAAAAATATGTCTAGTGGCATCCTTAAAGGGCGATTCGTATTTATTTAAAAACAAGTGATGGCTCTTCAAGTGCTCTGCCAAACAAAGCAATACAAAGCAAAATACTAACAAAATAAAACTGTCAAAATAGTGTGCATTCAGTAAAATGCCTATCGTATGCATTTTTGCACATATTATTGATTGTCTGCATAAACCCTTAGAAGCAAGATAGAACACACAGCCAGCTTTATCTGGCATAGCTGATTGAACTGCAGCGTCACAATAGTAGTATCAATAATCATTACTGTTAGGATTTGTGTAACAAATTTATATACTGCACAAAGAAAAATTTACCTAAGCAACATAAGAATGACAGAAAACATGCATCAAACTTATATAAAAACCATTTGGTCACTCAGATCACTAATAACACATAGAATCATAGAATCATAGAATCATAGAGTTGGAAGAGACCACAAGGGCCATCGAGTCCAACCCCCTGCCAAGCAGGAAACACCATCAGAGCACTCCTGACATATGGTTGTCAAGCCTCTGCTTAAAGACCTCCAAAGTAGGAGACTCCACCACACTCCTTGGCAGCAAATTCCACTGTCGAACAGCTCTTACTGTCAGGAAGTTCTTCCTAATGTTTAGGTGGAATCTTCTTTCTTGTAGTTTGGATCCATTGCTCTGTGTCCGCTTCTCTGGAGCAGTAGAAAACAACCTTTCTCCCTCCTCTATGTGACATCCTTTTATATATTTGAACATGGCTATCATATCACCCCTTAACCTCCTCTTCTCCAGGCTAAACATGCCCAGCTCCCTTAGCCGTTCCTCATAAGGCATCGTTTCCAGGCCTTTGACCATTTTGGTTGCCCTCTTCTGGACACGTTCCAGTTTGTCAGTGTCCTTCTTGAATTGTGGTGCCCAGAACTGGACACAGTACTCCAGGTGTGGTCTGACCAGAGCAGAATACAGTGGCACTATTACTTCCCTTGATCTAGATGCTATACTCCTATTGATGCAGCCCAGAATTGCATTGGCTTTTTTAGCTGCCGCGTCACACTGTTGGCTCATGTCAAGTTTGTGGTCAACCAAGACTCCTAGATCCTTTTCACATGTACTGCTCACAAGCCAGGTGTCCCCCATCTTGTATTTGTGCCTCTCATTTTTTTTGCCCAAGTGCAATACTTTACATTTCTCCCTGTTAAAATTCATCTTGTTTGTTTTTGCCCAGTTCTCTAATCTGTCAAGGTCGTTTTGAAGTGTGATCCTGTCCTCTGGGGTGTTAGCCACCCCTCCCAGTTTGGTGTCATCTGCAAATTTGATCAGGATGCCCTTGAGTCCATCATCCAAGTCGTTGATAAAGATGTTGAATAAGACCGGGCCCAAGACAGAACCCTGTGGCACCCCACTAGTCACTCTTCTCCAGGATGAAGAGGAACCATTGATGAGCACCCTTTGGGTTCGGTCAGTCAGCCAGTTACAAATCCACTGAGTGGTAGCATAGTCAAGACCGCATTTTACCAGCTTCTTTACAAGAATATCATGGGGCACCTTGTCAAATGCTTTGCTGAAATCAAGGTAGGCTACATCCACTGCGTTCCCTTCATCTACCAGGCTTGTAATTCTGTCAAAAAACGAGATCAGGTTAGTCTGACATGACTTATTTTTCAGAAATCCATGCTGACTATTGGTGATCACAGCATTCCTTTCTAGGTGCTCACAGACTGTTTGCTTAATGATCTGCTCCAGAATCTTCCCTGCTATTGATGTCAGACTGACTGGGCGGTAATTATTTGGGTCCTCTCTTTTCCCCTTTTTGAAAATAGGGACAACATTTGCCCTCCTCCAGTCTGCCGGGACTTCGCCTGTTCTCCAGGAATTCTCAAAGATGACTGCCAGTGGTTCTGAGATCACATCTGCCAGTTCTTTTAATACTCTTGGATGCAGTTCATCTGGCCCTGGAGACTTGAATACATCTAATCTAGCCAAATATTCTTGTACTATCTCCTTAGTTATTCTGGGCTGTGTTTCCTTTGCTGAATCATTTGCTTCAAATTCTTCAGGTCGGGCATTGTCTTCTTTATCAGAGAAGACTGAGGCAAAGAAGGCATTGAGGAGTTCAGCCCTTTCTGTGTCCCCTGTTTGCATTTCACCATCTTCTCCTCTGAGTGACCCCACTGTTTCTTTGTTCTTCCTTTTGCTACGAACATACCCATAAAAGCCTTTTTTGTTGCTTTTAACCTCTCTAGCAAGCCTGAGTTCATTCTGTGCTTTAGCTTTTCTGACTTTGTGTCTACACGTGCTGGCTATTTGTTTGAATTCCTCTTTGGTGGTTTCCCCCCTTTTCCATTTTTTGTACACATCCTTTTTTAATCTTAATTCAGTTAAAAGTTCTTTAGATAGCCACCCTGGTTTCTTTAGGCACCTTCCATGTTTTCGTCTCATTGGTATTGCCTGACGTTGTGCTTTTACTATCTCCGTCTTAACAAACTCCCAGCCATCATGAACTCCCTTTCCTTTTAGTATTGCTGTCCATGGGATCTCACCCAGCACTTCCCTAAGTTTTATGAAGTCGGCTTTCTTAAAGTCAAGAAATTGAGTCCTAGTATGCTTGGCTGCTACTTTCCGCTGTATAGTAAACTTCAGAAGAGCATGATCACTCGCGCCTAATGATCCTTCCACATCTACCCCACTAACCAGGTCATCAACATTGGTTAGGACCAGGTCTAAAATGGCTGTTCCTCTTGTTGCTTCTCCCACTTTCTGGACAATGAAGTTGTCTGCAAGGCCAGTGAGGAATCTGTTTGACCTTATACTCTTGGCTGAGTTTGACGTCCAACAAATATCCGGGTAATTGAAGTCCCCCATTACTACTATCTCCCTTCCTTTTGCATGCTTGGCCATCTGTTCCAGGAAGGCATCATCTATGTCCTCCGTTTGGCTTGGGGATCTATAGTAAACTCCCACAATGAGGTCTCTGTTATTCTTCTCTCCCTTAATTTTGACCCAAATGCTCTCACTTTGGCTTTGGGGTTCTAAATCTTGGATCTCTTCACAGGTATACACACCCCTGACATATAACGCCACTCCTCCTCCTTTCTTGTCTGGTCTGTTTCTCTGAAATAGATTGTATCCCTCCATTATTACATTCCAATCGTGGGACTTATCCCACCAGGTTTCAGTGATGCCTATTATGTCATATTTAGTTTGCTGTACCAAGAGCTCAAGCTCATCTTGTTTATTTCCCATGCTTTGCGCATTAGTGTACAGACATTGAAGTCCATTAATCATTCCCCCGTGTCTCTTATTTAAGGATTTTTTCCTCCCTCCACTAGGTCCGCGTGCTGTTTGCTCCATTTGGTCTATGACATTTGGATGATCATCTTCATTAATTGATAGACTCCTACCTTCAGGAGCACTGTCTCCCTCCCCCACATTAGTCAGTTTAAAGCCCTCCTGATAAGGTTTCTGAGATTTTTGGCAAAAACATTTCTCCCAACCGTTGTGAGGTGCAGCCCATCACTTGCCAGAAGTCCATCTTCAAGAAACTGCAGTCCGTGATCTAAGAATCCAAACCGTTCCTGTTTACACCATTTGCGAAGCCAGCTGTTCACTTCCACTATTTTCCCCTCTCTCCCTGGGCCACGTCGTTCAACTGGGAGGACAGACGAGATGACAATTTGTGCATTTAGTTGCTTCAATTTCCTGCCGAGAGCCTCGTAGTCTCTTTTGATCTTCTGGAGGCTATTGCTTGCAGTGTCATTGGTTCCCACATGAACCAAGAGGAAGGGGTATTCGTCAGTGGGTTTTATGATTCCTTGCAGTCGTTCAGTTACATCTTGGATCTTAGCCCCGGGGAGACAGCACACTTCCCGAGACATCTTGTCAGGCCCACAGATCACTGCTTCTGTTCCCCTCAGTAGGGAATCCCCTATCACCACTACACGCCTCCTCTTGGGTTTGGTCGGGGTTCTTCCGTGAGCTGTCCGTTCCAAGGTCGCCTGCACATTCCCTGAGGACTGACTTTGCTGCTCGTCTTCATATACCTGATCGACTGTAATGAGGGAGAGATCCTCAAATGGAGTCTGCTCTTCGTCTTCCATGCTAGGGGAGAGGACCTCAAAGCGATTGTGTATTTCTAAACAATCAGAGTGAACCCTGGGCCTCCTACTTCTTTGAGTAACGTTTCTCCATATATCTGGCTCCTGTGTTGGTGAACTAGCCTCCTTCTCAGGGGAGTCCCCTGTCTCCTCCGTGGTGGAGACGGTGTGCTCTGTTGCTTCCAAGAAGAGCTCCAGCTCTCTAATTCTTTGGAGCGTAGCTACACGTTCCTCCAGTTGCTGGACTTTGTCTTTTAAAAGGGCAATCAACATGCAATTGCTGCAGGTAAAGCTGCCTGCAACCTTTGGCAAGATGGCAAACATTGCGCAGGAATCGCAGGCGACTGCAGCTGTTCCCTCCCCTTCCATCTTGAGATCGTGTCGTTGGGGGTGGCTACAGAGGTCCTCCATCATAAAAAGCTTGAGGACAGGACAAATAACTTTCCCCCCCCACACACAAAAAAACCCTAGGTCTCCCCCAACAAACGTTTGAGACTAGCTCCCCTAAATCTAAAAGATGGGTATAACCACAAAGAAACACACACACACAAGAAAACCCTTTTTGCTCCTTCTTCAACTGCTGCCCTTCAGACATGGTTGCCTGCACTTTGAAGAAAGCTTGATTTGCCACAAATACTATTAATATTTATTTATTTTATTATCCATGCTTTCATACTAAGATGGCTTATGTTTCCCCACCCCCCAAAATCAATAAAACATATATCCATAAAAAATCAATTAAATACTAGTGGATACTGATTGGTTAAAAGGGGTGGAAATCATATTATGAAGGCCTGTCTAAATAGTACAGCTATCACTGCCGATGTCTAAATTGTCCCTCTGATGATGATTATGATAATGGTGAAAATCAAGAAACCTTTTTGTCATAATTCTGTGCAAATCTAAATAGGACTGAAATGGTGGTCATAGTAATGCGCAACTCTTTTACCAGTGTAATTTCAGATTTCTCAGGGAACCTTCTTTTTAAATCTGGGCTCCCAACCTGGGGGTTAATCTGAGTTACAGAAGATCAGGGCTAAGATCTGAATCATCCTTTCAGTGGGAATACTGCATGCATAACCACACATAAGGACTTTAGCCTATTTAAATGTGCCAGATCCACAGAGGCAGTGCCAGACAAGTCGCTCACCCCAACATATTTAAGATGGAAGTGTTAATATGATAGATATCACTTCTCTACTTAGAGGTTTAACCTGTGAGACAAAGTTTCCACACCACCCTTGAAATGCACTTTGTTCCTGCTGTGTGTCCCCCAATATATTTTGTGTGTTATCCACCAATTTGCTGGCCACCTAATTCCTGATACATTTATGTCATAGGGCTTAATAGTCAGAACCCAACCTGTACATTTGCACTGTCAGAAGTCAGAAAGCATACAAATCTATCTATCTACTATCTTCTTCAACACTCAGGAGCTCAGAGCAGAACACAGGATATTCACTATGAACACATGGCTTAATAAAAACTTGGCGGTGGCACGTTTGAACAGACCGGCAAAGATTAAGTAAGCTTTCTCTAATATTTATTAGTTCACATCTCAAGGGGCCAGAACGGTGCTGTTATGTCAGGCACTGAAAACAAAAGTTACATGGCTAGGAGGCATTTAAGAAAGAATAGCTTACTGCAAGTAAAACATCTCAGGAGGAAAGGTTTAATTTCTCTCCCCCCTGCTTCGGTTAACCTTGAGTGGAGTTATCAAAATAGAATTTGCTGAAACAGTTCAGTTGGAGACACTGAATGGAATATAGGGTTTGATAGCCTACTATGGCCTGAGTAAACTCTCCTATAACATACATTGAAAGCACTCTTATGCCACTTCAAACTGCCATGGTTTCCCCCAAAGGACCCCCTTATTCCCCTCCCAGAGCTACAATTCCCAGAGCTCCCTGGGAAGAGGGATTGAATGTTAAGCTACTCTGGGAATTGCAGCACGTTCATAATCTATCACATTGCTCACCCACAGGGAGAAGGCCTTTGCACCTCTCCTGTGTTTCAAAGATCTCGGAGGGTAGGGGTCCAGTCTTGGCACTCAATGAAATGTGGGTATGCCTAAGGGGACATGTTCAGTGTAGGAGAGGCACAGCCGGTGCAAACAGGAACCGAGCAGGAAGAGCAAAGCGTCTCTCAAGCACTATGGACTTTTGAGGAAATGTATAGTAAGACCACCAGAAGCACTGGCAAGCACACTAGCACCAATGGGCACTGCGCTGGCGACCCCTGTTGAAAACTTCATGGTACTTTGCTCCAGTCTATGCCAGTATGTCTATGGGACACGGGTGGTGCTGTGGTCTAAACCACAGAGCCTAGGGCTTGCCGATCAGAAGGTCGGCGGTTCGAATCCCCATGACGGGATGAGCTCCCGTTGCTCGGTCCCTGCTCCTGCCAACCTAGCAGTTTGAAAGCACGTCAAAGTGCAAGTAGATAAATAGGTACCACTCTGGCGGGAAGGTAAACGGTGTTTCCATGCGCTGCTTTGGTTTGCCAGAAGCAGCTTAGTCATGCTGGCCACATAACCCAGAAGCTGTATGCCGGCTCCCTCGGCCAATAAAGCGAGATGAGCGCCACAACCCCAGAGTCGGTCATGACTGGACCTAACGGTCAGGGGTCCCTTTAGTTTTTACCTATGCCAGTAATTGGTAATTAGTAGCAGAGAGTTTTCTACATGGAGAATGTCCAATAATATGAACATAGTCTGCAGCCTGAATCATAGAATAGTACAGTTGGAAGGGACCCAAAGCGTCATCTAGTGGTCCAACCCCCTGCTATGCAGGAATCTCAACTGAAGCATCCAAGACAGATGGCCGTTCAATCTCTGCTTAAGAACCTCCAAGGAAGGAGAGTCCACCACCTTTCGAGGGAATCCGTTCCACTGTCAGAAATTTCTTCCTGATGTGTAGTCGAAATCTCCTTTCTTGCAACTTGAAGCCATTGGTTTGAGTCCTACCCTCCAGAGCAGGAGAACACAAGCTTGTTCCCTCTTCCCTCTGTGACAGCCCTTGAGATATTTGAAGATGGCTATCATGTCTTCTCTCAGCCTCCTCTTTTCCAGGCTAAACAAACATAGCTTCTTCAACAGTCCCTTATAAGGCTTAGTTACCAGAGCCTCGATCATCTTGGTTGCTCTCCTCTGCACACATTCCACCTTGTCAACATCCTTGTGGTACTAAGAAGGACCACAACAAAGTGGTGGAGCATCTGCATCACACACTAAAGGTCCTTGGCTTCTATAGGTAGGGGCTGAGAATGTCCCTTGTCTGAAGACCTGGAGAGCTACTGCCAGTCTGTGTAGACATCATTGAGTTGGATGGACCAATGGTCTGACTCAGCCTACGACAACGTCCCATGTTTGTTCTCATGGAGGGCAAGCATAATTTTCATAAAAATTATATAATAATAATAATATGTCCATAATTTCCCTGCTTTGGGCCAACAACCCCCCCTGCCAAATGTGAGGAAACCCTTTGAGAAATTAAAGCTTTGGGCTGACTTTTTATGATGAGTTGACTATACATTCTGTCCCATTGTCGCTCAGATCCTCTGTTTATTGCATATTATTTCATTGTGTCTCTAAAAGCTTAGACAGGTCCTTCCTAGTGGCTTTGGAGTTTGAGAGGATTGCTATGACCTCTTACTAGTGGAACTGAGAGCACATAATGTAGATAAATCGGGCTATGTCTGAGAGTTATAATTTTATTATTACAATATATATAAATATGTAATAAGTATGGGTTGCTTGTGCGTAAGTTGCCGCCTCTCCTGGCTATGTTGCCTGGTTAAACCTTTCTGTCTGGACAGTCCTTCACTTCATGGCTGCCTCAGTCGCTAGCAGAATCCATCAGTGGGCGTTTCTTAAACCTTTTCCAACATAAAAGTTGTTTGACGCCAAGTCTCCTCCTACTCTCCCTGCGCGGAAGTCTTCTGCGCAGGGAGGGCGTGGGTAGCGGAGGACCCGTGCTCTCCCCGCTGGTGTCCGGTGAAGAGTCATGGAGCCCTCTTGCCGATTCCCCCATCTGCCCCCCTTTATTCCTGGTGTTGCGCTGATTTGCTTCCCCATCTGTTGAGCTGCATCTCTCCCTGCTGGGCCCTTCTCCAGCATCATTTGAGAGCCTTCCCTCCACCTCTAGCTCTGATGTCAGTTCCCTGACATAATATATAATAATAATAATAGTAATAATAATAGTAATAGTAATAATAATAATAGTAATAATAATAATGTACCTTTTTGTTCTAAAGGCATCTTTAACTATCGCTGTTATGTCAGGAGAATGCCTCCATTTCAAAACCATTTCTGTAATCCACGTAGGGTTCATATTAACATTTTATTGAGTCAGATGCCACAGGGTACCTATTGCAGCACTCGGAGAGTCTGTGTAGGCCCTACGTGGAATGGAAAAGCCAGACTCCCCTCTCCTCCTCATCCCCACCCCCACCCTTTTACAAGGCTTGCGAGGGAGATAAGTATCTTGCGCCACCAAGGAAATAGCTTTCATTGAGATGAAAAAACAAAATTGAAATTGTACATCATTCGTTGCCTCTCGGCACACAAAGTTCGCATGGAAGACAAACTTACAGTGAAAGCCAGTTAAAAGGGCTGCAGCTACACAGGTTTAAGTGAGGGGTCCAGCAAGTCTCTGAAGAGTTCTTTGATTGATGTGATTTTTCAAAGTGCGCCAGCCAGCTGTTTGGGATATGCTGGGTCCTCAACCCCACTTGATCAAACCACAGCAAATTTGTCAATTTAGATTTCTCTCTGCTTTTTTTATTTTGCCCTTTCTGCATCCATTTACTTTTGTTCTCCTCAAGGACACGTTTCTATTTATTTAAGGCTTTTAAATTTATTTACTATTCATTATATTTATACCCTGCCTTTCTTCCAGTGACCTCAGGGTGGCGTACATTGTCCTCTCCCTCCTATTTTTATTCTCATAACAGCCCTGTGTGGTAGGTCTGGCTGAGAGACTGGGACCAGTTCATTCAGTGAGCTGCAAGGCTGAGGGAGGATTTGAATCCTAGTCTCCCAGGGCCTGATCCAACGCTCTAACCAGTACAGTGATATCTTGGGTTACATACGCTTCAGGTTACAGACTCTGCTAACCCAGAAATAGTGCTTCAGGTTAAGAACAGAAATCGGGTTCCGGCGGCATGGCGGCAGCAGGAGGCCCCATTAGCTAAAGTGGTGCTTCAGGTTAAGAACAGTTTCAGCTTAAGAACGGACCTCCGGAACGAATTAAGTACTTAACCCAAGGTACCACTCTACTCTTTGCCTAATATACACATTTTTGCAAGGGATTTCACTGTGATAAGGTACATTTGTTCATTGTTTTAGCTAATCTACAAATTGATATGTACGTTAACTTTGCTCCAATTATACTTCTTTGCCCTCCTCTTTTGGATTAAGGACTTCACTGCAAAATTGGGTGAAGTGTGAACTGGAAGAAACAATTCCTAATATAAAAACTTCTGATGAACGCTAGTAAATACCGTACTTTTCTGTCTATAAGACGACACCATGTATAAGATGACCCCTATTTTGGGGGACTCAAATTTAAGAAAATGGAGGGAGAGTTGTTGAGCCTTTTTTTTAGGGGGGATTGATGAAAGTCGCTCACCTGTGCACATCACTAAATACACCTCCCGTCTGTCCCATCACCGGCAGAAGCTGCCAATTGCCCACCCAACTGCCAGAACGTCAGCCAATCAACACCACCCATTAACGCAGCAACCAATAACACGCACAATAGCTGCTGACAGCTTTGGCAGCAACCAATCAAACGTCCACCCTATGCACTACCCATGTATAAGACAACCCCCACTTTTTAGCATGATTTTTAAAGAAAAAAACCTCATCTTATACACGGAAAAGTACGGTAAGTCCTTTTATTAAGGGTGGGTGAACAAAGCATGGAATTTTTTTGACTGTTATATATGCAAATATATATGTTATATATCATATATAACAGAAAAAGTGGCTTTCATCCTAATTTCAAGGATGATTTCTTGTTCCCGTTTCTGGCACGAGGCCTCTAAATGGGGATGAAGGCAAGGCTTGATGAACTCAAGATGCCAGAAAGGGACAGCAAAAATGATCAAGGGGCTGTAGAAATTCCCCTGTTGAGGAAAAGTTATGACGTTTGGTGCTTTTTTCTTCAGAAAAAGGCAAAAGAGGGACAACATGATAGAGCTGTATAATATTATGTATTGTGGACTAAGAGGGCAGGTGGAAGATTTCCTCCATCTCTTACAACATTAGAACTTGAGGCTATTCAAGGAAGACGAATGGTGGGAAATTCAGGGCACATTAAAGGAAGTATTTCTTCACGTGGCAAAGATCTAAACTGTGAAATTCACTCTCCTACAAAAGGTAGTGATAGCCACCAGTGCGGATGACACCTACACTTTTAATTGTTCTCTGAGACATGAAGGGGAGGTAGAAGGAAAACCAGGATGTTCCCGATCAACTCAGAAACTGAGATGGCTTCTTCAACTTCAACGCCAGGACTGTCCCTGAAAAATTGGGACACTTGCAGGGAATGCGATGGGGCCTTGTTTTCTTAAGGCAAAAGTTGGGGAGCAATGTATGGTAACTCTTACTTTGGGAAGCAGCTTGTATTCCAACCATGCAAAAGTCACAGGGAAGATGGGAAGCTGCCTTAACAGCAAGTCAGACCATTGGTCCGTTCAGTTCAGTATTGCTTACACTGACTGGCAACAGCATCTCTCCAGGGTTTCAGGCAGCAAGTATTTCCTAGCCCAATCTGGAGAGTCCAGGGATCATAGAATTGTAGAGCTGGAAAAGGACCCAGAGGATCATCTAGTCCAACCCCCTGTCCCATATGGGGATCAAACCTGCAACCTTGCCGTTATCAGCACCGTGCTCTAACCTACTGAGCTATCCAACGAGGACCTTCGGCATAAAAAGCAGATGCTCTACCAGAGGTTTCCACACATGTCTCCATCTGGGCAAGCAAGAGACATCAACACAGGTCAAGGACACAATTCAGTTTGGCGAAAGCTCTAGAGGGCGACATGGAGCAGAGCCCGAAAGGGGTGTTGCTTGGACAGGGAGCATGGCCTAGGGCAGGCATACCAAAATTTGGCCCTCCAGAAGTTTTGGGTCTACAACTCCCATCATCCCTAGCTAACAGGACCAGTGGTCAGGGATGATGGGAATTGTAGTCCCAAAACATCTGGAGGGCTGAGTTTGGGGATGCCTGGCTTAGGGCATCCGAAGAGCCAGACAGATTCAGACTCCAGGCTCTCTCTGTCGGAGAGTCATTCTCAGGCAGCAAGGCTGTTGGATTCCATGGGAGAATTCTGAATGGATCGGTAAAATGCTACCATTGATGATGAAGAAAGATGCAAGCAACAGAAGATTGTCTTATAGGTCATGGATTGAATCCAAGATAAGGGCGATGAAAAGGAATGAGGTTTTAGGTATGTGTGTGTGTGTATGAAGGTTGCAGGAACCACAGATGGAGCAAGTTAAAATGACTTTAAAAATAATAATTGCTTAACCAGGTAGCAACCGTGAATGTCCCCAAGGTCAATGCAAGAACAAGCTCACAAGCTTCTCCCTCCATCCTTGTGGCATTTCACGGATGGCATTGCATTCGGAGGCAGGGCAGTTTGTTAGGTAGCAGCAAATGTTCTTCGCCCATGAATCACTCTTTCACAATGCTGCTCTTTCAACTTTAGCAGCGCAGCATAGTACATTAAAAAAAATTGCTGCTATGGGAAGGTCACACTTTTCAAAAGATTGAAAAAGCTCTGTTCTCAGCAACATGCTTGCAAAAAAGATTCTTTTTGAGAACAGTGTATCGGACACACTGCGCAGGTCCTTGCCGATCAGAACAGCCTATTCATTCGCACATCCTTTCTTGTCTTGATGGTCTATGCCACAGACTCTATGGAAAACAGCTGCAGGAATCTTATCTGCTAACTGATTCACTTGATGTTCTCTGTGCATAATAACACACGGGGAGAGAAGGTGTTGACCCGTGCTGCTGATTTTCTAAGCAGCGTTTTCAAGCAAATAGCAAATGTGGGTTTCTTTTTGGAAAGACAAAAGGCAACAATCACCTACGCATGCAGGTTAATGGTATGGGCATTGCGCTCAGGGTCTAAAACTTAAACGAGATATTATCAGGTATGCATAGTTGCCACTGATGTTGGTAATGTCTCGTTTTGAGGAGAATTGGTTAGATCCAAAGTTGGACTTGGTTAATGTAGACCCATTGAAATCAATAGGGTGAACTGATCATGCTAATTTAAGGGTCTATTCAGTGAGAGTCATGGCCTGGGAAGAGGAGCTGTGGTGGGACAGGTTCTGAGGAAAGCCCTGAGGGCAAGCTAAAAATTGGAGGTAGAGTGTTGCACCCATGGTCTCCACCCTTGCCAAAGTGCTTTATGGTCCAGACCCCTTCATTAGAAGATCTTGACTAACTCTTCTACAGGCAGAAATCTCCAATAAATTGCCCATGACAGAATTCCAAATGGGGTGAGTAGAAGGATGGAGCCCCAAATGAGGTGAGCAGCACAATGTACATACCCTCACAACTGTTACCAACCCTTCATTGGTAACGGGATCTGTCCTGATGGTGAAGTGACCAGAAGGGTCTCCACTGATAATCCGGTAAACGGCATTCCAGTTGGGCGAGTGAGGCTGATCTCTATCCATGACTGTCAAATTAGCGACCACAACTTCCACTCTGTTTTCTGGGACCTCACCGGAATACTGAAAAAGAAAAAGAAAGTGCTGTTAGAAGCATGCATGTTTGTGTGTTCATCACATCTTCACATAATGGAAGACCAACTGGGATGGTACAGAAAACGTGTGAGCCCAGTGTTTACTTTTCAAGTGCCCTCTTCAGACAACCAAGCAAACTCTTGGAGTGTGTGTGTGTATTGTCTCTTTACTGCGTGTTCACCTGGTTGTCTGTACGCTTGGAGGCTCTGAACAATCAGAGTAAAACACAGAGATTCAGTAGCAGCAAGTGCATTTCCCAATCTGCCTCCCCTGTTTATTTTGCTAAATTAATTAATTAAGAGTTTTCAATACCAACCTTCAACATAATGATGACACCGCAGTTTACAACAACCAAGGAAATATTTAAAAAACACTTAAGAAATATGAACATTGACAGTAATTATCATAAAATACATAATTTGGCACCGTGACTTAAAAACCTCTCAATGGTCGTCTGAAGGACAGTTCTCTAATGGGAGGTCTGTCAAGGCTAAGCCCGGTTTAAAGATAAAGAACCACATGGAGGGAGACTGTGAGGGGCCATGAAGTTGGCCATCAATAGTCAGCACCTGAACGGCAGACTGAGAAGGTCCACAGGTCATCTGGTAACAGTATCTCCCACTACAACACAGTGGAGGCTGGTTCAGTAGGCCAAATGGGGTGTTGCCATGCCAACCTCAGCCAGTTCCACCTTGCCAGCCTTCTTACTTAAAACCAGTCTGTTATGTACTAAGCTCAGATCCTATAACAATAGGCAAGTAGGATCTTAGAATGCAACAACTGATTGGCTTGCAGGAAAATACCAGTCAGGTTTCAGGAGGAAGTTAATCAGCCTATTAGGCTGGTAGGATTGTAGGATCGTAGAATCGTAGAATGCAACAACTGATTGGCCTGCAGGAAAAGACCAATCAGGCTCCAGGAGGGAATCAGAACTAGCCAATCAGACAGGACTCATTGTGTAAATAATGTATATAAGAGCCTGAGGTTTTTTTTTTTTTGGGGGGGGGAATTCAATCACTGTTTTACAAGCTACAATAAAGAGCATGAAATCACTACAGGACTCCGAGTATATTTCACAGTCCAAAGGGTCACTCTACCTGTCAGGCTTCCTCCTCCTTACTCTCATTGTTGTTCTTGTGGAAGTTGGTAGGGAGGAGGAGCTAGAATTAGTTGCCTCTGCCTGCCATTGGCCCTAGACCCACCTATTGTTGCCCTTTCTGCCTTCCAGTGGCTTAGGATGCCACCGGGGAGGGAGCGAAACAGACAGGAGTACGGATGCAGATTCAACTGCCTAATAGTGTCCACGACTTTCAGGAGATTGCAGCCGCAGAGATAAGACATGAAGAATTGTCCCGTTGTCTGGAGGGGTTGCTTCCTGGTTCGCATGGAGAAGCCATTTTCAATGGAGTGTCGGGATTCGCAGAATGCTGTGTGAGATAGTAAGTCTGCAGGCTTGAGTTTGCTAGCTGATGCAACTGGCTGGTGCAATCAGCCTGCAATACTTTCTATGGAAGTGCTGGGTCAGAATGACTCAGCAGTAATATGCTGACAGTTGACTGGCTGTCATCGGTTTAAAAGGGAAACCTTCCCAGCAGCAAATGGGTGGTGTAGAGGAGTGTGGTCAGAGAGAGAGAGAGAGAGTTAGAAGTCTTCTTATTTGCCTTAAGGTGAAGCCAGGTACTCTGTTTGACTGTATGAACTGCTTGTGTGTTATAGCCTGTAGATATTTGTATATATAGCTCACAATAAATATACTGCACTGAAAAACCTGGAACTCTGAGCATTTCTGCTAAAGCGCCGTGAAGAATTCACGACATGGAGCCCAGCGATGGAAGCGTGCAGCTGTATTGAGGCAGCATTGGGTGTTGAAATTTGGCACCCCTGGCAGAAAGTGAGGAGGAATTAAAGAACCTTTTAATGAGGGTGAAAGAGGAGAGCGCAAAATATGGTCTGAAGCTCAACATCAAAAAAATGAAGATCATGGCCACTGGTCCCATCACCTCCTGGCAAATAGAAGGGGAAGAAATCGAGGCAGTGAGAGATTTTACTTTCTTGGGCTCCATGATCACTGCAGATGGTGACAGCAGCCACGAAATTAAAAGACACCTGCTTCTTGGGAGAAAAGCAATGACAAACCTAGACAGCATCTTAAAAAGCAGAGACATCACCTTGCCAACAAAGGTCCGTATAGTTAAAGCTATGGTTTTCCCAGTAGGGATGCATGGAAGTGAGAGCTGGACCATAAAGAAGGCTGATCGCTGAAGAATTGATGCTTTTGAATTATGGTGCTGGAGGAGACTCTTGAGAGTCCCATGGACTGCAAGAAGATCAAACCTCTCCATTCTGAAGGAAATCAGCCCTGAGGGCTCACTGGAAGGACAGATCCTGAAGCTGAGGCTCCAGTACTTTGGCTACCTCATGAGAAGAGAAGACTCCCTCTCACGTTGGGAAAGATGGAGGGCACAAGGAGAAGGGGACGACAGAGGACGAGATGGTTGGACAGTGTTCTTGAAGCTACCAACATGAGTTTGACCAAACTTCGGGAGGCAGTGGAAGACAGGAGTGCCTGGCGTGCTCTGGTCCATGGGGTCACAAAGAGTCAGAAACGACTAAACAACAACAACAAAACATTTTTGCACCTGGGGCAACTGCCCCTGTACCCCTCGCTCTAACCAACTGAGCTATTTAGGAACTTGGGAAGCTGCCTTATAGCAAGTTCAGTATGCTCTACGCTGGGGTAGCACATCACCAGAGTTTCAGGGGGGAGGCATTCCCAGCCTTATCTGGCGATGCCAGGGATTGAACCCGTGGCCTTTTGCATGCAAAGGAGATGCTGTACCAAAGAGCTGTGAGCACACACAAAAAGGAGGTGGGGGTGGAGAAGCCTTCGAAGCTTGCATTAGACTTTCACAGGAAAACTGTACTTTTATCTGTATTCAAAAGCTAATAAAGAGAGAAGCCCTTTCATCAAACTACTTGACTTCTGGGGCCTTGTGTATTGCACAGAAACTCGCAGAGTCTGCCTTTGAGAACACAATAGCCTTTCATCTGTAACCCAACACTCCTGTACGCTCCAGCCCTGATACTATCATCTTGTTAGGAAGAAAAATTGTGAATTTATCCAAAATGGGATCTCATCCCAGTCTTAGTGATGGAGCTCCTGTGCCAATGACCTTTAAGAGCTCTTTGGCTCAACAATAGAAGATCTTTATCTCGCAAACTCTTGGCGGGGGGTGAGGGTGGAGAGGACACGTTAAAATTCTGATCTGATAAAAATAAGAATAATAAAAAAAGCAAGCAGGGGCTTCCGTTTTCAGGTTTTGTTGAGTTTGCTTTCTCATCGAACATACCTTTGTTTCGGTCCCGAGGAATGGAGAACGTGAAACAGGAGCCACCCCAAAATTATTTGATTGTGGAGGGTAACCCAATAGTGCTGCTTCAGTGAGAACTGTTTGAATATATATATATATATATATATATATATATATATATATATATATATATATATATATATATTTGCTTTCGTAGATTTTCACGGGTACAGGAATGCAGGTTTTGGTGTCTTCGGGTGTCTTCCCGTGTAAGAGTCGGGGTGTCTGTGCGACGTTTCGACGAGGTCTCACTCGTCATCTTCAGGCTGGTGCTTTCGGCTTCTTGTTACTGGAACAGAGCAGAGTCTGGTGTTTGAGTTCCTATAAATACTGTTGAGGGGTGTGGTGTATAGCCTCCAACGTTCTGGGCAGAGAGGAAGTTCCTAGATTAGTGTGCCTTTTCTTCTTTTGTTCCTTAATTACTTGAGGGATATCTTGGGTGATTTCATGAGTGATATTCTGAATATCACTGGGTGGGTCATTAAGTGTAGATTAGTTGCTAAAGCTTTCGTGTCTTGACCTCTTGAGCTTGTGAAGAGTTTTTCTGAGAAGATGGCTGTGCTGCATTTAGTTGTGCTCTGGCTTGGCTTCGTGTATAGGGGCGAGCTGTGGTTTTGTGCCTTGTGCCAGCCAGATCTGTGTAGGGATTGCAGGGGGGTGCAGCATCCGGAGGTGCCACTATAGTTTGGCTACTGGATGGAGTCTGTAATATGTCTGTGGAGAGGGTCTGGGTTTGGGTCTGGTGTGGTTGATTGGTGACGGCGTTCTGTGTGCCTCTGGTTCTGGTGTCGGTTTTTGTGGGGAGGGCTAATTTCCAGATGTCTGGCAGGCGGGACGTGTCGTCACGCTTGTTCATGTTGTGAGGGTGTTTCTCTATCTCGATGGCTTCCATGATTATTCTCTTGTGGTGATGTTCCATGTTAAAGAGCAATTTGGAATCTGCAAAATTAATTTCGTGTCCTGTTTCTTTCATGTGTTGGAAAAGAGAGGAAGTTTTTTCTTCTTTTTTGACGGCATTCTTGTGTTCTGCGATACGTGCATTTATTCGTCTGTTTGTTTGTCCAATGTACGTGGCTGGGCAGACTTTGCAGGGTATTTCATAGACCCCTTGGTTTTCCAGCTGGATTTTGTCTTTTGGGTTTCTGAGGATATTGGCTATTTTTTGGTTGGTGCAGAAGGCTGTTTTGATATTGTGTTTATGGAGGATTTTGCTGATTTTGTCTGTAGTGCCCTTGATATAAGGAAGGAGGGCCATGCCATTGTTTTCTTCTGTGTCTTGGTTTTTGGGGGGTGTTTCTTTTTGGATTAGCTTCGTAACCCTGTTTTTCTGGTATCCATTGGCGATTAACACATTTGAGAGATTCTGTAACTCAGTTGTCAAGTGGTCTTTGTCAGCCAGGCGTTTGGTTCTGGAGATGAGAGTCTTGGCTACGGAGTTTATTTGTGCAGGGTGGTGGTGTGATTGTGCATGTAAGTAGCGGTTGGTGTGTGTTTTTTTTCCGGTAGATAGTGTGTCCTAGGGAGCCATCAGGTTTTTTGTAGATTAGGACGTCAAGAAAGGGGAGTTGGTTGTTGTCTTCTATTTCCATAGTGAATTGTATTTTGGGGTGTAGGCTGTTGAGATGTGTGAGGAAGCTGTCTAGTTTTTCTTTCCCGTGTGGCCAAATTACATTTGCGATGACCGGACAAAGATACAAACAGATAGAAGGAGCACCTATGGGATCACCCCTCTCACCGGTCATCGCAAATTTGTACATGGAACACTTTGAAACCAATGCTTTAGACAAGTCAGAACACAAACCCAAACTTTGGCTCAGATATGTTGACGACACCTTTGTAATTTGGCCACACGGGAAAGAAAAACTAGATAGCTTCCTCACACATCTCAACAGCCTACACCCCAAAATACAATTCACTATGGAAATAGAAGACAACAACCAACTCCCCTTTCTTGACGTCCTAATCTACAAAAAACCTGATGGCTCCCTAGGACACACTATCTACCGGAAAAAAACACACACCAACCGCTACTTACATGCACAATCACACCACCACCCTGCACAAATAAACTCCGTAGCCAAGACTCTCATCTCCAGAACCAAACGCCTGGCTGACAAAGACCACTTGACAACTGAGTTACAGAATCTCTCAAATGTGTTAATCGCCAATGGATACCAGAAAAACAGGGTTACGAAGCTAATCCAAAAAGAAACACCCCCCAAAAACCAAGACACAGAAGAAAACAATGGCATGGCCCTCCTTCCTTATATCAAGGGCACTACAGACAAAATCAGCAAAATCCTCCATAAACACAATATCAAAACAGCCTTCTGCACCAACCAAAAAATAGCCAATATCCTCAGAAACCCAAAAGACAAAATCCAGCTGGAAAACCAAGGGGTCTATGAAATACCCTGCAAAGTCTGCCCAGCCACGTACATTGGACAAACAAACAGACGAATAAATGCACGTATCGCAGAACACAAGAATGCCGTCAAAAAAGAAGAAAAAACTTCCTCTCTTTTCCAACACATGAAAGAAACAGGACACGAAATTAATTTTGCAGATTCCAAATTGCTCTTTAACATGGAACATCACCACAAGAGAATAATCATGGAAGCCATCGAGATAGAGAAACACCCTCACAACATGAACAAGCGTGACGACACGTCCCGCCTGCCAGACATCTGGAAATTAGCCCTCCCCACAAAAACCGACACCAGAACCAGAGGCACACAGAACGCCGTCACCAATCAACCACACCAGACCCAAACCCAGACCCTCTCCACAGACATATTACAGACTCCATCCAGTAGCCAAACTATAGTGGCACCTCCGGATGCTGCACCCCCCTGCAATCCCTACACAGATCTGGCTGGCACAAGGCACAAAACCACAGCTCGCCCCTATACACGAAGCCAAGCCAGAGCACAACTAAATGCAGCACAGCCATCTTCTCAGAAAAACTCTTCACAAGCTCAAGAGGTCAAGACACGAAAGCTTTAGCAACTAATCTACACTTAATGACCCACCCAGTGGTATTCAGAATATCACTCATGAAATCACCCAAGATATCCCTCAAGTAATTAAGGAACAAAAGAAGAAAAGGCACACTAATCTAGGAACTTCCTCTCTGCCCAGAACGTTGGAGGCTATACACCACACCCCTCAACAGTATTTATAGGAACTCAAACACCAGACTCTGCTCTGTTCCAGTAACAAGAAGCCGAAAGCACCAGCCTGAAGATGACGAGTGAGACCTCGTCGAAACGTCGCACAGACACCCCGACTCTTACACGGGAAGACACCCGAAGACACCAAAACCTCCATATATATATATATATATAGTAACCAGCTCAATGTAGAATCACAGAGTTGGAAGTGACCACAAAGGTCATCTAGTCCAACCCCCTGTGATGCAGGAATCTTTTGCTCAATATAGGTCTCGAACCCACAACCCTGAGATTAAGTGTCTTGTGGCACCTCATGCAAATGGGTAGTTAACGAAATCTTCCCTTGATTTCAAGCAAAATCCAGTTTCTGCACCAAGGTAACCAAACTGAGACAGGAATATCTTGTGCAAATTAAGCACATTATTCTACAATTATGTTTTTGTGGGTTTTTATTTGCTCCCGGCAAACACAACAGACCAAAAAGAACAGTAGTCTCGAGTGCATTTTGGACTGAGAATTTGGAGAATTTCGAAGCATTCCTTTTAACCTCTAGAATGGGGTAGGAAACCTGTGGCCCTCCAGAGGTCATTGGACAACCAAGTCCCATCAGCCCCTGCCAGCATGGTGAACAGTCAGGTGGGAGTTGTAGTCCTGCAAGATCTGGAGGGCTGAAGGGTCCCTGTCCCTGCTCCAGAAGAAGTTATCTAGAAAATGTAAGTCTATTGCTGTGAAGTAACAGAATCACAGAGAATGCGTTCCAAAGTGTCAAAAGTTATTGGAAAAATGTCCAGAAGTAGCAGGAATCAGTATTAAATCTGTACATGAAAACTTGCTGAAGTATACACTCTAAGATAAGATTGCTTTTATCTGTGCTCGGAGCGGAATGCATTTTCAGTTTCGTCCTTCGCTGAGAGCACACCCTCAAGATCATTTTAAGCACAATAGCTATGCCATAACACTTGAGTTGGATGAAGCATGCATTAGGCTGGTGCAGTCATAGTAAGTGGATAATCTTCACCCCCCCACCCCCTTCAAGGAAGATGAGGATTCTAACCCTTTTTGGCGGACCCTAAATGCCGACCCAGGAAGTAGTAGTGACCCCAGATGGATTGTTTTGGATGAAAGGATCCTAAGTGTGCAGCTGTGTATTCTTAGGTGGACTCCAGACTGTCACTGTTGTATGGGAAGGATTCAAAAACATTTTGAAAATTCAGGTTAGCCCCAGTAAAGTGGATTAAAGAGTTCTATGGCACAGCCAATTCACTTGTTGTTGTTTTATTACTCTTTCCAGTTACAGAAATGACCGAGAAATGCATTGAAAAGTGTGTGCTGAATGATTGAGAAGAAGCGTAAGCACCACACAAGCGAAAAAGGATGGATGTTCATTGTCATGTAACCACCCTGCAAACAAATCAGAACAAATGCTCCTTAAAGAACAGTCATAGCGTTAGCACCATGGAAGCGTTGCACAAGCAAATCAGGATAGGTTGGCCACTTACTCATCACCAAAAGAAGAGGAAACAAATCAACCAAAAAGAAGACAAAAGGGGACACTGATTTGCTAAATACGTTTGCATATGCTAATTTATATGCATAGATGTAAATCTAGCATATAACTGAACGAGACATACAGTGCATCTCACCAAGCTGACCAGGTGAATTGTGTGGTTACCTGGTTTTCTGTCCAGGTGCTAATTGTTGACCAGCCCATGATTTCGTTTCCAAATTTTTAAAATCATTAAATGGACCGAAGACTGGGCAGTTCTTCAAATGAAGGACTGCCCTCTGTAAAGTGGGACTCATACATTAGTAAGCGAGGAATGCCATTGAGAATTGTTTGCCCAAAATGCATTAAATATTAGCAAATAATATGTTTGGAAATGCATACATTGGGATAAAATATGGAGTTAAACACAGACTTTATACACTTTTTTGTTATGAAATGCGTATTTACACACTTTTTTGTGTGTGGAGTTCATGCAGGAGGGGCTGATATGGTTGGATTAGTTTTATTTAAACATCATTTTCCGATGGAAAAAATCCAAATTCTTTCCACAGTGTCATTTCACTGACTTTGGGGCTATTTGTAAAAAAAAAAAAGGGGGGGCTGTGGATTTAGATAATAAGGAATGAAATCTTCAAGAAAGTTCTGATTTGCACTCTTCTTTCTCAGGCATCGATTCAATCCCCCATCTCCACGGGGAGCACCGTTTTCTTGTTCTGCTCCAAAGCCTTTTGAGTATGTTCTTCTAGTAAAACTGTCACACCCTTACACGGTTGCAAAGGGGATGGAGAGAGAGAGGTAGGGATGAGCAACAGGCAGCGCCGGCATCTGTAAATGGGCTCATTAGTTAAGGCTAATTGTCTCATTAGAAAAGGGTGTGTGCATAAATGCAAAGATAATTTATAAGATATCCCAGTTGGGAACGAAACAGCTTCAGCCACCCTTCCCCAAACTGATGCCCTCCAGATTTTTGGGCTACAGTTCTCAACAGCCCCAGCTAGCACAACTGGAGGGCAACCAAGTCAAGGAATGCGGCTTTAAAGGGAGCCACTTAAATTAAAAAGACTGACATAAATAGCTGCTTCAAAGCTGTAAACTTCCTAGCTGAAAACTGTCTTCCATAAGGATAAAAAAAATCCTTCCAGTGGCACCTTAAAGACCAACTAAGTTAGTTCTTGGTATGAGCTTTCGTGTGCATGCACACTTCTTCAGATACATAAGGATGTTTTTTACTTTGCTTATTCATCGTTCTTGAGCATTTTTCTTCTTTCCATTCATTGCAACAGAGAGTTTTCATTTCTATTGGCTACAAAATGGAGGAGGTTGGGATTAAGAGCATAACAAAAGCCCCGTTGGAGAAGATCAAAGGCTTATCCACTCCACCAGAATGCTCTCACAATGGCAAACCAGAGGCCTATAGGAATCCCGCAAACAGGAGATGGTAGAAGGCAAGCTTAAAACAAAATCTGGATGTCAGAGAACGGTAGCCATGGGGCAACCTGTATGTTCCTTTCATGATGGATTCCACCCTCCCCCAGATTAGCCAGTACAGAGCAGATGGGGGTGGGTGGGTGGGTGGGAACCTGCTTCAAAGGGCGAACCATGAGCAAGCAAAAGATTTCTATTTGTCCCCGAAGCAACCAGTCACAACTGAAGTGCATCTTAGGAGCAAAGTTGCCAGGAATACAAAAGGGCTGGGTGGAGCTCAGAATGGGTTTATGTAGTCCTTGAAGTCCTTCTTTTTCTTCTTTCTTTGGCGATCACTTGTAGCCGAGTAAGATTGTCTTCCATAAACATGGTTTTATCAATGAGTCCTTAGGTGACTGTGGAGGCCAGTTCTGGATCCTCATGTCCTTCTACAGTGGGGACATTGGTTACCGGGTGGGAGTTGATCACGTTGTGGATTTGCCAAGCGTGCCTTCCTCTTAGCACATTTCTCCCTTGCGTTCTGAGTTCGAGTGTCTTCAAAGTCCATGACACCTTTGGTAAACACTGTTCTCCAACTGGAGCGCTCGCAGTCCAGTGTTCCCCAGTTGTCGGTGTTTATACTACATTTTTTAAGATTTGCCTTGAGACAGTCTTTAAACCTCTTTTTTTGACCACCAGCATTACGCTTTCCATTTTTAAGTTCGGAAGTCCACCTCCTCCATAGCAACACACATAGGTGTACATCTTGTCCGTCTACCTAGACCTAAGTAGGAATAGAAGAAGCTGCCTTCTGAGCTACAGCTCTACCTTTGAGCTACAGCCCAGTCCAATAGCGACTTCTTGATAGCAACTTCCCTGGCCCATGTTGTTGCACCAGCTAGGGAAGGAGCACCAACCTCAGGAGGTCCCAGGGCCAAAGGATCTCAACTTGCACAGCTTGGAGAACATTATTCTTGAGATTCCAGTGAGCTACAGAAGGGGGAAGAAACAACTCTGGCTCCAGTGATCCAATGGTCCGACTCACCAGATGCACATTGCCTTCTATGATGCCACACAACATCCAGAGATTAGCATAATATATGCCGTGAACCCCAGAATAAGTTGTGCCATTATGGCGTCTTTGTTTGTTTCTTTGTAGTGATGCTGTTGGAATTTGTAGAACAGGTGGTTGCTTGGATTGGAAGACTCTGTGCCATTGGAGTCTGCCAGCCAGGAGAAACAGTTTGCTTTATTCTGCCAACAAATACTGCTTTATGATAGCAAAGATGTACCCCAGACTGCTGTTTATAGGAATCCAATGTGAATACATATTAGCTCAATAAAGCTACTACCTGTGGTTTGCTTCCTGACTAAAGTGCAACGCGGGGAAGGTTGGAGACCATTTAATTGAATTGTGGACATTTTTGTCGGCAACATCTGGCAACGTTACATCTCATTGCACACATCTAGAAGAGCAGCGCCTTGGCACAGGCATCTCATTTTCACTTTGGACATTTTATCCTCATTATTACATAATACATATTACAGGGGCATTGGCTAATGGATTCCTTCCTCCTGGCTCCACACATATTAATGGACAAGTGAGAATTGCAGAGAGGTTGCATTGAAGGGAGAATACCACAGCAGGGGGATGTGTAACACGGGCAGATGTTACAAATGAAATGGTTCATGACAAATAGGCTCAGGACAAGCTGACAGGGTACCTGGCATGGACTAGGCTGCACAGGACATAAGCTGTGTAACAGCCCTGGAGAACACATGGCTGCCATGAAATTTAATGCATGGTCCATCAAAACCACCTTGCTTGAAGATCAAATATTAACCACAACTATTCATGCTATCAGGAATATCATGCCCTCAAATAGTCAGGTGTCTATCTGTTTCAAGGCAAAAAAGAGACCACCCCCCAAAAACAAGTACTAATTTTGACATATTCTGGGGACTTCCTGGATGGTGCCATCATGTCCTACTGTTGCTTGCAAATTAAATGTGTTTTATAACGGCCTGATAAGGACCTGCGAACTTTAGGATGTACAAAATGTTGAGGTGTTCATTGAAGGGAAAAAGAAACTAGAGGTGGGGCACATGTTTGCAAACCCAAAGGTCACATAAGGCGAGAGAGTCTCATGAGTGAGTGGCCCATACCTTGTCTTTAATAGCATGGTGGGAGTGTTGGGAATCATTCTGCAAAGAAACAGTAAAGATGTTTGTACCTTTAAGAACAGTTTCTGTAAGCTCTGGGCAAATTGGGTACAGCTGGCCATGACTACAAAAGGAGGAAAAGCTGCAGTTTGAACATTACCTGCAGGAAAAACACCCACAAGCTTTGCTGTTTGTTGTTTTATAATAAAAACTTTATTTGATTTGGTTTTACACCGGTCTCGTGGTGTCATAGTCTCTGTTATCTGCCACCAGAGGAAAGACCCCCCTATAACAGGTTATGGGCCCAGTCCTGAGTGGGCAGAGACAGAGTGTGAAAAGAACCCAGAGACTGGAAGCAACTCAGTGTTTCTCAAGCAGCTGGCTGTGTGAAGGCGTCGGCAGAGAGTGTCTGTTTGAGACCAGGAGCCGAACATTTCTTCAAGCCACGTGTGAGTAAGGACTGAGTGGAAAGCTGAAAACTGGGTGGAGCCATGGCTAGACTTGGAGCTGGAGCTCAAGGGGGAGCTTCATGTTTTCCAGTAGAGAAACTGGGAGAATCCAATTATATGTCATGGTGTTTACAGATGCAGGCATTTTTAAAGAGGAAAAACAGGGAGGAGTGTGGAAACTTGTTGGGACATATTTGTTGCTTCTGACCAGTTTTGAATTTCTTGCCCTGCTCATTCTTGAGCACCGTCTGCTGCTGGGCCTGAATAAAGATCTCTTACTTTCAAGTAACAGCTTTTGTATGTTGGGTGTAAATGCATTAATAATATGAACTGGTGGTTCCCCCACTTGTCCCCCATTTCTCCCCCCCCCTCTCTCTTAATGAGTTTGCAACAACAATGGTTAAAGGTCACTTACCAACTAAGGTTTGTATTTGGTTTATAAGCCTTAGTCAGCTTTAGGCTTCCATGTGAAACTGGACTTCCTTCTTAAGGAGTCTTCACCACCCAAAAACTACTGAACTGTGACTGCAGAGTGTAAAAAAAAATTAAACTGCTCTCAAGGCTCAGCTGCTCTCACTGATGCTTTTAACTATTCTGGAACAAAATAGGCCAAGGTTTAAACGATCTTCTGTGAAATGCTTCAGCTCTAACCATGGTTTATTAACTGCAGTTAGCATAGACTATGGTTAATGTTCCCCATTGCTTAGCATGGTTATGTGCTAATCAGGCCAGTGTTGTGATTTTGGATTTTGCTTACTTGAATTTTGAGGGTCCTTGGCTCTGACAATGCAAAGGCATTTGTGGATGATGTACTTGTTTCAGCTTTAAGTGGCTTGAGATTGGGACTTGAAAGATCACATTTTGTCACTCTGAAATTTAAACAAGTAGGTTTATATTCCAATTTGAGAAAAGCAAATGTATCTGTCTTCCTTTTTTTGGCAACAGGAAATTGAAGTCTACTAGTTTTTTTTTAAAAAAGAAATGCCCTAATCTTTGGCAATTTTAAATTCCGGGGTCTGAAAAATTCATTATTACTAACTCCCATCAAGGGGATTCATGAAGCCAAAATTACTTAATCATCTCCGTTTAGCTTCGTGTGTAGACCTCAATTTGAAAAAAAAATATCTTCTTGAATTGTTATTGCAATTAATTTTCTCTTCCTTTTTTTTCCTACAGCAGACTATGTTACAGTAATTAGATATTTTATAAAAATGAGTTATACTCATTCAAGATAGCTGGCTTCACTTTTACATTTGATTAATCATATTACCACTGAGGTCTGAGGTTTGTCTCCAGGGAAACTTTAATGACCTCGTTTTAATTCTTCTTTTAACCATAGAGAAGGTGTAAATGAACAAATATAAAACTATCTTCTCCCCCCCTCCACAATCTCAAGATTAGATCTTAGGGAGCGTTGGGCTGTTGTCCCCCCCCACCCCCCCCACGTGGCTGACCCATTTTAAAAAGACAATCTACCAATTCTAATTAGATATAGGATGCATTCAGACCTAAATAGAGACTTGAACTATCTCTGATAACTAAAGTTCAGCTTGATCTTTATGGATGAAAGAATTTTTAAAGGAAGGTTTAGTGTTGAAGAGTCTTGTGCCTGATATGCACATAGCTTCACCATCTTCAAAGGCTGCTCTATTTATGAATGGAGGAAATACATTTGCATCTGTGGATGTGCTTCCTTTGAAATGAATGGACAGGCCATATATACAAGAGCTAAAATGTACACCAAGCTGCTTTTTTACTGACCTACTTCACATTGGAAGGGAGGGCTTTTGATGCCTGCTATCAATGGCTACAGCTGGAGGCAGCTATGATTCTGAATACCAGTTGCTAGAAACCACGGAAAGGTTTCTCACAGCCTTCTGATTGGCCACTGCGATAACAGTGACGCTGGATCAGATGGGCCATTTGCCTAATCCACAGGATCTTCTTATGACCTTATGACTGCCATAGTTTCTTCTCCTTTCTCCCTAACACACCTTGCTCATCAGGTGTAACTGTCTCATTGGTGGGACATGGGTGGCGCTGTGGTCTAAACCACTAAGCCTCTTGTGCTTGCCAATCAGAAGGTCGGCAGTTTGAACCCTGGCGACGGGGTGAGCTCCCTTTGCTCTGTCCCAGCTTCTGCCAACATAGCAGTTCGGAAGCACACCAGTGCGAGTAGATAAATAGGTACTGATGCAGCGGGAAGGTAAACGGTGTTTCCGTGCCAATCTGGTTTCTGTCACGGTGTTCCGTTGCGCCAGAAGTGGTTGAGTCATGCTGGCCACATGACCCAGGAAGCTGTCTGTTGACAAATGCCAGTTCCCTCGGCCTGAAAGCGAGATGAGCTCTGCACCCCATAGTCAACTTTGACTGGACTTAACCGTCCAGGGGTCCTTTACCTACCCGTCCCACCTCAAACACCCTTGGACATTCCATGTTTAGGCATTACATTGAATTTGGTGTACCTGAGTGTATAGTAAAAACCCATTAATTCTACCCCACTGGATGTGGTTCCACTAAAACTACCCCTCACAAAAACAAAACAAAACACCCCTACCTTTCTCCCACGGAAAACAAAGATACAGCTATCTGGATATTTTCCTTATGTGGTAAACAACACCTGTGGGGGGCAACCCAGCCAGATGGATGGTATAAATAATATTAAGATTATCATCATCATTTGTAGTGGGAAAACTGCAGGAAGAGAAAGTGTTAAGAAGTACTTTACCCTACTTTAGATGGCAGCCCATGTATGTGCATTTTGTAAGACAGTGGCGTCCAAACTTTTTTCAAAGAGGACCTGATTTGGCCCACCAATGGGCCAAGCTTTTTTTTAGGACTGAAGCTATTCAGCTTTTTTTAAGGATTGAAGTTGTTGAGGGGTTTTTTTTTGGATTTTACCCCAGGAAATATGCCTGTTGTAAGAGGAAAAAAGTTGAGCCATAGCTACTCGTGGCTGCAACTTAGCCTTCAGCCTTACTGAGCTCAGTGGGACTCACACCCTGGTAAGCCTGCGTAGGACTGCCGCCTTGGAAACCGAAATTAAAAGCCCATTATCCCTCGCTTTCTGTGCGCTGCTTTGTGACAAAGAAATGTTATTTCCCATGGAGTGTGCTATGTAGCTCCATTAAGTCAACATCCTTGGATCTAAGCCAAATCAATCTAATCGCCTCTATCGCTGCAAACAGTTATGTGGACATATGTCCTACTCAAACCAATGAGATTGATGCATGCGCAGACCAGAAATAAGCTGCAGAGTTCAATAGGATGCAATTAGCTTAAATTCAAATATGTCAGTTTAACTGGGTTGTAAATGAGGCTGTTAATTACTCGAAGTTGTTGGAAATGACAAAGTTAACTCCTCTCCCCCATTCTTCTAGAAATGTTATTGAAAGAGACAAAAAATATTTTTTTGCGGGGGCGTGGGGAGGAAACCTTCGCAAATTATTTGGTCAGCTTTATCGGAATAATTTGTTGAAATGTGCACACAAATGGGGACGTTAAGCATCAGTCACTTTGAGTTACTTTGAAGTTAGCGGTGAGGAGTATACGGAAAACACTCTGCAATTCTGGCAGCTGGGAGGAAGAGACACAACGGCGATAGAGGTTCTATGGAAGAATAGTAATAACAATCCTGTTTAATTTTCAGCTAAAAAGCAAAGCTCTGCTGCAACACATGGAGATCGGGGCATGGGTTGGGTGAGCATACATAATATACAACACATAGTATTGTAGCTCCTTGAGATGTCAATCAGAGATGCCTGTTGGCCCCTTTTCCATCTGACTGTTACTTTAATGACAAGAGGAGGGACTTATAGAGCCTAATTTCCCCCTCCCTCAGTTGCAAATGGCAAGCCACCTGTTCTGCTACAGTCCTCTATCCAACTCTAGCTCAAAACAACCATTTCCAAGAGTTGTGGTCATCTTTCCTTTGCTGTTTTCTTTTTTCCAAAACTCTAGACTGACTCCAAGGGTGAGCTAAGAGTGGGAGCAGAATGCATGGCTAGAGGCCACTTTTACTACTTAGTCCCTTTGCAGCTCAAAACCACACTCCCCACGGCTTTCTCCCTGCAGCAGAATGTGATTCTAAGCTGAATTATGACGAGAGGGTAAAGAGTTGACTAGCTTCTCCCTGCTCACCTTCCTTCAGCTCATATGTAGCCAGCCTAGGGGAAGAATTGCTGGGGGAGAACCTGCTGAGGAAAGACTCACAGAACTCCAGGTAACTTATAGTTTGAATATTGCAGCACGTTGCCCGGCAGCCAGTGCAACTGTCCATCTAGAAGAGTATTGTCTACCATGGGAAAAGTGCTCTAGTGTCTCAGGTAGGTACCCCCTCCCAAGGGATGGGTGAATCTATCAATTATTAGTTTCCCTTAGTCCCCCCCCCCCCAGTTTTAGGTTAAGTTCTCCCCATTTCCACATCAGTCTGCATTTTTTTTTTAAAAAAGTCTTCATGAAAATTTGTCAGCTTCTTAAATTTCTCCTAATATACAGAGTTTTGTCTCCAAATGTTTCTAATGTACACATTTTTGAAGAGCAATTTCCCCTAACACAATGCACTTTTGCATGCTATTTTCAATAACATATGCATTTTTATGTACAATTTATCCCAGGGTGTGCATTTTTGTGCACAGAACTTGGCCGGAAAACCAAATTGCAAAATTGGGGAAAATGTGAATTTTGAAGGCTGGCTGTGCATTGTTTTGGAAAGTGAGAATTATGAAGGTTGGCTTTTAAATGAGAACAAAACTGAATTTCTTCCCCATCACCTGTTTCTCAATCCCTTGAGAAACAGGGATTGAGCTTGAGACCTTTCGTGGGCAAAGCATGTGTCCTGTCACTGATGGGAGCCATGTTAGAGAGAGAAAATATCCACAGCGCACTTTGCAAACAAGAACGCTAAACCATAAATTATAATGAAACAGAAGTGATGGTGTTCGCTAATAAAAACACAAGAACCAAAGTGGCTTACAGATAGTTTTGGCTTTAGCGTGGTTCCATAATTTAAATCTTTGACTGTCCAGGGACATTTGTTGACTATCAAGATTTACTTCTGCTAAATTCATCCAAGCAATTGGAAATGCTTCTGGCTGTGGGGAGGAAGGAATCTGGTGGCTAGGGCCACAGCCCATATACAGAACAGAATTGTGGAGCCAATATTTGTAATTTTTAGAAGTGGGGAAATCAGTTTTTAAAGATTCTCCTGTGTTATCTGGGGGGAAACCAGCCCCCCTGGAACATAGGAAGTTGCCTTATACCGAGTCAGATTACTGGTCTACCTAACTCAGTTGTGTCTACACAGATTGGCAGCATCAGCTCTCCAGGGTTTCATGGCCAGGGATGCAGGGGATTGAACCTGGACTCTCTGATGTGCAAAGCTTAATAATATAATAATAATAATTTATTATTTATACCCCGCCCATCTGGCTGGGTTTCCCCAGCCACTCTGGGCGGCTTCCAAAAGAATATTAAAATACTATGATACATCAAACATTAAAAGCTTCCCTAAACAGGGCTGCCTTCAGATGTCTTCTAAAAGTCTGGTAGCTCTGCCAATAATCCTTCTCTGAGACAAAGGAGGTTTGCCAAAGTATCAGGAAGTCACCAGATCCTTTTGGCTGAAGACGCCATAGATTGAACCTGGAACCTTCTGCCTGTAACTGATGTGCTTTGTCCCTGAGCTATGGCCCTTGTCTCTAAGCCAGGGGTGAGGAACCTGTGGCCCTCTAGATGTTGCCTGGCCAGAACTCTTAAGGCTGAGGCTTATAGGAGCTGGAGGTCACCCGCCTATTGCCCTAAAGAGATGACAATGAAGGTCATGGTGCCCAGTGGATTCTGTTGTTGTTTTCAGTGTGAATAGTATTGGGAGATAAGTCATTATTTAAAAAAAATGTTTAAGGGAAGTTTTTAATGACTGATGTTTTAATGTACAGTGGTACCTCGGGTTACGTACTTAATTCATTCCGGAGGTCCGTTCTTAACCTGAAACTGTTCTTAACCTGAAGCACCACTTAAGCTAATGGGGCCTCCTGCTGCTGCTGCCGCGCCTCTGGAGCAAGATTTCTGTTCTTATCCTGCAGCAAAGTTCTTAACCTGAAGTACTGTTTCTGGGTTAGCAGAGTCTGTAACCTGAAGCGTATGTAACCTGAAGCGTATGTAACCCGAGGTACCACTGTATTTTCAATCTTTTATTGGAAGCCACCCAGAGTGGCTAGAGAAACCCAGCCAGATGGGCAGGGTATAAATAAATTATTATTATTATTATTATTATTGTTGTTATTATTATTATTATTAATTATTTTGGCAAAGCATACATTATCTTCTACCTGGTCAAAATGCTGTGAAGCACCCTTGTTGGAGAAATGTTGCTTATTGTTGAATATGAGAGTGTGAGGAAATTAATCAAAGATAGAGGTTTTGGCAAAGATGCCTGTTTAGATCTGGGAATCATCCAAGGGACTTATTTTTCTAAATGGTACCATCTGTTGGAAGCGGATTGCATCCAGCAAAGGTATTTCCACGAGTTGTCAATTTCCTCTACAAGGCTGCATTTCTAGACAATGCTGTCTGCGTATCTCAATGGCAGATGTTCTGGCGTGCTTAGCCCTTTTTCAGATACAGACAAAACACTTGGAGTGGGGGCAGGGCTGGCTCAGCCCCCACCCTTGAGTTCCTCGCTGGCCCCGTTCCACAAATGCCTGTGCATTTGGCAGGACAGGTAAAAAGGGGAACTGATGTGCTTACAGTTGAGTGCTTTCATGCTGTGAGCTGCTGTATTAGGCATGGGCGGGGAAAATCTCCAGCCATGGGCCAAATTAGGCCCACCAGGCAGTCCTAATTTTACCCACAAGGCCATTTTCCATCAGCCATGTTCACCTGCCTCACACCTGCCATCATGGCCACATCAATAACACAGGGATGAGTGGCATTAAACAATAAGCTGAGATGAGATAATGGATGACAACCATCTGTGTGAGCAGATCAGACCTTCTTCACTCATGCCAGGGGTCTTCCTCTCCTGCCCCTACAGCCCACTGCACCCCCCCCAAATTTCCTCCATAGGTTTGGGGTACCACCCAGTGCTAATTTGGGGAGGAAGGGGGAAGAAAGGAAAAGGTGAGTCGTGTTGCACAAGTGGGAGCTTGCTGACACAACAGTGGATGTCACCCCACTCTTTTTCATTTTCCCAGTCACCACTTTTGTCCTGAACCCCCTAGTTTTGCAATAAATCAAATAGTTTGGAAGCATCACAGACTGTGTCTGCTGTGTCTCCTGCCACCTGCCCCAAAAGGAAACTGCTCCTTAATTCTAAGTGAATAGAAACAGCCTGCAAGTTCTCTATGATGAAGGAAAGGCACTTTTAGGGGAAGGGTAGTACCTCTGGTGGGGGACACGTCATGCTCCTTCTGGGGTAGTTCGTTCCCATCCTGCACTCAGCTCTTTGGTTCCCATCCTGCACTCAGCTTTCACCTGTGACTCCTAGAAGCTGTCAGCATGCAGCAGCAGCCACAACCCAGGAATGGTTTTGACTGGCCTGCTAAACCGGGTAAAGGTAGGATCAGTTCCTGGCATTGGCAGTTAAAAGGATGGTGGGGAAAACCTCTGCTGCAGACCCTGAAGAATCTCTGCCAGGCAGGTTAGACAATCTAGGGCTAAACGGACAAATAACCCAGCTTTCTATGGCAGAGATTCTTCTCCCCTCCTATACACCATTGCACATTTGGCAATCAGAGATGCTCGACCATTTAGAAAGCTATTTTGGAGGGTATGGTTTTGACAAGTATTCATCCAGTGACAGCCAGAACAAGACTAAGAAGGCATTTTCTAGTCTCCTTGGCCTTGGCCATCAAAGAGCAGCTTTCTTCCCTCCCCGCCGCATTCCCTCCCCTGCTGCTGAACCAACAGTTTTGCTCCTTTTAATTATTTACAGGAGTTTTTCTCTGGACCTGAAATGCAATTAAGAGCAGATCGTCCATTTCAACTGAAAAGCGCTGAATTCCTTCTTCAAACCAAGCAGGCTGATTTGCAACTTCCTGGATTGGTTGTTTGCATTGAACTGAGAGGCGCAGGAAATTAAGGGTGCAGTCTCTGGCATCAGGTGAGGAAGGGCTGTGTCAGAAACACGGTGAATGCCACCATCGAGAGAGGAAGACGACCCTTACTCGGTGCAAGTCAGACAGCCATATTTTGCACCTCGCTGCTAAGGCAGTGGAAAGAAAGGTCTAAGGCACAGATGGGGGAACCTTGCAGCCCTCCAGATGTTTTGTGCACTCTAGCAATGTCCAGAGGGCCACAGGTTCCCTATCCCTGTCCTGACTTCCATGTAAAGTAGGGGTAAGAAATATTGGGCCTGGGGTTCAAATGCTGCCCTCCAAACTGCACACCCATCACTGGTCCTTTTTGATACCCTCCTCAAATGCTTTCGCTTGGCTGGTGTGCATTCTTGCTGGGATGGAGGGGGATGTCAGGAGCTTGGCCTACACTCGAGTAGGACCCTGGGAAAGACACATGCCCAACTGGCATGTTCTCTCCCTCCTGGTCAATCGTTCGGGAGCTTCATTAGCTTTCTTCAGCCCGAACATCACAGCAACCGAGGCCAACAGACATCGACACACTTAGGGATCCGCAGAATCTTTGCAGTTCAAGTGACAAACCTCAGCAACTCAGCATTTTGGCTAATCTACTTTATTTACATATCAACACACATGGTGCACTGCAACATGGCTCCCCTTCTCTCTAGCATCAGGCAGCAAAGAGAAAAAGAACAAAGGACAATAGTCCCACTTCACGGAACACAGTAACACAAACATCCTGTCTCCGTCACTTCCCACTCTGCGGAGTCAAAACATATACCATCATGTGGTAGACAACAATCCCATGACTGTAGTCATGGAGCAGGAATTCTAACAGGGGATCCCTGTCTTGCTTCTATTCCCCCCCCTCAAAAAAAGTTACAGAAAGCTACCATCTGATGAATTGCCAGTTTTCCCTATAATTTCTGCAGCACATTGCAAAGTTCACAAATCCTGAGTGCATTTTTTTTTTTTACATATACGCGACAGATGTGGATTTATTATCACAGTGACTGTAGGGTTTCGTTTCGTTTTATTTAAAAAGAAACCTGGCTACTCTTTATCCATATTGGTACTTCTTTTGTCTTTGTTTCCCTCCCAAGCCACTTCATTAATTGCTTGCCTGATACCATGCTTAGCATGAAACGGCTTTCATGCCTGGTATCAAAAAGTCTATGTGGAAAGCTTCTAATAGATGCTCAAGGCAGTTCACAAAGATTCCCCCACAAACCCAACACAGTAACAGCTGAATTAAGACCACATATTTCTCCAATAGCATACCATGTACCATCCAAATCAAAGTGCCTCCTAAAAACTTAAAGAGATGGGAGTTCCAGAATAGATGTATCTGTCAATTTTGGTTTCTTTCAATTTTTCATTCCCTGGCCCCAATCTTAAGTTCATTTTGCTACATTTCCACATCAGCTTGTGAATATATATATCTCTCTATATATATTCATTCCTCAGGAAATTCAGTAGCAGTTTAGCCCACATTTATCTTTAAAAGCAAGCTTTTGCAAGCAATTTCCTGTAGGTATGTCTGTATGTCACTAATATATGAGTTTTATGCATACTTTACTATATACTTTTTGGACACATGATTTGGTTGGAGAACTGCACCCCCAAAATTTGGAGGACTGCACATTTCGAACAAGAAGAACATTAAAAAGCCTGTTGGATCAGGGACCCAACTAGTGCAAAGTCTTGTTCTCAGGGCGCCCAACTGAGTTTCAGTTCATATATTGTTTTAGGAAATGCACGTCATGTAAGTCCACATTAAATGTGAACTGGAATGAATGCCTTTCCTACCCTTGTTGCAGAATCCTGAAAGCACAGTAGAAATGGCTCAATTCCATGACCTATCATCATACATCTCAAGCCTAGCTATACTTTCATTCATTTTAACTGAACTTACTTTCAGATAAGGGTGGTTAAGGATTACATGGAGCAGACCGTGTCCGCCATTTTGTTTTCACAGAGACCACCCAAACGCCTCTCTTAACCTCACAAGAACGGCACAAAAGCAATTGTTTGTTCCAGCATCTGTAACTCGGAACATTTTTCAGCACAGAGGCAGTTGTGGCTATATCCCTTTTTCCTTCCTCCACAATTCTTCCCTGTGGCCTCATCAAAGTCTGCTTTTCTCTTCACGCACAGACTTGCGAAAGAAAATCCAAGTTGTGATTAGGCAGGGCAGCAACTGAGAAAATGGATATCCGTAGCGTGGTTGCTTTTAAATAGGCTCCTTTTCTGCTTTGGATTCTGGCACTCAACGGGAGTACCTCAAAGCGATGCCAAAGGGCGAAATTTAAAGTAGCTTTTAATAAGACCTCCTAAGGCTTGGAGAAGTGGAACGGACCAGTGTGGTGGTGTGTTTTTTTTTTAAAAAAGGAAAAGGAGCTTGATTGCAAACGCTCTCTCCCACCCGCTCCTGCCCTGCCCCAAATCCACAGCTCTACTAATCACAAACACTTCAGCCTGGCTAACATATTATTTTCCTTACATGGGCTACTGCGAAAGGGATAAGGAAAAAAAAATAGAGAAGTTCTGCACAGTAGGCAAATTTAAGCTAACTTTTAATTAACATTTAAGGCACAGAAGTGTGATCATGCAAATTTGTCTGCGTCTCCTCTCGCTTGCTTGATTGTTCTTGATTGAATATGATAAAAATAGACTTTATTTGAGTTGTGTGTGGGCATGGATCCCCCTTTCGGTCCCATTCCTCTCTGATTAAGCATTTGCTAACTTTGAGTGGATGTCCTCCGAAGGCGAAAAACCGCGTCGTAGGCAGAACTGTGGAATGGCATCATATGCTTGAAGTTCTGTGATCAGCATGACCACGCAAGTTGGGTAAATAAGCTTCTTTCCATCAGATGTGAAAAGCCCTTGATTAAAAGGGTTTTCCTTCACAGTGCCAGCATCAGCCTATGGAGGGAAGGAGTGCCGTTCCATGCCTTGACTCTTGTGTTTCAGTTTGCATGCAGCTATCACTCAGGGGTGCAGCATTCACTCAAGGCTAACACGACTCAGCAGGTATTAGCACTGGGAGGGTGAGCACATGGAAACACAGTGATCTCGCAGCAAGACATGAGCACCACACACAGCCTTATCATCCCCAGATACGTGCATGCACAGAACAAGAGCCAGGAGGTGCGGGACTGCTGGGCTGGATCAAGCCATGGGCTTGGAGTTCCCTGGTCCTGTTGTGATGCTGAATTTAGTGCTGCTACAATGCATTTTGATTGGGTTGCGTGCAATGCTAACCCTACTCACCCACTGAACTGAATGAATAAGACCAGGCACCTCCCAAATTCAGCCCTCCAGATGTCATAGAATCATAGAATCATAGAGTTGGAAGAGACCACAAGGGCCATCGAGTCCAACCCCCTGCCAAGCCCCTGCCTGCCTGCCTTGGAACTACAATTCCCATCATCCCTGACCAGTGGTCCTGTTAGTTAGGGATGATGGTCCCAAAACATCATCTGGAGGGCCAAGTTTGAGGATGCCTGAATAAGACTAACTTATGGACTACTCATTTCAGTAGGCCTAAAACTTAGTTGCATGCAACCTGTTTTTTTTTTGTTTTTGAACACTCTAAAGGGCTGGGTATTATCATTCGGGTAGGCAAGAAAAAAATGGCAATTGACTACAAAAGAATCAACTGCGATTGCTCTGAGTGCATACTTCTTTGGATGAGCATTGGCCCAGAAAGCAGCCTAAAAATAGTTAAATAATAATAATATAATAAAAGAGCATTTGTTGTGGCTATTCCCCCCCCCCACTGCATAATAATCCGATCCAAAGGAGTTCCTGAGGAATAATACGTGTGGCATGGCACACAGGCTGAATTAGGATTCCTGCTTATTCTTCAAGTCGCAGGAGATTCAGGACAATGATCGCTACTAATTGACCGAGGGAAAGTGGGATCCCCCCCCCAAGAGTGCAATCCTAACTTGTTCTACTTAGAAGTCAGTTGAGGGCAGACAAAACAATGAAAAGAAATACTAGATGCTCCTTCAGATAAGATGAGATGCAAGCAAAGCAAAAACACCACCATTCTCTGGTGTTGATGTCCTGCATAATAATAATAATTTATAATAATAATTTATTCCTGATACCCTGCCCATCTGGCTGGGATGCCCCAGCCATTCTGGGCGGCTTCCAACATAATATAAACACAGCAAAGCATTGCCAGTTTATTTTCTGTGAAAAGTAGCTGGGAAGAGATACCTAAGGAGAAGGTGGCCTGCATGATCCTTTGAGCATCAAGGAGTTCATGGGATAAATATGCCCCAATTTACATATTAAGATAATTAGTCCTTTATCTTCCTTGCACAGACACTTCCTCCTATTTGACATATAGCTATGGGGACAGGGCTTAGCTCGTTGCTTCATTCATGTAATCATTTCCGTCAAAAACCATTATTTGGGGAGAGGGCGTTGTTTCTTGTTAGTGGTTTCTTGGCCGTTTTTGTTGGCTATTGCAGATTCTCAGTGGCTCTTGACTTAGTACCTTTTATGTGAGTAAGTCTGTCTTAAATGTTTCCGCTCCACCCTTTAACCAGGAAAAATATATATCTAATAATCATAATAGTATTTGTTTGCTGCTTCATCCAAAAGAAATGTCTCAAAGTGACTTAGCAACAAAATGAAAAACTGACAAAAGCCAAATTTAAAACAACGCACAAGACGATATTCCTAAAATGCTCATTCTGCGATGCAAGGAATAGGATAAGTCCTACCCCACTCCACTAAAAGATAAGCACCACAACAGAGGGTAACTTAACCGCTAAAAAGCACCTTAGCACGGGGCCAAGTATGGTTGTAGTTGTTAGCGCGTCAGACGAAGACCTGGAAGACCAGGGTTCAAATCCCCACTTGGCCATGGAGCTCACTGGGTGACCTTGGGCCAGTCACTGCCTGTCAGCCTCATCTACCTCACAGGGTGGTTGTGGATATTAAATGAGGAGGTGGTGAGTCATGTACACCACCTTGAGCTCCTTGGGGTATAAATGCAATAAAATAAAATAAAACTGGCAAGCGCGGTGCCAGGCATGTTTCTCACAGACTGGGAGCGACCACTGAAACAGCCTGTTCTTGTGTAGGCACCTTCCATACCTCTTGAAGATGAGGCCCCTGAAAAGGGGCTTCTGTGAAGACTGCAGGGTGTATTTGTGTACAGTGGACGCTCGGGTTACGAACGTGATCCGTGCAGGATGCACGTTCGCAACCCGCAGCATTTGCAACCCGCGTCTGCATGTCTGTGCATGTGCGGGTTGTGATTCGGCACTTTTGTGCATGCTCAAAGCACGATTTAGTGCTTCTGTGCATACGCAACTGCCGAAACCTGGAAGTAACCCATTCCAGTACAGTGGTACCTCTGGATGTGAACGGGATCTGTTCGCATCCTGAGTAGAACGTAATATGTGACTGCAAATCTGCGCATGAGCAGGTCGCATTTTGCTGCTTCCGTGCATGTGCGTGACATCATTTTGAGTGTCTGCGCATGCGCGAGCAGCGAAACCCGGAAGTAACGAGTTCCGTTACTTCCGGGTCGCCGCTGAGCGTAACCTGAAAACGCTCAACCTGAAGCATATTCAACCCAAGGTATGACTGTACTTCCGGGTTTTGGCAGTCCGCAACCTGAAAAAATGCAACCTGCAGCAGACGCAACCTGTGGTATGACTGTATATATTTGCACCATAGTGTGTATCACACACACAATAACTTAAGAAGAGCTTGCTGGATCAGGCCAATGGCCCATCTAGTCCAGCTTCCTGTTCTCACAGTGGCTGACAAGATGCCTGGAGGAAACATCACTGCAGGATTTGCTCCCCTGCTGTGGTCTTCAGCAACTGGTGTTCAGAAGCATTGCTGTGGAGGCAGAGCCTTGCCATCATGGCTAGTATCTATATTCTCCATGAATCTGTCTCACCCTCTTTTAAAGTCATCCAGGTTGGCGGCTGTCAGGGAACTGACATCGGAGCGAGAGGCGAAGGGGAGGCTCCCAGATGATGCTGGCGAAGGACCCAGCAGCAGGGGGAGAAACAGCTCAGTAGAGGGGGAAGCCAATCAGCGCAACACCAGGGATAAAGGGAGGCAGACGGGGGAATTGGAGAGAGGGCTCCAGGACTCTTCACTGGACATCAGTGAGGAGAGCCCAGGTCCTCCGCTACCCACGCCTTCCCTGCGCAGAAGACTCCCGCGCAGTGAGAGGAGGAGGAGACTGGGTGTCAAAAAACTTTTATGTTGGAAGAGGTTCAAGAAACGCCCACTGACGGATTCTGCCAGGGACTGAGGCAGCCACTATGAGAAGGGGCTGTGCAGTCAGAAAGGTTTAACAAGGCAAATTAACCGAGAAAGGCACCAGTTTACGCACGAGTCACTCATACCTATTACAGCGGCCGTCACTGCCTTCTGTGGCAGCAAGTTCCATAGTTTAACTATGTGCTGTGCGAGGAAGTATTTTCTTTCATCTGTCCTGAATCTCCTAATATTCAGCTTCACACTCCCCACTTTGTGCCTCAGAAGCTCATCCACCCGTGTCTTGTGTCTAAAGCCTCGTCCGAGTTATACGAACAAGAAAACCAGATTGCGTTTCTCCAGCTGCATGGCTTGACTGTCCCAGTCGACCACCAGCACAGCCAATTCCCTTTTTTTGCTCCGGTCCAACTGTTAAGTTTTACATAGCAACGTTAATTCCCGTTGTAGAACACGTGGGGCTTAGCAGCAGTGTATTGCAAAGCCCCCCTGGGCTATGTTTATATCCTGAAACTATTAAGCCTCAAGCCTCCTGCTTTGATTGACAGGTAATTTGAGAGCAAGATAGGATGTGCTTTTGTGCGCGTTAGTGGTGAGCTTCTCCTCCGTCGGCGCTGTGCCAAGCGCAAGCCTCCGTTGCCATCTTCCAGCCTCTTTCCTTCCCCCGCCGCAACTCAGAGCAGAACTGCTTCAAATAGAACTGTGCGGTTCTCTTGCCGCTGAAACAAATCCTACTCTGAAAAGACACAGTGGGGCTGCAGTGGTGGTGGTGGGAGATATAACAGGGAGGAAGAGACAGGGCTTTGTGTCACTCTTGCATTTCACAACATCCAAAGCTGGACATGGTTTTGATTGCAAAAGTCAAAGAGAAGCACACTTGACCTGCAGGTGGAGGTGAAGCAATTTGCCATGGATACATTGCAGGATGAAGTCAAGGTACAAAACCATTCCCCACTCCCCTCCAGCTGCTGGATAGAGCAAACATGTGTCTTAAATTCCGGCTGGGGTAACCAAATGTTAGGGACACGGGTGGTGCTGTGGGTTAAACCACAGAGCCTACGACTTGCCGATCAGAAGGTCGGTGGTTCGAATCCCCGTGACGGGGTGAGCTCCCATTGTTAGGTCCCTGCTCCTGCCAACCTAGCAGTTCGAAAACATGTCAAAGTTCAAGTAGATAAATAGGTACCGCTCCGGCGGGAAGGTAAACGGCGTTTCCGTGTGCTGCTCTGGTTTGCTAGAAGTGGCTTAGTCATGCTGGCCACATGACCCAGAAGCTGTACGCTGGCTCCCTCGGCCAATAAAGCGAGATGAGCGCCGCAACCCCAGAGTCGGCCATGACTGGACCTAATGGTCAGGTGTCCCTTTACCTTTACCTTTAACCAAATGTTACATGAGGACTGGCCAGAAATTGCTCACCTGCTTGGATAAGGACCATAGCTTTGTGGTAGAGGGTCTGCTTTACATGTGAAAAGTCCCAGGTTCAAGACCTGGCATCTCTAGGATGCCCCTGGGGAGCTGCTGCCAGTCATCACAGAAAATTCTGGACTAGGTGGACCAATGGCCTTCCTATACTTAAAGCAACTTCCTACATTATCATTTGCTTAGCGCATTTAGGCCAGGGTTCTGCAAACTTGGGTCTCCAGCTGTTTTTGGACTACAATCCCTATCTTCCCTGACCACTGGTCCTGTGAATTAGGAATGATAGGAGTTGTAGTCCAAAAACAGCTGGAGACCCAAGTTTGGGAAACCCCAATTTAGATCCTGCCTTTATCTCACCATGGAATTCAACGCAGGCACATCTGAAATGTCAAGGTGGACTCACATCCAAGCACCAGTCTGATCTATACCTGCTTTCAGCCCTCTGATCATGACCTGGGATGCCAGGATTTCTTGACAAGAAGTGCAGCACCAGATTTAGCGTGGTGTGGGTGGTTCTCCTGCGCAGGGCGCTGAGCAAAGGGGGCTCAAAATTGAGAAGATCCATCATTGAGAAGATCCATTTGGTGGCATCAGATTTTGGCCACGCTCAGAAAGCCTTGCTACCAAAGAGGAATTCAAACAAATAGCCAGCACGTGTAGACACAAAGTCAGAAAAGCTAAAGCACAGAATGAACTCAGGCTTGCTAGAGAGGTTAAAAGCAACAAAAAAGGCTTTTATGGGTATGTTCGTAGCAAAAGGAAGAACAAAGAAACAGTGGGGTCACTCAGAGGAGAAGATGGTGAAATGCAAACAGGGGACACAGAAAGGGCTGAACTCCTCAATGCCTTCTTTGCCTCAGTCTTCTCCGATAAAGAAAACAATGCCCGACCTGAAGAATTTGGAGCAAATGATTCAGCAAAGGAAACACAGCCCAGAATAACTAAGGAGATAGTACAAGAATATTTGGCTAGTTTAGATGTATTCAAGTCTCCAGGGCCAGATGAACTGCATCCAAGAGTATTAAAAGAACTGGCAGATGTGATCTCAGAACCACTGGCAGTCATCTTTGAGAATTCCTGGAGAACAGGCGAAGTCCCGGCAGACTGGAGGAGGGCAAATGTTGTCCCTATTTTCAAAAAGGGGAAAAGAGAGGACCCAAATAATTACCGCCCAGTCAGTCTGACATCAATACCAGGGAAGATTCTGGAACAGATCATTAAGCAAACAGTCTGTGAGCACCTAGAAAGGAATGCTGTGATCACCAATAGTCAGCATGGATTTCTGAAAAATAAGTCATGTCAGACTAACCTGATCTCGTTTTTTGACAGAATTACAAGCCTGGTAGATGAAGGGAACGCAGTGGATGTAGCCTACCTTGATTTCAGCAAGGCATTTGACAAGGTGCCCCATGATATTCTTGTAAAGAAGCTGGTAAAATGCGGTCTTGACTATGCTACCACTCAGTGGATTTGTAACTGGCTGACTGCCCGAACCCAAAGGGTGCTCATCAATGGTTCCTCTTCATCCTGGAGAAGAGTGACTAGTGGGGTGCCACAGGGTTCTGTCTTGGGCCCGGTCTTATTCAACATCTTTATCAACGACTTGGATGATGGACTCAAGGGCATCCTGATCAAATTTGCAGATGACACCAAACTGGGAGGGGTGGCTAACACCCCAGAGGACAGGATCACACTTCAAAACGACCTTGACAGATTAGAGAACTGGGCCAAAACAAACAAGATGAATTTTAACAGGGAGAAATGTAAAGTATTGCACTTGGGCAAAAAAAATGAGAGGCACAAATACAAGATGGGTGACACCTGGCTTGAGAGCAGTACATGTGAAAAGGATCTAGGAGTCTTGGTTGACCACAAACTTGACATGAGCCAACAGTGTGACGCGGCAGCTAAAAAAGCCAATGCAATTCTGGGCTGCATCAATAGGAGTATAGCATCTAGATCAAGGGAAGTAATAGTGCCACTGTATTCTGCTCTGGTCAGACCACACCTGGAGTACTGTGTCCAGTTCTGGGCACCACAATTCAAGAAGGACACTGACAAACTGGAACGTGTCCAGAGGAGGGCAACCAAAATGGTCAAAGGCCTGGAAACGATGCCTTATGAGGAACGGCTAAGGGAGCTGGGCATGTTTAGCCTGGAGAAGAGGAGGTTAAGGGGTGATATGATAGCCATGTTCAAATATATAAAAGGATGTCACATAGAGGAGGGAGAAAGGTTGTTTTCTGCTGCTCCAGAGAAGCGGACACGGAGCAATGGATCCAAACTACAAGAAAGAAGATTCCACCTAAACATTAGGAAGAACTTCCTGACAGTAAGAGCTGTTCGACAGTGGAATTTGCTGCCAAGGAGTGTGGTGGAGTCTCCTACTTTGGAGGTCTTTAAGCAGAGGCTTGACAACCATATGTCAGGAGTGCTCTGATGGTGTTTCCTGCTTGGCAGGGGGTTGGACTCGATGGCCCTTGTGGTCTCTTCCAACTCTATGATTCTATGATTCTATGATTCTATGATTCTATGAAAGATTACCAAAGTCTACCCCTGAGAGGTGGATCTGCTTTTTTGGTCCAAATATGGCAGGTGGGATTCATTTACAAGAAAGAAGATTCCACCTAAACATTAGGAAGAACTTCCTGACAGTAAGAGCTGTTCGACTGTGGAATTTGCTGCCAAGGAGTGTGGTGGAGTCTCCTTCTTTGGAGGTCTTTAAGCAGAGGCTTGACAACCATATGTCAGGAGTGCTCTGATGGTGTTTCCTGCTTGGCAGGGGGTTGGACTCGATGGCCCTTGTGGTCTATTCCAACTCTATGATTCTATGATGCCCTACACCCAACTTTCATGGCAGGGGTGGCTAAGCCGTTGCTCTCCAGATGTTGAACTACAACTCCCATCATTCGTGACCATTGGCTATGCTGTCTGGGGCTGATAGAACCTGACACCATCCCTGTTTTAATTTATGATTGTAATTTGGTTGCCCAGAATAAAACGTGGTTTGTTGTATTGTTTGCAGCCTTGATTGCTTTTTGCAAAAATACAGAATATGTGGGAGATAGCAAATGCTTAGGTCACAGTCCTTCCTTGGGAGTAGGGGCCATCAAACAAATGTGGGGCTCATGTCTAAGACAACATGCCCAGGACTCGGCTATTAATATTGCTAGAACAAGGCTCTATTTATGTGCCTACCTGGAATGGATTTCTGACTATAACCAGGAGGCTGATTTATTTTAAAGGTCACTTTTGCTAAAGAGCAGTAGTTTATATAACTGTAAAATACCCTCAGGTTTGAATTATGGAAAAGAGCAATGGGGAACGTGCAAAGCTGTTTCTGGCCCTTGCAAAAACTTTCTGCTCCGTTCTCAAATTTAGAGAAATGGGTGAGTTGTCCTTTATTCCTGCTCGAGGGGGAGGCAGCAGTTTTTGATCCGTTTAAGCTGGATTCTAGGCAGAGATGTCTTGGAGACCGTAATGCCTTGTGGGCTTGCATGCATGTGAGGACTTTTAATGCTCAGCGGACGTTTGAATGCCGCCTCCCAAAGCTTCTCGAAATCAAGCCCCATGACCCCCTTCTTCCTTTGCAAAGCATCTTTCAGAGAGGGATGCTTTGAAGCAAAGAAGAATGTATAGGGAGGGGAGCTCTTAACCCTTCAGCTGCCAGGTGGTCCCCCAATTTTTCTTCCAGTGGCTTCCTTCGCACCAAGGTTCCAGGCTGGTGCTTGGAAGGGAAACATGGGTCTTGAATGCTGAAGTGAGTGGTGGGTAACAGAAGTTATGGGGAAGATTCAGAGGAAACCAGCTGGTAGGGGAAGGGGTTGAGCATTCCCTTCCAAATATGGGAGTTGTTTTAGTGAAAGAAAAGCACACATCATCCATGGCCGCCTTGCTGCAATACGGGAAGCTCAGTCCCACACTGAAAATTGCAAAGGGCGAGGCAGAAAAATGGAACCACCTTTTGCTGAGGAAGAAACCTTTCGGGATCTGGAAAGGCAGGTTTGGATGAAACACTATCATTATTCATTTCAAATCCCCCCCCCCAATGTTTTGCAGAGGAAAGGGGATGTCAAGACTTCATTGCAAATGGCTTCAGTGTAACCTATAGTTTGCCTTACAACTTCGCACTGGGAAAAGTGAATAATTGGCTCTACTAACTCATCCTGTCATGACCCTGGAGTCAGATTTCCTTTCTCCAGTCGCTTGGAACTTAGGAACCTGCCTTATAAAAAGCCAGTCATTGCTCTATTACTATTAATAATTTATTTCTATACCGCTTTATATTTTTAAGAAAAATCTCGATCCAGCTCAGCACTGCCTACACCAGCAGTTCTCAACCTGTGGGTCCCCAGATGTTGTTGGACTACAACTCCCATCATCCCTGAGCTCTGGCCTTGCTAGCTCGGGGTGATGGGAGTTGTAGTTCAACAACATCTGGGGACCCACAGGTTGAGAAAGGCTGGCCTACACAGATGGGCAGCATCTCTCCAGGGTTGCAGGCAGGGGTGGTGTACCCCAACCTTACCTTGAGATGCCAGGGATTGAACCTGAGAAGCTTAGCATGAATGGCAGGTCTTGTATCACAGATCTATTGCCCCTTCCTTCATGAAGATGTGGATGCTGAATCAGAAGGGGAATGGCCCAGAGGACCAGCCCCAGAAGATGGTACCAGTGCCTCTCTGGCCTCAGGATGTCATATTGCTGTCCTCAAAGAATCATAGAATTGGAAGAGACCTCATGGGTCCAACCCCTTGCAATGCAGGAATCTCAGCCAAAGCCATCCAACCATCCAACTTCAAAACACCCAAGGAAGGAGAGTCCACCACCTTCCACTGTTGAACAGCTCTTACTGACAATAAGTTCTTCCCGAGGTTTAGTTGGAATCTCATTTCTTGTAACTGGAAGCCATTGGTCTGCGTCCTACCCTCCGGGACAGGAGAAAACAAGCTTTCTTCATCTTCCACATGAAAGCCCTTGAGATACTTGAATATGGCTCTCATGTCTCCTCTCATAGTGGATTCCATTGCAGAAGCTGCTGTAGGACCAGAATCTCTCCTGCTCTGCAGGAGTAGTGGATGGCAGGAGAGGATTGTTTAGTTGTTTAGTCGTGCCCGACTCTTCGTTACCCCATGGACCAGAGCACGCCAGGCACTCCTGTCTTCCAGGAGTGCCAGTATGGTGTAGTGGTTAAGAGCAGTAGACTCGTAATCTGGTGAACCGGGTTCACGACTCCGCTCCTCCACATGCAGCTGCTGGGTGACCTTGGGCCAGTCACACTTCTCTGAAGTCTCTCAGCCCCACTCACCTCACAGAGTGTTTGTTGTGGGGAAGGAAGGGAAAGGAGAATGTTAGCCACTTTGAGACTCCTTAGGGTAGTGATAAAGCGGGATATCAAATCCAAACTCTTCTTCTTCACTGCCTCCTGCAGTTTGGTCAAACTCATGTTCGTAGCTTCGAGAACACTGTCCAACCATTTCATCCTCTGTCGTCCCCTTCTTCTTGTGCCCTCCATCTTTCCCAGCATCAGGGTCTTTTCCAGGGAGTCTTCTCTTCTCATAAGGTGGCCAAAGTATTGGAGCCTCAGCTTCGGGATCTGTCCTTCCAGTGAGCACTCAGAGCTGATTTCATTCAGAAGGGATAAGTTTGATATTCTTGCAGTCCATGGGAGGGGATTAGGCCCCTTTAACTGGAAAGGTTCCTTCCAGTGAGGGTGGGGCCAGCAATTGGGATGCAGCTGTGCTACTATATGGGGCTCAGTCTCACACTGATTGTTGCTGAAGCAACATCTGAGCCCTGTCATTAGTGCATGCATAATAATATACTGGTTGCTCCTTATGCCAGAAAGCACAGCAAGACATCCAATTTTTCCTTAGGAAAGGGATTTTTTGTGTGTGTAGATGGTCAAAATCATTATCTTTTTAAACTAGAAGGGCAAAGGAGGTGTTTACTAGGCAGGACCAGCCCTGCTATTAGGCAGGGTGACACAGCTGCTTTAGGCAGTGGAGGGGAAAGGGACACAGCTGTGTGTGACATAGAGCATGCCATGGGACAGTCCCATGGCCTGCACCGAATTAAGAATCGACTGCCAGCCTAGTGAGCTTCTGTGCAAGAAATGGGAAAAAGCAACATCTTGTCCTTTGCCTCAGGCAGCAAAATGACTTGGGCCAGCGCTGTTACTGGAGGCTGTGCCCTTTACATTAGCTCCGGATACAGCTACCACAGAATACTCTTCTGTAATGATAAGAAGTTGGTGATCATTTCTGTTTGAATTTAGCTCTTTTGGGGAACTATATCTGTAGCCTTGATGACAAATGTCTCAAAATTGTTTGTAAACATATGAATTAACTCTGCTTTGATTCTGCAGATTATTTTCCCCCCAAGTCATTTTGTTTTACGGCTGCGGTCTTTAGCTGATTCTGGTAAAACCAAACTAATTCAATAGCGAATAAGGCGTTAATGAGAGTGAGTCATCTGTACATTATGCAGAATAAAAGCAGGGATTTCTATATTGCAGTATTTCTGTATTACAGATACTGATGCCAGGCAGCCGGTAGTTGCTTAAACTCTACTTATTGCATTTACAAAGTATTTGCTCAGTGAGGAGTCAGACCCTATACACTTTGGGTTTTGAATTTTTTAAATAAAAAATGGCCACTAGATGTCACTACCTTTCACTGAAATGAAGGTTAAAAGGGAAGCCTCTCTCTCTCTCTCTCTCTCTCCCCTCCCCCACCCCATTTTTCCTGACAGTTTAAAATGTTTTACCATCTTAACCCCTGCTTTGAGTCTTAGAATGCTGTGAGTAGTCTGTGCTGCAGTGCAGTATGGAAGCTGCTTACAAGGCAAGAACCAGTTTAGCTTACTGGTTGTGCTGGGATAGGGAGTCTGTGGCCTATTACTAGGCTGCAACTCACATCATCCCTTCATGCGCCTCCTCTGCGAGAGGAGTGTGGCGACACGAGAAAGGGCCTTTTTTGTGGTGGCTCCCTGTTTGTGGAATGCTCTCTCCCCAAGGAGGCTCACCTGGGACCTCCTTCTCCTCATGGCTGGTGGAGTGAGGCCCATGCACCCTGGGCTGGCACACTCTTCCATTTTGTCCCAAGAGAGATGGACTACGTCTCTGGCCATGCAGACGGATAGGAGTGAAAAGCTGAACAAGATTTGGAAGTCCTCACGCTCCCTATCCCTGCCTTAAATGAGGAACATATCACAGTGTGGAATGTGTACAGCTCTGCTTAAAATCCCCCACAGCTCAAAACATCACAAAACACTGTGAACATCATAATAAAATAAAATAAAATAAAACAAACCCACAGCAGAAGACAGTGTACTTACTAACAAGTGAGAAAGTCTAAATACCAGACATGCCTTTCCAAAGCATTACCTTTGATCCAGATTCTCACACTAGGTGAGAACTCTCGTATGAAGGCACACTCAGATCTGTTTGGAATTTCAAAAGCAATCTATTTACAACTTCCACAAGAAAGCATTTCCATGAGAGAACGATAGGGGAGTCACAAGAACATAAAACGAGTCCTGCTAAATCAGAGCAAAGGACTGTCAAGTCCAGCATCTTGTTTAGCTTTGTGAAAACGATTGTCTAAATTCATGCTGCAGGACGGGCTTTGCTTCCTATTTGCTGTCTTAACTGATAACTGCATTTGGGCTGAGGAAGAAATATTCTGGAACAGATTTTTCCAGAGTCTGGTAGATCCTGTCAACTTCTGGAGGCTTCTAAGCCAGGCACATGCAGCAAAACAAATATGCCACTAGGTTCACACCATACATTTAAAGCACTATGATATCGCTTTAAAGAGTCATGCCTGCTCCCAGAGGATTCTGGGAGCTGTGGTTTGTTAAGGGTGCTGAGAGTTGGTAGGAGACCATTCGCAGAACTACAATTCCCAGAGAGGTTTAACAATTAACCCCTCTTCACAGGAAACTCTGGGAACTGTAACTCTGTGAGGCGAATAGGAGCCGCCTGGCCCTGTGGGTTAAACCACAGAGCCTAGGACTTGTTAATCAGAAGGTCGGTGGTTTGAATCCCCGCAATGGGGTGAGCTCCCGTTGCTCGGTCCCTGCTCCTGCCAACCTAGCAGTTCAAAAGCACGTCAAAGTGCAAGTAGATAAATAGGTACTGCTCTGGCGGGAAGGTAAATGGTGTTTCCATGCGCTGCTCTGGTTCGCCAGAAGCGGCTTAGTCATGCTGGCCACATGACCCGGAAGCTGTACGCCGGCTCCCTCGGCCAATAAAGCAAGATGAGCACCGCAACCCCAGAGTCAGCCACGACTGGACCTAATGGTCAGGGGTCCCTTTACCTTTAACAACTTTCGGTACCCTTAGCAAACCACAGCTCCCATAATTCTTTGGGGGAAGCTTCGCCAGTTACCACAGCACTTCAAACATGTGGTGTGAATTGTGGCCTAGGACGTTTTAATGACCCATCAGAAGCTGCTCCACATACTGAATCCACTCTGATGCTTGGTGGATAATTCCCCGCCGCCACCCTCAGTCTGCAACAGTATTTCTGGAATGCAAGACAGTCTTTTACATTTTTTTAGTTCTTTGGTATCTGCGTAAGTTAAACCTAGACTTTCTTCTTCTTCTAAAACTTTTCTGCAACAAGATTCACACACACACACAAACAATGCAGAAGAGTGGATCCCAAGTTTTGATGGTGTTGGGTATGAAAACCAAGGTGGCCATGCAATCTGATTTATAGAGGACAGTTCTCTCTTTGAAGGCACCTTTGCTGTGAAAGTCTGCCTGGCATAAAGGTAATGATCCCTAAGCAGGGACACTAGCATTCACCTTCTGGAAAGCAGCCTGAGTGGACACAGAGATCACCGAGTTACAGTTTCCTGACTACGTTGAGATGCACTGTATGGAATTACAGTGGTGCCCCGCAAGACGAATGCCTCGCAAGACGGAAAACTCGCTAGACGAAAGAGTTTTCCGTTCTGGAGGTGCTTTGCAAAACGAATTCCCTATGGGCTTGCTTTGCAAGACGACAATGTCTTGCGAGTTCCTGCTGGTTTTTTCCCCTTCCCCCCTTTTTCTAAGCCTCTAAGCCGCTTATCAGCTGATCCGATCAGCAGATAAGCCGCTAAAAGCCGCTAATAGCGCTAATAGCGCTAATAGCGCTAATCCGCTAATCCATCAAAGGGCTTGCTTCGCAAGACGAAAAAACCGCTAGACGAAGAGAATCACAGAACGGATTCTTTTCGTCTTGCGAGGCACCACTGTATGGTAATCATGTCCAATTTTGACTCTATTCATATAATTTAATGGGCTAAGTTCAAGGTGCTGGTTTGGGTGTATAAAGTCCTACTCAGCTTGAGACCAGGTTAAAGGTAAAGGTAAAGGGACCCCTGACCATTAGGTCCAGTCGTGACCGACTCTGGGGTTGCGGTGCTCATCTTGCTTTATTGGCCGAGGGAGCCGGTATACAGCTTCCGGGTCATGTGGCCAGCATGACTAAGCCGCTTCTGGCGAACCAGAGCAGCGCATGGAAACGCCGTTTACCTTTCCGCCGGAGCAGTACCTATTTATCTACTTGCACTTTGGACCGAGCAACGGGAGCTCATCCCATCGCGGGGATTCGAACCACCAACCTTCTGATCGGCAAGTCCTATTCTCTGTCTTTTAACCCACAGCGTCACCCGCATCCCTTGAGACCAGGATACGTTAGAAATAATCTCTCCCTTTATATATCCAGTTAAAATGTTTTAAGTGCAATATACAATGTGACACTAGATGGCGATGGCGAGCCTTATGGAAAATTCAATGTACAGTGGTACCTTGGGTTACAGATGCTTCAGGTTACAGACGCTTCAGGTTACAGACTCTGCTAATCCAAAAATAGTACCTCGGGTTAAGAACTTTGCTTCAGGATGAGAACAGAAATTGCATGGCGGTGGCAGTGGGAGGCCCCATTAGCTAAAAGAGGTACCTCAGGTTAAGAACAGTTTCAGGTTAAGAATGGACCTCCAGAACGAATTAAGTTCTTAACCCGAGGTACCACCGTACTTTTAAAAACGCGTTTTGAAAAAAGCATTTTCAAAATTTTTTTTATATGTGTGTAGATTCCACCTAGGTGAGGGGCTTCTGCAGAAACCATCTTATCAGGAAGTCCATTCTGCACAATATGGGAATTAGGTCTTTAGTATTGTGGCACCCAGGGGTGCCAGTCTACTGTGAAACTGATGAAGCTTATAAGCTTCAGGGGCTCTAATCCCAGAGGGGTCCCAGAAGCGACTTTAGTCCACATTGCTTAAAAAAATTGGGTCTACTCGACCCAATTTGAGTCACACAACTCAAATTGGTTAATTTTTTTGTTGCATGTATTTCAACAATTCCAAAGTTTGAGAGTCAGTAGGCCAGATATTGTAAAGATGTGGTGATCTGCCGTGGAACAATCCCATTGAAGAAGATAAAAGTAGTTACCCAGACGTCATTGCTGGTTGCGAAAGGCCCCCCCCCATGTCAGTTCAAGCTTGACGGGCCCCCGAAATGTAGGTCCGCCACTGGCGGCACCTACCTTTTGAAACTCCCTCCTGTTATATATCAGATGGGCACCATCTTTTCAGCAGCTGCTGAAGGTTTCCCTCTTCCAACAATCCTTTTAGGTAGACATATTTCACAGACTGCATCTGTGTTGGAACCAGGTGGGTTTTACTCAGAGTAGCCCCATCGAAATGGATGGACCTTGACTTCGTCACATCCACAGATTTCAGTGGGTTGATTCTGAGGGAAAGCTAACTGAATACCGCCCATTGTTTTTAGACATTTTTATTGTTCTTTCAATTGTTTGTTTAGGAGGAAGGGTGGGATATAAATTTAAATAATAATAATAACAACATGCCATTTTAATGCAAATATGTGGCTTCTTTTGTCTTCTTTTTCGGCAATGTGTCTCCACTATTTGCTGGTGGTGCCTAAGTGACCAGAATAGTGAACGTAAGAGGAAGAAGAAGAGGAAGAAGAATATAATGGAGGAGGAGGAGGAGGAGGATGTGAACATCTCATGACATGGAGAGAATATATATTTCCACAATCTTTTCATTTTCTCAGTATTCCACTTCAGAGCAAACTGGTAGCCAGATAGCGGAGCTTCTTCATGAATCATTTCTCACATCTCCCTCTCTCTCTTTCTCCCCCAACCCCCCAATTTTTATTTGCTGAAAGTCTTTGTTACACAGTTATCTATCAAGTTCTTTCTATCTGCCAAACCGGCAAACGGAGACGAGCCGTATCAAATGTCCATGAATTACAAACACGTTGTGTGTCCATACATCATTGAGCTGATGTATTGATACTTACGGTGCTGGCAGTGAATTCGGGTGGGTTGTCATTCACATCTGTCACCATAATGATTGCCGTCGCCGTGTTCGAGAGACCGTAGTTAAGATTTCCTTCCATATCTGTGGCCTGAACGATGACTGTGTACTGCTGAACTTTCTGGAAGGGGAAACAACAAAGGGGACAAGAATGTGAAATGTTTTTTCTGTCTCTCTATACTTTTCTGCAACTTCATTTTTTAAAGAAAAAAGAAAAATATCACCCTGTTGAGATCTATCTCTGCTGCAAAATGTTTTCTTAGGACAAACTTTTGTCTCCCCTGTAAACACAAGAGACAGCAAAAAAAGCCTCATTCTTTCTCTCTCTCTCTCTCTCCTCGCAATAAATGATGCATTAATATCTAGCTGGTTCTAATGGAAACTTTTCTGAAAATAGTAAGTTGTATGTGAGGTGAATAAAACTTGCAAGCCATGTTTACATGAATCCTGTAAGTCCTATTTGGGTGTTCAGTTTCCCCACATGGTTAGAATTGTGTGAGGGAGAGCTACTTCAACTATCTTGATCATTGTGCCTATGCCTAGCCCAAATAACATTTAGGGATGAGTTAATCTGTCAAATTCAGTTTCTCTCCCCCCCTTGTCTTAATTTCAATTCTCCACATTTCCACATCAGTTTGCATTTTGTTAAAAAACCCAAACTCCTCATGAAAATTCATTGGCATTTTAGTGCAAATTTCTCCTAATACACTTGTTTTTGCACACCATTTTGCTTAATGCACCCTTTTTTTTTGCAAAGCGATTTCCCCCCCAAATAATGAATTTTTATGTTATTTTCATTTGCATTTTTTTGTTCACGATTTACCCTTGCATATGCATGCATGCATGCCTGTATTCATTCATTCATTTACTCATCTGATTCCATCTCCAAATTGCTTCCCACAAAACATCTCAAAGCGATTTCTCGGTAAAAACATTGGCAATAGAAACAATTACGCAATTTCATATATGCAAAGCAAATGTAACAATTAAACATAAAATATAGAAAAAACTTTGATATGTTGAAAAACCATCAGCAATTTCATATTGATAAACACCTTGCCTCACAGGACTGTTTTGAGGATAAAAGGGGACAGCCCTATCATTAGGCAGGTGGAGGAAATTGAATTTATGTTGGCTCCTCCTCAGCCGTCTGATCATTCCACTCTGCTGGAGACCAGAGTTTTGTGTGCCACTTAAATAGCCTGGTGCAGGTGAGAATGCTGCCTCCTTGCCAGTTCCCAGTCGACTTCTGCTTGGACTGGTCCTGAAAAGGGGTTACATCCATGGACACAGACCTAAAATCTCCTGGAAAACACTAGCTGTAAAATGTGATAGGGTGAGGGGAAGGGTGGACAGAGACTTTTTGTTGTGGTATTGTTTTTCCTGGAGGTATAAGAGGTTCTGCTTTCTCCTTATGGAAGCCAAAATAAAAAGGGAGAATTATCAGAGCAATTATCAGGCAAACAACTATAAATACCTGCAACACCAGCTCAGTGAGTTCACTTAGGCAGATGAAAATCCATTAAATGAGCTGCTAATATTGATGTGGAGCTTTAGAAAGGGAAGGGAATCTTGACGCAACAAATGACTTATTGGCCTTATCATTTCAAAGTGTCTCCTTTACTAGGAATCGCTGAAAATTGAATTTCCTCAGAGAGCCAGGATGTCCCATATGCTATTGACTGGGATCATCAGCCACAGATGATTAGGAATGAACAAAAGCAAGTTTTATTTTTGAAGCTGTTCAGACCCACAAAGCTGAAAGCAGCCTCCTAGAAATGTCTGGACACAAGATGCTGGAGAAAGATTGTCTCCTGAAAGCCACTCTCCCAATGCTACTCTTTGGACTCAGTCCTGGAGGTGGGATTGGAACCAATGTAATACAGGGCCCCAATTCCCATTCCCCAGAGCCAGTTCAGGAGGATCCCATTGTAGATGGCATCAAATACCAATGGGAGCTCAAAAATATAAAAATAATATCAGCAATACAAAGGAGATAGTGTTGGACTTTCGGAGGAAGAGAGGGGAACTAGCCCCGTTGTACATTGGGGAGGGCTCTGTGGAGAGAGTCTCTTCCTTTAAATTCCTAGGAGTTTATCTCAGTGAAGACCTTACTTGGAAAATAAATACAACCCAGGTGGTTAAGAAAGCCCAACAGAGACTCCATCTCCTCAGAGTATTGTGAAAGAACAATGTCAATCAACATTTGATGATCTCCTTCTACCTGTCCACAATCGAAAGTATGCTCTGGTCCATGGGGTCAGTGTGGTACGCTGGTTTGACATCAACTGATAGGAAGTGTCTACAGAGGGTGGTGATACAGCACAAGATATTATGGGCTATCCTGTGAATCCACTGGATGAAATAGTGGAAGAATGTTGCTGCAGGAGAGTGAGGAAAATTCTCAGGGATGAGTCACACCCTGGCCGGCACTTTTTTGATCTCCTGCCCTCGGGCAGAAGATATAGAAGCATGATTAGTCACACCAATAGGGTAAAGAACAGCTTCTATCCGTGGGCTGTTAGGCTGCTGAATGAAAAGATAACAACAGGGCAACTGACTTTCGGGTCTGGTGGGTGTTTGTCAGTAAACGAGGGGAATTAAGACTAAGAGAGCTGAGTGGGGGGTGCTCGTGTGATCTCACTGTATACAAATTGTACAAGTGACAAAGGAAAGGTGTGACCATCAGGGTGACCAAGGTCAACTCAATTTCGTGGCCGGGCCTGGACCCAAATTGGAATGGATCTAAGTACAGTGGTACCTCGGGTTACATATGCTTCAGGTTACATACGCATCAGGTTACACACTCTGCTAACCCAGAAATAGTGCTTCAGGTTAAGAACTTTGCTTCAGGATAAGAACAGAAATCAGGCTCCAGCGGCGCAGCGGCAGCAGGAGGCCCCATTAGCTAAAGCGGTGCTTCAGGTTAAGAACAGTTTCAGGTTAAGAATGGACCTCCGGAACGAATTAATTACTTAACCCGAGGTACCACTATAATCTGCATCCTCCAAGAATATTTGCAGCTGTGTCCACCACCTTCTCCCCAAAAGCAGGTATTGGCAAAAGGTCCTATCCAAAAGGTCCGGAACCAGTTTCTTTAGGAGTGGTTGCAGCACTGCTTCTTTCAGTGCAGCACAAAGCACCTCCTCATGCAGCAAAGGGTCAACCACACTCTGGACCTAACCAGACAGCTTCTCTCTGCTAGATTTGATGAGCCAGGAGGGACAGCAGTCAAGGGGAAACATTGAGACCACTCTGAAGTTGAGGAATTTTATCCAGTTGCTCACAGTGGGTCTTACATGTGGTTTTGACTCAAGCACATTTTGCGAGGAATTTCCCCATATATCATGCATTTTTCTATGTCGTTTTCACAAATAAATGCATCTTTATGCACACATTCCCTTACTATATGAATCACAATATTCAGGTAAGTGTGAATTTTGAAAGATGGCTGCGTTTTGCTTTATGTATTGTTTCGGAAAATGCAAATTTGATAGATTTTCCTTTAAAGGTGGACTGAATCAAATCCCTCTCCAATTCCTACTCGGTACAGCAGGCCCACAACTTACATGCATTTAACTTGTGCACATTCAGCTTTACATGTGTTGCAAAAAATATATTAAAAATTTAGAAGGGGGTAGGATTCTGATCGCCGAAGAATTGATGCTTTTGAATTATGGTGCTGGAGGAGCCTCTTGAGAGTCCCATGGACTGCAAGAAGATCAAACCTCTCCATTCTTAAGGAAATCAGCCCTGAGTGCTCACTGGAAGGACAGATCCTGAAGCTGAGGCTCCAATACTTTGGCCACCTCATGAGAAGGGAAGACTCCCTGGAAAAGACCCTGATGTTGGGAAAGATGGAGGGCACAAGGAGAAGGGGACGACAGAGGACGAGATAGTTGGATAGTGTTCTCAAAGCTACCAGCATGAGTTTGACTAAACTGCGGGAGGCAATGGAAGACAGGAGTGCCTGGCATGCTCTGGTCCATGGGGTCACGAAGAGTCGGACACAACTAAACAACTAAACAACAACAACAAGGATTCCAGGAAAAATGGCATTGGCAAGCCTGCTTGCCATTTAACCCTGCTTGCCATTTAACCCGATGGGTTTTGAGTATACAAGATTTTGGGTTTAGGTATGAACCCCAGAACGCAACCTGGACAAAACTTCTGTCTACAACAGAAGTGAAGTGGGAGGGGGAAATAATTTCTCCTCTCTGCCCTCCCATCCATCAAAGAACCACAGCATCTCTCTGCTTTCCTGAGCAGCTTCTTCCTCCCATTTAAACTTTGCGGCGCTCTCTTCTACCTTGTTTTCAGCATGACCCCTACAAAGCAGTGTCTGGGCTCAGAGGTCGTCACTTGCAGATTTATCAGTCGGAACAACCTGGGACTGTCAGAGCCGTTTGCTGCTCTTGTCTCACTGTCTTGCCTCCAGCTAGGGCACCGCAAAGACAGCATGGTTTCTGTGTCAAAAGTAATTCGGGAACCCGTGATGCAGTTATGCAAACTTTCATCTGAACCTGAAAGCTGAACTGCAAGAGAAGGTCATGCAAGTCTGAGAAAAAGACTTTTTGATAGCAAGGCTTCTAAGTGCTTGCTCCGGCAAAGCCCCATTGCATTGCATTGCATTGCAGAAGGCCTTGCTGGGTGAAGCTGTTTGAAGGTGGTTGTTCCAGTAATGTTGCCTTCTGTTCTGCAGTCCCCCCATCCCCTGACTTTTGCTCTTTTGGCTTGTCTGTTATTCAAAGAACATTACAGGAGAAAAGGCATCCAACCGCTGACCCAAGATAAGAAATCTGAAAAGTTTCATTTTAAAAAAGTTTATTTTTATTTCAAAAACTTCACTATCTTGCCATTCTTGTCCTCCCAGCCCCTCCACCCAAATCCAGGTCACTTATGAAAGCTCTGATTTTTTGAATACTAATAATGATATATTTATACTGTGGTACCTTGGTTCTCAAACTTAATCCATTCTGGAAGTCCGTTCCAAAACCAAAGCGTTCCAAAACCAAGGCGCGCTTTCCCATAGAAAGTAATGCAAAATGGATTAATTCATTCCAGACTTTTAAAAACAGCAATTGAACATGAATTTTACTATCTAATGAGACCATTGATCCATAAAATGAAAGCAATAAACAATGTACTGCAGTCACACAATCGATCAATCAGTAGCTGAACTGGGTTCCACACAGTCACAAAAACAAAGAAAAAAGCTGCAAAAACCGAAACTCAAAATAAATAGCAAAAACAGACTGACCTCAGCGTAACACTCAAAACGAAAGTGTGGCACTCAAATAGGAAGTGTGGCCCTCAAAACAGAAGCGTAACACTCAAAACAGAGCACGTTTGGTTCTGAAAAAAGTAGGGAACACTTACTTCCGGGTTTGCAGTGTTTGGGTTTCAAGTTGTTTGAGTACCAAGATGTTGGAGAACCCTTGTACCACAGTATATGTATCTGTGCAGTGCTAGCTAGGAAAGGTCCCTGCATATCCCAATAACAACATAAGAACCAATGTCTCTTAGGAACATAGAAAACTGTCAGTGGCCCATCTAGCTCAATACTGTCTACTGAGAGTGGAAGAAACTCTTCAAGGTTTTAGATGGGGCATTCCCAGCCATACCCAGAGACGCTGAGGATTGAACCTGTCTCTACATGCATGACAGAAGTGCTATCAATGAGGTACAATCATTCCGTAGACACCTACAGTCTTGCAAGACATCTAAGCCAGGCATAGGCAAACTCGGCCCTCCAGATAACAGGACCAGTGGTCAGGGATGATGGGAGCTGTAGTCCCAAAACATCTGGAGGGCCGAGTTTGCCTATGCCTAGTCTAAGCAGTGGGAAGGGGTAGAAGATAGAGTGTAAACCAGCTAAACACAACTTTATAAAATTGAGCTACAGGTGATATCCATGCTGGAACATATTCAGGACTGGAAAGGTCACGTTACCAAACTAGACCACTGGTTTCATCTGGATCAACATTACCTACCATTGTCTGACAGCAGCTAGCCAGGGTTTTAAGCAAACGTCTTTCCCAGTGCTATCTGGTGATGCCAGGATTGAACCTAGGACCTTTTCCCTGCACAGTATGTTCCCTTCCACGGAGCTATACGGATCTCGCTTTGGAGAAAGAGTCATCTTATGGCCCAGGGTTGATGTAATATGCAAGGACAAATGGACTGGATCCAACAATGTTTCAGTGCTTTTTCACTAACATAAGGAGAGTGGAGGATGATGAAGGAGTTGCTATGGCCTGGAACAACAGCCTGCAATCCTCAATTACCTTCAACAAGGTAAAAACTCAAACATGTTGAATGTGACAAAAAAGAAAAGTGGGGAATGTACCATTGTCTTGAGAATTCTGTTTTTTGCCTCTCTCCAAAATTGCAGATACAGTCATACCTTGGTTCTTGAATGCCTTGGTACTTGTACGTTTTGGCTCTCGAACGCCAAAAACCCAGAAGTGTTCTGGTTTTTGAATGTTTTTTGGAAGCCGAACGTCCGACGCAGCTTCCTGCAGCCAACCAGAAGCCACACCTTAGTTTTCAAACATTTTTGGAAGTCAAATGGACTTCCAGAACAGATTACGTTTGAGAACCAAGGTACGACTGTATGTGCAAACTCTCATTGTGAGTACAGTTCCCCTTTATAGGAAATGTGAAAGAGATGAATAAAGCTAAGACTGAGATCAGTGTGAACACAAAGGAGCAAGGATTGGCATGATAGGTGCTCCATGCACCATTGGTGTAATGAACTTCAGTTCTTCTGGGAAGCCACTTTGAGAAGATTGCATTTGTTGGGATTAGAGGGGAATTCTCCTTGCAGCAGCAGCTTCTCCATGTCCCCCAACCCCTTCGCCACAGCCAAACGACCTTTTGTGGTGCTGTGGTCTAAACCACAGAGCCTAGGGCTTGCCAATCAGAAGGTCGGCGGTTTGAATCCCTGTGACGGGGTGAGCTCCCATTACTCGGTCCCTGCTCCTGCCAACCTAGCAGTTCGAAAGCACGTCAAAGTGCAAGTAGATAAATAGGTACCACTCTGGCGGGAAGGTAAACGGCATTTCTGTGTGCTGCTCTGGTTCGCCGCATGACCCGGAAGCTGTACGCCGGCTCCCTCGGCCAATAAAGCAAGATGAGCGCCACAACCCCAGAGTCGGTCACAACTGGATCTAATGGTCAGGGGTCCCTTTACCTTTACCTAATTACCATCCTAGCCTGAAGATGAGGATAAGAGGAGGGGGGTGTGATTTCCTCCTTCCTTCTGAAAGGCCAACCAGCACCACTCAGAAAGTGGCCTACAGGCTGCCAGTTAGTTGATGATACCTAGCTCAGTAGATCTCATCAATGTTGCTACTGAGATCTTTGGCTTAACAAATTCAGCTGCCTAATGGATATCACTGTAGTTGGAAGTGCAATGACATTTTATCCTAAATAGGAAGTAATGGGTGAAAGCATAGAAGGATAAAAACAAAAAAGAACACCTAGTCTGTGCATTCAGGAAATTAAAGATACCCCTGAAATGCAGAGAATACCCCAATTATTTTGAGAAGTGATGAAAAATAAGAGGTGATCTGTAAAATATTAGCCATCAAATGCTATTTCATTTGAATGTCTAGAGCCCGGATTCATAAGGCATAGCAATTTCAGATAAGCCTCTTCAGTTATCTCTAATTAAATCACCAGTGAGGCATGCCCCAATATGTGAGAAATTTGAACGAAGCTTCCCCCCTCCCTGAACACTAACTTTTTCATGCTTGTGTGTTAAGCTGATTTTATTGAGCCATTCAGAAAATTACCATTTCAATGTGTCTTTACAATTTGTCACAGCATTTCTCTGGGAAAATCTCCACCCTCCCGCCATTGAATTTTTTGGGGATATCATATAGTTATTAAGGGTGCTTGACAGACAAAGAAAGGGCCAATGTCTGAGGCCCAGAGTTTGCAAACACTCAGGTATAACTCAGGTTAAGGGCCAGCACATTAAGAGGTGACTTGTTCTTTGAAGGTTCTATAGAACTTGTACAGTCACACCTCGGGTTACAGACGCTTCGGGTTGTGCAATTTCGGGTTGCGCAGTGCGCTGAACCCGGAAGTACTGGAATGGGTTACTTCCGGGTTTCAGCGCATGCGCAGAAATGCTAAATCACGCTTTGCGCATGTGCAGAAGCGCCGAATCACAACCCACGCATGCACAGACGAACGGGCTGCGGGTTGCGAACTCTGCGGGTTGCAAACGTGCCTCCTGCATGGATCAGGTTTGCAACCCGAGCGTCCACTGTACTCTCAGTTTGCTTCATGCCCTGCCTCCAAAGCCAGGTGCTATTATGGGTATGCTATAGTAGCATTTCCCAACCTGTGGGTCATGACCCACACATAGTTGGTGAGGCCCCTGCAAGTTGGTGGTGGGGCTTTTGAAGTAAATCCCCAAACAATTGCTTTTAATCCTTAACAAATATGATGAATACCACTTACAACGTGTATCCAAACCTCTTACAACTTGTAGTGGAACATCAGAAAGTCTTAAGACTTATGTTTTAACACTTGGGAACCAGTCTCTGCTGGCTGGTGGCACATGTGCTGAATGTTCAACACAAGGGAGTTGTTTTGAGTGACTATTGCAGCTCCCTTCCGGGTATCCAGCAATCATGTAGTTGGCGTTCTTACATCCCCATAAACAAAACTGTGAATAACTTTGTAAGTACAACAAATTTCACATTAATAGGGGCGTCACGTACATTTTTGCTCAGGTGCCTCAAGCCATGGTTATAAAATTCGCAACATTTCAGTTAAACGTGTACAAAACTGACTTCTGCCGAAGACCTATGGTCTAAAATTCATGTGATGATAAATCAATGGACCACAACACCAAGCAAATTTGGGTTGGTGGGACGCCATATTGAAAAGGTTGGGAGCAAGGTTTATAGCAGCCATAGGGCTTCAGACAAATAAAAAATTAAGATTAGAATGGCAATGTATTGAGGAATATATGGGAAAACACTGCTCTGAAAAGAATATGTTGATATACATGGATTAAGTATGTAAAGTATAAGTGAGAAAAATAATTAGAAAGGCGTATAAGAGGTGCATTATCCAAAGAATGCAATGACAATATTTAAAGTTGAACCAAAGGAAGTCGAGTCGTGGTGGAGGGAAGTCATGGGGGTATGTAGAATCTATATTTGTAGTATAGGGGGTATATGTATTGTTTCTTTTTGTATCAGTATTTGTTTGTTTATTTTATTTTCATTTTTTGTCTCATTTATTGAGAAATATATATATATTTTAAAGAAAAGGTTGGGAACCACTATACTACAGCACATACTGCAGGAGGAAAATCTCTTTTTTTTAAATTTTTTTTATTAAAGTTTCACAAATTTTATAATCAAACACAACAACACAAACAAACACACACAAAAAACAAGTATAATTTCAAATCCTTATTTTCTTAAAACTTACTTCACCGACCTCCTCATACTTCCCCTTTCTGCATTCCACTTTCAAATTTTTAGTTCAGCAAATCCTCACCCTTAATTTTATCTAATTGTTAACCTTTCTTTCCTTTTAACTTAATCTTTACAGCTGTATTCCACTTATTTTCTAAAGCCGCATCATTTTAACACTCATTAATTTTACAATGTTTCTTAAGATAATTCTTAAATTTCTTCCAATCTTCTTCCGCCGTCTCTTTTCCCTGGTCTCGGATTCTGCCAGTCATTTCTGCCAATCCCGTGTAGTCTATCATGCAGGAGGAAAATCTCAGGCCTGGGGGCAAAATGAAGTCCTCCATTCTCCTCTCTCAGGCCCCGGGTTTCTCCTTTGGCCATGCCCCTTCAGTAAGCCACACCTTCACCAGCCCTTCTTCAAACTCTGCTCACGTGTTTTGCCTGCCTAGAATGTGTTTTTCAACTGTGATAATAACTCTTGCCTCCCTGATGGATGGAGAGATGTATGTAGGGTGCATGGTTTATATAGAAATCACTGAGTTTTGCCTGGGTGGAATATGGCCATCTGTGAATTTGTTGCAATGCCAACCCTGTCCACAATGGGCTTGTAGTCCCTGGAAGGGAATATTGCGCTGGTGTAGAGGCCTCAGAATCAGCCCAAGTCATGGTAGACCTTTGGCTGCAATTTGGGCAGTTCACCTGGGCTCCCAAACACACTCTGTTCTTTAATTTCATTTGTATATTTAAGAGACTTCAAAGCCACCAATATCTTTTGAAGGATATACTGTATTTTTCACTCTATAAGAGGCACTTTCCCCCTCCTAAAAAGCAAGGGGAAATCTGTGTGCGTCTTGTGGAGAGAATGCAGGCTGCGCAGCTTTCGCTGAAGCCAGGAGAGGAAGAGGGATCAGTGCGCACCAATCCCTCTTGCTCTCCTGGCTTCAGCGAAAGCTGCACAGCCTGCATTCGCTCCATAAGACGCATAAGACGCTCCATAGCTGCCTGAAGCCTCCCTTCGCTGAAGGGGCGCTGAGCAGAGAGGGAAAGCTGCGCAGCGCCCCTTCGGCAAAGCGGGAGGAGAAACGGAGCCCCTTCCAGAAAGGGAGAGAACATTTTTTTTTCTTGTTCTCTTCCTCTAAAACTGTTGGCTTTTTGCAGTATGGTAGCGCTGCAGAGAGCTTGCTGGGGAGACCTTGCATTAAAAAGAAAGGACTCAAAAATAACTTAAAGGTTTTAATAAGAAAAACAAAAACTCCATTTACACTAAATACATCAACAAAACAAAACAAACCAGACCCAACCACCAACCCATCCCCCAGGGCAATGGGAGAGCTAGGTGCTGCTCCTTATATACTCTACCCAAATGCTGACACGCCTTAATCAAATACAACTCAGCAGCACCTGCTACGTTTCACAGCTGTAAAGCTGGGTCTCGTTATCTTGCTCTGGCCCTTGCTCTGGCCCCTTAAAGACATACACATGGAGTGGAACAATGATGAACCTTTACATTTAAAGAAACCATTCAACATTTCCCCTGCGGTTCATCATTGTGGAACAAAAACATAAAGCATACTTTGTACATGTTTTTCATGTGTAACCTTTGGAAGTGCTTTAGTAAAAATGTCCGCAATTTGATTGTCACCTGGAACATATTCAAATACAACCATTTCATCAGCAATTAGTTTCTTTACAAATTCTAAACGTAATCTTAAGACTCTAGTGCGCTGCGTATTGGTCTCTGAACACAGGATAGCAAGTCCGCTCTGGGAATCAAGATAAACTCTTACTGGTAGTGTTACTTCCATCTGTAGGTCTGCAAATACTTGCAGATACCATTCTACATCACGAGTGGCCTGAACGCATGCACATAATTCACTCTCAGTTGTGGAGAGACAAATAATATTTTGTGTCTGGGACTTCCATTCAAATGGACAACCGTTATAACAAAACACCATACCAGACACACCCCTGCAATTATTTTGTTCTACAGCATGAGATGCATCGCAGAAAATTTCAAAACCTTTGTCAATACTTGATGTAAACTGCAACCTATAATGTTTGGTATGTTTAAGGTACATCACCACTCTCTTAAGAGCAGAGAAACATTGTGTAGTGGGCTTTTCCACAAATTTTGCCAGAAAGTGAAAAGCATAAGTTATATCTGGTCTTGAGATTCTTTGAATGAAATTTAGCTTGCCTATAGCAGAACGATACAAAGTTGTGTTAGGAAATGGCTTATCTTCACATGTAAAGGTGAAACCACACACCATAGGTGTTTCCTTCCCATTTGCATTTTCTAAACATAGCATTTCAACTAGATCATCAATTTTTGCAGTTTGATGAACCAGAAAAGATCCATTTTCGCCTTTCTCAATTTGCATGGATAAGTAATTTTTAGCTATGCCTAATTCCACCACATCAAATTTCTTCTGTAACTGTGAAACTACCTGTTCATATTCCTGTTTAGTTTTTGTAGAAATTAACACGTCATCTACATACACACATATTTTTGTTACAGAGTTTGCCCTTTCCTTTATAAACACACAATTGTCTGCCTTTCCTTGTGAAAAACCAATATCTAGCAATTCTTTTGCTAAAGTTTGGTGCCAATTCCTTCCACTTTGGTGCAGACCATAAAGGGATTTATTTAATTTGCATACCAAACCCTCAGCAGCGTCTATGCCTTCAGGGACACGCATAAAAATTTGTTCTTTTAAATCTGCAAACAAATATGCAGTTTTTATATCTAGGTGATAAACAGAGTGTCCACGTTGTGATGCATCTTTTAACAAAAGCTTAACTGTTTCATATTTTACACTTGGTGAATAGCACAAATCATAATCTTCACCTGGAATTTGTTGAAAGCCCCTAGCAACTAGTCTTGCCTTGTACCTTACAACTTCATTTTTGTCATTCATTTTAACTCTATAAACCCATTTTGAATCAATAAGTCTCATATCTGGGGTTTGTGGTACAAGAGACCAAGTGTTATGCTCTTTTAAAGAAGCTATCTCGGAGTTCATAGCTTTATACCAATTTACAGCTTGGTGCTTAGGTAAATTCTGAACATCTTTGTAGCTTTTTGGCTCAAAAACCGCCTTATTGGCATACACAGTATTAAAATGTTCATCTGCGAAACGTTGTGGCTTCTGCCTCTTTCTATCTGAACGTCTCAGTCCGGAAGGAGAGTCAGACTCCTCAGACTTAATGGGACTAAGTGAACCACTAGTTTCAGGTTGTAAATCATCACTGTCAGTTTGAAGAGATGCCTGTAGGCTAAGCTCACAGTCAGAAAACTCAAGAGAATCTAACCTCCCCTCGGGTGCCTGTGACTTTAAATCCTCAAACAAATTATCAGATTCAACAGGCTTTTTGTCTTTTCCCATTAATTCAGAAGCACCATTTCCTGCTGCTGCTGCTCCTGCTTCCTCTTCTTCCTCAGTATCATTTATACCATCAGTATCTTGGAAAACAGCAACTCCATTCCAATTTACAGTTTGTATCATGCTTCTGGTAATATGAAATTTGCCAGTTGCTGGTATGTAAATTCTGTACGCCCCCTGCTGGTAGCCCATTAATTTCCCCTGTACACTACGTTCACCCAGTTTCTGCTTAGCAGGATAATGCATAATTACATCTGAACCCCAAATACGTAGGTATTTAAGATTAGGGCGTTTTTTAAACAGCTTCTCATAGGGGGTGACATCTAAACCAGAATGATAACTGCGATTTCTAACATAACAAAAGGCATGGAGCACTTCAGCCCAAAAAACTTTGGGCAGATTAGCATCGTGCAGATAAGTTTTAACCCCTGCCTGCAGGTCACGCTGCACAACTTCAACAAGCCCATTTTGCCAGGGACTTTGGGGGCAAGATAACTCATGAGTAGTCCCCTGCGCTTCCAGGAATCTCTCAAAATCCTCAGAAACAAATTCCCCGCCCCGGTCAGAAAACAGGTTCTTAATAGGTTTGTTAAAGTGCGTTTTTACCCAGTTGCAAAAAACCTTGTACTTCTCAAATGCTTGGGACTTCTCAGCTATTGCATAAGTCCAACAATATCTACTATACTGGTCTATGAGAGTAAGCCAGTACTTAGAACCTCCTAATGATGGTGGGAGTGGCCCAACTAAATCACAATGTACACGCTCAAATGGCTGAGTTACTTTCCTATCTGAGCACCTACCCTTGCGTGCAACCTTAATCTTATTCTTGCAACAGGATAGACATTGCATAAAGAATTTACATGGTTTTAAGTTGAGGCCATTGACAATATTCTTTGTCTTAATTACATCAGCAAAATTCAGGTGTCCCAGAATTCTGTGCGCCATGTGGACACACCCAGAATGTGGCCTTACATTCCTCAACCCCTGGCTTGACTGTGCTGCTCTGCAATTTATAGGCGATTGGGAGTAGGTGCGAAAATACAGTCTATATAAACCATCAGATTCCCGGGCATACAATAGACGTTTGTTCCCCTCGAAAAATTCACACATTGACTTTAAGAAACGCACAGTTATGCCTTGACGAGCAAAACACCTTACTGATAATAAATTGTCCATTGATGGGCAGTAAATGCAGTTCGCTATTGTAATGTTTAAAGAGTCAAGTTTAACGGTACCCCTGCCAAGCGACTGCAGGACTTGTGAATTGGCTAAATGTACATTACCAATTTCCTCTTCGAAAGAAATAAACAAGCTTCGATCATTGCAGATGTGCTGCGATGCTCCTGAGTCGATAACAAAAGAATTCCACTTGGCACCTTTAATTCTTTTACGATCTGTAGTTCGAGCGTGAAAAGCTCGCGGCTCGTTTCTGTCTCTACTATACGATGCCGGCTGCTGGGCTGACGACCGTGACTGATGAACAGAAACAGGCTTGGGAGTACTTTGCTTTCTTTTGGATCTGCAGTCCTTTGCAAAATGTCCTTGCTTATTGCAGAACCAACAACGCTTTGCAGCTTTAAATGCAGTTGTATCACCACAGGTTTGCATATGGCGTTCCTCATTCCTTCTGGAAACAGGAGTGCTTATGGCACAAGCCTCCCTTCTATCCAACTTGCCCATTAATCTTGCCGTTACCCCTTCCACAGTTAATTGTGCTGGTGGAACGGCAGATATCTGGCTAGCTATACCATCAAAGTCCTCATTAAGGGAACAAAGGATGATAAAAACATACTGAATATCAGGTACCTCCATGTCCCTTCGAATTAATTCGCCGCGTATTGCCTCCAGACGTCTCAAGTGTGCTGCCAAATCACCACCAGGCTGCAACTTCGTCTGGTACAACTGCTTGAAAAATGTCAATGCAGACGCTGACTCTTTTCTAACATGCACTGCTGCAAGACTGTCCCACATTTCTTTGGCAGTTTTCTTATTTCTTATATAGACTACTTGCTGGTCGCTGACTGCCAAATTAATTATCGCCCTGGCTTTTGCATCTCCTTTCGACCAAGCATTAGTTACAGGGTTAGGAGGGTCATCAGTTACATAGGTCCATACTTCTCTAGAGGTCAAAAGCGCCTCCACCCGAAAAGACCATAAACTATAGTTCTCATCTGTCAGCTGTGGGAAGACCAGAGCCTTCTCAGCTTCAGGAACCCGGTCAACCATTCTGGAACTCTTCCAGACCCACAAAAACTACACTAACAGGAGAAGGAGTTTTCAAACCTTTCTCAGAGTCCAAAAATATGCAGTCATCCACTCAGCAGCTGGGCCCATAACCAAAGATGTTGGCTTTTTGCAGTATGGTAGCGCTGCAGAGAGCTTGCTGGGGAGACCTTGCATTAAAAAGAAAGGACTCAAAAATAACTTAAAGGTTTTAATAAGAAAAACAAAAACTCCATTTACACTAAATACATCAACAAAACAAACCAAACCAGACCCAACCACCAACCCATCCCCCAGGGCAATGGGAGAGCTAGGTGCTGCTCCTTATATACTCTACCCAAATGCTGACACGCCTTAATCAAATACAACTCAGCAGCACCTGCTACGTTTCACAGCTGTAAAGCTGGGTCTCGTTATCTTGCTCTGGCCCTTGCTCTGGCCCCTTAAAGACATACACATGGAGTGGAACAATGATGAACCTTTACATTTAAAGAAACCATTCAACAAAAACTAGGTGCGTCTTATGGTCGGGGTGCGTCTTGTGGGGCGAAAAATTCGGTAATTAAAAGCATTTTAAAGCAAACAAAAGGCTTGCCAGATGGAATGATTACATCCTCTCCCACATTCTGTTCCAGGGATTCTTCCAATCTCTCCAGAACTGATTTCGGGGCCACAGAGGGAAGGGGTTAATCCCCGTTTTGTGCAAGTTAAGAGTCCTTTTGCTTAGCTTCTGGTGAAAGGACTTGAAGGGTACGTGGGTTCCCACAAGGCAAGACACAGTGAAAACAGCAAGAACCTTTATTAAATTAACAGAACTGGGCAACGGGGCAAAGCAACTGCTTATATATATTTCTAAAGACCTGTGCCACTCCCACTCCCAACGTGATTGGCTGTCTAAACTTCCAAGCTGCGAATCATAACTCAGAGGCCTAAATCCTGAAATGTTCTGTGATTGGATGTCATGTATCGAATCAGAACATGGGCTCAGAATCCGTAGTCCGGACTCAAGCTCAGACAAACACAGACCACTGAATACATAACAGGACTCATTACTTGAATCCCTCCCAAAGAGTTGCCGCCAGTGCTAGCCCTACTCAGAGTAGACCCACTGAAATGAATAGACATGACTAATTTAGGTTTGTTAATTTCAATGGCCCTTCTCAGAGCAGAACTTAGTTGAATACGACCTCATAACAATAATGATATTGGTTAAAAAAAATCACCTTTTTAAAATGCAATTTACAAACGTACCACAAATCAGCTAAAAATAGTTTAAAAACAGCATAAAAACAACTGAAGATAGGGTGTTCCCTCTTTAAAATCAAAGTAAACATCTAAGACCAAGACCAGGTGGACAAGCTAGGCAAAACAAAAATGTCTTCAGTTGTTTTCAGAAGGCGCAGTTAGTGGGTGCCTGTCATATTTCAACAGGGATGCTTTTCCACAGAACAGGGGCGGGCAAAAGCTCTACTCCACATTTCTCTGGAGCAGTCTTTAAAGAGAAACTACACTGCAGAGTAGAGCGATTTAACTGGGTGTATAAGGGATAGTGCAGTCTCTCAAGTTACCTTGTACTGAACTGGATCTAACATTACATGTTAGTGACAAAACCTGGAGCTTAACCCAGCAGACGACTGGTAGACAGTGCAAATCCCCCGAACAAGGTGTTATATGTTGGTGGCATTTATATTAAAGGTTCCTATCACCCTCCATGCCTAAATTTTATCTGACTGATTTAAAACTGATTGCAGCAGTCTCGTGAGAAGAAAACCAACAAATATTTAAATGCATTCGTACAATATCAGAGGCAATGATCCCCTTTCCTCCTTCTCTATCAGCTGTGCCAGGGATTGGCATCAAGGCGACAGGGGGATGAGAATTCCACGTAATCCACCTGATTTACGATTTCTGGTGTGGCACTTTGAAAAAGGACAGCCGTTCAATATGCAACATTTAGCTCTATCTTAGGTACTTATCTTCGCCTAGATGCCATAAAGTCTAACTCTTAAATAATATTTTAACACAATTCCGTGATCATTTAAAAAAAGGTAGATTAAAGATTTGTTTGTAATGTTTTGGGTTTCTTTTTCTTTTTCTTTCTTTTTTTTTGCAGCCTAGCGTTTAGCACTGAAATTGTGATCTGCTGAACAGTGACGTGTAAATACCAGTTCCGGTTTCACAAGGAATCAATTAATTATTAATTTTTTTATGGCGTAGTTGCCGTTTCACATCTTCTTGGCTGTGCAACACACAGTGTTTGCCATTAAATTCTGAAGAATGTGCAGGGGCAAAGCAAGGCCTCCTTATATTAGTTATTTCTGTGTAAAAAATAACATACATATGTTCAGGGTCAGGCTGAAGGCTGTGGGTGGCCATCGCTCTTTTCCAGGCATGGCCAAACTTGGCCTGCCAGCTGTTTTGGGACTACAACTCCCATCAACCCTAGCTAACAGGACCGGTGGTCGGGGATGATGGGAATTGTAGTCCCAAAACAGCTGGAGGGCCGAGTTTGGCCATGCCTGCTCTATACTATATTTGCACTTGATTATCATCAGGCCACACCCCCATTGGAAGATTGGCGCTGCTGCATCACAATCCTGAGTTTGCATGAAGTCAGGGCAGCGTAGGTGGACGGAAAGAGGAGGCAGTTTGCACTACAGCAGTGGTCACGGCATGGGAGCAAAAGGGGAGACACACTGAATGGGGGAAAAAACAATTGTTTAAAACATGGGTAGGCAAATTAAAGCCCAGGTGCCGGCTCTGGCCCAATTGCCTTCTAAATCTGGCCTGCAGACGGTCCGGGAATCAGAGTGTTTTTACATGAGGAGAATGTGTCCTTTTATTTAAAATGCGTCTCTGGGTTATTTGAGGGCCTGCCTGGTGTTTTTACATGAGCAGAATGTGTCCTTTTATTTAAAATGCATCTCTGGGTTATTTGTGGGGCATAGGAATTTATTTACACAGACACCCCAAATATAGTCCAGCCCCCCACAAGGTCTGAGGGACAGTGGACCAGCCCCCTGCTGAAAAAGTCTGCTGAGCCCTGGTTTAAAACAATAAATGGATTGCAAAGGGAGAAACACTGAGGAGGTTTTTATTTTTTAAAAAATAAATTAACAAGGAAAAACGCCAGAAATTGGTACTGCGCAAAAGCTAACATGTAAACGCCAGCCTGGTTACAACAGAACCTTTCCCAACTTCCTTCATGCTCTACTCTCTCATTGTTTAAAACTGCCGTTTCCCCTCCCGCAGGCTGCACCTAGTAGGTACTGCAGTGTGAAAGGAACTGCAGTGTCAATAGGAATTGCCCCTTCCACTCGACAGCTGTCAATCACAGACCGGTGCGGAGGCCAGATGAAACAATTCATTTTGGTTTCTCAAAGGCCAGTGGAGGGCTAGTGAATAAGGGGGAAGATTGATATCCCAAGGTTGGGAGCTCAACATGCTGGGTGTTGCAAAAGAGAAGCCCCACTTTTTCTTTCTTTCACCCAACCATCCTTCCTTCTAACACAGCAGGACCTCTCCGCCTGATCTTTGTGGACTGGCAGAATCATATGTTTAGTCATGTTTAGATATCCTGGTCTCATGCCATTTAGTGTAAGCCGTATTTAAAACGTATCACTGAAGTTCAGAGAGTTCACTGGTGGACTAGTGAGCATTTACTCATGAGGATAAACCTTCTTTCCCCTCCTACTGTCCCCAACCACCAGGGATTGTCATGGCAATCAGGCGATAATCCCAGGTGATTAATCACCCTGGAAAATTTGTAAAACCCCCCAAAACCCCAAATAAAATGGAGGTAAGTGGAATTTGCTGCCAAGGAGTGTGGTGGAGTCTCCTTCTTTGGAGGTCTTTAAGCAGAGGCTTGACAACCATATGTCAGGAGTGCTCTGATGGTGTTTCCTGCTTGGCAGGGGGTTGGACCCGATGGCCCTTGTGGTCTCTTCCAACTCTATGATTCTATGATTCTAAGTGTGAATTTCGAAGAACCGTTGTGTTTCAGTTTGAACATTGTTTCAGAAAATGCACATTCAGTAAGTCCATCTTTAAATGCCAATTAAATCAAATTTACTTCCCACATTTACCCATCACTGCAGCCCCTGGAGAATATATGGTGATCCAGTTTTTGGGCTGAAAAATATGAGCCACCCCTGAAATGGGGCTACTGATTGCTTCCCCTGACCAGTAAATAAATACACATAGCTTCTGCTATCTGCATGCTTGCTATATGATTTTCTGTGAACGCATTGTGTTTGTTAACCAGACCTACAAGTAAATAGATAGATTGATGAACAATAGATAGATAGATAGATAGATAGATGCCCCAAATGTTTTGGAAAATCAGCTGAACAAACTGATAATAGATCTTCTTGAGCCCCTTCGCATTTGTTTCCATTTTCTTCATTTTTTAAAATAACCTTCACTAAAACATGGAACTTTGCCATATCTAAGGTTAGCAACAGAAAGTGTGCCCTGTCTTATCAGATACTTGCTCTTGATTAGGAGATGCAAATAGTGGGGATGGAGGCCGTATCTTTTGTTTCCTGAATCCTTTCCGTTTAGGACAATGCTATTACGTGCCTGCAGGAGTCGGAGAATAAGAAGAAGGTGGGGAGGGAACAAAGTGCTGGACCTGAGTATGAAAAACCGATGCTGTTAAAATCCAAAGAATTTGCTCTCACCTAAATACTGCCTTTAAATTCACCTCATTCTTCAAAGTTGACACAAGGCCTGGTTTTCTAAATTGCGCATCTATCGTTAAGTTTGCATGTCAGCGATATCTATTTTCTGGGAGTCTGCAGCTTGACTACAAAAATTTGTGGTTTTTTTTTTCTTAAATCCAAAACTTGGCAAGCACACAAATGCTCAAGGAAAAATGGGTAAGTGCAAGGGGGGGGGGGAGAGGCTGAACTGATTCAATATTATAAGAGTAAAGAGGGATGCAGAGGGTTTTTTTGTTTGTTTTTACAGTCCTTTAAAAAAGTGGCCCTGATCCTTCATGCGGGCGGAGCGACAAACACTTTTGCACAGTATATTAACCTCAACGGAGACAGCAGGTTCCTCAAGATGGATGAATTCCTTAATATACCGTGGCATATTTATCACAAATAATATAAAATTATGCAGCCCTCTTAATGGCAAAAGCATAGGGCACCATCCAATGCGCTCAGTGCCACTAGCATAAGGATTTATGCTTGCGTAAGGGAACTTTCCCCTCTTTCCTCCCCCCCCCCAGTGCATCCATGCCCTCCCCAAATCTGCTATGGAGAAGTGTTTTTTTTTGGGGGGGTGAGAAACCCCAGAACATATTTAGGGACGGCATGGGGAGGAGAGCAGGTGTGTTGCGTTGCACAACTATAAATCCTTCTACCAACAGAATGGGTTACTTGGCGTTACATTGGATACAACCAGTATTTTTCTACAAGAAGTGCTGCTGCGAGTGGAGTGGGGGCTTTCTCAGTTAAGGGCTGGGAGGTTTCTTCCCTATGCCTCAGCTCTATGGGTCAAGGAAGCTGCTCTGCCTCTCTGGCTGGAAGGACAAAGCAGCTTTTCCATGTGTCATCAGTTAGAAGAAGAAGAAGAAGAGTTTGGATTTGATATCCCGCCTTTCACTCCCCTTCAGGAGTCTCAAAGCGGCTAACATTCTCCTTTCCCTTCCTCCCCCACAACAAACACTCTGTGAGGTGAGTGGGGCTGAGAGACTTCAAAGAAGTGTGACTGGCCCAAGGTCACCCAGCAGCTGCAAGTGGAGGAGCGGAGACGCGAACCCGGTTACCCAGATTACGTGACTACCGCTCTTAACCACTACACCACACTTAGCAGGGATGTAGAAGAGCCCTAGCAAAGCCTGCTTGCAAGGAGACGCTCTCCGGAGCCTGCGTAGATGATGTCTGGTCCAGGCTCCGGGGAGAGTCTCCTTGTGAGGTGGAAGTGCAGTGGGTCTTTCCTGAGGTTGGTCAGGTGCTTCCCACCTGAGATGTGCCGGAGCGCAGCCCTGGATTACGACCCTTTGAATCCAGCCAGTTTAAACCTATTCAGTGTTACAGAAAGCAACTTGCGCCAGCCCTAGCAACTCAAAATTCCACAATGAGGTGCAACTGATTTGGTGTCAGGGGTACAGAATCACAGAACTGCAGAGCTGGAAGGGACCCCCAAGGGTAATCTAGTCTGCCTGCTGCAACGCAGGAATCACAGCTGAAGAATCTCGTGACATGGCCACCCAACCTCCATTTTTAAGCTTCCTAATGTTCTTCCTGACAAACCTAGACAACATCTTTAAAAAGCAGAGACATCACCTTGCCAACAAAGGTCCGTATAGTAAGAGCTATGGTTTTCCCAGTAGTGATGTATGGAAGTGAGAGCTGGACCATAAAGAAGGCTGATCGCCGAAGAATTGATGCCTTTGAATTATGGTGCTGGAGGAGACTCTTGAGAGTCCCATGGACTGCAAGAAGATCAAACCTCTCCATTCTGAAGGAAATCAGCCCTGAGTGCTCACTGGAAGGACAGATCCTGAAGCTGAGGCTCCAGTACTTTGGCCACCTCATGAGAAGAGAAGGCTCCCTGGAAAAGGCCCTATTGTTGGGAAAGATGGAGGGCACAAGGAGAAGGGGACAACAGAGGACGAGATGGTTGGACAGTGTTCTCGAAGCTACAAACATGAGTCTGACCAAACTGCAGGAGGCAGTGGAAGACAGGAGTGCCTGGCGTGCTATGGTCCATGGGGTCACGAAGAGTTGGACACGACTAAACGACTAAACAACTAAACAACAACAACAAATGTCCTTCCTAATGTTTAGTTGAAATCTCCTTGCTTGTAATTTGGTACTGTTAGGCATTGACCAAGGTAGCCCAAGCCCAATATCTTTTAAGGTAGTAAAACTGGTAAAACTGCAGCGGAAGGGAAACAGTGTTGCATGTGATCCATTTTTAGGCAGGGCATGAAATGATACCTAGTTACGTCCCCACAGGAATGTGCCTCCTTGAGAAAAGATGAGCAGAGGCTATCGCTTTCCCCTGTTTTTCCTTTCAGGGAGCACAAACTGTTAAGATGACTCTGAAATTTGCATTCAAGTCAGTTCCAGAGCCATAAAGAGCCGCATGCTCATTTTTAGCACAAAAGTTCTAATTCTTGGAGCTCCGCATTCAAAGCCATATGCCAGTTTCTGCACCTGCAGATGCACTGAGTAAACACTCTCTTCTATAGCATATGAATCTGAATTGAAGTCCCGTACCAATCAATATGTTCAATGCGCTTGCAATTAAAAACAATTCAAAAATTGTATCAGAAATGACCAAAATATTTGTCCCTTTTTATGCAGCTCCCCGGCTTCCCAGAATTCTGATAAATAACTCCGTGCAATGCTAAGACTTTGAATTAATACTGTGCCAACTCCAAGGGTGCACAGGAAAATGTTTTTCATGTTGTAGTTCCATTCATTTTCATTATCAGACTTCATTTGTTTTGCTATTGATTGGTTAATTCAGCATTCATTTTGTTATACCCATTCATTCCCTCTCCTCTTTTTTGGCAAGGTGGGGCATAGAACTGATTTCGGCAGCTGTCTTCTAGAGGCTGCCATTTTATTCTTCCAGAAGGTATGGCCTCCATAAAAAGAAAATGGCAGCCTTCCCTGATTCCGGCTAGAGAAAGTAAGCCCCCCATAACCTGTATGAGTGATAAGCACAAATGGATGATCTAAGAACACAAGAAGAGCTTGCTGGATCAGGCCAATCAGGTGCCTCTGGGAAGCTTGCAATCAGGATTTGAGCACAAGAGGACTCTGCCTTCCTGTGGTTCCCAGCAACTGCTATTCAGAAGTATTGTGCCTCTAACCCTCAAGGCAGAACATAGCCATTAGGAATAGTAGCCAGTCAGTGGCTGAGCATTTCTTGCTGTTGTCTGGGTGCGTGCGCATACACGGGGTGCACTGCCAGAGCCCCCCACAGAAGCCAAGCAGGGCTGCTCTGGGCCACCTGCCTGGCCGCAAAGTGGGGAGCCTGGGCCAGCCAACTGCTTTGAAGTGTGCATTCACAGCGCCCCTGTGAGCGGTGGTGCTGTGGCCTAAACCACTGAGCCTCTTGGGCTTGCCAATCCGAAGGTTGGCAGTTCGAATCTGCATGAGCTCTTGTTGCTTTGCCCCAGCTCCTGCCAACCTAGAAGTTCAAAAGCACACCAGTGCAAGTAGATGAATAGGTACCGCTCTAGCAGGAAGGTAAACAGCGTTTCCGTGCGCTCACGGTGTTCTGTTGCACCAGAAGTGGTTTAGTCATGACCTGGAAGGCTGTTTGTGGACAAACGCTGGCTCCCTTGGCCTGAAAGCAAGATGAGCGCTGCAACACCATCGTCATCTTTGACTGGACTTAACCGTCCAGGGGTCCTTTACCTTTTACCTGCTTTGAGAAACTTGCAGAAGTGGTGCAGTGCTGGCAGGGTACATGCCTGCTACATCCTTCTCAAGCTGCCCTCCAGCTGGAGGGTGGCATGAGGAATGTGACCCCCCCAAGAAAACAGTGCCCAAGATTACAGCCCCCCCAGTCCCACCCATGCTACACTTTTGCAGCTAATCTATATCCTGTCCTTCTCCCCCAAGGAGCCCATGCAGATGTTCAATTAAACCCATGCACATAGCTCAGTGCTCTCCTTCCTTGCCCTGGATGTGTCATCTGAATAGGACTTTATTCTGGCAGACTGGCATGGCAACAGATCTCTATCATCATCACACTATTTAAACATGAGACAGCCCCCTACAAAGATGGGTTGACAAGGAAGCGTGCAAGAGACCTCGGCGATGTTCAAGGAAGCAAATAACTCTTTCCTATCATCCGAGGGGAGCTTTTGGGTAAAGGTGAGCATCTCTTCAAGGTAACATCATCCTAACGAAACCAACAGTTGCCAGGAGATGCCCTCTGGTGAACATGTCAGGGCTGAGTTCCTGCTGTCTGAAGTTTGTTTATTTAGTTGTCATAATGGTCGCAGCTGTCAGAGGGGGAAAAAACTAATCAGGAGACAAAGATGAATGGAGAAGACTGTAAGAAAAGGTCCTTTTCTACACTGCTCCAGCACAAATAATCTCTATCTCCAGCTGATGTGTAGCATCACTTTGATTCCCTAAAGGGAGCACTCTAAGGTGTTTGTGTGAAATCCTAGCTATGTCCGTTGCTGCTTGATAACATGCAAAACAAAAATAAAACCAGCCCCCAAATTTCAGCCTTTTGCTGTCACATCCTGCCAGAATCATTTTAATATGCATGGCAAACATATTAATTCATTCTGAAACTTTTTGTTTTGGTTTTAAAAATATGACTCCTGAACATCTTTAGACCCAAGAAAGCTATTTGCTTTCCAGCTTTTAGTTTCTACAGCTTTTTTTCCAGACTGCAATTTTGGCTTCCACTTGGCCGCCTATGCAGGTCAGGGCAGATTTGGTTCATACATCGAGATGAAAAAGATAAATGTAGGTCAATGAGTGCTTGCAATATGGGCTGCAAAGTCCAACATATATCTTGGGTGCGTGTTGCAACAAGGAGGGAGGGAGTCATCTTTCACTAAAAAAATAATTGGTGAACTTACTCACCCATTGCAACCTCAAGCTCGACAGCTTCACTTCAAATGATATGCACTTTCCTTGCAATGCAGGGATGCTGGAGGGCAGGAAAATGCCCACTATGTGTCAACCTTGTAATTGCTTCTTGGAGAAAGAATGGTGCAGAGACCAGTGGACCTTTTGCTTCCTCAATGAAAGGGGCCACAGCTCAGTGCTAGGTGTCTTGCTTTGCAGGCAGAAGGTCCCGGGTTCAACCCCTGGAATCTCCAGGTAGGGCTGAGAAAAGATTCATATATGGAACCATGGAGAGCTGCTGCCAGTCAGAGTGGTCAGTACTGAGTAAGATGGACCAGTGGTCTAGCTCAATATAAATGCCACTTCCCATATTCTTGTATTTTAAGACAGCATCTTAAAAAGCAGAGACATCACCTTGCCAACAATGGTCCGTATAGTTAAAGTTATGGTTTTCCCAGTAGTGATGTATGGAAGTGAGAGCTGGACCATAAAGAAGAATTGATGCTATATTGAATATATATAAAAGGATGTCACATAGAGGAGGGAGAAAGGTTGTTTTCTGCTGCTCCAGAGAAGCGGACATGGAGCAATGGATCCAAACTACAAGAAAGAAGATTCCACCTAAACATTAGGAAGAACTTCCTGACAGTAAGAGCTGTTTGACAGTGGAATTTGCTGCCAAGGAGTGTGGTGGAGTCTTCTTCTTTGGAGGTCTTTAAGCAGAGGCTTGACAACCATATGTCAGGAGTGCTCTGATGGTGTTTCCTGCTTGGCAGGGGGTTGGACTCGATGGCCCTTGTGGTCTCTTCCAACTCTATGATTCTATGATTCTATGAATTATGGCGCTGGAGGAGACTCTTGAGAGTCCCATGGACTGCAAAAAGATCAAACCTCTCCATTCTGAAGGAAATCAGCCCTGAGTGCTCACTGGAGGGACCTGACCCAGGGGGGCAAAGCTGCACCAGGCACAAGCGCCACAGCCAAGGCGCAGCTCCTTCTGGTGTGGAGCCAGGATCAGATGAAGGAGCTTGATGCAGGGGGGCCTGTTTGTGCCTCCTCTCAAAATTGTGCCCGGGGCCATGGCACCCAGGGCTCTGCCTCCTCTGGTCCTTTCCTCAGAGGGTAGAGACCTTCCTTCCCTCCTCCCTCCCATTGTAACCTTCTCTGCTTTCCAGGCACCTTTACTCAACCTGCAAGGAGTTGCAGGGGGTGGTATCTGCCTAACCCAAAGCTCTTTCATGGCTAGGGGGTAGAGCAAGCAAATTAGGAGGCACTGGGCAGGTTGTGATACTGAGTGAGCCCAGTGCCAACTGTTTGAGAAAGACTGTGTTGGCAAGTTTAAAGAACCCCCCCCCCCTAGATGAATCAGGGTTCATGCTACATTCCCACCATGCCCTGGACAAAACTGTTCTGCGAACGTTAAGGAAAGACGAATCTGGAAGTGCTGTATCCTGGTTAGAAACGGCCCCAGATCACAGCCTACCCCATTTTGACCTAGCAGGGGCATTCTGTTTAGGTAGGATGCAAAGGGATTTAGATTCCGGTCCAGGGTCTTTCGTAAGCAGAAGCTGCAGATGGTGATAAAACTATGTGTCAAGGTTTTTGCGAAGTGGATTTGTAGCCCTGTAGGGAGAAAGGTGAAAGCATGAAATATGTTTAATTTTATCGTGTGCTGCAGTCATATTTGTATCCAAGAGGGGAAGGGGCACTCTTTGCCTCTGAGGCAGCCAGGCTCACGTATAGCACTATTTTTCTGCCTTGTGTCCTATTTATATGGCTCTATGTGGCTTCAGAAAAAAATAAAATAAACATCTCTTTTTTCAGTAGCAAATGTCAGCCCATTTCAGGTTTCCACTGGCAGAAGAAACTGGCTTAGCTGTAACAGTTCCCCTGTTTCTTGGGGTGATCCATTATTGAATCAATGCTCTTTAATGCGGAATGCATACTGAGCCTGGTTGGTCCACAAGAGGGGAAGACATGGGGCGAACAAGCACCATGTGACACATCGCCCCGTCCTCTGGCCAGTCATTGCTGGATCCAAATGCTCGTTTGAAAGAACATCACTTTCCACATTAAAGTTCTCACCACAGCTGCTAATCTCTTAGATAAAGGTAAAGGTAAAGGGACCCCTGGAGGGACGCGGGTGGCGCTGTGGGTTAAACCACAGAGCCTAGGGCTTGCCGATCAGAAGGTCGGCGGTTCGAATCCCCGTGACAGGGTGAGCTCCTGTTGCTCGGTCCCTGCTCCTGCCAACCTAGCAGTTCGAAGGCACGTCAAAGTGCAAGTAGATAAATAGGTACCGCTCTGGCGGGAAAGTAAACGGCGTTTCCATGCGCTGCTCTGGCTCACCAGAAGCGGCTTAGTCATGCTGGCCACATGACTCAGAAGCTGTACACCGGCTCCCTTGGCCAATAAGGCAAGACGAGCACCACAACCCCAGAGTCGGCCACGACTGGACCTAATAGTCAGGGGTCCCTTTACCTTCCCGCCGGAGCAGTACCTATTGATCTACTTGCACTTTGACGTGCTTTCGAACTGCTAGGTTGGCAGGAGCAGGGACCGAGCAACAGGAGCTCATCCCGTCACGGGGATTCGAACCGCCGACCTTCTGATCGGGAAGTCCTAGGCTCTGCCGTTTAACCCACAGCACCACCCGCGTCCCTTAATCTCCTGGATAGACTACTGCAATTGACTCTATGTGGTGCTGCCCTTGAAGAAGGTCCAAAAGCTGCTGCTTATGCAAAATGTGAATGCTCAGTTGCTGAGTGGATCACTGGTCCTGAAAAAGTTGAACTTGAGAACCAAATACTCAGATGTTATTGAGTTGCAGCTCCCATCAGCTCCAGACAACATGGCCAATGGACAGGGATGCTGGGAGTTCAACGCCTGGAGGGTAGCAGGCTGGAGGAAGCTGTGTGACTAATCCTGCAACTTAAGATGGCGCAGGGGTAGAATGAAGAAATGGGATTCTAAACAAAATGTTTCCCGCTCCCCCCTTTCTGGAGTCTATTGCATAGCATCAGTTGCTTTTCACATCAAACAAAGAGGGAAGCACTCTACTTTTCTCATCTTGACAGCAAAGAACATCTTCTACCTGCATTTGAATAATGTGAATATATTAATTAAGGTTGATAATGGTTCTTAATGATATCCATCAGCAATGGAATGAGGCTATATTTATCTTTACTTTTGTAAAAATGAGATGCCTAAATATAATTCCCCATATTATGAAGGCCTGAAGCTATGCAAACTTTCTGTCTTTTATTAAGCATGCTTTGTACAACGAGAGTTTTAAAGAAACAGGTATTTTCTCAAGGGGCAGGTTGTATCATGCACCAAGCTTATTGGGAAACATCAGCATGAAACGGGCTGTTCATGGCTACAGCTGAAGCTACTGCTATGGACAGCTGGACAAAGCACAATTTCAATTCCATAGAAATGGGTGTTGGTCTTCTCCATACACAGCCCATGGATGCTTGTGTATGATGGGATGGTACAGTTCCATCTTCCATTCAAGAGTCTGAAGATCTCTGCATTCAAACGGTCCAGGTTAAATCTCTGGCCATCTCTAGGTAAGGTAAAGACTGGGATTGTTCCCTCTCTGAAACACACAGAGAGGCTGCCAATTAGTGTACACCAGCTTGTCTCATTTGCAAGGATAAAATCCAGTCTGAAATCCTGAGGACAGGTGTTGCCTATCCACGCAGGTAATACTCAGTAAGATGGACCAATGGTATAACTCAGTACATGGTAGCTCCCCTGAGCATCAGGTATCTACATACTACCAGGATCTCAGTGGCAGTGGTGGACCTTAGGGTCTTAAATTTCAGTGGCACTCAGTGCAACACCAAAATTCTCCCTGGCCTCTGGTGCTCCATTCTAAATAATAGTTGTGGTATTCCCTGCAGTGCCCAGTTCAACCAAAGCGGTCATGTTATCCTAAATCCACCTTTGTCCGTGGCCTACAAGGCTTCCTCTGACTCTATGATTTTAGCATTTGACTGGTCAACTGACATTCCACTTATCGGTTCTTCACATGTGAGACTCTGTGATCAAAGATTCTAAATGAGAAATTTTATTTTCCCTACAGGAAGATCTGGCAAATGCTGCTTCTCATTATTCTGGCCAGAGTTCTGTCAGAACAAAACGCAGCAAAACTTTATTTAAACATTTGCAGATGAAATAAATCGAGGACGGTTGTCTAACAGTGCATTAGTAATTACCCCATACATTAATCAAAACAGACAACACGCCTTCTAACGAATGCCTTTTCTCACCTTTAGAACAGTTTTGGAGTGTCTTGTTCACCTACTTATTAGTCCATAAATATTCTAATTAGGCTCCTACTCCAGATGAATAGGATTAGCAATAAAGACATTTTAGACTAGGTACAAAAGAGATACTCCAAACTTCCCTGTCTTGTCTTCAGCTCTCCTGACATTTATAATCATGTAGAAATGTTAAATTTACATAGCTTTGCCTGGTTAGACATGGTTGTAATTATCCCCCCTGCCCAAGTATGCCTCCCCACTGTCAAAATAGGAAGACAAAAGCTGAGAATGGAAATGACAACTGGTGGGGAGAACACCTTTATAACCCCCTTTCTCAATATGAAATCTGACATTTTATGTTTGAAATTAGCGTTCCTTAAATCCCAGATACAATCAGTATGAATCAACACATCAGAGAGGAATACACAAACAACCATGATGGCTATACATTGCCCTCTATGGCTGCAAGCAGTTATGTTTCCTAATACCAGTTGCTGGAAGTCATGGGAGAGGAGAGCACTTTTGTGCTCGGATCCTGCTTATGGAATTCCCACAGGCATCTGGTTGGACGCTGCAAGAATAGGATGCTGGATGGGTCACTGGTCAGATCCAGCAGGCTCTTTTCGCATTGGGTAATTTGTATATTTTTGGGAGAATGTTTCTTGAGTAGGGTTACCGGACGTCCCTGGTTCCTGGGGAGAGTCCCCAGATTCACCAATCTGTCCCCGGACAAAATCTGTCCCCGGATTTTAATTAACGTCCCCGGATTTATGCCTGGGGACTTCCGGTGAGGCAACATGGTGGGTGCCATGGCAGCGAGCAGCACCGGAGGTCCCAGCCACGTCAAAGTTCCAGCCAGCCAATCCGCTGGTGGGGGGTGGGGCTATTTAAACTGAGGTGTGAGCCAGAGAACTTCCTTCTGGCTCGTTTCCTCAATCAACGCTCGCCCTGCAATCACGCAGAGCTCTGCGCACCCGAGTTCGGGGATGGGTGGGTGAGCGAGGCACTGAGGCAGTGAAGAAGAGGATGAGAAGCCTAGAAAAGAGCTGTGCTGTGTTGCAAGACAGACAGACAGACAGACAGACAGACAGAGAGAGAGAGAGAGAGAGAGAGAAGGGGCCTTGTGTGTGTGTTTTAATGCATGTTTTCCCAAGACCAGTGAGCGCCTTTACTCAATCTCTCTCCCTCCCCAAACTCTTTTTTCTTGGGCGTTTGTGTGTTTGTAGATTGGCTTCTCTGCCTGCCTTCTGTCGAGGTGCGTACCTGACAATTTTGGGGTTCCTCCCCCCTAAAAAATGTCAAGAACTCTGGGCAACCCTTTCCTAAAATAATAAAGCATGTTTTTTTTACTTAAAAAGTGTCCCCGGATTCCTTGAAAAAAAATCTGGTAACCATATTCTTGAGTGTGTCTGTGATATGTTTTGTATTTGTGGTATTGTGGAAAATCTCCCTATACAGTCAAACCTTGGATCCCAAATGCCTCTGTTTTGGAACGTTTCAGCTCCCGAACGTCGAAAACCAGGAAGTAAATGCTCCGGTTTTTTAATCTTTTGTGGAAGACGGACGTCTGACGTGGCCTGCGCTTGAGTGCAGGAAGCTCCTGCAACCAATCGGAAGCTGCGCCTCAATTGTCAAACATTTCGGAAGCTGAATGGGCTTCCGGAACAGATTACTGTACGTTTGACAACCGAGGTTTGACCATATTGAGTCAGACAATTGGTCCATCTAGCTCAGTTCTTTCTATACAGACTGGTGGTAACTCTCCAGGGTTTTAGATAGGTATCTCTCCAACCCTACTCAGAGAAGACAAGGACAGAACCCTGGTCCTAATTAGCAGCTCTGTGATTGCTTGATCAGTTTGCAACCCAGCCTACTTTTACTTGGTACAGAGAAATGCCAAAAGGGGATTGTCTGATGATGCGATGAACATGGGTTCAAGCTGCATCTGTTCATTGACCTTTTCATTGATGCATGCTATAGAAGTTGAGCAAGTAGGTCTTTTCCCCCAAACACTGATAGGAGACGCTTCAGCTGCTGAGCAGATGTGAGTGTCATCGGTGTTAAGGGAGATCTGCTCTGCATATGGATACAGACACTTTTTTTCATAAACTCCAGGGATAAACTTTCATCATTCAAATCAGATTCTGGGACTGCGTCTTAGTTCAAGTTTAAAAGCAGATCAATACCCTTGTCGCAAGTAAAATAGAGTTGGATATAATCAACTCTTGTCTTGTTCCTTTCTAATATAATTTTCCACCATATTAACAGCCCTTTATGATAGCTCGCCATCTTTCAAACAGATATAATTCAAAATCACTACATAGTTGAATTGGATTAATTTTGTGACGTACACCCTCATGTACACACACACACACACACAAGTCCTTTCTCCAGGAATGGAATGTTTCATTTCATTACCCAGCTAGGATTATGGATCTGTTTTGTGGGTCAGTGATAAGGTAATATAGGCAAGGCCAGGGCTGCTGGCACACAGAGGAGTGATGCACAACACCTTGCAAGGGAGCTATTTCCAAAATTAAAGGAGCTAACACATTTCACTGCCCAAATAAGGAAAAGGGAGCATAGCTTGGTGCAAGGTAGAGGTTGGGGAACACTTTCAAGGGCTGCATTCCCTCCAGTGGAGATGGATTTAGGGCAAGTGGGACAAGTTCCAGCACACTGGGTGCCAAGCCTAGGGTTTGCCACAGAATGTCACAACTATGACATAGTGAATTGAGCAGAACGGAAGCCGAGGGACGCCACAAATTGTGGCCTTGCACAGGGCGCTGCTTAAATCTGAAAGACCAAAGGCTGCCTCTGCCTCCAGGGGTTGTAAGTGATTGTAAGTTGTAAGTGATTGGTGGGGCCAGGGGCAAAAGTGGGTGGAACAATGGTTTATTTATTTGTTTCATAAAATTGTAAAAACCAACAAACCTCAAAGCGATTTCCAAAATTTAAAACAACGAGGAGACTCTTTGTACAACTGGCTATATTTCAGCCATGCTAAAGCCAGAGAGTTCTACACACACACACACACACACACACACACACACACACACCCTCTATCCAGGTAATCAAGAAGAATTATCGCAGTTCAAGAACACATTCCAGTCTGGCAAAAGCACCTGACGATGGCTTGAAGCAGAACCATTGTTAGGTGTAGCTTGGGGAGGAGATGTGGCCTTGGGGAGAGTCCCAGAGGTTGGACAGAGAAGCCCTGAGGACCACATTTGGACCCTGAGCCTGATGTTCCCCACTCATGTGGTGGAGCATTTCCTCTGCAGGCCGAGTTATTTGTTTGTTTGTTTGTTTGTTTGTTTATTATTCCCCACCTACCTGGTTGGGTTTCCCCAGCCATTCTGGGCGGCTTACAACATATCTAACAACATGATTAAAAACATTAATCCTTAAAAATTTCCCTAAACAGGGCTTCCTTCAGATGTCTTCTAAAAGTCAGATAGTTGTTCATTTCCTTGACATCTGATGGCTGGGTGTCACTACTGAGAAGGCCCTCTGCCTGGTTCCCTGTAACTTTGCTTTTCACAGTGAGGGAACCAGGAGAGGACCTCAGTGTCCGGGCTGAGCTCAGTGGAGTCGCTCCTTCAGGTATAGTGGGCTGAGGCTGTTTAGGGCTTTAAAGGTCCGCACCAACACTTTGAATTGTGCTCGGAATACCCCAATTCCGTCTTCTGCACCTGCATTTACTAAGCTGAGGAAGATGTCTCTGCCTGACATTTTGAACAGTGGTCAGCTGGAAAAGACAGTTTTATCAAAGGGGACACTCTCATGGGCAAACTTTGCAACAGGAGAGCTCCCATTGCTCTTGAGCTGCTCCCATTAATTTCAGTGAGGCTTGCACAAGAGGAAGAAGGTGGATTGTGCCCCCTTTGTTTCCTCCGGTATTTTCAGACCCACTTCCTGCCAGCCAAGCGCCTGTCATACATTTCACACTAATGCCACGACGATAAAGGCATTGTCCTGTGATGATGACCAGTCGCCGCCCGACTGCTTCTTCAACAACTGCCGTGCGACCCTCCAGATGATTCTTTCAGATTTCATTTCAGCTCGGAGGGCGTCGGAGAGAATTCAGAAAAGAGCTCAGTACCTCACATCGCTTGGCTTGTTTCCTTATTTATAAAACCTGGGGAGCCACTAGAGAACATTTCAGCGGTGCTTAAGGAACTTCCGAACACGGGATTACGGCTTGCGTCCTGGGCTCCCAGTGGAGTATAACCATTGCCTGGCTCGAGAAAATGTCACAATTTATCAGGTAATTGCCTCCTGTTAGATGATAATGCATTAGCAGTAGGCTTTCAATAATATCACCTCAGATCATGACATAGCACTCTTCCTGAATAGTAATAATCTTCGCTTTCAGAATAAGTGGTGGCGTGCAAGCCAGCTGCTGGAATATCTGTCAGGAGCAACACAAGTGCACTAAAAACAAAGTGTTTGCAGTCGCTGGTTTGGTGTACGGGAGGGAGGGTGGGTGGAAGCAAAGGGGAAGGCGAAACAAAACGCAATAGCAGTGTGAGGTTATTCTGCTAACATATGCATCCATCCAGCTACTGCATTGTTGTGATTATTATTATCGCTATTACTATGACTATCGTCACCGCTGTTTATGAATCACTTCCTATGAAGCATCTCAGAATGATGTGACTGCACAATAAAAGCATATATAAATCAGTTGCATATATAAAAACAGTTTGAAATCAAATGCAGGGGTAGAAAAAAATCCACTTAGGTTTGTTGAAAGAGAACAGTGTCTTTTTTCTCCCCCCCCTTTTAAATAAGTACATCTATCTATCAATGCCTTCTGGATCTTGCCCTTCCAATAAGGAGCTCCAGGGGTGTGTGCATGGGTTTTTTGCTTTCACAACAACCCCATGAAGGAGTTGATTTTGGGAGACAGTATGGGTGCCTCCAGATGGGGGCTTAATTTGCAAATGCATTGCTGTTGAGTTACAACAACAGGGTTGTTGTTGTTGTTGTTGTTGTTGGGCTTTGTTAAGAAGATTTTCCTCAGAAAGGGTAAATCTGGTGTTGTACAGGCTGAAATTTTGATGTCAACAACTTCAAGTTGGTGCTGCAAAAACACTTGCATGCACGCGGAGTACTGATGCCACAATAAGCAACCATCTGGAAGCACCCTGAGTGTCTCAGCTGGGATGGATCCAGCTGCTCAGAGGCAGAACACAAGGCGAAGATGAATTTATTTTTTTAATGAAAACCTTTTGCTTCATGGTTTGGGGTGGGTGGGGAGAAGTTGGTGCCTGAAACTTGGAGAAACTTGGGAGAGGTAGCCAACATAGTGCTCAAAGGCCTAGGTGCAAGCTGCATAGTTTTGTAGCAGCCTGCTGTCAGATACGCTGGCAGGCACAGGAGTTTCCCCTTCTCTGAGAGCTTCTGATATGAATTATTGAGCCTCTGGCAGGTTTATAGCCCATTTTATTTACAACAACGTACAGAGAGCAGCCCCGGGCTACCCTCCACCAGAATAGCAGTTGGTCACTCTGAATCCCCTCTCCTTCCGCAACAAGGAGTGCAGCAGCGTCCAGTTTTCCCTCCCCTGTACTTCCATTGTTCTTTAACCCTTTCAACCCTCCAAGCTCGGGAGGAGGGAGGGAAACCCCCCCTACTCTCGAATGAAAAGCCTTCCAAATGCTCCCTATCTCCTGGTTGCTTAGCTACTATCTCAAAGCTGTGCAACTCTTCCCCCAATTGTGTGGCCTCTGAATCTACTACTGGGAATGTTGAATGAAGTTGGGGGGGGCAAATTCTCCCCTTCTTCCTCTGTCAGAGGCTGCTCTGTCTGTGACTGCGTTCCTCCATCTTCAGAGTCAGACCAGTCTCTGGCATCTGACTCTGACCAGCCCCTGACACCTGCATTCTGCCAATGTATGATGGACATCCTAGGGATACAGTTTTATGGTGTGTTTTAGGTACGGCAAGATGGAGTAGGACTCTGCAGATGATAAGAGACTCTGAGGAAACTAGAAGCAGCCTTCTGGCAAATGTACCACATAGCCTTTCCATCCTGCCCCCTCAAATTTCAATGAAGCTTATTCTTGCCAGAGTTTTAAAGGGGAATGTTTTTAATTTTATATGCCCTATGTCAGGGCTGAGAAACCTGTGGTCCTCCAGATATTGTTGGACTACAACTCCCATGATTCTTGCCTATCACTGCTCTGTTGCATAAGGTCAGCCCTTCCACTGCAAAAAAAGAGGGAGCCACGTCACACAGCTGATCTGAGATATCTTGACATGTCAGCAAATTGCTAGGTAGTTTATTTATGTATTGTATTTTTTGCTGCCAGAGAATGGTGCTTGTGTGTTTTTTCTGCCTCAGGTGCCAAAATAACTTGGCTGGCCTTGGGTATTATGCACCTTGACGTGTGTGTGTGTGCAGGGGAACCACACATGTGCCATCTGTTTTGCCTCAGGCACCAAAATAGCTTGGACAGCATTTAGAATATGGCTTGGCTTACTTGCATTATTCACATCTGGGCTGCTTCTTCATTGGCTGGAAGACCCGCTGATGGCCTCCTGCCCTAGGGCCTGCAAAGGCTTGAAGCTAACCTTGGATACACTGAGGCTGTCTGCCCTGAAATCCTCCTTTGCTTCCTTGCAGGTGAGCACCAGGAATGCAAGCAACTAAGTGATGCAGAAGCAGTGTGCCTGTTGACTGTCTCTCCAGGGGTGTAGGGAATGAAACATTGCTCCTGTCCCAGACAGCCTGAAGCCATTTCTGGATATATAGGAAAGCTGAAGGATGGGATGCTAAAGCCATTTTGATAGACAGCTGTGTGGTAGCAATTAAGGCTCCTTGTTTCCGGCTACATCTGCCCAGAGGAGAAGACATCTTGATAAGCTTAGGATGAGCCAGTCGAGCTATAAGGAGGATGAACTGTTTTGCCAAGATTTTGCTGGTGCCCGTTGCCTTCCTGCTGCGAACATCTGGTTGTCATTTCCTCTTAACAAAGCTTGCTTGTGGCACAGGAGGAGGAGACCGTCTCACCCACTGTGCTCCTGCCTTCAATATTCAGAGGCTGCAGTGTGTAATATGAGCAGCAAAATGAGGGAAAGTGTCACCCAGTTCCTACAAATGCCCTACAGGTGAGGATACAGCAAATGAGGACATTCAGATAGCGGCAGCTCCAGGACGTGTGTGTGTGTGTTTAGGGGACAGAAAAATAAATCTTAGTGAGCACTTTTGACTTGGAAATTATGTAGGGTGCAAAACTGGGATTTTAGTCACCATGTTGACCACTACTTGCAGATTGAAAAGGGCAGGATTGTTGGGTCAGGGGTGCTGTGCCATGGAGTCTAAGAAAGTGCAACTTGTTTGAAGCTGGCTCTGAACATGCTTTTAACTTAAAGAAATGAAATAATGGAATTGCATATTCTCCAACATTTCTCTGATGAAAATAGGGACGTCCTATTCCATTAACAGATCCAGCTCTGAGCGCCTTCTGGCGGTTCCCTCACTGCGAGAAGCAAAGTTAAAGGGAACTAGGCAGAGGGCCTTCTTGGTAGTGGCACCCGCCCTGTGGAACACCCTCCCACCAGATGTCAAGGAAATAAACAACTATCTGACTTTTAGAAGACAACGGAAGGCATCCCTGTTTAGGGAAGTTTTTAATGTTTCATGTTTTATTGTAGTTTTATTGTATTTTTTATATTTTGTTGGAAGCTGCCCAGAGTGGCTGGGGAAACCCAAGCCAGATGGGCGGGAAATATATATGGATAGATGATGATAGATAGATAGATAGATAGATAGATAGATAGATAGATAGATAGATATAGATAGATATTACACACAGACACACCCCAGCCATTCTGGGCAGCTTCCAACATATATAAAAACATAATAAATTATTAAACATTTTTAAAAAAACTTCCCTATACAAGGCTGCCTTCAGGTGTCTTCTAAAGTTTGTACAGTTACATATCTTCTTGACATAGGAATCACATAAGTCCACAACCTCCAACATTTCTCTGCTGAAAATGGGGACGTCCTCTGGAAAAGCGGACAATCCAGGATCAAATCAGAAACTGGTATGGCTTCTGTAAATCCAGGACTCTTCATATAAAGTAGTTTCACTTGGAGGGTCTTGGAATTATTCAGATGTTTTAGAAATGACTGCCCTTACTCAGTAACTAGTTTTGCTGGAAAGCTGTTTTGAAAAAGCACCATTCCTACCTGCACAGCTGACACCTCCCACTGCTGAAGCTATCACTTCTCTCCACATCACTATTGGCTTTTGGTTGGTCATTTGGAGAACAGCCCAGTCCATCACCTTTCAAGGGCTTGGAAGTGGAGCCTCTATTTGCAGATTCCTTCTCTTCTCCATGGGGTGAAGACATTTTTCTGCCTGAGGCAGAACACCAAATCCCCACCCCCCTCCAATTTACAGGGCAGAGTTCCAAGGGCCAGGCAAATTATTTTGGCAGCGGAGGTGGAAAATCCCACAAGCACCTCTTGCCGGCAATAAAAAGACCATCGCGGTTTAGGAAATAACAACTGGCTGACACCTCATGACATCCAAAACCAGTTGCCCGAGGAAGCTGTCTCACTCTGTTTAATGATAGGACTGGCCCCATGCACAGCTGTGGTAGCATATGTGTCTCTGGTTGGAACGAATCGAGTTGACACACACAGTTGACAGTGTACCAGGTTGCATTCTGTTTTATCTGTTCTGCTTCATTGCCACACTCCCCCCCCCCACAAATCCCGGGGGAGGGGAAGGCTCAAGGTAGCTTGCAACCACAGATGTTTTGCAGTGGGGACAGCTGGCAAACTGCCCCTCCTAATGAAGAGACTCCCTACAATGGTACTTAACCTGGGTGATTTCATTCTGAAGGACAGGTTAGCTGTGAAGGCTGATTCAGAATGTGCTCCATATTTGCATTATCAGAGACCTTCTAAAAAAACTCCCCTGAGTAATATTTGCTCCTGAAAGTGCTAAAACAGCTTCTTAGGGGCCAAATACATACCCTCCAGCATTCCTCCGATGAAAATAAAAAGGTAAAGGGACCCCTGACCATTAGGTCCAGTCGTGACCGACTCTGGGGTTGCGGTGCTCATCTCGCTGTATAAGCCGAGGGAGCCGGCATTTGTCTGCAGACAGCTTCCGGGTCCTGTGACCAGTGTAGCAGGAACCCCCCACCCCAATCATTCTGTTTGCACAAACTTCACACACACTCACACTCACACACTACATACGCCACATTTCTGTTATAAATTCATAGAAAATCAACCATACATCGGATTTGCACTGTTCCATTTTATTTTACTCCATGTGACAAGGACTATCTAAGGGGGGTGGCTTGGTTCTGGTCAGCCATAATCCCTTCAGCATACCAGCACATCCACAGGAGCCCTGCCCAGTTGCTATGTCAACCCTGATAATCCCAGACAGAAGACAATCAAAATCACAAAGAACCTGCATATGGTAGTGGATTCAGCATAGACTGAAACAAAGGACAATAATCAGATCTTCCCTCTGGAGGCAGGAAACTGCAAACTCCCCTTTGTCTCCTGGAAGTGACTCATGGGCAGGGAGAAAGGAGGAACCAGCCAGGTGACAGGACACTCAGGTTACCACCACAACTCCTCCCTCAATCCCTCCTTTCTGTAATGTATGCATGATGTCAACCCCTTCTGTAATGTATGCATGATGTCAACCCCTCCTTTCCGTAATGTATGCATGATGTTTCTGGGGGTGGGCTTGACCTAGAGGAGGGGAATTTCAAAAGTTTTTATAAGGTCTTGCACACCATCTTTCTGGGTCTTTCCTCTCTCCTGCAAGTGAGGGGAATACCCTGTTGCAACAGTTCAATAAAGGCTGCTGTTTTGCTCCAAGTTATCCTGGTTGGTGTCTTTGTTTTTGTCCAAGAGAGCCCTCGGATTTTTCCGGTAACACCAGCATGACTAAGCCGCTTCTGGCAAACCAGAGCAGCGTACGGAAACGCCGTTTACCTTCCCGCCGGAGCGGTACCTATTTATCTACTTGCACTTTGACGTGCTTTCGAACTCCTAGCTTGGCAGGAGCAGGAGCTCACCCCGTTGTGGGGATTCAAACCGCCGGGACATCCTATTCAATAATAATAATAATAATAATAATAATAATAATAATAATAATAATAATACCTTATTAAAAGTTGTATAGTTATTTATCACCTTGACTTGGGGGTAGCATGACTCTATAACCTCCAACAGTTTTCTGATGAAAATCGGGACGTCCTAAGGAAAACCAGGATCAAATAAGAAACCGGGATGGCTTCTGTAATTCCAGGATTGTCCTTGGAAAAAGGGACCCTTGGAGGGTCTGCAAATAGCAGCTGAGGGTGGGGATGCAATTTCCGCAGAAAACTGGGATGCAGAAGCAGGTCTGGACTGGAGCCCTGTGGCTACTTTTACTTCAAAATAAAGGCTGGCCAATTACCACTCACTTTTTTTTAAAAAAAAGTGGAAGTGGGTTTATCAGAATGGTATACTCTGTCCCTACGCTATGTAGTCAAAAGGGAGCAAACTTTAATACCGTAAAGCTGCAGTTTCCAAACGTGTAGCAATGTCTGGCCTATGTGAACATTTCTGCCTCTGGACCACCAAGGGTTAACAGACTAATCCTGTCTTTAAAATGCTAATACCTAACAATGGTCTGTGGATAAGTTAATTAGTGGAGCCAGCTTGTGTTTAATTATTTCACTTGACCTGGTGCAGCTTTATACAATAATCCCTTTAGAGAGGCGGATGGGGCTATTGGAAAAAAATATGTGATTTAACCAAAAGAAAACTTTAAATCGTTTTTTGAGCCGAGCAGGTGCTTTTCTCTAACTTGAAATTGGAAGGGTACACTATTTTTCTGCCGCAATGCAAGCTCATGTGGGAGAGGGGGGGGAAGAAAAAGTAGATTTAAACTGCTAAGATTATGCTAAAACCCGGTGAGCCTTCCAGTCGAATACTTAACATTTTTTCCCCTTATTCAGCTGGGATTTTATTTATTGAATAATGTAAAAAGCAACCAGCTGTAGACAAGGTGGAGGGATTTGTGTGTGTATGTGTGTGTGTGTGTGAGAGAGAGAACAATTTGAATCAAAGTGCAGCACTCAGGGCAGGATGTGAAGTCACTCAAATGCACATGGAAATCAAGTGGTCTGCGAAAGTGGAGGTGCTCATAGAGCGTCCTGCCAGGTGGGTTGAATCTGCCAGCTTAACTTCCTGGCAGGCAGAGCCTTATTGCTCACTGGGAGGGAGGGTGTCCTGGATCCCAGCTGCTGAAGAACAAGGACTCTAGGGAGAGTTCTTTCCAAGGTCTTTAATGTTTAGGGTGATGCTGGTTAAAGACACAGCAGGCAGTTAATCCGAAGAACAGTTATACAAAGGCATGGAAGGTGTCTAGCTAAGACGCTGATCTGACACCAGCATAACGGCCTCGGTCCAGAATATCTGAAGGAGCGTCTCCACCCCCATTGTTCTACCTGGACACTGAGGTCCAGTGCTGAGGGCCTTCTGGTGGTTCCCTCACTGCGAGAAGCCAGGGAACCAGGCAAAGGGCCTTCTCGGTAGTGGCACCCACCCTGTGGAACACCCTCCCACCAGATGTCAAAGAGAACAACAACGACCAGAGTTTTAGACGAAATCTGAAGGCAGCCCTGTTTAGGGAAGCTTTTAATGTTTGATGCATTACTGTATTTTAATATTGTGTTGAAAGCCGCCCAGAGTGGCTGGGGAAACCCAACCAGATGGGCGGAGTACAGTGGTGCCTCGCAAGACGAAATTAATTCGTTCCGCAAGTCTCTTCGTCTTGCGAGTATTTCGTCTTGCGATGCACGGTTTCCCATAGGAATGCATTGAAAATCAATTAATGCGTTCCTAGGGAAACCGCCTTCAGACCAGGTCCGGGGACAGTCTGTCCCCGGACCTCTTCTGAAGGCTGGGGGGGGGACAAGGGCTTTTCTTCCCACCCCCAGCATTTTAAAAAACCCCGGGACAGCGGAGGACTTCTCCGCTGTCCGGGCAATCTTAAAATGCTGGTGGGCGGCATTTTAAAATCGCCCTGGGACAGCGGAGGACTTCTCCGCTGTCCGGGGCGATTTAAAAGCCCCTGGGAAGGCAGGCAGGGGGGACAAAGACTTTTGCCCCCCGCCAGCCTTCAGAAGGTGTTCCCGCCCCCCCGCTCCGCTTCGGAGCACCGTTCCGAAGCGGGGCAGCGGGGGAAGGTGTTCCCGCCCCGGTTCGGAGCAGCGTTCCGAAGCCGGGCGGCGGGGGAAGGTGTTCCCGCCCCCCGCCCCACTTCGGAGCACCGTTCCGAAGCGGGGCGGCGGGGGAAGGTGTTCCCGCCCCCCGCCCCGCTTCAGAGCAGCGTTCCGAAGCCGGGCGGCGGGGGAAGGTGTTCCCGCCCCCCTGCCCTGCTTCGGAGCACCGTTCCGAAGCGGGGCGGCGGGGGAAGGTGTTCCCGCCCCCCCGCTTCGGAGCAGCGTTCCGAAGCCGGGCGGTGGGGGAAGGTGTTCCCGCCCCCCCCGCCCCGCTTCGGAGCACCGGGAGAAGCGATCTCCCCACAGCCCCTTGCTTCAAAAGAGGTCCGGGGGCAGCGGGAAGCGCTTCCTGCTGTCCCCGGACATGGGGCTGCGAGGAGAAGATCGCTTCTCCCCGCCGCCCCTTGCTTCAAAAGAGAAGACCCGCTGTCCCCGGGGCAAGCTTCGTTTTGCGAAGCAAGCCCATAGGGAAATTCGTCTTGTGAGGCAACTCGAAAACGAAAAAAACCTTTCGTTTTGCGAGTTTTTCGTCTCGCGAGGCGTTCGTCTTGCGGGGTACCACTGTATAAATAATAAATTATTATTATTATTCTCCATGCTATTCTTTATAAAGGAATGGGGCAGGCTCTGGTTAGTGCAGCAAGTGGTTATGCTCCTAAAGAGAGCAGCCTAGAACTCCACCTTGAAGGCAAGATCTGCTCCATCAGTTCATGCCTTCTTTTTTTTTTTATAAATATTTTTATTGGGTTTTCACATTTTATATAGACAAAAACAAAACACAAAACACCAAAACAAACATAAAAGACGACAAACATGTACAATTTCCTAACATCTTATTTTCTAACCCTAGTCCTTGACTTCCCCCCACCCCCACCCTTGCCTCCCTATTCCCAAATTTATGTCAGCAAGTTAGCATTTCCTTTTCCATCTTAATATTAATCCTTTTATAAAGAAAGACAAAAATAAATTTTCCCTAAGTTGGACCCCAATTCTCTTCCGTCGATTTCTCATTTTTTCTTGAATGATTTTCTTATTAACTAAACCCCCTGGTCTTGAGTGTTGTTTGAATTTAAATGCTTCCCTCCCTCCCATCCCCGGTTTGCGTCCTTTCCCAAGACATGTCCAAAATAACAGTTTTTAGCCTGGGTTCCGCACGTCCGAGGCTCTCAGATCTCTTTCAGTCCCTCTCCGCCGGTTTTGTTGGTAGTCCTTTTTGTCGGTCATCGAGTCTCGAAAGAGCTCCTTCACAATCAATCCAATCAGTCCATAGTCTCTTCCCATATTTAGAGACAACTGTTGAAGAATTTCCACAAGGCCTGAGTCTTGATGATAATCAAAATCAAAGTCTGTGTGGAGGCCCCAATTGTACTTCTTTATTTCAAGTTCCTGAATTCCATAAACTCCCGGGGCCTCCACTTTCGTCTTCTGTATCTTTCGTAGGCTTAAAATGGACTTAATCCAATAGTCTCCTTGCTTGTGTTCTCCAGATGTCAGCTTCTGGTTAGTGTTTTCCCACTTAACTTGTTCTCTTTCTTGTTTTGTCTTCTCCTCTTCTTTGTTTATTATTTCGAATTCAGCTGTGGGTTCTTTCTCACTCAAGTCCTCATTACATTCAGCAGAACTACTTGTTTCAGAATTCAAGGTCATCAGTTGTTTACTCATAGCTGTAGTCTGCTCCTGTAAAGTTCCCACCAGTGAAAACATCCTTTCGATTTCTCTCAGTATCTTTCCACCCACAGCCATTGTAATTCCACAGAATTCCCCCTAGAGGGAATCTGGTTACTTAATGTTCTTTTCTCCAACAATCCTCTGTCCTGTTATTGTTTCTTTGTTTCCAACAATTTTGATTCAATTGTAACTCCTTTTAATCCGGAGAGATCTTAAATAACAATTATTCCACTGTTAACAGTCCAATTGACAGCTTTGACAGCTGTCAAATTCTGCTCCTCTATACAGGCTCCAAAGCAGGTCGCTCCCGGGCCCGGGAGGGAGGGTTGTATACAACAAAACAAAGTCTCTTCCAACACTCCACTCTCCTGCTCAAATTTGCCTTTTCAAATCTTGGAAGTTACTGACCTTTTGAAACTCACCCTTTACAGGGTAGGCACTCCAGCTTAGCTCTTATATCATTGCTCTGGATCGTCTGCAAGGGGGGGGGTGGGGACTTCCTTTTAGCACACCCCCCGGTCGTCTCAAATTCAGAAGGTAAAATTTTTAAAGTTCAGTTCCAGATTACTCACGGGTTCTTTTTTTTCAGTCCAAATTCCAAGGAAGGAAGTCAGCGCTCTCCAGTTATGGCTCGCGGCTTCGCTCAGCGGCGGTAGCGATCGACTCTCAGTGCCGCACCGTCCCCCGTATCCCCTCCGTAGCCTTTAAAAAGGCTCTTCGCGAATCAGGGGGGGCGCTTAAGGCACCCGCCGAGTCTTCAGTCCGCAGGCTTCCGCGCCTGCGGTTTTTAAGGGTCCCCGTGTCGCCGGCACGGCAAAGACCCATCCACCGCTGAGCCGATTCCCTCCGGAGCTCGGAGGGAATCCGCCATTTCCAGATCGCGCCAACCCGGAAGTCTCCAGTTCATGCCTTCTTTGGCAGATTTGGCACCTAGGTGGTGTGTGTGTGTGTGTGTGTGTGTGTGTGTGCGTGCCTCTGCCCCCTCTGGAGAGGCAGGGATATACGCAGCATCAGGGGCACCAACTTGCTCCCTCATTGGTGAGGCACATCATGTGATTTCACGTGACGTGTCCTGCCCAGTGGGACATTCCATGGGGAGGCGGAAGCAGTGTGTGACACTGGGCTCCGCCACTTGGCCTCCTCCCCACACGGCATTGGGTGTGTGGGGGGAAGGAGGTAGAACACAACATTGGGCTCCCACAGCTCCTGCGTGAGGGCTGGAGGGCACGCAGCAGGGGCGGGGGATATCGACCCCCTCAATATTGGGGGGGCCCTGGGCCCCCTGATTTAAAATATTGAGGGGGCTGGAGCTCATAGTGCTCTCCATACCTGGTGCCAGTGCCCAGCATCTGACAACTCCAGGGTTGCATGACAGGCACTGTGGAAGTGTCACAGATAGGCTCTGAAGGCTGTGAGGAGAGTAGCAGGGCTTGGAGAGGGAGGCAGGGCTTGGGGCTCTTGCCTTGGATACAGGTGATTCGAGGGAGCAGGTTGAGAGGATCCCATACACTTGGACCCTACCCAGGATCCTAATTATCAGACTCCCCCAAGTCTGGCAGAGTCCTCCTCAACCTGCTGGAGCTCTCCTCCACATACCCAACAACCCATCTATCTGGATTGCCCTGACTTGGCCAGCCCATGACAGAGAAGGTGAGGCAGTAGGGAGGTCAGCATGGTGCAAGCAGCCTTTCAAGTTGGTCAGATTGGTTCTGCCAGCGCATTTGCACCATGCCACCCTCGCTGCCCTCTCCCCCCCACTCTCCCTCCTGGGAAGCAGCAGTAACCAAACTGCCAGGAATCTAGTTTATCCAACCCATCTGGTGAGCTGCTTCTAGGAGGAACCATATTCGGGATCTTCAGAAGCTTGGTGGTGAATGGGGAAAACGATATACCAAACAGCAACTTACTGAGATACAAATGTACTGAGTGAGAGACCTAGGGGCCATCCGATATATATATATACATAGTTTTGACCCTTCCACATGAGAAGGGAAGAAAAGCTTGCTGGATCAGACCAATGGCCCATCTCCTCCAGCATCCTCTTCTCACAGTGGCCAACCAGCAGAGCCAGATGAGGACCTTTGGAGGGCCTGAGCAATGAAAATATTATGGTGGTCCCATATGGAATTCAAAATGAAGGCAATACTAAGCTGTAACGTACAATTAAAATCCAACCGGCAGCGCAGTTCACTCTGCCTTAACATGGTAACAAGGGACTGGAAACCCTCCAGGCATCTCTATCTGGCCACTGCGATTTTTTCCTAGGTCTCATCATCTCCCTAGCCACACTCCTCACTTCACATCCCCCTTGAGAGGTCTTCCCTGGCTGGAATGCATCACTGAACTCTGATCATTCTTCTTCCTTGCTTGGATGGAAGATAGAGATGTGTGGATGCGTTCAGAAATGGCCTACCTTACAAAGGCAGAATGCACATCAGTTGCTCAACCCACATGTACCTCTCTCCATGCCCACTGTTGGCATGTTACATCCAGAAGGACCTTTTGGGTTGCAAAAGGTTCTCCACCCCAACATACATTAACGTCTGTGATGGAGGTGAGGTGCATGCTTTTAATGCTCACTGTGAGGCACTTTGAGCAGGAGAAGTTGGGTAGAAATATTTCAAGCCAACAAATAAATGTATCTGCTTTCATTTCTAGGAATCCTGAGGAGAGAGCTAAACCTTGAAGAGTGTTGCTAGCGACTCACCGTCGCTAAATATGAATACGGCACCCCCCATTCTTCCCAAGGCAAAAACAGGGCCTGTGATTCAGCAGGCATAGTGAGCAACAAAATAGAGGCTGTGTCTGTATTCATACATCAGTTGATTCCATTCTTCTGGCGTTTCCCTAACTGTTAATTTCTGCATTATATCTGAGCTTCCACACAACTTAAAAGCCAGTTCCAGAAACACACTGGAATGCAGTGCAAGTTTAGCGCTCATTTCCATGTTATTTGCAAATGGATTTCCCCCCCCCCCTGGAAGCAAAAAACATGGAAATGAGCACTAAACTTGCTATTTTCCCAGAAGTGGCTTTTATGTTCTGCAAAAGCTCAAACATGATGCGGAAATTAACAGTTAGGAAAACATTGGGAAAACGGACTGAGCTGCTGCGTGAATGCAGCCTGCGTCCGGTACACAGGAACAACTCTTGCCACATACCTATGCATGGAAACCCTTAAGAACTTTTCTCCTCATTTAGGTCTTCTAATGAGGCCTTCCTCTTAGGGAAAACTAGACACGACTCCATTCATACAATTAGCAATTGTGTGAATGGCTTTTTTAAAAAGTAAATTGATTGATTGATTACTTGTTTAACAAAATTTACATACAGCTTACTCGGCAGATGACCTCTGAGTGGTTTACATAGGGTGATTTAAAACAGCCAATATAGTGCCTTTTAGACCTGGTGGACTAACTCTAGGGGGAAAAGGTGTCACCAGTCCCCACAAGATTCCCCAGCAGGTGTCAAGATGCTATCAGCGGCTTCCAGCTGGTTGCCCAGGAAAGTATAAAGACAAGGAAAAGTTTCTTACAGTCCTGTAATGTGTGTGGGTTGCTCGTGCGTAAGTTGCTGCCTCTCCAGGCTTTGTTGCCTTGCTAAACCTTTCAGTCTGCACAGCCCTTCACTTCATGGCTGCCTCAGTCGCTAGCAGAATCCGTCAGTGGGCGTTTCTTAAATCTTTTCCAACATAAAAGTTGTTTGACACCCAGTCTCCTCCTACTCTCTCTGCGCGGAAGTCTTCTGCGCAGCGTGGGCGTGGGTAGCGGAGGACCCGTGCTCTCCCCGCTGGTGTCCGGTGAAGAGTCCTGGAGCCCTCTCACCGATTCCCCCATCAGCCCCTCTATATCCTTGGTGTTGCGCTGATTTGCTTCCCCATCTGTGGAGCTGCCTCTCTCCCTGCTGGGCCCTTCTCCAGCATCATTTGAGAGCCTTCCCTCCGCCTCTAGCTCCGATGTCAGTTCCCTGACAAGTCCTTCTTTATTTCAGCCTCTTGGATAATGGCACTGTCTCGAGTGAATCTCCACCCCCATCTCTCCCACTTAATCATTTGTCATCATCATCACCTACTCTACGGGTGCCGCTAAGTGCCCTCGGTCTTTGAGCTCTTTGCTCTCCTACTTTTAAGGCTTGCCAGGTTCTGGGAGATGGTGGGTCTGGAATGCTTTCTAGTGGCAACTTGTCAGCCACCTGTTGTTCTGGCTCTTCCATGGTTTCCCAACTTTCCCCCTCATCTGACTGTGAGCTGTGACCTCCCTCAAACCCCTGTAGGGTCAGGATGGGGAGGCGGTCTCCACCATTCCTACTCTGCTCAGGCCCTGAAAGCAGGGGCTCACTGCCCAATATTAAGGGGCGGAGGGGGCCGAACAGCTGAGCTGAGTGCAGTGCAGCATCAAAGGCAGGCTTCTCCTGAGCATGAGAGGAGGCGCTGCAGCCATTGATGCTACATGGCACTGGGCAAGGCCTCCTTCCAATGATGTGCCTCCTCCTGATGACATGCATGCGCTGTGTGCTGCACACGTGATGCCATGGGTGCACATTGGGCGTGTGACATCTGCGCAAAATGTTGCCAGGCCCCCAACCTTTGACCCAAGGCAGCGCCTCTGCTCTACACATTATGGACTGCAATTCTCACAATTTCTGCCTATTGGCTATGCTGCCTGGTGCTCAGGGCTGTCTTACCCATAGGTGCTAGGGGTGTGGGGCACTCAGGGGTGCCAGGCTGAGAGTCCAGGGCCCAAGAGTTGAGTCTGGGGAAGAGCCGACCCATTGGTAGGAACGCCACGACGGGCTCTTCTGCTGTGGGCGGTTCTGCGCAGCAAGTTCGGGGGTGACAGAGCCAGCGAGACACTGAGGTGGCTGGCCAGCTCCGCCCTCCTGCGTGCCTGGGACTGGGCAACCTGGGGGGGGGGCACCAGGAGGATCTTTGCACCCCAGCGCCACATAAGACAGCCCTGCTGGTGCTGATGGGAGCTGGAGTCCAACAACACAGGGACTTCACTGTGTTGGATACCATGAATCTATTCACCTATAAATGCAAACATTAAAATGCAGGTTCAAGGAGGTCCGATCCAGAAAAGGACCTGGGAGGCAGATGAGGTTAAATTGGGATGGGTTTGGGCTCCTGTGCCTGCTGACTGGAAGCCTCTTGCCTAGTGGGAAATGCCATTGCTCAGAGATAGAACGTCTGCTTTGCAGGCGGAAGAAGGGCCTGGATCAATCCCTGGCTCCTCCACATACAACTGGGAATGTCCAATGTCTAAAATGCTGGAGACCCGCTGCTAGTGAGTGTTGACAATACTGGTCTAAATGATATGACTCAGTATAATGAATTCCTTAGTTCCTATGTGCAAAATGTGATCCAGATTCTGAGTGCAGTGGGGGCAAAGCCCATGCAATCCCCACCACCATGACATGGACATGACCCTGATCCATCAGAAGTGTGGTGGATGCCATTCTGCAAGACTAAATAGTGCGTGTGTGCGTGTGCTTAAAGCTGCTTCTGTCTCCTCCCTCCACAAACCCCTCACGTCCTTGCATTACGGCAATTAATTCACCAGAAGGTGCAGAGCACATTTCTAAGAGTATTAGCTTGGGTTACACAAAGAAACTCCTTTTGCTAATGAGTGACATTATACACGACACTAATGTGCTATTAAAGGTCATGGTTGCACATAATGACAAAATCAAAATGGAGCGAGGTGAGATTATTTTATACACTTCTCGTACTAACACCAGCTCCCAGCCAACAGTTTAAATCTATGGCTGGCTAAATTCGGTTTAGCGCTAATCAGCTGTTTCCTTTGACAGGAAATGTTGCTGCAGAAATAGGGACAATTTCCTAGTAGAATAATTCCAACCGTTTGATTATTTTAGTAATGATACCCAAGCTTATTAACATATAAAACCTTTGTATTTATGTTTTTATTGCACAGGCCCACAGAGTTAAGAGCTAGCAGCAATAATGCCATAGAAATGAATGCTGTTCATAGAGGTTTGCAGTTCATTACATGCAATGAATGTTCAACTTCACAAATCTCCTGGAAGGGGGCAGGACAAAGAAGCAGCAAATAAGCCATGTGGAACAACTGGCAAAAATGAGAGGAAAGGGTCAATTCATATCTCCTCTTGGATCAGGACCAATTTTTTGTGGGGAGATGGAACACAAGCTCTTGTGGTCTCTGAATTGTTCATTTTTCCACTGGAACATCTTAAATGGCTTCCTACAGCTGAAACCCAACGGTCATTTCCCTTACTTCACGGGACAAGCGTGTAAGAGCAGAGCATCTTTGTCCCTTCTCTCTTGCTTCTTCATGATTTCTCTCTCTCTCTCCCCTCCCACAACCCCACAACCAAGGATGGAAATAATAAAACCCGAAATAAAAACAAACGCAAGGCCGCCTTGCAACAAAGGTGTCATTTTCCTTATAGCCATTTGTTCTCATTTGACAAGAGACAACCCGCACACTGTGGGAAGTCACAGATATGTAACTTGGTTGCACATCAAGGTCTTTCTGGAGAAATTCTGCAACAGATGGTGCAACATGCCTGCTCGAAGATGAGGGTAAATCTTTAGACGGGCAAAAAACCAGAAGGAGAGGAATCTGATGAGAAAACGGCAACAGCCAAAAATAACCACCAGCAAAATAGATGAACATAAGAAGAGGCCTGCTGCATCAGATCAATGGTCCATCTAGGCCAATATCTGGTTCTCACAGTTGCCAACCAGATGCCTTTGGGAAACTCATAGGATCCAAGCAGAAGAGCACTCTTGCCTTCTGTGGTTTCTAGCAACTTGCATTCACAAGTGTTACTGCCACCTTCGTCTGATACTCCCAAATCAGTGTTTCATCCTTCTCTTCCCAGCTTAAAGAAAGCATAAAATGGCCATGGAAGGAATTCACTTGTTGCAGAGGGAATCTCTAGTAGAGATCAACTGCAGGGCCAAGGTCAGGGGATAGTGAATCCCATGAGCAAAATGCCAAGTTGGAATGATCAACTGTACTGCAGTGAATCAAGAGCCCCAAGTCCAAAGTCTGAGACCTGATGTACTTAGAGGATTACCTGCTCCCATACTCCAGGGTTGGAGAACCTGATCTCCTCAAAATGTTGTTGGTCTACAACTCCTATCATCCCTGATGGCTAGGGCTGGTTCAAGCTGGAGTCCTACAAGATATGGAGGGTCACAAGATCTTCATTACTTTAGAGTTTGAGCATCCTCCAGGTTGCCTCCATTGTCTAAAGTGAGACAGGTGGTGACTAGGGAGAGTTAGTTTAGTTATGGCACACAACCTATAGTCTTTGCGATGGAGTCTTGCCTGGCGCTCTCAATTAAGTCCTTTTGGCTCCAAGTGGGGTCCTATTTATTTCTCCAGGCTTTTAATCTGCAGTGGGAACTGTTTTGATGCTTTGTGGTTTTTATGATGTTATTTATTCTGGCTGTGCCACATTCAGACTGTCACTGTTTGGAGGTGGGATTCACTCGCATACTGTCAAATTCTGGTTGCACAATTAAAGTTGATTTGCACAATAAACCTGTTTTCCCCAAAGACTTGACTATTTGCAATATGGAAAGCGATGGGAAAGTGTGAAATAAGACTTGCTATGATGCAAAGTCATCTAACTCTCCACGGAACATCATCCTGGCTTGTTTTCATATTTTTAAATATTACTATTCATTATCATTTATTTTATTTTCTTAAATTTAATCCCCACCTTTCCTCCTAAATGAGCCCATATTATTGTTAGGATTTGTAAGATGCCCTGGAAATGCTCTCCATTAAACAGCACGAGGAAGATTATACCCAACCCGTCTTGCTAGAACGTTGGGATTTTGTTAATAGTAAAAGCTAAAATGAGTGAGCATGTCCAAACCCCTACAATGAAATAGATTATCTGATTTTGTACAAAACTTTGATCTAGCATTATTGCTTCCTTCCACCAGTGTATGCGGGAAAAGGAAATATGATGAAGAAATGTTCAGTTCCCCCACCCCCACCACATTCATAACTAAACAAGCCACTAACTCTTCTACCAGAAAGCTCTCCCTTTTATCTTTCACTTGGTGGAGAAACCCAATCTCAGAGTGCTGCAGTTTCTGAGAGCCAAGCAGCGGTAATCACAGAGCTGGGGGTTCATGCATTTTTTAAAAGCGCTATGCGCGACCCTGCTCCAGTAATTTTTGGAAGAATTTTACTAGGGAAATTCCATATGAAGAGATTCAAAAGCCTCTGACTCTTCGGTTTTTAAGAGGAGATGAATGTGCTAGTAAAGACTATGTGTTTAAAGAAGATTGGGGGAAAGTGAGTGCCATTCCTGCTACAAGCGACACAGAGCTGAAATACTTATTATCTCAAATAAGTCCTGGTGGCATTTGAGAAGTCTCAACATTTATTGCCATGCCAGCAATACGCATGGAAATGCAGTTGCTTTCTCTGCTTTCCCCTCTCTCTGTGTCCTCCCTCCCTCCACTTTTTATGTGCTCAAAGTCCTCTTTTATAAAATATTTAGTTCAAGCTCTCCAGAGGGCTGGATCGCCTTTGCTGTAGACTGGATGAAGCTTTACAAGGCTGCAGAGAAATATACCCAGCCGCAAGAGAGATCAGTGTAGTTGTATCCAAGAATGATGGGAAATGCTATCAGTATCTCAGCTGTTGGTAGGAACTATGGATGGGGCAGAAATTCAATTCAGTTCGCATTTAAAGACAAAATTCAGACTTTCCAAAACAAGTTGAAAACCGAAATGCAGCCATCCTTTGAAATTCACATTTCTCCAAATTTCCAAATAGAATTCTCCAGCCAAATAATGTGTAGAAAAATGCATATATTATTGAGAATGACATACAAAATACATTAGGGACAATTGCTTTGTAAAAATGCATATATCAGCGGAAATTTGCACTGATGAATTGCACTGATGAATTTTCTGGAGTACTACACACACACACACACACACACACACACACAAAATCTCAAACCAATGTGAAGAACTGAATTTAAAACAGCAGCAAGAATACTTACTGCAAAGTATTGGAAGACACAAGATTTACCCACTCTGGAAGAATGGCAGATGAAAGTGATGGACTATATGGAACTGGCGAAAATGACTGGCAGAATCTGAGACCAGGAAGAAGAGTCGGTGGAAGAAGATTGGAAGAAATTTAAAGACTATTTACAGAAATACTGCAAAATTAATGAATGTTAGAATGATGTCAGAATGAAGTTAAGTGGTTTTAGCAGTAATGTTATAAAGGTGTATGTAAAAATGGATTGTTAACAGGTGAAAATCCAAAGTTATAATATATTAAGTTAAAGGATTAAGACAAAAACAAAGAGGGAAAGGAATTGCTGAATTAACTAACAGAACAGGAATACAAAAAAGGGAGGTGTGAGGAGGTCAGGGAAGTAAGGAAATGAAATGTAAGGCATGGAAAGATTGATGTGTTTTTAAAGTTTTTTTTCTTTTTTCTGTATTTTGTATTTTTTTCCTTTTTATTTCTTTCCCCCCTCTTTTTATTTATGTAATCTTTTCTTTGAAACTTTAATAAATATCATTTTTTAAAAAAGAAAGAACTGAATTTAAGACTGAAAAAATGAGATCCTGAGAGAAATCAAAACTGACCGATTGGCCCATCCCTAGTTAGGAACCCAGGAAGATGACTTAATATTGAATCAGATGGATAGCTCAGTTGGTTAGAGTGTGGTGCTGATAACGCCAAGACTTAAGGTTCAATCCCCATATGGGACAACTGCATCTTTCTGCATTGCAGGGCTAGATGATCCTCAGGGTCCCTTTCAACTCTACAATTCTATGATTCTATGACCATAGGCTCATCTAGGTCATTATTGACCACATTCACTGGCAGGGGGTCTATAGGGTTTCAGACAGGGGAAATCCACAGCCCTACCTGGTAATTCCAGGGATTGAATGTGGGACCTTGTGCATGTAAAGCATGTTCTCTACCATTGGGCTTTCCACCCATCTCCAACCTTTGATCTTGGGTGATGACTATGGTCCTCTTCAGTGCCACCAAAGACATTCAGACTCTCAGATACAATTAAAGCGGTGGCACAAGAAACTCATCGGGTGTTTCCCCAATCATTTAATAAGGGGTAGTCATTCAGTTAATAGTTATGTGGTGATGTTGTTGTTGTTGTTGTTTAGTCGTTTAGTCGTGTCCGACTCTTCGTGACCCCATGGACCAGAGCACGCCAGGCACTTCTGTCCTCCACTGCCTCCCGCAGTTTGATCAAACTCATGCTGGTAGCTTCAAGAACACTGTCCAACCATCTCATCCTCTGTCGTCCCCTTCTCTTTGTGCCCTCCATCTTTCCCAACATCAGGGTCTTTTCCAGGGAGTCTTCTCTTCTCATGAGGTGGCCAAAGTATTGGAGCCTCAGCTTCACGATCTGTCCTTCCAGTGAGCGCTCAGGGCTGATTTCCTTCAGAATGGAGAGGTTTGATCTTCTTGCAGTCCATGGGACTCTCAAGAGTCTCCTCCAGCACCATAATTCAAAAGCATCAATTCTTCGGCGATCAGCCTTCTTTATGGTCCAGCTCTCACTTCCATACATCACTACTGGGAAAACCATGGCTTTTACTATACGGACCTTTGTTGGCAAGGTGATGTCTCTGCTTTTTAAGATGTTGTCTAGGTTTGCCATCGCCTTTCTCCCAAGGAGCAGGCGTCTTTTAATTTCGTGACTGCTGTCACCATCTGCACTGATCATGGAGCCCAAGAAAGTAAAATCTCTCACTGCCTCCATTTCTTCCCCTTCTATTTGCCAGGAGGTGATGGGCCCAGTGGCCATGATCTTCGTTTTTTTGATGTTGAGCTTCAGACCATATTTTGCGCTCTCCTCTTTCACCCTCATTAAAAGGTCCTTTAATTCCTCTTCACTTTCTGCCATCAAGGTTGTGTCATCTGCATATCTGAGGTTGTTGATATTTCTTCCGGCAATCTTATGTGGTGATAGTTTGCCATAAGGAGAACTTGAAAGATGGTCTATCTTAACACGCAAGGCATGTGTTGTGTTGTGTTGTGTTGTGTTGTGTTGTGTTGTGTTGGGAGCCCTATACCAGGTCAGACAATTGGTCCATGATCTGAACTGACTGGCAGATGCTCTCCAAGCATTTCAACCAAGGATCTCTGCCAGCTCTAGTTGGAGATGGAGAGTGTTGAGCCTGGGACCTTCTGCATGTGGAGCAGGTGCTCTACCACCCCATCAAAGTATAGATGACCATGAGATGTCCATCCTTCTTCGTCTGCTCTCTGTGCTGCAAGTCCTGTACCACATCCCCAGCTCACAGCCTTCCTCCTGTCATGAAGTAATCTGAAATATCTCCTTACTCCATAAGCTGCAGGATAGCATGACAAAGAAGACCAAGGATATCATCTGTTTGTCAGTGTCCTTCTTGAATTGTGGTGCCCAGAACTGGACACAGTACTCCAGGTGTGGTCTGACCAGAGCAGAATACAGTGGCACTATTACTTCCCTTGATCTAGATGCTATACTCCTATTGATGCAGCCCAAAATTGCATTGGCTTTTTTAGCTGCCGCGTCACACTGTTGGCTCATGTCAAGTTTGTGGTCAACCAAGACTCCTAGATCCTTTTCACATGTACTGCTCTCAAGCCAGGTGTCACCCATCTTGTATTTGTGCCTCTCATTTTTTTGCCCAAGTGCAATACTTTACATTTCTCCCTGTTAAAATTCATCTTGTTTGTTTTTGCCCAGTTCTCTAATCTGTCAAGGTCGTTTTGAAGTGTGATCCTGTCCTCTGGGGTGTTAGCCACCCCTCCCAGTTTGGTGTCATCTGCAAATTTCATCAGGATGCCCTTGAGTCCATCATCCAAGTCGTTGATAAAGATGTTGAATAAGACCGGGCCCAAGACAGAACCCTGTGGCACCCCACTAGTCACACTTCTCCAGGATGAAGAGGAACCATTGATGAGCACCCTTTGGGTTCGGTCAGTCAGCCAGTTACAAATCCACTGTGTGGTAGCATAGTCAAGACCGCATTTTACCAGCTTCTTTACAAGAATATCATGGGGCACCTTGTCAAATGCCTTGCTGAAATCAAGGTAGGCTACATCCACTGCGTTCCCTTCATCTACCAGGCTTGTAATTCTGTCAAAAAATGAGATCAGGTTAGTCTGACATGACTTATTTTTCAGAAATCCATGCTGACTATTGGTGATCACAGCATTCCTTTCTAGGTGCTCACAGACTGTTTGCTTAATGATCTGCTCCAGAATCTTCCCTGGTATTGATGTCAGACTGACTGGGCGGTAATTATTTGGGTCCTCTCTTTTCCCCTTTTTGAAAATAGGGACAACATTTGCCCTCCTCCAGTCTGCCGGGACATCGCCTGTTCTCCAGGAATTCTCAAAGATGACTGCCAGTGGTTCTGAGATCACATCTGCCAGTTCTTTTAATACTCTTGGATGCAGTTCATCTGGCCCTGGAGACTTGAATACATCTAAACTAGCCAAATATTCTTGTACTATCTCCTTAGTTATTCTGGGCTGTGTTTCCTTTGCTGAATCATTTGCTCCAAATTCTTCAGGTCGGGCATCGTTTTCTTTATCGGAGAAGACTGAGGCAAAGAAGGCATTGAGGAGTTCAGCCCTTTCTGTGTCCCCTGTTTGCATTTCACCATCTTCTCCTCTGAGTGACCCCACTGTTTCTTTGTTCTTCCTTTTGCTACGAACATACCCATAAAAGCCTTTTTTGTTGCTTTTAACCTCTCTAGCAAGCCTGAGTTCATTCTGTGCTTTAGCTTTTCTGACTTTGTGTCTACACGTGCTGGCTATTTGTTTGAATTCCTCTTTGGTGGCTTCCCCCCTTTTCCATTTTTTGTACACATCCTTTTTTAATCTAAATTCAGTTAAAAGTTCTTTAGATAGCCACCCTGGCTTCTTTACGCACCTTCCATGTTTCCGTCTCATTGGTATTGCCTGACGTTGTGCTTTTACTATCTCCCTCTTAACAAACTCCCAGCCATCATGAACTCCCTTTCCTTTTAGTATTGCTGTCCATGGGATCTCACCCAGCACTTCCCTAAGTTTTATGAAGTCGGCTTTCTTAAAGTCAAGAAATTGAGTCCTAGTATGCTTGGCTGCTCCTTTCCGCTGTATAGTAAACTTCAGAAGAGCATGATCACTCGTGCCTAATGATCCTTCCACATCTACCCCACTAACCAGGTCATCAACATTGGTTAGGACCAGATCTAAAATGGCTGTTCCTCTTGTTGCTTCTCCCACTTTCTGGACAATGAAGTTGTCTGCAAGGCCAGTGAGGAATCTGTTTGACCTTATGCTCTTGGCTGAGTTTGACGTCCAACAAATATCCGGGTAATTGAAGTCCCCCATTACTACTATCTCCCTTCCTTTTGCATGCTTGGCCATCTGTTCCAGGAAGGCATCATCTATGTCCTCCGTTTGGCTTGGGGATCTATAGTAAACTCCCACAATGAGGTCTCTGTTATTCTTCTCTCCCTTAATTTTGACCCAAATGCTCTCACTTTGGCTTTGAGGTTCTAAATCTTGGATCTCTTCACAGGTATACACATCCCTGACATATAACGCCACTCCTCCTCCTTTCTTGTCTGGTCTGTTTCTCTGAAATAGATTGTATCCCCCCATTATTACATTCCAATCGTGGGATTTATCCCACCAGGTTTCAGTGATGCCTATTATGTCATATTTAGTTTGCTGTACCAAGAGCTCAAGCTCATCTTGTTTATTTCCCATGCTTTGCGCATTAGTGTACAGACATTGAAGTCCATTAATCATTCCCCCGTGTCTCTTATTTAAGGATTTTTTCCTCCCACCACTAGGTCCGCGTGCTGTTTGCTCCATTTGGTCTATGACATTTGGATGATCATCTTCATTAATTGATAGACTCCTACCTTCAGGAGCACTATCTCCCTCCCCCACATTAGTCAGTTTAAAGCCCTCCTGATGAGGTTTCTGAGATTTTTTGGCAAAAACATTTCTCCCAACCGTTGTGAGGTGCAGCCCATCACTTGCCAGAAGTCCATCTTCAAGAAACTGCAGTCCATGATCTAAGAATCCAAACCGTTCCTGTTTACACCATTTGCGAAGCCAGCTGTTCACTTCCACTATTTTCCCCTCCCTCCCTGGGCCACGTCGTTCAACTGGGAGGACAGATGAGATGACAATTTGTGCATTTAGTTGCTTCAATTTCCTGCCGAGAGCCTCGTAGTCTCTTTTGATCTTCTGGAGGCTATCACATGACTTTCTCCAAATAATCCTGGGAATGGTAGTTTACCCCCCCCCCACACACAGAATTACAGTGTTGGGGCATGTGCAGAGTGCTCATTCGACGTGCCAGCAGAAGGTACCAATGGAACAGAAAAACACCAGACAGTTTGGGTAGGATCAGGTCCTTTACTGACAGTATAATGCAGTTCCATGGCTTATAGGATACATGTTGTTGTTGTTTAGTCGTTTAGTAGTGTCTGACTCTTTGTGACCCCATGGACCAGAGCACGCCAGGCACTCCTGTCTTCCACTGCCTCCTGCAGTTTGGTCAAACTCATGTTAGTAGCTTCGAGAACACTGTCCAACAATCTCGTCCTCTGTCGTCCCCTTGTGCCCTCCATCTTTCCCAACATCAGGGTCTTTTCCAGGGAGTCTTCTCTTCTCATGAAGTGGCCAAAGTATTGGAGCCTCAGCTTCACGATCTGTCCTTCCAGTGAGCACTCAGGGCTGATTTCCTTCAGAATGGATAGGTTTGATCTTTTTGCAGTCCATGGGACTCTCAAGAGTCTCCTCCAGCACCATAATTCAAAAGCACCAATTCTTCGGCGATCAGCCTTCTTTATGGTCCAGCTCTCACTTCCATACATCCCTACTGGGAAAACCATAGCTTTAACTATACAGACCTTTGTCGGCAAGGTGATGTCTCTGCTTTTTAAGATGCTGTCATATGATACACACAGTTGTAATATATAGTCCTTCCAGCAGCATACAGATTCCCACGGGAATCTGGTCAGTCACTGTGAGAACAGGATGCCAATGGCCCGATCCAACAGCCTTTGCTTATGTTAGTGTGATGAGAAACCCTGCCTTTATACACAGGGTATTTCTCCAGATGAGGAGAAGGTAGCTTAGTTTCACTCCAAAGAAAAGGCTCCCTATGTTTAAACAACTATTTAAATGAATAGCTTGAATTTCAGTTGATGGAAGTCAGGGTGGAGCCGGCCACTACAATGCCATTGTATATCTCTCTCTTTTTTAATTGAGGTCCATGGGCTTGGCAAGAAGGAAAGCTGTTGGAAATGTTGCATGTGGAGCTCTGAAATGTGTTTTGTTTGTCTGTTAAAGCACAGCAGTGGAAGGTCTGGGTTTGTTTGTTTTTAAAGAATACTGTGGATACAACCCAATTACCAGGGAGAAAAGGGGCCGATATGAAGTTGTAAACTTAAACAATAACAACAATAAGAATAAAAACCACTTGGCCACGTCTTGATTATTTTTAAGTCAGAAAGCTACAGACTTCAGCTCCCCTCACCCACAAGAGATTATAGAAGAAAGAGAATAATTTTTTACATCACATACAAAAAGTCCCTTAGACCCCCTTGTCTACAATTTGGCAACCTTAATTCCCTCTGGAAGAGCTCCTGTGGCTGTAGATTTTATCCGCTTTGGCCATAAAGACTTAAAAATAAATAAATAGATTTGCCTCATTTTATACAAGCAACTTGGAACCCCAAACACAGATAGAAGTGCAGAAAGCACAGTGTGACTCAGAAGCAGACTGGAATGTTTTTAAAATGCACAGACACAGATATGGTGCAAATCTCAGGGCATCTGCACACTCCTAGTATATTTCTGTATGCCTTCTGCAACAGCTCTAAAAATTCCCTTCCACCAAAATGTCTAATAACACTCCTCTGTCCCTCTTTCTCCTGGCTGTGCATTTTTCTTGCTAATCCATATATTGCTTGCCAGTGCCTGACATTTCCTCTTTAATCTTGAAACATTCCTTAACAAACTACTTTCTTCTCCTTTGCCCTTTACATGTTTCAGCAGCAACATTTGCTTTCAACCTCTTAATTTTTTTTTTTTACATTTGCATGTTTATTTCAATGCACCTTTGAATCTCCCATTGATGAAATATCATCTGAACATCCTGAACTACAAACTACCCACTTGCCTAACAATCCCTTCATTAGCTCAATGGAAATGACAACCTTTTGTCCAGCTTTGGCATTTTATGCTGTCATGCAAGGACGGAGCTTAAAGCAGGCTGCTGCGAAACCAGCTCCCTTTAATATATTTTTTTAAGAACTATAGTCCAATTATCACTATCTTCTTTGGGGATCCATTCAATTAAGCGCAGTCATAATGAGTGAATGGACACATGGCTCTGTCACCATATCTATAGCCTCATTAATGGGAGCCAGGTAATATAGCTTTAAATCCATCAGTAATTCATACGATGCTTCCCTCCTTCTTCTGCAGTTTGGGTGGCTTTTTCTATCTTTACTTATTGAAGACAAAGGCAATATTTCAAGGGGTTAAAGTGTGTTTTTCAACCATGGTATGGGCCTGACTTTATTCAGTTTTGCAAACGGCATGGCAGTATTTGAAACTGAATGCTGGTTCAGCCATGAGCCCCTAGCCCCTGTCCCACTATTGATAGGCAGACCGTTTATAGCAAAGGATGCTCCAGTGATGTTTCATCAATGGGAGGTAATTGCTGCAAGATGGCCTCTTGACAGCTGGGGATCTCTCTGTGAGTTTGAATGGGATACCCATCAGGGTTTAAAGAAGGTGGCATTTCTCCATCTGAAGGAAGGGAGAATGGGTTCGTGTTTCCATTTGGGAAAGAGAGATAGGAGGTAATGAAGAGCAGAGAGTTTTTTTTAAAAGGCAAGGAGGTTGGAAGAGAGAAAGCTTCTAGCTAGAGTTAACTAGTACTGGCGGTGTACTGATCACATTGCTCTCTGGGGCTCTACCACATGGGTAGGCAAACTAAGGCCTGGGAGCCGGATCCAGCCCAATCGCCTTCTAAATCCAGCCCGCGGATGGTCCGGGAATCAGCATGTTTTTACATGAGTAGAATGTGTCCTTTTATTTAAAATGCATCTCTGGGTTATTTGTGGGGCATAGGAATTTGTTCATCCCCCCCAAAAAATATAGTCCGGCCCCCCACAAGGTCTGAGGAACAGTGGACCAGCTCCCTGCTGAAAAAGTTTGCCAACTCCTGCTCTACCATGTAAGCATGCCTATTGATCAATGGTTGAACAGATGCTTTGCTTGCAGAAGGTCTCAGATTCAATTCCTGGAATCTCCAGTTAGAGCAGATAATGCAGACCACTGTATTAGGCTGTGACATCATTCATTCCTTTTTTGCACATAAAAATTCTATCCCACCTATTTCTCCAAAGCAAAGCGACTATTTCTCCAGCCAGTAGCAAAAGCAGAATAAAGAAAAGATAATGCCCAACTCACAGATATCACTTCAAATTAGTAAGCTAACAATGCCCAACATGTTCAACAAATTACATCAGCACAAAGATAACACAGAATGAGGTCTTCTTCAACCATCTGGGGCCTGATGGATCTCGCACAGCAAGGCATTCCAGAAGGTGGATACCACAACAGAAAATGTCCTGCCCCAAGTTGACACCAGCTTTGCCCCCTGAGGCCCAGGCAATCAGAGAAGGGTCCCAGGTGATGAATGAACCATATCGGGGAGACCATAAGTGGTAGTGAAATGCTCCTGTGTACAGTGGTACCTCGGGTTAAGTACTTAATTCGTTCCAGAGGTCCGTTCTTCAACTGAAACTGTTCTTAACCTGAGGTACCACTTTAGCTAATGGGCCTCGAGCTACTACTGTGCCACTGGAGCACAATTTCTGTTCTCATCCTGAAGCAAAGTTCTTAACCCGAGGTACTATTTCTGGGTTAGCGGAGTCTGTAACCTGAAGCATATGTAACCTGAAGCATATGTAACCCGAAGTACCACTGTACATATAGGTGCCTGTGCACATATAGGTGCCTTTTTCCTTTATTGTGCAAAGGAAACAGCCATGCTGTCCACTGGGAGCTCTCACCTCTTGGGGAAATGGAGAATATGTAACAGATTCTGCAGCTTCTAACCTGCAATTAATCAATCTGTTCAAAGCCATTGCCCAGAATAATGTTCTGCTGGAAAACAGGAAGGCAAATGTTGTCCCCGAGCCTTGCTAAACGAAGAGCAACACCTTCAGCTTTTCTTTGGCTGCTGTTCCAAGTAGTGACAGTAAGCCTCTTACTACCATAGGAAGCTGCCTTGTACTTGGTCAGGTCAAATCATTGGTCTATCTGGCTCAGCTCTGTCTACACGGACTGGCAGCAGCTTTCCAGGAGTTCAGGCAGGGGTCCCTTCCAGCCCTAACCTGGAGATGCCCAGGATTGTACCAGGGACCTTCTGTTTGCAAAGCAGATCTTCCACTGAGCTACGAACTTCTTTGTTCAATTGCCCTGTCTGGGGATGAAGCCAATGGAAGCAATTTTCTCAGGCTCTGTTCAGTCGCTAACACTCGCAGCCTCTTTAACATTCTCCACCTACCCAACTGACTTACCCAACGCGAGCTGATTCTGCTGCCTAAGGGTCAATTGTAGCTGACAAGTCTGCTTCAGGCGAGCCAGAGAGCTCCATGCCAGCTCCACCTGGCACCCCTCCTGTTTTCTCTTTCCAAATCTTTTTGACGGCCCATCAGGTCCCCCACTGCTGGCTGCTGACTGGCTGTCAATGTTTCCCTCAAGTTCTCTGAATTCACCAGTGGCCACCTTCCTTCTGCTCAGAGGCGGCGTTCAAGGATTTCCGCTCTGAGGCTTGGCGGGGATGTGTCAAAGCAGCCCGGAATCCTTAAAGCCTTTATGCAGCCTCTGAGCAGAAAAAGGCAGCCCGAGGTGTTTGAAAGAAACAGACAGAAACGCTGGTCCGGGGAGGGCGGGAGCGGAGAAAGGAAGAAGCAGGGAGGGTGGGAGAGCAAGAGTTTGGGCAGCTGCCTCTCCTTGGGAACTTGGAGGCTTTGAGGCAGCTTGCAAGGATGGGAAGAAAGGGGGGGTGCATTACGACTGGCGTCTCCCTGCACATTAGATTTTGGCACTTTAGATCCATGGCTTTCAAAGAAGGAGGCAGGACTCTGAAAGTTACTGCAGTCAGTGCCAGAAGAGGCAGAGTCTCCTCCTGATCTCTCTGACCCTTCACTTTCAAGCAGGAAAAGCATGTTTGGCACAGTCAGTACACGTCTGGAGGCTATAGCTCTATGCTGCAAAGGGGGGGGGGAGTTCATCACCATCATCAACACCACTATTTTGTCATCTTCACTATTTACGAAACTTGCTAGTCTCTAGCTGTGACTCACAACCCATTTAAAAACATAAGCACAACTAAAAATATATTACTCTGCGAACCACCCTTATTCTGTGAACCGCCTTGAGATCTTTTGATTGAGGGCAGGATATAAATTATAATAAAATAATAATACTATATAAACCTATTTATGCAAAAATACATGCGATTCATATGAAAATACACAAAGCAACCCTGCTTCCCTCAAGCAACAACATCATAAAGGTTTGGCAACACATTTATAGCAAACAACACCATCATAGTCGATCAAAAGCCTGGAGGAAAGGTACGTTTTCACCTGGCACAGAAAAGGTGTCAGGGAAGGTGCCTGGCAGAACTCACTGGGGAGAACATCCCATAAATCTGAAGCTGCAACTGAAAAGGCCCTTGAATCTGTCATCAGCCTCTGAAGCTCTCCCAAAGGAGAGACGCGGAGAAAGACTTTAGGTAAAGGGACCCCTAACCATTAGGTCCAGTCGTGACCGACTCTGGGGTTGCGGCGCTCATCTCGCTTTACTGGCTGAGGGAGCCAGCGTACAGCTTCCGGGTCATGTGGCCAGCATGACTAAGATGCTTCTGGTGAACCAGAGCAGCACACGGAAATGCCGTTTACCTTCCTGCCAGAGCGGTACCTATTTATCTACTTGCACTTTGACGTGCTTTCGAACTGCTAGGTTGGCAGGAGCAGGGACTGAGAAACGGGAGCTCACCCCATTGCGGGGATTCGAACCGCCAACCTTCTGATCAGGAAGCCCTAGGCTCTGTGGTTTAACCCACAGTGCCACCTGCATCCCACAAAGACTTTAGATTGAGATCTAATGGTCCATGCATATGGTGGAGATGCAGCACAGGGGAGGATGTGTTTAACCCACCCCCTACCAGCATCACATCCATATCTTGCTCACCCACATTAGAACTGGGGTTTTGGATACACATTTGTCATATCAAAAGCGGAAAGTGACTTGGAGGCGAGCTGTAGGAGGGAAAGCAGTGCATGGGAGGAAGGGTTAAGAGACATTCTCCCGCCCACTGATTCTTCTCTTCCAATGTCCCCTCTGCTTCAACTCAGAGGTGCATCAGGGCTTCCCAGATGCATTCCAGCAGCTGAATATTTAGTTCAGATAAATTACCCTAACTTAAATAAACTTAAGTTAGGGTAAGAGGTGCCTGGGCTTATTGGAGCTGCTACTTGGGTACCAAGGCAAGCGTTGGAGGCAAAGGCCCCCACCCCAGTGATGAGAAGCCATCATGCATGCTCATTCTGCTTCTCATTGAACTCTTACCTCTCTGTCAAGCCCAGCAGCCACCGTGACGATGTCTCCAGTCTCGCTGTTAATGGTGAACATGTTCTGCGATGGGCTCTGTGGGGTTTGCGTCACGATCCGGTACCTCACCATCCCGTTGGCTGTAGTGACGTCGTCTGCATCGTTGGCCGTCACTGTCATCACGTAGGTTCCTTCACACAAGGTGGAAATGACAACAGAATCAATCACCATCTGAAATGGAGTATGCCTGTATGTGTTGATGAAAGGGTTTAACTGGAAGATTCCGTAGAAGCTAAAGAAGATCAGGAAGAGCTCTCTAAGCATCTTGATTGGTTGATTAACTGATGTTAACTGTTGGTTAACTGTTGTTGTTCTCTGCTAGCCAACACGCGAATGTTTAACCTTAAATCACATGGGAGGATATTGAATTGCAAATTGCCATCTTGGTCTTTGAAGCACAATATACATCAGGAGGCTTAGTTTGGTCAGAATCAAGTATACACTTCTGGAGTTAACACTAAATACCGTATTTTTTGCTCTATAAGACTCACTTTTTCCCTCCTAAAAAGTAAGGGGAAATGTGTGTGTGTCTTATGGAGCGAATGCAGGCTGCGCAGCTATCCCAGAAGCCAGAACAGCAAGAGGGATTGCTGCTTTCGCTGCGCAGCAATCCCTCTTGCTGTTCTGGCTTCTGGGATTCAGAATACTTTTTTTCTTGTTTTCCTCCTCCAAAAACTAGGTGCGTCTTATGGTCTGGTGCGTCTTATAGAGCGAAAAATACGGTACATTACTTCTGGTAAATGAGGCACTGTAGCTGCTAGAGGGCTATAAAATTTGGGTCCTGGGCTTTACCAAAAAAGACAAGAGGACACACAGAGAAAACTTCTGCCATTGTTATTGCTCATGAAAGTAATCCCCTTCCAGGGAGCCATGAAAAAGCAAACAAATTCCTCCCTCTTGAAAACATTGACATAAGAACAGACCTGCTGGATCAGGCCAATGGTCCACCTAGCCCATCATCCTGTTCTCACAGTGGCCAACAAGATGCCTGTTGGAAACCTGCAAGCAGGATTTGAGAAGAGGAGCACTCTTCCCGCAGGAGAGTAAACGCCAGCAACTGGTATCCAGACGCATTGAGGCGTCCAACAAAATCCTGCCCCACTTCCACAGGGGTTGTGAAAGTGGGGCGGTGTTTTTGGCAGCGCTTGGAAACGTGGCTCACTAGCGGAACGTCCATTTAACCTTTCGCAACCACCACCATAACAAAAAAGGTGGTATTCACACAAGAATGTCAATGGAGATGGCAGGCAGAGCTGCTGTGTTAACCTGGAGCACTTTCCTGAGCACACCAAAAAATGTACTTAACTTATCTCCCAGAAATTTACAGAGGCAGCAAGGTTGCAGGCTGAAAGCAGCTGAAATCATCAAACATCCCTGGGCTGAATCACGTAGGGAATGCTATCGTACTGGAGTGCACTGAAAGGAACAAGCCACAAAGAAGCTGGAGATGAAAGCTTCAGGGTTTGAGTTGGCAGAACCTTCCAAGATAGTCTGTTGCCTGGAAGGACCCCCCCCCCAAGCTCATATGCTATAGTTCAGGGGTGGCCAACTCCCAAGAGACTGTGATCTACTCACAGAGTTAAAGACTGGCAGTGATCTACCCCCTTTAGGGGGGTTCAAAGTTGTTGAGCTTTTTAAGGGAAAGCCCTGTTTTTTTGGGTTGAGATCAAAGTTTCTTTTAGGAGACCCAAACTTGTTGAGATTCTTTGGGGGGAGCCAGCAATCTTCCAGTGATCTACCACAGACGTCCAGTGATCTGCCGGTAAATCACAATCTACCTGTTGGGCATGCCTGCTATAGTTGATAAGGGACACAATACACTGAGCAGTTATTTTGCACAATCCTCACTGAAACGAACACGCACGGGCACAATAGTCAATTGTGCTGCATGTGTCAGTTTTACTCACTTTGCAGTCCTTAATGGTACTCAAAATCCGGGATCACAGGTGACCACATCTCCACATCTCACATAGGACTGTTTATGGAGCCTTCTTTGTACTTGGGGCTCATGGGGTTAACCCAGTTGGACAGAGAACCAAATTCAAACCAAGCCTTGGACCTTCCAATCTCTCACAATGCCAATAAAAACACATAACTACATAAACAAAGGACCTGTCCATGAGACGCTTGCACAAAACCCCCGCACAAACACTATGCAAAGGTCATCACCCCAACCTTCCCTCTCCCCTCTTATTTTCCCCAATGTCTATGACAATAGTGTCTCAAACCGAATGTAAACGAGCTGTGAAAAATGACTCTATGAATTTAAAGTGAAGATGCTATATGTACTTTCCCTTGTTTATTTGTTTGTTTTGTATCACAAAAAATCTTTGATAAAAACTAAATTACAACAATAATAGTAATCTTGGACATCTTAGCAGGGCAGGGATTTTCACAGAGGATAAGGCCATCGATGACCTGTAGGTGTGATGGCTATGCTCTAGTATCACTTTTGGAAGCAATAAGTCCCTGAATACCAGCTGCAGAGCATTGCAACATCCCATAATCACATGGTCAGCCACTTTGAGAGCAGGGTGCTGGACTAACTAGACAGAGCTCTTCTTATACTATAATGTACACCCATTTGTCCTTTCCCTAAGAAATGGCTGCTTTGTCCCAAGGTAAATGCTCCATAACTTTCTCCCTAAGGGAGAAACACTATTCATGTCATTCTCTCTCTCTCTCTCTCTCTCTCTCTCTCTCTCTCTCTCTCTCTCTCTCACACACACACACACACACACACACACACATCTCCCCCCTACCCATTTTTTATGCTTGGACGAAAACTTCTTTGTCACCCAGCTTCCTATACAAAGCACCATGCACTTCCACCATGGCTTATTTAAGTAGTTAGGAACAAAGCACACCCCATTTAAGTAACATGGGCAATGATGTCTTAAGACACAGCTGCAAGGACCACTCACTAGTTCTCTATCTACTTTTGCAGTCTATTGAAACTGAGATTTCCTCAGCACTCCTACTGATTTAATCCTCTCCTACGTGCAGGAGAGGGGACCACTGTGATCATTCCATCAAGCCACCTGCCACTGCTTTCCTTGTTCCTCCCATAATTTGATATATCAGGAATAGGGATGGATGAACCTGCCCATTTCGGGTTCTCTCGGTTTCTCATTTTTCCAATCTTCAGTTCAGCTCTCCATATTAGTTTGCACTGGTTAGCATTTTGTAATGTGAATTTCTCCTAATGGAAATATTTTAGCACATGATTTTTGACCAAAGCACACATTTTGCAAGGGACGCAGGTGGTGCTATGGTCTAAACCACTTAGCCTAGGGCTTGCTGACCGGAAGGTTGGCGGTTCGAATCCCTACAATGGGGTGAGCTCCCGTTGCTCGGTCCCTGCTCCTGCCAACCTAGCAGTTCGAAAGCACGTCAAAGTGCAAGTAGATAAATAGGTACCACTCCAGCGGGAAGGTAAAGGCGTTTCTGTGCGTTGCTCTGGTTTCGCAAGAAGCGGCTTAGTTATGCTGGCCACATGACCCGGAAAAACTGTCTGCGGACAAACGTCGGCTCCCTCAGCCAGTAAAGCGAGACCCCAGAGTTGTTCAAGACGGGACTTAAATATCAGGGGTCCTTTACCTTTACCTATTTTGCAAATGAATTTCCCCTGTTTATCAGTTTGGTACGTTAATTTCACCAGTGTAGGTATTTTATGGTGAAATTTACCCTCTGGTATGCATCCTTGTGTACATTAGTTGGATGGAGAAGTGGACTGAAAAATTCAGAGAAGCACAAATTTTGAAGGGTGAATTAAGTAGGCTTGCCTTTAAATGTGAACGGAATCAGATTTCTTCCCCATCCCTAGTGAGGGCTCCTTCTTTATTCTAGTATCCATATGCCCTGGATGGGGAGCCATTTATCTTGCTCCACTATCCTTTGATGTATCGGGAAGGGACTTGTGCCTCTCTCTGTTTTTATTCTACCCCACACTCACTCTTTCCCCCTGCTCTGTTCACTCCTCCTTCCCACAACTCTTTCAGTGCCACTTTTAATTCTTCACTGCTCCAGGCACTACAAGCCTAGGTTTGATATTCTCATTCTGGCACCTCCTTTGGCGCCTCTCCAACCTTTGTGATGAAAGAGCAACACTTCTTCTTTTTTTAATTTAAAGAAATGTTCTGCATTTGCATTAGTCTAGATTTACACCGGATGTACCGAAAACCACTTCAAGCATGACAAAATCCCTATTTGGGGCAATGCTCCTGGCTTGCAACTCAAGAGTGGATTAGGATGTGTGACAACTGCACACATGTGTATTTTATTGTGTCAGTGCACATGCCGTTTCCGAAATCTAAGTTCTCTTCCTGAGAGCACCTTTATCGCTCAAGTGATAAATGACCTTCTTGAATTCAAGGGGGTAACGGGCAAAGATTTATTTTTCTTTCTAAATGGGTTGGTCTTGATCAGCGTTCGCCTCTTGACATTTCCCACTAACATGAGAACTGCCAAAGCTCAGGTCGATGAGCTGAAAAGGTTTCCTGGTTGACTGTTGCCTCTCCTGGCACCTGCTGAAAGCCACATTTGATGGATCTAGCATTGATTCCTATTATTATTATTATTATTGGGACGCGGGTGGCACTGTGGGTTAAACCTCAGTGCCTAGGACTTGCCGATCACATGGTCGGTGGTTCGAATCCCCGCGGTGGGGTGCGCTCCCGTTGCTTGGTCCCAGCACCTGCCAACCTAGCAGTTCGAAAGCACCCCCGGGTGCAAGTAGATAAATAGGTACCGCTTTATAGCGGGAAGGTAAACGGTGTTTCCGTGTGCTGCGCTGGCTCGCCAGAGCAGCTTTGTCACGCTGGCCACGTGACCCGGAAGTGTCTGCAGACAGCGCTGGCTCCCGGCCTCTAGAGTGAGATGAGCGCGCAACCCTAGAGTCTGTCAAGACTGGCCCATACGGACAGGGGTACCTTTACCTATTATTATTATTATTATTATTATTATTATTATTATTATTATTCCAGCTCAGCAGGCATGCTTTGTCATACCCCCTGGGCTTCTATCCACACAATGACCTTGTGAAGTAGGCAGAAGACAAAATCAAGATTCAAGATTACCTTAATAGATTGGAGAACCGGGCCAAAACTAAGAAAACAAATTTAAATAAGGACAAATGTCAGGTTCTACACTTAGGCGAGAAGAACCAGTTGCACAAATATAAGATGGGGGACCCCTGCCTTGTCCGAAGTACGTGTGAACAGGATCTAGGGGATTATTTCATCTTTTCTAAAATTCTGAGCCTGTGCTGGACAGCACAAGACATTGTATGAATCAGAGGTCAGCAAACTTTTTCAGCAGGGGGCTGGTCCACTGTCCCTCAGACCTTGTGGGGGGGGGCAGGACTATATTTTGGGGGGGAAATGAATGAATTCCTATGCCCCACAAATAACCCAGAGATGCATTTTAAATAAAAGGACACATTCTACTCATGTAAAAGCACGCCGATTCCCGTGGGCCAGATTTAGAAGGCGATTGAGCTAGATCCAGCCCCTCGGCCTTAGTTTGCCTACCCATGGTATGAATGTTTTGGATGTATCATTTTAATTTTAATTCTGCTATGAAGAAAGTTCTGCAGGTGAAAGTTTGAATAACATTTTTCTGTCTGGAAAATGCTTTATTCCAAAAGGAGTCTGTTCTTGTACTTCCAGGTGCTTCAAGCTGCACAATACTAATTTATGGAATGAGGACAATATTAATTTCTGTAATAAGGACAAAGGCTAATTCTGGATGGCTGTGATAGTTTCACAACCACAGCTCCTTCCTTTGGCCAGCAGCCCTGGCAAAGCAGGGCTGTGCCTGACCCACAGAATGCTTGTCATTTTCGTCATTAATGTAAGTTAATTGCCAAAAATTATGTGTCCAAAATGGAAGGAAGACCCAAGGGCATGCAGTGTGGAATTATGACCGCCTCTGAAGTTCTAAACTCTTTGAACAGCTATCACCCAAAAGCTTTATTTTTATAGCTGTATTAGAATTGCCATTATACTAAGCTGGGTTAAAGCAAGATTGATGTTCATTAGTTAGACTTAATGCATGTTGAAACAGAGAGGTAATGGGGCATTTATCAAGAGGCCAAACCCTCGTCTAAAAACCCTTCCACTTTGCTCTTTATGCCTGCAAGCAATGTACAACCTTTCCCCAACAACACTTTGTCTAGTGCTGTGATCTAAACATAAAACAGTGATAATTATTCTTTACTGAGCTGCACCTTACAGTTTATGTTTATAAATTCTTATTATTGCCAAATCATTAAAGGTTGGTTAACCTTTTCGGTCTAATTTCCGAACTACACGATAGTTAATTTAATCATTCCCCCATAGAAAAAAAAATTCAATCATTATGGGCAGACGTGTAGTAACAGCCATATTATATTAGATCTTCATTAACCTGAGCTAATAATGTCTTTCCGTTGATGGAAAGTTTCCCTTCTGGCGATTTTTCCTCCTGAATATGTGATGTTTTGCGGAGCGGATAGTGTGCTTATGAGCATTTGAGGGGAAAGGACAGAAGTTGAGTGTGGGAGAGGAGCTTCGCAAGTATGTCATGGGTTCTGAAATGAACTCCTTCAGTTCAAATAAAAAAATTCCTTCCAGTAGCACCTTAAAGACCAACTAAGTTAGTTCTTGGTATGAGCTTTCGTGTGCATGCACACTTCTTCAGATACACATGTGCATGCACACGAAAGCTCATACCAAGAACTAACTTAGTTGGTCTTTAAGGTGCTACTGGAAGGATTTTTTTTATTTTGACTATGGCAGACCAACACGGCTACCTGCCGGTAACTGGATCCTTCAGTTCAGATATCACTGAGTCCTAAGGTCACGAGAAGAGCCTGGTGGATCAGCTCAGTGGCCCATCTAGAGCAGCCTCCAGGTCTCACAGTGGCCAATCGTATCCCTGTGGGAAACCTGCAAGCAGGACCCAAGCACAAGACCCCTCTCCCCATTCATGATTTCCAGCAACTGGTCTTCAGAAACATTACTGCCTTTCACCATGGAGGTAAAGCATAGTCATCCTGGCTAGTAGTCATTGATGGCCTTATCTGCCATGATATTTTTTCTATCTATCTATCTATCTATCTATCTATCTATCTATCTATCTATCTATCCTCTATCTATATCTCTATCTATATATCGTATTGTTCGTTCCATAAGACGCACCTGACCATAAGGCGCACCTAGTTTTTAGAGGAGGAAAAGAAGAAAAACGTATTCTGAACGAAACAGTGGCTGTATGATTTTTGTGGTTCATGCTGTGGCTACAGACATGATATGTGATTTGACGGTGAGTTTGGGGGTAGCCCAATGCAAAAATCCTGAGAATCCATGTGGATCTGTGCTTTGTAACCACGTTTTTGCACCACTCCGGCCCCACGAAACAGTTCATGCTGTGGCTACAGACATGTTATGTGATTTGATGGTGAATTTGGTGTGGCCCAATGCAAAAAATCCTGAGGATCCATGTGCTTTTATCTCCCCCACCCAGGCAGCCTCCTTTATTGCTAGAGTCCCTCATCTCCCTCCCGATCACTTGCCGATCAGCTGCCCAGCGGCTTTGTTTCAACACCTCCTTCCCTCTTTCTTAAAAAAAAAAAAAAGCACAATCTGCTTTTCGCCTCTGGGCAATTCGGCTCCAGCACCCATGCATTCGCTCCATAAGGTGCACAGACATTTCCCCTTGCTTTTTAGAAGGAAAAAACGTTGTCTTGTGGAGCAAAAAATACAGTGTGTGTGTGTGTGTGTGTGTGTGTGTGTGTATAATTACATTTTCTCTTTTGCAATTTAAAATACCGTATTCTTCCATGTATAACATGCCCCCTCTTTTGGGGGACTAAAAATAGAGAAAATGGGGGGGGGAGATTGTCTGGAGTTGTTCAGCTTTTTTGGGGGAAGAGGGGTTGCCGAAAATCGCTCACCCACAGGACTGCAGCAGCCACTCACACACGCATCAGCGAAGCAACCAATCATCTGCACGTTCGCCAAAGACAAGCGCCGATCACCTGCCCAATTGCTGCAGCAGCCAATAGCCAGCGGACTTTCCCGCACCCATCAATCACCCACAAAAATATTGCTGGCAATCTCCTGCTCGCTGCATCCACCAATCACCCATCCCATCTCTCCACTACCTGTGTATAAGACAAGCCCAATTTTTCAGCCTAATTTTAAAATAAAAAACCCTCATCTTATACACAGAAAAATGTGGTACTTATTTTACATCCTTAAAATATCAATGACTTCCCTTTTTCTCTTTCCATGGTTCATTTTACATATAGAATCATAGAATCATAGAGTTGGAAGAGACCACAAGGGCCATCGAGTCCAACCCCCTGCCAAGCAGGAAACACCATCAGAGCACTCCTGACATATGGTTGTCAAGCCTCTGCTTAAAGACCTCCAAGGTAGGAGACTCCACCACACTCCTTGGCAGCAAATTCCACTGTCAAACAGCTCTTACTGTCAGGAAGTTCTTCCTAATGTTTAGGTGGAATCTTCTTTCTTGTAGTTTGGATCCATTGCTCTGTGTCCGCTTCTCTGGAGCAGCAGAAAACAACCTTTCTCCCTCCTCTATGTGACATCCTTTTATATATTTGAACATGGCTATCATATCACCCCTTAACCTCCTCTTCTCCAGGCTAAACATGCCCAGCTCCCTTAGCCGTTCCTCATAAGGCATCATTTCCAGGCCTTTGACCATTTTGGTTGCCCTCCTCTGGACACGTTCCAGTTTGTCAGTGTCCTTCTTGAATTGTGGTGCCCAGAACTGGACACAGTACTCCAGGTGAGGTCTGACCAGAGCAGAATACAGTGGCACTATTACTTCCCTTGATCTAGATGCTATACTCCTATTGATGCAGCCACGTCACACTGTTGGCTCATGTCAAGTTTATGGTCAACCAAGACTCCTAGATCCTTTTCACATGTACTGCTCTCAAGCCAGGTGTCCCCCATCTTGTATTTGTGCCTCTCATTTTTTTTGCCCAAGTGCAATACTTTACATTTCTCCCTGTTAAAATTCATCTTGTTTGTTTTTGCCCAGTTCTCTAATCTGTCAAGGTCATTTTGAAGTGTGATCCTGTCCTCTGGGGTGTTAGCCACCCCTCCCAGTTTGGTGTCATCTGCAAATTTGATCAGGATGCCCTTGAGTCCATAATCCAAGTCGTTGATAAAGATGTTGAATAAGACCGGGCCCAAGACAGAACCCTGTGGCACCCCACTAGTCACTCTTCTCCAGGATGAAGAGGAACCATTGATGAGCACCCTTTGGGTTTGGTCAGTCAGCCAGTTACAAATCCACTGAGTGGTATCATAAATCCCTGCATATTTTACAAAAACTATACCATTCAGTATTCCATTATTGCATCCATCAACACTTATGTACACTGTTGAATTTATCTAAATGCTGCCAGCGCTTTCAGATATACACAATTATTTCCCATATATTCAATAAATGTTTTCCAATCTTCTTTAAATTCTCTGATTCTATATGTTAAGTCTGCAAGTTGTGCATATTCTGTCAACTTAAGTTGCCGTTCTTCTTTGGTTGGGACCTTGCTCGTTTTCCAGTTTTGGGCTAACAAAACATGGGCCACAATAGTAGCATACATAAATAATCTGTTTTGACACCTGGGAATTTTAGTCTGAATTATCCCCAACAGAAAGAACTTTGGGTTTTTTTGGGGGGGGTACCTTTAAACATTTTTTTCAATTCATTATAGATCATTTCCCAATACTCTTTTACAAGTTGGTGGCTATTACTGCTTCCCGTGGAAGTGAATCCTATACATCTGTGTGAAGAAGTGCTTTGTTTAATAATAATAATAATAATAATAATAATAATAATAATAATAATAATAATTTTATTTATACCCCGCCCTCCCCAGACAAGACCGGGCTCAGGGCGGCTAACACCAGGTATAAAAACAATTGATTAAAATACAACTTAAAAACAAGATTAAAGTACAATATTAAAATGCAGCCTCATTCAGTAGAAACTCAAATCAAAAGCTTTTTGGGGATGAAAATGTCAAATCTTCACCAAGGCCAACTATCCAGACTGGTCCTACGTGGGCCAGAAAAAAGCCAGGGGAGTCCCCAAATAGGAGTTCCATCACAGAAGGAGAAAGGAAAAAGGAAAGAGGCGAAGGGGATCAAGTTGATTCCAAGCCAAGGCCAGGCAGAACAACTCTGTCTTACAGAGCATTCCACCAGGCTGAGACAGAGCATTCCACCAGGCTGGAGCCAGTGTTGAAAAGGCCCTGGCTCTGGTTGAGGCTAATCTGACTTCCTTAGGGCCCAGGACCTCTAGGGTGTTGCTATTTATGGACCTTCAGGTCCTCCGTGGGGCATATCGGGAGAGGTGGTCCCGTAGGTACGAGGGTCCTAGGCCGTGTGTCTTGAGTGTCTTGAATCCTCCAGCATTCAGCTTCATTGCTTGTCTATGAGTTATGTGCAAGGGAGAAAACCTTTTCTCTCTCTCCACGCCATGCAAAATTATATAAACTTCTACCATGTCACCTCTTATTATAAGCTAATTGTTCCAAACACTGCCAACTTTCTACATGGGGCAGTCCATGGGGCAATCACTTTGATCATTTTGGTTGCCATTTTTGGAACCTTTTCCAACTCTACAATGTTCTCGTATCCAGTGCTATTTTTCCAGAAAAAGAGGTGCCAGAACTTACCATGAACACCTTCCTTGTTCTCTTCAAATGGCAATGGCACCCACCTGAAAGGTGCCAGAACTGATTTCTAGAAAGTTCCAGCAGAAAAAAGCCATATGCATATCCACTTCCACTTGTGATTTAGCTTTGAGTGGCTCAGTGCCAGATCTTTCATTAGTTCTGTTTTCTTCCTCTCTGCTTTCCCCACACATTTTCACAAACCTACCATATTGCAAAAGGGAGGGGAGGCGAAAATTGAGGGTTGTTATCTGAGTTGTCTCTCACTATCCGCAAGGAAGTTTTCCAGATTTGCTCAGAGTAGGGATTGGGGGGTGGGAGTAGGGAGCAATTTGATTCAGTTCGCATTTAAAAATGAACCTACCTAATTTGCCCTTTCCGAATCAACATGCAAACCGAAACACAGGAACCCTTCAAAAATTCACATGTCTCTGAATTTTGCACTGCAGTTCGCCAGGCATGTAATATACAATCAACTGTGTGTATTAGGGTGAAAAGTGCCCCAAATGCATGTTAGTGAAAGAAGCCTGCAGAAATGCATTATATTAGTGAAGGGTGCTTGCCAAAATGCTTGTATATCAGGCAAAATTTCATATATCAGATGAGGAGAAATTCACATTAAAATAACCATCAGTTTTCACAAGGACCCCTGACAAGAATTCACAGCCTGATGTAGCAATGTGAAGAATTGAATGTAAGACTGACAAAACTGAGAAACAGAGAAATGGAAATGGATAGATTGCCTCATCCCTCCTGAACTGCAAAGGAAGTGATTTATTGACCAGGAGGGAATACCCCCCCCCACTGCGGTTTCCAGGAATTCCCACTGGCACGGGGGATGCATTACTCATATTCTTTTACATTGAAGCCCTCGAATAGCTTTACCCATTGCTTTCACCCATGATGATTATATGGAGTCTCCACATTTAGGGGAAGTATGTACCACTAGATACCATTTGTTGGGGAACCACAACAGGAGATGCGTATGGCCTTCTCCTCTTCCTCATGGGCTTCCTAGAGGCATCTTACTGATCATGATGGGAAGCAAGATGCTGGACTAGACTACTGGCCTGATTGAGCTTGTCTTGTCTTTTGCTCTCACTTGATGCTGATTGTTACAAAAATAGGTCTCCGCAATAGGACGTGTGCCAAGGAGTCTGACTTGAATTAACACTGCAGTAGCGTCTGTGAGACTGGAGCAGGGGAACCCCATCCATGCCCCACTTTCAGCACCGGATTACCAAATAGGCAGAGCAGGCACCAGCTGATGGGCCCCACGCCTCTTAGGGGCCCTGCGACAACGGATTGAAATACTATTGATTTGATCTTGAAAGACAATTACAATCAAGCTTTCTCAGTTCAATGTTCAATACAAAGCTTTCAAAAACATATTAGGAAATAATTTGTAAGACTCCCCCCCCCAAGATTTTGACTTCCTAGGGGTCTCCACAGGGTTTAATCTGGCACTGCCCCCCTTTGAGTGCATTTGCCTGGCTATAGTAATACCTCTTCCTTGATTGGTTTGAGAACTCTATCTTTGTGTGTACAGTGGTACCTCTGGATATGAGCGGGATCTGTTCTGGAGCCCCGTTTGCATCCTGAAGTAAACATGAGCTGTGACTGCACGTCTGCGCATGCGCGGGTCGCGTTTCGCCACTTCTGCGCACACGCGTGATGTCATTTTGAGCATCTGCGCATGTGCGAGCGGTGAAACCCGGAAGTAACGTGCTCCGTTACTTCCGGGTCATTGCGGAGCGCAACCTGAAAATACTTAACTTGAAGCTACTTCAACCCGAGGTATGACTGTATATGTGTAGGAACATCTGACTTGTGTGTGCAGTGGTGAAGCTGCATGCTCTGGCACCGGGGGCGGAGAGCAGGTGGGGGCATGGCTGGTGCATGCCCGGGGGCATGGTGTGCTGCCTGCGGGGGCGTGCCATGTGTCCTGGGGGCGTGGTGCGCTGTCTGCGGGGGCGTGGCACTCAGTGCAGTGGGAGGGTGTGCGGCACATGTCCAGGGGTGGCCACGATGGTACCTGCTCCCTGATGGTGTCGGGGGCGGTGTGCCCCCCCCATTCCTCTGCCAGTGCGTGTGTGACTGAAATGCAACCTAGGAAACTGTGCAAAGGCAAGAGAAACATCCATTGCTCCACCCACATTGGCTGTTGGACCTGCCTACTGCTAGCATACGGCCCTCAGAAGGTTGTCCACGAGACCATGTGGCCCTTGGCTGGAAGAAAGCTTCCCTACCCTCTTCTATAAGGTATACAAAATAACCTCAACAAATGCTTTTAATATAAAAGGCACTGCTTTTCTCTCTCTTGCTTTGCAATTTAAACTTAATAATATCCCTGTGGGCTTTTATACCTTGCTGTGCATCATCTTGTTCCCCTTATAATCTCCTGGCCCCTTGGTTGCAATCTGGGTGCACAGAATGAAAACATCTGTATCTACATTTAGATACGATTACACATATATGGTTGACAAGGTATGGCGCGAGCAGAGGAAACCAAATAATAGCAATTCATATCCTTGTCTGAAAAGACGTCAAGAAAAAAGAATGGGAACGGGGCTGCCCAAATAACAAGTAACAGCAATCATCAAGAATTTTAAAAAGTCATGCATAAGGCAAGAAAATGAATGAAATACCTTCCATTCTTCTGCAGAGGCAATGAGTTGAAAAGAACCTTTGTAAATACAAAAAGCTTCAGCACCAGGAGCTACTATGGCCTCTGCGGAGCTAGGAGGATAGGGAATTGATCCATCTAGCTCAGTATTGCCCATCCCAGGGGTAGCCAATATGGTGCACTCCAGATGTTGTGGACTACAAAACCCATCAGCCCCAGCCAGCATAGCCAATAGCCAGGGATGATGGGAGTTGTAGTCAAAAATGTCTGAAAGGCACTGTGTTGACTATGCCTGACCTAAACTGACCAGCAGTTGCTCTGCAGGGTTTCAGGTCCTAGAAGGAAATGTGAAAGATCTGAGACCCTTTGCAGGCAAAGCACCACCAGTGAGTGTTGGCCCTTCCATATGTATAAAGGTAAAGGGTAAGGGGACCCCTGACCATTAGGTCCAGTCGTGACCGACCCTGGGGTTGTGGCGCTGATCTCACTTTATTGGCCGAGGGAGCCGGCATACAGCTTCCGGGTCATGTGGCCAGCATGACTAAACCACTTTTGGCGGACCAGAGCAGCGCACGGAAATGTTGCTTACCTTCCCGCCGGAGCGGTACCTATTTATCTACTTGCACTTTGACGTGCTTTCGAACTGCTAGGTTGCCAGGAGCAGGGACCAAGCAACGGGAGCTCACCCCGTCGCGGGGATTTGAACCGCCGACCTTCTGATCAGCAAGTCCTAGGCTCTGTGGTTTAACCCACAGCGCCACCCACGTCCCCTCCATATGTATACCCCACACATTTCCTTGCTTGAAGCTTCGCCTTCCCTGTAAGATATATTTTGCAGTTCTCCACTGCTATGAATGTTCCTCAGCAGCCACTATCCTTTGCTGGTCACGAGGGCAGCAGGGAAGACTGAGAGCATTTCAGCTGCGTGCTGCACTGGCAGCATTTAGTAACGGTGGCTGAAGTCCTTTCCAGGTGTTCAGTGACCACATGGAAAGGGTGAGAATTGGGATAACACTCATGGTTGCTTGGAGAACAGGTCAGTGGGCACCATCCCAAGGGCCGCTGCGCACTTTCCCTGAATGTGTGAAAAGGGCAAGTGACCTTTTGTGTTTGCCCACAAACTGTGAGACATGCAGGAGAAATGCAAAAGATTAGAAACTGAATCTCCAGGGGCACCCAGAAATTGAATTCTGAAATGTTTTGTTTTGTTTTGTTTTTTGGTGTTTATTTTTACATATATTTTTTTATTCTTGTTTTACAGAAGTATGTTTAATGTCTCTCGTATTTTTTCCATGTAACATTTTTACAAATCAGTTTCACTTGTTGAGACATTGGGGGGGAGGGGGGAAGATGGGTGGGGTGGGGGGGTCGGGTGTCAATGTTTCTATTTTGCTTAATGTATGTAGGGTTTGGTGTCAGCATTTCTCGTGCTGTTCATTTGTGTTTCTTTGGTGGTGAGAGAGGTTGCGGTTGGCCTAGGGTGTGATTGTTTGTTTGTGATTGGTTGTGGTGATCTTTGTTTTCATGTGTGAGTGGGGTGGGTGGGTGTTTTGGATCAGGTAAGCCATGTTGATTTGTATGCTGTTGGTGGATTATTGTCATTGTCTTGTTGGGCTGTGTATGTGATAAAGAAATGTTGATATATTCCAAGATAGGAGTTGGCGATGCCTCGGTCATATCTGACCCCTAAGTGGCAACATCTGTCTTCCCAGATGCCAATGCCAAAGGCAGGGGCTGGCTATTTTGGAGATGGAGGCCTGGGGCCTGCTTGCACCCAACTCCCTTGTTAGATTTTCCCTCTGACAAGTTAGACCACCTGTCTTGTTGCCCTAGCAGGGATCCCCAAACCAGATCTGCTGCAAACCCAGGATCTAAAAAAACACAACCAACAATTTGCAGACAACAGTAGCAGCCTTTTGACACCACACACGATCGAGCTCCAATTGGAAATGCCAACCATTCTCATTCACTGTTATTTGTTGTAATCAATGGCAGATTTTGACCTTTCAAGCAGCTAACCTAATTAATAAAGGACGTCACTTCCTAACTGCTGGAGATTATCAGCTTCATGAAAGGTGCAGTGAGGTGCCTTAATGAGGATAAAAAAGAACAAGCTGGCCTGAAGAGATTTTTTTTGGGAAGAATGCAAGACGAACCCTGTCGTGAGCGACTGAAGTGATGCCTTTCATGTTAACAAAATTAAGTGCTTGGTTAAGAAAACAAACAAACCTTTTCTTTTTGCATGGAAGTCTGCCGAGTTGTGATCGCATTGTTGGGATGTGTGTTCTGCGTGTTTTGTGGAGGTTGATAATCATAACTAATTAACCATGCAGGCATTGCAGGAGAAGGACTGGAGTGTAATAACGACTCATGGCAAAGCACAATCTGTATCTTCAGAACAAGCCTCATGCATGCTGGCAAAGCCACATGGCCTCCATTGTACGGCAAGCAAATGAGGACATCAGGGGTGACTGTAGGGCCCCATAACAGTCAGAAGTCCTGGGCCCTAAGGAAGTCAGATTATCCTCCACCAGGGCCAGGGCCTTCTCAGTGATTTAACTGAGATTTAAGCCCTGCAGGATTTAACTTCTCTCCGCAGGGCCTGTAAGACAGAGCTATTCCACCTGGCTTTCAATTTGAATTTAGCTTAATCTTTCATTCCCCTTCCTTCCCTCTCCCTCCCTTTTTATGAAGATTACCCACTTTGGGATCCCACAGCTAATTCTGCCCTGGTCTCCACGCTGGCCCAAATAGGACTAATTTAGCCAGCTAGCCCTGGTGATCATCTAATGTTTATTGGATGGATTTCCCCTCTAAATAGATTTTTGAATTCTGAATTTATTGTTATTCATGTTTTATACTGTATTTTATGCTGTTTTTTTGTTGCATCAATTAAGTGTTTTAAATTTGTTGTTAGCCACCTGAGCCCAGTTTTTTGAACCGGGAAGGGCGGGGTATAAAAAAAAATTATTACTATTATTACTATTATTATTATTATTATTATTATTATTAGGAAAGGGTCGTGGTTCGGTGGCCTATTTTGCATGCAGAAGGGCCCAGATTTTATCTTCTGGTGTTTCCAGGTAGGGTTTAGCAAAGACCTGTATCTGAAACCTTTGAGAGCTGCTGCCAGCCAGAGCTTACAATGCTGACTCAAAGACAGCAATCAACTCTGGTTTCCTTCATTTGAGACAAGGCATGGAGTGTTTGTGAGTGTGTGCTTCGAAGCACTGAGGGCAAACCTCCAAAGGAGACGAGCGTTGCTGGTGTTATTGCTTATGTGAAGAATGTTGTAATTAAAATCCTTTTTGCCTTCTCTAACTCGGTGCCACGGCAGTAGCTCTGCTCCCCCCCCCGCCTCCCTTTCCACAGTCTTCTTCTTGTTATTGATGTCCCTTTTAAAAAATTAAATAGCTGGGAGTGAGATCTACATGTCGCAAATTAAATTGGAGAAATCTCATAAAAATAAATATTCTACAGAATGCCAGGAACGGTGTTTTTTAAAGAAGCCCAAAAACAAAAAACAAAAAAACAAAAAACAAAAAAGAGAGGAGATTATTCTATTAGTTCTCCTGTTGTTTATTTATTTATTTTATTCCTCTGCCGGCGGAGGTCCCCCTGAGAGATTAAAACTGTGGACTAATGCACAGATGGGGCGAGATACTTGAAAGTCATCTGGATATTAAGAATTTAAATCTTTTAGCCTCAGCGATTTGAACAGAAAGCCAATTATGGGCCTGAATTAGTTTTCAAATTAAACTGCAATTTAAAGGTTTGTGAAATTAATCCTTTAAGGCATAGCCTTGCATTTCTACATAAGCTCACACAAAGATCCCAAATCTTCTGCCAAGTCTTGTTGGGGGAGGGAAGAGGTGTTCCCTTTTACCTGCCAGTGCACTTAATGAAGAAATAGCTCCACGTCCTGCCACTTGCGTTCCTGGTAAAAGGACACGGAAGAGCGTTGCCGAACGAGTTGGTAAAATTATAGGAGAGAAGGAAATGAAAGTGTCAGAAGCAGAAATTGCAGAGCGGTCGGATGTAAGAAGAGGAACCGGTCATTTTCAAGTGTAGCAGGTGGACTGTGAAAACAGCTCCCTTCCCTGACGAAAGCTGAAGCTTCCCATTAATTGCAAGAATAACAAACCCCCTCTGAGGAAAGGGCTGTAGCTCAGTGGTAGAGCACTTGCTTTGCAAGCAGAAGGTCCCAGGTTCAATCCTCAGGCAGGGCTGGAAGAGAACCCTGTCTGAAATTCTGGAGTGCCTTTGCCCATCAGAGTAGACAATATGAAACTAGATGGACCTTTCTACAGTGGTACCTCGGGTACCAGTTTGAGTCTGACCAAACTGCGGGAGGCAGTGGAAGACAGGAGTGCCTGGCGTGCTCTGGTCCATGGGGTCACGAAGAGTCGGACACGACTAAACGACTAAACAGCAACAACAACCTCGGGTTAAGTACTTAATTCGTTCTGGAGGTCCGTACTTAACCTGAAACTGCTCTTAACCTGAAGCACCACTTTAGCTAATGGGGCCTCCTGCTGCTGCCGCGCCGCCGGAGCACGATTTCTGTTCTCATCTTGAAGCAAAGTTCTTAACCTGAAGCACTATTTCCGGGCTAGCGGAAATAGTGTAACCTGAAGCGTATGTAACCCGGGGTACCACTGTATAAGGCAGCTTCCTATGTTCCTACCACTGTCTCAGCCCCCGGCTGGGAACTGAGGAAGGGCCGGGATTGGAAGGAGTTCAGAGGGACACTGCAGAACATAAGTTTACATGGCAGGCCTCTCCAATTCCTCCCATTATGCGGTTATGACCATGCACCGAGCACTCATGGTCAGTGGGACCCAGCATAAAACCCCTCTACTGGGGCCTTGCTAATGCTGCCACATGAGAGGTCCGCTACTGCGCTACCCCTTGGTTACATTGATGAACTAAACCTGGTCGATCGCAGGGGTGTCGCAGGTCGATCGTGGTACTAAGTTAAGTAATAGCCGGTGTGTTTCTTACTGATCCCCCCTAAAGGCTGAACAACTTTTGTCAACCCTCCCCTTAAAAAGTGGTGTAGTGGTTAAGAGCAGTGGACTCGTAATCTGGGGAACCGGGTTCGCGTCTCCGCTCCTCCACATGCAGCTGCTGGGTGACCTTGGGCCAGTCACACTTCTGTGAAGTCTCTCAGCCCCACTCACCTCACAGAGTGTTTGTTGTGGGGGAGGAAGGGAAAGGAGATTGTTAGCCGCTTTGAGACTCCCTAGGGTAGTGATAAAACGGGATATCAAATCCAAACTCTTCAATCCTCCCCTAAAATAAGCTCAACAACTCCTGTCAATGACAATGGGTAGATCACTGCCAGTTTTTTGTTTTTTTTATCCTGGGAGTAGATCGCAGTCACTTTGGAGTTGGATGTCCCTGGGCTAAAGGATTCTGCCCAAGGCCTAAAACTGCCAAAGTTGTGTCAATTGCTACAGGGAAGGCAAATCCTGCAGAGCAGGGAAAATTCCTTCCCAGCTCTGGGAAACAGTAACCATCATGCGACTGTAGCAAAGCATGTGAACCTGAAAGGAAAAGGTGTGATTACACTTCAATTAACACTACAGTGGTACCTCGGGTTAAGTACTTAATTTATTCCGGAGGTCCGTTCTTAACCTGAAACTGTTCTTAACCTGAAGCACCACTTTAGCTAATGGGGCCTCCTGCTGCCACTGCACTGCCGGAGCACAATTTCTGTTCTCATCCTGAAGCAAAGTTCTTAACCTGAAGCACTATTTCTGGGTTAGTGGAGTCTGTAACCTGAAGCGTATGTAATCTGAAGCGTATGTAACCTGAGGTACCACTGTACGCCTTAAAGGGAGGGTTGGGTGGGCGACAATCTGAACAGAATGCCCCCTTTTCTGGCTCCTGGCTCTGCTCCCGAGGCCGCAGCTGATGGGGATGTTGGGGCCTGCCATGGTGACCTGCAGCCTATGGGGATGGCCATGGGGATGGGGCAAAGGCAGGTGTGGCCTTATGGGCCAGGGAAGCCACACTGGGTTGCAAAGGCCGCCCACATCAGGACTGGTGAGCGGTCATTCACACCAACAAAGATCAAAATGTGCTGAAACAGAAGCCTTGCAAATAGGAAAACCTTGTGAAAATATTATGAATACACGACAGCAAACCTCCTTGGCAGTTTTGTGGCGGGGTGGACTTGTGCATAACATCTGACTAGGAATGCTCTCGGGGAATCCAGTCTTTACCCATTTGACTGTCCTAGGCTAGTGACCAGATGGCAACTGAGCTACCCACAAACATTTGCAATTCCTAAATAGTTTGTTTCAGTTCTCGGCTCAGAAAGCAGCAGAATGAATGCGTAAAAAAGAAAGAAAGAAAGATGTTTAAAAATACATATTTTAATGCAAATTTTGTGTGGAGGCTTATAAGTAGGGATGGCGCTTTCTGAAAATCTTGATGTCAGACTTATCTGCATGGATTTATCCCTTCTCGTTCCTATCTTGCTGCTTAATCTCAATGAAAGATGAGTCTCCCTGCAACAATTCCACTAAAAATGCTGGTTTCCTAAGTAGCCAGCACATACACAGAAACATACTGTACTACAATGTTTATATATTAGGTAAAGGTAAAGGGACCCCTGACCATTAGGTCCAGTCGTGGCCGACTCTGAGGTTGCGGCCCTCTTCTCGCTTTACTGGCCAAAGGAGCTGGTGTACAGCTTCTGGGCCATGTGATCAGCATGCTTCTGGTGAACGAGAGCAGCGCACGGAAACACCATTTACCTTCCCGCCAGAGTGGCACCTATTTATCTATTTGCATGTGCTTTGATGTGCTTTGAAACTGCTAGGTTGGCAGGAGCAGGGACCGAGCAACAGGAGCTGTAGTATAGCTTTAGCTATGCCCAATTTGCAACAAGGAGCATCTTCTGGGGAAGAAGGCCACCTGTACGCCACTGAAAGAGGAAACTGTGGAATCTGGAGACCTTTATCTACTCTTGAAAGGAAACTTCGCAACCGGAAAAGAACTTTGCTGATTAAGACTGCTGGCGGGTCCAGTGGGAATTTTCAGTTCTGGCTTTGCAGCTGCTATTTTATTTTATTTTTTGAAACTTAGCTATGTTCTTCATAGAGAGGCAAAGTTCAAAGAAGCAGAACATTATTTGAGGAGAGTAAAACATGGCCTTTTAAGATACACTTTCAATCAGCAGCAGTGCATTAAATCAAAACATCTCAGGAAAAAGGGGGCGATATGCTGATTTGGGGTGTGTGTTTTTAAAAATGGTTCAAATCTATTTCATGTTCTGAACTCGTTTCAAAAGCTCAGCAAAGACCCGTGTTTAACACATAATAAAAAAAAAGCGAACACTAAAGGCTTCATCTGCATAACCTTACGCTAATGACATGAGAAGCAGTTAGGGAGAATTTATTCTTCGGCATTTTTAAAGCAGGGAGTTCCTTTTTAATGTGAGCCGGGGGTGCAATATATAGTAGGCTTGATATGCCTTTGCTTACATGGGCTAGCAGTTTAATTCCACAAGGACTATCTTGCCTTCAATATAATAATGTACTGTTTGGCATTATAAAACGACTACTCTCCCCCCTTTCAATAAAAGAAAGAAATAATTTCTTAGAAATCACAAAGGCAACCATGATATTCATGGGCCTCCCTTCCACCTTTATACCAGGAGATTTTAATCTCGCCTCTATCCAAAAGTCTGAGGGCGAGTAACTCAGCTGAAGTAAATCTCCCCATCCCAAACTCCTCCTATGCAATTCTTGTCTGGGAATTTTGAGGGAGAATATTCTCCAGTGTCTGGCATTTTGACATCTGATGGCATTTAATAACCGATTTCAATATTTGATATGAACTGACAGTTGGTATGATGGTATTTGATAGCTGACAAACTGTGACAGGAAACATCTGACTGTCTTCAGTTTTTGACATCTATCTTGCAACAGCAGTTCGTTATTTTTGTATTAATGTAGTTAATACCTTTATCCAATTAGGTGATCGGCAGACCTGGATTTTAAAGCATAATGTCAAATTTCAGGATTCAATTCCATCCTCACTATCTACATTTCAAAACAGAAAATCTGCAAAATTTGAATGGGTTAGAACCTTTCAAATTGCTCTGTGCAAAAGCCTGTTGTAGGAGCTACCTTGGCATATTATCCATTGAAACAAAGCTGAAGAGTTGCACCCAGCTTGTCTCTATAACCCCTCCCAACCCTACGTTATCCAGTAAACATACTTGTACACATTTCAATTCCCAGCATTGTTGGTTGTCAACTGTCCAGAACTTCTACTGAACAAACTTCCCCCGGAAGGGAAGTCTGGTGATCAGTAGTAATGTATACATGGGTAGATCTTTTCAAAGTAGGGTTGAATGACCACAGATTTCAGATTATTCACCACTGTACCTTCCCTAAACATGACATTAATAACAATAATAAAATTTTATTTCTATCCCGCCCTCCCCAGCCAAAGCCAGGCTCAGAGCCGCTAACAATAAAGTAACACAGCATTCTAAAATCAATTCAAATCATAATAATGGCAACCATTGGGCTAGAGTTCTGTGAAGACTGCCAGAGGAGGGAGTCAGGCTGTGCCCTGGCCAAAGGCCTGGTGGAACAGCTCTGTCTTGCAGGCCCTGCGGAAGGATGTCAAGTCCCGCAGGGCCCTAGTCTCTTGTGACAGAGCGTTCCACCAGATCGGAGCCACAGCCGAAAAAGCCCTGGCTCTGGTTGAGGCCAGCCTAACCTCCCTGTGGCCTGGGACCTCCAAGATGATTTTGTTTGAAGACTGTAATGACCCATCCAGCAAGGTTTTCCCCATAACCTAAAGTGCATCTTTTGCATCAGTGGGCAAAAAAAGAGTTAATTGTTCTGGATAAAGAACAAAGCAGAATAAAAGACAAGGCTGAGCCAGTTGGCGCCCACACTTGCAGCTGTCAAGGCACCCATAGGCAGCACCATCTGACTGCATGACCTTGTCTTTTTTCTCAAAGGCATAACATCACCATTATTGCTGTATGTGCAGAATGAGGGCTTCTCATGGCTCGGTCCCCATGAAATTTAGCAAAGGCAAGGAAGAGAAATTCAATACCCAATATAAACCTTTTAAGAGAATACAGATTAAGTAACGGGTTGGTTCTGGGGAAATACATCAAAGGAGAATGTAATTGCTTCTGAATAGGAGAGACAGTTTTGTACCCGTATTACAGTTTGGGATAGATAGTAGAACAACAAGAAAGGAAAAAATCCTACCCAAGCCCATAGCTCTAACCAGAGGAGCAAGCATTTTGTAGTCAAAGGTATCCAATTCAAATTTAATAGCTTAAAGGCTTATCCGGATTTCAAACAGGAAGAAGCTGCAATTTACTCTATCTATCATCCTAATGAGCAGAGCTAGTTTAACATCTGGTAACTCTTTTCTGTATTGATTTGTTTTAGAGTAAGACACAGGAAGTTTGATTTGCCATGGAAGTGTCAAGAGGACATCAGCTCATTTCAACGTACATGTGAGCTCATAGCAGTTTTTCACCCGCTGAAATCCTGATGGAGTGTGGGATCCTTCCTGCACTAAGAGCATTTAAAGCGTGCTGAAAACATCTGCATGCACCTGAACGTCAAAGGAATTATCCAAATGCATTCCAGAAACCCAAAGCTTGCTGCCAAAGCTCCCCCAAGACGTGCTCTTGTAAAATAGAGGTCTTGCAGGAGAAGGGCTTGCTGTATACTATATAATCACTAAGGCTCGCTCAGGTTACTTAGTGGGTGGTCAGTGAGTTCAATCATGTCCTGAGTTTAAAAACTAATCTGAACTTACAGGCAATGTATAAATTGATGGTTATATGTTTCAACCTTTAAACACCTGCTGAATTTTTTTTCTGTGCCAACAGGCTTATGCAGGGAATTATGAAAATATATTTCCATAATAGGTTGTTGGTGGCTCCTGACTTTTATTTTTCATTTTTTTTAATTACCATTGCTGCGCAGTGAAAGCAGCGATCCCTCTTGCTGTTCTGTCTTCTGGGATAGCTGCGCAGCCGGCATTTGCTCCGTAAGACGAACACACATTTCCCCTTACTTTTTAGGAGGGAAATAGTGAGTCTTATAAGGCAAAAAATACAGTATATAGATAGATATAGAGATATAAAGTTGTAAACCACTTTGACAATTTTAGAAGATAGTCAGTCAGTCAGTGGGTCAGTTAGTTAGTTAGTTAGTTAGTTAGTTAGTTAGTTAGTGTGGGCATGTAAGGGCCCAATATTCAACAATTCTGTCCATGAATCATACAATCATAGAACTGCAGAAAGGCAGAATTGAAAAGGACCCCAAGGGCCATCTTGTTCAACCCCCTGCAATGCAGGAATCTCAGCTAAAGCATCAAAGAAAATGATATGTTGAAAACTAATAAAAAATTATATAAAAAAGAAAGAAGGTTAGTCCACCCCTAGACTAGATAAAGAAGGAGATGGTGATGTAGGCAGTAGAATGAAGCAGGCATGTGGGCTGCCCCACAAGCAGCTACAGGCAAGGAAGAGCACTTTTGAATGTTGTATGACCTTCAAAACAAAACAAAACAAAACCCTCCATGCAGCCAAATGAAACCTTAGCACTTCTGGGAGGCAGGTTCTAGCCTGGACATTTCTGGATGTGTGTCAGGGACTGGCTGGATGAAGAAGAGTGGTGGTGGGACCTTGCCTCCCAAGAGACCTCCAGGAAGGGCTCCAAAGATGACACCTTAGAGCCTGGAGCTGGTGGTGGGTCTAAAGTGGTGTGGTTTGCTCTGTCAGCTCATTCTGCTGCAGGTGTAGACCCAGTGTCAGTACAACAGCAAAACAAAGCAAAAGAGAAGAGGTGTGGTCTTTCCCCCCTCAAGGCATGAGTCAAAACACTTTGTCCCTGCTACGCATTTTGGTGCCCTATTCCAATTCCTCAACCCGGCAGAAAGGCAATCAATCCCAATTGCCTTTCGTCTTGTTAAAAATGGTGTCCTCCGGAGGTTTTTTATATGACAACTACCCCAGGCAATGGAGAAGTTATGACAAATGTTTGCTGACACAATCCAGGAGGCATGTGATATTTAACCCTTCCACCAGGTAAACAACAGTGGAAGACAAATTTATCAAGGGAAAACAACCTCATTAAGTCTGCCCTGAGATCTTGATTTCACAGCACATTCCCTACTGTTCACAAAATAACCTACATTTCTCCTAAAAAAATATACACCAAACACTGAATTCCTTCACATTTGTTATTATTAAAGCTCCTGACAGATGAAATTTGCTGTCAATTAGCTGCCTTAAATTTGTCAGATGGACCGATTTAATGGACTAATTACTGGAAATAATTGATTTATCTCAATGCAGGTGGTCACATTTTGAAGACGATGAAGGCAACAGTTTCTCTTGACTAAGGAACATAGATTGTTTAAAAAGAGCATTTTGAAGAGCTAACGGGGTGGATAAAAAGCAGAGACATCACCTTGCCAACAAAGGTCCGTATAGTTAAAGCTATGGTTTTCCCAGTAGTGATGTATGGAAGTGAGAGCTGGACCATAAAGAAGGCTGATCGCCAAAGAATTGATGCTTTTGAATTATGCTGCTGGGGGAGACTCTTGAGAGCCCCATGGAGTGCAAGAAGATCAAACCTATCCATTCTGAAGGAAATCAGCCCTGAGTGCTCACTGGAAGGACAGATCGTGAAGCTGAGGCTCCAATACTTTGGCCACCTCATGAGAAGAGAAGACTCCCTGGAAAAGACCCTGATGTTGGGAAAGATGGAGGGCACAAGCTACCAGCATGAGTTTGACCAAACTGCGGGAGGCAGTGGAAGACAGGAGTACCTGGTGTGCTCTGGTCTATGGGGTCATGAAGAGTCGGACACGACTAAATGACTAAACAACAACAACAACAACAACAACAACAACAGGGGTGGATATAAGGTACGGAAACCCTTTTGCAGTGTAGAGTTTCATCATTTTTTGCTATTAAAAATGTATTTATATATTGTGGCTAGTGGGTGAGGGGCAGTGACAGTGGTGTGGGAAGTTTGACAAGAAAGAAAGAGTGGTGGCGAGACTGGAGGAGTTGAGGGTTGGTAGTGGCAGCCTGGAGTTCCCCTGACCCCACTGCCACCTTGGCTTTCTCCATTCTGATAAATGGAGTTCTACCAGCAGGAAGATCTCACTGCTGACTCCCGCCTTTCACAAGCCACTACTGAAGCTTGGCTTGTTGGGTTAGGTTCACAACACTTGGGAATGCATCCGGGCCCAATCTCTCTCAAAGATTGCAAATCGCTCCGTTCCTTGAGCCGGTGCAGTGATATTCTCCATGGAGGTTGGTTCATTCAGGAAAACTGGGCACTGTCCCACCAACCTTGGCCTGCCCTCGGCCAGCTCCCACCTGCCTGCCTTCCTCCTTAAAAGCAGCCCTGGCTTTCAGCCCTTAGCCTCAGAGTTGCCTGTGTAGAACTCTGCAGGGAGGAGAATGAGCACAAAAGAAGGATTAATTGGCTCTGCCTGTCACTGGCTCCAGTACTAGTTACTGTTGGTCTCCTTGCCTTCTGCCCTACCAGTCCCAATGGGTATACGCCCTCAATGGATGCTCTGAATAACTGATTTTCAACTGATGGGGAGTGATAGAAGATCTAAGTCCTGCCTAACTTACACTGAATTGCATTACTTGCTATCTGAGACCCAGAAGTGGTTCACGTCCCAGCCTAAGCTGCATTATGCAAGTTTCAGCTACATCATTTCTTCTGTTTTGTTTTTAATTTCCTTCTGTATTTTAATGAGAAGGGGAAAGAGAGAAGCAGAAAAAAGGGGAAATCCTAGAATCATAGACCAGGAAGGGAGAAATTAGGCTGCCTAAACTAGGATTTTGTGTGATGCAGGAAATCCAAGGGAGTCAATTTATCCCCAACAAATGGCCATTCGGCCTGTGCTCAACTAACGGAAAACTCACCATATTTCCAGGTGATTGCCTCCATTGTTGAACTGCAAGGACATGGAGGGTCAACGTGGTGCTCTGCAGAGGTTTGTGTCCCTCCAGATTTTGCTGTATTACATATTCCATAATCCCTGACCTTTGGCCATGCTGGTGGGACTGTTGGAAGCTGTAACAACAGCTGGAGGGAATTGCATTAAGTTACCCCGCTCAAGGAAAGTCCTTTGGGAAAGGAACTTTTGCATGGAAGTCAAAGGTAGGGGCTACTCAGCACTAGGCATAGATCAATGTGCCAGTTTGGGCTTCTGTGAGTTTCTTGTTTTCCAGTATTATTCTCAGTTCTACATGAGTTTGCAATAATAATAATAATAATAATAATAATAATAATAATAATAATAAAAAATAATAATAAATCCTCTCAAAAATTCAACAGCATTTTAGTGCGGATTTCTCCTAATAAACACATTTTTTTATTTGCAGTTTCCCCAATTTATTTATTTTTTGCAGTTCGGTGTTTCCTAATAGAATACATTTTCATGAATATATCCATTTTTATGCACAGCCTAGTATATGCATTTTTGTATACATGACCGCACTGTAAAATTTGGAGAAGTGCGGATTTCAAAGGCTGCCTTTGTTTCAGTTTTAAGAAAGTGCAAATTAGATACATTTGCCTTTAAATGCAAACTGGATCGAATACCTCCCCACCCCTACTCAGCTCAGACAGACCCCAGAGTTACTTAGCACAGCTCATACCAGGCCCATGCAGAGCTTGTCTGAAACCCAGGGCAGGAGTCTTGAGCATGAGATGTGCTGCTGCCTCAGCTCTGCTGCCTAATCTGATCTGATGCTACACGCAAGTATGCAGTAACTCAGGTCCAGATTTTACTATTGAAGACTTCCATAAGAAAAGGTAAAAGGTAAATGACCCCTGCATGATTAAGTCCAGTCACAGGCGATTATGGGATTGCGGCACTCATCTCGCTTTCAGGCCGAGGGAGCCGGTGTTTGTCCATGGACAGTTTTACGGGTCATGTGGCCAAGCATGACTAAACCACTTCTGGAGCAACAGGACACCGTGATGGAAACTAGAGTGCACGGAAAGTCCATTTACCTTCCCACTGCAGCGGTACCTATTTATCTGCTTTCACTGGTGTGCTTTTGAACTGCTAGGTTGGCAGGAGATGGGACAGAGCAGCGGGAGCTCACCCCGTCACAGGGATTTGAACTGCCGACCTTCTGATTGGCAAGCCCAAGAGGCTCAGTGGTTTAGATCCATTACGTCATTGGTCAGCTGGGAGGCAAGGGGCATTCATGGCATAACAGTTTAAGTCTGGTGGAGCCCCCAACCAGCTTAGCCCTCCGAAGCCCAGGGCAAGTGTACCCCTGCCTCTGTATGGGTCTGGCCTGTGCTTTGGGCTTGTAATTGAATTACTTGCTATCTGAGACCCAGAAGTGGGTCACGCCCAGGGCTCTTGACTAATAGCATCTATTTCCTTGCACTAAAAGAATCTTGCCGTTTTTATGATTTGGTGTGAACGAACCCAATGCTGTTCAAGGGCTGAATGTGTCAACTGCTCTGGGATTCCTCCACACCCTCTCCTGTTCTTTAATGGATGCTCTACATAGAAATAAACAACAATGCCAAGGATGGGCAAGGGACACAATATAAAACAGCACTTTATTATCTAAAGACTTGCAACAGTTCCACGGGCAATTCCTACCGTACCTGGTTTGGATCCTTCATCAACGGATCCATTATAGACCTGGTTTATGAACTCTGGTCTGTTGTCATTCATGTCAATAACGTAGATGTAGAGATCAATGGGGTTCTCTACTTTGTTTCCATTCATATCCACTGCATGCGCTCGAAGCTGTTAAGAAAAAGAGAGGAGGGGGAAAACCACGTCAGTAATGGGATTCAGCACTCGGCGAGGCTATGTGTCATCTTCTGTCATTTAGACTCTTCGACAACATTAGGATTTATAACTGTCATAATAATGGAAATTTTCTATGGGGTTTTCTATAGCAAAACTATCCAGCTGATTTTGGTATGCATAATAATATGAACCTTGAAGTTGTGCTGCAGTTTTAGCGGCTTGCTTGAATTTCTGTGTTCTGGACAAACCTCATGGGTAGTGCAGCTGTACATATGAAAAAAGCTGCTTTTTCTATAAAAGAGAAAAAGGAAGAGGAAGATATATTGACTTTCTTTAAGCAAATCCCATCATAGTAATGGGGAAACCTGACCTCATTTCTTGAAAGTTCCACTGGATTTGCACTAAACTCTAAGTGTGCGGTATTAGTTTTGGGGGATGCTATCTGGGCTTTGGATTTCTCAAAAAACGGAGGACACATTGTCATACTTTGAAGTCCTATTGGGACCTAAGGGTTCATCATCCTTCCTCCTGGTTTCTGTATGGCAGAGTTACACTGTGGCAGCCTCACCAGTAGTCTCTCACTTAGTCTCTCAGGCCACTGCATCAACAAATGTCCATGCACAGGAGAGCGGCAAATGCCTTTATAGAGACAGATTTTTTATTTCTGCAGCCCAAACCCAGAAACGATAAAGGCAAAAGCAGTCAATCAAGAAGAAAGGAAAACTTCCGGAACTTTTTTCTCTGCCAAGCCGTTATCAATACAAATATTAAGAACACATCATTTCTTCAGAACCACCATCTGTTTTTTCATCCTAAAAAACCTATCTTCCATTTTCTCAGATGATTACTCATTGTTCTGTCTATTTATGTAGGTAGTTTTTTTAAAAAAAAATCTTTTCCTGTTCCTAGTGGGCCATTTTTGTGGTTATTCACACTGATCCTAAAAATGATTGAACACAGCATGCCATTTCAGCTGAGGACTCAACAACTAATTGCAAATAAATAACGTGTTGTTGTAGGGATGTGGGGGAGAACTTTGTACAGTCCTTTTTTAAAAAAATAATAATGAACTGGTCTAATTTTCACCTCCTGGATGGGGATACATGAATCGGAACAATTATTATCCTTCCAAGAGTCCACTTCTCTGAATGTTGCAATACAGTTCTTGGCTCAATCAATTTAGAAGTCTATCTTTTAGGATAAAATCTGCTTCAAAATCATGTATTTTAGAAACCAAATTTTGTGCAGGTTTAATCCTGAAATGGGATGAAATGGATTTGGGAATAAACACATGCAAAACTGATGTGTACTGGAAAGAAACTGACCTGCCCATTTCCACTGATGCAGAAATATCTGCATGTGAGCAGCCCAACTTGCACTACCTTTGTAGTGTGGGAGCTGCTACTTCCACAGCTCCTTCAAATGCCATGAAGATGTGTGGTGTTTGCCCTCTTAGATGACATCATGCTGGGTCATAAGGAAAGGGTTAAATGAGTGTGAAGTGATTGGCCAGTGAGAACCCAAGGGGAGGAGTTAGAGTTAGAGTTCATGTTGTTAAGGAGTCAGTTGGGTGTTAGAGAAGAGAGAGGGAGGATAAGTCTGTGGGTTGGGATAGTTTGATGTGAGTGAGTGAGAGAGAATCTGTTAGGAGGAGTCAATTAAACAGTTGGTATAATCAGTAGGTAATATGAAGGTATAGGTCAGTAAAGAAACTAAGATTAAGAAACTGACAAGAAAAATTATCTGAAACCATAAACTTGTTAATGCTTATAAATAAACTTGTTTAATTGGTTTAATGTTAGCAACTGTCTGGACTCTGTGTGCACCCAAGAGAAACGGGTTGGTGGCAGCAGGGAAGCGATCACAGTGGTGGCACAGGGATCAATAGACCGTCAAACGTCCGGGGACCCTTTATGATCGCCACAAGGTGATATCAGGAGAATCCTGCTGCTGCTGCTGCTATCCAAGTGGCTTCAGGGGGAAGGAAGGATCAGGAAAGAAGAGAGGCTCTGGAAGAATGAGAGGTCTGGTGGGAAAGGCATCCTCCTACCTTCTCCTGTGAAGATGCTGCTGCTTAGTGTCCCCCCTTTTTCTCCTTTCTCAGCCTTGTCACTCACACTTGCCTCTTCTTCCTGCCTGATGCCCCTCTCCACTGAAAGCCGAAATGGCTCTGGGCTCTCAACCTGACCTGCAGTGATCTGGGACCCAGATCTCTCCAAATAGGTCCACATTGGCTCAGGGTTTGGGCCACAGATAAATCTGGTGACCAGCCCTTCTGATTATTAACCATCCAACACCCTGAGGCTGAAAACCAGGATCTGTGTCTTCCAGGCCACTCTCCCACACAAGTCATGTGACTCTTGTGAGAGCATAAAGCCCAAACATGTGTGGTTTTGGGTTCTGGGCTCTCGTGAGAGATATCACACATACAGCATGTCCTGATTTAATCAGGTCAGTTGAGGGGTATGTGGTTAGTAATGTGACCTTGAGTGTACTGACTTCCAAGAAATTTCCATTGAGAGCAATGGCACTTCTGGATGTAAGCAGGTCTGGAATTTGTTTAATAAGCCCTCATAATGAAGTACTGCCATGCTACTGAACTGTCTCCACATCCATGGTACACATTTTAAGGTTGCACAACTGACAGTGTGTAGTAGGTTCTGAGCATGGATGGGCCACAATGGTACTAAGATGTTCGGTATTTTAATTTTAGGACGTTCCCTTGGATTTCCCTTTTATCTTGTTCCATTTTCTTTCAGATTTTGTTCGATGAGTTTGCAGCTCTTTCTTGGGGAGATACAGCCAAATGACACCAACCAAGAGCATATACAAACACTTAACCAATATACTGGATGTCTTGAATTCCATTGTGAATCACTTTGCTTACATTGAATCCGAGCTCCGAGCTGGCATTCTCTTGTCCATTCGCCAACATTTAATGCAAATTTAGCTCACAGGCTACATAATTTACTGTCACAAGATGGCCAACTTTAACTTTTAAGGAAAATAAGACCATCAGGGTTAGCTATCATGGCCATGTGCTACGTCCAGCATCAAAGGCAGTACGCCTCTGAATTCCAGTTACTGGTAAGCACAAGTGAAGAAAATGCTGTTGCATTGAGGTTCTGATTGAGGCCTTCCCTTAGACACCTGGTTAGCCACTGTGAGAACAGAATGCTGGACTAGATGGGCTATTGAGCTGAACCAGGAGTTTCTTCTGGTCCTGAGTTTGGAGAAATCCATTTGGAGCTCTCTCTAGTCTGCTCAGAATTCCAGCTTTTTAAAAATGCTGGTTTCACCTGCAAAGTTGTCCACTTTGCAATCTACCCCTGGCCCGGAAACATTTTATAAATACGCTAAATAATATCAACAGGAGGGGAAAACACACACCCCTTTATGTTGTTTTCCCTTGGTTGTGAAAGCTTATCCATTTATTCCTAATCTCTTGTTTTAAAATCCATTAACTGGAATGGTAGGAGCTCTGGTTTTCTCATCCCAATATTGCTATGTTTCTTTAGGGTTCTTTGGTGAGGAATTTGTTAAAAGGAAAGGTTAAAAAGCTAGCGAAGGGAAGCATCCCTTTGCAGAAGCCATGCTGCCTTTTCCTAAGCGAGGCTTATTTTGCTAAAGGTTTAACAATTCTAGTCTTAATCATGCTTTCGACTGATTTACTAGAGACAGAAGTTAGGTTGACAAGCCTGTGGTTTCTTGGATCCCACCTGGCTCCTTTTATAAATTGGTTTTACTTTGGCTACCTTCCAGTCAATGGGTTAAGAAGGTATTTTTTCATGGAGAAGTTGCATATTTTAGTTAATAGTTCAGCAGTTTCATATCTTAGCTCTTCAATAATCCTCAAATGCCACCAATTCTCCATGACTTGTTATTTTTAAATGTCATCCTTTGTCACCTCTATTTGACACAGTTCTTTTGACGCATTATCTGGGGGGGGGGAGTGGTTTTGTGCACATATTTCCCCAGCGTGTCTTGATGTGAAAACACAGGAACACAATTCACTCCATTTCTCTTCCATTTCCCCCTCTCCCCAGGCCATGCTCCCTCTCCCCAGATCATACCCCTCACCAGCCTTGATCTGCATCATTCTTGAATGCTTTTGCCTGGCTGGAATTTGCCCTTGAACTGGGATAACGTCTCTTGCTTGCCTGGGTGGAGGTGTATGTGAAGAGACTTAGGGACATAGGAACCTGTCTGATATTGAGTCAGATCATTGGCCTATCCAGGTCAGTATTGTTTTTGCTTGGTGGCAGTGGTTCTTCAGGGTTCCACCCATAATTCCTCCTCACCTCTACCTGAAGATGCTGGAGAATCAATCTCGGTCCCAGTAGGGCCTTCTCAATGATGGTTCCGACCTAGTGGAATGCTCTGTCCCATGAGACCAGGGCCCTGCAGGATTTAACTTCCTTCCACAGGGCCTGTAAGACAGAGCTATTCTGCCTGGCCCTGGCTTTCAATTTGAACTTAGCCTGATCTTTTATTCCCCTTCCTTCCCTCCCCTCCCATTTTTATGAAGATTACCTGCTCTGGGATCCCACAGCTAATTCTCCCCTGGTCTCCTCGCTGGCCTAAATAGGACTAATTTAGCCAGCTAGCCCCAATGATCATCTAATGTTTATTGGATGGATTTCCCCCCCTAAATAGATTTTTGAATTCTGAGTTTATTGTTATTCATGTTTTATACTGTATTTTATGCTGTTTTTTGTTGCATCAGTTAAGTGTTTTAAATTTGTTGTTAGCTGCCCTGAGCCCGGTTTTCTGAACTGGGAAGGGTGGGGTATAAATATTTTTTTTTACTATTATTACTATTATTATTATATTCTTTTAATTATTTTTATTACGTTTGTATACTGCCCTTCATTCCAAGATGGCAGGGTGGTTCACAGCGAAAAAATACAAAATAAAAATATGAACAAAAGCAAACCAATAACCCTCCTTTCACAGACACATTTAAAAGGCTGTAGAATGTTCATCAACCAAAGGCCTTGTTGAAGACAAACGTTTCTGCCTGGTGCCTAAAGATATGTAATGAAGGTGCCAGGCAAGCCTCCTTGGGAAGGGTATTTGACAAGTGGGGAGCCGCTGCAGAAAAGGCCCATTCTCATGTTGCCAACCCCTTGTGGTGGAGTCACATGAAGAAGGGCCTCAGATTATGATTGCAGGCTTTGGACCGGTTTACATAGGTTTACATTATGGTGCTGGAGGAGACTCTTGAGAGTCCCATGGACTGCGAGAAGATCAAACCTCTCCATTCTGAAGGAAATCAGCCCTGAGTGCTCACTGGAAGGACAGATCGTGAAGCTGAGGCTCCAACACTTTGGCCACCTCATGAGAAGAGAAGACTCCCTGGGAAAGACCCTGATGCTGGGAAAGATTGAGGGCCCAAGCTACCAGCATGAGTTTGACCAAACTGCGGGAGGCAGTGGAAGACAGGAGTACCTGGTGTGCAACAACAACATAGGGAGAGGCGGTCCTTGAGGTATTGCAGTTTTGCAGTTCTGAGCCATTTATAAGGCTTTACAGGTAAAAACCAGCACATTGGGTTCGGAAACTAATTGGCAGCCAGTGTAGTTGGGCCAGGATCGTTGTAATATTCTCAAACTGTTTTGCCCTGGTGAGCAACCTGGCCACTGAATTCTGCACCAGCTGAAGTTACTGAGCCATTTTCAGAGGCAGCCCCACATATAACATATTGCAGTAATCTAACCTAGAGGTTTCCAGAGCATAGATAACAGAACTTAGGCTTTCCTGTGCAGGTAGGGGTATAGCTGGGTCGCCAGTTGGAGTTGACAGAACATGCACAAAATCCACATTTAAAGACCTATTCTTAGAAAGTATGCATTTCTAAAAGTAAGGTAAAGGTAAAGGTACCCCTGCCCGTACGGGCCAGTCGTGACCGACTCTGGGGTTGCGTGCTCATCTCGCTTAAGAGGCCAGGAGCCAGCGCTGTCCGAAGAAACTTCCGGGTCACGTGGCCAGTGTGACGAAGCTGCTCTGGCGAGCCAGCACCAGCGCAACGCACAGAAACGCCATTACCTTCCCGCTATACAGCTTTACGTATTTATCTACTTGCACCTAGGGGTGCTTTCGAACTGCTAGGTGGGCAGGAGCTGGGACCGAACGACGGGAGCTCACCCCGCCACGGGGATTCGAACCGCCGACCATACGATCGGCAAGTCCTAGGCACTGAGGTTTTACCCACAGCGCCACCCGCGTCCCTATATTTCTAAAAGTATTTATTCTCAAATTATGCCTTAATATTTTTTGAAAATCTTTTTTTGTGTGGAGATCTGCACTGGAGGTGTGAAAGGCAGTGATCGCCTGAGGCTGCAAGCCCAAACATGGCTTCTCAGAAGTAAGAGAAGCCCATACTGATTTCAGTGGGGCTTACTCCTACGTAGATGGGATTACAATTACAGCCATAGTTTTGATTTGGGTTGGTTTTTTTCCTGCACAATTCCTCCCGAAACAGCATAAAACCCCATTGCTCCATTGCTCCATGGGAAGGGGTTTGTTCTATGTTCATTCAAGGTGCACAATATCAAGTAGAGAACTGCTCAGGCTGTGATAAGCAGGATAAACAATTTCAGAAATGTTAAAGGGGGAAAAGTTGGGGGAATGAAAGCAGAGCACAATCCTCGGACCATCCAGTAAGATGCTTTTAAATGTATATTTAAAGCAAACTTTCTAAATGGAGATTCTGATCCCAGTAGCTACTTGTCTTGGGTTTGAAATTGCTTTTTTTATTATCCATGTAATAGCTTTATCTGTTTTTATAGATGTAGTGGTTTTGAATTGTTCTTACATACCCACTTGCTTTATCTAAGTGTTTTGTGAAAATGTGCTTTGAGATGTGTCACAAGAAGAGACTTATTAATCAAATAAATAAATAGAGATGATAGATAGATAGATAGATAGATAGATAGATAGATAGATGATAGATAGATAGATAGATAGTTAGATAGATAGATAGATAGATAGATAGATAGATAGATAGCCTGGTGGGTTTGTAAGGACATTCCATAAAAAATCCACCTGGAAGCAGGGCAGAATGGGTTGAGTCCTGTTCTCTCTGAGAACTGGGATGGACCAGATTTCAATGCATCCCTCCTTCCCTAGAACTGATTTGCAAATTCATGTGGAAAGCTCAGATCAGGTTAGTTCATATCGGTATCCGCAAAGACTATATTTGCCAAGCATCCTTCACCGGAACCTCTGCTTGGGGAATCCCCACTTGCCAGCCCAGCTCTTGACACAAATGTGCCATTAAACAGATGTGTCAACCAGGGCTTATCTGCGTGTATCACGGCAGCAGCTTTAAGTGAGATTACAAGACACTTGCTTGCTGAATTGGTTTTTGCTCGAGTGCAAACCGCGAGCGAATGCATATGTATGTGGGGCAGTGCAGGCGACACGCCGATAGGCTTACAGTGCAAAGAAATTACTTAACTCCTGGAGATTTCAAAGAAGAGCTATCAAATATAATTAAAACTTTGTCTGGGAAGGGAGGGGAGGATGGGGAGGCAGATGTGAAAGGATGAGATATCTGCTTTGCTCTCTGCTTTATCTCAGAAAGGAGGTGTTTTTTCTGAGCTGGAGATAGAGCAAAGAAGAAGAAGAAGAAGAGTTTGGATTTGATATCCCGCCTTTCGCTCCCTTTAAGGAGTCTCAAAGCGGCTAACATTCTCCTTTCCCTTCCTCCCCCACAACAAACACTCTGTGAGGTGAGTGGGGCTGAGAGACTTCAGAGAAGTGTGACTGGCCCAAGGTCACCCAGCAGCTGCATGTGGAGGAGCGGAGACACGAACCCGGTTCCCCAGATAACGAGACTACCGCTCTTAACCACTACACTCCACTGGAATCCATCGCCATTTCAGTTTGAAGATAATAACTTTAATTCTAGCTGAGAATTACTTTTCCCCCCACCCCAAGGGCAATCTGCCCTTTGCCCTTTGACATTATTGAATAGCTGCATCTAACACAAGTGGGGATTGCTAAGCAGGGAAGCAGCAAAGCTGTAAATACACAGGTGGGGAATGGACGTATCATACATATTTCATGATTTTAGAATTACACAGTACAAAATATACATTTAAAGACTAAACATGAGGCTCGGTTTCTTCTTTGTCTTTTTTTTTTAAAAAAAATGCAATAAATGCACTCTTGTTGTGGTGGCCAACCAGATACCTCTGGGAAACCCACAAGTAGAACTTAAGCCCAAAGGTACTTCCCCCAATTTCAATTCCCTAAAACTGACATTCAGAGACACACTGCCTCCAACAATAGAAGTGGAATGTAGCTATCAGAGTTAGTAGCCTCAACCTCCATGCTTATGTCTCATCTTCTCCTAAAATTATCCAAGCTCGTCTTACAGGAGTGAACTCCATCGTTTAACTCTGTGCTGTTCAGGACTGAAGGGCAAACTGGGTGGCAGGATGACGGACCAAACTAGAAGTCAGGACCAAAGATTGAGCAAGGCTGCAGAAGCACACAAGGGTTCATGTCAGGAATGAGACAGCTCTCAGTGAAGATTTGCAGTCGGCTGCAAATCGCAGCCAGGAACAGAGAAGCTCAGAGGTTAATCAGGCTGAGCAAAGGATACAGCAGTTAGAGGCAACTCCTCTGGGCAGTGGAATGCAGGTTGCCAAGGGAACATTGGAGAGTGGGCTGGAAGACAGCCAAAACTCTCCAGACATGCAAAAAGACGTGAGCTTACACAGTGACAGCTTGTCAGGATAGGAAGAGGTTGGAGCTGAGCCAATCAGCCCCTGGTGTCATTGAATGGGAGGGCTGTTAGACAGGAAGCAGAGCAAGAGACGTAAAGTACATAAGTTCAGTATCTTCTGTCAAAACCGGAAGCAGTCTTCAGAGGGGTCATCACAATTGATAATGCTGGCGGCTTGTTAGGACCGTCTGGAGATTTCTGTTTGTTGTTGCAATAAATCTTCTTTTTTAACTATGCTTGCTGTGTTATCAAGCTGGGAACCTGGAGTCATGACATCAAGCTAGGCTCAGGAGCACCCGTGAGCTCATTTTGTACTCCTTGCTATCCAGATGTGGCCCAAATGCCCACCCCCGGGAGGTGGAGTCAGTACAAGCCCAAAAGGTGCTACCTGCAGTTCAGTAGTTTGCCACATGGGAACGGCTGCACATGGATCCATTAGAGCAGGTAGCAGGATGGCTGATTTTTGTCTCTATGAACCGCAGACCTCCATAGCACATCACAGGCTACTTTTGAAGCTCAAGCTACATGGGGCTCAGTTGCAACAATCTTCGCTATGCACCTAATTGAACTGCCACCACAGGCCTGATTTGCCTTGTTGGGGCAATGGACATACCCTACAACATTTCTCCAATGAAAATAGGGGCATCCTAAGGAAAAGCGGGACATTCTGGGATCAAATCAGAAACTGAGGCTGTAAATCCAGGACTGTCCCTGGAAAATAGGGACATTTGGAGGGTCCGAATGGAGTCAGCGGACAACATTGGAACTCAGGGGGAAAGGAGACAGCTTAGTGGCAGACCAGAGGATCTGCTTTGCAGGCAGGTGGTCTCAGGGCCAAATCTTGACATCACCAGCTAGGGCTAGGAATGCCCCCTAGCTGAAACCCTGGAAAAACCCAGTCAGTGTACTGAGCTATATGGGGCAGTGGTCTAACTCTGTCTAAGGCAACTCCCAATGTTTCTAACACATGCACATGGAATCTACACTCTGCTTGTGGGCTTCCCTGAATTACTGAAGACAGAATAAATCACAGAGAAACCAGAGGCATGAAAAAATGCTCAAAAATGCATTATTTATAATGACTGCAGACTATGTATGCTCGGTGTGCAGAAGCTGGGATTTTGTGCTATGGAGAATTCACTACCTGGCTATTTTTCTGTGATGAGGTGGACTTCCTTTAGAATAAATACAAGAGGCCACTGTTGAAAATGACGTATTTGTCTAGATCGACCATTGGTCTGATCTTGTCAGGCTGTTCTTAATTAAAAGATGAAGGCCTGGAGACTTAATGAAGTCCAAAGGCTATCAACTTGTCTATGGAATTAATTAAAATCCATAGACTGGAATGATTGTTTTCCTGTACTTTGCAACTGGCACCACCACAGGAAGGCACAGAAGGTTAAAAAGGAAACCCTTGCAATTTCTGATGTGGGCTGCGCAAACATTTATCCGCTGGTTTTCCTGTTCAGAGGTTTGGGCCACAGCTACTGACTCTTAATCCAAGAGGTGATCTTGTTAGACTAATCAACTGTCAATATTTTTTAAATGTAGGACATAGGAGAAAATGGGCTCCCAAATAAGAATGGACACTCAGCATTCTTAAGGTTTTGGATAGGATTCTGGTATTCTGTACCGTTTAGACTAAAATTGTCAACCAAAAGCTTTACTTTTCTGGTTGTGGCGTTGCAATGGAATGGTGTGTGTGTGTGTGTAGCGGGTTCCATGTTTGCAGGGGTGCCAAGAGGTCATCCTGCGGGGGCTCTTGGCAGCACGAGCAGCCATTGCACTGCCTTAGCCACTTTGGGAGGATCCTCCATTTGCGGCTGCAGCCACAAGCATAGGATCCAGGCGCCGGCAGCAAACCACTAAGTACAGCGCATGTGCAGCTTCACACACCTGCGCCGTACATAGTGACGCCACACATGCGCTGTATAGTAGTTTGCAGCCAGCGCCACTCCAACACCGTATGGACGGTGCTGGGATCCTCTGCTCGCGGCTGCAGCCGGAGCGGCGCCGGCGGCAAACCACTATACAGCACATGTGCGGTGTCGCTACGTATGGTTCATGCGTTGTACGTAGCAGCGCTGCACATGCACCCTATGTAGTGACGCCTGCCCCAGGTGTCATGACGCCTTCCTTCGCCCCTGACTCAAGGTGAACTTGGTCTAGTCATAACTGGTTGGGCTTAAGGGGGTGTCTCTAGTACTCTTCCCATCACCGCACTACTGTGATGAGAGAATACATTATGGAATTTCTCTCAGCCTGGAAAACTGCACTTGAAGGCATCCTCAGGGGACCCCAGGGATCATGTAGTCCAACACCCTGCAATGCAGGAATCTCAACTGAAGCATCCATGACAGATGGCTATCCAATCCCTTACAGCCTCCAAGGAAGGAGAGTTCACAACCTCCTGAGTCCATTCCACTGTCAAACAGCTCTTACTGTTAGAAGGTTCTTCCTGTATTTAGAGTAGACCCACCAAATTAAATTACTGAATAAGATGAAGCTATATGAATTTCAATAGCTCTACTCTGAGTAAAAGTCAGTTTAATTCCACCCTAAATTTGTATCTATACATATAAACAAGTAGGTGTAAATGTTATGTAAATCTATATCTTTTTTTAGTTCTCTTTCCCCCCAGCGATGCTTGAGAACCTGGTAATGTGTGTTGTATCTTTGGTTCCAAAGATCTCCCTTCAACATTTGTTGAAGATTGAAGTATTGAAGATTTTGCCAACAGTTCTATTCCAAGCAACTTCCATTACACATCAACCAAATTAATTCAAAAATTACTCTATTCCCCCTTGGTACACACAAAAAATAAGGTTGGTGTTAATTAGGGAAATAGATGATGAACACGGACAATTAAAAAAATACACACAATGATATAATAATTGTGATCACGAAGCAGTGCAATTAGGTTAAAAGGAAAGCATTTGTTGAAAACTAGGGATGGAATTAAACAGAACTCTGATTAATATCTACACTAATTCTGATTTTAATTGATTTGGAAATTGGACACCGAAAGGCAACAGTAGGAAGACACGGATCTCTGCATGTGCTCAAAGAGGGTTTATGTGAATCTGCTAATCTAGGTATCTTCATTGGATTTTATGCTGTAGGAGACCCTCCAAGTGTCCTTATTTTCCAGGAACAGTTCCAGGTTTACAGAAGCTGTCCTGGTTTCTAATTTGATCCCAGAACATCCCTATTTTCATCAGAGAAATGTTGAAGCGTATGGAGTTCTGCGACCCCCTGAGCCAAGGAGATAAATAACAATACAACCTTTAGAAGACATCTGAAGGCAGCCTGAGCTCTGTGAGTGCAGTTTTGACGCGCAGAGTGTTTGAGGACTGGGACATAGCAGGGAAACCAAAATACTTGTTTACAAAGCTATTGTATTACCAACTTTACTGTACACTTGTGATATATGAACCACTTATATAAGCCATCTCCAACTCCTCGAAAGATTCCATCAAGGCTGTCTCTGAAAAATTTTGCACATTGCTTGAGAAGACAGGCGAACTAATGTCAGTGTACTGGAAGAAGCGAAGAGCACCAGTGTTGAAGCAATGATTCTTCAACATCAACTTTGTTGGACTGGTCATGTTGTGATCATCATCTTCCAAAGCAACTACTCTATTCCGAACTTAAAAATGGAAAGCGTAATGCTGGTGGTCAACAAAAGAGGTTTAAAGACTCTCTCTGAAGGCAAATCTAAAAAAATGTAGTATAAACACCAACAACTGGGGAACACTGGCCTGCGAGCGCTCCAACTGGAGAATAGCTTTTTCCAAAGGTGTCATGGACTTTGAAGATGCTCGAACTCAGGGCAAAAGGGAGAAATGTGCTAAGAGGAAGGCACGCTTGGCAAACCCTCACCGTGATTAACTCTCACCTGGAAATCCATGTCCTCACTGTGGAAGGAGGTGTGGATCCTGTATTGGCCTCTACAGTCACCTACGGACACACTGTTAAGACTGTGTTCATGGAAAACAGTCTTCCTTGGCTACGAGTGATCACCAAAGAAGAAGAAAGAAGTTGAACCCCCTGCAATCCAGGAATCTCAGCTAAAGCATTAATGAGAGATCGCCTTCCTCTGCTTAAAAACCTCTAAGAAGGAGAGTCCACCACCTTCTGAAGGACTCTGTTCCACTGTCAACAGCTCTTACTGCCAGAAAGTTCTTCCTGGTGTTTAGTTGGAATCTCCTTCCTTGTACCTTGAAGCCATTGGTTCAGGTCCTACCCTCTGGAGCAGGAGAAAACAAGCTTGCTCCATCTTCCATGCGAAAGCCATTTAGATAGTTGAAGATGACTATCATATGTCCTCTCAGTCTCCTCTTTTCCAGGCTAAACATACCCAGCCTTATGATTAAATGATTTTAATGTATTGCTAGACGGCTACACAAGATCTATGATTAAAGGAAGTTCTTTTTGGAATTATAAACTCAACGTTTTCACCCCTAGCCATGAATATATCATAACGAGGTACAGGCACCCATTTCTAAGCAACCTTAGAGTTAAGCTATTGTCTTAACTCAGTATATTTATTAATGAACGCTTTTTATAAAGTAGTCCCAGGTCGCCGAAAGTCGTCATTATGACAGATAAAGTTATTTCTTTTGGACTGCGAGTTTCTAATGCTGGAATCCTAATGACTCCATCAAAGGCATTATTCTGAGACCATTTCCCTCAATTATCCCCCAGTTATAATGGTCTGCCACCAGTGAAACATTACTGACAGCTCCGAAGCAGCACAAAGCCCAAGTCTCAAATATTCCTTTTGCTTCATATTTCGCCAGGATCACTGGAGAAAATAATTGCTTTTGTTCAAGGAGGATAAAATAACTTTCCCTTAGATTCCCCTTTAACCCTGGGGAAATCTCTTCTTCCCTCCAGCTAAGGAGGTAATATAGTTTAGTCGTCCCTCCACCTCTGTCCACAAGCAATGCCAACAGAGTTCAATGTATGACAAAGCAAACACAGCTTGGCGGGATCAGTGCTTGCCATGGAACTCTTTAAGAAGATGAAGTCAGTGCAAGCAATCCTTACAATTTCATAGTTACTTGATTGTATCCATTTGGAAAGCCATTTGGCTCAGAGGCTCTGCTCTGCATCCACCCATTGCCAGCACAGGAGGCCAAAGGCTTCAGATATTTTCTGGGGATCACAGGAGATCATTCAGTATATAGGATGCAGACAGGTCTTTGCATCCATGTGTGGGAAGCAATAGATTTTGAACAAGGGCTATAGCTTAGTGGTAGGGGTGCAGGTGGTGCTGTGGGTTAAACCACAGAGCCTAGGACTTGCCGATCAGAAGGTCGGCGGTTTGAATCCTTGCAAAGGGGTGAGCTCCCGTTGCTCGGTCCCTGCTCCTGTCCACCTAGCGGTTCGAAAGCACATCAAAGTGCAAGTAGATAAATAGGTACCGCTCTGGCGGAAAGGTAAACGGCGTTTCTGTGCGCTGCTCTGGTTCGCCAGAAGCGGCTTAGTCATGCTGGCCAATGACCCGCAAGCTGTATGCTGGCTCCCTCAGCCAATAAAGTGAGATGAGTGCCGCAACACCAGAGTGGGCCACGACTGGACCTAATGGTCAGGGGTCCCTTTACCTTTAGCTATAGCTTAGTGGTAGAGTAAATTCCTGTTTTTAAAAGGTCCTGGGCTGGCTTCAAGTTCATTTCTAGACCCAATTCAATGTGCTCACTTTAATGTTTAAATCCCTGAATGACTCAAACCCCAAATATCTGAAAGACCACCTCCTTCCCTATGGAGCACCACCATGAAAATTCATCAGGATTTTAGTGCAAATGCTCCTAATATTGTATGCAATATTGCTTATATATACTCATTTCTGCAAAAGTTTCCCCAATACAATGCATGTCTATATGCTATTTTCAGTAATATATGCATTTGTATGTGCAATTTTCTCTAATATATGTGTTTTCTACACATTTGGCTGGAGAACTGCACTGCGAAAATTGGAGAAGAGCACATTTCAAAGGGCAGCTATGCTTCGCTTTGCAAAATGTTAATTCAGTAGGTTTACCTTGAAATGCAAACAGAATTGAATTAATCCCCCATCCCTATATAATGAGGATCTCTCTTGCAGCCTCTGTGTAAGAAGCAAACCTGGCCCAGGTGGCTCTGATTTTCAGAAAGCAGCTGACTATTTTCTTCAGACTCTTGCATTTCTTCAGGGAAAACACAATAACCTGAACTCTGGTGTACTGAGATTGTTGTAGCAGATGAATGTTGGGAATGGGAAGATGGAGAAGGCTGGACAGAATTTTGGGTGCCAGATGGGCAGGTGGCAGATTGCTGCGCAGGACAGGATGTTGGCAAGACATTTTGGCTTGCAAGAGAATAGTAACAGGTTTGCAGTATCAAGAAGGAAGAGGCACAAAACTATTGGTAAGGTTTTGGTGAGTCAGTGGTTGATAAACTTGCGATTACTAGAGCAGAACTGAAGGATGAAGATAGAAATATAGTGCAAGACAGGAAGAGAAAAATGCTTTTGAAAAATGCAAGCACACAGATGCAAGTTGCAGGGGGGCCATAGCTGATTTGTAGAACATCTACCTTGTAGAAGAAGAAGAAGAAGAGTTTGGATTTGATATCCCGCCTTTCACTCCCCTTCAGGAGTCTCAAAGCGGCTAACATTCTCCTTTCCCTTCCTCCCCCACAACAAACACTCTGTGAGGTGAGTGGGGCTGAGAGACTTCAAAGAAGTGTGACTGGCCCAAGGTCACCCAGCAGCTGCATGTGGAGGAGCGGAGACTCGAACCCGGTTCTCCAGATTACGAGACTACCACTCTTAACCACTACACCACACTGGCTCTCTTGTACACAGGAAGGTCCCAGGTTCAAATCCTGGCATTTCCAGGTAGTGTAGGAATGGCTCCTATCTGAAACCAGTACTGCTGCTGCCAGTCACTGTAGACCAGGCATGGCCAAACTTGGCCCTCCAGCTGTTTTGGGACTACAATTCCCATCATCCCTGACCACTGGTCCTGTTAGCTAGGGATGATGGGAGTTGTAGTCCCAAAACAGCTGGAGGACCAAGTTTGGCCATGCCTGCTGTAGGCAATCTTTAGTAACGTGGACCAGCTTTCTGACTCAGTGTAGAGCAGTTCCCTATGTTTCTAAATGTAAGTGGAAAAACCAGGCACTCCATAAGCCTTCTGCATATTTTCTGATGTGATGAAAACTCTCATGCCAGACATATATTCGCCTCTTTGTGTTGGCATGTCTTTAATATCTGAATATAGCAGCCATCAGGTTCTTGGCTCCAAAGTGATGTAATAAATGAATAAATGATAAACGAAATTTTAAAAAAACCTGCAAAGTACTTCAGATACCAGACTTCTCATGCAGGCAATCAAGAGAAGCCTGATACGCACATATGGGCTTCCTATGGGAGGCCATGCAATGTTTAAAAAGGAGCAACAAGTGTCATGATTGCTACATGAGACATTTTAGTAGGTAATACTGATCGCCACAGATCTTCCTCTAAGACAGAGGTGGTGAAGGGGATCCAGCTAGAAGGCAGGATCCTTATCTCCCCCACCTCCAATGGGCCAAGTTTGATAGGTAAGGAGCTACAATCACCTGACATCACAATGATCCTTTTTTTTTTTTTGGTCCATTCGGACAATCAGCTGATCACTGTGGCTTGAAAAGTACAAATCTGCCTTGGCCCAAGCACATCTTTAGCTAGCCCACACCTGGTGTCCTAGGGGAGGTGGCTGTGGTTTGGTGAAAACAGTCTGACATGTCAAATGGGGAGGCCTGGAAGATGTAATGAGGTTCATCACTCCTGCTGTAAGATGTCATTCTGGTTATTTATCTTCTTCCTAATCAGCTAGATGCCTTGTTCCACGGGTCTGGATGTTTAATCACCAGCTCTGGTCAGGAGATCTGACCTATGAGGAAGGGAATGCTCTAGCACAGACCCATAGTAACGTTAAGAACTGGTCCTTGAGCTAGTTTTGTCCTCCTCCCTTTCATTTTTCCTCATGTACCAGAGACTCTCTTAGAACTGATTTCTGAAAGCTGCTCTGAGAACCTTTTTTTGGGGGGTGGGGTGGGGTAGAGGGAAGGGTAGAAATAAACCAGGAGCTCACTCGTTTTCAGCCTTTCCGTCAAATAATTTCTAAAGCACAATTGTTGCTCTGCCCTCATGCCCCCAGTTAGGAGCTGACGGATTGGTTTCGGTGCTGTCAAAACTGTGTATTCTATGCTTAATTCTGATTGAGCTGTGCTTTGAGATTGTCAGCTCCAACCAGAAGGTAAGAGAAGAAGAGATTTGAGGGTTGAAAGCCTCAAGATACTAGAAGCTGCATGCTTACGTGATAGGATGCTCTTTCTTCTCTGTCCATCGGACGGGTCACGTACATTCTCCCAGACACAGGGTCAATGTTGAAGACTTCCATAGGTGGCTGGTCAGCTCCCACGCCAGTGATGCTGTATCTTATGTGGATCTCGCTGTCCTTATCCGAACGTATCTGAATAAAACATGAAAGGAAACCATGAGAGAGCTTGGAATGCAAGGCAGGTGGGAAAGAAAGTTCATGGTGCCATGCACACAAAGACACACAAAGCTTTCAAGAGTAGAGAAAAATAGCCTATTATTCTACACACATGTGGATTTAGGCAGGGGACAACTCAGCAACCTGTTCACAAAAGACCAAGGAGATGCTTGTTTTAGAAATCTTCCCAACATCTTCTGTGACACAATGCACGCTGTGTGCTTACGCATTTCAGCCATGTGCGGACCCTGTGTTATTTATCCAAGCCCCTGAGATCACAAACAATTTCTGTGAGATCCACAAGCCACTGGTTCATGGGTCCCATGGCTTGCATCAGTAATAGTGCCCAGTAGATTCCAGAAAGGCAAATGGGAATTTGGGAAACAAAAGATGCAGTCACTGCCAGACTGGTCTGTTTTAACAATCTGTGAAAATGCACATACACAATCTTTTTATCTGATCAAAATATTTGCATGTCGCCTGCCCTACAGCCATATTATCAGGGCAGCTTGCAACAAAGAAAGAAGCAAATTAAATCTGCATACAATAAATCAATAAAACCTGTGAAAGCAGCATATCACTAAACCATAATACAGATGTATATATAAAGAAGAGGCAGATTATGAGACTTGGGAAAATAAAAATGACATCAAGGTAGATGCTGGGTAAGCCTCTCTGGAACAGGTATTCCACTGCTGGAGTGTGACCACTGAAAAGGACCATTTTTTTAAAGGATCTGCTGCACATCACATGGAAGGTGCACCCGGAGAAGATGGAGCCATTCAGAAAATAACAGAGTTTCCCTTCTCTTCTCCATTGCACAAAATGGCTATCAGCCCTGATTTGTCAGAAACAGTATGCTTCTGAGTTCCATTTGGTAGAAATTGGAGAGGGGAGAGTGCTGTTTGGCTCATGTCTTGCTTGTGGTCTTCCCACGGGCAACCATCTGGTTGGCCACTGTGAGAATGCAGGATGCTGAACAGGACAGGCCAATTCTGAGCACAATTCCAAGTGTTGGTATGGACTTACAAAGCCTTAAACGGCCTCGGCCCTGTATACCCAAAGGAGCATCTCCACCTCCATTATGCAGCCTGGACATTGAAGTCCAGTTCTGAGGGCCTTTTGGTGGTTCTCTCACTGTGAGACCTGAAGCTACAGGGAACTAGGCAGAGGGCCTTCTCAGTAGTGCTGCTCACCCTGTGAAATGCCCTCCCATCATACATCAAACAGACAAAACAACTATTTGACATCTTGAAGGCAGCCCTGTTCAGGCAAGTTTTTAATGGTTGATGTTTTACCGTGTTCTTTATATTTTTTTTGGAAGCTGCCCAGAGTGGCTGGGGCAACTCAGTCAGGTGGGCAGCATATCATCATCATCATCATCATCATCATCATCCAGGAGGGCTCCTCTTATATTCTTAAAATAGATTTTTACCAGCAGAGAAGTTAATACTAGATGAAGCACTGACACAAACTGATAGATGGCTTTGACTCAGGGTAAGAACGAGGAGAAGCATCACTCACCATAAAAAGAGGACATACTGTATGAAGATACAGTGGTACCTCGGGTTACAGACGCTTCAGGTTACAGACTCTGCTAACCCAGAAATAGTACCTTGGGTTAAGATCTTTGCTTCAGGATGAGAACAGAAATCGCACAGCGGTAGCGCGGAAGGCCCCATTAGCTAAAGTGGTGCTTCAGGTTAAGAACAGTTTCAGGTTAAGAATGGACCTCCAGAACGAATTAAGTTCTTAACCCGAGGTACCACTGTGTGGGTTTGTTTAAAATGTGCCTATGCTAATATATCTGTATAGGTTCAGATTTAGAAATTACTTTTGTTCTTTAAATGCAATACGTTTCGCCATTGTCTGCTGTGTCCAGGCAGCATAAAGACCGTGTGTGCAGTGTGACAGTCCCTCAAACAGGGGACCCCCTTCAAACAGAGGTTTATCCTGTGTAAAGTAGGACATATTGCCACCCTGTTTTGATTGTGCTTGCAGTTCGCCGAAAGTCACTTTCAAGGCCACCTGTGCCACCCCATCATGCATATTTTCCCAAGGAAAATAAAAGCAAATAAACAACAAGCTCTGCAAAGATAGTTTCATTCACGTTTCCAGCCACCAGATACAAGACAGTAAGTAGGCCGGTTGAGACGTAACTGTGGCAACCTTGACCTGTTATCGCTCTGCAATCTGAAGTTAATTTTCTGCTCAGCAATGTAAAGGAGTTCTTGTAAGATCAGGACTATTTCTGAAAGGGGTAAGAGAGGTGCAAGGTACAAGGGAGAAACAAACCATCTTGACACTCCCCTCAGCTTCAGAAAACAGTCTGCTGAGTATTGTGGTGACAAGCAAATGCTCTCTTTGACATCCCCCTGCCCAGATTTATGAAAGAAAGAATGTGGAGGGGTGGGGAAATGCGGGTGGAGAGAGAGAGAGATAATAGAAGCCCACTTTACAGCAAAAGAAGATTGAAACTTCACATCTTGATGGCAGCCGCTTTTCGGGGTGAGTCGGGATGTGCTGATGAAGATGCACATCCATGTGCAACAGGCACAAAGAAGATGGCTATGTTAATAAATACTGTATTTTTTGCTCTATAAGACACACCAGACCACAAGACGCATCTAGTTTTTGGAGGAGGAAAACAAGAAAAAAAATATTCTGAATCCCAGAAGCAAGAACAGCAAGAGGGATCGCTGCACAGCGAAAGCAGCAATCCCTCTTGCTGTTCTGGCTTCTGGGATAGCTGCGCAGCCTGCATTTGCTCCATAAGACGCACACACATTTCCCCTTACTTTTTAGGAGGGAAAAAGTGAGTCTTGTAGAGCAAAAAATACGGTAAATAAATAAAAGAGCAAGCAAGCAGGCAGGGAAACAGATAAGTTCTGCTCTGGCTGAACGGAGGCAGCTATGCAGGTAGCGACGGCAGGAACATTTTGTCCTTCAGAGCAGAGGTAAATCAAGGAAGGGATGTAGGATTCCTGCTCTCCCTCACTGGTGTCTTTTAACTTCAAAAGCTATCAACCATTCTTTACAAGTCGGGTGTCCACTGATCAACATATTTTCTAAAAAATTGTGTTGTTCTCAGTGTCTCCTAAAGACTTTTCATTTATTTAGGCAAGCCTAACCGGATGCGTAACGTTAAGATGTCATTTTATTTTATTATCTGTATTTTAAACAACTGCTGATTTTACTCTCAATTTTTAGGTTAACTTGCTTTTTATAAATTATTTCTTAATGAGAGCTTTGTACACTATGTAAACAGCTTAGAGGTTATGGATGATTAAGCGTTATAGAAATCCTGCTAAATAAATAAAAATAAATCATACCATTTGCCTTTTAACTAATTAATCAATTGGTGAGAGTGGATGCTACCCAAACTTCAGTAGAAGAGCTTTTATTAGATACTGAAGGATTTTAAAGATAACTTTCAGCTTAATAAACATGAGCTTCCATTCATTGTTCAGAGAAAGAGCATCTCTCATATTTTGTTTGTCATTTCCCACTGTAGTCTCACACCAGGAATAAAACAGTTCCAGTAATTAAGAACTGTGCTCTCAAATCATCACCCCATTGATTAAGGGCCCCCGTGATTCATTAACTAAAACTTAGCTGATTGATCTACTGATTAAACCACTTGAATCTTGCAACCTTTGTTATTTATTAATTACACCTGTACCACACTCTTTCTCAGAAGACCCCTAAGGGCCAAGCCGTATTTAAGAATAACTGGCATAGGGTAGTAGTTCAGACCAAGGTGGCGGCAGGGTTTTCATCCTTTACCCCACTGCAGTCCCAATTGGAAAGCCTTCTCCCTGTGCCAGTTATTTGCAATGGGAGGAAAGCATCCATTAGACAGACAAAAGAAATAACTTCTTCACACAGTGCATAATTAAACTAGGGAACTTGCCTTCACAAGAGGTGGTAGTGGCCACCAACTTAAAGGTAAAGGGACCCCTGACCATTAGGTCCAGTCGTGGTCAACTCTGAGGTTGCGACGCTCATCTTGCTTTATTGGCTGAGGGAGCCGGCGTACAGCTTCTGGGTCATGTGGCCAGCATGACTAAGCCGCTTCTGGCGAACCAGAGCAGCGCATGGAAACGCCATTTACCTTCCCGCCGGAGCGGTACCTATTTATCTACTTGCACTTTGACGTGCTTCAAACTGCTAGGTTGGCAGGAGCAGGGACCGAGCAATGGGAGCTCATCCCATTGCGGGGATTCAAACCACCGACCTTCTGATCGGCTAGTCCTAGGCTCTGTGGTTTAACCCACAGCACCACCCTTATGGCCACCAACTTGGATGGCTATAAAAGAGGATTAGACCAATTCATAGAGGATAAGTCTATGGATGGCTACTAGCAACCCTTGCTATGTTCCTCCTCCAGTGTTGTGGTGGGGGGGACATCCTTCCTCAGTGGCAGTTGCTTGGGAACCACAGGTGTGATGTGTGCTGTTGTGCTCATTTTCTGCTTATGGGCTTCCCATACGCATCAGGTTGGTCGCTGTGAGAAGAGAACGTTGGTCAAGATGCATCTTTGGCCTGATTCAGCCAGCTCTTCTTATGTTCCAGCAAAGAGGCTTTCAAGTTTATTATTGTTTGTGTTGTATTAGCAAAGACGAAGCCAGAATGAGGCCAACCTAGTATTCTCTGCTGATTCCAAGATCTAGAATGAATCAACACTTGAGGGAATAGCCATGGGAAGCTTTCATGATGAGCTCTTGAATGTACTTCTACAACACCACTGATGGGTCACAAACCATTTGGAGGACAGAAGGATCTGGCTAGGCCAAGACTCTGATTGGTGCAAGGGGAGGACAGATGAAAGAGAGTCATAATGGAAGTTGAGGTCAATTTCTAAAAGCAGCCAAGGAATATAATGCAGGCAGTAGGAATAACAACACTGAGGAGTCAGAGAGATGCTTGCAGAAACAGCGATGTGATGTTGGGACTTAGACAAATCTGAATGACTCAGTAACAGGGTGTTTTCACTGTTTTGTTTGTGGTGGGCTAACCCACATGAAAGGCACTGAGATCCAGGAAGCATTGTGCTCACCCTCAATTGCCATCCTTGTCCTTGTTAACTGCTTTGCATGCAGAATGTCCCAGCTCCAATATGCAGCCACATCATCATGCTGCAATCTTGGACAATTCTGAGATATTTTTCATATGTACTATTGCCAAGCAGGACACACACACACACTCCTACACCTGGTGCATTTCATTCTCCTCCCCTAACGGCAGACCTTCTTATTTGTCTCTGTTGAATTTCATTTTAAGAATATAAGAAGAACCCTTCTGGATCAGGGCTGTGATCTATCTAGCTGAGCAACCTGTTCTCATAGTGTCCAACCAGATGCCAATGGGAAGCCCACAACCAGGAGCTGAGCACAACAGCAACACTCTCCCCTCTTGCAGTTTCCAGAAATTGATATTTTGTTTGCTTCCATCCTGCTTTTTCTATTGCATTTCGGATTTTTCCCCTATCTGCTGAGGTGTTTGCTGTCACCGCCAGTTTATGTGAACCACAAATATGGTAAGATTTCCCTCTGCCCTTTCCTCTAGAAGTCATTGATGAAAACTGTTGCATCCTCTTCTACCTGTAGGAAGGCAGAAGTTCATAGTAGGGAAAACTGTACCCTGTTATAAATTCTGCTTCTGGCATTTGTGGAAGGCAAAGGTTTTGGCTAATAGCAAGATTAAAATCAACTGCTGAACTTCAGAGTCCAGGGCTGGTTATTTTTTTAAAAAAACAACAACAAGAAGGTCCATTACTGCTGTACTAACAGATTTAATTTCAGAGCTGTAAGATTATAGTCCTTTAGTTATCACTTAAAACTTAAAAGTTTGAAGCAAGGGAAGTGTAGCTCAAGGAGCCTCCAAGTATTTAAGGCTCTGAGACGTGATTATGTACGGTCAATGGGATAACACGCTTGAAATATATATATATTATGAACCTAGTCACCAAAATTAAAATTACTTCAAGATGAGGCTATACAAAAATGGTGAGACAATCCGATTAATTTATTCCAAATGGGGAGAGTGGCAAAGTGCAGTCCCCAGCCCTCCCTCTCTGCTCCTGCCAAAGGATGTTTAAGTGTAACAAAAGGAGTCAAAACAGCACAGGAGTTTGTAAAATCCAGAAATGGCAGCAGAAAATAATTTCGGATATTTATTTTTGTACTTTAGGGCATCAGCTGGCGTTGTGGCTTGACACTGCTTCGGTATTAAACTCTGCATTACCACATGTCATCTTAGAAGAGCTGATAATGTGACTACTCCTTGGACAACTCAACGAGGCTTTTCACAAACCTCTGTCAAACCAAATCTCTCTCTCTTGATCAATAACGGTGCACAGAGAAGGGGGCTATTTGCAGCGTCTAAAAGGGCTGGATTAGCAGAATACTGTAAATACAGATGGCAGGGACTAATTCCAGCTCTTAAGCAGTGATCATGCAAATCACTTAGGCATGCGAACAGCTCCCTTGAGTTCAAAGGGATTACTCACATGAGCAGAGTAGCTTGCGCACCCTGCATATTAGCTGAAATCAAGACTTATTTTGTGCAATCAGGGCAGCCTAGCTTGGCACCCTGCATGCAAACCCAGCGGCTTTGGCCATGATAAGTGCACGGCAGCTGATGTTGTCCTTAGCTTCCCTGCTAATAAGAATTCCAGTTCCTGAAACAGCAGTGGTAGCTGGTGCCATTATTGGGACTGGTAGGGCTGAAGGAAGGGAGACCAGCAATTTTGGAGGCAAAGGCAATGCATACAGCCTCCAACGTCCCGGTGAGGAAAATTAGGACACCACGTCAGCAGAGGCCCTGTTCCCTCTCACTCAGACCCCCCTATCTCTGCTCTCTGTTCCCCCTTCCTTCACTGTCTCCCTTGGGGATCACGCACCATCACGATGATGGGTCCTTACACACTCTTTCTCCAGCTGTACAATGCAAAATCACCTCGCACACTTCTCCATTCCACTGTTGATTAACAGCCAACGATCTGAATTATACCAGCTCATCTTATTTGTGATGTGATATTGCACACAGACACCCTGCCCCCCCCCAAATAGGTTGGCACTTCGGGAAATAAAAAGAAGCATTTTTGCACCTTAAGGAAATCAACAAGAATGGAAGTGACTTGAAGAAAGCTTCTTTGCCTCTTTCAAGTATCCGTGAGTTTTTGAGTAAGTGACATGAAACACTGGTACTGTAAATGGAAGGCAAATAAGCTTTAAATTGCAGGAGATGAAAGGCAATATATGGAATGGAAGCCCAGGGCCAGACCAGTTAGGGCACAAGAAGTTTTCAGGATTTGTTTCATTGGTCAGCACTTAAAGGAAGCACTAAAGGAAATAAAAATGTCATTTTATATATTAATCCACAACTGCCACTCTCCCCTCTTCACTCCCGCCTGAGTCTGTAGATTTAGTACTTAGTTGCTAAAAATACGCTGGCAGAATTTTATTATCGGGATTTGTTGTTTTATCTGAGACATAAAGGCGTTCACCCACATTTGTACAAAATCTCTTATTTCACTGTCAGGTACAGCCTCATGAGAGTTTTAATTAAGGGTGCCACTGAATGTCAGCATGGGGGAAGAGTGGAAACACCCCCCCCCCCATTTCAGAAAAGGCAATCCAGCTATGTGCTGAAGAAAATTCCTTACTGAAACTTGCCTTTGCTCATTATGACCTTGCTGGGGGAGTCATCTGCAGCACCTTGCTCATCAAATATGCAGATAACACCAAATTGGGATGGGTAGGTCTTGCCGCAGAAGACAGAATCAGGTTACAAGATGACCTTAAAAGACTGGAGAACTGGACCCAAACTAACAAAATGAATTTCAGTAGGGACAAATGTCAGGTTCTATACTTAGGCAGAAATAAACAGCTCCACAAATATAGGATGGGGGACAACCTGCTTTGCCAGTAATACATGTGAAAAGGATCTAGGGGTCTTAGTAGACCATGAGCTTAACATGAGTCAACAGTGTGATGCAGCAGCAAAAAAAGCTAATGCTATTCTAGGCTGCATCAACAGACGTCTAGTGTCCAGCTCCAAGGAAGTCATAGTACCGCTCTATTCTGCCTTGGTCAGACCACACCTGGAGTCCTGTGTCCAGTTCTGGGCATTACAGTTTAAAAAAGGATATTGACAAGTTGGAAGGTGTGCAGAGGAGGGTGACCAAGATGATCAAGGGTCTGGAAACCAAGACTTATGAGCAATGGTTGTGGGAGTTGGGAATGTTTAGCTGGAAAAGAGGAGACTGAGAGGAGATAGCTTTTCTTTCAGTATCTTTAGGGCTGTTATATGGAAGATGGAGCAAGCTGGGTTTCTCCTGCTCTGAAGCCACAAACCAATGGCTTCAAGTTACAAGAAAGGGAATTCCAAATAAATATCGGGAGCACTTTTCCGACAGTAAGAGCTGTTTGACAGTGGAATAGACTCCCTACGAAGGTAGTGGAGTCTCCTTCTTTGCAGGTTTAAGCAGAGGTTGGATGGCCATCTGCCAAAGATGCTTTAGTTGAGATTTCTGCATTGCAGGGAGTTGGATTAGAGGACTCTTTGGGTCCATTCCAACTCTACAGTTCTATTATTCTGTGTTCCAGGATTTCCACCGCTGGTTGTCAGTGCTAATCCAGGGGAATCCCTCTGAGCCATCCTAATGTAACTGCAGAGGGGAATCTGTTTATTTTGTCAAGGCGATTAATCTTTGATTCTTTGGGTGTGTAATATTAGTGGCAGAGTGGCACTATTTATTTCGTTCTTCAATTTATTTACTGCATTTATTCATTGCTTTCCCTGAAAAAGTCTCTAACACCTCCAGATATATAAAATAAATAATTGTGCCTGTCCCTCCTTTATAGAATCATAATACAATAGAACAAGAATATCTGAAGGGTTTCACCCAACAAAACTCAAAAAGGGCATATCTAACATACACTTTCAGGTGAAAGGGTGACAGTCTTTAGGTATTAAATCTCTGCCAACAACTAAAAAAAAATCTAAATCGAAGATAAGCTGTCTCTTGAAGTCAAAAGCTTTCTTCTTTTCCCTGCTTTCACGGCAGCAGCAACAAGAATCAGATGGAAATCCTACCATAGGTATCAGCTTACCCAGTCACTGTCTGGGATACTAATCAGGGATAATGTTGAAAGTTTCTGACTATTTCCATAGGAAAACTTATTCCAATAAGCTATCATTTTGCTATATTTACTAAAGATGCCAATTTTAGTAGATTTGCTTTGGTTCTTAACAATGAGGATGGCAAGCCATATTGTGCCTAGAATATTGTCCCCAAATCCTTTTTTTAAATGGATTTAGCACTTTTTGGGGGGGGGGTCCATATGACTTCAAAGCTGTGTTCCATAGAGCAATTGCCCAAGGTCACCCAGCAACTGCATGTGGAGGAGTGGGGAATCGAACCTGGTTCACCAGATTACGAGTCTACCGCTCCTAACCACTACACCACACTGGCTCTCCAATTGCCAAGGGTCTTGGTGGAGCACTTAATGATTTTTCTGCCTGTTGTAGCATTTATGACGTCCTGTGCTAGATGCTGTATGATTTTAAATTCTATTTTTATTGCCTCTTTTATTCTTTATGTGTTGTATTGCCATTTGAATTCCATGGAATTCAGATGGTAATACAATAAAATACAATGTAAGACATGAAAGAACAATACAAGTGCAAATCAATACAGATATTTAATGTGATGGATGTGCTGTCTCCTGCCTTCAACTACAGACATGTCACAGACCACCTGAATGAGGCCTAAGGACCACGAGACCACAATTTGGGAATCCTTGTTTTAAGCATATGGTGAGGCCTAAAGCTTTCCCTGCCAGAAACCCTTCCTGGGATTAGTAGTCAGGAGGTGGGAAAAAACTGTTTGTGAACCAGAATCAAAAGACATTTTAGAACTCTTTCAAAATTAGCTTGGTAACCTGCTTTATCTTTATAAACTCCTTTGAAGTAGTTTTTTTAACAACAACAACAATCATGCAATGTATAAAATTTTATGGAATAAAGTTCCAGGGGTCAGCAAACTTTTTCAGCAGGGGGCCGGTCCACTGTCCTTCAGAGCTTGGGGGCGGGGCAAACTACAGTGGTACCTCCGGTTACATACGCTTCAGGTTACAGACTCGGCTACCCCGGAAATATTACCTCGGGTTAAGAACTTTGCTTCAGGATGAGAACAGAAATTGTGCTCTGGCGGCGCGGTGGCAGCAGGAGGCCCCATTAGCTAAAGTGGTGCTTCAGTTTAAGAACAGTTTCAGGTTAAGAACGGACCTCCGGAATGAATTAAGTACTTAACCCGAGGTACCACTGTATATTTTTGGGGGGGAAATGAACGAATTCCTATGCCCCACAAATAACTCAGAGATGCATTTTAAATAAAAGAACACATACTACTCATGTAAAAACACGCTGATTCCCGGACCGTCCGTGGGCCGGATTTAGAAGGCGATTGGGCCGGATGCGGCCCCTGGGCCTTAGTTTGCTACCCATGGAATAAACCAATCAACCAACCAAATTGTGGGCAGGTTTTTAGCCTTCTGCATTGATGTTTTTAATTATGCCCTAATTCTGATTTGAGCTGAAGTCTGTTTGCCTGTCACCAACTCTACGTTTGGCTAGAAGGAACCACTTTTTATATGCAAAAACAAAACAAAAACAAAAAACTGGGATAAGGAGAAGCTTGAATAGCTCATGTTTCTTCTCCTGCCAGTTCTCCATATGTACAAATCGCTCACAATTGCCGCAATATGTTGGGGCGAGGGAAGTGAGGTGGGGGGACGGGGGACAAGCCAATCCTCAATATGCTTATTTAGCATCTGAACACAGCTTTGGACTATTTAAACATGGGATATGGCTTTGGTCCTTTACTCAAGAGAAAACAAAGGAAAGTTCTTAAGTTGCACAAAAGTTGGCCAACAGCAGGAGGCTCGCCAATGCCAACGTTAATTAAGAGCATTTCGAACAACGCATAGCTTATGTGCAGCGGGTTATGCTTGTAAGCATTTGAACTTTGAAATTGCTGTGGCAGGCAGAATGACTGCAAACTTCCTTTAATGAGACCAAGGGAAGAAGAAAAAACACACACCCCAATAGTTGCTTTGGAAGGGCATTCCATTCATCCGTCTTTATGGCCACATTCCCAGTCATTTGTGCTTTTTTTGCCCATCCCTTAATGCTCAAGATGTCTTCCCTCTTTGATCATCCCTCTTGCTTACAGACTGCTGCTGTGGGACCATTTTTCTCCTCTAATTAGACAAATGGGAGGATCTGCCTGCATTTCCTGCATCCCTAAGCACCCAGGAAGGAACTGTTCATAGACACTTGTCAACTTTCCCAAAGATTCATAAACACGGGGACATTCCCATGGGCCATCTAAAGTCAACACTGCTTCATTCATGACAAGCCTCCACCTTTCCCCCTTTGAATGCCCCCAAGGAACACGATTCCACAACTCTCCTAGTCAACCTGATCCATTGCGGAATGCTCAGTTCTGGTGGGATGCTTTCCCCCAATGCTTTCTTTAAATCTAGCTGACTTAATTTCAAAACCCTGTAAGCTAATGCATTAGCCCAAAGTTGAACAGCGAGATTTGGAGCTGAACAGGGTTTTCAACCCAGGATCATGACCCACGCTTTGTTCCATATGCCTGGAGGCTTTTCTAGACCCACTTCATCCCCTCCACCAAAGCTGCTCCTGGAAGTCAAAAGACCCCTAGGAGCAGCATCTGACCCTGCTTCCAACTAGCTTTCATTTAGAAAGTCATCTGGATGGGGTGTCACTAAAATCCTGCATTTCTCAACTGTTTTCTCTGGGCGACAATAACTCCTGTCCTGGAAAAGAAAGAAAGAAAGAAAGAAAAAAAGAAAGAAAGAAAGAAAGAAAGAAAGAAAGAAAGAATCAAGACATACACTCCAAGGAAGAAGAAGAAGAAGAGTTTGGATTTGATATCCCGCTTTATCACTACCCAAAGGAGTCTCAAAGCAGGTAACATTCTCCTTTTCCCTTCCTCCCCCACAACAAGTACTCTGTGAGGTGAGTGGGGCTGAGAGACTTCAGAGAAGTATGAATGGCCCAAGGTCACCCAGCAGCTGCATGTGGAGGAGCGGGGAAGCGAACCCAGTTCCCCAGATTACGAGACTACCACTCTTAACCACTACACCACACTGGCTCCCTTGTGCCCTTGGCAAGTAAATGTATCAGTGTCCCACACCTCGGTCCCTCGTGCCCTTGGCAAGGAGATGTATCGGTGCCTTCCAAGCTGGGAGAGACCATGGCCCAGAAACTCAAAAAAATTGCTTTTCATCACCTTTCGTGTTTTGCCAGTGACTTCTTCTGTGGCCATTGGGGTTGGGGCTGCTCTATTCTGCCTTTCCTCCTCCTCTTCCATAGGTCTTCCTTCTTTCCTGCCTGCCTGCCTGCCTCCCTCTGCTAGCTGCTTCCTCTCCTAGCCACTCTGAGCCAGAGTGGAGAGACATGATTTGTACACTTACACACAAACAACAAACACCCCTGGACCTGTGCTCTTGGCAACCCCTAGATACACCCCTGGGTGGGAGCAGGCTATTTTCTCACAAGCTGGTTAGAATGCTGCCTATACATTTTGCTTCGATTGCTTTATTCATAGAGACCTACTTTTTCTTTTTAAATGAAAGCTACACACCTGGCCTCTCTGCTGACTTTGGACCTGGTACATCCGTATCCCCTCTACCCCTGTGCATGTCAGCCCTGGAATTTTTTTCCCCTCCATCCCACTCTTTCGTTGTATAAGGAAAGAGATCCTTCTGTATGCTGAAAGCTAGCCAAAATGAAGTTTCACCTCTAATAGGAGGTGATCATTTTATTACATAGTTTCCATAAGCATATCTCCTCGTCTCTTTTCTGCAACATGGAAAGAGACAGGTAGATAGCAACCTCCCAGCGATGCCAGACTCTTTTCCTTTCGTTTCAGTTATATTGCCAAGGAGGGAGAGGGTTTCATCACAGAAGGAAAGGTGCTTTAAAGGCAAATGACTCATCTCCAAAAAATGGAACAGCTTCACCAAAGCAGATCATCCCGACACCTGCTTTCACAACTGATGTGAAAAGGCATTACAGTGAATCACCCCAGCCCTAAAATCCACCTAACCTCTAGCGTTAAAACCAGAAATGATGAAATCTAAGTGAAGAACTAGAAGCTCAGCAGTGGGGCATGAGGAAGAAGGAATAGTAGCAGTGCCTTCTTGCTAGCTGCAACACTGCATTTTTCAGGGTGGGAATGGGGCTGGTGGCGGCAACTTGCAGTTGGGTACCAGGAACCCAAAGCACCTCCAGCATCTTCACCGCTTCATGCCTACCCATCACTTTCCCAGCAAGGACAGCGCTGGCAGGAGGACAGCACTGCTATCACTGTGCTGCTGCAGCCATTAACACAGAAGCAAAGGAAGGCAGATATTTAGCATTATCTCAGTCATAATTGGCATGTCCAGTGATGAATGCAACTCCCTTCTAATGAAAATTACCTGACTCCCCAAAAAGCAAAATGTCACATTGATGGGGCAAGGCTAGGCTGGGAGTAGGCCTTCCCAAATACTGTTCCAGCCAGCCCAAAGGCAGGAGACAAAGCTGGAGGCTGGAGTGCCAGCAAGTAAAAACCAACTAAATAAATCATGATTAGGCAGTGGTAGGATGTGGCAGCACACCTGTAGGAGGTCATCCCCAAGAAGGTGGAGCTCCCATGATCTTGCTGACACTTCGCCCCAGCCCTGTCAATGTAGTATCTGTTAGGATATTTCCGTTCCACCTTAAAAGGGAGCAGGATGTTTGTGTCACAGCCTGCGTATTTCCTGTTCACAGGATGTTTAAGTTTGCTATTGCTTTCGTTTTCTCTCTCTGTCGGAGACACTCACGCAGGCAGTCATGTTTTTCTTTGTTCTGATCAACGCTGAATAAAAGCTTGTAAATAATGCTCTCCTGAGTTCGACTTCTGGCTGTGCATTATCTGCTGATAAGAGTGTGCACGAGCCCTGGAATGCGGCAAGGGTATTTTCAGGAAACTCGTGTCGCTAATCGATGATACTGTGTGTCTACGGGACACCGATGAATCGTCCGGCAACCGGCTTGGGGCCATGATGGACTGTATCTCCCTGGCAGTATCCCAAGAGTATCACTGGTGCTGGGAAGCGGCTACTGCTGCCTACCCACCCCCTCAGGTGTGCCAACTTGAACAAAATATTGGGGGCTCCAGGTAAGCCCCACCCTGCGTAACTGATCACATGACACAGCATGCACACACCATCTGAATGGCGGTGCCCATCAACTTTGGGGAGGCCACAGCCCCCTCAAATATTTTATTGGGGAGGCTGAAGCAGATATATTTCAAAGACTGTGAAACTGAAAGAAACTGAAGTGGGATGGATTTTCCTGAGCAGTGATGCAACACCGGGGGGAAATTAACATGCCAACCAGACCCAGCTACCCAGCACATTTTGGAGCAGTGCTTTCTACTACAGTGGTACCTCGGGTTACATACGCTTCAGGTTACATACGCTTCAGGTTACAGACTCCGCTAACCCAGAAATAGTGCTTCAGGTTAAGAACTTTGCTTCAGGATGAGAACAGAAATCGTGCTCTGACGGTGTGGTGGCAGCAGGAGGCCCCATTAGATAAAGTGGTGCTTCAAGTTAAGAACAGTTTCAGGTTAAGAACAGACCTCCGGAAGGAATTAAGTACTTAACCCGAGGTACCACTGTATCAGGAAAATGGAGCTGAGGAGAAGACTCTCCAGAGGTTCTCCTTGTATCTGGATGTGAGCATGATGAAGCAGAAGGGAGGTGCAAGAAAGGAGCAAATCCCAATGTCACAAAATGGATGTGAGAAAGGAGCAGAATCTTCAGCAAACAGCCCTAGAGTTCCAAGAGTGAATGCTTAACCTTCCCGTATTGAGCGTCCCAGGAGCTCAATAATGAATGACAAGAGCAGCATCAAGGGCCCTTACAACCGCACTTGCAGCGCCGGAAATGTCAGCTCCAAAATCTATTATGATAGGGCACGATCCAGCAAAGTTAAGCACTTTTCATTGATTTCAATGGGAGTGTTAAGACAGTCCGTTTGTGCCTGGAAAACGAGATAAGGGAGCCTGTCCTAATTTGCCTGGCACAGGAAGTTATGAAAGTGACAAGCTGACTGCAGCAATAACAAGCCAAGGTTGAAAACATCTCATGCTGGGTTTCAAAGAGTTCCTTCTTTGAGTCCTTTACTTTCTGAACACTAGTAATCGTGGAACATATCCTGTGTATGAATTGCACGCCTGTGGGGCAGAGGCAGAGGAGTTCTTCTGGATCCACGATGGGTTGAGCTTTCATCAAGCACAGAATCTAGAATGCGACACAGGTGAGTTTTAGTAGATGCATGGAATCATAGAACTGTAAAGTTGGAAGGGACCGCAGACATCACCTAGTCCAGCCTCCTCCAGTGTAGGAATCTTTCATCTAATGTGGACCTTGAACCCATGGCCCCGAGATAAGAATCTCATGCTATACAGGTGGAACCATTTTGCAGGACAGGTGTTTGTGCAGCAGGAAGAAATGGAGGGAGAGGGAAGAGTTGGAACCCAAAATCAGAGATGAAGAGTTGCATCAGGAATGAGGATGTAACAGAAATAGACCTTGGAAGTGCAGATCTTTGCAGAACACTCATTTCCCCACTCTTTTCTTTACAACCATGCCCCACTTAGCATATGGAGCTGTGTGCTCCCTACTCTTTCTGCGTACATGATGTGTGCTTGTGTACAACATGCAGAAAATTATTAGGGGGGTTGCTTTGCCTTGATGCGTGTCGGGGAACTGCCATCAGAGGCAAGAGGAGAGGTAAGACGCTCCAATGATGCAGGGGAGGAAACTAGCAAGGAGAGAGAGAGAGCTTCCGCTGGGGAAGGAAATCCAGGGGACACCAGGGAGAAAGGGGAGGCTGAGAGTACTGCGGAGGGGAGGCTCCGAGACTCTTCCAGTGAAATCAGCGGAGAGAGCACAGGACCTCCGCTTGGCACGCCCACGCTGTGCAGAAGGCTTCCGCGCAGAGAATCTAGGAGGAGACTTGGAGTCAAAGAATTTCTATGTTGGAGGAAGTTTAGGAGACACCCACTCATGGATTCTGCCAGTGACTAAGACAGTCGCGTTGTAAGGGCTGTCAAACCAGGGAAAGGTTTAGCTATACGACCAGCTTGGAGCAGTTTGCAGTTTACGCACAAGCAACCCCAATTCCCATTACAATGCGTTTAAAGAAATTTGCTGAACCTCAATTTAAGCAAACACACACACAGTTTTAGTAGAGTCAGATAACTACAGCTGTTCTTTCTCTTTCAGAGCCTGCTCAATTTTAGGTCTTTCCTGTGGGAAAAGGATGCTCCAGTCGTCCTTTGTTAAGAGGGATGAAAAGGGCCACTGGTTAATTATCAATAAGGTTCAGCAACCTTGTTCCAGAAACTTCCACATTCCATGCTGCAAAGGGATGGCCATTTTAAATCCTGCTAACGAAATGTTAGGGACATGGGTGGCACTGGGGTCTAAACCACTGAGCCTCTTGGGCTTGCTGATCAGAAGGTCAGCGGTTCGAATCCCTGCGACGGGATGAGCTCCCGTTGATCGGTCCCTGCTCCTGCCAACCTAGCAGTTCGAAAGCACGCCAAAAAGTGCAAATAGATAAATAGGCACTGCTCCGGCACGAAGGTAAATGGTGTTTCTTTGCGCTGCTCTGGTTTTGGTGTTCCGTTGCACCAGAAGCAGCTTAGTCATGCTGGCCACATGACCTGGAAAAACTGTCTGCAGACAAACGCTGACTCCTTCGGCCTGTAAAGCGAGATGAGCGCCACAACCCCAGAGTCACCTGTGACTGGACCTAACTGTCAGGGGTCCTTGACCTTTTAACTAATTGCTAAACTCACACAAGTGAGAAAGAGGAAGGCTATATATAACAAAAAATACCCCACTCTCGAAATCCATCCCAACACTTCCAACCCATGCTTTACATCTGCAAGATGAAAGCCAGGAGCTATTTGGGTCAAAGAACTCTGAAAAACTTTTAGTCCTTCGGTCCTTCCACTCTTGTCTTTGATGAAACCTTTTGCAGGTGGGATCCTTTGTACCTGCTCGTCTTGCCGAAAGAGACCGGGGGCCCCCAGAAAGCTTCAAGGATGTCTGCTTCCCTAGTCTGCTTCACCGCTTGTCATTGTTATGTTGCAGTTCCTTGCTCTGCTGAAGACAGGGATGGGTGTGCTACTCTTTTTCCATTTCTGTGGATGTTCCCAAGAGATACGGCAGTGATCTCAAAATCCCAGGGGCCTACAGCCACAGGCTTATATTTGTTCCTGAACCTCTGGCAAGCAGGCTTCCACTCTGGCCTTTCACAGTGTCATTGTTCCTATTTGGATAGTGCAGGTAGGCACACATGAGACAAAGCTGCCTACAGCAATAGCAAGCCAAGCCTGAAGAACAACATTCCCCCCTTTTTTTTAATGCTCAGATTTCCAGCTTATACTGTGGACACTCTTAGCTCAATCAGATGAGTCCCATGAGCAGGGTAGGCAGCGGGCAGCATCTCAGGAGAGCCAGGGAGAAGGATTTAGGCATAAACAATGGCATCCCAAGTGACCCAATAATTTCTGCATTACCGAATATAGAGGAGATAACAGCTCATCCTTTAATGTGCTGTGGAGAGAGATCTCAGGAGGGAAACATTACCCGCCTTCAGAGCAAAGACCAATACTCTGAAAAGGCAGAAATCTGTGTCAGGGGGAAACATTACAGGAGTGGAATGAATGTTCACAAAGATATAGGGGGCTCAGCACTCTTTGGAAATTGCTAAGGGCAGAACTAAACATTGCAAAGCAAATACAAGGATTCTAAGCCCACGTCCCCCTTGCAAGGCTAGCGCAGCTGAGGTGCAGACAGGCATAGAACTGAGGCGAATATTTCTCCCCCGGACTGCCACTCCTCCCTGCAGCTCCTTTTCTCACTGATTTTCTCCAGCTAGACTTCGGTGGTAGCGCAAGAATAATAATCAGACAGGGAAATAGTCAAGTACCATCAACCAATGAATGTTGTTGTTGTTTAGTCGTTTAGTCGTGTCCGACTCTTCGTGACCACATGGACCAGAGCACGCCAGGCACTTCTGTCTTCCACTGCCTCCTGCAGTTTGGTCAAACTCATGCTGGTAGCTTCGAGAATACTGTCCAACCATCTCATCCTCTGTTGTCCCCTTCTCCTTGTGCCCTCAATCTTTACCAACATCAGGGTCTTTTCCAGGGAGTCTTCTCTTCTCATGAGGTGGCCAAACTATTGGAGCCTCAGCTTCACGATCTGTCCTTCCAGTGAGCACTCAGGGCTGATTCCCTTAAGAATGGATACGTTTGATCTTCTAGCAGTCCATGGGATTCTCAAGAGTCTCCTCCAGCACCATAATTCAAAAGCATCAATTCTTCGGCGATCAGCCTTCTTTATGGTCCAGCTCTCACTTCCATACATCACTACAGGGAAAACCATGGCTTTAACTATACGGACCTTTGTTGGCAAGGTGATGTTTCTGCTTTTTAAGATGCTGTCTAGGTTTGCCATCGCCTTTCTCCCAAGGAGCAGGCGTCTTTTAATTTTGTGACTGCTGTCACCATCTGCAGTGATCATGAAGCCCAAGAAAGTAAAATCTCTCACTGCCTCCATTTCTTCCCCTTCTATTTGCCAGGAGGTGATGGGCCCAGTGGCTATGATCTTTGTTTTTTTTATGTTGAGCTACAGACCATATTTTGCACTCTCCTCTTTCACCCTCATTAAAAGGTTCTTTAGTTCCTCCTCACTTTCTGCCATCAAGGTTGTGTCATCTGCATATCTGAGGTTGTTGATATTTCTTCTGGCAATCTTAATTCCGGCTTGGGATCCATCCAGTGCAGCCTTTCGCATGATGAATTCTGCATATAAGTTAAATAAGCAGGGAGACAATATACAGCCTTGCCATACTCCTTTCCCAATTTTGAACCAATCAGTTGTTCCATATCCAGTTCTAACTGTAGCTTCTTGTCCCACATAGAGATTTCTAAGGAGACAGATGAGGTGATCAGGCTCCCATTTCTTTAAGAACTTGCCATAGTTTGCAGTGGTCGATGCAGTCAAAGGCTTTTGCATAGTCAATGAAGCAGAAGTAGATGTCTTTCTGGAACTCTCTAGCTTTCTCCATAATCCAGCGCATGTTTGCAATTTGGTCTCTGGTTCCTCTGCCCCTTCGAAATCCAGCTTGCACTTCTGGGAGTTCTCGGTCCACATACTGCTTAAGCCTGCCTTGTAGAATTTTAAGCATAACCTTGCTAGTGTGTGAAATGAGTGCAATTGTGTGGTAGTTGGAGCATTCTTTGGCACTGCCCTTCTTTGGGATTGGAATGTAGACTGATCTTCTCCAATCCTCTGGCCACTGCTGAGTTTTCCAAATTTGCTGGCATATTGAGTGTAGCACCTTAACAGCATCATCTTTTAAAATTTTAAATAGTTCAGCTGGAACACCATCACTTCCACTGGCCTTGTTATTAGCAGTGCTTTCTAAGGCCCATTTGACTTCACTCTCCAGGATGAATACTTCCCCCAGAATGTCACCCCCGCAATTCACATTACTTTATTTTGGAATCCATGTTGGTTAATAACAAGTATTTCTGCCTTTAGCAAATCCAAGAATTTTGTTCAAATCTGAACAAAACTTTCCTTGTGATGCAGTTTCAGAGGGGCCCCTCTCTGTGGTGAATCGATCTATGTGCCCATTGTCACTGCAGGGGGTTGGACTGGATGACCCCTGGGGTTCCTTCCAACTCTACAATTCTATGATTCTATGAAGTGTGAATCTCAAAGGATATCTGCATTTCACTTCGTGTCTTGTTTCAGAAAATGTGGGCGCGATGAAGGCTTGCGTTAAAATGCAAACAGAACAAACTTTCTTCTAGGGCAGTATAACCACAAAAGCAAAAAAAACCAGCAACACCCCAAACAAACCCACCTCTGCCACCATTCAAGGATAACACTTGAGCCTTCAGCTGGGATTTATCTGTTTACTTCCTAAACCTCCTGAATGAATGAAAGCTCAAGAGCTCTAACTCTGGAACTGAGCATAGCAAGGGCCTGTTAGCTATTTAAACCGCTCTTTCACTTCAGCCCCTATAAGTGGGAAAATAGACCTGATTTCTTTCGGAGATGCAGGAGTTAATTATGCCCAACTCTGTCAATCATATAATATTACCAAGGGCAGCAAAACCAAGACCCCCACACTTCAAAGGATTGACTTTTTTATTTCCCTCTTTCCTCATCAAGAGATGAGATTGTCTCTGTGCCTCGCTGGATCCTAAGATCCATTCTAATGGAATTTCCTGGCTCCCATACCAATGCAGAGCTTTAAATAAAAGCCAAACATATTTTTATCATCTTAAGGCATGAGGGTAAACCAGGATGCGTTTGTGGCAATTATGTGTTGTCCAAGAAACCAAGATGGAATGAACCATTATGCTTTTTATAAACAAAACAAAACAAAACCCCAAGCTTCAGAGAAAGGGTCAAGTGAAACTGATATCTCTGTAAGGAGAGTGCTATGGAAACAATATGAAATTCTAAAGAAACTTTACAAATCATTGCCTATGCTATTAGGAACCAGTTTGGCTACTTGACCCAATTCTCACGCTAATACTTTTTTATTCACTTTCTATTTTATTTCTTTCTCCGTTTGTATACCACTTCCCATCAATCAAAGGACCCGAAAGGGTCTTGCAACTGAAACTAAAAACATCACATACAGTCATAACCTATCAACAGATAATGCGGTCCAAGGAACAGCTTGAAATAAACATCCACTTACAATAAACACTGTTATCACTATCTTCAGACAGGAGATTTTAAACTCGTGTTGTAAAAGAGGTGTTTTTCACAGCATTTTGAAAGGTGGAGAGGAAGGGAGCCACCACTGAAAAGGACCCGGACTGTGTAACCACCAAATTTGGGCTCTTGCTGCTGTAAAATTATATATTTTTTTTTTTTATAAAATTTTTATTAGTTTTACAAAAGTTTTTATAACAAACAAACATAAAAGAAAAACAAACAAACAAACAAATATAATTTCAAAATATCCTTTCATAGACTTCTTTCCTCGGACTTCCCCATACCTCCCCTTTCTGCATCCTCATGTCCAAATTTTATAGCAACTTATAAATGTTCTTTCCCATCCTAATTCTTCATAGTCCTTTCTTAATCTAATCTTATATTACTGCAACCCTTTCTCTCTGTAAAATCTCGACATTCTAAGCTTCATCAAGTTTATAATAGTTCTTAAGATAAATCTTGAATTTCTTCCAGTCTTCTTCCGCAGTCTCCTTTCCCTGGTCACGAATTCTGCTCGTCATTTCCGCCAATGGCTGCTGTAAAATTATAGAACAAATGGGATCCACCTATTGTTATGAGATAAAATCATAGAATTGTAGAGTTGGAATGGACCCCCGAGGGTCATCTGATGCAAACCCCTGCAATGCAGGAATCTCAGCTAAAGCACCCATGGCAAATGGTCATCCAACCCCTGCCTAAAAACCTCCAAGGAAGGAGAGTCTACAACCTCCTGAGGGAGACTATTCCACTGCTGAACGGCTCTTACAGTCAGAAAGTTTTTCCTGATGTTTAGTTGGAATCTGCTTTCTTGCCATTGAAGCCATTGGTTCGAGTCCTGCTCTCCAGAGCAGTAGAAAACAACCTTATTCCCTCTCCCATGTGAAGCCCCTGATAGCTTTCATATCTCCTCTGCAGATAGCTTTCATATCTCCTCTCAGCCTCCTCTTTTCCAGGCTAAACATGCCCAGCTCCTTCAACTGTTCCTCATCAGGCTTGGTTTCCAGACCCTTGATCATCTTAGTTACTCTTATCCGCACACGTTCCAGCTTGTCAACATCCTTCTTAAATTGTGGTGCCCAGAACTGGACACAGTATTCTAGGTGTGGTCTGACCAAGGCAGAACAGAGTGGTACTATTACTTCTCTTGTTCTGGAGACTATACTTCATTTTGAGAAGTTCTCCCACCCAAAAAATGTATGCATGAAAAAGCATATATTGGAGCAAAGTGGGCATGAAAATGCAGAGTTATGAGCTTTTTTTGGGGGGGTCAGTCTGGATGGAATCCTGGGTCCCCTTGCAGAACCTGTGTTCCTGATTCCATGGGGGTAGAGTATATACGATGAGGAAGCTTTCCAAACCAAGTTAATGGCTTTGGCTTTCTACTAAAGTACCATGATCTAGCATAACCAAAGAAGTTGCTCTGTGCCATAGAATAAATGAGTGGGCACCATGTGATCCTAGGTAGAAGAAGTTGGATGTGAGCTGAGCTGCAAAACAGATAGGGAGCTGAAGACATGTGTTTGCTTTGTTCTGAACTTTGGGACTTCCCTGGAAACCAATGGGGAAGCAAGAAGTGCTATTGTTGCGAGCTCCTCTGTCTTAAGCTCAGGTTGCATATATGGGTAAATAAAACCATATATTCTAAAGCAGAGTCAGCAAACGTTTGCAGCAGGGGGCCGGTCCACTGTCCCTCAGACCTTGTGGGGGGCCAGACTATATTTTGAAGGGGGAAAAAAGAACGGATTCCGGTGCCCCATAAATAACCCAGAGATGCATTTTATACAAAAAGCGCACATCCTACTCATGTAAAAACACCAGGCAGGACCCACAAATAACCCAGAGGTGCATTTTAAATAAAAGGACACATTCTATTCATGTAAAAACACGCTGATTCCCGTACCGTCCGTGGGCCGGATTTAGAAGGCAATTGGGCCAGATCTGGCCCCCAGGCCTTAGTTTGCCTATCCATGTTCTAAAGACACCATGATTTCTGCCAACCCCTGAAACTGAACCCTGCATAAACCCAGGAACCCCTGAAGTCTCTTGCCACTCAAAGATTGGGGTGGCATGTACAGTGAAAATAACATTCTCAAATGCATTACGTTAGAGATGCGTGCTTGCAAAAACATGCATATTGGGGAAAATGCACTTGAAAACTCTTACGTTTTTCATCCGGGAGGAAAGACAGCAACTAGAAGAAAGTTGCCACTGGAATCTGCCCTACATGAAATTCAGAGGCAACACTCTCAAAGACTTTCAGAGAAGCCCAGAGCCGGAAGAGACCCCTGTCCAGAATCCTGGAGAGTTTCTGTGAGTCAGTGTAGACAATAAAGGACTCCTAGACGGTTAAGTCCAGTCAAAGGCAACTATGGGGTGAGACACTCGTCTCTCTTTCAGGCTGAGGGAGCCGGCGTTTGTCCACAGACAGCTTTCTGGGTCATGTGGCCAGCATGACTAGACCACTTCTGGCACAATGGGACACCATGACGGAAACCAGAGCCACGTAAATGCCGTTTACCTTCCCACCTCAGCAGTTCCTATTTATCTACTTGCACTGGTATGCTTTTGAACTGCTAGGTTGGCAGAAGCTGGGACAGAGCAATGGGAGCTAACCACTGTTGCATGGATTCAAACCACAGACCTTCCGATCAGCAAGCCCAAGAGGCTCAGTGGTTTAGACCACAGCACCACCCTCATCCCCAAATAATAGGTGGACTAAGGGTTTGACTCAGTATAAGACAGCTTCCTGTGCACAAAACAAAATAAAAACCTAACTCAAAGCACCTTAAAAGAGGCATATTCAGAAAAAGGGAGCAATGGAGATGAGAGGAAAGGAGACAGTAAGAGCAAGCCATAAGTAATATTCTTACTTGCACCCTTTTTTGCACCCCCACTCCTCACTATGTACTGTGATGGATTGCAGCCATGGTTCCCAAGAGGAGTTTCCAATCTGTCACTAAATGTGTAGTAAATACATAGGAGAAAAGTGTTTGCGATGAAAAAAGGTTCTTGTTGAAAGTCTCCTCACTGAGAGAGGAGAATGTCTCACTCCAAAAAAATAGAGGAGAATCACACCCAGATGTTGTGGGGTGTGTTTGTTTTGAATGACAGAAGCATTTAAAAAGGATCGCCCAGAACCAATTGGTTTGCCCCCTTCTGGAGCCTTAATGGGAAAGGCAACCAAAATGTTTAGACTAGGATACCATTTGCGAGGAGTGTCCTCCCCCCAGAGAGCTATAATCTTGGTCAGCAGGAATTCAAGTGACATGACTTGAACAGTGCCGGTGCAAGGCTGTGAAAGAACGGAGCGAAGAACTGTCAGCATTTTTAACTTTGCAGGAACATTCCCTGTTGCTGCAGTGTGTGAACATGTGAATTAAAAAAAATGAGAGAAAGACTTGCATTTCTCTGGGGAACAAGGCACAGGGAAAGGGGGAATTAGAAAAACCAAATCCGCTTGCCACTTCAAAATAATAAGGCATTCATGGACCCAGGGCTGAATGTGGCCCTTTAGATCTCTGTGTCTGGCCCTCAGAATTCTGCTCAGGCCACACACCTTCCCCAAACCCACCCTCTTCTGACCTTGATTCATACCCTCCTTAAGTTTTTTTTGTCTGACTGGAATGTGTCCTTCGATCACACCTCTTGCACCCTTAGATGGGCAATGAAGAGGGGTGTATAACCTGCTAGCAATGGATGATGGGAGTTGTAGTCTAACCGCATTCTCCCACCTCTGCAACAGGAGGCCTATTGCCAGTCATGGCAGAAGTTTCTGCAACAGTCCATGGAGATCTTCTCTTACCATCGTTGGTTGGATACCTGCCCTTGGAGCCATTTCCGATTCTCTCAAGAGCAAAAGGCTGAGGCATGAGTCCATGGACGGTGCCAACATTTAGGCAACCCAGAAAGAGCTTGCAGATGAAACCAGCAATTGATACGGCCTCCCCAAGGCAACAGTGTTCGATGTCCTTTCTCTCGTTATGAATGCTTTTAATATAAGCCTGGTCCCGCTTTTTATGACCCAGTATGTCCCTTTCTGATTATTTGGAGAGTTGCAAAAAAAGAGCTTGTCAGCACTTTGGCGCTCCCCACAGCTCATAAGCGATGGATCCAAGACCATCAAATTGAGCTCCCTCAGAGGTCTCCTGTTGTCATCTCTTTCTTCATAACCTCTCCAGAGAGAGAGAAGGAGTAACGAAGCACATCAATAATCTTTTTCTCTAACTCCTATATAGGGGTGACGACAACTCATTCCTTTCAATGGCCAGCCATAGACACTGGGGGCTTGATTTTACACTGCAATTTCGGGTGACACCATTTAGCTGGCTAAATGACCCACCACCACCACAATAAAACCCATTACCGTATATTTCTATCCCACCTTTTTCCTCTAAGGACCTCTAAGGTGGCGTTGCATGGTTTTATCCCTCCTCATATAACCCCCACAACAACTCTGTGAGGTAGGCTATGATTAGCGGCAGTGACTGAGCTTCATGGCCAAGTGGGGATTTGAACCCTGATCTCCCAGGTCCTACTCCAACGCTGTAACCACTACACTACATTGCCCCTTGGTGCTGGTGGGAGACAGAAGATGGTTAAACCTCTCCATCAATTGCCCTGCTGGGTTTTTGCCAGCAGGGCACAAATGAGAGCAATTTCTCACTCATTGTTTTGGTTTTCTTAGTTTATGGTTTCATTCCCATTGGAAAACAACAAGGATCGCAGTAGATCAATTTCTGGGCTGCTCTAGATCTCACCTTGGTTTGAGGGGCATAGTAAGTAGATTTCTCACAGACAAGCTTTCCCTTGGAGCTGTCCAGCATGCTCTCAATGTACCCCACCAGACCCCCCTTTTTAAAAAACAGGTGATCTGTGTTCCCGCTCTCTCTGTTGCCAGGGTGCTACTAACTGCTAATGAGAATCCCTCAGGTCCTTGCAGTTCTTTTATGCTTATTTTGTTTGAAACTGTACTTCTGACTGTTCGCAGCCATGGGAATAGAGGACTGTCAAGTGAAAAACAGGACACCTAGGTACCCTGGTAGAGACAGAGGAAATTTGTTCTCACTCACATAATACTGAAAGTTGATTGGGGGGCAGGGGGAGGGGGAGGGCTAGCCCTGATAAATCAAGTGGCAGTGAAAACTGATCAAAGGAAGTACTCCTCCAAACATCACATGATGAATTTATAGACTTTAGTATTTCAAAGCACGGTGAAAGCTTAGAGACCGTTAAGGAAAAAGCAGGCAATTTCATGGAGGCCAGGATAATCAATAGCTACTTACTCAGATAACATGGTTAGTACTATTTGATTTGGTATTTACATACTGTTTACTAGTCATAATTTCTAAGCAGTGTACAGAATTATTATTTTTTTTAAAAAAATCATACCAAGAACAATTAAAAGAAGAAGAAGAGTTTGAATTTGATATCCCGCTTTATCACTACCCGAAGGAGTCTCAAAGCGGCTAACAATCTCCTTTGACAAAATAAAAAAATTCCTTCCAGTAGCACCTTAAAGACCAACTAAGTTAGTTCTTGGTATGAGCTTTTGTGTGCATGCACACTTCTTCAGATACACTTCATACCAAGAACTAACTTAGTTGGTCTTTAAGGTGCTACTGGAAGGAATTTTTTTATTTTGACTATGGCAGACCAACACGGCTACCTATCTGTAACAATCTCCTTTGAGATTGACTCCTTGACACTGAGGTCCAGCACCGAGGGCCTTCTGGCGGTTCCCTCCCTGTGAGAAGCCAAGTTACAGGGAACCAGGCAGAGGGCCTTCTCGGTAGTGGCGCCCTCCCTGTGGAACGCCCTCCCACCAGATGTCAAAGAGAACAACAACTACCAGACTTTTAGAAGACATCTGAAGGCAGCCCTGTTTAGGGAAGCTTTTAATGTTTGATGTATCACAGTATTTTAATATTCTTTTGGAAGCCGCCCAGAGTGGCTGGGGAAACCCAGCCAGATGAGCGGGGTATAAATAATAAACTGTTATTATTATTATTATTATTATTATTATTATTATTATTATTATTACTTTCCCTTCCTCCCCCACAACAAACACTCTGTGAGGTGAGTGGGGCTGAGAGACTTCAGAGAAGAGTGACTAGCCCAAGCTCACCCAGCAGCTGCATGTGGACGATTGGAGACGTGAACCCAGTTCCCCATATTACGAATCTACCGCTCTTAACCACTACACCGCAATCCATCATAAAACCAGAAAACTACCTTAAAATGAGCTTGTACCCAAGAACTGGTTCCTGGGTTTACTTATTTCCTCCTCCCCCTAATCCATTTTCTTTTCGTGCCATGTCTTTTTGGATTGTAAGGCCAAAACCAGGGGCTGCTTTGCTTTTATTGATTTGTAAACCACCCTGAAAGCCTTTCTTTTCTTTTCTTTTTTTTTTTTTTTGCTGAAGAGCAGGGTAAAGCATGTTTAAATTAATAAATAAAGCCTTCTTTACATTTTGAGGAAGCATACCCCTTGGTACATGGGAGGGTCTATATAGGCTTAACCATCACCTTAAATTCCTGCATCATAGTTCAGTCAGTCAGTTTTAGACTCTGAACTTAATGGTCACACCCACACCCTATATCTTTAGATAGAAAAGCGTATTACTTCACATTTCAAACTTCCTTCAAAATAACCCTGTGAGATAGCTTAGGTTGAGAGATTGCGACAGGCCCCAGGTATTCAGCTAATGAACTTCATGGCTGATGGGGGGATTTGAACCCAGGTCTCCAAGGCTCTAGTCAAACACTCCACACCACATTGGTTCAGCAGGGTATGCAAATGAGCTCTAAGGCAGACCTGGCCCAGTCTTCCTGCTGTCATCTAGACAGGTAGGAGTTCGATGGTAGGAAAGCTCCGTTGCTGAAATTAAACGGTGTGCTTGAATTAAAGTGAATAACCTTTGCTATTCTCCTCTCGACTTTATATATCTTGCCTTCTCCAGCAGTGTCAAACGAATGTCAGCAGGGAAGATCATTCTTCTATTTATTTCAGATACCTTCGCCGGGATCCTGAACTGCTTTTTTTTTTCTTTTCTCCTTTTCCTTTTTAAGAATTGCCAATTACCCACATACCAACTGTCCCACTGATGGTCTGATCTCACCGTAGGAACATTTAGTTCAGAGATACAAAAGCTCTTTCTCTGCCCCCCCCTCTCCATATTGCAGCAACCATTCTATGGGTTCTAAAATCAGAGCTGGCATAAGGAGGTGCATTGCAGATGACCTCCCCATAAAAGCTCCCAGACTCAGCTGCCTCTGAATTTCTGCCCTCCGTCACCTTGCAAGCTGACAGTAGGGTGGGGGCAAAGCAGGAGTGTAACAAATGCCACAGCGCATCTTTCAAAGAAGTGTGGAACTTCCAGAATTAGGAGAGATACAGAAACGCAGGCCATCTGGTGGAATATTGTCTATGCAGACTGGAAGTGGCCAACCATGGTTAAAGGCAGAGTTCTGATGTCCACCTGAATGTGCCGGGGACTCAAAGCAGATGGGGTACCACTGAGCTGCAGTCCTTTCCCTTAAGAGGGGACCACATGCATACATTTTGACATTGGTGTTGTCTGTTTGTTGAGCATGGAATTCAAATCCTACACAGATGATGGTAACTGAGCTGGTTTATTAACAGCAGGGGTGATGAACCTCAGGCCTGGGAGATCACCACATAAAAATGCAAGATAAAAAACACAAAGTACATAATAAGAACACAAACTAACCAATAGTTCCCCCTTCCCTATCCCCTTCCACAACCAGGGCTTTTTTCAGCCAGAACTTGCCGGAACTGAGTTCCAGAACCTTTCAGGTAGGTGCCATTGCCATTGAGGGAGGTGTTTGTGGTGAGTTCTGACACAGATTGTGCTTCAGGGAACAGTGGATAAAGAAGAAAGTGTGCTTGAATCATTTTTTGAACTAGCTGGATGTTAGCAAAGTGGGTGGGTGTGGAACTGAATAGGGTTTCTTTTGGAGCAACGTCTGCTTTTCCTAGGAGCTCCCCTTGGTGCTGATCCTCACCCTGTTTCCTGCTTTGCCTGCTGCATAATTCCCACTGAGTGACCCCCTCCAACAGTCTGGCTGGAACAGAAGACAGGTTAATGAAGTTGCTGCTGTGTTGTACACAGCCCTATTGTCTGACATGACCTTCTTATCCAAAGCACCCCAGAAGAGTTACTGCCTGCAGCTGAGTGGCTGGATAGACTTGAGTTGGGCATTGGAAGGAATGAGCAGTAAAAAACCCCCCTCCTGACCTCTGAACTTGGCTTCCATGGCTGGCTGCTTCTCACAAATATTGGGTTGCCATGGCATCGGAAACTAACCTTCCTGGGCATGCAGCTGGAGCCTGGGTTTTATAATTCTCTTTTTTGAAAACAAAATAAAAAGCCTGTGTTCATATTATTTTCATTGCAAAGTCGTGATAAAACATTTTTCACCTAAACTCGGCCATCATTTGAGACTATAAATGTGCCAGCCTTCCTGTGGCATTGTCTCCAATATGAACTGCGGAGTAATATTCTCAGCATTATATGCAACCGTTATTCTATTAACATGATGGAATGACAATTGCTTTTATGATGTGAGTGTCTCTGTTGCAGGGAATGAGGCTCCAGGAAGGAATAATAAACACATTATTCATAGAAACATTGGGGAGTAATCCTCTGGTTTGCATACTGTGATGATGTAAAAATAATATGCTGAAAAATCCTGACAAATTAAAGGTATTCTGGATTATATAACAGACCGATCCTTTAAAAATCATGGAGAAAGGAAGCAGTGGTCAGCGTCTGTATCTAGTGATGGGGTGGAAATTCACAGGACTCCAGTAATAAAACAAAAATATAACAGAATTATTATATTACATTTATATGCCATCTTTTCCTCCAAGGAGCTCAAGCTGTCATTCATGTTTCTCCCCCTCCTCATTTAATCCCTACAAAAACCCTGTGAGGGAGGTTAAGGTGAGAGGCTGTGGGTGTCCCAAGGTCACCCAATGAGCTTCATGACGGAGTGGGGATTTGAACCCTGGTCTTTCAGGTCCTATGGGATGCAGGTGGTACTGTGGGTTACACCACAGGGCCTAGGACTTGCTGATCAGAAGGTCGGTGGTTCAAATCGCCGTGACGGGGTGAGCTCCCGTTGCTCGGTCCCTGCTCCTGCCAACCTATTTTTTTAAAAAAATAATATTTTTTATTATACAAATTATTATACATATATCCTTGTTTGGACTTCCTTCAGCATCTCTGATAGCCTTCCATCTTGATTATTTCTCCTGCAATTCTTAACTTAATCTTGCCTTTACATTTTCTAACAAATCATTTCACCCTTTCCATTTTTACAATATTTCTTAAATTACTCCTGCTCCTGCCAACCTAACAGTTCGAAAGCACGTCAAAGTGCAAGTAGATAAATAGGTACCGCTCCGGTGGGAAGGTAAACGGCGTTTCCATGTGCTGCTCTGGTTCGCCAGAAGTGGCTTAGTCATGATGGCCACATGACCTGGAAGCTGTACGCCGGCTCCCTCGGCCAATAAAGCGAGATGAGCGCCGCAACCCCAGAGTCGGCCACGACTGGACCTAATGGTCAGGGGTCCCTTTACCTTTACCTCTCAGGTCGTAGTCCAACACTCTTAACCGCTACCCCACACTGACTCTCAGAAAATAAAGATCACATGATATCCCTCTTGTCATGTGACAGGCAGGGGGATCCTGATTTTATAGGGTGAGCTTGTGGTCTTCACCATTGTGGAAAAGAAAACTCTGGAAATCACTTATTAATATTTGCTGCGATGAAGAGAAAACGCAGTGATTTCTTTCTTCACTCTTTGCTAGCAAATAGTTTTTGTGTCCCATCTCCCAGTTCTGGTTCCTTTGTCCTATAGGTGTACCTGTGTGTTCCATTCACACATCCAAAATTATTAGAACACAAACTGTTTCACCGATGGACCTATGTAAAGAAAAAGATAAATGCCTCTAACCTAACTGGATGCAACAGCCTGAGCTGCAAGTAGCCTTGAAAAATAACAGGTAGTCATTCTATCAGCTATTTGGATGGATGAGACTAAATCCAATCCCATTCTCCCCCAGACAGCTGGCTAGTCATATCACTGGTCTTCTGACACAGGTCTATGAGCACAGAGTCCCGCCCTTTGGGTAGTGAGAGAACAGTGTTCAGTGCACAAAACAGCCTTTTCCAAAGGCAGTTCTGCACCCAGCACATGAGATGTGCACAAAAGAGAGTTTCTGCCCCAAAGCTGGATTGGGGAGCAAGTGCATTGGTATCAAACCAGGGTGTCAAAAGATTCTGCACAGGCTTGCTAAGTGCCAACTATCAACTGATAGTCTGTGCTTGGTAAACACCAGGGAAAGAGCTTTGCGACTGACTGAAGGTACCTGCATAGCACCTTTTGTCCAAGACCCACTTTCCTCATGCCGTGTATGATGTCATTGGCCATGCTTCCTTGGGCTGATGGGAGTTGTAGTTCAGAAACTATGGAGGGTCAAAGATTCTCCATGCCTGTATTAGTGCAACACCACTAAAACCAGGCAAATTCTCGTTTGTGCACATTGCTTTGATGAGACTGTAGGGAAAGTGTGTCGCCCCAAACAGAACTATTCCGAACCTTTTGATAAATGTTTGGGACGTGGAAATTGCAGCCATCTGACTTCTAGCCATGACCTTGGTTTGCTTTATCTGCCAGCATCTCCAAACAGAAGCAGGAGCAGTGATGAGTCGATGTGGAATGTGATAAGGACGCAGATGGAGATACTGTTAGAGATAAGACTGCGGAAGCTAAAAACAGAAAACAAAATGTAAAGCAAAAGGCAAAATGGATCGGCTTGCTGCCTACTTAGCAAGACCATATTTAAATCCTGATTGTAACCGTTGTTATGTTTGGTTTATTTGTGTTTAATTTTAAAAGAGTGCCATTGTTTAGCATTGCCTTAAGAGTTCTATGAAAATAACTGCTTGGATTTGCCTGCCATTCAACACTTCCATATTAATGCAAGTCTGTTAGCATTTAAAATTCATTACACCTTCTCAGAATTTAATCCAACTGCTGTGCAATTTGTTTGTTTTTTCCTCATTAGCATAACATTATCCATTGCATTAAGTCTCTCTGTTCTTATTGTAATAACTGTTGTTTTCAAAAATCTTATCTTAGGATTGCAACAGTTAGGTTGCAATCATATACACACCGACCCGGGGTAAATCCCATTGAACTCAATAGGGCTCCCTTCTGAATAGAAAGGTGTGAGATTGCACTGCAGCATTCTTAGGGGCTGCATTTGGCCCCCTGGGGCTGAGTTTCCCCTTTCCTGGCTTCTGCCACAGCAAATTTTTAGCCTTTATTGTTACAGGCAGAGGGTCTTCTCGGTAGTGGCGCCCGCCCTGTGGAAGGCCCTCCCATCAGATGTCAAGGAAATAAACAATTATCTGACTTTTAGAAGACATCAGAAGGCAGCCATGTTTAGGGAAGCTTTTAATGTTTGATGTTTTATCACTACCTATTATTATTATTATTATTATTATTAATGTCAGAGTTGCTCCCCGATCCTAGCTCACAGAGGATCACGCTAGCCAGCGATCATTAAGTAAAAGTCTTTATTGAGTTACAGTTCCCATTCTCAAGCTGCTGCGTGCAACTCTACGTCTTATGGTTAGATCGGCGAAGCTCCGTCTGAGTCTCCGCCCCTTGTGCACCAACTTAATATCCTAGCCCTGCTCCACCTTTTCCGCCTGACTGTTCTCCTCTGGGTCCCTCTGCCCCCCGGGGTCTCCTCCCTCCGGGACTCCTCCGACGCCGACCCCCCGGACCCTTCTGTCTCCTTGCGCCGGGCTTTAGGACCTGGCTCCCTCTCCGGGCTGCCTACTGCGTCACTTTCCTGTGCATTTGAACTTGGCGCGCGCGCCCAACCTTCCACTTTCCGTCTGACCGTTTCTTCGTTCCCTGATGGAGGTGTGGCCACTCCTGACTCGTGCCCTCCCTCCTGTTGTGAGCTGCCAGCGCTTGATCCCTGGCCCCCTTCCTCTTCCCTGCTCTCTGGCGGTGACGCTGGTCCCGATCTCCAACTGCTCCCCTCTGAGTCCCCTCTGGCTCTATCTTCCTGGGGTGTCCCCCTAGGCTCCCCCCTTGCCCTGGCCACTGGTGCTCCTTTCTGTGAATCTTCTGATTCACTGGAAAGACTCGGAGATCTCGGGTCGTCGTCATCACTCATCTTTTCTTCTGCCTCCTCCCCCTCGCTCTCTGTTTCCTCCCTTGCCCTTGCCTCTGCTCCTGAACCCCTGACAATTAATAATAATAATAATAATAATAATAATAATAATAATAATAATATTCTGTTGGGAGCTACCCAAAGTGGCTGGGGAAACCCAAACAGATGGGCGGAGTATAAATAATAAATTATTATCATTATTATTTTAAGGTGCCACAAAACCCTTTGTTGCTTTTAATTAGACAACATTAACATCAAAACACTTGACAGTTAGGGATCTTGGGTGTTCAGAAAGTTTATAAACTAACACCAGCTCCCTGTTTTAATTTTTACTAAAGTGAACCAAATAATTTAACTTAATCCTGTTCTGAAACTTTCTCTCTCTCTCTCTCTCTCTCCCCCTCCCCCGTTTCACATATTGTGGGCAGGGTAATGATCTCTCTCGCACACCAAGCTATTGCATTTTTAACATACCACTTTAGACTCAGATCCTCAGAGTCTGTGTGTTGCTGAGTTCCCTGACAGAAAGCCAATGTTTGCGAAGGAAAACATTTTCACCCTCTCCCAGGGAGAACTAATCTGCTCATTGCCGTGAACAGTGATCCTTGACTGCTTGATTTAACCATGGAAACCTTGTCTAGGAAACCAAATTTCTAACTCAAGCAACATAGACTTGGGCCTTGTCAATATTAGGCTGTTGCCACATCTGGGTCGCCTAGCTCCCCTTTTGTGTTTTGCAATTTGCCACCAGGCGACTCTTTAAACTTTGCATTGCTCCAGAGTTCCTGTCTTTGTAACAACGCAAAACATGCCCTTTTCGATGCAAGCTAAGAATGTGTGCTCAGAGAAAGGAGAAGGAGAAAAACAGACGAGGCAGAAACCCAAATTGGACAGCAATATGTTGCAGCACAAAGAGCGCTCCCATTTGGGGTTGCAGCCAGGCCCCTTTCCAGGTTCTCCTATTTTGTATCCACCCTGGTTTTCCTTAAAAAAGAAGCCTACATCAGTCAGCATTCCAAACCCAACTCACAAACTATAACTCACATCATCCCTGGCCAGTGGCCATGATTGCTGGGGCTGATGGGAACTGTAGTTTAGCAGCATCCAGATGATTCCCTACACTTGTTGTGTCTGAAAGGCTTTTGTGTTCTGTCCAAGTCCAGTTTAAAGACAAAGAACCATAAAAAGGGAGAGCAAGTAGGGCCTTGAAGTTGCCCATCAACAGTTAGAACCTGAAGGAGCGTCTCCACCCCCATCGTTCTGCCCGGACACTGAGGTCCAGCGCCGAGGGCCTTCTGGCGGTTCCCTCACTGCGAGAAGCAAAGCTACAGGGAACCAGGCAGAGGGCCTTCTCGGTAGTGGCGCCCACCCTGTGGAACACCCTCCCATCAGATGTCAAAGCGATAAATAACTACCTGACATTTAGAAGACATCTTAAGGCAGCCCTGTTCAGGGAAGTTTTTAATCTGTGATATTTTACTGTATTTTTGGTTTCTATGGAAGCCGCCCAGAGTGGCTGGGGAAACCCAGCCAGATGGGTGGGGTACAAATAATAAATTATTATTATTAGAACCTGGACAGCAGACTCAGCAGGCACCAAGGTCACTTGGTCAGAGTCTCTCTGTCCCTCCCCTCACTATGGGGAGATGCATTGTATTTCTATTTTAATTACTGGGTGGGAAGCGATGTAGTACTAAGGAGATGGTTATGTCAGAGTGAGCATTTCTGATTGTCCAGTCAAACCATCTCTCCTTTCCTCCCCCTGAGTGGCGGTTGAGGGGTTATCACAACCCTCCAAAGCAGATTTGGGGAAGGCATGGGGAGAAAGCAGATTTGGGGAGAAAGAGGGTAGCCCTGTTGTGCTAGCTGGAGTTCTTACATACTTACATACCTAGGTGGTTGAATCCAAGCCATAGTAATTATTTCTAAATGTATACCCATGCATATAAATCAACATATGCAATTTTCATGCAAATCTGTGTCTTCTTTTTGTGGTGATGTGCAAAAAACCCACCCTAGATATCAGACTTGAAGCTGGCCCCTGGCGAAACCAGCCATAACTGTGCACACAATAACCTACCAGAAACCTGATAAACTCCCCCCCCCCCCAAAAAAAAACTTTCTGGGACTTCAGAAACAGGGAGATTGTCAAGCATCTAGAAGAACACAATACATAGCTGCACCCTTGTGCAAATTAATTGAAACAAAGCATGTTTTCTATCTTACTCGTAATCCTGTACTCAAAACAAACAGGAAAAGTCAGTTGATCATTATGGTGTCGGAAGCCTGCAGATAATAATAATAATAATTTATTATTTATACCCAGCCTATGTGGCTGGGTTTCCCCAGCCACTCTGGGCGGCTTCCAACAAAACACTAAAATACAATAACCTATTAAACATTAAAAGCTTCCCTAAACAGGGCTGCCTTCAGATGTCTTCTAAAAGTTTGGTAGTTATTTTTCTCTTTGACATCTGATGGGAGGGCATTCCACAGGGTGGGTGCCACTACCAAGAAGGCCCTCTGCCTGGTTCCCTGTAACTAATAGCCAATAGAAGGAATGATGCGCTCACCACAATATATTGAGATATCCTGACAGTACTGGGATATTGCAGCAGGACCTAGCCCCCTGTCACACATCGAAAGTGGTGAAAAAATTCATGACAGAGCAGCAAATACAGGTACTTGATTGGCCAGGGAATTCCCCAGACATAAACCCCATTGAGAATTTGTGGGCTATATGCAAAAGTCGCCTCTGTGCTGTAGACTGTACAACTATGGAGAAGCTCATTCAGGCGCTGATTCAAGTGTGGTACAGCCATACCTTGGGTTACAGACGCTTCAGGTTGCGCATTTTTGGGATACGGACGTGCTGAAACCCGGAAGTACCGGAACGGGTTACTTCTGGGTTCCGGCACTTGCACATGTGCAGAAGTGCTAAATTGCACTTTGCGCATGTGCAGAATGCCGAATCGCAACCCGCGCGTGTGCAGACACGGCGCTGCGGATTGCGAATGCTGCAGGTTGCAATCATGCCTCCCGCACGGATCACGTTCGCGACCCAAGCGTCCACTGTACAGGGATCCGAAAATCATCACTGACTGCTCAAAACTAGTAGACTCCATGCCAAACCATGTTCAAATGCTGCTTAAAAATAGCGGAGGTCATATCCATTACTAATGTACGTATATGTGAGTTTTGTACATGCATATGTGAGTTTTGTACAATAAACTACTTTGTTTGTTTCAATTAATTTGCACAATTAATTTGTACATTTTTCCTGTTGGGTTACAAGTTGTTCAGGCTTGGATTAGTATCTGCAGCTCTGGGTGATAATCTGGAATTGTTTGTTCTGCATGGAATTGGCTCCATTTCTTTGATTGTGGCACCAATCAATCACTCAATCAACAGCTGTGGAGTCTGGCACAGTTCCCCACCCCCAGCGAAGCTGTTTCGGGGAGATGTGAACCAATGTTTCCAGCTCAATTGCCAACTGACCGGAAAAATGGCCTCGCCTGCTGTGCTGCCATTAATGGAGCTTGATTTGCAGAAACCAGCCATTGATGTTTTTCACTGCTTTGGAGCTGGACCCAATCACCTGCTCATATGTGTGGATCAAACTTCTGTTCAAGGCAGAAGAGCCAGGAGCTAGTAAAATAAAAATAAAAATTGGCAACCCCGAAAGAAAAAGCAAGAGAGAGAGAAAGAGAGAGAGAAGAGAGAGAGAGAAGGTCCTTTCTTTCCAGATACACAGCAAGGAAGAAAGGTTTGTAATTAGATGTGCATTTTAAGTAGCCAAGGCGCAATGGGGGGCTTAGAGCATTCATATAAATTATACCAATCAGCAATGAAAGGGAAATAAATAAGGACATCAAATGTGACACTTTCTTATAAGTGATGTACACCAGTACTAAATCATGGCAAACAGTGGCTTAGAAAACAAGGACTGAAATGTCATCGCGAAATGAATTTTCAGCACCAGCCTTGCTAGATCTGTAAATGCATATGATCATCTTAATGATGTATGTTCAAGAGACATGATGAATCGCTGTGTTAAAGGGGGTCTGTGGAATACGCAGACATTCTGAGATTATTCTTTAGAGAAATGAATGGCATATTGTAAACGAATCCAATGAACGGTAGCATTAAGTTTTATGCATTTGTTGCTGCTAGATCAGGCGGTTAAACAAAGGATGAAATGTTTTCCAGTCCAAGAGAGGGGGATCTGGTCCCACATTTGCACCCCTCCCAAAAAGAAACAGTCTGAATTTTAATTTGCTCCCCTTTTACTTTGATGATGGTGATGATTTTTAAAAGGTGCAAAATAGTAAGGGCCAAAAGCACTGTGTTTCTGAGTCAGGGTCAGTACTGTGGAAATCAGGGATCTAATCGTAAACAGAGTTACAACAAAGTAATCCCCACTGAATTTATTTCTAATTTTGAGAAGGAATGCATATGGCTGCAATGTAAATTAAGCATATGACCCAGCTTCCTGGGCTACATTCATACCATGAATTTAAAGCACTATGCCACTTTCAACAGTCATGGCTTCCTCCAAAGAATTCTGGGATTTGTAGTTTGTTAAGGGTGATGACTGTTGTTAGGGGGTCCCTATCCCCAACCTACCGTAGAGCTACAATTTACAGAGTTTCCTGCGAAAAGGGATTGACTGTTAAACTATTAATTATGAATTAAGCTTGATTTACCAGCAAGTCAGTTTGTAGTGAGTTAGTACAGAAAAAGCAGTATACAATATTTGATATTAGATGATGGGAAGAACTCTATTGGATCAATCCAAAGGCCTCACCTGTTATCTTGTTTTCACTTTATTTATTAAATCTATATCCTGCCCTTCCTTCCTAAGAAGACCTGGGTTGCAAACACGTTTAAACAGCACAATCAAATATGGAATACTGTACTTAATTTAAAGACAATTAAAAGCACTCAAAACATTTAAAAACAATCACATACCCTCACAACTAATAATTTCAAGGTTGCGGGGAACTGTATCATTCAGCCATCAAATGACTGGGTAAACCGGAATGTTTCTAAATTCCCCCTGAGCATTAACAAGGAAGAAGGATGCACCATAATAGGGATGGTATTCTGCAAATGGGCACTGAGAAGGTCCTGTCATGAGTGAACCCCAAGCAAGTAGTGACCAATAGCAGCTCTTGTTCCACCTAATGTTCCACCTAAACATTAGGAAGAACTTCCTGACAGTAAGAGCTGTGTGACAGTGGAATTTGCTGCCAAGGAGTGTGGTGGAGTCTCCTTCTTTGGAGGTCTTTAAGCAGAGGCTTGACAACCATATGTCAGGAGTGCTCTGATGGTGTTTCCTGCTTGGCAGGGGGTTGGACTCGATGGCCCTTGTGGTCTCTTCCAACTCTATGATTCTATGACCTCTTGTTACAATGGCCAATTAGATATCCCCAAGCAGGACCTGAGCACAACAGCACTCTCCTTACTTGCAATTCCCAGAAACTTTGATTTTTTTTTGCATGCCAAAGCATAAATGAACACAACTTTGGCATTGGGAAGAACTATACTCAGAAACCCACGGGAAAACATTTCAATATACCGTGATGCTCCATTGTGGAGCTGACAGTTGCCATTGTGAAACCTTATACTGGTTATCCCTCTTAAACTACTTTATGCACTGAAATGTGGTTTGATACTGGCAGCTACCAGAGCTAGAAGAAGAAATATGCAGAATTGTGGGCTCCTGCCCATTGCATTAAGTCTTTCCTGTGCTGTGATGCATTCCCAGGCTCCAGAAAGACCCCACCTCCAAGACCCCTGAACAAAAGGGAAAAACGAGAGGGGGAAACCTTATAACTCAGTGTTGTGGAAGGGACAGAGGAGCTATTGTCCATAGCTTGTTTAATATTATCATTTGTGTCCTGATCCGATTACTCAGAAGCAAATCCCACTAAATCCAATGGGACTTACTCTCTGCTAAGTGTGCTTAGGATCTCTGTCCTAGCCACTTCAAACAAATTATGCAATTATTATGCAGTTACGGAGCTAGCTCCATAAACCTAGGACGTCATAATTAAAATCACATTCACAGCAATGGCATGTCAACTGCTTAACATTTTCTTCGAAGAAAATTGAGACAATATCAATTAGCCAAGCCAAAAGTAACATTTAGTTTTAAATACATTCATAAAGATGATTTTTATGGGTTACGGGTGGAATAAGTTAGCATTTTCTGTCACGCAGTTACAAAAACCCTGGTTTCAGTAGCAATGTAATAACATTTTCCCACATAGATTCAGGATGGGCAATAGGATACTTGCTAAGCCGATATTTTCTTCCTTACTTTCTCCTCAAACCAATTCTTGATTCCTGTGTTGCTTGAAAGCTCAGGGTTCACAAAGTTGTAGTTAAAAAACACCAGGGCAAACAGGCAAGGTGGACTGCCCCAGGAGGTGGTAGTTTTGGAGGTTTTTTAAAGCAGTGGTTAGATGGCCACCTGTCATGGACGTTTTAGTTGAGATTCCTGCATTGCAGGGGGTTGGGCTAGATGACCCACAGAACCCTTTCCTACTTTACAATTCTATTCCTAACAGCCAACTCTGCCCACTACTGCCCACACCAGCTGGTATGCAGTCCCCAAGCACCTACCCATTGTCAAATGTGCCCACCCTGGAGTAGATAGACTTATCCGGTGAAAGAAGAGTTTGGACTTGATATCCCGCCTTTCACTCCCCTTAAGGAGTCTCAAAGTGGTTAACATTCTCCTTTCCCTTCCTCCCCCACAACAAACACTCTGTGAGGTGAGTGAGGCTGAGAGACTTCAGAGAAGTGTGACTGGCCCAAGGTCACCCAGCAGCTGCATGTGGAGGAGCGGGGAATCAAACCTGGTTCACCAGATTACGAGTCCACTGCACTTAACCACTACACCACACTGGCTCTTGTGTAGGGGTCTTGTGCCCTCCTGCTTCTTTTAACACTTATGCTTCCCTTTCTGGCAATATTTGTTTATTTCATTTGTGTTTGTGACGTTTTGATACACCTGCAAAGCACAAAATGGTCAAAGGGAAAGGTTTCGAAACACGGCACGTCTCTTGCGTTTATGCATTCATCTTCCAACTTTGTCCTTTCCCACTAAAGTTGTCTGAAGGTCACCTGCTCATCCAAATCCCCCAAACCCTTTACCTCTGGCATTCCAAAGGCAGCTTTGCAAGAGGGAAGAAAATATCCAGGCACAAAGGCTGCATTTTAAAACAACAGAGCTCGACATCCTTTATGGAAGCCAGGTGCAAGGAAGCATTCAAATGTTACCTCTTGCCCAAAGAATCAATCTGTGCATTGTTTGTTGTGCAGCCTGTTCTATTCTTGGTGTGCTTAGTACGCAGTTCAAAATAAATGACTACTTTTAGACTCCTTTTTATTTATTTATTTTGCAAATCAGAAGAAATTAGAGGTTTGATCAAACAAACAATTATAACGACCATGATGTAATTATGATGTGCTATCTATAGACAACAGAGTGGGCACAGATAACCTGTTAGAAGTGACTTCCAATCTGAAGGGTCACTTATCACAATCTAAGTATACCCATGAAGAACTCCTCCACCACATGTTTGGGCTGTGATCTAGGAACAGGTTGGCAACATACAAAAGAGGCTGTGGCTTCTGCAACTTGAGAGTTCTATTGAGAGCTAGACCTACCCAGAGGAGACACCTTGAAATTACTGAACCCAAGCCAGCCATGTTGCTTAACTACAGTGGATCTACAGTGGATGCTCTACTGTGTTCACAACCTGCAGCGGCACATCTGCGCATGCACTGCTGTGTTTCGGTGCTTCTGCGCATGCACAAAGCACGATTTAGCGCTTCTGCGCATGCGCAACTGCCAAGACCCGGAAGTAACCCGTTCCAGTACTTCTGGGTTTCGGCAGGTCCATAACTCGAAAAAATGCTAACCCAAGGTGTGACTGTACTTTGAGGAAGACCATCACTGGATGTACGTAACCCTTAAAAACGGTTCACAAGAGGGAACTTCAGCAACTGTAGCCTAGCTGGGAAACACCCAGAGCAGAGCGTGGCGGAGAAAAGCACTTTTCCTTTCTTGTCCCCAACACCTGGCGGATAGTCAGGCCCAGCCCTGTCATGAGGCAGAGTGAAGCAGCTGCCCTCAGGTGGCAGATGTTGAGTGCTGAGGAAGAGGCAGAGCTGTGCACACCACAGGGTCTAAGCTAGCCTGCTGCTTTCAGGTGGAGTGGAGAACGCTGTCCAATTGCCAGTGCTGAACTAAGATCCAGCTGTCATTCTGGTTGGCTTTTGTACATGGAACCTTCTGGCGGTTCCCTCATTGCGAGAAGCAAAGCTACAGGGAACCAGGCAGAGGGCCTTCTCGGTAGTGGCGCCCGCCCTGTGGAACGCCCTTCCAGCAGATGTCAAAGCGATAAACAACTACCTGACATTCAGGAGACATCTTAAGGCAGCCCTGTTCAGGGAAGTTTTTAACGTGTGATATTTTATTGTATTTTTGGTTTTATGGAAGCCGCCCAGAGTGGCTGGGGAGGCCCAGCCAGATGGGCGGGGTATAAATAATAAATTATTATTATTATTATTATTATTATTATTATTATTATTATTATTATTATTATTATGGAATGAGGTGGTGGGCAGGGAGGGAGCACCATCTTGTCCTTTGCCTCAGCCAGCAAAATATCTCGTGCCAGCCCTGGGGATAGTTTTCTGTCTCAAAAGTCCAACCTGGGATACATGGATCTGGTTTTCAGATATGGTGTCACTAAGCATTCTGTTTGCGTCATAATTTTGGTTTTGCTTAAGCCCAAGCAGTGGAACATGGATGGCCACTTTTGCACCATTATCTAAAAATGTATAGGCCGAGCAGCCTTTGGGACCGCATACCTCTAGCAGTGATAATTCCATAGGAACATCTAGGCAATGCTCTTTTCCCCACAAAATCAGCTCACAGCATAGGGGGGGGAAAAGAATTTTGCTTCTCACAAGCCCTGTGAATAGCAGCTTAGGAAGACAGGCCACCCTAATTCTGCAGGAGGAACTAATTTCTCAAAGAAACCCGTAGGCTTCTCAGAAGCATCTTTTTTGATCACTGGATTCTGAGATGGACCTTTTGTCTGACCCATTAAGGTTTTTCATAAGTTCTTCAGAAAAGCTGTATGTGTGTGTGTGTGAAAGTGTGTGAGTGAGTGTGTGTGTGTGTGTGTGTGTGAGAGAGAGAGAGAGAGAGAGCGCCTCCATTCTATCCAAACAGATTGAAGCTTCCCCGCCATTCCTATTTATCCATTAGCCATTTTAGATCACCCTTATCAATGATCAGACTCCACCTGAAGAGAGTACTCATCTAACATGCAGGCAAATGAAGGAAATCTCTCCACTCGGAGAAAGAGCACAGGGCGCTGAGCTGAATGCGTGCAGGATAGTAGTAGTAGTAGTAGTAGTAGTAGTAGTAGTAGTAGTAGTAATACCTATATTTATATGTGTACCTGCTGAGAATATCCATAAAAAGCAACTGTACCAAAATGAATTTATGTGAAAATAGGGGTGAGGGTGGTGCTGTGGTTTAAACCACTGACTCTCTTGGGCTTGCCGACTGGAAGGTCAGTGGTTTGAATCCCTGTGATGGGGTGAGCTCCCGCTGCTCTGTCCCAGCTCCTGCCAACCTAGCAGTTCAAAAGCACACCAGTGCAAGTAAATAAATAGGTACCACTGTGGCGGGAAGGTAAACAGCATTTCCGTGCACTCTGGTTTCTGTCACGGTGTTCTCTTGCACCAGAAGTGGTTGAGTCCTGTGGCCACATTACCTGGAAAGCTGTCTGTGGACAAACACCGGCTCCCTTGACCTGAAAGCAAGATGACCGCCACAACCCCATAGTTGCCTTTGACTGGACTTAACTGTCCAGGGGTCCTTTACCCTACCTTTTACCTTTATGTGAAAATAAGATATATTTAGGAGGCGTGCCAAGTTTTCAGAGCACCATATTCCCAAAGTTCACCCCTGCCTTCCCCAAAGTTTGTTTAGGAATAGCAGAGGTCAGTATCTCATTAGCATGGGTTTTGGAGTCACTTCTATTGTTACAGTTGTCTTTCCACTAACTGATTTCTTTGCCAACAAACAAGGAGGGGGAAAAACCTGCCTGTCTATAGCTGCCATAGGTAGGAGACAGACAATAGTCAAGAGAAATGGAAGTAGTTCAGAAGAGGTATCACATCACTTAGTACACAGACACAAACACATTGTTGCCTCTGATCAAACAGCTTTTACAGTGTTTTGAAGCTGTATACAAAACCTGTTCACCAGAGGACGCAATGGGATGAGAGTACATACTACGGACAGCCTCTCCTCTGTAAAGGCATTTCAACTCTCTGTCTGTCTTCAGGCTCAAATCACCAGCTGCGGACGGCAGATTTGGAGAGCTGAGTTCCTAAGATAATAACAACATGTGATACGACACACACATAGCCAAGTTTGCTTGATCCTAGAGAAGGTGAAGGCACATAGAGGGAGATTAAGGCAGGAACCTAAATAAATCTGTTTCAAGTAGAATCAAGACTCAGCTTATTCCCTATTGCTGTGCCTTGTGGTTTCTGCTGTAGCGCTGAGGTGGGTGACTCAAAGATTTGAAGTACAACGGAGAGCTGGGCAGTTGTACCAAAAGAAGAAGCAACTGCAGGGGCAGACAATTACTCTAAAATGAATTCTAAATGTTAGATTTCAACCAACTATATTAATGTATGACACATACGGGTTTAAAATAGCTCAACTAGTACAAATGGAGTATAATCCCATCGTGACAATTACTCCATCTCCAGCTGTTTCGGCACTGCTCAACAGAATCTTTCTTTCCTGGCAAAAGGAATATTTAAATGCTACTTTATCAAATCCTTTATCACTCAATTGTAAATGCCATTCAGTTACCAAAGCATTTCATAAAGGTAGTAATTACAAACAGCTTCAATATTGCACATGTATTTAGGGAAGAGAGTCTTTGAAGAATTTCTAAACGAGATTTGTTGGTGTGGTCCAAATTGATTTTATTTTGTTTTTCTGCCTTTGGTCTCCTTTGTAAATTAAATATTGCCTCTTTTGTTTTTGTTTGTGTGTGTGTGTTTTGGAAATGTGATTAGCCAGGAGGGGATAGGATTAAGACCATACTTCAAGTTGCTCCTTTAAAAATGCCACACAGATCAAAGACTATACAAATGAAATAAACGTCAGTTGCATATGAGAACAGGGATACACAACTCCCTGTTTAATTTAGCCTTTCCAAGATGTTGATGAGATCGCTTTAGACGAATTTGTTTTCAATATCATGATGGCTCATATGGTGTTTTTTGTTTTAAAGACAGTTGTCTTCAACATCTTCAGAGGAAGGATCTGCCTTTAACTCAAACTTGTTACTTCACATTAAGGTTTAATGGTCCTTCTCTCTATTCCTCTTTCTGCCCCTCCATTCTATCTCCCATCGCCCCCCCTTTTAAATACTTAACAAAAATGTGACACCTGGAGTAGTCAGGTGTTCTGGCCTGGCCATGCCTTCTTACACCTGGATGGGCTGTAGCTCAGTGGTACTGCACCTTCTCTGAATGCAGAAGGTTCCAGGTTCAATCCCTGACACAGGATATGAATATTTCAAGGTGGAGGGAAAGGAGAAAAATGAAATTCCGAGTGCTGGAAGTTGGCAAACGGTGTAGGCTCCTGCAGCTGGGAAAAAGGAGGGAGCTATCACATTTCCCAATCTGCATTCCCCGAAAATAAAGATATGCAGTAAAACAGAAGACATGAAGATACGCCGGCGCCTGTGGAGAAACAAACACTGCAGAACCGAACATGAAAAATCTCCTCTGCTGGAATCCATGCAGCCTTTTAAAACCAGTAAACCTTTATAGAACATAAAACATTTAGATGGCATTTGTATGGCTGCATCTTAAATAGTGTAAAAGAAGGGTAGGTTTGTTAGTTGCACATTTGGAACCAAAGCACTACTGAACCACTCCTGCCCACTCTCAGCTGCTGAGAATGGACACACATTTTCCGGGAGTCAGCTGTCTCGTCTATACTGCCCCAGCAGCTTTCTTTGCACAGTGGTACCTCGGGTTACAGATGCTTCAGGTTACAGACTCCGCTAACCCAGAAATAGTATCTCAGGTTAAAAACTTTGCTTCAGTATGAGAACAGAAAAATAAATAGCAAAAACAAAAGCGCCAAATACAGTGGCACCTTGGTTCTCAAACTTAATCCATTCCAGAAGTCCGTTTGACTTCTGAAGTGTACGGAAACCAAGGTGCAGCTTCTGATTGGTGCAGGCGCCCCGGAAACAATAGCCAACAACCGCATCAGACGTTTGGCTTCTGAGAAAAACATTCAAAAGCCAGAACACTTACTTCCGGGTTTTCGGTGTTTGGGAACCAAGGCATTTGAGAACCAAGGTACTACTGTAGTAATAATAAAGCAGGTTTGAAGAATCCAGTCAAAATGTGAAAAATGCAAATGCCAATTTCTCCCCAACTTGTACTTTGGACAGGTTCTCCTAGCCCAGCCAACTCTGACTGACAACAGATATTTAGGATCTCAGGAAGACTGTGATCCAGCACCTGCTACCAGAGATTCCTTGCCCCCGGGGATTGAATCCATGTCTGGCACGGAGCCCCTGCAATGCTTCCCTCTGTTTGCTTCTATCATCCCAAACTCTGCTTGGAAGCCTTTGTCATTTGCAGCTGATAGCGTATGACTAGCTTTGTGCGTGTTAAGCAAGAAGCCATTGGATATGCAAAGAGTAATTGGCCAGAATAAGGCCAAGACAGTGCCATTGATGGGTTTCCCTCCTGCTGCCCCTTTGCACCTTCAGCAATGCTTACTGGATTTTAAAAGAGGTTGACCCATGCTCACATGAAACCCTTTGCAGACTCCTGCAGCTTGCACTGCACCTCACTTTTCTATTATTGCAGTTACAAGACGGAAGATTCATCATTAAGAAGCAGTTTGAGAAATTACATCTCAGATGGGAAGATTGAGAAGAGGGAAAAGGTTATGCAGATAAAGACTGAGGAGCCAGTTTTCTTCTTAATGGGCCTGACCTGCAGGTTTCTTCAGATGCTTAAAAACCTTTTATTCATGTTCTACATTTTCTCTCTTCTTCCATGCATTTGAAAAGCACTGGAAGCCAAGTGGAGAGAGGGGGTGGTGGTGCATGGAGAGATCTGTAACGCTTAGATGGGGAATGATGGACTTTTAAAAACTTTGTTTTTTAAAAAGGAAGCATCTCTGAAAGCCTCTGATCAGAATATGTCTGGAAGAAACCACACATTTGATTGTTAGAAATAAAAGTCTAGGAAAAAGGAATTGATCCTAATGGTAAATATTGATTTATGCCTTTTCCTCTGCTTTGTGTTCTGGTGTGGAGGAAGAGCAGGCGGCCACAGAAATTTTCGGAAGATTAAAAGAATTGAGGAAATATCAAACCAAAGAGCTGAGCTACTGGTATGTCTGCTGAATTTTGTGAAGGTTAATGTGCAGAGAAAACCAAGAGAGTTAGTTTTAGAGTGACACAAACTTTGGACAGGAAAAAGTGAATCAAGTATGAGATAATAGTTTATCTTGTTTTTGTCTTGTACAGTATGCTTGTGCAGGATTTATAAAACAAAAACATTGATTTATGCAGAGTTGAAACGCTTAAAATTCCTCGCTAATATTATATCGACTTTCCGTTCCTCCTCCCTGTCTCTCATCACCACTTTTGTTGAAATTTAAACTGTAAGCTCTTGGAGCAGGACTAAGCATGCTGTCTGGGAGTACTGACTGCCTTTGGAGGTGGAAAATGATAAACCCCCCCCCAAAAAAAAAACACACAAAAAAAAACTAGGCAGGGGGAGAGAAGAAATGGCTGGCTGAACCCTATACTGCAGGGTTCTGTGTTAAGTCCCCTCCTTGTTTATTCTGATGTCCTTGCAACATTACCGACTTTATATGGCAGAAGCGGGGTGGTGCTTGTTGTGTTTATTCAAAACAGATCCCACACATTTATTTTCTAGAGCTCCATACCCTCCAACACTGGAATAAGGGAAATCAGGATACAACCTCAACGGAGGCTGCACCCCCTCTCACTCCAGCCTCAACCCTTCTTGGCTCCCTCCCTTCCTCACACCTTTGCCCACCTCTGCGGCCTCTGCCTTCACCATCCATGTGGAAGCCAGTAGTGTTTCCATAAGTGGAGTGCCAGTGTCCAGAAGTATGCAGGCTGGAAAGTCATGGCGGAAATAATAATTTAATAATAATTTATTATTTATACCCTGCCCATCTGGCTGAGTTTCCCCAGCCACTCTGGGCGGCTCCCAATCAATTATTAAAAACAATACAGTGTTAAATATTAAAAACTTCCCTGAACAGGGCTGCCTTCAGATGTCTTTTAAAGATGGGATAGCTACTTATTTCCTTCACATCTGAAGGGAGGGTGTTCCACAGGGTGGGCGCCACTACTGAGAAGGCCCTCTGTCTGGTTCCCTGTAGCCCCACTTCTCGCAATGAGGGAACCGCCAGAAGGCCCTCAGCGCTGGATCTCAGGGTCCGGGCTGAACAATGGGGGTGGAGATGCTCCTTCAGGTATACAGGACCGAGGCCGTTTAGGGCTTTAAAGGTCAGCACCAACACTTTGAATTGTGCTCGGAAATGTACTGGGAGCCAATGCAGATGTCTCAGAACCAGTGTTATGTGGTCCCGGCAGCCACTCCCAGTCACCAGTCTAGCTGTCGCATTCTGGATTAATTGCAGTTTCCGGGTCACCTTCAAAGGTAGCCCCACGTAGAGCACAGCGTTGCAGTAGTCCAAGCGGGAGATAACCAGAGCATGCATCACTCTGGCGAGACAGTCTGCAGGCAGGGAGGGTCTTAGCTTGCGTACCAGATGGAGCTGGTAAACAGCCGCCCTGGACACAGAATTAACCTGCACCTCCATGGACAGCTGTGAGTCCAAAATGACTCCCAGGCTGCGCACCTGGTCCTTCAGGGGCACAGTTACCCCATTCAGGACCAGGAAATCCTCCACACCCACCCGCCCCCTGTCCCCCAAAAACAGAATAGGGGACCAAAACACTTGGGATCAGAAGCTGGGGCGGCTTCTCTAAATCCAGGGTGTCCCGCTTAAAATGGGACAGTTGTGCAGTATGGAGGTCTGAGTTCTGCCCCAGGGGCAATTGCCATGACCTTCCTGGCACTTTGAATTATGGGAGGGAGGAAGAATGTGGGGTTGGGTCCAAGAGGATGCAGTCCATACTGTCAGATCAGGAATTTCAGTCCTGGGGAATAAATTCATCATGCATTGGTGCATGAGCTTCCTTTGGGAGCCATGAAACAGGCGCTCTTCTTTATTTAAGCTTCCATTTCATTAATGTCACTTTTTTTACAAAAGGCTGTTCTATAGCAAGGGAGGGGAAGCCTTTTCATTCCCAGGGGGCACATTCCCTTCTGGGAGACTTTCTAGCAAGGCACATGCCCAAGGTGGGAAGAGCAATGAATGCAGGTGTTACCTTTGCTTGCGCGCGCGCACACCCCCACACCCCCACACCCCTCTTTTCTATCCCTCACCCAGGCAAGCAAAAGGCATTATCAGAGTTCAAGGACATCATAAAGCAGACATTTCCACCCTTCCCATAGGGTGAAGCGACGACAAATGTCTCTTTGTAGAAGAGCACAGTGGCATTTTATGCAGCTGGCTTTGCAAAACTTGAAACAAATCCAAGGAAACAGATTGTTATCTTTTAAGGTTAGAAATCAGACCTCGCTTGTCTGAAGTGCAGATATCTTAGCAGCCTGCTATGACCTAATACTAAAACCCCCAGCAAATGCAATCTCTGTCACTAAGTTAAGAGGGATCCTTGCCTCTCTCTCTGTGTTCTCTATTGGCTTTTTTTAATCTATTCGCTGCAGTCTCATGCCATTATTAAAAAGGCACTATCAACACATCTCTATAGCGTTCACCATCCCATTTCTTCATTATTATTTCTCATGAAGAATCTGACGCCTGAATTTCACTTTTCTTTCTTATGCACCCTCCCCTTCTTCCCAGCGGGCTGTGATGTGGCGGTTTCTCTATAGGGGCTCAAAGAGAACAACAGTATTGAATGCATTTCCATGTTAAGCATGGCATTGGGGATATTTCCAGCATAGACTGAGTTGTGCCATAGTTGTGAGCCGCTTCGCACTTTAAGATCTTCAGAAGAGATCCTGTTGAGGGCAGGGGAGTCAGAACTGGCAACCAGATCTAGAATGCAGGGATCATGTGGCAACAGCCTCTGGGTGGAATCCAGGAAGTTTGCCTGCCTAGCTAACAGTGCAATTCTGACTCCTGCTGAAGGTGGTTGAAAGGGCTTAAGATGGGACAGGAAACCCCATCTGTTGGCCAGACATTGTTCTGCTGGCAGGGCAGCATGTCTTCCTTTAAATCCCCTGGTACTTAGATGCAGATCTACTCCACAGTGCTTCAGTTGGTCACAGAGATTGCTGCAATGCATCATACATAGGGCTGCCTCTGCAGATTGTTTGGAAACTTCAGCTGGTGCAAAATTCAGCAGCCAGATTGCTCACCAGAGAAGAAGAAGAAGAAGAAGAAGAAGAAGAAGAGTTTGGATTTGATACCCCGCTTTATCACTACCCAAAGGAGTCTCAAAGCGGCTAACATTCTCCTTTCCCCTTCCTCCCCCACAACAAACACTCTGTGAGGTGAGTGGGGCTGAGAGACTTCAAAGAAGTGCGGCTAGCCCAAGGTCACCCAGCAGCTGAATGTGGAGGAGCGGAGACGCGAACCCGGTTCCCCAGATTACGAATCTACCGCTCTTAAGCACTACACCACACTGGAGCAAGACAGTTTGAGCCAATTACAACAATCCTGGCCTGAATGCACTAGCTGTTGATTTATTTCCGGGCCCAGTTCAAAGAGCTGGTTTTTTACCTATAAAGCCTTCAATGGCCCAGGACTGCAATACATCAAGGACCACCTCTTTCCATATGAACCTACCTGGACCTTGCAATCATCATCTGAGGCCCTTCTTCATGTCCCCCCTCCATGGAAAGTCTGGAGGGTGGCTTCTGATCGGCAAGTCCTAGGCTCTGCTTTAACCCACAGCACCATGCGCGTCCCTATTAAACCAATGTACCACTGTAATAAATAGAGGCTGGGGTGGTGTTGGAGCTGCCAGATTGGAAGTCCGCTCCCTAGGATTGGGCCCTGTACTTACTCCAACTTTGAGCTGGCACCAGTATTCTCCCTGTCATCTGAAAGCCTTGTCACTGTACTGTACTGTAATAAATAGAGGCTGGGGTGGTGTTGGAGCTGCCAGATTGGAAGTCCGCTCCCTAGGATTGGGCCCTGTACTTACTCCAACTTTGAGCTGGCACCAGTATTCTCCCTGTCATCTGAAAGCCTCGTCACGCCAGACGAGGAGCATTAACTGGTGTTGGTGGAAGCTTCAGGGTTCTAGCACTAAGACTTGCTTCACCGTAACTTCTGCTAATGAACTGCATGTCATTTTCATAGCTGAGTCACCACATATCCTTGGGATAAAACTGATGTGCATCTTACCATCCAACACAGGCACTGGTCTGCATGCACTTTCTTACTAACCAAAGAGTTAGCTCGGTCAATAGCATTCCATTCCTAATTGGGAAGGGGAGAGAAATTTGGGGTTGACTAGGTGCCATCAATTTTGGTGTTGGGCAGCAAGTTCTTAAAGAAATGCGAGTGCCTGATCACCTCATCTGTCTCCTGAGAAATCTCTATGTGGGACAAATAGTGAGAGATTTTACTTTCTTGGGTTCCAGGATCACTGCAGATGGTGACAGCAGCCACGAAATTAAAAGACTCCTGCTTCTTGGGAGAAAAGCAATGACAAACCTAGACAGCATCTTAAAAAGCAGAGACAACACCTTGCCGACAAAGGTCCGTATAGTTAAAGCTATGGTTTCCCCAGTAGTGATGTATGGAAGTGAGAGCTGGACCATAAAGAAGGCTGATCGCCGATGAATTGATGCTTTTGAATTATGGTGCTGGAGGAGACTCTTGAGAGTCCCATGGACTGCAAGAATATCAAACCTATCCATTCTGAAGGAAATCAGCCCTGAGTACTCACTGGAAGGACAGATCCTGAAGATGAGACTCCAATACTTTGGCCACCTCATGAGAAGAGAAGACTCCCTGGAAAAGACCCTGATGTTGGGAAAGATGGAGGGCACAAGGAGAAGGGGATGACAGAGGACGAGATGGTTGGACAGTGTTCTTGAAGCTACCAGCATGAGTTTGACTAAACTGTGGGAGGCAGTGGAAGACAGGAGTGCCTGGCGTGCTCTGGTCCAGGGGGTCACAAAGAGTCGGACACGACTAAACGACTAAACAACAACAACAACAACAAGGAGCAAAATGCTGCGGTTAATTCTTCACTTCCTTGCAATGTGTGTTCTAGGGTGACCGAAACGAACATATTATGTACATATTATCTACTTGTGTTCCAGGAGCTAATTCTGCTGGGAACCCCTAGAGAGTGTTGCTGAATGCACTAACCTTTCAGCCTTTGTTAGCAACAAGCACTTGAAGAATCTAAGCCGCTTCTTGTTTTCTATCATCCAGCACAATCTCTTTTCATCAGAGAAAGACTGAAAACATCTCTGCTGGGTAGATCTGACGCTCCCAGGGGCAAAATCTTTAGAGGGGAACTTTGCATACCATCCAGCACTATAGTGTTTACCAGAATGTGGGAAGGAGATCAAAGCCGCCTTTTGAAAGGTGTGATCCAGGGACAATGTTGAAATCCTTCCCTTTTCCTGCAGCCCTTGGCTTGCTTTCCATTCCTTTCTCTGCTCCGTGGATAAAATAGCACCCACAGTCCCTGGAGCAGGGGCACAAATTAACCTGTAAGCATTTTTTTGGCAATCTGAAAGAATCCCTAGAGGTTCAAAACCATGGCAATTCCTGGCAATTTTACTCGGCCTCTGAATGCATATCACGCACAAGGCCTTTGCTGTCATATTTACCATTTGCATAAGATGGTATTTGGCATCCCCCCCCCCGAGAAGGAGGGAAAAAATATGCGAGAGGAAAGGAGAAAGAAAATGTAGATTACTGGAAAACTGTCAGTCTAGCTTGTGTTTCTGCTCAGATGAGAAGGATGTGGATAAATAATGCCTTTGATTGCCTTCTGAGAGGGTGCGGGTGTCAGAAGTGTTCAAATTGCATCAGTTTCTTTCTGTGTTTCTTCTGCCAGGCATAAACAATGTGGACCTTCCTTACTTTAATTCCACATGGTAATTTGCTATTTGATCAGAGAAAAGGTGCCCTGAATGAAAACTCTTTTGCTGGTGACGGAAGAGAGTATAAGGGGCCGCCACCGCCCCTTCTGCCGTTCCTCATACCAAATGCTCATTCTAGTATCATGAGGTCTAAATTAGGGAAATGTGTAGAGAAGCAAACACACACACACACACACACACACACACACACACACACACAGACATATATAATTTACTTATGCTATTTACTTACTTATCCTGCATCCCCTATGTTTGAGGGGGCTTGCAAACGACCAAAATGTCCAATTAAAAATGAAATGGCCGTCCCCATCACATAATAGTAAAACCACCACAACAGCAATTATAAACAAATCCAGTTACCACGGAACAAGAGCTCACGACCAGCCAGTGGCGTAGCGTGGGTTATCAGCACCCGGGGCAAGGCAAGTAATTTGCGCCCCCTAACCCGTGGATTTTAGCACTCGAGTCTCTTCCGCGCCCCCCCAATGTTGCGCCAGGTGCACCCCCCATGATACGCCACTGCGCCCACCACAAGTCTTCAGGACAGCCATCCGAAGGCTGGCGCAGGGAGAAGGTCTCTCCGCCCCACCGCCAGGCTTCGGAGGAGGTCCGAGGACAGTGGGGAAGACGCACTGCGCTTCCCCGCTGTCCCGGAGATTTCCCTATGGACTTTCGTCTTGCGAAGGGCCGGCCAAATGCGCCCCCCCCCAATGTTGCGCCCGGTGCGGCCGGCACCCCTGGCACCCCCCACGCTACGCCACTGCGACCAGCCAATCACGATGATCCATTTCCAAATGCTGTCATTGAAATGTAGGCTCTGCAGTTCCATTAAGTTGTTCCATTATGGGGCAAGGGTCATAGCTAAGTGGTAGAGCATCTGTCTTTCATGCCTTTCAATTCCCAGCATTTCCAGGTAGGACTGGGAGAGACCCCCTTTCTGAAATTTTGGAGTGGCAAGTATTCAGAGTAAAGATTCTGAACCAGGTGGTGTCAGACCTAATATTTAGGAACACAGCATCCTGTGTTCCTAAATAGCTCTGACCCCACTTGCCTGCCCTTATGCCTGAACATACAATGACTTTTCTTTTTGCCTTCAGATACTTCTTCAAAGCCTACAGAGGACAGGATCACACTTCAAAATGACCTTGACAGATTAGAGAACTGGGCAAAAACAAACAAGATGAATTTTAACAGGGAGAAATGTAAAGTATTGCACTTGGGCAAAAAAAATGAGAGGCACAAATACAAGATGGGTGACACCTGGCTTGAGAGCAGTACATGTGAAAAGGATCTAGGAGTCTTGGTTGACCACAAACTTGACATGAGCCAACAGTGTGACGCGGCAGCTAAAAAAGCCAATGCAATTCTGGGCTGCATCAATAGGAGTATAGCATCTAGATCAAGGGAAGTAATAGTGCCACTGTATTCTGCTCTGGTCAGACCACACCTGGAGTACTGTGTCCAGTTCTGGGCACCACAATTCAAGAAGGACACTGACAAACTGGAACGTGTCCAGAGGAGGGCAACCAAAATGGTCAAAGGCCTGGAAACGATGCCTTATGAGGAACGGCTAAGGGAGCTGGGCATGTTTAGCCTGGAGAAGAGGAGGTTAAGGGGTGATATGATAGCCATGTTCAAATATATAAAAGGATGTCACATAGAGGAGGGAGATAGGTTGTTTTCTGCTGCTCCAGAGAAGCGGACACGGAGCAATGGATCCAAACTACAAGAAAGAAGATTCCACCTAAACATTCGGAAGAACTTCCTGACAGTAAGAGCTGTTCGACAGTGGAATTTGCTGCCAAGGAGTGTGGTGGAGTCTCCTACTTTGGAGGTCTTTAAGCAGAGGCTTGACAACCATATGTCAGGAGTGCTCTGATGGTGTTTCCTGCTTGGCAGGGGGTTGGACTCGATGGCCCTTGTGGTCTCTTCCAACTCTATGATTCTATGATTCTATGATTCTATGATTCTATGATTCTACATTTCCCTGTGAACATTCCACTTAGCCCTTTAATTCTCACCCCTAACTGCAATGTTGAGGAAGTTTGGCCCGCTGCCTTTGCCCTCGCTTCCTGCTGCATTTCTTCTTGCTTCCCCTGTGGGCCAAAGCCAAGGGCCTCTTCCAACATTCGTGGGCCCACAGCTACCACTTTTTAAATTTCCCATCGTGCCCCAGGTTGCTCTGGGGTACCGTGTGAAATGGAAAATGGCAGACGGCAGACCGCTCTGCTAGTGGGAGCCCTGTGCCAGGTTTGGAAATGGGCCCTGATGGGGTGTTTGGGTCTCAGGACCTGCCTGAGAATGCTGGGTGCTGTCAAAATTCCTGGCCTGTGGAATGTGGATGAGGGTTAATATTATTTTGCCCAGTTTAAGTCTCTCATAGTGGAGCCAGCACCCCTCCAGATGAAAATGGTTGGGGATTTGTAGTCCGACAACATCTGGAGAGGTGCAAGACCTATATTGGCTCCAAGTATGTTTCTCAGCACAATTCAGAGTGTTGGTGCCGACCTTTAAAGACCTAAACGGCCTCGGCCCAGTATACCTGGAGGAGCGTCTCCACCATTGTTCAGCCTCATTTCAGTAGGAACTCAAATCAAAAACTTTTTTGGGGATGAAAACGTCAAGTCTTCACCAAGGCCAACTATCCAGACTGGTCCTACGTGGGCCAGAAAAAAGCCAGGGAAGTCCCCAAATAGGAGTTCCATCACAGAAGGAGAAAGGAAAAAGGCAAGAAGGAGAGGGGATCAAGTTGATTCCAAGCCAAAGGCCAGGCGGAACAACTTACAGGCCCTGTGGAAAGAAATCAGATCCTGCAGGGCCCTGGTCTCATGAGTTAGAGCGTCCCACCAGGCCGGAACCAGTGTTGAAAAGGTCCTGGCTCTGGTTGAAGCCAATCTGACTTCCTTAGGGCCTCTAGGATGTTGCTATTTATGGACCTTCGGGTCCTCTGTGGGGCGTATCGGGAGGTGGTCCTGTAGGTACGTAGAGAACATCCCATAGAGATTTAGGTAGGTCCTCCATTGTTCCAGTAGCTCAGGTTTGAGGAACCTGCAGCCCTCCAGATTTTTGGTGAACTTCCAGCTTCCATCAATCCCAGCCAATGACCAGGGATGATGTGAGTTGCAGCCCAGTAACATGTGGAGTGCTACAGCTTCCCATCCCTGTAGCAGTTGACCCCCCCCCCAAAAAAAAATACACATTAAGAATGCTAATTAAAGTTCACACCATTTTACACGGAGGGGGAAACATAGTATGCAGAGAGGAGCAGGTGATGGCGCCGGCACCGAGTGTCGAATCGAATACAATATCCATCAAATCATATAGAATTAGAGTAATCATCTGTTTAATTCGATTTAGCTTGTAGCCGCTAAATGAAATGCGCGTCATGTCCCACAAATGCATCATCATCGCCTTGTAAAATGAAATACATGCAATATTAAAATGGAGATAACATTTATTAAAACCATTATGCAAAGAACCTGAGATGATATTTGAACGGCTCGCAGGGTGTGATGACTTGTTATGGTTACTCAAGCAGCTTAGATATTTATTCACAGGCTAAGCAGCTGCACTTTTTTTTCCGATCAGAGAAAGAGAAGGGAGGAAGATTCATGTTTCTAGACCTTTCTCCAAAGGCTCAGTTATCAGAATTACAAAGCCCCAAAATCATCCTGATGGGGAACATTCCAGAGAGGGCAGTGGCGTAGCGTGGGTTGTCAGCACCTGGGGCAAGGCAAGTAATTTGCGCCCCTAACCCGTGGATTTGCGCCCCCTGACCCTAACCCCCAGATGTTGCGCCCGGTGCGGCCAGCCCCCCTGCACCCCCCACGCTATGCTACTGAGAGAGGGAATGCACAGTCCCAGCTGAGGGGCAACTGCCTGTGTGTATTTGTGTTTTAAGAAGAGGGGTGTATCTGTGTAAGGGTGTGAGAGGAAGTGGGGTTTGTGTGTGTGTCACGAAGAGTCGGACACAACTAAATGACTAAACAACAACAACGGGGTGAGCTTTACAAATGGAATGTACTTTTCACCTTTGACTACACACCGTATATTGTGATGTCATGTTGTATATTGTGATGTATATTGTCACTGTCTCATGGACTGAGTTTCTGCCACATGCTTTTTTAAAACTTCTGGATCATTTTGTATTTTTAACAGGTCTGGGGGGGAAATCCATTTGTAACAAGGTTGCATTATATAAATACAACAAACACACTTGACGTTTGCAGGGCCTTACTAGGACCAGTGTATTTTAAAATATTTCTTTCTTAACAGAGTTTGGTCACTGCAGCTGCAGCAGTCCATCACAATGGCCCAGTTCGCATTTAACATTAAGAACAACCACAAAGATCATACAATCCTTCCCCCGTCTATTTGCCATCTCAATACCTGGGGAGTAAGCCACAATTTGGCTTAGCATTGTGTCCGAACCTGGGCTCATGGTTTCTCTTGTTCCAGGAAAGCCACAGGTGGTAAACCAAGAACAAAACCTTCATTGCATCTTGTGGTTCATCTGCTGCCCAAGGTTCGATGCAACGCAAATCATGGCTTAGCTCTAGGTCACATGTCAGCAGCAGGACAAGGGGAAGAACACAGTGGCCACAATCGTGGTTCTGGGCATGCTCACATTTGCTCAATTGCACATGGTTAGTGATAAATGTGAGCTGAGTCAGGGCCCTGGTTGAAACATGGCTACACCATGACATAGCATTGTTAAAGGTAAAGGTAAAGGGACCCCTGACCATCAGGTCCAGTTGTGGCCAACTCTGGGGTTGCGGCGCTCATCTCGCTTTATTGGCCGAGGGAGCCAGTGTACAGCTTCCGGGTCATGTGGCCAGCATGACTAAGCTGCTTCTGGCGAACCAGAGCTGCACACGCCATTTACCTTCCCACCAGAGCGGTACCTATTTATCTACTTGAACTTTGACGTGCTTTCGAACTGCTAGGTTGGTAGGAGCAGGGACCGAGCAATGGGAGCTCACCCCGTCGCGGGGATTCAAACCGCCGACCTTCTGATCGGCAAGTCCTAGGCTCTGTGGTTTAACCCACAGCACCACCCACATCCCAGTGTTACAGCATTGTTACAGAGGCATTATTGGAAGGTGGTGGTGGCAGGTCTATTTACTCAAAAGTAAGCCCACTGATTCCCTGGAACTTACTTCCACTGAAGACTGCTTACACCAGCTGCCTGAAGGAAATAAATTACAGATACATGGGGAAATCGTGCATTGCTTATATTGGTCCACCAAGCCAAAACCTTGAAACTTTTCTACACAAAGGCTCCACGTGTATTTATGCATAAATAAATAAATAAATAAATAAATAAATAAATACACCTGCACTCATTTGTTCTTTTTCCTGCAGCCCCCTTCTTCTTTGCTTACTCTTCCAAAGTTATCCCTGGGCTCACCTGAATCAAACATTTTGCAAGATGGGTTGTTTTGCACATTTTTAATAAGTCTCTGTTTTGCCATCGGAAACATTTGCCAACAGTGCACATTCTGTTTGCCGACATTAACAACAGAAATTCCCTTTGAACCAACACAATCTCAGCAGGTTGGATGACCTGCTGCAAAAGGAGGTGTCTCTCCTCCCCCCGCCCCGCTTTTGCTGTCTTTTTGCAAACAAGGAAGAGCTTAATTCCTTGGAAACGACAAGCAAAACTTTCATCCAGAGGTTCCAGCTTAAGCACATCCTAATTATTTTGACTAATCACTGCAAGTCAAAGTGAGAGATCAGCACTCTGGCATGCACAGACAGACTGGTACCTTTGCAAGGTCACTGACAGTGGTAACTAAGACCCATTGGGACTGGTAGGGTGGAAGGCAAGGAGACTGACTGTAGGTGGAGACAGAACCATTGACCGGGAGAGCCTATGGATCCTGAACTGGCCTCCACAGTCACCTATGGACACACTGTTAAGACCGTATTCATGGAAGACAATCTTACTTGGCTGCAAGTGATCGCCAACGAGAAGAAAGAAAAATGTGAGATTTGTCTCCATCATCCTCCCTGCTGAATTCTACAACAGGCAACATTTGCCCAGCAGGCCTCTTCTTAATAAAGTTCTTAGTCCCAAATCAATGGCAATTTTTTTTTTTTGGAATTTTGTTGAGCCTTTCAAAGCTCTGCTCAGTTACACAGGAACATAGGAAGCTGATTTTTACTGAGTCAGACCATTGCTTCACCTAGCTCAGTATTGTCAGCATTGACCAGTCTCAAACCCTGAGTGAGTTAGGGACTTTCCCTAGATGAGAAGACAGGCTCCAGCAGATTGAACAGACAAGAGCAATGGGTATGTGTCTTGTGGGATGTAAGAATCAGGTGCAGTCATGCTAGAGTAGGCATGAATGTTGTCTCAGTCCTCCAGCAGGAACATCCTGCTTTCCAGGACTGAGACGAAACTTCCTATGTGTAACTTGAGATGGGCGTGGCCTCTCTCCTGACGTAGAAAGAACCAGAAGCACAGGTTGGCGACCATCTTGTCTCTCTTGTCTCTGTCAGTGCCATCTCAATAACAGTACTACTAAAATGCAGCCTTGGCTCCAGGCCAAGAGAAGAAAAGGGGGGCTTTCTCCCATAAAGAGATAGTCACCACATTTAAACTATGTTCTAACCTTATAAGTCTGCCTTCTGGGAACCTTTGTGTGAACAGATGATTACTTGTGAGTAAACATTTTATATTTTACAGAAGACTGTGTAGCGTCTCATTTTAGGAGGGATTATACGGGGAAAATACCAGGAAATATTTACAGAGTCTCTAACGAGTCTGAGCAAGCTATCTGCTGTGCGTGCGTTTTTAAAAAGGGGAATGTTAACTCTGCTGATTTTGTTGAACTTGTAAAGATAAGTTGCGATAGGTTATCTTAGACAATATATCCTCCCCCGCATCCCTAAGCATTCCCACATGTCTAATGGTCAAGGTGGTCATTTCTGCATGAGCTGCAGAGGGAAGTGAGGGACAGATGGGGCTCATCAACCTGGAAAGGTAACCCATCCAGGAGAAGGAAAACTCTCATCCTGAACCTCCACTGCCTTGAGGGATATCTTCGGGAGAAGAAAATGCTAAGCAGTAAACCCTACACAAATCTGGAGTGGAGTCCCTAAGATGCTTGGATGGTGCCTTATATACCTCTTTCCAGCAACTCCTGCAGCCCAGCTAGTGCCAAACATATTGCTCTGCTTTCCTTTGGACCATATCAGCAAGGCAGAGAGAGAGATCTTGTCATCTGGGCAGCCCAGGACCTCTATACACACTGCCCAGGCTTGCACTCCGGAGAGATCACTTCAATGCTGGTAACAGAGCAAAAACCGCAGTTTGCCTTGACCCCTGGAGGCACACTCCATCGTCTTTTGAGACAGATGCCAAGAACAACAACAAAATCGGCTCTCTCTCCTGGAGATGCTGGTGGGGACCTTATGGACTACCTGCTCTCATGTGAAACTACTCTCACACATTGGTCGTCTACAGAGGCCCTCTTCCTGCTTCTTCTCCAATCAAAGGTCTGGAGGGCGCTGATGTGGGCTGGGACCTGCCTAGGAGTTATGAAACTCGCTCCCCATATGAGATACAGCCTGCCCCCTTTCTCACTTGCTTTTCGATGTTGGGTGAAGACAGTTCTGTTCCAGTGGGCATGTGGGATCAACACTGAGTCATAGCTATTGTGTAATTTCCGGTTGCTTTTATGGTTTTGGGTTGGCGGCATCATCCTTTTGAATCTCTCCTACCGTCTGATGATACGGTTAATGTTATACACGGGTTTTTTTTGTGTGCAAGCTATTTTGTGGTGCCTGCATTTGTCGCACAATAAAAGCAGGATGGTATATTAAACAGATACATTTTTACTACCCAGCTGCAGGGAAATTTGCTTTTCAGAGAAGCTGCCCAGCAAGATCTCTCTTCTTTCCCCGCTGCTAGCTTTGATGAGTCACAAAATGCTGAAGACTTTCTGACCAGGCAGCATCTCGAGAAAGGATTCAAATCAGCTGCGGAAGATGCTGAGAAAGAACACAGTGACATTCGGCATCTTCTTCCTCCGCTGAATAAACAGCAAAGTCGGCTCATTGTTAGGGAACAGGGGGAGAAAAGGCTGCAGCAACAGGAGACCTTTGCTGTACAACAGAATGAAAATACCCCGGGGACACTTTGTCCTCCGAAATCTCTCACCTTCCTACATTCCCTCCCATCTGACATTGCTGTAGATGGCTGTTGCGAAGAATAATGTGATTGCTGTATTTGTCTATTTCTATATATATTTGACTCTGGGTCTTTCGCAGGCAGCTGGCAAAATATGTTGTAGCGCCTGGCAGATATTATTTTGGAAGGCGGCAAAGTTAAGTTTGTCAGAGTAGGGCTGGCTTCACAGATAAGGCAGGCGAACGGGTGGAGGGCAGGGGTTCTGGTACAAGAGGAGCTACAATTCCCAGAGTTCCCTACGAAGAGGGATTGACTGCTAAGCTCCTCTGGGAATTGTAGCTTCATGAGAAGAACAGAAGGTCTCCTAAGAATTCTCAGCACTCTTAACAAACACACCAGGGCTCCCAGGATCCATTGTGGGAAGCAATAACTGCTCAAAGAGTTATGATGTTGCTTAGTTCTGTGAACCGCCCTGAGACCTCTGGGTATAGGGTGGTATATAAATTCTAATAATAATAATAATAATAATAATAATAATAATAATAATAATAAGAAGAAGAAGAAGAAGAAGTATAGTGTAGATGGGGCCACAGTTCAAGGACACATTCTAGCTAAACAAAAGCACTCAAGCCTTGGGAGAATTACATGGGCCAGTGTCACAGTGCTGCCGGGCAAGGAATTAACTCTTATTGTCGAAAGCACACTTGCAAGTTAGGGAAAGACATGTCCATCAGTCCTACATCCCTCAGCTACTCCTAGGTGTGCACTCATTGAGGCAGTTGCCCACACCCCCTGCCAACCTCAGCTTATATATATATATATTTTTCAACCAAGCTGTGCACAAGCAGGCAGAGACTATGCCTGCATGTAACCTGCTTCTGCTCCTCCTTCTTCAACCCTCTTCTGGTCCTGGGAGACAGTGGGACAGGAGAGGTGGAGGTAGAAGGAGGAGGTGTGGAAGCCCTTAGTGTATCTCTTCCTTCTCCTGCACCTATACTTCACTCTCCAATCCTGCAGCTTCTCCTGCCTCTGACTCGCATCTCCTGGCTGTTACTGCCTCCCCTAGATCAGTGATCCTTTCTTCCAAGTCAGCCTTCAACCCCGCTTCTCCTGATGCCCACTCATCAGAATCCAGCCACCACCTCTCCTCATCCAGTCAGTCCCTGACAGCTAGACAGAGAGGCTTGGAGGGCCATATGCAGCCCTCAGGCCTTAAGTTCCCTGTTCCTAGGGTTCAGTGTTGCCATATTTGCACAAGCACCAACTTCCCCAGTGATTTTCCTAGCAGCACGCTATGACAGCTCTTCAGCGCAAAACTTCAGGCCATCTTCCCAAATGAGTTGCCTTCTTGGAGCAGCTCCCTGGGAAGAGGCATTGATGTTAAGCCACTCTGGGAATTGTAGTTTTCGTTGTTTAATTAGGCTTCCTTGTTCATATTGTTTTTATCCAGTGGTGTTTATTTTAGGCTGTTAAATTAGCTTATTTGTATGGTCGCATGGATTAATTGGATGGCATACTTCTCGATGTCGGGACTTATCATTGTTTCAAATGTTTCCAAATTGATATGCCTCTTGCTCATCCGATATGTTGTGAACCACTTCGGGCACAGTTTTGTGCAAAAGAGGCATACAAACAAGCAGACAGGCCTCCCGACAGGTTCTTCCTCAGTTCTCTTGTTCATTTGCCCTCTCAACTATTGGGCAGCATAGCTGGAATTCTGCAACAGGCAGAGTTGTGTGCATGAGTGATATGAGACAACAGGGCATGGGAAGAATGGAGAGGAGCTGTGTCTTCTCCTCTGCTACATCAACAGATTTAAAGGTACTGGTCCAATGTCTGGGTTACAAGGTCTACCTGAAGTCACACCAGCAGCCTCAAAACAGTTAAGTATCCTGAGATGGTCTAATTTATTCTCCACCAAATGGGAGTCCACAGCCCATCCAGATTAAGTCCCAGCCCGGTTTATGCATGACAAACTACGAGGTGCCAATCAGCCCTTTCTGCCTAAATAATAAAATGAATGATGATGGATCCTGTCACTTTAAATACAGTCAGGCATGGTATTTTCTTCCCCCCTCTGCATCCCAATCAATCTGTTTTCAGCCTTCCAGGGGGTCATGACACTCTTGTGTCAAGAAGCCCTAGGGATGCTCAGTCAAGTGGAGTCGATGTGTGAAAGATGGATTGATTGTAAGACACAACTAGCTAGAGAAGAGGCTGGAAGGGAGGTAGAAATATATATACAGCCAGAATCTCCAGACTCATTTTCTTTCCGCATTTGCAATAAATAAGTGTGTGGTGGGGATAAAATGAACCTTTATATAGCTGATAGCAAACCCATGTCTTTCTGTATGCATCCTGGATTTGATGGTGGGGTGGTTGGTTTTTTTTGGCATTTAAATAATGAATTTCAAGAGGTAAAGGTCAGACATTGTGTTTCCATGCCAAGGAGGGCATGTCAGTGCTCATAATCTTCGTGGAACATTCTGCAATCCAAGCAAGGCAACATATTCAAGTTGTAGCAAAACCATGTTTTCTAATATGCCTCTACCTCCCGATAACACAGAATGGCTCTTTTTATTCCATTATGGTAAAGCCGCTGTCGGGGAATCTCAGCAAATCTCCAGCTATAGATATAAAAAAAGGAGGGCCTGTCTGAAGTTTGACTGGAGTCACAGAATATTCCTGTTCTGGCAAAATTATCCTAATAGGACAGCCTCAGATCCTGGTTTTGTGCACATCCTCACCCGCAACTGCATTTTGAGCTTGAAAACTCTTTCATGGAGAAGAAAAACAACCACCCTGAAATGTACTTCTATAACAAACTGCCCTAGGAGAACTCTTTAAAATATGGTCCTCAAGATAGCACAGTCCAAAAAGGAAACTATATCACTGCACACTTACTTTTCATTAGTTATATGGTGTCACTGATCTGGGGCTTAAACAGCAAACATCCTTGCCTGCAGTTGGAAGCCAGGATCAAGAATAAATGTGTTTGTGCCCAGTTTATACTAACATTAGTTAGCCTTGGGTAAGTGCCATAGCTCAGTGATACAAAATCTGCTTTCTATGAAGAAGGCCATGGGTTCAATTCCCAACACCTCCAGAATGGTTTGGGCATGGCTTTCTGGACAATACTGAGCCAAATGGACTAATGGTTGGACTTCGTAAACAGCAGCTTCCTGCCTTTATCAAATACATCCTGGAGTCCACTGCCTCCTCAGAGACCGGCTCTAAGGAGAAAGGCTGTCCCTCAGACGTATAGGAAGTGTTTTGCATGCAGAATGTTCCAGACTCAATTCCTGCCATCTCCAGGTACAGCTGGTAATTTTCCTGGTCCAAAATCCTGGAAAGCCTCTGCTTTGTCAGTGTCCACAATGCTGAGGTGAACAAACCTGGTATGGTCTGACCTGGTATAACATAGTTTTCTACATTCCTAGCCAATGCAATTCTGGGCTGCATCAATAGGAGTATAGCATCTAGATCAAGGGAAGTAATAGTGCCACTGTATTCTGCTCTGGTCAGACCTCACCTGGAGTACTGTGTCCAGTTCTGGGCACCACAGTTCAAGAAGGACACTGACAAACTGGAACGTGTCCAGAGGAGGGCAACCAAAATGGTCAAAGGCCTGGAAACGATGCCTTATGAGGAACGGCTAAGGGAGCTGGGCATGTTTAGCCTGGAGAAGAGGAGGTTAAGGGGTGATATGATAGCCATGTTCAAATATATAAAAGGATGTCACATAGAGGAGGGAGAAAGGTTGTTTTCTGCTGCTTCCTAAACATTAGGAAGAACTTCCTGACAGTAAGAGCTGTTCGACAGTGGAATTTGCTGCCAAGGAGTGTGGTGGAGTCTCCTTCTTTGGAGATCTTTAAGCAGAGGCTTGACAACCATATATCAGGAGTGCTCTGATGGTGTTTCCTGCTTGGCAGGGGGTTGGACTCGATGGCCCTTGTGGTCTCTTCCAACTCTATGATTCTATGATTCTAACCTTGGGCCACCAAATTGCTTCCTATCAAGGAGGAACATTTATGTACTTTTCCTCATGCATTGTATGGATGTACACATCATGACCCTATTTCCACAATAACCCCCCCCCCCCACTGCACACCTTTTGGAGCAGGAATCTCTGGAGACTATGGGAGTTGTAGTTCAGCAACATCTGAGGGCCACAGGTTCCTTATTCCTGCTGTATAATATACTGGACGAGGAAACAGCTGGCTGGAACCCTGAAGAGTGCTCATGCTAGGAGGTAAGGAATACAGTGGCATAGCGTGGGTTGCCAGTGACCAGGGCCACGTGGAGCAAGGGAAACGGATGGCGTACGCATGCACATTCAACTCCCTAATGGTGTCCACGTCACCCAGGAGACCGCAGTCACAGAGATAAGAAAACAAGAGTTGTTCCATCGTCTGGAGAGATCACTTCCCAGAGAAGCTGTTTTAAATGGAGCCCAGCAACGAAAGCACACAGCTGTACTGAGGCAGCATTGGGTGTTGAAATTTTGCGTCCGTAACCATTTTGTGCCTGGGTCAATCACCCTGTGGTGCCCCAAACTACGCCACTGAAAGAATATATAGCAAAATTTGTTGCAGGTTCCACTTGTCTGCATCTGAATGACGAATTCTAGATTATTTCCTAATGCAGGGTTTTTTTGTGTTTTTTTTTAAGCTGGTCACTGCTTTCCATTTTCTGCCCAACCTCCCACAAGTATATTTCAGCTTCCGTCGGTTTCGTGCAATGAATTTGCCATGTGCTGTTTGCGTCCCGAGAACAGTAGCTGTGCCTGGTATTTATAGAATGTTTCGACACATCTAGTGCTTCAAAGCGCTTCTCAAAAGGGGATAACTCACTAGGACAGCCAGCCACCTATCTATTACAAAATAAATAAATCGGTTTTAAGTTCAGACTTCAAAAGGGAAGCGGTAGCTGGCCTACTCAAATCTCAGTGGGCAAGGGAATTCCGCAGAGCCAGTCATAATAGCGAAAAAGAGCATGTTCGTGGGGTGGCACACTGCTCCCCTTGCCCGGTATAGATTAATGAACAGCAGGAATGGAAATGTTAATCATTAAGAAAAGGTTAAAATGTTCTTGCTGTGCAAGAGCGCCGCATAAAAGGAGGCGACAACTGTTCGGAATACACCACATCAACGCAGAGATCTTGCAATGGCTAACTTCCAACTGGGAATATATTAGGAAGGAGAAACAACAACAGAAAAGGAATCCTCAGAGGATAAGGCGGATGCAAAAACAGCAAGCAGAAATCAATCGGAACCAGGGCACGGCTCTGGTTGCTTGATGTAAACTTCAATTTACTCTTTCCAAACTGAAAGCCAAATGCTGTGGGGTTGGAATTGGTACTGCATAGCCTTGCCTACCATCCTTTTACCACATTTATAGCTGGAGTATGGCGCTGTGGGTTAAACCACAGAGCCTAGGACTTGCTGATCAGAAGGTCGGCGGTTCGAATCCCCGCAAAGGGGTGAGCTTCCGTTGCTCTGTCCCTACCAACCTAGAAGTTCGAAAGCACATCAAAGTTCAAGTAGATAAATAGGTACTGCTCCAGCGGGAAGGTAAACGGCGTTTCCGTGAGCTGCTCTGGTTTGCCAGAAGCAGCTTAGTCCTGCCGGCCACATGACCCGGAAGCTGTACGCCAGCTCCCTCGGCCAATAAAGCGAGATGGGCGCCGCAACCCCAGAGTCAGTCACGACTGGACCTATGGTCAGGGGTCCCTTCACCTTTACCTTAGCTGGAGTATCAGTCAACTAAACACAGGCTTGAAGCAACTGCACATTGTGGGAAACTCCTTCCAACCTGAATGTTAACGGGAAGAGAGGATGCTTCTTGAGGAATCCAACTTGCATCTGATTTGGCATACATGTGCTACGTGTGCTTCATTTTTCTCCCCTCCAAAAGCCAGTGATGCAAATTTAGCTTACGTCATGTTGGTGTACAGTCAATGCGCATGTACAGTAGAGGTAAAAAGATAAGGCCTGAGGCCTCCGCTCCCCTCCTATCTGTGGAACAGTGTTCAAAATTCCCCAGGCACCCAGCAGGTACATTTTGCTACTGGTGCGCAGGCCCAATTGTGACATACATGGAGATTTTTGCCTGCCAGGTTCGTAACACAGTTTTAAAACCTCTGCCTTAGTCCATAGTTAATACCATTTCCATTTCCACTGTGTGTGTTTCTCCTTCTTGTCTATCAGGACAAGTGAATTGTTTTAAAAGCAAGCTACAGTCAAGCAATGTAGTTTAGGGTTGCCATATTTAGGGTTGTCGAGCTAATTGGTTTTTTTTTTTGGGGGGGGAGCGGGAAGTTGTCGAGCCATACATCCAGATTTTTCCTGGACATTTCAGCTATTTTCGCCCACTCTTTCTGATTGCCGGAAATTCTGTCCAGGAAATTCTGGATGCATGGCAGCCCTAACAACAACAACAACAAACTTATTATTTATACCCCGCCCATCTGGCTGGGTTTCCCCAGCCACTCTGGGCGACTCCCAACAGAATATTAAAAACATGATAAAACCTCAAAAACTTCCCTAAAGTTGAGATCATAGAATCCTAGAACTGAATCCTAAAATGGTGGCATTGGAAGGGATCCCAAGCATCATTTGGTCCAACTCCCTGGCAAACAGACATTCTCTTGTAACCTAGGTTTAAGGTGCCCTGCTGGGGAACCCAGATCCGGATCAGTTACCCATGCCTTAATTACTGCTGGGATGGATTGCTGTAATGCTCTCTACATGGACCTGCCCTTAGAAACAGTCTAGAAACTTCAAAGGTTCAGAATGTAGTGGCCATTTTGCTATCTGGAACTCGAGAGACATCATTTGTACTGGCAATCTCTCTCTCTTCCCAGGATTAATGTCAAGTGCTGGTTTAAAGCCCTAAACAGCGGTAGTGAAACTCTTGACCCGTCAGCCAAGTTTGGCCTGGCACGGGGTAGTCGGTCTCTGTAGAAAGCAGACTTGAAGTCACAATCTATCAGGCATCAGACAGTGACTTCCAGACTGCTGATCAGTGGTGCCTGACTCTGATAATGAAGGTTGAATAATTAGCAGATATTTAATATGCAGACAGGGAGTGCAGTCTACCACCTGTATTCGAAGTGCCACTGCATTCCAGGTTTAACCCACCAAATATGCTACATGGCCTCAAGAACACTAGTAATCCTTCAAAAACCTTGGAAGGATTCCATAAGGATGACAAAAGTGCAAGTAAATATCTTTATTAATAAACAGTGGGGGTAAAGCAGAAAGCTCATCCCAACACTCTTCACACACCCCGAGATTCCCTGAGCTGGCATTATGAGGATTAATTAATCTCTACAAAGCACCCTGCGATCCTGTGGGGAAAAAAGGCATTATGAGAGGGCAAATAATTATTAAAGTCTGATTAATCATGTAAGGGGATGTGGGAGGTTGCACACTTTGGTTTACAAAAGTCACCAAAATAAAGAAAAAAAGTGAGAAGTTCATAGAATCATTGACTTGGAATATAGGAGGCTAAGTATAGGAGAAATAAAGTAACCGAGATTGACAGATTCACCTATTCCTACTCCAAAGTAAGCTCCATTGAGCTCAGTGGGAATTATTCTATAGTATACAATTGCAGTCATAAGTTTATCCTTTGAGAACAGGATGCTGGACTAGAGGGGCCTTTGATGTTGTCAGATGCGGGTAGCAGTTGCTCGTGAGTAACGAGGCAGGACTCCAACCTCTCTTTTACAGGTTTTATTGGTGCAAACTATTTACAGACTCTTGAGAGTCCCATGGACTGCAAGAAGATCAAACCTCTCCATTCTGAAGGAAATCAGCCCTGAGTGCTCACTGGAAGGACAGATCCTGAAGCTGAGGCTCTAATACTTTGGCCACCTCATGAGAAGAGAAGACTCCCTGGAAAAGACCCTGATGTTGAGAAAGATGGAGGGTGCAAGGAGAAGGGGACGACAGAGGACGAGATGGTTGGACAGTGTTCTCGAAGCTACTAGCATGAGTTTGACCAAACTGCGGGAGGCAGTGGAAGACAGGAGTGCCTGGCGTGCTCTGGTCCATGGGGTCACGAAAGCCGGACATGACTAAATGGCTAAACAACAACAACACATTTACAGTGCAGAAACACAAAGTTTATGTCCGTCTTAGTCAATTGCAGAATCTGGGAGTGGCCCCTTCCGGTTTCTTCCCCAACATAAGAACTTCGGCACCCCAAGCCTCCTCCCCCCCTCCTTACGTTTCACCCCTCTGAGCGGGCTGGGCGACGGAAGGGGCGTGCGTCCCTCCTGGCCAGCCTGGCTATGTGAGGCGCTGGGGCTCTCCGCAGCATCCTCAAGCCCTTTCCCCACTTGGCTAGCCCCTTCCTTCTCTCCTTCACTGGAGGTGTGGCTTTCCCCACCGCTGGAGGAGGAGCTGCTCCTCAGGATTTTTGGAGGCACTCTGTATCCCAATGGCCCCCCTGCCTCCCTTCCCTGTTCCAATGGCAGTCCCCTGACAGACATGATCCAGCAGGGGTCTACTTATGAGTTTAACTAAGTAGAAATACCCAGGTGGACATGATTTAGTGATCTTGCTAGTGAAGTGGGAAGGTGGGATTCATTATAGAATTGGAAGGGATTTCATTCAGAAACCAATCTCTTCCTTGTCTTTTTCGGTTTTGTTTTGACTAGAGAGCACTCAAAAAAATCTGCAGGGCAGAAGGATTGCATGTTCGCTCCTTCTCATTACAGCAGTCGTCATTAGGCTAGGATGATGTGACTTTTCTCAGGGCTCCATCACCTGAATTTATCTTGGCTAACAGCCGCCGCCACTGATTTCTCCTCAGCCTAGGATGTATGTTTACCTATCCAGAGGGTGAATCAGATGCAGAAGTGAGCTGAGAGTCAAGTACTCCCGGCAAGAAGACCAGTGATTCTCGAATCACCAAGGAAATGATCACATAAACAAGAGCAGGATTATTCTCTTGGGTGAACTCAACACACCATTCCGGACAAAAAAACAGTGACCCGTGAACGACCCAACGCAGTCAGTGATGGCTTTGACTGAAAGCCACTGGAACTCTTAAGTTTGTGCAGGCAGGAATTATCATTGGATAATGCTCCTCAGATAGCAGTGCTGAAACCTTAAATTGTACAAGCAACCAAAGTATTATAAAATATAAGAAATGGCTTGCTGCATAAGGCCCTGAGTCTATCTGCTTCAGTCCTCCGTTTCCTATCATCACCAACCAGAGTCCCCTGGGAAGCAGGGCAAAAAGGAAACTTCCCAAGAAAATATTTATAAGAGCTATTCATCCGCAACATCCAGTTTTCAAAGATACACTGCCCATGAGCACGAAGGCCCCATTTAGCTATCAGTGCTAAGAGTTGTGAATAAACATAACTTTTCTTAAGTATGCCTGATCAGTTTCCTTTAAATAAAACCCGTCTAAACTAGCCTGTAAGTCTTCATCGTTGCTACTGAAATGGGCCTTTGAAGTTAAGAGAAACTATCTATCTATCATGTATCTATCTATCTATCTATCTATCTATCTATCTATCTATCTATATACACACATATAAACTTATATGCTGCTCTTCGGCTGAAAAAAATGACCCCAAGGCAGCTTACAACAGCAATGAAGTGCAATAATGTTTTTAAAAATATTCCGAGCACAATACAAAGTGTTGGTGTTGACCTTTACAGCCCTAAACGGCCTCAACCCAGTATACCTGAAGGAGCGTCTCTACCTCCATCGTTCAACCCGGACACTGAGGTCCAGCTCCGAGGACATTCTGGCGGTTCCCTCGCTGTGAAAAGTGAGGTTACAGGGAACCAGACAGAGGGCCTTCTCGGTAGTGGCACCTGCCCTGTGGAACGCCCTCCAGTGATATAGCAAGGAAATAAACAACTACCTGACTTTTAGAAGACATCTGAAGGCAGCCCTGTTTAGGGAAGTTTTTAATGTTTGTTATTTTATTCTGTTTAATATTCTGTCGGGAGCCACCCAGAGCGGCTGGGGAAACCCAGCCAGATGGGCGGGGTATAAATGATAATAAGTATTTACTACTACTACTACTACTGTGGTTGTTGTTGTTAAAAAAAACATCAGCAACAATAATGAACCAGATAAAATGAGCAGCAATAAACATGAAGAACTAGAGGCTTAAAAAAAAATACAACAATTCGCTTAAAATGCACTCCAAATGGTACACACACACCCATTCACCAGTAAACACACCACACTTTTTCTTGTGCACACTCACTTATGACAGGGCTGCCTCTGTGCCCTTTAATACTGCCAGTCAACCAGTATTTTCCTGTGAAACTGCGCATTCCTAGGTAACCATCACAAGACTCAAACAAAATAGTAATCTTCAGACTCTGGCACGCTCCATCCATAATCCACCATCTTTGGCCCTGGCTACACCCTTGACTTGTAAGATCTGTTCTTGTTTCTTTCCTTATCCTTAGGTTTCAATCCTAGCTCCTAGATGCCCCAAACGCAACTTCTGATCTACCCAATTCCCCCAGTCTCAACCCTTAACACATCATTCCCTGCCTAGGCTCCACCCACCCTGATTCTGCTTCCTGTCTATGGACCTAGTTTTTCAAAATCAACACCTGGCATCTCTAGTCCTTATCAGGGGCCAGGATTATTTCTCCGAAACTCCATTTTCAATCTGGGGTGCTTGTGCTATCCGGAGTCAGGTTTGCTATTTCTGGCGTCTGTCTTCCTTCTCCTCTAAAATGGATATTTTTTTTTAATAGCTACTGCAGAAGGCCAGCATGTTGCAGAGTAACAAAACCATTTCCCTCCTCCTGCCCGCCTTCTTCATAATATCACATCAAATTGCTGAAGTAGTACCATATGGTGCTTGAGTACCAAGCCAGAACAAGTTGTTCAGCTTGTCATAATCTGGAAAGCTGCAGGAAACTTAAATAATTTCTCTGCGAAGTGGAAGATCTCAAGGCACTTTGCATTTCCCCCCTCTTCCTCCCCAGTTTTTTCTTTGATTCACACACCATTTCCTGGCACTTGCCATCAGCAGAAGTGAATGTGTGCAGTTCCCCAAAGGGATGATGTATATATTTAAAAAAAACCCTCAACAAAACCATTTTCTCCCCCATTGAAGTTTTCTGATTCTTCAACAGCAAAAGGGATGATACAAGTCCTCATCTGTTGTCTGGTGGTTTTTTTGTTTAGATTTTTTTTTTTAAGAAAACCTTCCCACTCATGAGAAACATCATCTTTGCTCAAAAAAGTATGTATTAAACTTATATGACTCTCTCTAAAGGCAAACCTAGGTGGTGAGAAAACATGATGAACAGTATCCAATGAAGTCATGCTGTCTGCGCAAGGCATTCTGGTTGTGCAATGAATTCCTGTTTTTTCCCCCGGGCATCCAGTACCCTCCCCAAATTTCTAGGGGGCTGGGGAACCCCAATAACAGATTTAGGGGGTGAAAGGGAAGGAAGAAGCGGGGCAGTTCCAGCGTACAAGTGGAAAACCTTGCTCAAGTGGAACAAGTTATTTAGATACTGCCCTATATGTAGAAATTATGGGCTGGATTTGAGTAATTGCGCTAGTGCGGTGGTTCTTGGTGTGTGTGTGTGTGTGTGTGTAGCGCACTATGTTGTTGTGGCAACTGTGGCGGGAAGATTCAAGGGGGGAGAACCATGTGTGACATCCTGGAAGAATGCTGGGATATGAATGTTGTTCTCATTATTATTAGTAGTACAGTGGTACCTTGGTTTGCATACGTCTTGGTTTGCATATGTTTTGGATTACAAACATGTCAAGCCTGGAAGTGTGTGTCCCAATTTGCAACCTTTTTTTGATTACAACCCATTTTGGGGGGGATTACGAACAGTTTTTTGGGGGAGGCCCCATTGGCGAAAGCGAGCCTTGGGTTACAACCTGTTTTGGTTTACAAATGGACCTCCAGAATGGATTATGGTTGTAAAGCAAGGTACCACTGTAGTATTGATGGTGTTAATAATGGTGCAGCCGTAAAACCACTAGCAGATTTGCAAAGCTAAGCAGGGGCCTGTATGGTTCCAAATTGGATGGGGGACCGTGTACTCAGATTTCTGCAAAGAAGGGGATTGGACTAGATGATAACAATGGGGTTCCTTCCAACTGTACAATCTATGATTAATAATAATAATAATAATAATAATAATAATAATTTATTTATACCCCGCCCATCTGGCTGGGTTTCCCCAGCCACTCTGGGCGGCTTCCAAAAGAATATTAAAATACAATGATACATCAAACATTAAAAGCTTCCCTAAACAGGGCTGCCTTCAGATGTCTTCTAAAAGTCTGGTAGTTGTTGTTCTCTTTGACGTCTGGTGGGAGGGCGTTCCACAGGGAGGGCGCCACTACCGAGAAGGCCCTCTGCCTGGTTCCCTGTAACTTGGCTTCTCGTGGTGAGGGAACCGCCAGAAGGCCCTCGGTGCTGGACCTCAGTGTCCGGGTAGAACGATGGAGGTGGAGACACTCCTTCAGGTATACTGGACCGAGGCCGTTTAGGGCTTTAAAGGTCAGCACCAACACTTTGAATTGTGCTCGGAAACATACTGGGAGCCAATGTAGGTCTTTCAAGACCGGTGTTATATGGTCTCGGCGGCCGTTCCCAGTCACCAGTCTGGCCGCCGCATTCTGGATTAGTTGTAGTTTCCGGGTCACCTTCAAAGGTAGCCCCACGTAGAGCGCATTGCAGTAGTCCAAGCGGGAGATAACCAGAGCATGCACCACTCTGGCGAGACAGTCTGCGGGCAGATAGGGTCTCAGCCTACATACCAGATGGAGCTGGTACACAGCTGCCCTGGACACGGATTTAACCTGTGCCTCCATGGACAGCTGTGAGTCCAAAATGACTCCCAGGCTGCACACCTGGTCCTTCAGGGGCACGGTTACCCCATTCAGGACCAGGGAATCCTCCACACCTGCCCGCCTCCTGTCCCCCATAAACAGTACTTCTGTCTTGTCAGGATTCAATCTATAGTCTATGAATAATAATGATATGGTCGTCATCTTATAAGGAAACCACAACCCACTATGTGTTTCCAAGAGCTGCTCCACACCCCCAACTCAAAGCAACAACAATCCACAACCCATTGAAACCAATGAAATTTGGGTACTGTTGCAAATCGGGGGGGGGGCATTTTGTGTGGAGAGAGTACGGGTACTCCGCTGCCCACACCCTCCCTGCGCAGAAGACTTCCGCGCAGGGAGAGTAGGAGGAGACTTGGCGTCAAACAACATTTATGCTGGAAAAGATTTAAGAAACGCCCACTGATGGATTCTGCCAGCGACTGAGACAGTCACGATGCTGGAGGCTGTTCAGTCAGAAAGGGTCTAACCAGGTAACCTCGCCAGCAGTGGCGGCAACTTACGCGCGAGCAACCCCTAAATCCATTACAATTGTATATAATTTGCATCTTCACTACTGTCTATGTTTAGTCAACAGAGCAGGAGTAAACCACTGTATTTCTTGCCCCTGGGTTTGGGGACCTAAGTGGGAGATTTGGAGATGGCATCTGCTGGCTTCAACTGGCCCCTGACCAGGCCTTGAAATAAGGAGAAACACTGTATTACAGGCTTCCTCAACCTCAGCCCTCCAGATGTCTTTGGCTTACACCTCCCATGATCCCTAGTTAGCCAGACCAGTGGTCAGGGATGCTGGGAATTGTAGTCTCAAAACATCTGGAGGGACAAGGTTGAGGAAGCCTGCTGTATTATGTTGCATTATTCTTATCATGTTAATTCAGAAAAGGTCTACAGTTTTGATTTTCATCTTTGCACTGAGCAGAAGAGAAATAAAATGGTGGGGGAAGAGAGATGATGTTTCATGTACGATGGGAGGATATAAATACATTTCTTTTTTAACCCACCTGTGTTGTTGTCGTGTTTATTTGACATTGAAAAGTTGGGAAGTAACCCAGACATATGGAGGCTGCCGAAAATAAATATATTAAATTCATTAAGCGCATCAGCCCCTTCCTCTCTTGATGGAAGAAGTGGAGTGAAAATAAGAGATGCATTGCCAGTGATGCGTGCACATTAACGGTGGGTAGGATGGAGGAAATTAGTCACTTCCCCGTCATATATGTTCATAGCGATACAGGTGAGATTATAAAAATAAATACAGGGAAATTCACCAAAGGAATAATACCACTGCAAAAGGGAATAACGGAGGAGAATGGCAGCTACATGTCCCCGCTCCCCCCAAAAGCCACAAGCATTTGGCCCTGATTCAGTGCATGCTTGATCTGCTCCATGAATTGCTTGAGATACTCCTGAAAGTAATCCTCCCCACCCACAAAAACACACAGTTGCATCCTGTGCTTTTCCCCCCGGGGTACGCAGGGGCACACATTGTTGTTGTTTAGTCGTTTAGTTGTGTCTGACTCTTCGTGACCCCATGGACCAGAGCACGCCAGGCAATCCTGTCTTCCATTGCCTCCCGCAGTTTGGTCAGACTCATGTTTGTAGCTTCGAGAACACTGTCCAACCATCTCGTCCTCTGTCGTCCCCTTCTCCTTTCCCAACATCAGGGTCTTTTCCAGAGAGTCTTCTCTTCTCATGAGGTGGCCAAAGTATTGGAGCCTTAGCTTCACGATCTGTCATTCCAGTGAGCACTCAGGGCTGATTTCCGTAAGAATGGATGCATTTGATCTTCTTGCAGTCCATGGGACTCTCAAGAGTCTCCTCCAGCACCATAATTCAAAAGCATCAATTCTTCGGTGATCAGCCTTCTTTATGGTCCAGCTCTCACTTCCATACATCACTACTGGGAAAACCATGGCTTTAATTATACGGACCTTTGTTGGCAAGTACACATACCCCTAAACATTTTGTGAATCTTTGTACTTTTGTCCATTTACTGTATTTATTTCCCCCGATTTGAACTATCAAATGGTGGTTTTCTTGAGTCAAAATGAGAGTACCCCCTAATGATTTTTTTAGAAGAAGAAAAAAGCACTGGTTGCATCACCCTGATTAACTGCCCCCATGTTTTTACACTCTCTCCGCCTCTATTCTGTGGGGAAGCGATCCCAATAAAGGAAGGGTTGCCTTCTCTTTTATTTTTAAAAAAGCCTTTGTTAATGTAGTCATTGCTTCAACAGTGGAACAATCTCCCTCGGGAAGTTGCACAAAGGTAAACTTTAGATTCATTGCTCTGCTCACTTAGCCTCTGACCCAGTGGTGTGCAGCGATTTATTTTATTTTTTTGGTAGGGGAACAGTTAGAGCCAGAGACACCAGCTTGCGAGGGCAATTGGGAGTGTGGAACATCATGCGCGTGAGCATCGTTCCTCCCTTCCTAAGCCGAGCAGAAGCTTCCCAGACTTTGGGAAGGAAGCACCAGACTTTAATATTTTAATACTCTAATTTACTGGGAACATTTAGGGGACTGGCTTTGTCCCCCTAATCCACTGACCACACGCCACTGCCATGTGGCTGCTGTAATGTTGAGTAGGGGGGAGGTGCCCCTTGGGGTTAAAAAAAATCCCCACCTGAAGTGTAGGTGAGTTCCCACGAGGCAAGACACAGTGATAACAGCAAGAACCTTTATTGAATTAACAGAATAAGGCAACAGGGGCAAAGCAACTGCTTATATGCATTTCTGAAGCCCTGGGCCACTCCCACTCCCAACGTGATTGGCTGTCTAAACTTCCAAGCTGCGAATCATGACTCAGAGTTTAAGGGCCAATGGCAGAGAACGAAATCCCGAAATGTTGAAGTGGACAGTGTCTTCTGTGTTGTGTCACTGAGGTGATCTCAGTCCAAATGCTATTTCATGGGCCCTCCAGTTGAACATGGTCACTTTAGTGAGGCAGGCACATAGCCTCGGTCCAGTATACCTGAAGGAGCGTCTCCACCCCCAATGTTCAGCCCGGACACTGAGGTCCAGCGCTGAGGGCCTTCTGGCGGTTCCCTCATTGTGAGAAGCAAAGTTACAGGGAACCAGGCACAGGGCCTTCTCGGGAGTGGCGCCCGCCCTGTGGAACACCCTCCCATCAGATGTCAAAGCGATAAATAACTACCTGACATTTAGAAGACATCTTAAGGCAGCCCTGTTCAGGGAAGTTTTTAACATGTGATATTTTACTGTATTTTTGGTTTCTATGGAAGCCGCCCAGAGTGGCTGGGGAAACCTAGCCAGATGGGCGGGGTACAAATAATAAATTATTATTATTATTATAGCGTTTGCCCCATCAAGACTGATGGAGTTATATGACTTCCTCAATGTGCACCATGTTCCTCTATAATAATAATAATAATAATAATAATAATAATAATAATAATAATTTATTATTTATACCCCGCCCATCTGGCTGGGTTTCCCCAGCCACTCTGGGCGGCTTCCAACCGAATATTAAAAACAATACAGCGTCAGACATTAAAAACTTTCCTAAACAGGGCCATCTTCAGTTGTCTTTTAAAAGTAAAATAGTTGTTTATTGCCTTAACATCTGCTGGGAGGGCGTTTCACAGGGCAGGTGCCTCTACCGAGAAGGCCATCTGCCTGGTTCCCTGTAACCTCACTTTTCGCAGGGAGGGAACCGCCAGAAGGCCCTCGGTCCTGGACCTCAGTGTCCGGGTAGAACGATGGGGGTGGAGACGCTCCTTCAGGTATACAGGGCCTAGGCCATTTAGGGCTTTAAAGATCAGCACCAACACTTTGAATTGTGCTCGGAAACATACTGGGAGCCAATGAAGATCTTTCAGAACCGGTGTTATATGGTCTCGGTGGCCACTCCCAGTCACCAGTCTGCTGTAGGCCACATCTAATTCCAATTACAGGAACTGTAGTTTGGGAAGCGTGTCGAGAGTTAAGGGGCCCCTATTCCCCTCCCAGAGCTACAGTTTCCAGAGTTTCCTGGGAAGAGGAATTTGAATTTGAGGCCGTTCCCAGGGATCTTGGGCAGTTAACTTCCAAACAAATTCCTGCATCGCAGGGGGTTGGGCTAGATGACCATTGGGGTCCCTTCCAACTCTACAGTTCTATGATTCGATGAATCTACAGCTACCGGAATTGCCCTGGGGGAATTCTCCATGACTGTGGGGATCAGCGTTTAAATATATGGAGTGAATGTGCCCAGGTCTTTTCTTAGCTCCGAGATTGTCACTTTCCATCTGGTTTCCTTCCTGGGAAAGTCTTTGTTTCCCGGCATGCACTGGTAAATGTTTCGTGACTAAGAATGCAGCAAAACGTCTCTGTCTGCCTCTCCCCGCCCACATAGAAATGATGCAGGTGGGAGGTAAGGACTTGTTTACTTCTCAGATATACGAACATGCATGAGTGGACACAGTGAGCGAGAGATTCATTATCTCCTCCCGCTATATTTTTCTTCTACCTTTCCTTCCATTTTCCTGTTCACGGGGGCAAGCTCCATGAATCAGCACTGTGACTCTCCCGCACACCTCCAGCTGTAAATCTAGGCACTGTATGATTCAGCAGCATGTGGATTCAGCAGCTTGGGTGTTTGTGCACAGATATTGCACATATGCGATGCTCACCTCTCCTGCCTGTGACGGCTGGGCCAGAGTCAGTCCCAAAGAGAAAGTCTTGCCTTCCCTGCAACAGCATTCCTGAATAAGGATGCTCAGCTGTTTATTTTTTCTTTTCTTTTTCCAAATAATCTTTATTAGTTTTTCAATTAAATCCTCCACAGACACATATTGTATTACATTTTACATTTAGACTTGCTCTTCAGAGCTGACTTCCCTCCCTCCTCCTTCTGGTTTTTTATATCACATATAATTTTACTGCATTATTTTCTTCCATTTTATATATTGTTATTCATTTTCCATATTTGTACATAGCGTATCAATAAACAAATAAGTCCTCATGTTTATACAATTCTTGTTGTCTGTCTGTATTCATTTACCACTGCTAGTTATATTAGTTTCCTTATACATTTTGCTTCTTATTATTTTCTTTATCCATCACTTTTCTTAATCTTTCCCGTTATGAGGTTTGTTTCCAATTCTACTGGTTTTACTATTTCATCTTATCTTCCCTATATAAAACATAAATTTTTCCCATTCTTTTTGAAATGTTTCATCGCCCTGTTGTTGAATTTTCCCTGTTAGTTTGGCTATTTCTGCATATTCCATTACCTTCTGTCGCTTTTCTGTTTCTTTTTCTTTTTTTCAATCAGTCTGTATTTTAAAGTGAACTAATCTGATTTTAAGCCAGCTAATCTAATTCCTCGGCTAATATGTGGATCAAGAGACAGCCGTCCTTAGGTTCTCACACATCTCTAGCTTTTCTAGTGCAGTTCTTGACTAGCTCCCTGCTCCCAACAATCCATAATACTCCTGTCCATCCAAATTGTGCGTGGCAACAGGAACATGGAAGGAGGAGTTATTTGATTTTGCTCGCTTTTCAGTGACATGATTCCCACTTCTTGGACCAATATACACATTGACCTTCAATATTCAAACTTCTCTGAACTTTGCAATGCCGTTCTCCCACCAAACAATATGTACAACGTGCACTATATTGGCGGGGGGGACGGGACATGTGCATTGAAACGGAATTCGTGGGAATAAATGCATTATATTAGGGGAAATTGCTGAGCCTGGACAGCTCAGTTGGTTAGAGTGTGGTGCTGATAATGCCAAGGTTGCAGGTTTGATCCCAGTATGAGACAGCTGCATATTCCTGCTGCATCGCAGGTGATTGAACTAGATGATTCTCTTCCAACTCTTATGTTTCTATGAGTGTGTTGGCTAAAACTGCATACAAAATAGATCAGCAAAAAGATGCTGATGATGTTTTCCTGAGCTGTTTTTTTTTAATCACAACTTTCTCTGAAAGTGTGAAACAAAATTTAAGATTGAATGAAAGACGAGAAACCGAGAAAATGAAAAGTGCCAGATTCATCCATCCCTAGATGGGACTGAATCCATCCTGTCCTGCTTCCATGTGAAATCTGTGCAGAAATGCAGTTATTTCTGTAACAAAATAAAATAAAAATAATAAATATTCTTACAAAGCTGTCCAAGGGCTGCAGCTTTGCCTCTGATCCCCCCGCTCCCCGCCTTTTTAATAATAATAATAATAATAATAATAATAATAATAATAATAATAATAATAAATAAATTTTATTTATATCCCGCCCTCCCCAGCCGAAGCCGGACTCAGGGCGGCTAACAACAATCAAATAATCAAACAATCAAATAATCAAACATTCTAAAAACATTTGATTATAAAAATTAATTAAAATCAAATTAATGGCAACCGTTAAGCAAAATTCTGTGCAGGTTGCCAGAGGAGGGAGTCAGGCTGTGTCTTGGCCAAAGGCCTGGTGGAACAGCTCTGTCTTGCAGGCCCTGCGGAAAGATGTCAAGTCCCGCAGGGCCCTAGTCTCTTGTGACAGAGCATTCCACCAGGTTGGAGCCGCAGCCGAGAAGGCCCTGGCTCTAGTTGAGGCCAGCCTAACCTCTCTGAGGCCTGGGACCTTCAGGATGTTTTTATTTGCAGACCGTAGCTTCCTCTGTGGGGCATACCACTCCAAAGGGGCATACTAGAAACTCCAAAGCTAGTTGATCCAGACTGTGGTCAGCTGGCTGACCTGTTTTGGAGCTTTTTGTAAGGAGGCGAAGAACCAGTTACCAGACAGGAGCAGCTGTGTAGCCCTTGGAAATACAGGACTGTGGATTCTGAACTGAACCAAACCTATGATCTGCCTGGACTGAATCAGGTTAGTCTGTTTTTGAAACTTATTCCTGCAGATTCATCTCCCATTTCTCCTCTGGATCCAGTGAGTGTATCTGGAAATGTAATTTGTGACTTATTTTTCACCTACCACACCCAGAAAACACACACCCTTCACTGATTTCGGTAGGATTGCTTTAAATGATTTTATCCAAGTCTCCAATCAGAGAAATAAAGAGTGAATTTACCCAGTGGGGGAGGGAGAACATAGGGTGTAATTAGCACCCTCTCTTTGATGAACAGGTTCCCACATCTTTAAGTGAACCTGTTTCCTGCCTCCAAAATGGTGTCTGATGTTGCTAATACAGGGAGGACTTCAATATCAGATCACATCAGCGCAGAATACAGGTTTTTTTAAAAGGAAATGTTTATTAACCTGGATCAGAGAATAGCCTTATTTCCTACATTAGCATCTCCAGAAACTCTTAAGTATTTTACCCACATTTTACTACAGGAAAAAAAGAAAGGAAGGAAGTTTGAAATACTTCTCCATCTTGGCTTCTGCCGTTCATTATATATTTGGTAAGGTAAAGGTAAAGGGACCCCTGACCCTTAGGTTCAGTCGTGACCGACTTTGGGGTTGCGGCGCTCATCTCGCTTTATTGGCCGAGGGAGCCGGTGTACAGCTTCCGGGTCATGTGGCCAGCATGGCTAAGCCGCTTCTGGCGAACCAGAGCGGTGCACAGAAACACCGTTTACCTTCCCGCCGGAGCGGTACCTATTTATCTACTTGCACTTTGATGTGCTTTCGAACTGCTAGGTTGGCAGAAGCAGGGACCGAGCAACGGGAGCTCACCCCGTCGCAGGGATTCGAACCGCTGACCTTCTGATCGGCAAGCCCTAGGCTCTGTGGTTTAACCCATAGCGCCACCTGCATCCCTATATATTTGGTAAGGACTCATCAAATCTGATGGGATTCCTCCTTTGGTCAAAGGCTGCATGCTTCTGAATTCCAGTTGCTGGAAACTGCAGGACTTTCCTCTAGAGGAGGGGCGTTTTCATATTCCCACCAGACGTGATAAATGCAATGGTGTGCTGGCTGCATTCTTCTTTGGGGTGGAAGTTCTTAACTTCATCGGGTATTCATGCGTCTACCAGTTGGGTGCACAGCACCTCATGGCAAAGTGTTCTCCCTCTCCAAGGCTACAGAATGCCAGTGAGTCATGGTGATTTGATTTAACTTGATTGAGAGATGAGTGAGGTGTAGGGGTCATTTGCAAAATCAAGAGGTCTCAGGCCTGTTGAAAAGATGATGGGAACACCCCACTGGTCGAAGCTAATGGAGAGCAGCTAGGGGATGTCTGCTGATTTCTTACCCTGGGTGACTCAGCCTCTGTGACGCAACCTCCCAAATGGAGGTTTGGGAGTGAATGTACTTAGACAAAGAGGAGCCACTGCTGATCTCTTCCAAGCCTTGTTCCTGAGGTAGATCGTTATTTACCCCTTGTTGCTGATGCAGATCTTCTTTTTCTCCTTCTTCCTCAGTGGGGAGGAGAGCACCATTTTGTAGTTTGCCTCAAGTGCCAAAATGTATTGGGCCAGCCCTGTTTAGAATGGCGGTAGGACTCACCGTCTTGGTGACAATATGCAATGCATCGCCACTGGAAAGTTTAAAGGGAAAACACTAGAATATTGCACTGGAATGCAGCCTAAGGCTTCAGTCCTACCCTCCCCCCTTACCTGGGAGTGATGATGATGATGATGATGATATTCCCTGCCCATCTGGCTGGGTTTCCCCCAGCCACTCTGTTTAAGCTCCACTGAATTCACCAGGACTTATTTCTGAGTAAACATGGTTAGTATTATACTGCACTACTGTTTTCTGCTTTCGGTGATGTCTCAAGAACCAGCCCAGCTCCCATATGATTACGGTTCCGTGTTCATCCGAATGTGTTACAGAATGTTGAAAAACCTGCCATATATCTCCTCAACCCAACTGGAGGATTCCTACTGAAAACACACTAGCTTCACAGTGAGCTTACTTAATAGGATTCAAGTGGCCTTATCTGGATACCCTGGCATTATAGTTCTTAAATCATTGCTACACTGGCTATTCTGACCAAGTCAGAGGGAGCTGAATCAAAGCTTCAAAAATTAACTCACTTTGGATGACATGCTGAAGACTCTTGAACACTGAATGTGCAATATGCATCAACATGGCAGCTGTGAAGAGTAATAATAATAATAATAATAATAATAATAATAATAATAATAATAATTTATTTCTGCCCCACCCATTTGGCCAGCCACTCTGGGCGGCTTCCAACAGAAGGCTAAAAATACATTAAAACATCAGTCATTAAAAACTTCCCTAAACAGGGCTGCCTTCAGATGTCTTCTAAATGTCATATAGTTGTTTAATTCTTTGACATCTGATGGGAGGGTGTTCCACAGGGTGGGCACCACTACCGAGAAGGCCCTCTGCCTGGTTCCCTGTAACTTCACTTTTCACAGTGAGGGAACCGCCAGAAGGCCCTTGGAGCTGGACCTCAGTGTCCGGGTTGAACGATGGGGGTGGAGATGCTCCTTCAGGTATACAGAGTGTAAGGCGAGACCTTTAAGATCCTGACACAACAATATCTGGGAGAGGTGGGGAATAAATCTGATTCAATCCACATTTTAATGCAAGCCGACCTTATTTGCACTTCTCAAAGCAACACATGGTTCAAAATGTAGCTATCCTTCAAAAACACACTTCTCAACATTATGTGATTCATGGAGGGTAACACTATCAGCAGCTGCTGGGAGTTGTTTCCTAGTTCTGCTGGATCTCTCAGCGGCCTTTGATACAATCGACCATAACATCCTTCTGGACCGTCTAGAGGGGTTGGGAGCTGGGGGCACTGTTATACAGTGGTTTCGCTCCTTCCTCCTGGGCCGTGTTCAGAAAGTGGTGGTGGGGGATGAGTGTTCAGACCCTTGGGCCCTCACTTGTGGGGTGCCTCAGGGTTCTGTCCTCTCCCCCATGCTTTTTAACATCTATATGAAGCCGCTGGGAGAGATCATCAGGGGGTTTGGACTGGGTGTCCATCAATATGCAGATGATACCCAGCTCTACCTTTCTTTCAAATCAGAACCAGTGAAGGCGGTGAAGGTCCTGTGTGAGTGCCTGGAGGCGGTTGGAGGATGGATGGCGGCTAATGGATTGAAGTTGAATCCTGACAAGACAGAAGTACTGTTTTTGGGGGACAGGAGGCAGGCTGGTGTGGAGGACTCCCTGGTCCTGAATAGGGTAACTGTGCCCCTGAAGGACCAGGTGCGTAGCCTGGGAGTCATTTTGGACTCACAGCTGTCCATGGAGGCGCAGGTCAATTCTGTATCCAGGGCAGCTGTCTACCAACTCCACCTGGTACGCAGGCTGAGACCCTACCTGCCCGGCCAGACTGTCTGGCCAGAGTGGTGCATGCTCTAGTTATCTCCCGCTTGGACTACTGCAATGCGCTCTACGTGGGGCTACCTTTGAAGGTGACTCGGAAACTACAGCTAATCCAGAATGCAGCAGCTAGACTGGTGACTGGGGGCGGCCGCCGAGACCACATAACACCGGTCTTGAAAGACCTACATTGGCTCCCAGTACGTTTCCGAGCACAATTCAAAGTGCTGGTGTTGACCTTTAAAGCCCTAAACGGCTTCGGCCCAGTATACCTGAAGGAGCGTCTCCACCCCCATCGTTCTGCCGGGACACTGAGGTCCAGCGACGAGGGCCTTCTGGCGGTTCCCTCATTACGAGAAGCGAAGCTACAGGGAACCAGGCAGAGGGCCTTTTCGGTGGTGGCGCCTGCCCTGTGGAATGCCCTCCCATTGGATGTCAAGGTGATGGACAACTACCTGACATTCAGAAGACATCTTAAGGCGGCCCTATTCAGGGAAGCTTTTAATGTATGATATTTTAGTGTTTTTTGGTTTCTGTGGAAGCCGCCCAGAGTGGCTGGGGAAACCCAGCCAGATGGGCGGGGTACAAATAATAAATTATTATTATTATTATTATTATTACTAATCATGATGGTTATGCTTTTCCTCCACGGTTGGAAGCAGAATCAGGGTTGCTTCCAAATATCAGTTGCTGAAAACCTCAGGAAGGAAACATACTCTTGTGCTCAGGTTTTGCTTGCTATGTTTCAAAAAGATTGGTCAGATTATGACTCTGAATGTTAAAGATACAAAAGTTTAATATACATAAAATGCTGTGATCAAATGCATAGTATTTAAAATGCATAGTATTTAAAAGAGAAGTTTAAATTAGGTGGGAACTTTTTACTTTAGCTAATACAGTAAAGCCAAGCAGCTATCCCCAGCAGGAAGTTGAAACCTGAGAAACTCCGCTGCCTTTGCCTTGTGAGAAGCCAGCAGAAAGATCACCAGATCAGATTATTGGGAGAAGGAGCTTCCAGAATAATTGAGGCTCTCTCTGGGATCAGAGAGAGATGTTCCTAGGCTGCATTAAAGGAATGAACAGCTTTGCCTGCAATACATTACTTTGTTCTTAGTAATGTTCAATTGCAACTAGTTTCAAGACTGCTCTGCAGTAAAGCTTTTGGGGGTGGAAAGCTCGTTCATTTCTACACGAAGTCCAGATCAGGGATTGATTCCGCTGAACAACTATTAACACTGAAGACTCTTTCAGGGCCAAAACAGACAAGGCAGCAGGATACCTAGGCCTAGAACTCTCACCATTTCCCCCTAAAGCTTAAGAGCAAATAGAGACAGAGGAATAAATTGGGTCAGGGCCACGTTGCTGCAGGAAGATTTTCATTTGTGCCATTTTCCTGAGACTGCCTAGTCTAAATCAAGCATTCTCACCACTGCAACATACTGACTCTCAAATATCTCCGTAAGCCCTGATACGCCATTACTTGCCCTTCACAGTGTTGGTGTTGCAGATCTGTGGGTGCTAAATGGTTGGGTTTTTATAACTGTTGGGATTTAATTAGAAATGATATGTAAGGATGGTGGGATAGCCAGACCCAAGTGTGTATATGGGGTGGTGAGAAGTGTGGTGGACCCACTCATAATCAGCACACGTAAAAGCTAGTTAAATAGGCGTACTTGCTGGGCTGTGTATTAGGGCAGTCATCCTAGCAAATCAACAAGTGTTAATTGAAAAGACTAATTTCCTTGTGAGGTGACTGCCTGGGGGGATAGACCACTTGAAGTTCAAAGCATCAAAAGTGCTAAGTGTGAATAAGGTGTGGAAAGCTAATCCCCTTTGAGGTAATGAGCTTTAGCACATCAAAGGAGGGACCTTCCTCTGGGTTATAAAAGAGGCCAGAACTTAGGCTAGCAGTGGAGTTATGGGATTGGAGTTGAGAGTGATGCAACCAGGAAGCAGAGATGGAATAAACTGGTGCGCTTTGTGATGATGATGCTGTGAGCCCCTCCAGTGGAGGTTGTAAAAAAGGCAAAGGTAAGGGGACCCCTGACCATTAGGTCCAGTCATGGCCGACTCTGGGGTTGCGGTGCTCATCTCACTTTATTTGCCGAGGGAGCCGGCGTACAGCTTCCGGGTCATGTGGCCAGCATGACTATGCCACTTCTGGCGAACTTGCACTTTGACGTGCTTTCAAACTGCTAGGTTGGCAGGAGCAGGGACCAAGCAACGGGAGCTCACCCCGTCACGGGGATTCAAACCACCGACCTTCTGATTGGCAAGTCCTAGGCACTGTGGTTTAACCCACAACGCCACCCACGTTGCATATATGTGTGAATAAACCATATATCATAAAAACTCTATAGCCTCTGTTATGCCTAATTTTCCAAAGGAAACACAAATGCTGGGTAAGTGCCTGAAACCATTGAAGTCTTGCACACCACTTGGCAGAGATTGGGGTGCTGTGTAACAGCTAGGTATTCTTAGCCTCCCGTAAGCCAAGTCGCAATAAGACAGAGTGCTATTGATGCAGATGTGATAATGTTATGATCACATGCCCTGAAGTGGCACAATATTGACACCCTCCCTGGCTTTTAGATTTCATGATTTGGATTTCGGTGTGGAAAGGAGGATACAAGAGGCTTGAAAATCAGTACGGCTCCTTCTCTAATTACTGATTAATCACAAGTGAAGGTTGCTTAAATAATGATTCATGGGGAGAAGAAGGAAGTCTCATTAAGAACAAGAGGTTAAGAAGAAAAGGAAAAAAATCCCAAGACGTGTGTTTTTACAACTCTATGCAAAGAGAGAGAGAGAGGCCAAAATGTAGTATCAGCACATTATGAAACAGGAAACTATTGCCAAGATTTAAATTGTGCATTCATGTCTAATCATACAGCGTAGAGGAAATGTTCTCTCAAAAGCGGCAGGTAAACCATAAGATGTAATTGAAAGGGAACGACAGAGAAATTCTTTTAATGGCTTCAGAAATACATAATAGTGTCACTGTATCCCCAAGACGCTTTACAAGGCCTAGCAGCTGTTTCGTAAATTCTGAATTGCCTCTTAAAAAAAAAAAGATCTAATGTGCAGAAAACTGCGCCATAAACATAATGCTTGATGCAAAATTATTTGGTAGAACCTAGGCAGTTGTTTTAAAGCGTGCATCGATCTTTGAGCTCCTATTTAAATGCCCGCCTTCCTGCAAAGCCAGATGCTTTCCTGCCATCAAGCTGAATCCATATGCTTGCTAGGTGTGTGTGTGTGTGTGCGCGCTCGCGTGTGCACATGTGTGGATGTGTACATTTCCACTCGTGCAAAAGGTATTGCCAAGCTGTACTTTCCATCAGCGACAGAAATCTCTTGCCTTGCCTCTCTAAGTTGTGTGTGTGTGCTCGCGTGTGCACATGTGTGGATGTGTACATTTTCACTCGTGCAAAAGGCATTGCCAAGCTGTACTTTCCATCAGTGACAGAAATCTCTTGCCTTGCCTCTCTAAGTTCTCCTCTGTCAAATGCATAAATAACTATTACAGCCTCGGGAAAATGATTTATGTGCTGATGATATCTGATTCTTTTTGCCCCTAAATGATTTTGTTGTTAGATGCTGCAGAATGCTATTACCAGTAAGTAAATTGTATCATCAGTTTCCTCTAAATCACAATCCTCCCCTAATACACCCCCTCCCACTCCCACTCTTTAAAATACATGCAAACATCCATACAACTTTACACACACACACTCACACGTGTAGATCTATAATATTTCAAAGAATGGTAATGCTTCCTTTGTAGCTTCCTATGCCAGGGGTCAGCAAACTTTTTCAGTAGGGGGGCGGTCCAATGTCTCTCAGACCTTGTGGGGGGCCGGACTATATTTTGAAATAAAAATAAAAATGAATGAGTTCCTATGCCCCACAAATAACCCAGAGGTACATTTTAAATAAAAGGACATGTAAAAACACACTGGTTCCTGGGTCATCCACGGGCCGGATTGAGAAGGCAATTGGGCTGGATCCAGTCCCCGGGCCTTAGTTTGCCTACCCACGCCCTATGCTATCAAGGAGGTACATAGATGCATGTACACAGTTTGTTTTTTCATCACCAGGGAAAGAGCTGTGGCTCACTGGTTGACCTTACGTGAGGAAGGTCTCAGGTCCAATCCCTGGCCTCTTCAGGTAACACTGGGAATGTCCGATGTCTGAAACTCTGGAGCCACACTCAGTGTAAACAACCCTGAGCTAGATGGACCAGTGGTTGGACTTAGTAGCAGGTCCTCTTCTGTGTCCCATGACTGGTGGTTGGATGTTGTAGAGCTGAGTGCAGCCCCTCCAAGTGTCTCTATTTTCCAGGGAAAGTCTTGGATATAGAAAACAGGCCCGGTTTCTGATTTGATCCTGGAATATCCCACTTTTCCTTAGGACCTTCCTATTTTCATCAGAGAAACATTGGAGGGGATGGAGTTATGTGAACCCCGAGCCAAGAAGATAAGTAACTAGACAACCTTAAGAAGACGTCTGAAGGCAGCCCCGTATAGGGAAATTTCTTTTTTTAATGTTTAATGTTTTAGTATGTTTTAAAATATGTTGGGAGCTGCCCCAGTCAATCTGAGCAGCTTCTAACATATAACATATTGTTGTCGTTGTTGTTATGGAATAGGACTCCCCTATTTTCATCAGAGGGACGCGGTGGCGCTGTGGTCTAAACCACTAAGCCTACGGCTTGCCAATTGGAAGGTCAGCGGTTTTAATCCCTGCGACGGGGTGAGCTCCCATTGCTCGGTCCCTACTCCTGCCAACCTAGCAGTTTGAAAGCACATCAAAGTGCAAGTAGATAAATAGGCTCCAGCAGAAAGGTAAATGGCGTTTCCGTGCACTGCTCTGGTTTCGCCAGAAGCAGCTTAGTCATGCTGGCCAAATGACCCGGAAGCTGTACGCCGGCTCCCCCGGCCAATAAAGCGAGATGAGCGCCGCAACCCCAGAGTTGGCCACAACTGGACCTAATGGTCAGGGGTCCCTTTACCTTTACTATTTTCATCAGAGAAATGCTGAAGAGTGTGTGAATGAAAATAACCCCCATTTGGAGTCTGCAAATATGGGGATGAGGAAATTCAGGGGGAGTGTTGCAAAGTGTGCGTGTGTATGTATAGAAATTCACCAATCTTCCTTGCTTCTCCTCAGGGAATTGGCCTCCATTTTTATTTTCCACCAACCCCCCAGAATGATACTTAGCATAGTTTCAAGTAGCATTCTCAGGGGGTAATGACAGTGAGGCTGCCATCCGCCCCCCACTCCCATGAGTGCCCCTTGGAATTATGGTGTGTCATGATTAGGAATGGGTAGATAGCTCAGTTTTAGTTTCTCGTTCTTCCACTATTAAGTTTCCCCACATTCCACATCAGTTTGCTTCATTTTTAAGTCCCTCGTGAGAATATCATCAGCATTTTCATGCAAATGTCTGCTAATATGCGCATCTTTGCAAGCAGTTTCCCCCAAAATGTATTTTTGTATGTTATTTTCACTAGCCTACGATTGTGCACGCCTTTATCCTAGTATGTGCATATTTGTGCACATTATTTGGCTGGAGATTTGCACTGCAAAACCTGAGGATACACACGTTTTGAACGATGGCTGTGTTTCAGTTTGCGTATTGTTTCAGAAAGTACAAAATAATCATTAAAATGACCAGTGGCTGGTCAAGAATATGCATGCGCAGCAATGATTAGGATCTGTGTGACAAAAACAAAACAAAACAAAACACATTTTTGCTTTTGTAGGTAACTGTTCTGAGCATGTGATGAGGTGGAAGATATTGCTGGAAAAATGTTGCTTTCCCCCGCAACAGGCATTTTCACGCATCTGCAGTGGTTGGCTTCTTCATCTTAGGTACAGTGGTACCTTAGGTTACATACGCTTCAGGTTACAGACTCCACTAACCCAGAAATAGTGCTTCAGGTTAAGAACTTTGCTTCAGGTTGAGAACAGAAATTGTGCTCTGGCGGCGTGGCAGCAGCAGGAGGCCCCATTAGCTAAAGTGGTGCTTCAGGTTAAGAACAGTTTCAGGTTAAGAACGGACCTCCGGAACGAATTAAGTACTTAACCCAAGGTACCACTGTATTGGGCTACGATTTTTATTTCTGCCCCCCCCCAAAAAAAAGTTTAGTAAACAACCATAAAGGTGCACTTGTCAGCTAAAACCCACTATGAACTATCAGAATAATAAGATGAGGTTCATAAAGTGAAGGATTTGGAGGGGGAAGATACCCTCCCTGCTTTGTCAGAGGAATATTAAAAGGTGCTTATTTGTGTCGCAAAGGTTTCTGAAAAACGGGTAGATGATGCACATGCATTCTCTCTCTCTCACACACATCCACCCCTCCAATTTTAGGTGCCTGAAACCTCCTTGACAGCTCCACTGGGATAAACACCCATTTCTGAGCAAACAACAGAATGCATGTAAAGACCGCCTTGAGACAGTCACCCAAATTGTTTAGTTACCCAGATTGTCATCAGCGATTGTCTAATTATACAGATTTTGTTTAACAGAGGTTCCTAACAAGTGTCTGTCAACTGGAGCAAATTAGACACAAATACCAAATGCCATCAAAGACATGATCAGCTGTCCCTCGGGAGTTCTCATCAAAAATCGAAATGCCGAGAGAAGGATTGTATCCCCAGTTCGAATGAAGTGTTAGCCAACAACGCTCCTGCGGCTCATTCTTGAAACACAGACGAAAGGGCACTGTTGGGTGAGAGGAGAAGCATCTCCATGAGGATTGACATGGTGTAATACCTTTGGCTCTGGAAATCCAAGCCACTATAACAGCTTGAAGTCCAGTGCAGTTGAAAGCAAAGAAAATGGGCTGATTCCTTCAAATTAATACGTGGACTCCAGCCACTACTTGCTCACAGTATCTTGGCTGCAAAAACCAGAAGACCTGCTCCCTGGCTTGTGGTCTTCACCCACCTAGCTTGGGAGGGCCAAGGGACCTGATTGACTCCAGCTACAAACTCTATGGTTTTCCCAGTAGTGATGTATGGAAGTGAGAGCTGGACCATAAAGAAGGCTGATCGTCGAAGAATTGATGCTTTTGAATTATGGTGCTGGAGGAGACTCTTGAGAGTCCCATGGACTGCAAGAAGATTAAACCTATCCATTCTTCAGGAAATCAGCCCTGAGTGCTCACTGGAAGGACAGATCGTGAATCTGAGGCTCCAATACTTTGGCCACCTCATGAGAAGAGAAGACTCCCTGGAAAAGACCCTGATGTTGGGAAAGATGGAGGGCACAAGGAGAAGGGGACAACAGAGGACGAGATGGTTGGACAGTGTTCTCGAAGCTACCAGCATGAGTTTGACCAAACTGCGGGAGGCAGTGGAAGACAGGAGTACCTGGTGTGCTCTGGTCCATGGGGTCACGAAGAGTCAGACACGACTAAATGACTAAACAACAGCAACTAACTCTGGGGCTGCTAAGGCCAGAGACCACCTGAGCTATCTCTTAAGGACACGGGTGGCACTGTGGTCTATACCCCTGAGCCTCTTGGGCTCGTCAATCGGAAGGTCAGCAGTTTGAATCCCCATGACAGGGTGAGCTCCCGTCCCAGCTCCTGCCAACCTAGCAGTTCAAAAGCATACCAGCATGAGTAGATAAATAGGTACCACTGTGGCGGGAAGGTAAATGGCGTTTCCCTGTGCTCTGGTTCCCGTCATGGTGTTTTGTTACATCAGAAACGGTTTAGTAATGCTGGTCACATGACCCGGAAAGCTGTCTGTGGATGATTGCCAGTTCCCTCGGCCTGAAAGCGAGATGAGCGTCGCAACCCCATAGTCGCCTTTGACTGGACTTAACCGTCCAGGGATCCTTTCCCTTTTTTACCTATCTCTTAGTGCAGACCCAGGTCATCGAGCCTGAGCTTCTATAGCCACCACCCAGCATGAATACCAATGGCTGCAACAGCAGCTGATATGTTCTATGTTTATAATGCGTATTTTCTTGCTGATTGTGATGTTTTAAATGTGCATTTTGTATTTGACTTCCTTTAGTAATGTTTTCTTTTGAAATGTTTAAGATAAAAGGTTTTTTTGTTTTGTTAACTTTGCTCCATTAAATGTGCATTATGTTGATGACCTCCTTTGTAATATTTTACTTTTGGAATCTTTTAAGATAATTTTAGTTTCCTGCTAATGATTATTGCTTTGAATGCATACTTTATATTTGACTTTCCTCAGTAATGTTTCATTCTGGATTGATTCGTTTGATGTTTTTATGTAGGTTGTAGATAGCTTTGAGATTTTTTCCTTTAAAATGTAAGGTGGTATTATTATTATTATTATTATTATTATTATTATTATTATTATTATTATACTGCCCTATGCCCGGGGGTCTCAGGGCGGTTCACAGAATAAAATCAAGATATAAAACCACAAAATACATAGTAAAAATTAAAACAACAACCCAATAACCCACCCCCCACAAAAAAACACACACGTTTTAAAAGGGCATAGGATGTAAATCAGATCAACCAAAGGCCTGGTTAAAAAGGAACGTTTTTGCCTGGTGCCTAAAGGTGTATAATGAAGGCGCCAGGCAAACTTCCCTGGGGAGAGCATTTGACAGGCAGGGAGCCACTGCAGAGAAGGCCCTGTTCTCGTGTTGCCACCCTCTGGACCTCTCAAGGACATGAAGGACGACATCAGAAGATGATCTCAGGGTCCAGGCAGGTTCATATGGAAAGAGGCATGTGGATGACGATGATGCCCATTTTTCGCTTTATTTTTTTAAAAATCAAAAAATCACCCTACTTTTCTGCTCAGTTCAGTGCCACCCCTGCCTCTCGTCTTCTGTTGTTTGTTATTGTTGTGGCGCCCCCTGCAGTGCCCTCTCGGCTTGGCACCCAGTGCAGGTGAAATATTCCTTCCCCCTTTAAATTCACCTCTCCCCTGAGATGTGGTCCTCCCTTTTAGACCAAGTTGGACCCACGGTTCATCTAACTCAGTATGTGTCTACATTGACTGGCAGCCCCTCTTTCCAAGCACTACCTGGAGATGCCAGGATTGAAGCTGGGGACCCCCCCCCCGCCCCTGCATGCAAACCCCTGAGCTATGTAGGCTCTTCTTATTGTTTGCTCGAGGTGGTTAGATTGGTCTCAACTAGGGCCAGGGCCTTTTCAGTACTGGTCCCGACTTGGTGGAACGCTCTGTCACAAGAGACTAGGGCCCTGCGGGACGTGACATCTTTCCGCAGGGCCTGCAAGACAGATCTGTTCCGCCTGGCTTTTGGTTTGGACTCAGTCTGACCCTTATGTTTTCCTCCCCTTATGGTCTTGATTTATCGTCTACTTTTTAAATGAGGCTGCATTTTAACCTGTGTTTTAAATTGGTTCCCCCCCACTCATTATGTTTTTACTGTGATTTTACTGGTGTTAGCTGCCCTGAGCCTGGCTCTGGCCGGGGAGGGTGGGGTATAAATTAAATTAAATTATTATTATTATTATTATTATTATTATTATTATTATTATTATTCTCTCCATATTGCTTCTTCCCAGAACCTTGTCACAGTAAGAGAGACGCAGCAAAGCAGGATTCAGTCTCCTTCTGCCGCGAATTCAGTGCTAGCGAAGAAGCATTTTATGCCACGGAAAAGCAAGCAGAGAGAGACAACCGTTTGTGGCAGGTGTTTTAAGAGCTCACACTCTGCCCACGCACAGCGCTGAAGCAATTGAAGGGCTAAATTAAATCTCTGAAGATTAAATTAATGATGGAAATCTAAAATATTAATAAATTCTAATTGAATATTCCCCGATAAATTATCGAGGCATTCTCGGCAATTTGGTTCCACTTGCGGTTCTTGGGGAACTTTCAACTGCATAAATACAGCTATTAAAGCAATTCAGGAAAAGAGGAACATTTCCCTCCCCCCCTCCCTTGCTCAGACAAGAGAATTCTAAATACAAAAGGGGCTAAAATTTCTTTCAGATGATTGATTAAATGATAGAGTCTGAGACAGCTGAAATCATTAAACGACGTTTTTCTTTTCAGTCCCACTGGCTGTAGCAAGGACAGCGCAAAATCCCCATAGGTCTGAATACAAGGAAGTACAATAGGTATAATTATAATATAGTCCTGAATGCTATTGTTAAGAGGAATTCAAACGGTGGATGCATTATTCATTCCATAGTGCAAAGTACGTATGTCTAATGTCCAGTAAACAGCAGCAGTGGAGTTCTGTTGCTGATCGTCTTTTATTTGAAAGAGCTCTTAGCAGATTTCAGGGCAATAATTTGCTCGCGGGTGGAAAAAAACAAACTGGAAGAATCCATGTCCGCATGGGGTTCAAATATCAGCAATCGTGACACTGACATATTTGTGGAAAAGCAATATATCCAGCAATTGCTGGATGTGCAGAAAGCCCCAGATTCAATCTCTGACATCGCCAGGCAGGACTGGAAAAGACTCAACTAACTGGATCCAACTAGTTGGTCTCATCACCAGAAGTCCTGCGCAAGAGTAGTAGTAGTAATAATAATAATAATAATAATAATAATAATAATAATAATAATAATAATTTATTATTTATACCCCGCCCATCTGGCCGGGTCTCCCCAGCCACTCTGGGCGGCTCCAAACAGAATTTTAAAATACAATAATTCATCAAATATTACAAGTTTCCCTAAACAGGGCTGCCTTCAGATGTCTTCTAAAAGTCAGGTAGTTATTTATTTCCTTGACATCTGGTGGGAGGGCATTCCATAGGGTGGACACCACCACCAAGAAGCCCCTCTGCCTGGTTCCCTCACTTCTTGCTGTGAGGGAACCGCCAGAAGGCCCTTGGTGCTGGACCTCAGTGTCCGGGCTGAACGATGGGGGTGGAAACACTACTTTGGGTATATTGGGCCAAGGCCGTTTAGAGCACTTGCACAATGAGGCTTCCCCCTCTCCTCCCTTCATGCACCCCTACAGAGAGGTTGTGGAGAAGATGGGGAAGTGTGGTGTAGTGGTTAAGAGTGGTAGACTTGTAATCTGGTGAACCGGGTTCGATTCCCTGCTCCTCCACATGCAGCTGCTGGGTGACCTTGGGCTAGTCACACTTCTCTGAAGTCTCTCAGCCCCACTCACCTCACAGAGTGTTTGTTGTGGGGGAGGAAGGGAAAGGAGATTGTTAGCCACTTTGAGACTCCTTAGGGTAGTGATAAAGCAGGGTATCAAATCCAAACTCCTCCTCCTCCTCCTCCTCCTCCTCCTCCTCCTCCTCTTCTTCTTCTTCTTCTTCTTCTTCTTCTGGCAAAGCGCTTGTCCTGGTGCAACCTTGGGGATAAATCCCACTCTCAGTCTGACGCCCCAGAGAGCTTTTGCCAGCTACTGTAGACCAGGTATGTCCAACTTTCAAGAGACTGAGGTCTACCCCACACTATAAAGAAACTGGCAGTAATCTACCAAAGTTGTTGAGCTTTTTTAGGGAGTCAAAGTTGTTGAGTTGTTGTGGGGGTTTTTGAGTGAGGGGGCCGCAATCTACCACAGACCCCCTCCCAGGATCTACCAGTAGATCACAATCTACCTGTTGGATATCCCTGTTGTAGACAATACTGAACTAGATGGTCCAGTTGTATGACAAAATAAGGCAGTTTCTTGTGTTCTTGCATGTATACATTTATTCTCTCTGTTCAAACCATCTAAGTCTGTGGACGTTATCATATCTTGTGACAATGAATTTCATGTGTGGGTGTGCTTTACAATACCAATAAAAAAGAAAGATTCCAAATTCTGATGGCTTTCAAGCAGGCTGCATCATTAAATGGAGGATTGTTAGAAATTATTTTAGCCCTTCTCTTAGGAAAAATCGAGTCAGATGTCCCCAGGGATCAAAAGAATTTGTTTCTTTGCACAACTATGGCAGCTTGAGTGGTATACGCTCAGAAATGGAGGGAGGGAACAGTACCAACAAGGGAGAAATACGCCGGATTGGCAAGCTTAACCACTATAATCAGAGATTGAGAAGAAGAAAAAACATTTTAGGAAGATCAGAAAATGTTTTTAGAATATTTGAAGAATCGTTGTAAACAGGTTAAAATGTTAGCAAGATTAGATTAAATCCAGCAGTATAAATTAAGCTGGGATAAAATGAGAAAGAAAAACACACAGAGAGTAATCAAAATATGCAGCAGTAATGGATAACTGATAGAGCAGTTGAGCAGTGGAACAGACTCCTGCAAGAGGTGATGGACTCTCCTTCCATGGAGGTTTTTAAGCAGAGGTTGGATGGCAATCTGTCATGGAAGCTTTAGCTGAGATTTCTGCATTGCAGGGGGTTGGACTAGATGACTCCTGGGTCCCCTCGAACTCTAAGATTCTATGACTCTATCAACTAGAATGAACCATGGATGGGGTAAGGGAAGTCGATGACTAATATATTGTTTTTTGGTGAATGTGAAAAATTTGTAACAGTGAAAATTATAATTTATTTATTTTTTTAAAAAATATTTTAGACACTGCTTCTTGGAAGGCTGATCACTTTTGACTTGTACAAAGCTCAGGTTTCAAAACCTGTTCTCTCTCTCTCTGGCAATGCCGTGGTCACTTCCATTGACACTTTCTGGTCATCTTGGATCACATCCATAAACCAACTGGGGATGACATCAACAATGGTGATTTCTTCATCCTTAATATTTATTTACTAACATCCTTTGATCCATATAAAGAACCTCTGCCGTGGGGCACTCCAGTACCTTGGTTCTCAAACTTAATCCATTCCGGAAGTCCATTCCAAAACCAAAGCGTTCCAAAACCAAGGTGCGCTTTCCCATAGAAATCAATGCAAAATGGATTAATCTGTTCCAGACTTTTAAAAACAACCCCTAAAACAGCAATTTAACATGAATTTTACTCTCTAATGAGACCATTGATCTATAAAATGAAAGCAATAAACAATGTACTGCAGTCACACAATTCATCAATCAGTAGCTGAACTGGGTTCCACACAGTCACAAAAAAGAGCCGCAAAAACAAAAACTCAAAATAAATAGCAAAAAAGACAGACCTCAGTGTAACACTCAAAATCGAGACGTTCAGCTTCTGAAAAAAAGTTTGCAAACCAGAACACTTCTGGGTTTGCAGTGTTTGGGTTCCAAGTTGTTTGAGTACCAAGGCATTGAGAACCAATACAAGGTACCACTGTAAATCTACCCCATGACAACTGATGTTTTCTTAAGATGCTTTCAGCAAAACGAATCCTGCCCCAGTGCCAGGGATCATACCGAGAGGCCTAAATTCACACCTGTTCCAGCCTAGCTTTTTGTCCCTAGTTGTTCCCAGGAAATGGGACTTATCGCAAGCACATTGCAGCTAGATGAGTCATTTCTCTTTCTCCCCCATTAATTTATGCAGAAGTTTTGTACATTTTGTGCTGATAAGAAAGAAAGAAAGAGTTTTTGGTGCAATTCTTTGCTGTAGAAGCTGAGATTGAAGTTTCAATTACCTGTGACTGACAAAACAAGCATAATCTTAATCACCGTGGTGTTGGGTCCAGGTTGCACCATCAAGCTGTAACCGCAACGTGCATTAGGTACTGCTAATAATATTATCAGTTTCTGGAGACTTTACACATTTTTATATATATACAATGACCACTCTGCAATCTTAAGCAACCACACACTCCTGCAGTCCTGTACACCATGCAAAATGATGGACCAAACCTTGGGTTTCAAAGCATTTTGTTCCATTTTAACTTCCTTTGTTATTGGAAGCCACAAGCAATTGTCCCATGGGGAACCACTGAGAGCAGTTTGTTCAGGACCCACCAAAACTTGGAACTGGGCCGTGAAACAAATTGGATTTGGCTATATGATGAGACCATTGAGGGCAAATGCCGGCTCCCTCGGCCTGAAAGCAAGATGAGCACCGCAACCCCATAGTCATCTTTGATGACTTTTACCTTTTTTACCAAGGGAGAGGGAAGCTGGTAAAAAACCTTGGAGGTTTTCCCCTCCCCACTCTCCTTTTCAAATGCTCAGGAGAAAAACAGCCCTTTAGATTTTTCAAGCATTTTAAAGCAACAAATGAAAAGCACAAATGTTTTTTTAATACAAGCTGGGATGTGTGTGTGTGTTTTGTGAGTGGGAGGTTGCTTTTCCACATCACTAATTTTGACTCCGCATTAATAAATCTATATTGTCAAGCAGTTATTTCTCTTAATTGTCCATTAGCTTGAGAGAAAGCACAGCACTGACATGCACGTGATAAAACAGGTATTCTGGACAATTTTTCTTAATTGGCCATTAGCTTAGGAAAAGCTTTTACTGGCAGCCATAGCAACAGCGCACATTTGCTGCATGCAAGGTACACAGAGGTGTCTAAAAAATAAGTTTAAAAAATTAGTCTTAAAAGGTCTACATTCAACAAGGATGGACATATTTGTCAATTTCAGTTTCTACTTTTCCCAGTCTTGCCTCAGTTCACTCCATCTCTGCATCACTTTGCAATTTATTTATATTTTGCAGTTTTTTAGAGACGTCTGCAGAAAAATTGTATGCATTTCCATGCATATTTCTTCTAATAGATGCACATACAATTTTCCTCAACATGTTCATTTCTAAGCTATTTACCCTCATGCAATGCATTTTTTAAACATTGGTTTCCCCTAATCTATGACTTTCTGTGCACACATATCTCTAATATATGTTTTATTGTGAGCCTCCTTTGGTTGTGGGGAGCAAATGTTGAAGGATTTCAGTTTGCGAATTGGTTTGCGAACTGTAATTTTGGTAGGTTTGCATTAAGATACAAACCAAACTTAATTTCTCCTCTCTCCCCAAATCCACCTTCAGAAAAATCCACATGCCAAACACTTTCTGTGCCTTCAGCCTGACTGACCTGAAACATTGATGCATGCAACATTACTCTTTGAAGAACAGAGGATTTTCTCTAAAACGTTATTGAGAAATCCCATGCTATTTGTTGGGAAAGCCAAGATTTCCACACGGAGAATGCCTTGTTTGATTCATGCTTTGGCTCAATGACAAGAGTTAAGCTCTGCTTTAGCCGGGGGATTTTCAAGATGCACACTTTGATAGCCTCTTCTGTGACAAGTTAGCAGCAGCTGATGAACCTTAGGACTTAGCCAGGACTTTGCATTGTTTTTCCTCTGTGGCTTAACAGTGTATTACAGATGATGCTATGTTACATATGATGTTGATATGCTTTTTTAAGAACAACAACAACCTCCCTCTCTTCTGAGTGCATAGATCTGAATACCCTAAGAATTCTCTTAGCATTAGACATTGATATTGGTAGACTTGTGGTTTCGCCTGGTGCCTTTATTGTATATTTGTAGGCACCAGGCAAATATGTTCCTCTTTAACCAGGCCTTTGGCTGATTAATATTCTGCAGCCTTTTAAATGTCTTTGTGGGAAGGGGGGGCGTTAATGTTCTGCTGTTTTGTTTTACTTATTTCCTTTGTTTTTATCCTGCATTTTATTCTGTGAACGGCCCTGAGATCTTATATAATGAAGGACAGTATAAAAATCTAAAATTATTATTATTATTATTATTAATGACAAACCTAGGCAGCATCTAGATCTAAAATCAGCCCTGAGTGCTCACTGGAAGGACAGATCGTGAAGCTGAGGCTCCAGTACTTTGGCCATCTCATGAGAGGAGAAGACTCCCTGTAAAAGACCCTGATGTTGGGAAAGATGGAGGGCACAAGGAGAAGGGGACGACAGAGGATGAGATGGTTGGACAGTGTTCTCGAAGCTACAAACATGAGTCTGACCAAACTGCGGGAGGCAGTGGAAGACAGGAGTGCCTGGCGTGCTCTGGTCCATGGGGTCACAAAGAGTCGGACACGACTAAACGACTAAACAACTATTATTTATTTATTTATTTATAATAAAATTATTATTTTATTTTGCTCATGGTAAGGAACAAGGAGGAAGCCACAGGGCACCAAGTGTAATGAAAGAGTATGAATAAAGCAGTATCTTGAATGATGCTGATGGTATTAGAATCTGCACCCGCGTGTAACATTCAGCTGAGAAGCCACTCAAGCATTGGACGTTTCTTGGATTATGATTATTTCCATTTATTTATTTAGGACAAGAACTGCAGGGGGAGACCATCTTTGGAGGCCCCTCTCTGGATGCTACATCCAATGACAAGCAACTGGTGGCCACTGGGAAAAGGAACTTTTTGGTGGTGGAGTGATAAAGATAATGTCTCTTTCCCCTCCGTCATGACCCAAAGTGGCTTGCTAAAACAGTATAAATATTAAAGCCAGTTGTAGCAAACAAAACCAATAAAAACTGTGAAATACATCTATGTAGATAAAAGACAGATCCTGCCCCACTAAAAGAGGCCACAACTACCTGAAACCTTTCAAACCAAGGACCAAAATCCCTGGCACCTTGAAATAGATAAAGATAGCACTAGGCATGGTGAAAGCATTCCACAAGCAGGGTGCCACCACTGAAAAGGCCCGTTCTCATGTTGCCGCTCTCTGGACCTCTTGTGGAGGTGACACATGAAGAAGGGTCTCAGATGACAATTGCAGGGTCTGGGTCAGTTCACATGGGGAGAGGCGGTCTTTGAGATATCGGGGTGATGAGCTGCAACAGTCTTTATAGGTCAAAATGAGCAATTTGATTTGAGCCCAGAAACTAATTGGTAGCCAGGGTAGTCATGCCAGAATTGCTGTTCAGTGAGTGGACTGCCATGCCCTGGTCAATGATCTGATTGCTGAATTCTGCACCACCTGCGTAGCTGCTTTTGAACCACTTTCAAAAGCAGCCACACATGTAATGCATTGCAGTAACTTCTAGGCTGGATTGCAAAGAAACCTGGGAACTGCAGTTTGCAGGTGCTGGGAATTGTAGTTCTGCAAAGGTGAAACTATACCATTTCCAGTTTCTTGGGAGAAGCCCTGCACTTTAAATGCGCTTCAAGTGAATGGCATGCATGCAGCCTAGAACTGAGCCTGAGGGAGAGAAGGACTTTCCTGTTCATTTTGACTGGCGACAGAAAATTATAGGTGGTCTGCTTTTGTTGTGCCTTTGTCCAGCGTTTCCTTAGTAAAAAGAAAGGTCCTTTATTACCTTTTAAAGGAACACTTGCTGGGCCTTCACTCAACAAACATCGCTTGACTGCAGGCAAATACCATCTGTTGTTTTCCCCCTCATACAGTTAGAGGTTAATGGATACTGAAATGTTAAGTTCCAAACAGCAAGATACGTTGAGAACACTGGGCTTGTGATTGATAATTCCACCTCTCTTTCTTTCCTAGGCAGTTGTTTCAAGGATGTTCAAAGAGATGCTGGAACGTTTGTAGCCAAGCAGAGGTGGGCTCAAGTTTCCTTTGACTTCCCTTGCTTGAACCAAATGGCTCTGCTCGAGGCAAAGAGAAGCAGGTATGCGAATGGGCAGACTGTCAAAAGCAATAAAATAGCATAGAAAGTAAATGCTTAGGGAGGAGTCCAACACGGACATTCCATTGGAGCATGGATTTTTGTTGGAGCAATGGAACATTCTCCTCCATCTCTCCCCAGATGCTCCCCTCACCTGTTGCAGAGGTTACTTCAACCCTTTGGAGCAGATTTTGGTAGGGCATGGGGTTATGCAAGGAACAGAGGAAAGGGAAGAAGTCTCACTGTGCACAGAGAAGAGGGCAATTGATGGCTACTATATGCCTTCTTGAGGGACGTGAGTGGTGCTGTGGGTTAAACCACAGAGCCTAGGACTTGCCGATCAGAAGGTCGGCGGTTCGAATCCCCGCGACGGGGCGAGCTCCCGTTGCTCAGTCCCTGCTCCTGCCAACCTAGCAGTTCGAAAGCACGTCAAAGTGCAAGGAGATAAATAGGCACCGCTCCGGCGGGAAGGTAAACGGCGTTTCTGTGAGCTGCTCTGGTTCGCCAGAAGCAGCTTAGTCATGCTGGCCACATGACCCGGAAGCTGTACGCCGGCTCCCTCGGCCAATAAAGCAAGATGAGCGCCGCAACCCCAGAGTTGTCCGCGACTGGACCTAATGGTCATGGGTCCCTTTACCTTTATATACCTCCCCAAGTGTCCCATTTTAAGCGAGACATTCCAGATTGACAGAAGCTGCTCTGGTTATCAATTACTGGAAACCACAGGAGGGGAGAATGCTCTCGCGCTAGGGCCCTGCTCGCCTCTTTCCCACATGCATCTGGTTTGCTACTGTGAGGACAGGATACTCAGCCATGCTGTAATGGGAATTGGGGTTGCTTGTGCGTAAACTGCAAACTGCTCCAAGCTAGCCGTATAGCTAAAACTTTCCCTGGTTTGGCAGCCCTTGAAACGCGACTGTCTTAGTCACTGGCAGAATCCGTCAGTGGGCGGGACCTAAATTTCTTCCAACATAAAAATTGCTTGACTCCAAGTCTCCTCCTAGATTCCCTGCGTGGAAGCCTTCTGCGCAGCGTGGGCGTGCCAAGCGGAGGTCCTGTGCTCTCTCCGCTGATTTCACTGGAAGAGTCCCTGAGCCTCCCCTCCGCCTTGCTCTCGGCTTCCCCTTTCTCCCTGGTGTCCCCTGGATTTCCTTCCCCAGAGGAAGCTCTCTCTCTCTCCTTGCTAGTTCCCTCCCCTGCATCACTGGAGCGACTTTCCTCTCCTCTTCCCTCTGATGGCAGTTCCCTGACACATATGGACCATTGGCTTGATCCAGTAGGCTCTTTTCATGTTCTTCTGTTTAAACAGAAATCCTTCCATTGACAGGACTTGTTGGTAGAACATTCCCGGGCTGTGTTCACACTTACGTAGGCTCACTGCATTTCTAGAGCTCAGTTTTAAATGTGCGTTCACAACACATTATATATTTTTAGGCGTCAGGCGAAAACATTCCTCTTCAACCTGGTCTTTGTCTGATGAATATTCTACAGCCCTTTAAATGTGTCTGTGGGAAGGAGGGGTGGGTTATTGTTTTGCTGTTTTGTTTTTAATTACTTACTAGTTTTTATCCTGTATTTTGTTTTGTGAACCACCTGAAATCTTGTAATGAAGGGCAGCATATAAATTGTCTTCTTCATCATCATCATCGTCATCGTCATCGTCATCATCATCTCTAGAGTGGAATGGCAGGGAGGAATGTTTCATATTTCCACCCCGAGTTAATGCCTTTTGCATACATTTATAGGCACAGCAGGCTCTATATGGCCAGAGTGTTGGACTAGGAGCTAGGAGACTAAGATTCAAATGCCCACTCAGCCAGGAAGCTCACTGGATGCTCTCGGGCCGCTCATTCACTCTCAGCTTGGCATACATCACAGAGTTGTTGTGAAGATAAAATGGGGATGGGGAAACTATGTATGCCACCTTATATGCCTCCTTGGAGGAAAGGTGGGATATAACTGCAACAACCACAGGTAAAGCAAAGGTAAAGGACCCCTGGATGTTTAAGTCTAGTCAAATGTGACAATGGGGTTACAGCGCTCATCTCGCTTTTCAGGCCAAGGGAGATGGCGTTTGTCTGCAGACAGCTTTCCAGGTCATTTGGCCAGCATGACTAAACCGCTTCTGGCACAACGTAACACCATGACAGAAGCCAGAGCACACAGAAATGCCGTTTACCTTCCCGCCACAGTGATACCTGTTTATCTACTTGCACTGGTGTGCTTTCGAACTGCGAGGTTGGCAGGAGCTGGGACAGAGCAAAGGGGTACCCACTCCATCGTAGGGATTCGAACCACCGACCTTTCGATCGGCAAGCCCAAGAGGCTCGGTGGTTTAGACCACAGCACCACCTGTATCCACAACAACCACAACAACGTACATGCTGGAATGACTGTGCATAGGTCAGAGAAGGAGTTTCCTGCCCAAAGTTGCTGTCTGAAATGAATTGTAGCCTCTCCTCTGTTGCATCCTTGGTGTACTGGTTCATCAAGGCCCTCGGATCAGATGAAGCTGAGGCTCAGAAAGTAAATTCATGGAATGAAGAGGGATTGCAATTGACAGGGAGGGCTGAATACGTTTGCAAGAATAATGTGGCACATCTTGTTTCATTTACCATATTTTCCCAAAGAACGAAACGCTTTAATGAGCAGAGAATTACTGCTCATCCCAGCAGAACTGGAAAAGGGGCTGTACTTTGGGCTTATGTGGGCGCCATCCAGCTTTATTCACCTTGGCAAGGATTGAAACTTCATTCAGGCGGAGCCTCGCTCAAATACTGACAAGCAGCTAATCAACTTCCCATAAAATGGAACTTTCTGTATTCACAATAGAAAGCCGGATGATGGGGGGAGGGAGCCAAAAAAAGATTTGCCCATGAATTTCAAATTAGTTTGACCTATAAAAAAATGGGAAACAGAATGCAGGCAGCTGCAGGGAAGGCAAATTCAAGCGCACTGTAAAATGCTCACTGTGTTTGTGCCTTGCTGTTGTTTATGAATGGGATACCTCGGATTCTCTCAGTTTTGGTTTGCTCAAGGTTCTCATTTTTAAAATATTAAGTCCACTTCTCTACATTTCCACATAACTTGGCAAAAACCGAAATTAAGTCATTAGGAAAGATTCCTTAGCATTTTGGTGTGACTTGCAACTTTTGCAGAGCAATTTCTCCTTCAATAATGCATTTTTATAGCCTCCCCTCCCCTGTGAATATATACATTTTAATGAACATTTTACCCCAGCGTATGAATTTTTGTACATATCACTTGACTGGAGAACTGCACTGCAAAATCTGGAGAAGTCCGAAGTGCTTCAGTTCTTGGGTTGTTTCGCAAAGTGGAAATCAGATAGGTCCACTTCTAAATGCAAATGAATCAGATTTCTCCTCCATCCTTAGTCATAACAATTGAACCTCCTCTCTCTCTCTCTCTCTCTCTCTCTCTCTCTCTCTCTCTCTCATGCATACACTGATTTCATTGCACGTGAATGGCAAATGGAGGTTCAGAGAGATTGTCCCTGTCAGAAAAGACAGGTCAGTAGGAAGCAGCTATCTGTTTCAATTCTCGCGGTAAGTTGCCGTAGCAACATGGCATAAATGAAGAGAATAAATAAATGTAAAGCATAAATGGATACATAAAATTACTGCATATGTGGAAAGCTCATTGAAGCTTTGGAGAGAGACACCTGGGCTACAGGTAGTTTAACTTCCAGGCAACGCCACAATCAATTCAAGGTTTCTGATGCCTGACAAGCAGGAGTCTTCGAAACCAGATCAGAACTGTTCCCCTAGATCTTTCTGACAAGAGAATACCCTGGGGTGATGATTATCACAAGGATCTGAAAAAGCACTGAATGGTGGTCTCTGAAGACATACAATTTTGTTCTAAATGGTACATTAAAGAGAGTAGCACTTTATGGGTCAAACTACACTTGATGTCAGATAGTTCACAGTTCTTGCTCATGCTATTTTACTTCAAGTGAAAAGCTTCATTTTGAAACCTTTAAGATAATGTTTTAGTTTCCTGTTAATTATGTTGCTTTGAATTTATACTGACTTTCTTTTGCAATATTTTGTTTGGGATTGTTTTGTTTGCTGTTTTAATGTAGGATCCTCAAGGATCTCTTTACAGGAAGCTGGCTTCAGGCACCAGACCAGTTCGCAGACCATTACAAAGATGTCTGCAGATATTACATGAATGCTGGCAGCATTAATCATGCTGTGTTGGAATCCCTTGCGAATGACCCCAGTGCCTAGAGACAGGCAGTCAGGTTGTGTATCCACAGCAGTGACCAGAGAAAGAATGACCGCTGGGAGGAGAACACCTTCATCTGCCCCACCCGGTGGCAAAGCATCTTTTCATGTGGAGGTGGGATATGTGCTGCACACCAGCCCAAGCCCTTGCACCAGCCCCAAGCTACTTTTCCCGAAACCAGAAACTCTAAAAACAGCAAAACCGTATTTAAAATTCATGGGCAATTAATATTCCATAAATGGCTGGGACAAACCTCAAAGGAAAGAGAAACATATTCAGTAGACACCTAACATCATGATGCCTAATTTCAGCTGATGACCAATTCCAGAAGGCTGGAGCTGAAACACTAAAAGCCTGGTTTCTAGTAGCCCCTATGCACACCACCCGGATCCGGGGCATGTGCAGGGCTGGATTTAAGTTTGATGTGGCCCTGAAGGTAATTGGGCCCTTTATATGTCCAGCTGTCCTTTGTCCACAACAAAATGTCACTGTTTTTTGTGTTGAATATATGATATATGGTAATTTATGGACCTAACGGGTATCTAAAGCCATTTGCACATGCAGAATGTAGGCACCCTATATATTGAAATGAGCAAACCAATGATAATTTAGGGAGCAGGCGGGGCCCATTACTTACACCATAGGAGCCTACACAACACAAAACACTGTTGCTGTATGTAGGTTTTATTTTATTTGTTTTTTTATCTTATATTTTGGAAATGTACATCCAGATTTTTTTTCTTCATTATTTTTTTTTTGGGGGGGGGCCTCCAAGAGAGTGGGGCCCTAAGCTATAGCTTGTTTAGCTTATACGTAAACTTGGCCCTGGGAATGCGCTGCTCTCAGCAGTGCTCCATCTGTGGGGTGCAGTTGGACAAAGGTGGTCCCTTAGGTAACCTGGTTCAGAGCTGCTTATAGTAAAATCAAACTGCCTGGTGTTGACCACACAACGTTTGGCTTACCTCTCTCAGCTTTTGTTATGTCTGTTTATGCCTCATACATGTAGAAAATAGAATGTTTAAGACCTGGCAGCTGTGAGGGTCACAGTTTTAGTTACACAGTGGAAAGCATACTGGAAATTATTTTATGGGAAGAAGGGGTTAACTAAAGAATTATGCTCCACTGCAACCCAAGGATTATTCTCCGCTGCCACTTTTTTCAATGCCTCTGCGCACATGACAGAGTCAGCCAATCATGGAATCCATACCTTACAGGATTAATTACTCAACTTAATTGCTTAATGACTGCTGGCAATTCTTAATTGTAGTTGCTTTCTTAACTCTCTGATGCAGGATAGCTTACCGTGAGCATGATCAATCCCCGCAGAATGTTTACGAGTTCTGCGCTACACTAACCATGACAATTTCAACTTGTATTCCAATCAGACTCTGAATATGTGTCAGCTTCTCAAAATTTAAGTTTGGATACTGATAATTTAACTATTCAAACTGATTTTTATTTTTATAGATGCTTCATCAGTATTCTCATAGCTGTCAACCTTTCCTTTTTTTGCGGGAAATTCCCTTATTCCAGCGCCATTTCCCGCTGCTTCCTGCTGCTATCCTGGATTGTTAGATATCCCGTAGATTGTCCCCGGGACAGGTGAGGCTGCTGATCCCTTATTTTTGAGGCTGATGATCCCTTATTTTCAGATCTGAAAGTTGACAGCTATGAGTATTCTTCAATCCATACTCCCAAGTTATCATCATAATAGCCCTTTTGGGGAGATAAGATCCAGTGCTTAAAACAACAACACATGGGGGTGGGGGGTGGGAGTGGGGAGAACAATACGAGCTGCACCCCTCCACTATCATCATTCCCATCACCCTCCACTCATGGAGGCTGCTTTTGTGAAGGAGGAGAATCCATGGAGGTTCCCTGCGCATTTCACAACTCTGGCTTTCCAGGGCTCCAAATTTCCCAGAGAGCCTCTGCACATCCAGGAAGCCCCTTGCTTAACACAGGTGTGCTGCATGAGATGATGACAAAGTAAGGCAGGCTAGAACACTTGTCTCCACATGGTCCTAATGCCCAAAGAGGCCTAGTGTCTTCTTGTTCCTGACTCACCAAAGATGGAAATGCAGATGTTAGCCATTCCAAAATGGAGGCACTGCTATTGCATTATAAGCTCCTGTTCAATTATTTCCCTTCTTTGTGTTTTTTTAAATCCATGGGTGAGCAGAGACTATTACTGCATCAAACTGGAATGGTTGGCAAGATCAGACACCAATCCTACCCAGAAAGTGGGAAGCTGTCCAAGGTCTCCAGCCATGGGATGCTTCTTAGGAGCTTTTGTTGACCATTAGATAGCTGCAGTGCCTGCTAGGAAAGGGAAGCCTGACTTGCCCAGCCTTTTCATCTTCTACATGTGGCTTAAGGGAGCTGCCAGGACACTGCCAGGTACTGACGATTCCATTGTCTTCCTCCCTCCCTACAGATGCTTTGTGTGATGGAAGGGTGAGAGGGTCAGGTTCCACGATTGCAGGAAACTTGGGTAAAGTGTCCTTTGGTGGGGACCCTACTCTGGCAGTGGACCAAAGCAGAAGAGCCATGGTAGTAGAGCTCTAAGCAGCACTGGCTAATGTTGTGCGGAACCTTTGAGTTTTTGTTTTGGTTTGTTTTTACCATTCAATAGGATTGGAGTTGGGGGTGACGCAAACATGCCTCCAAAATGGGTGGCTAGAAAAGGGAGGTGGGTCAGGTGTTATTTATCTTATGAGGTGACCTGGTCTTTCCTTCTTCCCAGTGAATTCCTTGAGGACATTCACAGTGTCTCTTTTTAAATGGGCTTCCAGCCTGGGAGCGTTTCCTGGAATGACCACATCGCCATGTGATCTTTTGTCCCAGTGGCTCTCCATGGGGGCTGGGGGAAGGCAGAAAGAAGGCTACATGAGTGGGCCTCTAGCACTCAAGACACCCCAGTTATATTTCATGTGTCATCCAGGAAATGCATTGGGTTAAGGAGAGTATACATTTTCAGATGTAATTTATGTTATCAAGACTGCGCGTACCTCGGAGGGATTTAACAAACCACTTTTCGCTTCCGAGTGTCATGTGCTTAGCGAGGCAATGGCTAATCAGTATGGAGCAGGTAATGACAGCATTCATTTTAATCTTGGAAAGGACTCGGGAAGTATTGTTTTCTGACAAGGCATGCAAATGATGCACCCTCATTTTGTCCAATTATTTTCTAAAATTTCTTGCAATTACATTGCAATTTTCTTCCAGAGGACAACTTGACAAAATGTTTGCCGGTGGCTTTTACTTCTTCCTTCATTTGTTTTACACAATATTTGTTTTTGGGAGGTTGTTTTTTGCTTCCAAAATAGAAAGCCTGGTAGATGCAAGATACACGGCGTGGGTTTCTGTTTTGCTTTGGCTACTGACAGCAAACATATCCATATGTACTCTGCGTCATTCAAACTTCCCTGTGCCATCTTGTAAGTGAACTGGACTATAACTTAAAAGTCTCTGCTTGTAGCCTGTCATTTCCAAGCGCACCATTAGTGATGCTGATGTCATGGAATGATCACAAACTTTCTAACTTGCTGAAGGGGGTAATGGCCAGTTACAGAGTTCTGACAACTATGCACCTAGTGGGAAGTTTGTTGGGATGAGCCATCACACAGGGCCAATTAACAAGGGTGAGTAATGCTATGAGTGCCAGCTGGCAAATGCCTCTCTGGGAACCGAAGGAGCTAAGCAAAAGAGGAGCAGCTGACAATGAAAGGCATGGAACAGAGGAGGCCAAAAGCTTCGGGAGAAACCTCAGGCCTGAGGTTGAGTATGGCGCTCCCCAGGCCACATACACCCTCCCCAGCCACACATTCCTCTTCCCAGGCAACACCCCTCACCACTGCACCACTTTGCATCCTTCTTGAGCATTTCCTCCTAACCTGGAACGAGTCCTTGAGCTGCAGTGCAGCCTATAACCATGGCTAAGCACAATCAACTGAAACAAATGCAGATGGGCGGGGTACAAATAATAAAAATATTATTATTTATTATATTGCTTTCTACTTCAGCCATGCATTCCCTCCTTCTGTTTTTTCCACCATGCTGGCTTTTGAACTCTAAGTGCCTATATGGAGGGGCCTGTCTCCAGGGGCGGAGGAAGGGGGATGTGGTGGGGGCAGACCACCCCGGGTGTCTTCACTGAGGGGGGTGACATTTGGCAGTCAAGGGCAGGTGATGTGCTGAATGTCTGCATTGGAGGCTTGCTCTGTCCCCATGGGCAGCTCACTCCAATCCTGGCTGCAGGGTGTGTGCACTGCTCCATGCACCCAAGTGGCTATTGTACGTCAGGGAGGGCACCCTCCACACCCCACACCCTGGGCAGCACAGGCATAGGCTCTGCCACTGCCTGTCCCCTTGTACTGTGTAAAATGTCATGTTCACTGTCGTCACCATATAAAAAACAATTAAACATCAAAAAAGTGGGTGGATAGTAAGCAAGTAAGAAAAAGAGGAGTCCATGATGGGATTTGGTTCTGGAGCATGTAAGGTAATAACAGAATCCATAATGCCTCTAAGCATCTGCAGAGTGTCTCTCCCCCACCCACCCCATGTAACCTCTAGCCTTGGATCAGAGTGCAGAACTTCAGCTGAATGGCTACAGCTTCCCTGGGGTAACAGAGCATTACAGATTCATTGCAACTGTGCTTTGATAAGTGTTCCTGTTCCTGTACCATTGATCTTGAGACGTGCTCTGCTTAGGGTGTCTCTGTGTGGAGAAGCTGTATACAAATGCAAAGAATGGTAATAATACAACGGTACTTACAGCTCTGAGCATCTACAAAAATATGGCGCACCACTTGGCATTGCAAACCGCCTATCTCCAAAACACAGCCAGCCATCTCCTGACTCACGACAAAACTACATATTACATTAAACGTCTTGCTGTGCCTTTAAGTGCAGGTCTGCATGCTGCCACACAAAGTGCCAGCCTGATGGTTCAGGACCCTGACATGGAGGTAAAGGGGCTTTAACTGCTGGCCCCTTTGCTATGGCCCTGATCTGGATCACAGCAAGGTGTGTGTGTGGGGGGGGAGAGCTAAAGACCCCTCCCTCATCCTCTTGCTAGTGTCTCAATATGGATCACCCCTCCTGAAGCAGCAATTTGTGTTAAGTTATGGAAGGGGAACCTCAGGCCAGGGGGACAAATGTGGCCCTCCATGTCTCGTTATCTGGCCCTAAGGACACTCCTAGGTCAAAAAAGCACCCACCACTGGTGCTGCTTTGTATCCTTGTTGAGTTCCCCTCTTCCAGGCTGGCATGCGTCCTTCAACTCTGATTATACATTTCACTTGCCCATATGGAGGAAACTAGCCCACTGTACAAAGGTAAAATGCACACTCATTGCCCCACCAACTTTTGCCTCTGGCCCTTCCCAGCACTGCCATGTGGCCCTTGGAAGGCTGCCCAGAATGGAACGTGGCCTTTAAGTTCCCCATCCCTGTGTTAAAAAACAAAGCCCACTTAAAGGCACAGGTATACTGCTAAAGTCGCACTGAGTTTGGCCTTCGGTGTTGGAGAAATGAGCTTCCTCTCTGAAAACGACACCTCAAACAAGCTTTGGGAAATGTGCAGGGTGCCATCGGACCGACAATCAATCATGGGTATCCATTATTCAGCCGTCCCACTCACCCTAACCAGCTGCTGTGGGAAGGGTCCTCTCGAATTCTCTGGCACGTTGATCGGCGGGATGACCCAGTCTCGCTTCTGCCGCCTCAGCCCATGAGAATTCTGCTGATGGCGCCAGGGCAGGAGAGTGTCGCTCGGCTGCTGCAGGAGGTCTGCTGACGTGTTCTTCTTTCCTTTCTGCTGATATGGAAGGGGGGGGGAGGAAAACAGGTATTGTTTTGATTTTGCTTAGTTTCATTTACAAAAAAAGGAAGACAAAGCAACAATGCAATGCATGTAAGGAAAAATCAACTCCTCAGGACCATGTTGAAGCTCATTCGGGTTGAGAAATAACTGGGGGGATGTGGGAGGGTATATTTTTGTTATTACAATGAAGCAAACATTTCTGCATTACACTCCTATTGACAACTTCATTTTTCCACACGTATGGAGCTGTCATTAGACAATCAAGCCTTCTTCCACGACGGATTGTCTTCATTATGCCAACTGCAGGAAGCTTTATCAGCCCCTTGGAGGATAAAATCTGCAGATTCCTAATAAATATAATAAATCACAAGGACGAAATGAAACAAGCTGAAAACACCCCTGGCGTTACCAGTGGTAGGTCTGGGTCCATTACGCAGTATTAAGCTCCTCGCTAGCCTGGAATTTTAAAGCACTGCTGACTTATTTGCAGTCATCATGGAATAGGATTCAGGCAGTCTGAATGCTGTCTAAAGAGATCCATCATCTGGTAGACACAAGGTAGAAAGGAGGGTCTAGAAGAAGATCTTGGTACGTCTTGGTATGTCTTGGAGGTCTGCTTCAAACTATATTTACTTCCACACAGATCTCTCCAAATGATGACTGTAAAAACTGTGATTGGCATGATTATGTGTGTGGTCTTTCGTCAGTGGTTCTGGTCCTTAAAATGGGAACCCCATGTATTTAATTTGGCACCTAGCCTACTAAGCACCATGGGACCATGTGTACCAAGGGCTCAGCACCCTCTTGAAGCGGAGAAATGAATATAAATGTGCAACATTAGCCCTTGTGATTGGCAGTATATTATTATTATTATTATTATTATTATTATTATTATTATTATTATTGACACGACTTTGGCTTATGAAGCAGACGCAGCTAAATACCAAACCAAAGAGTGTCAGGCCTCCCAGAATGATGCAGGCAAAATCAGGGGGTGGAATGTCAAGCAGAGAAAAGGGTGAGGTAGGCAGCCTCTGCAAAGAGCAATGCTTTAATTGTGCACTCCTGTTACCAGCAGGGGAACACATGCACACAGTCAAACTGTGTAGGATTGAATCCGACACTCACCAGCTAGTGAGTGGAGGATTCAGTCCTGCTAACTGCAGGGTGCTTCACAAGGAGCACCTGGCAGGATTGTATGGAAGGCTCAGTTCTTCTGGCTGAAGGGTGCTTGCAACTTGGCAAGCATGTTCCCCACAGGGCAGGCACTTGTGAAGCACCACCCAGCAGAATTGAACTCTCCGCTCACCAGCTCAACCCCAATTAAATTTTCTTACTCCCCATTGATACAGGGCTGCATCTAGATCAAGGGAGGGTTCTGGAATGGCCTGATCAACAGGACAGTGGCTTCTGTCTGCTTGTCCTGTTCTGGTATCACAGAGAAGTCCACAGGGGAAGAGAGCAAGGGATGTTGCCTGCTTCAGGACCAAGGAGAGCTCCTAGTGTGTGACTTGCTCCATAAGCATTGGAAATGAATTGAGGCCTTATGAGCGTCTGACTCTTGTTCGTATCTTCTAGGCTCCTCCTCATTTTAGAGAACCAGGGTGCCTTAAGTGGCAGGCCAAAGTTCAGGCGAAAGCCCCCCAGTCTTCATGAATTCCCCTCTCCCCCATGAACTCAAAATCTCTCCACTACCCAGTCATGCCCTTCTCAGTTTATGTTTGGGGGAAACAAAATGCAGATTTAGATGGTGTTCGTGTTTTCTTCTAGATTGTGTGATTTTGCATTTGCCATCCTGATTTAAGCAAGAACCTGTGGCTATACAACCCATATGGCTTAACTGGGCTTCTTTCTTTAAGGAGATTCAAGGCTTCAAGCTCATTTGAGAAGTGGGATGGGGAAGAGGGGCATTGGCTCTGAAGCCCTAGGAAACCAAATCATTCCTCCATTTCTGAGCTTGCTCAGAGCTGTTTATTGGTGCTGATAATGCCAAGGTTGTAGATTCAATCCCCGTATGGGACAGCTGCATATTCCTGCATTGAAGGGGGTTGGACTAGATTCCTCAGGCTCCCTTCCAACTCTACAATTCTATGATTCTATGAAAGGATGTTATCATGGTTCCCATATCAAATATAAGGATTGAGTCCAAGTGAAAATCATTTGTTGAATATCACCCAGGGGTGTTACAGCTGTACTTTCAATACAATTCTCATATTTATAAATCAAATGTGCTAGTTATCAGACCACAACTTCTGTTAAGGGAAGAACTACAGGCTAAAAAATCAAGCCTGTGTCTTACTGGCAGAAGGTTCCAGGTTCACTGCCTGATATCTCCAGGTAAAACTATCACATAGCACTGGGATGGGAAAACTGCGGTCCCTGGCTGTTAGCAGATTCCAGCTCCCATCACTTCCAAACAGCATGGACAGTGGTCAGGGATGATTGGAGTTACACATGGAGGGTGTGTGTGTTTCCCATGTCTGATGTAGCAGATGATGTGAAAACCTGTCTGAGAGTTTGAAGAGCCACTCTAAGTCAGGACTAACAATGTTGGGTTCGATGGGCATATAAGAAGAAGAGTTTGGATTTGATATCCCGCTTTATCACTACCCAAAGGAGTCTCAAAGCGGCTAACTTTCCCTTCCTCCCCCACAACAAACACTCTGTGAGGTGAGTGGGGCTGAGAGACTTCAGAGAAGAGTGACTAGCCCAAGGTCACCCAGCAGCTGCATGTGGAGGAGCGGAGATGCGAACCCGGTTCACCAAATTATGAGTCCATTGCTCTTAACCACTACACCACGCTGGCTCTCAGATATAATTCAGATATAAGTCTGAATTGGTATCAGGCAGTTTCCTACCACTGTCCTCCTAGTAATTTGGCAACAGATTTACAACACAGGTGCTAAATGCTTTCCAAATCTTAAGAGTACAAAGTCTTGCTTGTGTGTGGTTATCTCCTTGCTCTTACATTTTGAGCTTTTCTAGCACCCGTGCTTAATCCTCTTCTTGAATATGCTCATTAATAAGTGGCACCAGGAAATGTAAAAGGGCACTTAGAAGCTCGACATGCATTTATGCATCCACGAGACCTAAACACAATCCACATTTGCTCCATGGAACGGACCCCTTTTAAAAATCAGTTTGCAATTCCCAGCTGGGGGATCTTGAGAGAGCAGAAGCTTAGGTCAGTTTTGATAATTGGCATGCAAGAGTGAGAGACAAATTACGAAGGGACGGTAAAATAATTTGTGCTCTGTCAAGTTTACACCAGGGAATGGATGTGGGCTAAAGAGAGACTTGAGAATTAACACGACTCCCAAAGCCCTCTGGATGCAGAAATAATTAGTATCGGCTCAGCAAGACCATCCTGGTCTTTTCATTCTTTCAGAAATATTTGATGGCTAGTGAGTGGAACATAACTCTTTGTCACTTGTAATGAGGTTTTCTGACATTAGCATAGATTGCCAACCAGACTTTGAGGTTGACTGTGTGCACTGAAGCTAAGGGGCCAATTTGGACATTTTCAAAAGGGTCTCCCCTCCTTGCCCACTGGCTTGGTCCTCTCCATCACCATACAAAGAGGAAAGAAGTGTGATATCACACTGTTTTCCATCATGTTTCCAGTTTTCAGCTCCAAGTAGGGAGGGGAGAACTTAGTGGGATGCTAGAAGCCTATTGTGCTTTTTCTAAAAATGAAATAAATAGAACTAAATAATTTCCTTGCAAGGGGAGCTGGCTTACTTATATGTATTGATCAGATGTTTCTCATTGCTGAAATATATTGGGCTGGAAACGCACCACAGGACCCAAAGGGAAATTTCCTTCAGCTATGCTCTTTCCAAGCCCAAAGAATGTTGGGATGTGCTGCTTGCAAGATTTCTCATCACACTAGGCAATATCAACCACATAGTTTGCACTGGCAGTGGGTAAATACAAGTGTCTCTCTGCTTCCCACCTGGTCCAGGTGCATGAGATGACCACATCCCACCTTTAAGCAACTGTGCTTCTGAATAAGCTGAAATTCTCCCATTTACCAGGGGCAGCCTCTATTTCCAATTCTTGTCCTTGATTTGCTACTAGGGGTATGTTGTAAGTATCAAGGTCTTTTGTTTCATTTTTTAAAGTTACAGATGATACAGTGGTACCTTGCGTTACATATGCTTCGGGTTACATACGCTTCAGGTTACAGAGTCTGCTAACCCAGAAACAGTGCTTCAGGTTAAGAACTTTGCTTCAGGATGAGAACAGAAATCGTGCTCCAGAGGCGTGGCGGCAGCAGGAGGCCTCATTAGCTAAAGTGGTGCTTCAGGTTAAGAACAGTTTCAGGTTAAGAACGGACCTCCGGAATGAATTAAGTACTTAACCTGAGCTACCACTGTACATCTGCCAAGTGTCCCTTGCATATTTCACAGATACCATCTCTTTTGGTGAGCTTGCTAACACATCTGCTGCAGAAGTCAGTACAGCAGTACAGCCCTCATGGATGCAACTCCCAGCATCCCTGCTCACGTTGCTCAGGACTGATGGGAGGTGCAGTTGAACAATATCTGGAGGGTTACAGATTCCTCATCCCTGCAATAGAGGATAGGATATCATAGAGGAAATGAAAGGCATTGCAGAGCAGGTGGAAAAGTCAAGGAAGACCCAGGCAGTGATCTTTCATGCAAGGATTCAAAGCACGCAGACTGCATACATTATACACATACATACCCGTCTACAGATGTTTAAAGTTGAATACAGTTATTGGGAGCAGCACCATAAGGTCAGAGGGGATTACAAAGTCCTTGATATGTTAATATCTTCTATGCAGGCTCTATATACTACAGCATCCATGATAGCATCATATGCTCTATGGATGAAAAGCAATTGTATTGCATTTCACAGGGTTTTTTCCTTTCCTTTTTCTTTCCATGGTTTCCGAATTACGAAACATGCAAAATAGCAATTGCACCAGCGCATCACCAACATAATTCGCCCTACCTAAGCATTACTGATAATGAAAAAAATAAAATAGAATATGAGCAGTGTATGCCAAACCACAGTGACATATTTAATTATAGATAACATAGATCAAATCTCGGCATGCAACTCAGATCCATCCCAAAAGAGACTAAGGTTGAGCTGCATCACTTTCATTCAATACATTCTGGGTTTGAATGAAAGACTCCATTTATCAATGAATTATTATGTTGGAGTCTCTCCTCTGTTTAGCTCTTCCAGATGTGTGAGTTCAGTTTCAAAAACCAGTGGTGGGGTTATCTTCATCCCTTTTTTAAAAGAATGGTCAATTGTGCTGCAGTCGAAATATGAGTGACCATTTCCACATTCTCAGGTAGCACTGTGCCCTTTAAAAATCCTACTAAGATAACCAGTGAGTCAAATGGCATATCACTGCCTCTAATTTTTAAAATTTCTGTCATCAGCTTCTAGGTAGCTCTAACTCTTTCCCTGGTTTAGGGACATGATTTTGGGATCCAAGCTGTTTCCCAATCCTTCGCCAGCATGACACTAACTGTGGGGTGTGTTACACCAGTACAGTCAATTACAACATGCTTCACTTTCTAGAGTGGACGGAGACAAGGGGATGTGTAACTTTCTGTCCCTGCTGTAAGTGATTCAGCAGATGAGTGAGACTCCATAAAAGCAGAGTCATGCAGCCGTTTTGTCTCAATTCGATTCAACCCTCAGTTAAGACTCATCCATTTTGCTGTCTACTGGCTCTCAGTTGGGCCCATCTTCCCAAAGGATGTAAGGCACGTTTTGTGTTTGTAACACACAACGTGTTGTAAAGCCTGCCTGTTAGAATGTGTACTGTGAACAACTTGTGAATCAACTGATTGTTATACTTTTAAAGACAGACTCGTGAGTCTTTATTGTATTTTAAGAGGGAGAAAAGGGGAGTCCAGGAATAATCCATATGGGGAAGCCAGATTGGATTAGTCCTCTTGTAATGATTCAAACGAATTTAATCAACCAGCTTCTGTGAATAGAGGGGATTTGCTCACTAGTGTGAGTGAAGGAAGGATAATACTTAACAAATATTTCCTTACCTATTATCCTAAACATCCCCACACAAACTGTCATTGACACCACTATCTAGCCCAGGGGTCTGCAACCTTTAAGACAAAAAGAGCCACTTGGACCCGTTTCCGAAGAAGAAAAAACTGGGAGCCGCAAAACTCATCATTATAAAAATAACTTTTTTGTCACTTTTTTAAATTATTTCTTTGTTTGACCCCTCAGAATTACTCCTCCTCATAGAAATAAACGTTAAATTAACAAGTTACCTTTTTTGTGTGTGTGTTCTTCACTCTCCTTCAAAACAGTGACCAGCGTACATGCCCCTTACAATGTAGCGGGCGGGCGGGAGGGAAGGTGACGTCGGGACGGTGCGTGACTAACACACGCACCGCCCCCATGCGACGTCACAGCCAGTACAGCGCCCGCCACAGTGGGGAGTGTCAGGGCGCACAATGTGCCTCCTCCCCTCGCTAGTATCCGCCCTGGAGCCATGGCAAAGGTGTAAAAGAGCCACATGTGGCTCCGGAGCCGCGGGTTGAAGACCCCTGATCTAGCCCTACAGACATTGAAGCTCCGGTGTCAGTTGAGCCAGAGTAGTTGATGTTTCTGTGGTGGTGAGGTGAGGAAATCCACAGCACTGTCTCCAATGTCAGAAAGGGAGTTCTGAAGGGAACCATGTTTGCTGGAATGCCCTCCATAGGATTGCAGATTCAGGGAACCAATCCAAGCTTGTGCTCTGGTGCATTTATCCAGTGTAAAAAATAATAATACAAAAAAGTACAGAGACTACATGAGAACGAACATGAATCACAAACCTTCCCTTTCAACAAAGCCTCCTTGTCTCCACCCCCAATATCTTCATGTCAAACCAAAACAATAACTCTCTTTCATCTTCATTTGTTGACAATGTGTTCTCATAGCATTAATTTCTCCCATGGTGTTTAAATAAGTTATGCATGTTCTCTGGTGTTCAAAAGCTAAGTAAACTGTGTGAACAAAACTGGTGGTGGGGCTGAGTGCCAGATCCATTCACTTTTCTGTAAAAAGAACAAGCTATGAAAGTAACAGAAGAAAAGGGAGCATTATACGCATGCATAGAGATTTCCTTTTTCTTTTTCTACAGGATCCTACAGTTGCAATAAACCTGGGGTGGACTAGATGATGCTTCTCCATGATCTGGACCATATATATATATATATATTGAGGGCCTCCAGAAGCCCATGCAAATCCATAATATTTGGATGTGGCCCAAGTCAGGGGTCACCAACCTGGTGCCCTTAGGTGACAGCATGCCCACCATTACGTCCTATGCAAGGTGCGGCTCAGATCAACATGTACCAGAATTTGCAAAGATTGCTCAAACATCCATACATATACATTTCACAGCAGGATGCACACACCACAAAATACAAGTGGGTCTGCACTGTGAGCACTACAAATCCCATAGTGAAGCACATCCTAAGTTTGAAAAATGGTGCATATGTACCCACACAATTTTGACATGTCCTCACTGGGAATACCTGGCTCTCTGGGAATTTTTTTGGGCAATCCTTCCTGCTCTTTTATCCAAACCAACTTCAGAAGAACAAGTCCCTGTTCAGTCCCTGGGCTACGGGATTCATTTAAATCCCTAGCTTCACATCTCTGTGCCTCCGGTCCTCAACTGCTTCCTGGCAAACACCTGCCTTGACATCGCAGGTGCACAATCACAGGCTTGATGACCCCTTGTCTATGGGCCTCGGCATTGGCAGACAGAGGCTAGGACAGAACTGCATTTTTCTCTGAGATAAAGGCTAAAGTGATCTAGTTGACAGTTGCCACTACCTCGGAGAGCAATGCAGAAAGACTCCAAAAGCCACTGCCTCCTCATTTGGCTGAGAGCAGAACCAGTGAGTGTGAAACAATACCAGCTTTCACCTTACGCTACAGTTAGCAGTAACCAGTCCAGCCAGCTGGCAGTTCTCCCCTTCCAGCCAACCTGCTTTTGTTATTAGTCAGCCCCTGGCTAGAGAGACATCTGGACATTATTACCCAGCCAAGCATGGACCACCAGCCCATTTACATAATACAAGATCAGATTTTGTGTACCAGCTTAACGGCGCCTTTTGGATTGCTGTAGCTTTTTTCAGGGGACAGAATAAGCCACCATTGTGAACCTAAGTTATGGGGTGTCTTAATGCATCCCTTGAAGGCTATTAATTTTATAGTTATTAGCTCCATAAAGGAAATATTATATGTTCTGCATGGCGATGCACTGCTTTGACTCCATGAAGAAATTAGGAATGGAGGAAGGTTTTTTTTTTAATAAAATAAAATAAAAATAAAATAAATACCTTCCCAAAAACCCACCATGTTATTCCTGACATTTTTGTTTCCCTGTCATTAAGCTTTACTCTTTTCAGTTCCTCTTCATACGTGTTTATTTGTCACATTTTTTTAGCAACCTTTCAGCAATATGTTCTCATGGCAGCTTTCAATTAAAAGAAGAAAAAACCAGCAACAAACCTAACAACTGAAGGAATAAAAAACACAAGGGGAAACCTCCATCCCAGCAACATCCACCAATAAAAAAAGAACAGTCAAACTATAAAACAACAATTAAAACAAACTGTATGGGAGCTGTGTAACATACAAAGTCTTTGCTTGGCAACAAAAGAAGTCAAAGTAGAGACCAGGAAAGCATTACTGTGGAGGGCATTCCAAACATAGGGCAACAGACATATGCACACACAATTATGTTTTGGAAAGCGGTTTGTCCATCTGTTCTCCATGGGTTTGGCCATCATTCGAGATATCATCACCAAACTTGGCAGAAGGTGTTGCTGAGCTGAGGGCACAGGTTACTGTCAATGTTTGGATGCTGACCGCCATTTTGAATCAAGATGGCAGACTCAGCAGTGACTTTGGTGTGACATTTTTGGCATAGGTTTGGGTGCCTCTTCAGACACAGTTGCCAAATTTGGCGTGAGAGCTCATAGATGTTTGGGTGCTGGGTGTCATTTTGATTCAAAATGGGAGATAGTGGACTAAAACATGACTTTTACCTCTCTTTGGCCATTTTATTTAGCATAGGTTTGGCGACCTGTTGAGATATTGTTGCCAAACTCTGCATGAAGGTTCCCTCGGTGGGGGGAGGAGATCACCTTCACTGATGTTTGCATGCTGGGTGCCATCTTGAATCAAGATGGCAGATAAAAACATGACTTTGGCATGACTTCCCCTGATTTTTGGCATGATGGGTCCAAACTCGACAACTGCACTATCCATTATTATTATTTATTTCACATATTCCTGGACAGCACAGAGCGCTCCCTATTGGGGTGTGTGTGTGTGTGTGTGATGGAATTAAAGGCAGCTTACAGATAAAGACAAGAGTTACTAAAATCATACAAAAAACAATATTTTTTTTAAAAATATCATGTAAACATTAATAGAAACAAAACTATATACATATATAAAATCTGCTTAAAACATACAAATGGTTATCTCTGGTTATCTCCCACTTAGACTACTGCAATGCGCTCTATGTGGGGCTACCTTTGAAGGTGACCCAGAAACTACAACTAATCCAGAATGTGGCAGCTAGACCGCATAACACCGGTCTTGAAAGACCTATATTAGCTCCCAGTAAGTTTCCGAGCACAATTCAAAGTGTTGGTGCTGACATTTAAAGTCCTAAATGGCCTTGGTCCAGTATATCTGAAGGAGCGTCTCTACCCCCATCGTTCTGCCCGGACGCTGAGGTCCAGCGCCGAGGGCCTTCCGGTGGTTCCCTCACTGCGAGAAGCCAAGTTACAGGGAACCAGGCAGAGGGCCTTCTCAGTAGTGGCGCCCACCCTGTGGAACACCCTCCCACCAGATGTCAAAGAGAACAACAACTACCAGGCTTTTAGAAGACATCCCTGTTTAGGGAAGCTTTTAATGTTTGATGCATTACTGTATTTTAATATTTTGTTGGAAGCCACCCAGAGTGGCTGGGGAAGCCCAGTCAGATGGGCAGGGTATAAATATTTATATAAATATTTATATAAATATTAATAATAATTACGATTAAAAAGCACAGCACCAGCCCTTTCATGAAAAGCAATCAGTTCCCAAAAGCCTGTTGGAAAAAGTAGTTTTTTACTTGCTGGTGGAAGGACAAAAAAGAGGGAGCCACTCTAGCTTCTCCAGGGAGAGAGTTCCAAAGTCTGGGAACAGCCACTAGGAAGGCCCTGTCCTGCATCTCCACCCAGTGTGAGGGTGAGGGTGTCGGGACCGAGAAAAAGAGCCCCTCTGAAGATGTCAAAATCCACGTTTGTATGAGGGAAAGCCATTCTAATTCCGAGTGGGATGGTGTTGCGGTCAGACCACGTGGCCTCCACACACAGCGAGCGCTGGGGAAGCCCAGTGTCATGGCCCCTGGCCAGCCAATCCGGTTGGCCGGGAGCGTGGCTTACTACTTTTAAACCACAGTACGGCAAGGGGGATCTCCTTCTTGTTCCGGTTTCTGTGGATCTCCTGCCCTCCCACCCGCTTTTCATGCATTCATCATATTAGCCTTGCTATGGACCTCAGTTGGTCACCTGTTGAAGGGGCCTGGTAGGAATTATTTCCACCTGGCACATTGGCACTGGACATTTGGTTTTCCGCCTACCTCATAGCAATCGTCACAACTTTGTAAGGTTTGGCAGTTAGGCATTGGTAAAACCTTGTTCGGGGGAGGGGTGGTGTGGCCATCACCGGCCCCTCCATACTAAAGGGTATTCTGTTAAAGGAATCGGAGGGGCATGGTCTCTGTCCGAAACGCATATGGGGGCTAGGGCCATGGCATGACCCCTATCGGTGACTCTGGGGGAGATCCTAGTTGATGTGCATCAGCAGGGCTCTCCCTACTGGTGGTTAACCCTTGTGGGACTTCCTGCAGGCAGGCAGGAGTCAGATATAGTCGGTTCAATTCCAGTGCCTAAGCCAATGCTGCTCACATTCTGTAACTAATAAAAGTTGTGGCCTGAATTTTGCCCATTAACCTAAATATGGTATCCACGTGTTATTATTCAACATAAAAGAGGGGGAGGGGCGGTGCAGGGTCTTGACACGCAATATGGTCTTTCAGATAGCTTTGACTTAAGCCATGTACAGCTTTCTAGGTCATAACCAGCACTTTGAATTATGCCAGGAAACAGACTGGTAATCAGTGGAGCAGTTCTAATAAGGGAGTCATAAGAGACATTATCACAGTTCAAGAACACATCCCAAGCATGCCAAAATATGCTCAAGAAGGCCACAGAGCAGGACTGGAGAGGACTATGGGTTGAGGAAAAGGGGTCTGGGTTAGCATCTTTTGGGCCAGGCCAAGAGAGTCATATTCAGCCCACGAAACTGAGGTCACCAGACCCTGCTCCAAGTTCATGGTGGTGTTCAGGACAGGGCATGTACACATTCCCACCCCCAAACTGCCAGTGCTGGATTCATTTCTAAACCAGAATGGACTCCTTCATTACAGAGGAACTCAGTTTCCTGCAATACTTCAGACAATGGCTGAGAAGGTACTGGATTTGCTGTTTTAGAAAAGTTTCCTGTTTGTAGATACTCCAGGGTAACTACTCAGGAGCACATCCACAAACCATGCAGAGAGAAGAAATGCGGAGAATTCAATTTAACTTAGCCTGACAACAACAAAAATCACCTTTGCTTGCTAGCTATTTTTTAAAATAATAATAATGCTAGTGGAGAAACAGAGTGATGTATGAATTCTATTCTACATGTACAAGACATTCAGCTGCCATTGGCAACTGTAAAGGTAACAAACAAGATTCTTTTTATCTTATGTATGTATGTTTATATCTTTTTTTAGCAAATAGGGTGAGATTTCATTTGGCATTGTCATGCAGAAGAAATGAAAGGTTTGTGGACCGAAAGCAGAACACACACACACACACACACACAAACACACACACACACTTGTTTGCTTAAATAATTACTGTGTTTGCATTTAGGTCACTGCCGAATTTGCCAGAACTGAAGCATCAGCAACCCTGAAAATCTGCAGCAACAGTAGACGAAACTACCATGTCCAATGATCCTCTTTATTTCAGACCTTGATTTGCTTCTGCCTATTGATGTTAAGCTGTTCTCTTTGTCAGGGTGTCATCCCCTCTATTTCCTAGCATGTTCCCGTCCCCCTGTTGAAAAGCTATAATGGCTACCTATCAGCCATATTTACAAATAGTTGTAAGCTCCGTGGTGAATTTAATCAAAGGCAGCTTCGCATCGCGTCCTATTAGCATCAAAACACAAATTGCTATTCATGAACGATTTGTGTCAAAGTGCTCCGAAAAACTGGCATTTTTAGCTGCGAGATGCTCTCCTGAGCACAGCGCTTCAGCAAGGGCATTAAATTAATGTGTTTGCATAAAATGCGTTTGCTAATTGACAAAGAAATGGGAATTGGGCATCTGACTTCTACTTTAAAGATAATGAACAGCATTGGGAAGGAATATATGTACAGGTAGACAAGATCACCTCTTTGCTCCTAAAAAAAAAAAAGTATCTTAATTTCGGAAGCAAACAGGAACCAATACTAACAGGCGGCTTGAAGTGCCAGATCAAACTGTTTGATCATCGGCACTTCCAAAGGCAAACAGAGGCTGTGGCACATTTGTGACCTTTATCAAAACAGGCGGCACACAATCAAGAATGCTATGTTTGCTTAGGAACTCATTAGATAAAATTACCTCCCCATTTACAGAACAGTATACAATTGCAGGGTGGTTTTTATTTTCTATTTTCTGTTAATCAGCTAGTTAAGCAAGAAATTCATTACTTTCTGGGAGGGGTGGTTTCAGTTAACAGGAGGGCTGCATAGAACAGTTCGCATTAGAGTCAATTAGTAAGAAAAATTGTCAATTTTGGCAAGCACGCAGGATTCGTTGGTTGACAGACGGGGAAAAGACTGAGTGAGAGACTAACACAGACATCTCATAATGACCAAAAAAAGGGGAAAGAAGGAAGGGAAGGAAAGAAGGCGGGTGATAAGATATTTGCAGAATGTTCAGTGCAATTGCACTTTGCAAATCTGGTGTGCTATAAGGGGGTGTTTATGAAAGTCAGAGGTGGCCAGGTTTTTTTGCTCTTAGAGGACATTTGCTTTTGCAAATAAGAGTTTGGAGACCAGAAGTACATAACTTGTTTCAGGTTCTGTAATAATGTTGGGCTCATCCAGCACAATGGTCTTCCACTGGCCTCCAGGCTGCAACATGGAGGCCATACTCATGTTTTCACATTTGTCTTATATGTAATAGTGCTAATAATGCACATTATTAATCATCAAATGGCAATTCGCAGAAATATGCATCTTATTAAAAAAAGGGCTCTTGCCTTTCTCCTGCCACATGGCAGCACTCATAGGAGCTGTTAAAATGAGTGCCTCGTCAGATTAATATGTCTTAGTCTGGATATGCACGCCGTGTTCCTTTGGCTTGGTCAGCCTAAGAATGCTGCCTTCAGAATGGCAGCAACAGCTTTGCTGTGACCCATCTGATGTGAACTCGCAACCCAATGGTGGGTCCCAACCTGCTGGTTGAAGATCTATGATCTAGCAGGGGTTTGCTGGTTATGGAGCATCAGTGAAACAGCAGCATTAGATACAAAATCCAATGAGAAGTAGGGATTGTAACATAAGATCAGCCCAGCTTGATCAGCCGAACAGCCCATCGAGTCCAGCACGTTGTTCTCACAGTGGCCTATGGGAACCCCACAAGCAGAACCTGAGTGCAGCAGTGGTCTCCCCACCTGCACTGCCACCTGCATCAGATGGACAGGTGTAATAATGTGGTCCTCTCCATCAGCATGTCTGAGGACTGCTTCCTCTTAGTTTCTTCTCTGGCACAACTGCCTCCATCAGTGATCATTTCTCCTGCAGACATGCATTCATAAAAGGCATAAGCTCTTCTGCTATGGCTATGGCACCACCACTACGTAGTGGTTTGAGGTCCAGCGCCGAGGGCCTTCTGGAGGTTCCCTCACTGCGAGAAGTAAGGTTACAGGGAACCAGGCAGAGATCCTTCTCAGTAGCGGTACCTGCACTGTGGAACACCGTTCCATCAGATGTCAAGGAAATACAGTGGTACCTCGGGTTAAGTACTTAATTCGTTCTGGAGGTCCGTACTTAACCTGAAACTGTTCTTAACCTGAAGCACCACTTTAGCTAGGGGGACCTCCTGCTGCTGCCGTGCCGCCGGAGCACAATTTCTGTTCTCATCCTGAAGCAAAGTTCTTAACCTGAAGCACTATTTCTGGGTTAGCGGAGTCTGTAACATGTAGCGTATGTAACCTGAAGCGTATGTAACCTGAGGTACCACTGTAAACAACTATCTGACTTTTAGAAGACATGTGAAGGCAGCCCTGTTTAGAGACGTTTTTAATATTTAATATTTCATCATGTTTTTATTATTCTGTTGGAAGCCACCCAGAGTGGCTGGGGAAACCCAGCCAGATATTTTTTTGGGGGGGATATTATTATTATTGTTGTTGTTATTATTATTATTATTATTATTATTATTATTATTATTATTATTATTAGGTATAGGAAAGGTTGAATGGTCTTCAAGTCTATTCCTTAGGCTTCTGCTGCAATTTGCTTGAAGGCTGCAATCCTTTCTCATTCACTCCTTTATAATTGCTTTTTAAATGTTTTTGAAAGAGATGTTATTGCAGTGCATTGCTTTCATTTCTTCTGCACAGTGCAAAACCACCTGCATTGCATATCTTGAGCCCCATTCAACTCCAGTAATCTCTGGTTATAGCACTACAGAGAGCAAAGGGTGGGGAAGACCCCTCCCCTCCCCTCCTGGAAGTTTGTGGCTGCCCATCAAGGAAAACATTACTGAGATAGAGACATCAACCACCTGCCTCCATCTAAAGCAGCTTCGAAAGGGTGCTGTAAACATAAAGCACACAATCAAAGCAAAATTAAGCATGCATAAGTACCATTAATTTAAGTGAGTGAATAGAGCACATAGTTAAATCTCTCTTATTGCAAGTAATATGATTTAATGGTGCTTAACTTTGGCTGGATCACACCCAAAAATACAGTTCTAAGTCTAGCTGTGTTGCAGGAAAAAACAACAACTCAATAGTATCTTAGAGATTAACTAATTTGTTGTAGCATGGGCTCTTGTAGGCAAGAGTTTTACTTCATAAAATGAATGGAAAGTGAAAATATAGGCACCCAGAAGTCCAGAGGTGGCATCCTGATCCATGATGTTGTCTACCACCATGGCTAGGTGATGGCCCAAGCAAGAGGAGGTCATAAATCCCAAGGGTTCCAAGCAGATGGCAAGGCAAGATCAGCACCTTGGAGAGGGATCTAGATATACATTTCAGAACCACACTTGGTGATCGTAGAGCTGAGGAGGAACATGCAAGTTGCCTCAACCATGTCTTGGGGCACCTGGCAGATTTTTACACCCTAGGCTTGGGATTCATGAAATCCAGGGCCCATTTCCTGAATTCTGCATCAGGGCATTTAAAGGACTGGTGTCTTTTTCTGCAGCCATTCGCTTCCACTAGGCCCTGAGTTTTCAGTCCGGGGAGATACCACCACAAGGCTCCCCTGATCCTCAAAGGAACCTGTGGACCTCTGCTATCAGAGTCTGGGGGGGGGCAAAGGAGTCTCCTTGGGATTAAAGAGGAAAGCTGTGGTCTCTGGTGTCTGCTGCTGCATATAGGACAGACCAGAAAGAGGAGGCATGTCCTCCTAGGGGCTGCCATTGGAAATGAAAGACCCTGCCTCCAAGGAATCCTGTACTGTTATGCTAGTGAAATGAGCAATAAAGAATCATGATTAAAATAACAAAACATGTTTAAAACATAGCCTTTTCTCTTTGGGCCATTTGCTATAGTTGAATGTCCTGGTAATATCTGGGGACTTTACAATTGCTCTGAGCTTAGATTGCTGTTAGCAGGGCATGAAGTGAATGATATGAGCCGTCAAGACAATGTCGAAAAAGGACTCAGTCTGAATCATGTAGTAAAAGTTTCCAAATGTCAAAAGTATTTCTTAAATTAAAAAAAAACCCTAGAATTGCACTTTTTTTGTTTTTGTTCCTAACATTGTCGCTCACTGTGTTGGCAGTCATGAAACACATTGTCAAACGTCTCCTAAGATGAAATTTAGAGACCTTCATATTTACCATCTAATTGCAAAGGTTCATCTGAAAACTAGATTTCTCCCATGTCAGTTAACCTGAAACAGGAATGCATATGGTGAAGGGGGCAGCAAGCAATAAGAGCATCTGTTCCAAGCACACCTAGAGAAAGTGTGCAAAATGGAAAGCAACGTTTATACAATTGCCTGAAAGTTATTTGGGAGGAGGCTCTCAGTAGCACAAGTGAAAGCATCTTTCCAATGTCATTTGGGTTTGTCAGAAACTTCATGTCAGATGGGATGAGCCTGGGATATAGGGCTTGCTTTTTTATGTCAATGTCTTACATTCTGGAAGAGTTGCTATTGCCATGAGAAATAACCTAATGGAGATTCACCAAATGACCTGCTTATTGAGCATTCATCCTGATTTAATTGCATAAAGCTTCTATTGTGGTTAGACTATGCCCACATACACAGCATACATTCAAAGAACTGTTATCCCAGTTTAACAGCCATGGCTACCTTCAAATAATATTGAGAACTGTAGTTTGCTAAGGGTGTAACCCCTGTTTGTCTCCCAGAGCTACAATTCCCAGAGTGGTTTAACATTCAATTCATCTAGCAATTTTCACTCCGTAAAGCAAACAGGAATCTCCTAATAACTCTCAGCACCAGTAATACAGGAATACAGTTCCAATAATTTTTTGGGAGAAGCCAGGATTGCTAAAATGGTATAATCCTGCTTTAAATATCTGACCCAAACGTGGCCTATGTCCAGTTGTTCTTGAGCATTTGTTCTGATTTGTTTATGACAAAGAACATTCATTTGGATTAGTCTTCCCTATATCATTCATTCATCCCACATTTTTCAAAGCATTTCCATTTTCCAAACCACAAAAAGCGTTGTTGTTTTTCTCCTTGGTGCTCAGGTGGCAGAGAGCTTTCATTTCCATTGTGCAAACCTAATGCTTTGGTATGCGCTTGAATTCCTCCTGCAAAATATTGACAGTCTGGAGGCACCCATTGTCAGCTTCTCCCAACTGACCCAACATTACCAAAGCAGTGTCACAGCAGCGCTGCTAAGCAAGCATCTGCCAGAAGAGGCCCTCAATATGTTCTAGCAGTGATGAAAGACCTCTTTATGGAGCAACTCTTTTGGCTGTTGCACCACACCTTGAGCAGGATGAAGAAGTTCTGCACAATCAAAGAGCAGCAAGCAAGTAAGTTCGAGACCCATTCAAATTAACTGACCTAAATTAGTTATATTCCTTAATTTCAATAGGGTCTATTCTTAGCACAACTAAAGTGGTTGTATGCAAACCAAAAATAGCATCTACAGACATTGGTTCTATGCTCTCCAGTCGACAAAAAAGGGAAATGTGACTGACGGGAACAGAGGAAGTTGCCTTATATTAAGTCAGACCAACGGTTCATCTAGCTCACTGTTGTGTAAACTAACTCCAGGGTTTCAGGTAGGGAATCCTCCTGGTCCTACCTGGGGATGATGGGGATTGAACCTGGGAGCTTCTGCATGCAAGGCTATTGCTCTACCATTGATATAAACTATGGAACTTACTCCCACAGGAGGCAGTGATGATGGCCAACTTGAGAACTGAAAAATTCAGAGAGGGTAAGGCTCCCAATGGCTACTGGCCTGTTAAGATATTCCACTCCACCTTAAGAGGAACAGGCTGTTGTGTGTCACATGCCTGTTTACACTCCAGCACAGCTTGCTGGGAACTTCCGTTTTGTGTATAGCTTTTGCTTATGCTGCTTGCTTGCACATGAAAGGGAGAAAACATGTTTTCCCCTTTGTCTGAATAAACTGCTTGTAAATATGCTTCACACAGTCTCTATCTGCCCTTCTGTTGCAAAGAATTTTTTACTCTGCTGGCTTGCGTGCTCAACTTCTGAAGCTCGAGTCTCAGTTACATGCTGATCCAAGGACTGGAGATCGCCTGCCAACCGGTCGGTGGGCTGGAGCCAGCTGGGGGCTGCCAAATGCCCCTGATTCCTTGGAAGCATCCCAACATGGCCATGATGGCTATGCTCTGCCTCTGTGGTTGGAGGCAGTACAGTGGTACCTCGGGTTACATATGCTTCAGCTTACAGACTCTGCTAACCCAGAAATAGTACCTCGGGTTAAGAACTTTGCTTCAGGATAAGAACAGAAATCGCATGACGGCGGTGCAGCAGCAGCGGGAGGCCCCATTAGCTAAAGTGGTGCTTCAGGTTAAGAACAGTTTCAGGTTAAGAACGGACCTCCGGAATGAATTAAGTACCATATTTTTCGCCCCATAGGACACACTTTTTCCCCTCCAAAAATGATGGGGAAATGTGTGTGCGTCCTATGGGGCGAATGCAGGCTTTCGCTGAAGACTGGAGAGCGAGAGGGGTCGGTGCGCACCGACCCCTCTCGCTCTCCAGGCTTCAGGAAGCTCTGCGCAACCCTTGGAGCCGGTCTCCCGAGGGTTGCGCAGAGCTGCCTGCAGTCCCGGGATCAGCGCAGCTCTGCGCAGCCACCGGGAGCGGGGCGCTAAGTCCTGCCCCGCTCCGGGTGGCTGCACAGAGCTGCCTGCCGTCCCGGGATCAGCGCAGCTCTGCGCGGCCACCGGGAGTGGGGCGCTAAGTCCCGCCCCGCTCCGGATGGCGGCGCAGAGCTGCCTGCAGTCCCGGGATCAGCGCACTTCTCCCCATCGCCAGCCCCACAAGCTCGGGGGACAGTGGGGAGGCAGAGCGTGCCTTCCCACTGTTCCCTGACCTGGTTCTTCCAGCCCCGCATCTGGGGGGGAAAATAATTTTTTTCTTTATTTCCCCCCAAAAAAACTAGGTACGTCCTATGGGCTGGAGCGTCCTATGGGGCGCAAAATACGGTACGTAACCAGGTGTACCACCGTAAAGCTTCCAAATACCAGTTGATGGAAACCACAGGAGGTGAGAATGCTCTTGTGTTGGGTCCTTCTTGCAGGCTTCCTAGGGGTTTCTGGTTGGTCTTTGTGAGAACAGGATGGGCCCCTGGCCTGATTCAACAGCACTCTTTTTACAGCCCAGTGCTTTAAAAACAACACCCCACAATGTTTCAAGTTGTGTTCCTTACTATAAATCTCTTCTCAAGGTTACTCTTAAAACTCCTGTTTCTGGAAACTTGCTTACATAGAATCTCATATATTTTAACCATGAGGAATCATCACAGCGGTGATTGTGTGTGTTGTGTGTTGGTGTTCTTTATGGAGCTTTTGTTTACATCAACTTTTTGATGCGGCATAATGTGACATTGGCAGGTGGAAATAAGAAACGGGGAAACTGGAGGTCAAAGGGCTGCGATCAGGCAGGGTAAGAAACATACATCATGAGCAGGCGTACCTGGGTCTCTGTGTTTGTTTTCTTTTGTTCAAGAGAAGTGATTTATTAGTGCATGGGTGGCTCGGTTTTATGAAAGACAGGCAGCAAACAAATTTCACCTTGGGGTGAGATTTTAATACATTTCAGGACCTTGACAAGATTAGCATATTATCTCTTCAATGCCTTATACCTTGAGCAAATGAGAGCTCTGTCAAAGTGAACATATTTGTGTGCTAACAGATCTATTTATGAGTATGGCTTGCCTGGGTGATGTGGCAGAAAGTACCTCACATATAACAAGATGGATGTCTTAGCCTGGCCTCAGTTGTTTATGCTCTGATGCCCTCCCATCTGGATCACTGTACTGTGCTGTAAATGGGGCTGCCCTTGAGGATAGACCGGAGGCTGTAGCTGGTGCAGAATGTGGCTGCTAGGTTGGTACATGGGATAGCATGATGGGACCATGTGACATCAGACCTGAAAGCACTCTGCTGGCTACCAGTGAGCGACTAGGCCCAATTAAAGGTGTTAATACTACCATATAGCGCCCTCTTTGGCCTGGTGAGGTTGTCTCACTCATCATTGACTTTCAAAAGGAATTTTTGGCTTCATGGGCAAAAGTGTACCTTCATGAGACAACTCTGATTGGTGGGTGGGACAACCTACCTATCAATTGTATGGTAGCATCATGACATCAGCTGACCCACCCACCTGTCAAAATCCATTACACAGTGGTTGTTTGGGTTGACGTTTGATTCCACAGTGGTTCCCAAGTGATCAACAGTCAACCAGCTGTTGGGAACTGGAGGATCAGCCCTCTATCAGCTGCAGAAGAGCCCAAGCCCACCTTCCCTTGCCAACGCACCCTTTAAGACTCCTGATTACAAAATCAGCCATGTTTTTACCTGCCCCACATCTGATGTAGGGTCTCACGGGCCAAATTTGCACCCCTGCTGGACCACATCTGTTCCTTGACCTGGATGTTCCCTTCCCCAGCATAGGACACATGGTGGTTGCATGACAAAGATGTAAACAATAACTCCTCAACAACCTATCTAGTATTTGTGGTGTTGATCATCTAACTTTCATTAAGCCAGCAAATACACGCTTCCTAAGTTATCCACAAGGAAAGCCCTTATAAGCCATGCCCAGCAAAAAGAGAAATAAAAAGGCTTCCCCTTTTCCCTGGGAATGCAATTTCATTCAAGTGTATCTTTCATAAATGCTGACATGAGCTAGAAGGCCAAATTATTCATTTCATAAACAAGGTTTTCGCTCTCTCCCCATTTCTTCCTTTTGCAGAATATACCCACAGGCGCCATCAACACATTCAACTGTAAAAATAGCCAGTTGGATGAGAACAGTGTGAAAAAACTTTTATCTTAAGTATTTACTGTTATTCCAGAATATCACTCCACTTTCGGGCAGGGAGGGGGGGAAGGCGGTAATTCAGCACTCTGGTGGTAAATCTGTGACCTCATTTGCATTTTCTAATTGAATTGCTATCAGGTTTCTTGCAAGAGTGAACAACCAAAAAGAGAAAATGGGGGGGGGGGACCACCCTGAAAAGTTCTTACAGTTTCATAACACCACTTGGATTAGCGGGGGGGGGGAGCTTACTTTATGGGTCTGTTTAGCATGAAAAATATTGTTAGTTCATGGAATGCCATAGACTTTGCCATTGAACAGACAGCCTCAAGAAGCTGGGATTTCTCCTACATCAGCTGCCATTTGAAGTGACCCACAATGTCTTGGAATGTTGCTACATCAGGCATTGTAGAGAATTTTCAATGACAGACAATGCTCAGATCTAAACCCCATCACAGGGAGCCAGGATTAATGTCAACAGGGGTTCCTACTGAGCTGCTTGTGCCCAGGCTTCTCCCCACAGATATTGCTGCCATTCTGCTTAAAAAATATCCTGAAATGTTTGCCGGGCAGAGGGATGAAAATACCACGCTTTGTTTCAAGGGGGTGACCGGGACCCAGCTTATCATTGGACAAGACGACAGAGTCCAATTAAAGAGCAAGAAATGGTGAATTATTTAGCTTATCATCAATTTATCATCACCACCATATGAATTTTCTGCCTTAAGCACCAACATGTTTTGGTCCATCTCTGTAAGTGGAAAAGGTTACTTGGCAACTAATAAACAACTGCATCTCCTTTAGGCAATGTGAAGCAAAGCAAATAACACCACATGCACGGTCACTTATCTCTGGATTTACAAAATTTATATAGGCTGCCCCTGGTCAGGTCACTTTTCTGGGTATTGCCATTTTTATATTGTAGAGCATGCCACTAAGGCAGGCATAGGCAAGCTCAGCCCTCCAGATGTTCTGGGACTACAACTCCCATCATCCCTAGCTAACAGGACCAGTGGTCAGGGATGATGGGAATTGTAGTCCCAAAAACATCTGGAGGGCCGAGTTTGCCTATGACTGCACTAAGGCATGAGTAGAGAACCTGTGGAGAATCTGTGCCACCCCCATTACTCTGAGCCAGTATGACCTATAAGGGGTGATGGAAGTTGTCGTCTAATCACATCTAGGGGGCCACAAGTTCTCCACTATGATCATGCAGCTCTGGAATAGACTGGCACTGGGAAAATGTGGGCTCAGTCTCAAACAAGGTGCTGTAGGTTGTAGGTCAGAGAAGTCCTAGTGAGATTAATGAACCTAAGTTTAGGTAAAAGGTAAAGGTACCCCTGACCATTAGGTCCAGTCGTGACCGACTCTGGGGTTGCGGCGCTCGTCTCGCTCTATGGGCCGAGGGAGCCGGCGTTTGTCCGCAGACAGCTTCCGTGTCATGTGGCCAGCATGACTAAGCCGCTTCTGGCGAACCAGAGCAGTGCACGGAAATGCCGTATACCTTCCCACCGGAGCGGTACCTATTTATCTACTTGCACTTTGACGTGCTTTCAAACTGCTAGGTTGGCAGGAGCAGGAACTGAGCAACGGGAGCTCACCCCGTCGCGGGGATTCAAACCGCCGACCTTCTGATCAGGAAGTCCTAGGCTCTGTGGTTTAAGCCACAGCGCCACCCGCGTCTCTTGAACCTAAGTTTAGCATGTTCATTAATTTTCAGCAGGTTTACTCTGATTAGGGCTAGCATTAATGAGCTGGAGGATCAAGGCCACTGACTAGACAGAAGTTGAACCCTGAGAAGACCTAGAATTGCTATTTTATTATCAACCTTGCTGGAAGTTGCAAGTGGGCAAAGAGTGCTGTTGCTTTCATGCCCAGCTTGCAGGCTGGCCACTGTGGATGGTGGATTAGATGGGTCTGATCCAACAGGTTTATGTTACATCCTTACTATGTTCTGATTATTGAAGAAGGTTTTGCTTAATGAAGTGTGTGTGTGTGTGTGTGTGTGCGCGCGTGCTATTTGCATGCCTATTACGACATCCAATCCCCCACTAACATCATGGAGAACTACAGTCTAGCTGTAGATTCACCATATGAAGAATTCTTTGTCTACTCTTGTCCTCAGAGAAACATGTGAGAGGAGACCCAGCATGTAACAAAAAGCATATTTTAATTACTGCAAAAAACAACAACACAACAACTCTGTGCATAACCTTCAGTGGCTGCTAAGCGTGTGCATGTTTGTTTTAATTCTATTGGATTTCTGAAAAACAACATACCAGATCAATTTCCCTGAACAGCCACGTCAGGGTCAGTGCTTCAAAAGCACTGGGATTTTGACTTGATAATGTTTAGTTTCAGTGCTGTTTGATATCCTTCAAATAATCCCATGAACCTGTTTCATTTCTTTTGCAAACAAAACTCTTGTTTTGTTCATAAAAGCAAAGCAGGAAGCTTTAAATGAAGCAGAAGCTCAGCCTCCCACTATGATGACACACAATAATACAGTCTGTGACCTTGTCATTAGTCTTGTTTTCCACTGTTTTTTCACCCTCCAACTATACACTAATAAGGCTTTTAAGAAAAGAATGATGTGAATTTTAAAAAGCCAGAGTTCTCTCTGTCTTGAACCAGAGTTCAGCTTGTATTAATATTCTACAAATTTCCAATCAAATATTTTGCTAAAGTTGAAATGCACTGCAGCTTCTATTCTCTTCGCCGGGGAGAAATTTTACGTAGCTCACTCGAGACGACAGTGTGATCTGTAATACTGAAACGAAATGTGATCATATTTGCAGAGTATAGGGCACTCCGGCTCAATTGCAAAAAGCATTAAAACAGTGTTGCTCTATGAAGGACTCAGTTTCACATAGAATCATAGAATCGTAGAGTTGGAAGGGACCCGGAAATTCATCTACTCCAAACCACTGCAATTCAGGAATATGCCGCTGTCTCATACGGGGATCAAACCTGCAACCTTGCCATTATTAGCACCATCAGCCAGTGTGGTGTAGTGGTTAAGAGCGGTAGACTTGTAATCTGGTGAACAGGGTTCGCATTCCCGCTCCTCCACATGCAGCTGCTGGGTGACCTTGGGCCAGTCACACTTCTCTGAAGTCTCTCAGCCTCACTCACCTCACAGAGTGTTTATTGTGGGTGAAGAAGAGTTTGGATTTGGATTTGATATCCCGCTTTATCACTACCCTAAGGAGTCTCAAAGTGGCTAACATTCTCCTTTCCCTTCCTCCCCCATAACAAACGCTCCGTTAGGTGAGTGAGGCTGAGAGACTTCTTCAAAGACGTGTGACTAGCCCAAGGTCACCCAGCAGCTGCATGTGGAGGAGCAGGGAATCAAACCCGGTTCACCAGATTACGAGTCCACTGCTCTTAACCACTACACCACACTGGCTTCCTCGGTGAGGAAGGGAAAGGAGATTGTTAGCCGCTTTGAGACTCCTTACGGTATTGATAAAGCAGGATATCAAATCCAAACTCTTCTTCTTCTTCATGCTCTAATCAACTGAGCTATCCAGGCACAAAAATTATCCCTTCTTCACTCCCTTCTTCACTATCCCACTCGAAGGACATTGTTCCCCATCACCCTCAGACCCAGGGGGTGGCTCACCTCTAGCTACTTGGCCACACAAGAATTGCAGACTGCTCACCAAGGATGGCATGATCACTGGAAAAGAAGGCCTTCCCAAACTCCAGATAACATCTCCAAAAGCTCAGCCAGCAGTTCTTATTGGGAGCTGTTCAGGGTTCTGATTTGCCTTGCACTGCCCTGAGCTGACCTGAAGCAGCTTTGGGTATGCATATATGGGTATGTTTAGTGGGAATCTCTTTTCTTGTAACTTGAAGGCATTGGTCCAAGACCTACCTTCCAGAAAAGGATTGACAGATCAATGTTCTGTCTCTGACTGAAGACATTTAGGGTGGTAGAGTCACCAGGTATCTGATGAACATCTCTTACCATTAAGCAGTTTAAAATAAAACCTACAGGAGGAGGAGGAGGAGTTTGAATTTGATAGCTTGCTTTATCACTACCCGAAGGAGTCTCAAAGCGGCTAACATTCTCCTTTCCCTTCCTCCCCCCAAACAAACACTCTGTGAGGTGAGTGAGGCTGAGAGACTTTAAAGAAGTGTGACTGGCCCAAGGTCACCCAGCAGCTGCATGTGGAGGAGCGGGGAAGCCAACCTGGTTCACCAGATTACGAGTCTACTGCTCTTAACCACTACACCCCACTGGTGTACAGTCTATAACATAAAGTTGCTATATCTGACCTGGCCTCTGGGGCTAGCGGAAAACAAGTCTTTGCCCTCTTCAGATATTTTAGAGTATTATGCCATCCTGCTCCCCCCACCCCCTCAAGTCTTCACTTCCACAAGCTAAACACAACTTGTTCCTTAAGTCCTTCTTCACAAAATCCCCCTCCCCCGCCCTGTCCCAGAGCCTATGCAGTCATTGCTTTCCCTAAAGGTCAGGATGAGCTGGCAGCTAATTTTCCAAAAGCGTTCCCTCCAACCTGACAGTCCTCCATCTCTAGATAATAAATCTTCAGGTTGGAAGTCTGGATTACTTCTTCAATAGCAAATGGCACGTCTGCGAAGCTACAGGGCCAAAGAATGGGGTCAATGAAGGGAAATTTATTGCCGTGGGATTCTCTGCTGAAGAGCCTCAGGTACATATTCAGATGTCGGCAACACAGGCAGAGTCAGAGTCAATGTAAAAAGAGGGGCTTGGCGGAAGCTCCGGGAGCAGAGGAGAATTAAGCTTCCCTTTCCACCCATTTGTCTGAAGTCTGTATCTCAACCAAAGGGGACGATACATCACCACAAAAGGGGACGTGAAGGCAGGAAGTGGGTGAGAAATTCTCCCCAGTTCACCAAAGTTCAATCTAAAGGATGATCGAGTGGCCTTTTAAGAATAAGGAAGAACCTAGCTCAAAAGTCAATTCCCCCCTTTAGCTACATTAACCTGAAAGCCTGCACATGGGGAATAGAATTCACAGCCGCGAAATGATTCACAAGGGTCTCACTATTGCGTGTTGCTGTGCCTGTTTGGAAAAACATGCCTGGCCTGATTTATTTATTTATTGCTCACATCTCCCGCCCGCCATGTTTCTAATGTTTGGATGGCCAACAGCAAGATGAGGTACCATTTTGGGATGGATAATTGCTTCCTCTACAGACACTTCCCCCCTAGCCTAGCTAGCCTAGAAACGGACATTCTTGGTTGATTCAAACATGATACAGTCTGTCTTGGATTGTACCATTTCAGACTGCAGGTGAAGGATCTGCTTCTGGGATTTATTTATTTTTAAACATCCTGCAGGTCATGGAGAGTTAGCACATTAGGGAGAAGAGTCTATATTGCTTGTTAACATGGAGACCTTTTAAATATACGATTCCCACATTCCAGCCAAGATATTAGCATGCACTGTTTCTGCACATTTTAATTGACCATTAAAGATTGTGGAGGCCTATAATGATGTACAAGGTCCTTTGAGCACAGTGCCCCAAGCCTTTCTGGGCTATAGGCAAAAACACTTAACACCTTGCACCAAGGCCTGATTAAGGTGGTGGTGGTGAAATTCCCATAATAAGCCCCCCACCCGCTGCCCACACAAAAGCTTGAAACAATGTGCCACAAAAAGAGTCTTGTGGCATCATAAAGCCAACAAATGTATTGGCAATTCTCCCCCTCCCCTTCTCTGAATTGCCATCATTGTTATTTTTACCTTGTGTCCCTTGTGTTGTGATTTTTCTCCCACCAGTAACCTGACCATAGTTTCCCAGCTTTCTACGGCCTGGTGGTCCCATGCCGTCACCATAAATATTGTCTGCTCCGAGGGGATTTGCACCTGTTGGGTGGCGTAGATAGTCCCATCTGTCCTCACCTTGAAATCCAAGTTGTCGGTTTCGTATTGGATTCCTTTGCTCTCAGAGCAGCCGCTAAATTTCACTGGGGGAAAGGAGACAAAAAGAGAGGATGGTGGTTATTGAAACTGTTATTATGCCCTCGATGTGCGCAGCACTTATCAGGGTAATGTAAGCAACAGCAACAAAATCAAGATAGGTTCCTGCTGTGAGGACCTTGCATTCTAAATATGATGACAGAGGAGAGGCGAATAGAGGGAAAAAAGAAAAGAAAAAGGAGGACAGTTGCGAGAAAATGCAGTTTGCACACATTTGGGGTGTGCTTTCATTGGCAAAGAGGGCTATGACATAGCTCAGGGAAGTATGGTATAAAGTTAGAGAATTAGACTGGGAAACCTGGGTTCAAATCCCTTCTCAACTAGAATGCTTAAGAGGTTACCTTGGTGGCTCTCTCAGGTGGCTCGTGTACCACTGAGAAGGGCAAACAAAAATGATCAGGAGGAAGACCACCTATGACGAGAAGCTACATTGTTTGCATGCCGTCCAACATTTTTGGATCTGAAACTGGGACACGTGTCTTCTGGGATGCGCTTCCGTTCATGTCACATGACCTGCACAGAGTTCTAGCCACCAAAAACACTGGGGGGGGGGCCTAGAACTTCACAGCACCCAAAATGGCTGCTGAGATCGCACGTGAAAAAATGTGATGCTCCATTTTTTCGGGGCGCTTGGGAGGTCTGTGTTTGGGACACTTCGTTTCACAAAAAAGATAGTGATATGACTCTGAGTGAAGTATAGGTGGGTTCCCACGAGGCAAGACACAGTGATAACATCAAGAACCTTTACTGAACTAACAGAACTGGACAACAGGGGCAAAGCAACTGCTTATATGCATTTCTGAAGGCCTGGGCTACTCCCACTCCCAACGTGATTGGCTATCTAAACTTCCAAGTTGCGAATCATGACTGCCGCATTCTGGATTAATTGCAGTTTCTGGGTCACCTTTAAAGGTAGCCCCACGTAGAGTGGATTGCAGTAGTCCAAGCGGGAGATAACTAGAGCATGCACCACTCTGGCAAGACAGTCTGCAGGCAGGTAACGTCTCAGTCTGCGTACCAGGTGGAGCTGGTAGACAGCCACCCTGGACACAGAATTGACCTGCACCTCCACGGACAGCTGTGAGTCCAAAATGACTCCCAGGCTGCACACCTGGTCCTTCAGGGGCACAGTTACCCCATTCAGGACCAGGGAGTTATGAGACCTTTCTCATAACACCAAAAGTGATGAACCACCAATGAAGCTGGATATTGGAAGTGTCAGGACAGATAGGAGAAGGCACTTCTTCACACTGCGCAGAGTTAAACTCTGGAACTCGCACCCATTGGGAGCAGTCATGGCCACCAATTTGGATGGCTGCAGAAGAGGATAAGACAAATTCATGGAGGCTGTCAATGGCTACTAGCCATGGTGGCTATGCTGTACCTCCACAGCTGGAGGCCACAATGCCTCCACATACCAGTTGCTGGAAACGGCAGGAAGGGAGAGGGCTGTTGTGCTCAAGTTCTGCTCCCCAGGCATCTGGTTGGCCACTGCGAGAATGGGATGCTGGACTTAGATGGGCCAGGGTGAAGAGTCGGTGGAAGGAGACTGGAAAAAGTTTAAAGACTATATATAGAAATATTGTAAAATTAAGGAATGTTAGAAAAATGTTGCAATGAAATTACATGGCTTTAGTAGAAATGTCATAAGGAATTAAGTATAAATAGATAAATAGAAAATTAAAGGAAAAGTATGGCAAGAATGTGTTAAGATAATTATAGAAGAGAAAACAGAGTAAGATGGAAAGGAATTGCTGAAACAAATAATAGAAGTGGAATACAAAAAGGGAGGTGTGAGGAAATCGCTGGAAATAAGTGAATGAAATATAAGATATTGAAAATGTTTGAGATGTTTTAAAATTGTTTTTGCTTGATTTGTTAGTCCATGTAGCGTTTTTGTATTGTATTCGTATTGTTTTTCCTTTTTTCCTTTTTTCCTTTCTCTTTTTGTTTGTAGTGTTGTGTTGGAAATTTTGAAAAAGGAATAAATATCATTTAAAAATAAATAAATAGATGGGCCATTGGCCTGGATCCAACATGCTATTCTTATGTTCTTATGTGAGGAGGGAAGGGAGAGGACGCAGCACTGGGCTGCCATTCTCAATGATAGACCCCTCTTTTAATCATCACATCTGGAGCCAGCCTAACTTCCATGTTTCAGTGTGTAGCTTTTGGGCTCTTCGTGGGCATCTGGCTGGCTCCTATGAGAACAGGATCTTGCACTAGATTGGCCTCTGGCCTGATCCTGCCGACTTTTCTTATATAAACTTATCCATCAGGGTTCTTCTTGGGTTCAACCTAAGCTAATTCCCATAATTATTGCGAGGACAAAGTTGTCACGGCGGCCACTTATGATGAAATATGTTCTTTTGGGAGAAAGGGCAAGGCAGATCTCTGATCAGCAACTTCACATAAAGAGGAGGTTGGGGGAGAGAGCTGAAGGGAGAAAAGAAAAGGAGGACGAGAGAGTTCAGATGGGAAACAAAACCCCATAAAAGGACAGTGGCTGGATGTCAGGCCATTTCTGACAGTGTGCTTGATGTTCTCAAAGAAACATCAAGGAAATTATATAACGGTGTATTTGACCTTTCAAGAAAGCTCTTGAACTTTACTACCATTCCCAGAGAAACTGCTAGTGGCTATTTCTAAAAAAGTCCTTTCTAAAGTTTCATTACATCTGAGAGGCAGTCGATCCCCACTGCTATGAGTGGATTCCTCTCTTGCCTACATTATCCACTGAATATGATGAGAAGCAATTAGCCACATGGCTGGTTTGTCATTTTGTGAAGCCTACAGCTATCTACCTAGTCTATGGGATGCTTATGCATGCCTTAATGGCAACTTAAATGTCCATAATCATCCCGTTAACAGATTTTATTTTTTTACTTTTGGGTTGGACGACAATTAAAACGCTCCACTGAAACCGAATCCTTCTCTCCAACTCAGACATACACTGTCAGTCTGCTTGACAGCCATCTTGCCCTTCCTTATGAAAGAGATTTGAGACACTGTGACACGATACGTACTAAGGAAATGCAGCTTAAGTAAATGCCATCCGGTAAGCGTGTTCATACTGTAGAAACTACAATTGTGTTTTAATAGCTCGTTAATTGAAAAAAACAACAACAGAGGCCTCAACAGATGGTGGGGAGGTGTGTGTCAGCAACAGGCTGGATGAGAAACAATGGGAGCCACCAGCCCAAGAGCTCCCTGGGGAGGACTCTGAAGATGACACCTTAGAACCTGGAGCCTGGTGGTGGAACACTAGGCAGCAGACTGGGCATTGTTGGCCAATTGGTGCCAAAGAAGGATAGAACTTTTTTTATGTATGCAACAACAGCAGCAAGAATGCTTATCGCAAAGTATTGGAAGACACAAGATCTGCCCACTCTGGAAGAATGGCAGATGAAGGTGATTGACTACATGGAACTGGCAGAAATGACGGGCAGAATCTGAGACAAGGGAGAAGAGTTGGTGAAAGAAGACTGGAAGAAATTCAAAGACTACTTACAGAGACATTGTAAAATTAATGAATGTTAGAAGGATGTTGGATAGAAACTAAGCGGTTTCCAGCTGTAATGTTTTGAGAGATGTGGGGGGAAAAAGGTATTACAAATGGGTAAAAGTTTAATGGTAAGGATTTGCTGAACTAACAAATCGAACTGGAATACAAAGAAGGGAGGTATGAGGAGGTCCAAGGAAATAAGTGTATGGAAGTTATGTTATTGAAAATTAATGAGTGTTTAACTGTTTTTTATTTTATATGTTTATTTTTCTTTCTTTTTTTGTTATATCTTAAAAACTTTTAATATATATATATTTTTAAAAAAGAACACTAGGCAGCAGAAGGGAAGAGCTAGGAGCTGATAGAAATAGGAGACAAGTGATCAAGGAGAGTCCAGGATAGGATTAGAAGCTGAAAGTCACAGAGTGCACACAGACAGTCCCAGTCCTATCCGCCACCTCCCCCTCCGACTCCCGGCTCAAGGAGAATCCTGCATGCTGAGCAACGTGCCAGACAGGTCCAGAGGAGGAGCCCACCTCCTCAACACAGCCTTCGTCTGCTTGGGAGGGATCCAGAAGGAGAGGCTGGAGGGGAAAGACATGCCTAGGGCTAAGTTTCAGCAACACCTACACTGAGTTAGCACAAACCAGGGACATTGCTGTTTTGTTGTTTTTCTGCTAATGAACAGCTAATTGCATTCTGTGCCTTCTGTGTGTGTGTGCCTGCCCTGTGGATGACCTGCCTTGTTGATAGCTCCTTGATGGAGGTGGAAAAGAAACTTTATATGTTATCCTTAGAACCACTGTGTGCGGTAGTCTTCATCCAGTGCTGCTGCTAGGGCTATGATGCACACCCTCTCATGTAAAGCAGGGTGAGGGCAAAGCTTTTCTATGGCAGATAGGTGGCGAGTGGAAGCTTACCCTAAAATGACAGAGTCAGACCTACAGGACCCTGTTCACAATTAGTCCAATGAGCAGAAGATAAGATTTTACATTTGCCACCTCCCTTCTCTTTCTCTGCATATATCTGTATATAAAGGTAAAGTAAAGGGACCCCTGACCATTAGGTCCAGTCGTGGCCGACTCTGGGGTTGTGGTGCTCATCTCGCTTTATTGGCCGAGGGAGCCAGCGTACAGCTTCCGGGTCATGTGGCCAGCATGACTAAGCCACTTCTGGCAAACCAGAGCAGCGCACGAAAACACCGTATACCTTCCCGACCTATTTATCTACTTGCACTTTGATGTGCTTTCGAACTGCTAGGTGGAAGTTTTTAATGTCTAATGCTGTATTGTTTTTAATATTCAGTTGGAAGCAGCCCAGAGTGGCTGGGGAAACCCAGCCAGATGGGCGGGGTATAAATAATAAATTATTATTATTATTATTATTATTATTATTATTATTATTATTATTATTATTGGTGGGCAGGAGCAGGGACCGAGCAACGGGAGCTCACCCCGTCGTGGGGATTCGAACCGCCAACCTTCTGATTGGCAAGTCCTAGGCTCTGTGGTTTAACCTACAGAGCCAACCGCGTTCCATCTGTATATCTATAATGGTGGCAAAATAGCCACATTCAGGCATCCAGTGCCCTCAAGGGATTCTAAGTGTGTTAGGGAGAATGTGCAACGGTCTGGCCCTGCTGCCACTCCATATACATAGGCCAAAGGCCCATAGCAGTTTCAGGTATGTATGTAGACTCCCTATGCAATTTAGAAACGCAATCATGTGGGCATCTAAATTGTATGGAGAGCATGAGCAGAGAACCTGCTTTGGCTCTTCCACTCATGGACCATGGTGGGACTCGGCTGTCAGGGATGAAATAGATGTGGTGGAAACAATGGGTTCAGCTCCACTCTCCCAGCCCACAGGATTGTATTCATGTTTGCCACGATGCCCAAAGAGGACTTATATAAATGTTGGTCAGTCAATCAAGATATATTAGTCAGCAAACCCTAATACTTATGTTAATGTATGCTGCTCTGGATTTGAACCCTGGAGGCATCTAAGGTACTGGGGTTAAATGCATTTGGCTAATATCTTTTTTAATCCACCGTTTTTTACCCTGAAAGCCATCTCACAGGTTCACTTTGACTTGCAAAGCTGCCTGGTAACATCCAAGAGAATAACTTGTTTTTAAAACATTTACTCTCAAATGGACAGTCTCAAGATGATTTGCAGCTTCAGCTTGCTTCAATGATTTATACATAGTTTGGGGGCTCAGTCTGAATATTTTTTGTATATATTTGATACTGTAATATTTTAATGTTATACTTTTGTTTTGTTTTTACCTTGACTCCCCCCCTTTTCTTTTAAATAAGCCTTGCTGCAACCAGTAGTTTGGTGTGAGTAGACTAGGTCTCTAGCGACAGTTAAAAGATAGCTTTGGCATTTGATTTGCAGATGCATTGAGTGAAGACTAGACACAGACTAGCGCATATATTTTTAAATTACTCTCTTCTGGCTCATTTTAATGGCAGTCATAAGTGATATCTTCTAGACTAAGAGCAGGAACAGACAACAGTTTCTAAAGTCATGAGCATTGCTGGAGAAGCATTTTCCATGAGACAAGGCCTCATTTCATTTGCCCCACCCTCAACTAGGGTCCAGAGGTTGAGTCTAGCTGTTTTTGACTGGTTCTCTGTTTGGGGTCTATATGTTATTTCCAGGTATGGATGGCATCTGATGGCAACTTTTACCTGCTAGAAGGAAACACAGCAGCATAAGAGTAAAGGTAAAGGGACCCCTGACCATTAGGTCCAGTCGTGGCCGACTCTGGGGTTGCGGCGCTCATCTCGCTTTATTGGCTGAGGGAGCTGGCGTACAGCTTCTGGGTCATGTGGCCAGCATGACTAAGCCACTTCTGGTGAACGAGAGCAGCGCACAGAAATGCCGTTTACCTTCCCGCTGGAGTGGTATCTATTGATCTACTTGCACTTTGACGTGCTTTCGAATTGCTAGGTTGGCAGGAGCAGGGACCAAGCAACAGGAGCTCACCCCGTCACAGGGATTTGAACCGCCGACCTTCCGATCGGCAAGCCCTAGGCTCTGTGGTTTAACCCACAGAGGGAGGGGGATAATTTTCAGCTACTCCCCCCACCCCCCACAGTGCTCTGTATGTTAAGTACTGGAATTTAATTTATTGAAATTGTTAATGCTTCTATGTATTACTATGTGTTTAAATCTGATCGGTTGGTCACTGAATTCTAGAGAGTTCTCATGGGACTGGCTAATGTTGATCACATGGGGGGTATCTAGTGAAGGAGAGACTTATGTGAAGCAAGATGACTGTCTTTAAGAATCCACTGTGAACACTGCTAAGTTGAATTGAGTGTTGGAGTGCTCCTTCTCTGCCTGAAAGAAAGAGAGCAAAGCTGTCAGAGAAGGTAAAAATGGAAATATCTCATAGGAGCTGCAACACATATAATTGAGATACAGAAGGGTGAAAGTGCTGAGCTCCGGAAAGAGAGGAAAATACAGTTGTTTGGAAGTTAAAAGAAGAGACAGTGAGCTCATGCTTGGAGAAGCATGTAAATATTATGTTTTAATTCACCTATAAGTTTCTGCAAGAAAAGTTTTTTGAATATTAAAATCTGGACATTGGGTTTAATTTCCAAGAAAGTGTGCCAGTCATATATGTGATTTGAGCTGTATTTTCGCTGCCCTTTCATCAAAGCTGTACCCCTTTAATCCTACTCCAGAGGGTTGAGGAACCCTCCGAAGCAAGTTTAGGGAGAGTGTGGGTTGCTGCAGGGGGCATTGCTGCAAATTGCTTTTATTCCCTCCTGGATATGGATTCTCTTCTATCAGCAGATGGTCACTGTTGGAGATCTCATTTTGTGTTTAGCCCACCATTTTCTGGCACCAAGCAGAGACCTTTTCATTTGCTCAAGGTGTGTGTGTGTGTGGAGACAGAGAACAAAGTCCTAGGTCTTTCTTTTTCTTCTCTGCTGCCAGCATCGTTGGGATGCTTACTTCAGAGCATGCATTTCTGAACGTTTTATATTGCTGTCATTTCATGCCACCATTAGTCCCTCCCGGCGTGCACTCGCAGGTTGCAGAAAGCTATGCACTCTCGTGATGTTAAAAACCTATCAGTAATTCGAAATACTTCTTACTGCTGTTCCTAGGCTCCTCCAGCATCTCCCCCCCCACTTGCAAATATTTACGAGGGTGGAGTAAAGCAAGTCCACTTTAATGAAGTGGATTGTACTCCTCTTAGAATGGGTGAGAAGAACCCAGTTTTTTTGTGCTGAAGAAGATAATCTCCCACAGCCTATTTGCTTGAACACATTGAAATATCTGTAGATACGAACATTCATTCATTTATTTGGTAGGCAGATGCCTTTGGAACTGTCACCTACAGAGGGGTGGAAATGACAAGCCAAGCCAAGAGCAAGTGTCACATTTGACTGATAAACAACGATGGATAATGTCCTAGGTTTTTTTTGTGGGGTGGTTGTTAGTGGGGGTATCTATGCAATTACTGTGGGAGAATTAGGTTTTAAGCAATTTCACTGTCACAGCTTGCTCAATTTAATTACAGTTTATTCCAAAAACCCAGGAGGGGAAAAGGTGCTTCGCTGTTTTGTTCTGTGAAGCGAATTCCACCCCACCGCAGCCTTTGCTTTCACCTTTTTATTGCCATTTGGCATGTGAAAATGATCTCGTACACCTGCGACGTGCAAAGCATCTCAGTCTTGACATTTCCGCCCCCACAATCAATGCCTCCCACCTCTGACGCTGGGCAGGGGGGAGAGGAAAAGATTGGTTTCTATGGACTAGGTGAAATAGGCATTTTTGGACCCCTTTCTAAACCGGGACATTCAGGAAATGGTATGTTGCCATTAAACTTGTCTGTCATTTCTTTGGACTATTTTAAACATAGGTTGCAAAAATCAAAGCGCTGGGTTTCCCGACTGCACTCAACAGCTTCGAAGATCAGCTGTGGAGGGAAAGGACCAATTTCCTGTAGATTTTGGGGTGCTGATTCACATGTGCATGAGAAGGGCTCCCTGACTCTTGTAGCATCATTTGTCACTCCCTCCAACAGCGCCAACAGGATTGGACTAAAAACACAACACTCCACAACAACAATAATAAAAAAATTAGCCCAATTAGGATCCAAGATGTCCAGCAGCCACATAATTTTGAGTGTCAGTTGGAAAAGAAAACTGGAGGGTAGGTGAAATGGAGTATACTGGGGGGGGGGGGTAGGGAGCATGGATAGCTGGCTGGAACCTTAAACAGGAGTGCTCCTGTTAGGTGAGGATACACACTGCAGCATTTTGTTGCAGATTCTGCTTAAAAGAGCAACTTTAGAACACTGTTCAGATGCTTGGGAACATTAAAGTCTCCAAGTTATATGTTATCTTACAATCCTTACAACAGTCCGGTAAAGGATATATGGACCTCTGAATATGTGCAGGCCTCCATCACATTGTCAGGGGTCCTCATCAGATTCCTAAATGTATGGAAGAGCTGTCTATATGTAGAGTCCATTTTCATATTAACAACAGCAGTAGATGCACAGTGTTAAATACAGTGGTGCCTTGGTTCTCAAATGCCTTGGTTCCCAAACCCCGAAAACTCGGAAGTAAGTGTTACGGTTTTCAACAGTGGGTTTTTTTTAAGCCAAATGTCCGATGTGGTTTTTGGCAATTGTTTCAGGGGATCCTGCACCTTGGTTTTCGAACGTTTCGAAAGTCAAACGGACTTCTGGAACGGATTAAGTTTGAGAACCAAGGAACCACTGTATTTGGCGCTTTTGGATTTGCTATTTATTTTGCGTTTTTGTTTTTGAGGCTTTTCGGTTAATTTGTTTTTGTGACTGTGTGGAACCCAGTTCAGCTGATTGATTAATTGTGTGACTGCGGAAATGGATAAAAGTCCTCCCTCCAAACAATGACCATCATCAGAGCAAGTAAGAAAATAATAATAATTTTAATTTCCATCATCTACAATACTGTCTTATTTGTTTTATAGCACAGTACATTGATTATTGCTTTTATTTTATGGATCAATGGTCTCGTTAGAGAGTAAAGTTCATGTTAAATTGCTGTTTTAGGGGTTGTTTTTAAAAGTCTGGATTAATCAGTTTTGCATTACTTTCTATGGGAAAAGCGCGCCTTGGTTTGGAACGCTTTGGTTTTGGAACGGACTTCCGGAACGGATTAAGTTTGAGAACCAAGGTACCACTGTATATATACACTTTAGCAATACTAAAAATACTTAAACATCTGCTTATACCACAGCAGGTTGCTCCAATATGCTGCTCTTGAGTCTTGTGTCACCGTGTTGATTTCTGTGCTTCGTTATCTGAAAATGACTGCCTCGAAGACAAAAGGCCCTCTGTGATTTGCTAATTATTTCTATTAGTTTAAAACAACGCTGGCTAAGGACAGGGGAAGCCAGGAGAGAAATCAACTCTCCTTTTAGAAACAAGCTGAGGCCCTTGGTTGTCAGGAGGCAGGAGGACAAGAGAAGCCACCAAGGGCATCTTACAGGCAGGGATGCTGTTTCAGGTGTCCGGAGGGAGGGAAAAGGGATTGCAGGAGGGCAGGGCTGGAGAATTTGTGGTCCACAAGTTGTGGCTGGGTTACATCTCCCATCACCCCAAACCATTAGCCTTGCTGTCTGGAGCTGAAGGGAGTTGGATTTCAATGACATTTGGGAGGCTACTGGTTCCCCAGCATGCCCTCCTACATACATCAGATGAAAATAGTGACACCTCTCACTCCCTCACAACTGACCCTCCTTGACGCCCCATTTTTGGCTCCTGTCCCAGAGCATTTCCTGTCAGAAGAATGGCGAGTTCCTACCACCACTTCACCAACGGGACACAGCACACACACCCTCTGCCATCCTACCCCGTAATCCTGATTTCCTTTAATTTTATGGTAGAAGAAGAAGAGAAGAGTTTGGATTTGATATCCCGCTTTATCACTACCAGAAGGAGTCTCAAAGTGGCTAACATTCTCCTTTTCCTTCCTCCTCCACAACAAACACTCTGTGAAGTGAGTGGGGCTGAGAGACTTCAGAGAAGTGTGACTGGCCCAAGGTCACCCAGCAGCTGCACGCGGAGGAGCGGAGATGCAAACCCGGTTCACCAAATTACGAGTCTACCGCTCTTAACCACTACCCCACACTGGCTCTACCACACTGGTAGGTTTACAAAAAGAAAGAAAAAAAGGACACTGATAAATACATTTTATAAAGGGGCAAGATTAGATGCAGATACACAAAGCATTTTCTTTTTTAATGAAGACTCCTTGAACTCTGCTCCCCCTTTCTTCCTGCCCAGGGCAGCCCTGTCCTCTTCCTGCCCCTCAGAATTAGCACATCATGGGGGGCTGGGTCACAGTGATGACAGCTTCTCCTCTTCTTCACCTGCTCTCCAGCAGCCAGTACAAGCTGCCCAAGGAAGGAGGCCAGCAGCGGCCATGGAGAGGCAACAAGATTGCAGCTGCTATTGCTCAGGAGAAGCGCCGGTTCGTCCTCCTGGGGGGCTCGGCGACAGCAGCACTGGCTGGGAAACAGGGACACTCTGGGATCATATCAGAAGCCGGGGTGGCTTTCATAATTCTGGGACTGTCACTGGAAAATCAGGACTCTTGGAGGGTACGCAGTAGAGGATGCAAGCATTGACAACCTGCTCTTGGAGATATTCCAAATTATATTGCAAACGAAACAAACAAACAAAAGCAACAAGGGATTTTACCCAAACCTGGTCTGGCTCTTTTTCTATATCTTTGCAAGGTGTCGCAGACTCAAATAGAGATGGGGGAGTTTGCATTTTGGTTCAGTTTGCATTTGAGTATGAACCTATCTAATTTGGATTTCCCCAATCAATAAATGCACCAACATGCACCTGCCCATCAGAAGTTGCACTTGGAAGTTTGCAACACAGTTCTCCAGAGAGAACAACAATGTGTACAAAAATGCCATATGCTAGGGGAAATTGTGCATGTGTGCGGACGCACACACACACACAGTATCTATTTGTGAAAATAATGTCAGAATGCATCATTTCAGAGGACGATGCTTGCACAAATGTTGGGGGAAATAAGCAGGCAAATGCACACAACTTTCAATGAGGGCTTTTAAAAAAGTTTTTGAATCGGAGGAGCTGAATGTAAGATTGCAAAAAAATGAGAAACAGAGAGTAACCAAAACTGACAGATGCATCCAAGTTTGAGGCTTGGATTCTGGCACAGGAGCCAGGTATCTCTCTTATGACTGGGATAGCACTCAGGTGCAAGGAACTTTGGGTCTGATCCCTGCTGTGACATTTGTGCAATTAGGTACTTTTAAACTTAATTCTAGACTCTGCGGTCTGAAGGAGGGGGGCTCCCTCTTTAGATAGCAATGTGCATTGCTTCACTTACTTCGAAATGCTGCCTTGCAGCAACTGAGAACATTCATGCTCATTTTGCAGAGCAGGAGCTGAGACGTTTGTCCCATGAGACCAGGGCCCTGCTCTGTCATGCTCTGTCCCATGAGACCAGGGCCCTGCAGGATTTAACTTCCTTCCGCAGGGCCTGTAAGACAGAGCTATTCCGCCTGGCTTTCAATTTGAACTTAGCCTGATCTTTTATTCCCCTTCCTTCCTTCCTTCCCCCTCCCCTTTTTATGAAGATTACCCACTCTGGGATCCCACAGCTAATTCTCCCCTGGTCGTCTCACTGGCCCAAATAGGTCTAATTTAGCCAGCTAGCCCTGGTGATCATCTAATGTTTATTGGATGGATTTCCCCCCTAAACTGATTTTTGAATTCTGAATTTATTGTTATTCGCGTTTCATACTGTATTTTAAGCTGCTTTCTGTTGCATCAATTAAGTGTTTTAAATTTGTTGTTAGCCACCCTGTGAGCCCGGTTTTTTGAACCAGGAAGGGCGGGGTATAAATAAAAAAATATTATTTATTATTTATTATTACCTGGTGTAGACACTGCTTCTTATGAGCTAAAGCCCCACTTGTAATAAACGGAATAGCTTGCCTTGAAAAGAAAGCTAGCAATCAATCTTAATGGGTGTAAACTCTTCTTCTAAATCACAGGACGCTGGTGAAATTACTTTCCTCCTGGCTTTAGGGGATGTTGTGTTCACATCCTGCGCTCTCACTCTTGCGCCGGACGGGAGATTGGACTGCATGACCTACAAGGACCTTTTACAGCGGCATAATTCTATTTAGAAAGCTGAGAATGGCTGCAATTTGCAAGGGAAGCAACTTTTGAATTAAAGAAGAAAGGGGGTGGGGGGGTGGGATATGGCTGCCTTTACTCAAAGCTCAGATCTCCCCAGACTCAGATCTACGTTTCTTTGACCAGCCTAAAGTCTCACGAACCACTGTAGACAGTTAGCGTTCAAAGGCTGCAGGGTCTGTAATTAGGGTTCGAGATAAACAGCAGAGCTTTGCATTTTATCAATTTTACATGGGGGTTGGGGAGAGGGGAAACCGTGTTTAAAAATATATGTGCGTATCAGCCTGTGGAACGCTTCACTGATGCTTATCAGAAGCTTATGCCAGAAGGCGCATCAAATGCCCACCAGAGAGAAAGTGGGCATAGTACCTTCATTAGCAGGAGTTTTCGGTTTAACCCTTTACCCTCATCATTTTTAATTGCTTGCTCTGTGAAGGGAGGGCGGGTGTCGAATTGGGGGGAGGCGTCCCAGGTGATGAATTGAGCAGTCCAGCGAGTTCGCTCATGTGCCACATGTTGTATTCAAGAAGTGTGCGGAAGAACACAGCCTTTCCATAGCTGTGCATTTCTGAACCAATCCTTTATGAAGCATTCATTCTACCAAGCTAACAGCCAAACCCAAATATTTAATAAATAATAATAATAATAATTTTTTATTTATACCCCGCCCTTCCCGGTTCAGAAAACCGGGCTCAGGGTGGCTAACAACAAATTTAAAACACTTAATTGATGCAGCAAAAAACAACATAAAACGTGAATAACAATACATTCACAATTCAAAGATCAATTTAGGGTGAAAATCCATCCAATAAACATTAGATGATCACCAGGGCTAGCTGGCTAAATTAGTCCTATATGGGCCAGCGAGGAGACCAGGGGAGAATTAGCTGTGGGATCCCAGAGCGGGTAATCTTCATAGGGAGGGGAGGGGAGGGGAGGAAGGGGAATAGAAGATCCGGCTAAGTTCAAATTGAAAGCCAGGCGGAATAGCTCTGTCTTACAGGCCCTGCGGAAGAGTTCCTACCCCACATAGACATAGGAGCAACCCCTAGGGGCCAAGGGCTCTTCACCCTCCCAATATTTGAGGGAGCTGAGCCACCCAAAATTGATAGGCATTGCCATTCAAATAGTGTTCGTGCAAAGCATCATGTGATTTATTATGTGGGGCAGGGCTTACCTGCTCCCCCATATTTTATTCAAGTTGGCACCCTGCACATAGACAGCCATCTTTGGAACTCCCTGCCTAATGAAATGAGTTCAGCACCTTCACAGTACTCTTTTTAGCACCTGGTAAAAACCTTTCTGATTAGGCATGTAGAAAATGCCATGTGGTTTAATCTGGTTTTAGCTTTTTGGTGATTTTAATTATCTTTTTGAAGATCTTAAATAGTTGTTTTTATGGTTCTTCACCAATAATTTTATTGTTTTATTCTTTTTGTAGGCTGTATTCCAATCAAACGGTATATACATGTTGTGAAATATAAATATGATAAACTCACATCAGCAAAAGAAAAAGAAAAAAAGGAGGACACAGATTTGCAAGTGCTAATTTATGGGTGTACACACAAATTTATAAATGTTGACTATAAGTTAAATACAAATACGATACATCCCATAATATGGCATGTGTGCTGCTCCATCCACTGCCCAGGTACTAACTGTTGACGGGCAATTTAAGGCCTTTCTTCCTCTCCCTTCTCAGAGTTCTTTATTTTTAATCTGGACTTGGCATGCTAGTCCTTTAAATGAATTGCTCCATCAAACAGAGAGCTGTCCTCTGAGAACTCTTCAAACAGAGGACTAATATCTGTAAGGAAGGACACATAGCCACTGTATGCTGGCCCGCTTTAGAACTGATGTTCCAGGTCAGGTAAACCATGGTTTGCTAGAACAGACATGAACACTGGGCTTGAGTTCTCCCAATCTTCCTTGAATCCCTTAAAATAAGCAGCACACAAAAAAAGTTGGGTTCACTGTAGGGTGCTCTCTCAGTGTGCAATGAGATGAGAAAGGGGCAGGGGACCCACCATTTGACAGTGGAACGGTCTCCCTTAGGAGGTTGTGGCCTCTCCTTCCTTGGAGGTCTTTAAGCAGAGGTTGGATGGATGCTTTAGTTGGGATTCCTGCATTGCAGGGGGTTGGACTAGATGACACTTGGGTTCCCTCAACTCTACAATTCTATGATTCTATGATCTTCCTTTTTTTTGCTTTAAAAAAGAAAAAGAGAGGGAGAAGTAAAAATGATCAGGGTGGTGAATTTTGGATCAGTGGTTATTTAAACTCACGGGAGAATTGGAATACAATAAATAACAACAACAACAACAATAATAATATATTTATACCCTGCCCATCTGGCTGAGTTTCCCCAGCCGCTCTGGGTGGCTCCCAATCAAGTGTTAAAAACAACACAGCATTAAATATTAAAAGCTTCCCTAAGCAGGGCTGCCTTCAGATGTCTTTTAAAAATAAGATAGCTGCTTATTTCCCTGACATCTGGTGGGAGGGCGTTCCACAGGGCAGGCGCCACTACCAAGAAGGCCCTCTCTCTGCTGAACTAGAATTATAATAGATTGAATACACAGAATGGGGAAACATACCGTATTTTTCCATGTATAAGACTAAGTTTCCCCCCTAAAAAATAATGTCCTAAATTTGGGTGTGTCTTATACACGGCGGGCATCTCCCCCCATTTTCTTAAATCTGAGTCCCCCAAAATAGGAGGCGTCTTATACATGGAGGCGTCTTCTAGCCGGAAAAATACGGTACAGCACAAAAACGAGGTGCAAGGAGCCGTGTCCCCTGTATTGCAGGGGGGTTGGACTATATGACCAGATACTTTCCAACTCCACAATTCTACAATTCTAAGCCTTGCCCAAAGAATTGCCCATCAACGTGAATCTGGCCTGCTTCCTTATTCTGTCTCGGGGGGAAATTGAGCCTACACTGCCCCCCACTTTCAGCCATGTATCTGCTCACCTAGCCTGTGATGCAACCCAGCGCCTGCATTAAGTGATACTCATTCCAGTAGAAGCAGAAGGCTTTTATTTTGTAAGTAAACACAAGACATTTAGTTCCCTGCCACTCTCCTGGGATTGGATTGTACGGATTACAAAGAGCTAATGATGTAGAGTTTAACAGAAGACACAAAAACTCAAAGGATAGGATTTAGCTCTGCTTTTGCCTGGGAGAACACATTTAGCTCCATGAAATTTTTATCACCTCTAAATGCACCCTTCTTGCAGGTAGAATCTTGGTGGGGTTTTTTTTTATTGCACTTGGAAAACTAGTTGGCAATCATCTGCTGGCTTCCTCTCTCTCTCTTTTAACACAAAAACTATTGAGTCAGCAATAGGCTATTTTGCCGTATTTTTCCATGTACAGTGGTACCTCGGGTTAAGTACTTAATCGTTCCGGAGGTCTGTTTTTAACCTGAAACTGTTCTTAACCTGAAGCAGCACCACTGCATGATTTCAGTTCTCATCCTGAAGCAAAGTTCTTAACCCAAGGTAATATTTCTGGGTTGGCGGAGTCTGTAACCTGAAGCGTATGTAACCTGAAGCGTATGTAACCTGAAGCATATGTAACCCGAGGTACCACTGTATAAGATGCCCCCTATATTTCGTGGCAGTGGTCTTAAGAGTCATTGACCTGGCATTGCACAGCAGCACCTTCAGGTCATGTGGGTATCCCTTGCTGATTCTAGTATCCATCCGGTTAGGACCAGACCCGGAGGCAGGGATAGTCCTCAGACAATGACTAAACCTGCCTCCTCTGTAATGACATGGTCTGGTTTTAGCGTAACTAAAACTAATCACTGAGATCGGTTGTCCCAGTGCACCCCCCCCCCCCGTGGAACATGCCCCAGCCATTTTGTTGGCTGGGACCCACTCCCTGGCAGCCCTGACCCCTCCCCTTAAGAACAAAATAACACCTTAAAAAAAACCCCAATAAAACAATACAAACAAAAAACTGTAAAAATTACAAAAACATAAAATCAAACAAATTCCCAGGCCCAATAAACATCCATCCCACCCCCACCCCACCCCCACTTACAAAAAATTCAAAAGAAAATTTTCAAAACATTTTAAAAGCACTCTGCACCCCTCCAGCAGTAACAGCAACTGTCCTAGTGAGGCCCGTCAGGCCCTGCCCTGGGCCAGGTGGTAAGTGGCAAGAAGGAGCAGGGCCCCCAGACACTCACACAGGGGAGTCCTCCTGGGCAGCAGAGCGCAGCAGTCCCTGTGAGGCTTCAGGCCCCGCTCTGGGCCAGGTAGGTGGTAAGCGGCAAGAGCAGGGCCCTCAGACACTCACACAGGGGAGTCCTCCTGGGCAGCAGAGCGCAGCAGTCCTTGTGAGGCTTCAGACCCCTCCCCGGGCCAGGTGGTAAGTGGCAGGAAAGAGCATTGGTACCTTCTGGGGCGGGAGAAAACAAGAATTCTCCATGTGACAGCCCTTGAGACATTTGAAGATGGCTATCATCTCTCCTCCCAGTCTCCTCTTTTCCAGGCTAAACATACCCAGCTCCTTCAACTGTTGCTTCTAGATAGTCTCCTAACCTAGATAGTCTCCTAACCTAAAGCAGCTCCTCACCAAAAAAATCACACAAGGGCCAACAGAACCTGTAATAAGTCCAGATACCAACTGAGTCAGCACAGCAAAGCCCTTAGAGAGCTAGAGACCAGGGCTCAAATCCCAATTAAGCATAGAAGCTCATGGGGTGACCTTGGACCAGAAACTTTCTTTTAACCTAGTCTACCTCACAGGGTTGTAGTGAGGAGGAAATGGGGAGGGAGAGAAGCAGTACATCACACTGAGCTCCTTGAAGGAAAGGTAGGATAGATAAGTAATAATAAATAAGTATCCACCCTGGTATAACTATCATGGGACCCAACAACATCAGCCATAGTCCCAGGTTCAATTCCTGGCAGCTCTACTTTCCAGGTACAGCTAGGAGAGATCTCTGTGTGAAATCTTGAAGGGTTGCTGCCTGCCAGTGCAGACAATACTGAACCAGATGGACCAATGGTCTGGTTCAGTATAAGGCAGCATCCTTATGCAACATCTGCTTGTGTCTAGACTTCAGCTATAGAATTGATGCTTTTGAATTATGGTGCTGGAGGAGACTCTTGAGAGTCCCATGGACTGCAAGAAGATCAAACCTATCCATTCTTAAGGAAATCAGCCCTGAGTGCTCACTGGAAGGCCAGATTGTGAAGCTGAGGCTCCAATACTTTGGCCACCTCATGAGAAGAGAAGACTCCCTGGAAAAGACCCTGATGTTGGGAAAGATGGAGGGCACAAAGAGAAGGGGACGACAGAGAACGAGATGGTTGGACAGTGTTCTCAAAGCTACCAGCATGAGTTTGACCAAACTGCGGGAGGCAGTGGAAGACAGGAGTGCATGGTGTGCTCTGGTCCATAGGGTCACGAAGAGTCGGACACAACTAAATGACCAAATAACAACAGACTTCAGCTGCAGTTTCTGGCTGGACAGCTCCACTGCTGTCTCTCAAATCCTCACCCAGCCTGAAACATGCTCCTTGCTATGGTTGGACAGCTTCCTTGCCATGCTTGTAAATGGGCAATCTAGGCTCTTGGATATATATAGATAGGGAACGCACAACTCCAGCTCTCAATTGGTAAAGCACATTTGCTTAGGAGATGTGAACAACTGCTATGTTTACTCCTTTCTAATCAAGACTATTGAAAATCTGGAAGAAATTTAACCAATTATATCTCCTTGGTTAAGCTCTCTCACTCTCGAGTCAATGAATCTTCTGCCTTCGTCAATATCTGTTTAGTAAACTGCATGCCAGAAGCTTTCTAATGAATACGATTAGCCTTACATGCAAACAGAAAAGTACTTAGGGCAAAACAAGGCAGTTTACACATCAACTTTGTCTCAAGTCAATTTTTCTCTTTTGGAGAAGTCAATAGCGGACATTATGCTGATGGTCTGAGAAGATCATTCTTTGGCTCACCAATTTTTTCTGGAGTTATTAAACAATATTTGCCCGATATGTCACGGGTTTGCAAAACAGGACCATGATTTAGCTTTGGATATTTATTCAAATGAAGCTAAAACCAATGCATGGGATACAAATAGCATGATAAACTGCAGCTGTTATCATAAAGCACGCTTCGATTAAACTAGGTTGTACCAGCTCCAAGGCTGAGAACAATAGGTCCTGTGCTGCTAATAAGAAATTGAACCACCTGTGGCCTATTGTTTTAACTGCAGGGACCAGAAATATCTAATTTAGACTTGCATCTGAGATCATAAGAGAAAGCATTATGGTGACCCAATTAGGAATGGAGGAGGAAACTGCTTTAAAGGGATTTCTGCACAGAATTTGGTGCCTGATTGAGCCTTGCCTGCGATGGACCACCTCTTTCATCAAGAACCCACTGAATTTTGAGCTGCTCACATATTGCCATTTTTATTTTATTTTTAAAAGCCCGACTAATTATATGCAAAATTATACGCAATATATTATACATAAATAACATATAAGAGAGTCAAGCCCCATGTGATGCAATATTACTGCAGCATAATTTTGTAAGTAGCAATGTACAAGCATTTTTATAGCCATATGAACAGCTGTATGTATCTGTTTATGTCCTGGTTACTTTAGGGAATCTGGTGTGCGTATTCATATACAGCAGTAATGGGAGGAGATGGGGTGATCCAATTATCAAAGATCAGTGGTCTTATTTGACACAGTTTCTCCTGATTCCTCCTGTCCCACCTTCCACAGTGTTCTAAGGACCCCCAAAACCATGGAACTGTTTTTTGGGGGGGGCGGGGGAGAGGCTAAGGGGTGGATAGCAGAAGGAATAGGCAACAATTCCTTTCCTCTCTCTTCTGCTGATGGCAGATTCTGCTGGATTCAAGAGCCTTCCATCAGCCCAGAAGACCATATTCTTGACATCCTGTGTTCCAAAGACATCTTGGGAGGACTGCTGTTGGAGAGTAAAATCCTGAAACTATACAGCTAAATCCAGCAAAGGACTTCTTACTCCCCCTAAATCTGCCCATCTCCCAACGTCCCCCGGTGATGTTCCCCCATTTGCCCGAAACCAGTTTGACTCAAACAGATGTTGCTTAAAGGAATAAGACTTATCTCTCACATTTTGGATGGGAGTTAGAGCACCCTGGAGAGGATGACTTCCAGAGAGACTAGGTAGAACCCCCGCCCCTCTGCCAAAAAGATGACTTATAGCAGCAAGCAGGCACAAACTCATTCTGAATATGCTGGTTAAAGCAGCCTCCTTTATGCGCATAAAATTGCTATTTGCCCTGCAGTCCTAACCCCACTTAGGGATGTGGGTCGCGCTGTGGGTTAAACCACAGAGCCTAGGACTTGCCGATCAGAAGGTCGGCGGTTCGAATCCCCACAACAGGGTGAGCTCCTGTTGCTCGGTCCCTGCTCCTGCCAACCTAGCAGTTCGAAAGCACACCGAAGTGCAAGTAGATAAATAGGTACCGCTCCGGTGGGAAGGTAAACGGCATTTCCATGTGCTGCTCTGGTTCACCAGAAGTGGCTTAGTCATGCTGGCCACATGACCCAGAAGCTGTACGCCGGCTCCCTCAGCCAGTAAAGCGAGAAGAGCGCCAAAACCCCAGAGTCGGCCACGACTGGACCTAATGGTCAGGGGTCCCTTTACCTAACCCCACTTAACTGGAAGTAAGCCCCATTGAATTCAACAGGACCCACATTTGGAGAGGCATGGTTAGGATCATAGCCTAAGTTAGGTGTTGGCTTGGTTTAATGCCCTCCATCCTTTGTCCTATAACGGAAGCAGTCACTGTAGATTCTAAAAGGCTGATATGCTTAGGATCAATCATTCTGCCTCACTGGAATATAAAATGCATCTGGTCAGATGAAAAATGAACATACGGGGACAATTTAGAGATGGAAACCATTGCGTTGCAGTAGGGTAGACACCTTATTAAGGGTCCCCCCCCCCACAACCAGACGAAAAAACACTTTCTAACCTACCTGCTCTTATGCACATATCTATGACAGTCATTTGTGGCTTAAAATGAGGGGAAGAGCCAATTTGCATAAAGATTCATTGTCTAATGGTCTGGAGATGATTCCTGCTAACCACTGAAATCCAGGTAAATGAATATTTACAAGCCTATCTCACGACATACAATATTTAAACACAATGTTAGCATACGCACAATGGATCTAGGCCAGAAGCTGCTACAGGAAAACTTCTAAGACACCACTCTGCCTGGTCATCTGCCCTCACTAAGCCTCTGAGCAGCTGACAACTCACTTTTGCTTTATGATATGACATTCAATGTCTACTTTCTGCAACTGCTCAGTTTCACCTGCACTGCTCTCCATGCCATTCACCCTTAAGCAGGGGCATACTTTGGAAACCTCTCACAAAATGACACCCTACTCAGGGCCAACATTTGCCACTCCCAAATAGATTTCCTGATGGTTCTCCTCTCTAAATCCAGCACTGCCTTACATACCTTGAGGTACTCACACGTTCAGTAAGTCCTCAACTCTTGCGGCGGTTACATTCTGGGGGTCGTGCCTAAGGCCAAAATGGTGCAGTCAGAAGACATTGGGTGCAGTGACAGGTCAGATCGCCAAAGTCTTTTTCCCTTTCCTACCCCTTTTTATTCTTTCATTTTTTTGCCAAGTGCATATAGCTGGTAAACAGCTGCCAAGTCCAGGGCAGCTGTTTACCAGCTCCATCTGGTACGCAGGCTGAGACCCTATCTGCCTGCGGACTGCCTCGCCAGAGTGGTGCATGCTCTGGTTATCTCCCGCTTGGATTACTGCAATGCGCTCTATGTGGGGCTACCTTTGAAGGTGACCCGGAAACTACAACTAATCCAGAACGCGGCAGCTAGACTGGTGACTGGGAGTGGCTGCAGAGACCACATAACACCGGTCTTGAAAGACCTACATTGGCTCCCAGTACGTTTCCGAGCACAATTCAAAGTGTTGGTGCTGACCTTTAAAGCCCTAAACGGCCTCGGTCCAGTATATCTGAAGGAGCTTCTCCACCCCCATCGTTCTACCTGGACACTGAGGTCCAGCACCGAGGGCCTTCTGGCAGTTCCCTCACTGCGAGAAGTGAGGTTACAGGGAACCAGACAGAGGGCCTTCTTGGTAGTGGCGCCTTCCCTGTGGAACGCCCTCCCACCAGATGTCAAAGAGAACAACTACCAGGCTTTTAGAAGACATCTGAAGGCAGCCCTGTTTTGGGAAGCTTTTAATGTTTGATGTATTATAGTATTTTAATATTCTTTTGGAAGCTGCCCAGAGTGGCTGGGGAAGCCCAGCCAGATGGGCGGGGTATAAATAATAAATTATTATTATTATTATTATAGCTGAATGTGCACAAGCTGAATGTGCATAAATTGTAAGCTTACCATACTGTACCTGTGAGTCCACCCCTAGGTTTTCTGTATTAATTAGTGCTTCACAACAAGGGGGTGACTGTGCGATTGCGGCGCAATCATTACAGCAATAAGAAGGCATGGAATTAAAAAAAAAATGGGTTCCAGCTTAAAAGGGTGTGAAATATACGATACTCAGAGTTGAGTGTGAATTTCATGCTCTTTATTCAGCTCATAGTAGCAATGAATGAAACTTTCCCCAAAACGTCTAGCTATATACACATTATTTACACAATGGGCCCCGCATGATTAGCTAATTCTGGGCTGCTCTTGTAGGCCAATCAGTTTGCAGATTCACTTCCTCCAGAAGCCTGATTGGCTGCTCCTGCAGGCCAATCAGGTCGCTGATTCACTTCCACCTGGAGCTGGACTGGGTGGCTCCTGCGGACCAATCACACTACTGCATTCTGCATCCTTTTGTTCTAGGGTTCAGCTCAGTACATAACAGGGTGCTAGCTTGACACATGTTTAAAGGCTCCATTCAGAAGTGTTGGCTCTTTGCAGCAGAACCATTCGAAAAGCATACATGCTATTCGTGCTCGCCTGAGGGATATTCTGTATTCCAACCCACCTCAATCAAAAGGTGGGTTAGAAGATTTGGGAAATACGTCAGCTCTCCCCCAAACCCTTCCCCGCCCCCTTTTGGGACAATTCCCCTTTAGTTCCTGATTCTATTTACAACCCCAAAACAAACAATTCCACATTTAATATGGCTGCCTGAAAACCTAAAACTAGAACATGCCACACTGTAACATTTTGTTGCAGCCCTAGGATTATTATTTTTTAAACCATTCATCACCGGTGCTCAAACATGTTTTCCTTAAGTTCCTTTTTTATTTTTTTATTTTTTTTGCTGACCAGGCTTATCGCATCCTTACAGCTACTCTTATGCAGCAGCAAGGTTGCATTAAATGGTTATTCCGGCTGCACCTTTCCCAACAGGCAATTGCAGCCTCCTTCATTATGGGTGAGTCTGCAAAGGAGATAAGGTGCTCCGTGGGTTGTCAGGCCACACAATTTACACCCCAGTAGGCTATATAACCCATCTATGGTCCTGGAGCATGGCACGTGGAATCACACCACCTCCTCGTTAGAGTCATCAGGTTTACCGATAAACTAATGAGATGCTTTGCAATTAAAGGTTTCAGCTAGCAGGGAAGCTCTTTTTGCCTTCGCTCAGGCCAGCCTGGGTGCTCTCCTACCTGCCAATAAATAATCCCACACAGCTTCTGGCCTTGTTGCAGGGCTTTCCATGATTAACTCTGCATAAGTTGGCCCAAATGACCTCATGGATTAATCAATGTGTTCCGTCTCTTGGAGAGCAAAGTTCAAGCTGTAGGAGCTACCTCCGATAGGGCTGCGTGTTTTAATTATGACTGGAGTATGAAGTAAATAAATCCCAGTACAGTCAATTTGTCAGTAAAAAGAGAAAAAAAGAAAAAAAGTATCCCGTTTTGCCATTGTAGCACTAACGATTTATTTTTATTTGGAAAAGCACAGGCGTTTGCTAATATATTTATAAAACTGAACATTTCAGACATCAATATATGTACAGGAGGCTGGCTGCAGATGTAAGCTTTGCAAGCAAATGGTAACAGCAATGCTTCAGAGGTGAATAAAATTAGGTAAATATGAACTGCCCGCATCTAGACAGACAGCTCAAGGCCTGGCCATTTATTATGTCCATGACAGGCATCAGAACTGAAATGGATTTGCTTCAAAAGCTGTAAAATTTGACGTAAAGTCTCTTTGAATATTCAAATATTCACCACATGTTTGCTAGCTGAACCAGGCAGCCCGCCATGTTTAACAGCAGGGCTTATATATGGTTGTTGGTTTCTGACAGCATTCACTAGATGGATGACATGCAGCGGTGCTTTGAAATTGATGGTATTTGATGGCTGGCATGCAATAGCATGCAGTATTTAGCTAAAAGAGATCTAGTAAGGTCTCTCCCCAGTCTGCCCTCTCACCCAACCAGATGGGAGGTCAGAGAAAAATCCCCGGCAGTTTGAGACTTGATCTTCAAAGCATCAGATTAGGGTGGATGCTTTGGTTTAGGGAATTACAAGCAGTTCCTAGGCACTTCATTCTTCATCCCCACCAGCTTCCCTGCTTTCCTTTCTTCCAGTCTCCCAGCAGCCCCTATAAAAGGATGCACTTGGGATGAACCTCCTGTTATTTTGCTTTGTTTTGCTTCATCAACCTTAGCTTTCTTGCTTTGCCAACTAAATCCTTGGCTTTCCCACTCACCCTCTGGACACTAAGAGAAAATAAGTAAACACACACCCATAGGCACGGCAGCCCAGGTGTTTGGGGGCTGGGGTTCACAAAATCAAATTGCCGAAGAGGCACACAGAAGCATCCTGATAAGTTTCTCCCCCCGCCCTTCAACACCTTCCTTTAATTTACAATTTGAGATGAACCGTTTGGCAGCTCGAAACGCCTGGCACCGCGTCAGCGTCGGTTTGCTGGGGCTGAATCCAAACACGAACCTGAACTTTACCAGCTCCGCTCGTTTTTGTAAACAGATTCCCTTTGCCTGCCAAGCGCTTTCCGAAAGGACACAAAAGACGGTGGCTCCCCCCCACACACACACACGCAAAGGGGGGGGGGGAGATGCACAGCCCTCAGCACACATTCTTTTACTTAATTAAAAAAAAAGAGAGAGAGAAAGCAGGAGAGAGGCACTTCATCATTTGAGTTTCGTTGAGAAGCATGGCAGCGTTCCTGCTGCAGCTTCAGTTGCGCCTGCGCCATCCAGCTGCACCCAGAAAGGTTGGGATAGAAAGCATACAACTGGGCAATATTCAAAGCCCACTTCTGCCAAATGGTACACCTGCAGCCTCTGTGGACTTCCTGGTGTTGGTGTGGGAGTCTGGGAGCTAAGGTGTGCTGCCTTGAAGATCTGGAACACAGCTTGATCTGGTAGGGGGCCAGGTTAGGGATGGGAAAGGACATTGATTTGGTTCACATTTAAAGGTGAATTTGCCTCATTTGTGCTTTCTGATACAGTATGCCAACTTTTCTCAAACTTGGGTGCCAAAATGTTGTTGGAGTACAGCTCCCATCATCCCTGACCACTGGTCCTGGTAGCTAGGGATGATGGGAGTCGTAGTCTAACAACATCCGGGCACCCAGGTCTGAGAAAGGCTGCAATAGGCTAAGGGAAATGCGCCCATCCTTCGAAACTCACACTCCTCCAGGTTTTACTGTTCTCCAGCCAAGTAATGTGTGCATAAAATGCACATGCTACAGAAAAAATGGGACTAGAAATGCATTCATCAGTGAAAGTAACATATAGAAATGCATTATACAAGGGGGATTAATAATAATAATAATAATAATAATAATAATAATAATAATAATAATAATAATTTATTTATACCCCGCCCATCTGGCTGGGTATCCCCAGCCACTCTGGGCGGCTTCCAACAGAATATTAAAATACAATAATCTATTAAACATTAAAAGCTTCCCTAAACAGGGCTGCCTTCAGATGTCTTCTAAAAGTCTGGTATTTGTTTTTCTCTTTGACATCTGGTAGGAGGGTGTTCTACAGGGCGGGCGCCACTACCGAGAAGGCCCTCTGCAAAAGTGTTTATGTGCCTGGAGATGCACACCTACAGAGTCTCAGGTAGCTCACGTAGCTAAGGTTTTAGGCTCAGACCAAAATTTCAAATTTCAGAGACGCCCTGTGCAATGCCAAAATTTGGCACCCCTGCCTCTTGCCTTCAATTCAACATCATTGCTGTGGTACCCCCTGTTGTTTCCCCAAGGCTCCATGCCCAGTGTAATAGAACAGCTCACCCTCCTCAAAATCTATCTCTGACTCCGCTCCCATAGTCCCTAATACAGGCATGGGGACTTGTGGTCATCCAGTTTTGTGTGCCTTCAATCACAAGTCTGTTCTGTCCTGTTTTCTGAGGATTTCTTTTAACAGTGTGAAAAATTCTCCTTTATACTGTTACCTGTTTTTGTTTGCACTTGCCCTTAAAATAAGCATTTTCTATGCATTTCCCCCAAAATACATATTGTGCACATTGTCTCCCTCCCCCACCAAAACTTATGCATCATTGCATGCATTAAAACAAAAACTTCATTGCAAAATTCAGGATGTGCAATTTGATTGTTAGCTGAGTTTTGCACTGGGTACAAGCTATGAATTAGGTCAGTGCACTTTAAAACACAGACTGAATGAAATTCACCTCTATCCTTAGAGATAATGGGAGTTGTAGTCCAACAACATCCATAAATAGCAACACCCTGGTGGTCCCGGGCCCTAAGGAAGTTAGATTAGCTTCAACCAGAGCCAGGGCCTTTTCAACACTGGCTCCGGCCTGGTGGAACGCTCTGTCTCATGAGACCAGGGCCCTGCAGGATCTGATTTCTTTCTGCAGGGTCTGTAAGACAGAGTTGTTCCACCTGGCCTTTGGCTTGGAGCCAATTTGATTCCCTCCTCCTCTATTTTTCCGTTTCTTTCTCCTCCTGTGACGAGGCTGCATTTTAACATTTTAATATTTTTCTCTTTCAATATTTTAATGTTGTATTTTAATCTTGTTTTTAAGTTGTATTCATTCAATTTGTTTTTATTATTGCTTGTTAGCTGCCCTGAGCCCAGCCTTGGCTGGGGAGGGCGGGGTATAAATAAAAATTATTATTATTATTAACATCTGCAGAGCCACTGTTTCACCATCCTTGCCCTAATGAATGTTATGTACAGGTGCAAGGCTGAACGTAAGGAATACCAAAAGTTTTGCCTCAATTTGACAAGGGCTTAATTAAAAAAAGGAGCAGTTCATTCAGCTTTTAGGGTGGGGCAACAAGGCCCACTGACACTTGAAACTTTCCTGCTGCAGCTGCTTCCAGTGGCAGCTGGGAGCTACTGGATCTCGGGTAGGTTTTTTCCCAACACCCCAAAATTTGTCCCCTGAAGAGTTCCAACCTTTTACATAGCCTGCAAATAAGATTTCAAAAAGGGTGTGTCAGAAAAGCCCTGCAATGTGCATTGATGGTGTTGTAAAAACGACAATGCACAAATAATTGGAGTGGATTGCAGATCCTGCTTCCCTTTGGCTGAATCCTGTTTGTTTCTTTTCTGTGTGTTTTTAAAGAATGTAACTGTTCTGCTGTCTTTGGGAAAATCCTCCCTTGCAATTGCTTTCTGAGCAGGAAACTACATATTTTCTTGCTTCAAATTGTTGTTGTGCGTTAAAGCTGCCCTCTTTCCGGAGTGCCTGAGTTGCACAATACACCCAGATTGCGGCGGATATTACAGGTTATCAGAACACCCTGCTGGGTGCATGATTGCTTGGACAACCCCGTCACATCTGTGCTTTGCCTTCAGAAAGCAGCCCAGGGTCAGGGGGCCTCTCTCCCAGCACTGCACACTGCCGAGTTGCGGTTTATCAGACGGTGCTCTTTGTCCTGAGGCACCAATTGCCCATCATTTGTTTCACATCAGGCTTTTGCCATTAGATATTGCTGTCAAGGATGGGCATTTCTCCCGAGCTGTCAATCACAGGCAGCACAACTTTAGGGGACACGCGCAGATCCTCCAAGCAAATCACCTAGCATTTGCTCACATCTGTTGAAGACCTTTCTTGTAGAGCTTCTTTAAACTGAGTCGGAATACTGGTCCATCTAAGGTCAGCGTCATCTGCTCTAACTGGCAATGGTATGCCATGGTCATCTTGTTGTTGTTGTTGTTGTTGTTGTTTAGTCGTTTAATTGTGTCCGACTCTTCGTGACCCCATGGACTACAGCACGCCAGGCCCTCCTGTCTTCCACTGCCTCCCGCAGTTTGGTCAAACTCATGCTGGTACCTTCGAGAACACTATCCAACCATCTCATCCTCTGTCATCCCCTTCTTGTGCCCTCCATCTTTCCCAACATCAGGGTCTTTTCCAGGGAGTCTTCTCTTCTCATGAGGTGGCCAAAGTATTGGAGCCTCAGCTTCAGGATCTGTCCTTCCAGTGAGCACTCAGGGCTGATTTCCTTAAGAATTGATAGTTTTGATCTTCTTGCAGTCCATGGGAGTCTCAAGAGTCTCCTCCAGCACCATAATTCAAAAGCATCAATTCTTTGGTGATCAGCCTTCTTTATGGTCCAGCTCTCACTTCCATACATCACTAAAGGGAAAACCATGGCTTTAACTATACGGACCTTTGTTGGCAAGGTGATGTCTCTGCTTTTCAAGATGCTGTCTAGGTTTGTCATTAGGCCAGAGATATTTCCCATGACATCAGAAGATAAGAGGACCCTGCTAGATCATTCCAAAGACCCATCCTGTTCTCATAGTGGCCAACTAGCTGCCCCTGGGAAGCCCACAACCGTAAGACCATTCTCTCCACCTGCAACAGGTATTCCAAGGCATATTGCCACCAACTCTGGAGGCAGAACTACTGGAGGTCCAGCTACTTGAGATCCTTTAACTCAGAGATGGAAAACCTGTAGTCCTTTAGACTGTTGGACTCCCAACTCCCACCAGTCCCTACCAGCGTGGTCAATGATCAGGGAATGATGGGAATTGTAGTCCAACAAGAGTGGGAGAACTGTTCTGTCAACAGTTTCCTTCTTTCTGTAGTCATTTTCCAGTTTCTCCACCACCGAGCTTTAACCCTCAACATACACACAACGTTCTTCTGATTCAATGCAGCTATTAGTATTGTTGTCATTGTTCCTAGTTTCCAGAAAGCATAATGATGAGCTTGAAAGCGTATGAGTTCTGGGCAGCATGGATGTCAGAGAATTCCAACCAAAACAGGCATGGGAGTGCTAATTGGTGATGTTTGATCTTTTTTATGGAAGAGAAATTAATCCAGCGAATATTATTGCTTTTTGTTTTTTTTTTTTATAATAATTTTTATTACATTTTTTACAGAAATAACAAAGAGATCAAAAAGTAAGAAGAAAAAAAAAAAAAAAAGACCAGAAAAAAAGGAAAAAGAAAAACACGACCATTTCGATAACTCATTTCAAATTTCCATTGGACTTCCCCCATCCCTCGCAGAATGCATTTCTTAACAATAAATTTATCAGCAAATTATATCCTTATTTCGTATGTTTCTTTCTATTTTCAATTACAGTTTAAATTTAAATCTCTTGATCAATATATACTCTGAGCAATATACCATAATATCGTTTTTACCCATTTAAACCTTGATTCTTTCATAAATCTTGTCAAATTTCATAAATAATTAAGTTTTGTTACTGGGGCTAAATTCCCAATCACACGACATCTTATGTTTCATATAACTTATAATACTTTTGCAAATAGTCTTTAAATTTTTTCCAGTCCTCCTCCATTGCTTCTTCTCCCAAGTCTCGAATCCTTGCAGTCATCTCGGCTAATTCCATGTAGTTCATCAGTTGCGTGTGCCAGTCCTCCAGTGTGGGCAAATCTTGGGTCTTCCAATGCTTAGCGATAAGAATTCTTGCTGCTGTTGTAGCGTACATAAAAAAAGTTCTATCCTTTTTAGACACCTTCTGGCCGACAATGCCCAGAAGGAAGGCCTCTGGTTTCTTGGGAAAAGTGTACTTAAACACCTTTTTTAACTCATTATAGATCATTTCCCAGAAGGCCTTCAGTCTTGGGCAGGTCCACCAGAGGTGAAAGAATGTTCCCTCAGCTTCCTTACATTTCCAACATTTGTTATCGGACAAATGGTAAATCTTAGCTAGCTTAACCGGGGTCATGTACCACCTGTATACCATTTTCATGATGTTTTCTTTCAAAGCATTACATGCAGTAAACTTCATACCGGTGGTCCATAACCTTTCCCAGTCATCAGACATAATATTATAACCAATGTCCTGAGCCCATTTTATCATTGCTGATTTAACTGTCTCATCTTGAGTGTTCCATTTAAGCAGCAAGTTATACATTCTCGATAATAACTTGGTCTTTGGTTCAAGCAACTCTGTCTCAAGTTTCGATTTTTCCACCTGGAAACCTATTTTTTTGTCTAGCTTAAAAACCTCATTAATTTGGGCATAGTGCAGCCAATTTTGCACCTTATCCTTTAGTTTTTCAAAGCTCTGCAATCTCCAGTTACCTTCAATATTTTCTATTATTTCCCAATATTTCGGCCAATAAGCCTCCATATTGGTTGTTTTCCGAGCTTTGGCCTCTATTGGTGAGATCCACCTCGGAGTTTTGCTTTCCAATAAGTCTTTGTATTTTTTCCAGACCATATATATTGCTTTTCTGACAATATGGTTTTTAAACATTCCATATGATTTACCCTTGTCATACCACAAGTACGCATGCCAACCTAACGAATTGTTGAAGCCTTCCAGATCTAGGACATCAGTGTTTTCTAATAGAATCCAATCTTTCATCCAGCAGAAGGCTGCCGCTTCATAGTATAGCCTTAGGTCCGGCAGGGCAAACCCCCCTCTCTCTTTTGCATCAGTTAATATCTTAAACTTTATTCGGGGCTTTTTGCCCTGCCAGACAAACCTAGAAATGTCCTTCTGCCACTTTCCAAAGCATTCCACTCTGTCCACAATCTGCAAGGCTTGAAACAAAAACAACATCTTTGGCAAAACGTTCATCTTTATAGCTGCAATTCGGCCTAACAAGGATAATTTCAGTCTTGACCAAATTTCTAAATCTTTTTTAACTTCTAACCAACATTTCTCATAATTATCTTTAAATAGATTCAAATTCTTGGAAGACAGATTGACCCCCAGGTATTTCACTTTCTTAACAATATTTAGTTCTGTCTCTTTCTGAAACCCTTCTGTTTCCATGGCCGTCAAGTTTTTCCCTAAGACTTTAGTTTTTTGCTTGTTCAACTTAAAACCCGCCACCCGACCAAATTTCTGGATCAGTTCTAAAACTCTTTTTGTACTGGGTTCTGGCTCCTGTAGTGTTAAAACCAGGTCATCTGCAAATGCTTTCAGTTTATATTGTTTCGCTCCGACCCGTATTCCTTGTACCTGCCGATCCTCCCTTATCATGTTCAGCAAAACCTCCAGGACTGAAATAAACAATAAGGGGGATAGGGGGCACCCCTGTCGTGTTCCTTTTTCAATATGAAGTTCTTCTGTCACCACATTGTTCACTATCAACTTAGCTTTTTGTTCTGAATAGATTGCTTCTATTCCATTCTCAAACCCCCTTCCCACTCCCATCCCTTCCAAATTTTTCTTCATAAATTTCCAGGAAATGTTATCAAAGGCCTTCTCCGCATCAATAAAGATCAATACTGCTTTGGTGTTAATATTTGTTTGTAAAAGTTCCAAGATATCAATAATGTTCCTGGTATTGTCAAACAAATGTCTGCCTGGGAGAAAGCCGGCCTGGTCTTTATGGATTATCTCATTTAATACTTTTTTAAATCTGTTGGCCAGAATATCCGCAAATATTTTATAATCCACATTTAGGAGTGAGATGGGACGGTAGTTCTTGAGTTGAGTCTTTTCAGTTTCCACTTTAGGTATCAATGTGATGAATGCTTCTTTCCACGTATCTGGTGCCTTCCCTCCCCCCATAATCTGGTTACAAACCTCCTCTAGTGGTTGTATCAAATAGTCTTTTAACGTCCTATAATACTTGGAGGTAAGTCCATCAGGTCCTGGAGATTTGCCCAGCTGCATATTCTGAATGGCATCCTCGATTTCTTGTTGTGTTATTTTACAATTCAAGGTTGATCTCTTCTCTTGAGATATTTCTGGAAGACCATTTTCTTTCAAAAATTGTTCTATCTCGGTTACATCCTCGGGTCCTTGTGTATACAGCTTTTTAAAATATTTCTGGAAACACTTTCTAATTTCTCCCGGTTTCTGAATGTTCTTTCCTTCAACTTCTAGATTGGTAACGTAGTTTAATTTTTGTCTCTTTTTCAACTGCCAAGCTAGCAGTTTCCCACATTTATTCGCCGATTCAAATGATCTTTGTTTCATTTGTTTAATTCTCCATTCCACTTCTTGGTTAATCAGTTGCGCATATTGTGACTGGTGGAATTTAATTTCTCTTAAGATCTCTTTGGATTTTGGGTTTAATCTTAATTTTTTCTCGCCGTCTCTTATCTTCTCCAATATCTTGTCCTTTTTACCATTCCAGAGTTTTTTCTTAATCGTATTCTGTTGTATCAGAAACCCTCTCATAACAGCTTTGCTCGCGTCCCAGATTGTTCTTTTTTCCACCGAGGTGTTCAAGTTGATTTCAAAATAGTCCTTTAAAGCTTTTTGGGCCTTCTTTACAATCTCTTGATCTCTTAGCAGGTTGTCATTCATTTTCCATCTGAAGGAGTCGGCAGTAGTAAATCTCATTTCCATTTTCAGAGCGTTATGGTCGGAGCAAGTCTTTGGGCAGATTTCTATTTTTGTGGTCTTAGGTGCCAGCCCTCTAGTTGTCCAAATTTGGTCGATCCTTGTCCATGACAGGTGGGCCTCAGAAAAGAAAGTTCCTTCTTTACCTAGGGGGTTTCTCGTCCTCCATGAGTCAATTAAATCCATATTGTCAGTTAGTTCAAAGAAAGTTTTTGGTAGTCTTCCATCTTTAGTCAAATTCTGGTTCTGTGACTTATCCATAAAAGTAGAGACAACCCCATTCATGTCTCCCATCATAATGATGTTAGAATAGTCCAGATAGTCCAATAATGTCTCATGCAGCTTCTTATAAAATTCTGATTTCCCCTCGTTTGGTGCATAAATTCCTAATATCAAAATTTTCTCTCCTTGGGTCGAAATCTCAATAGCCAGGATTCTTCCTTGTTCATCTTTAAACAAAAATTTCGGTGAAAGAGTCTCTTTGGCGTAAATCACCACGCCTCTCTTCTTGACTCTGTCTGATGAGATAAATTCTTGGCCTAATCTTTTATTTGTTAACACCTTCCTGTGTACCCTTGTCACATGGGTTTCTTGCAAACAAATTATATCCAAATTCTCTTTCTTTAGGATATGGAAGATCCGTTTGCGTTTTTCTGGGGAATTCGCGCCATTAATGTTCCAACTATACAGCTGCAGAGACATCTTGTATCAATCTGTTGTTACTCTTGTGGGGTGTCCTCTTTTTTGTCCGAGTCCGAAGGTGGTAACTCTTTCCCTAACTCTGGTGGTGGCCAAATAGCTGCTCCTTTCTGTAGGTCTTCTCCGTGATCGTGTAGGAACTTCTGGCAATCCTCTTTCGTTTTGATTTTTATCTTCTTTCCTTTGTATTTAAATAAGACACCTTGTGGGAACTCCCACCTGTAAGGTATTCCGTTACCTCTCAAAAGTCCAGTTAGGTCAGTGTAGTTGGCTCTTAGATCCAGTAATTGTTTAGGGATATCTTTGTAAATTTGTACTCTTCTATCCTGGATCACAAGTGCTTTATTGAAATGTAAATCAAGTAGCTTGTCTCTCTCCTGTTTAGTCCTTAAAATAATCAAACAGTCTCTAGGCCTGTCCTTCCCAACGACTCTTCCCAATCTAAATGCAGTCGTTATTTTGAAATCTGTGTCTTGGTTTATACCCCAGAATTTGGAAAATTCTGCCGTTAAAAAGCCGGTCAAATCCTCTTTCTCAATCTCTGGGATAGAGCGTAATCTCAGGTTATTTTCCCTGTTTCGCAGTTCCACCAAAGACAGGTAGGCCTGCTGGTCTGTAATATGTTTGTGGAGCGGTCTTACCTCTCCTTTCAGTTCCTCCACTCCTTTGGCTGCAGCCTCTGCTTTTCCAATCGCAGCCTCCGCCAATTTTCGATTTTCAGATGTTGCGTCGTTTAAGTTTCCAATATCTTGTGAATGCTTGGCCACCTGTTCCGAAAGTTTGGTAATTGAAGATGTGGCTAAGTCAATTTTTGCAGTTTGATCATCCACTTTTTTGTTCAAAATTGCGAATTGTTGTAACATTTCCTCTAAAAGAGTGTTAGATCCTCCAGATGCCATATCCTCACCTATTGGTTGTTCAGCTTCTTCAGCTGGTGTTGTTGGCGAGGGTGCAGTCTGTAAAACAGCAGGGACTGAAGATCTACGTCCCTGAGAAAACAGGGTTGTTTGTGTCAGTTTGCCTTTCCCTGCCTTCGACGCAGCTCTTGTTTTTACCCTGTCGCTCATTCCACACCTGTCTTTGGATTCAAGGTCAGACTGTCAAAAGTTTCATGAGAAAGGCAGGCGCAAGCGTAAACAATCTAACCACAGAAAGACAAAGCAAAGTTGGTTCTCAGGAAATTGTAAGTCCCAAGTTCCACTAGAGGGAGTAATGTTGCAATTCAGGGAAGAAGAAACAAAATTTCAGACGCCATTAAAGTTCCTTAAGTTAAGTAAATTAACGATGATCCTTGGAAAAGACCTTTTCCCTCTAGCAGAGCTCTCACAGTGTTGCCATAAGTTTCTTAAAAGGTGCAAAGTACAGTTGTTTAATTGTATCCAACAGTAATGCCTCTAAGTGTCCATTTCAAATTTATAAGTGTATCCGCAAAGTAGCCTTTTGTCCCACTGCAAGTCCGGGACTGGGGGTTTTAAAGTCTTTAGAATTTAGAAAAGTCCAGCAGAGGAGAAAGTCCCCAAATAAGGTACAGAAAATAGCAAGGAAATAAAAGTAACTTGCCTGCTTCAGTTTCCGACTTTTCCGAACGTATGATGTCTCACTTTAAAATCTCTCCGCACTGCTTCCAGCTTGTCAAATCTTTGCTTTTGATCACTAGCATCCTCGGGAGACGGACTTCCTTTTTCTCGCCTCCCGCTTTCAGCCAAATTCATAAATTTGTAATCCAATTTTGAGTAAATCTTACTCACGAGTAGTTGGTTTGTAATCCAATGTAAAAGGAAGAAAGGTCGGCGCTCATCCGCAACAGCCGCGCGGCTTCACTCCCGCAGAAAGAGCGATGAATCCACAGCACCGCTTCCCCTCCGCGCTTCCGGAGCCCCTTACGGGGTCCCTTCTTCGTTTTGGGGGTCGCTCTAGGTGCCCGCCGGATCCCACGGCCACGAGCTCACTCTGCTCGTGGTTTTTCTTAGTGGGTCGTCGCTTTGCCGCAGCGAACGACCCTTTTCTGCGGAGCCCCTCTTCGCAGCGCAAAGAGGACCGCCATTGCTTGCTTCGCGCCGCCTCCGGAAGTCCGAATATTATTGCTTTTTGAAGTTGTTTCAGCCTATGAATGATGTGTCACTGATTATGTCCCTCCGCCCCATTTGCTTTGAGCTTCCTTTGCGTTGAAATAAACGGGGCTGCAATAATGCAGTGACACTGTAATTTATGTGATTAATTACATAACTTGCATAATTTTGCCACAGCAGACAGCGAGACAAATATTGTAGGTTTCAGCAGAAGGTGAACTGCAGTGGAATGGAAACAGTGTTGCATGCAATGCATACAGGGTGGAAGAGGAAGTGATGCCTCTCTACACGCTTAATAGTCCTTTGGGGGTCAGTGTTCTGTGTTCTGCATAGCTCTTTGCCCATCCATTACCAGCAGATGCAGAACGAATTGTGCAAATTGGAATGTACATGAAATCTCTTAAACATCTCTTAAGTCACAGAATCTACCTTCTCTTGGCAAAGAATTGAAATCCTGGCGCACACTTTTTTTTATAACACACACACACACACACACACACACACACACGGAAAGCATGTCTCCTTGAGGACTTAGCAGACATTCAAATGCAGTCAAAAACCATTGCTCTCCTACTGATTACACCAGTATGCTGTCTTTGCTGTCCCTCAACTGTTATCCATCGGCTCTGCTAAGACAAGCCAGATTGCTTGCTTGCTTGCTTATGTATGTATGTATGTATGTATGTGTAAGCATGTGGGTTGGGAGTGTCTTGTTCCAATTTCATTTCAGATGGGCGGGGTATAAATAATAAATTATTATCATATTATTATTATGCAAGCCGCTCTGGGAGTCTTCTTGGCTGATAAGTGGGGTACAAATGTTACCAACAAACTCAGCATTTAAAATCAATTTTGTTGAGCGAGTCACCCAAGCTCTCAAATGACACCAACGTTGCTTTGCTGCCAGCTATTGATTATTTTCCGTTTGTTGCATTCTTTATTTTTATTTTATAATGAACGGAGGGGGGGAATAAACGAAGGGAGGATTAACGGCACGCAAAGGATGCCCACATGAATCATTCATTGCATGTTGTTTTGCCTACCTTACACTTCGGGAGGGGTATAATTTTGCACGCCAACAAAAAGGCCCACTTTCCCTCAAAAATCGCAGGTGCGTGAGCGCGCTGCTACCAGACTCTGTCGAGCGACTGCCTCCTCGCTTGCCTCCTCTCCCATCTTTCAGAAACACTGACATTGCTACATTCATCCTTCTGCAGCTAAGGGCCATTTCACACATTACAGAGAGACGAATCTAAGTTTGCCACCGACTGTAAACGCAGCAGGAAAGATGCTGGCGAGCGGGACTCCCTGAGGAGCGTGCTTGCATGATGCATGCCTTTAAATTAAAAACACCTCTTTGTTGCATTCACACTTAACTCAGTTGGAGCTTTTAGCTTATTTGGCAGTTGTCAGGTTTATTTAGATGCTTGTGGTTGTTGTTTTTTTAATCTGTACTTTACATATATATCTATTTTACATATTTCTTATTTCTTTATTGCTGTAAATGCACGTTTCTTTGCTGTCGGATGCCTCAAGTGCTCAGAGAAGAAAAGTGAAATAAAAATGGAAACACAAAATTGTTTATCAATTTATGTTGTTGTTGTTCAGTCGTTTAGTTGTGTCTGACTCTCCATGACCCCATGGACCAGAGCACGCCAGGCACTCCTGTCTTCCACTGCCTCCCGCAGTTTGGTCAAACTCATGCTGGTAGCTTCGAGAACACTGTCTAACCATCTCGTCCTCTGTCGTCCCCTTCTCCTTGTGCCCTCCATCTTTCCCAACATCAGGGTCTTTTCCAGGGAGTCTTCTCTTCTCATGAGGTGGCCAAAGTATTGGAGCCTCAGCTTCACGATCTGTCCTTCCAGTGAGCACTCAGGGCTGATTTCCTTCAGGTTTGATCTTCTTGCAGTCCATGGGTCTCTCAAGAGTCTCCTCCAGCACCATAATTCAAAAGCATCAATTCTTCAGCTATCAGCCTTCTTTATGGTCCAGCTCTCACTTCCATACATCACTACTGGGAAAACCATAGCTTTAACTATACAGATTCATACTATATGGATTTATCAATTTATAGGCTGCTTAATTACCAACATTTCTTCGTGGTGCATGTAAAAATGAAAAAGCAATGGATAAGATCAATTAGAAATGATCCTAGCAACAGAAAAGTCTTTGCAATGCACCTGAAGTTCAACATGGAGAGGGACTGTCTAATCTCAGCCTGGAGGGAGTTCCAGAGATACAGGCCCACAATGCTGAATGCCGTGAATATGAGCCATGCATCTGAGCCATGGGGGGATCACTAACAGTGGGTCCCCCAGAGATCCCAGTGAATAGGCAGGGATCCTTGAGGCATCCTAGTTCTAAGTTGTTAAGGGCCTTGTAAACTGATACAAGAATGCAGAATTTGGTCCAATCAACTAACACTTTAAGGCAAGCTCCATTCACTTTGAACGATCAAACCCGCAGATCACGTCAGGATCCTGCCTCTGGGTTGAGCATCCCCCTCCTGGCCCATCACTTTGGATGGGCATTGCCTGGAAAAGCAGGCAGGAATGGGTTTATAAAATAAATTTAAAAAACCAGAGAAATCATTGCAACCACTGACAGTGATGCAGAGGAATACAGATGCTACAGCTGCATCCTCACTAGAGCTTGCAGTTCAGGTTCTCCCCGATCCTCACAAAACTCCAGCCAAGTTTTAAATGTGGGCTCGACACGTTTCAATGGAAGCAACGTGAACAATTGCATACTGGAGTTAAGGCATTTCTGAATAGATGCCTTCTCTTTATATAGCAGAGCCTTTTGGTTGGAAAACGTGCACATTTATTTGCAACCCATGAAGACTTTCCCAATTTAAAACTCAGTCTGCCTATCTATTTATCCATCTAACTACTTTGCCTATCTTCTCTACATACACATAACTGAATATTCTCAGAACCCATTGATGTAGTTGCAGATTTTGAAGCGTAGTAACTCATCATACTATCTTATTTTGATTCAGACCACTGCTCTATCTAGCTCGGCATTGCCTAGCCCAGGCATGGCCAGACTTGGCCCTCCACCTGTTTTGGGACTACAACTCCCATCATCCCTAGCTAACAGGACCAGTGGTCAGGGATGATGGGAACTATAGTCCCAAAACATCTGGAGGGCCAAGTTTGGCCATGCCTGGCCTAGCCTAACTGGCAGTGAGAGGTTGCAGCTCTCCAAAGATTTCCTCCACCTTTTCAAAGTGTTGGTGCTGACCTTTAAAGCCCTAAACGGCCTCAGTCGAGTATACCTGAAGGAGTGTCTCCACCCCCATTGTTCAGCCCAGACACTGAGGTCCAGAGACAATTCATCTTGCCTTGGCCACAAAATACTGCCCCACCTGAAGTTTCTGGTTGTATCAGCTGAGCAGGGGTAGGGCAGATCACAGGGAGAGGAATTTTAGTATCCCATCCCCACTGACCAGATAGCAATTTTGCTGTGGCAAAGAGGAGGCTCTGTGTGTTTGGCCACACATGCACGGGTGTTTGGTCTGTGCCTGTTTGTGTCTGTGAGATAGGGTGTGAATACAGCCACTTTTGCAACAACCATTGCTGATGCAAGTTGTTCTAGAGAGAATGTGAGCCCCCCCCCTCAAATCTTTGACATTCTCCCTGGTTTTTGGAGTTCTGCTTGATTATATCAGCTCATAACGCATCTCCCATAGGGATTTACACCACTGGAGTTTATAGTTTCTGCAGCAGCTATTAAGGAACATCTCCATTTACAGAATCTCAAGCTATAGGGAATTAGGTTTGGGGAAAACAAGACCAAGCTGCTGTCTTACCATTCGATGTTTCAAGACAGGAAAGCTGCCTCATCAAAGCAGATTTAGGACAAAAGACAGAGGAGGCCAGAGGAGGAGGAAAAGGATCAGCCAGGAAGGCCTCAGGAAGATTTCAAGTCAGGCACGATCCCTACTGAATTGCGGTGATCTCCCGGCACACATTCCACTCCCTCTCTAGGGCTGAGAAACTAAATTGCATCTGCTTATAACCACATATGAAGCCATCCCACAAAACCTTAAAAAACTAACAGAGTTGCTACTTTGGGAATGGTTCGCCTCTTTGGGTATTCAAGTGTTCAAGTGGGAAAAGGATCGTTTAAAATAAAAATGATATAGAACCATTTTTAGGCTTCTCTCGTTTATCAGTATGTTGCTGTGTTTATACACAGCATATCCTCTCCAGGCATGCCATCCCTTCAGGGGTGAATATGTCCCTCTAGATCTCTCAATATGGCCCCAGGGGCTTTCTCTCTAGGTGTCACTCCCCTCTCCCTAGGCCACACCCTTCCCCTGCCCTGCTTCCCCCACCCCTCCTGGAGAGATTTTGCCTTGCTGGAATGTGGCCTTGAACTCTGATTGTGCCTCTTGCTCCTCCAGATGGAGGATACAGAGAGGTGTGTGTATGAGCATGTAGAAACTAGCTGGTTGGCATCCATCTGTCTCGGGAGACAATGGGGGGGGGTGAAGTCAAACGGTTAGAAGGTTGCAGCACCTGCTGTGTCTGTAGACTTATAACTGCTGCCTCCTGTGTTGTTTTTGCTGTGTTTGTAGTACCAAAGTGACCTCCCCAGGGTGCAAGTCTGGGCAGGTCCTGTATGGAGGTCCTGGGATGCCCAGACAAGAAGATCCCTCTCTCAGTCTCACTGATGTGGTCCAAAGAAAAGCAGAGCACCAGGTTGGCTGCGGGAGTTGCTGGAAGGAGGCATACAAGACACCATCCAACCACCATATGGCCGGCACTCCAGATCTGTGTAGGGTTTACTCTATAGCCTTTTCTTCTCCTGAAGATGTCCCACAAGGCATATAGGCGCATTGCAGGAGAGGTTTAGGATCATCGTTTTCCTTCTCTGAGATGGGCTACCTTCCCAGGCTGATGAGCCCCATCTGTCCCTCATATCCCTCTGCAGCATATACAGAAATCACCTTCTTGACCATTGGACCCACTATTGGTGTCATCCACTTCATCCACCAGAGCCTGTCTTCACTTGCAGGGAAAGTCCCTAACTCACCGATGGTTTTGGACCACCGGCTATCCTCACCTAGCTTAGCCTGCTACTCAAAGCTGTTCCCAGGGTGTGGCCATTGTCACATGCTGACAACTTCTAGGAGCCACAGGTGAGAGCTGAATGCAGGGCGGAGGCCAAAGGTGGACAGAGTACCCCAGAAGAAACATGACATGTCCCTCACCAGAGATACTGCTGTAGAAACTGGCCTACTGTACAAAGGTAAATTTCATACCATTGCTCCGCCCACTTTTTTCTCTGACATGTGGCCCCCAGAATGTTGCTTCCAAGGGAATTTGGCCCTCAGGCTGAAGAAAGGTTTCCTACTCCTGCTTTGTTGGTTCCCGCTCCCTGTCAACATTTAAATGGTAAGCTCCTTGGGGCAGGGAGCTGGCATTTCCGTCCATGCCGCTGTCTCAACAGAGTCTAAAGCTCTGTGTGAATTGATGGTGCTGTTTAAATAATAGATAGGAATAGCAGCAAAAACATATTTTAATCGTACTTGAAGCAACAAAACGAGCAGCTTATGCCTGCCTAGAAGGGAAACAACAACAAAAGTGGTGAGTTGATGGCAACACATATATTGCTTGCTTGCAAATGTAAAGCAGTTATGTCTGAGATCGCATTAAGATGCTAAGACGACGGAGGCCTTGATCATTAATTTTGGATAGTGCTGCCCATTAAATTATCTCTGGGAAAGCTCTCTGCGCTTCACCTCCACTCCCTTCCGTCTCAGGGATGCTGAAAGCAAACACTAATTGCTGATGCCTCTCCACCTTCCCTAAAATACTTGGGAGGAGGGTGTGGATACATGCGCGAGTGCATGGGTCCATGTGGCAAAACGGAATTGCAACGATTAGCAGCACCCATATCATTAGGAGAAACTATGGAGGTCTTTTGTTAATCATTCAGAAATAATATGATAAATATGCAATGCAGAAGTGTTTGCGGAATAAAACATGATAAAACTAAGTGGTGCAAGATTGAACTTGTCTCAGAGAGAGAGAGAGAGAGAGAGAGAGAGAGAGAGAGGAAAAGAGGGGTTACATTAACATAATAGAATTCAGTGCAGGCGGCCATCTGTTTTAATTGAGCAAGCTTATTCGTACAATGCTCTGCACCGCTAATCTTGTTTAGATTAATGTTAATGTTCTATTAAAAGGCAGTTTATCATCTCACAATGTGAAGTTAAAATAAGCACACCCGGATTCTGCCGTTAAGGCAGAGGGAGAAAATGGATAGCTCATTACCCAGCTATTGATCTCCCTACAACACAACTATTAAGGCTGGGAAGTTTTGCTGGAAAGTAACTCATGATCTTCTTCCTTAAGGTTGAGTGTAAATGAACACAGATGAAAAGTTTGGCTTCCCTAGTTAAAGATTTAAGACAGGCTGCTTGGCAAAATGGGCTCAGATATGTACTGAGGCTGAAGGGGGGGGACGGCGGGGGGAGACAGAAGGCGAGTACAGACGGGATCTAATGGCCAGTAAATTCTTTCAAGTCATGAAAGTAGAAATCAAGACAGCTTTTCTTTTTCTTTTTTTCACCCACTGTCATAGCTTATGGTGAGAAAACAGTGTCTTTTCCCTCCTTGTCTGTATTTTAATGAGAAAGCCAGGAGCTGACCATTTCTTGGAAACATGCCTATCATTAAGAACAATCCCAAAGGCAAAAGAAAGGAGCTCGGTCTGCGAGTCACAAAGCACATCTGACACCAGAATCAATATAACAGAGATCAGCATTATCAGCAGTGGCAACGGGTATCATTTTCTGCAAACATGGTGGCTCCTGACAGTCTTTCTCGGGACCTCCAACAGCAGAAGCAAAGTCCTTCTGGGGGGGGGGCAGAAGAGTAAGTAAGCTTGCTCTCTTAGGCAAAGTCTGCACTAGGTTTCCACAGCATTCATCTGCCATGCATAATGCAGTCTAAACACCGTGTTACACATTATAGGTGAAACACATCATAGGTGGGACTGCTTCTGAAGACAATTTGGAAACCTCTGCTGGTGCAGAATTCCGTGGCCAGGTTGGTCACTGGGGCAAGGCAGTCTGAGTATATAAATCCAACTCTGGCCTGACTGCTCTGACTGCCAATTAGTTTCTGGGCCCAATTCAAAGTGCTGGTTTTCACCAATAAAGCCTTAAAATGGCTTAGGACTGCAGTACCTCAAGGACCACCTCTCCCCGTATCAACCTACCCAGACCCTGCAATCATAATCCAAGGCCCTTCTTCATGTGCCTTCTCTGCAAGAGGTCCAGAGGGTGGCAACATGAGAACGGGCCTTTTCTGCAGTGGCTTCCCATTTGTGGAATGTTCTCCCCAGGGAGACTCACCTGGAGCCATCATTATATAGGTGGCAGTCAAAAACTATCCTCTATAACCAGGCTTTATGGCCTTTAGCTATCTGTGGTCTTCTAGAAGTGGGTAGTTTTAATGTATCTACATGGGCTTGTTGGTGGGTTGGTTGGTTTGGTTGTTAGTCACTTGACCCAATCTAGTTGTATATAGTTGACTACTTGGGTAAGAATATGGGTGCCCATGTCAAATGCACATCCTGGTGTGAATAACGCAGCATGGCTGGATGTCATTTACATCCTTTCTTCTTCTTCTTAGACCATTAGTTTCTCTTGCAACACATTTGCCATCTTGGGATGGAATTGATCAGTGAAATGCAAACAAAACAAACCACAAGGGGAAGAAGATGAAAAGTCAGCTGCAATGTCACAAAACTTCCCTCTTGCACTATTAGCAAATCGCTCCTCTCTTCCCCAGATTTCATTCCAAATCTGAACCCAAAGGGTACAATTTAGTACTAATTGTGCCTACATGAACTGGAAACGAATCGAAATAGCACTAAACAGAGCAACCATCAAGCAAGCTCATGTGCTCATTGCATTGCGGTAGAAACACAGGGATAAAAATAATTAACATCCCATTTTACCTTCATCCGAGGATTTCATAATGGTTTGTGGACATTTAATAAACGCCACCATGCGTGTGCTTTAGAAAGCGGTGACTTGGAATAAAAGGGGGGCATAAACGGCCGTCGTAGATAACTACCTGACCATTAAGCCTCAGTTCATCGCTGCAGCTAAAAGAGCTAATGTGATCCTTGGGCAATAATCAGGCAAGAATGTTATCGAGAGGAAAGAAGAGAGAGAGAGCTTTACCTCCATTGCAGCATGCCATGCATGATGAAATGGCAGCGTTAAGAAAATAACCGCTTTAATGTTCCAGTAGACACCAGGATATGAGCCCATTCAAGGGGTCTTGGGGAATGAATTCCGTCTGTACAGCAACACAGCGAAAGACTACTGGGAGGCTGGCTGCACCAGCAACTAAGTCTCTCAACACCCACAATGTGGAAACCTCAAGCCTAGGGGACTGTACACAGTACACATCCTCTCCCAACACCAGCCCTGATTTGCACCCACCTCTAGTGTTTTTGCTTGGCTGGAATGCAGCCTTAAACTCTGATAATGCTTCTTCCACGCTTAGATGGAGAGGGGGGGTGGATGCACACAAGCGCATGTAGAAACTAGACTGCTAAGGTTGAGCTCACATTTGGCGCTCTCCTCACGTTATACTCTGCCCCCTCCCCTAGCAATGGTATAGGAAGGCCAGATTTTCGCCTTTATTTACTTTCTGGTCCCCAGCAAAATGCTCCCTCCACGCCTTACAGTCATAACCACAGAGACCGACACATAATAAAAGGCTTCCAAAAAACATCCTATTGTTTAAATCGGAGGCAGTCAACAAGGTGGCCTGCAGACATTGTTGAACTCCAGTGCCCATCCTTCTCAGCTGGTGGACCTGATAGCTGAGGCTGATGGGAGCTGTTATTCAACATTATATGGGGGGGGGCACCATGTTGACTACTGTTGATTTAAATCATTGCGAGAAAGACATCAGTTATAGCAGCCACCTGAGGAGATGCAGCAACTCATTTTCCAAGTGACAGGAGCAAGTAGGCTAGGGTTGTCATGTTTCCAACAGTGAAAATCCAGACAGAAATATTGTTGAGCCTTTCTGGCTAGGAAAACTTCTCTGGGGAGGGAGTTCTGGAGATATGGTGCCACCACCAAGAAGGAACTTATCTCAGGGGGCAGCATCTACAGCAAGGTGGTCCAACCCATAGGCCTACGAGGCCATTTTTGGTGGTCCTCAGCAGCATTCAAGAAAAAAAACATGAAACCCTTTTTTAAAAAAAAAATAATGGTTGGCTGTCATGTATTTTTAATGAATGCACATACATCTATTTGTGTATTATTTGTGTTTAATAATTAAATATACTAATTCCATTGTGTATTTAAATATCTATATTTAATTGAATATATTCAGTAATATTACATATATTGTAAAGACATTAATTCGCAAAATGGAAATTTAATTCAGCGTGTGTTGGCCCACAGTGTCTAAGTCATCTTGGTCTGAGAGGTTGGCTGGCCCTCATCTACAGAGTCCCCTCCAACATCCATCAGGCATGAGGATATTTCTATAGGAGCAAAGGTTTTCCTTCATATAACTAGGGCTCTGGCTCTTTAGGGCTTTATCCTCTCGCCCAAGACCCCAGGAAGGAAGTGCATTTGCATATAAATACATATTCATGTGCACATTTCCTCTGTTATGCAAATTGTCGCGACACATATTGTGTTAGCTTCAGGCAACTCACATTCTGAAATGAGCAGTGGCCCTTTGGCTCCTGGTCTATTCCTGATTTGGACCTCCTCGCCGAACAAGCTGCCCACCCATCGACTAACCTTGTGTAAACAGCATACCAATTTTCTGATTATCCAGATGCTTCGCTTGTCCCCATGGCCAATCAGATTAATGAGTTTGCAATGTAATTATTTCACACGCGTACACACAAAAAAATATGCATGCAAAGCAAAGAGATCTTTGCAAAGAAGCGGGTCCTGGCTGCGTCTCCTCCTGGCACCCCCAGCCGCAGCAACTCCATCTAATTCCTAAGGTGCATTACGTTCTTGGCCCATTTAGGTAATTTGTTGGGATGGACGGAATACACTTTATGTAATCTGAGGCTGGAGGAATTAAAAGAGCTGGCGGAAAGGATCCTGGGAAAATGCATGCAATGCGGAGAATGGGAGCAATCAATACAAAGCATCACACCTTGAGAGCTCTACCCTCTGGCCAATTCTTTCCCCAGAGAAACCTATCCAGAAATAATAATCGGGGAGATGACAGCTGAATGATGGAGGCACAACAGGATATCTATTATTTATTATGTGCCCCTCCAACGCTCTGGGCTGTGTACAGAATCCTGACAACGTTACAAAAAAGAAGAGGTCAAAAGGCAACCAAACCTCAGCAATTTCCCATTCTCTTCCCCCCCCCCCATTATGCCAGAGGGGAGGGGAGGTGTCTATCTGGCTACTACTCAGCCAAAATTAAGCATTGGTCCTATTGATTTCAACCGGAGAGAAAATCCCAGGCTTAAGTCTCTCTGGCAGAAATCAATGGGGCTTCAAAGTGCTTAGCTTTGGCTGAATCATGCCCAGTAATAGTTCCCCCACTGGTTTAATATCTTGGAGACCTTAGACCAGGGTTTCCTAGTTTGGGCACCACGGTTTGGTTTAGGAAACCACAATAACATCCTAAAAGCTGTGCATGTCCAGGAAGCATGTTCCCAGGCCAATTAACAAAGGTGTATTGGGTGGGTGGGGGGCAAGGAAAGATGATGTTATCTCATCCACACCACAGAGTTTTCTAAGTTTTGCACATGGCTTAGCTTAGCTTTGTACCCAAATCCAGGCTGGTTTGTCCCCCACGGACAAACCACAGGTGGTAAGCCAACAAATAGACCTTGGTTACAGATTCAGGTCAGTAACCGTGTTGGTCTGACGCAGTCGAAATAAATAAATAAATAAATAAATAAATAAATAAATAAATTGTTCAGTTGCACCTTACAGACCAACTAAGTTTGTTCTTGGTATAATAATAATAATAAATAATAATAATTTATTTATTTTTTATACCCCGGCCTTCCCGGTTCAAAAACCGGGCTCAGGGTGGCTAACAACAAATTTAAAACACTTAATTGTAAAAGCAGCATAAAATACAGTATAAAAACATGAATAACAATAAAATTCAAAAATCAAAAATCAATTGATAATCCCCAGGGCTAGCTGGCTGAATTGGTCCTACTTGGGCCAGCGAGGAGGCCAGGGGAGAATTAGCTGTGGGGTCTCAGAGCGGGTGATCTTCATAAAAGGGGAGGGGGCGGGAAGAGAAGGGAAATACAAGATCAGGCTGAATTCAAATTAAAGGCCAGGCGGAATAGCTCTGTCTTACAGGCCCAACGGAAGGAGGTTAAATCCTGAAGGGCCCTAGTCTCATGGGACAGAGCATTCCACCAGGTCGGAGCCATCACTGAAAAGGCCCTGGCTCTGGTGGAGGATAGTCTGACTTCCTTAGGGCCTGGGACCTCTAAACTATGGTTATTCAGGGACCTTAAGGTCCTTTACGGAGCATACCAGGAGAGGCGGTCCCATAGATACGAGGGTATAAGCTTTAGTGTGCATGCACACTTCTTTGGATACACTGAGACAGAAGTCACCAGACCCTTATACACTGGAACCTCGGGTTGCAGACATAATCCGTGATGGAGGCACGTCCGCAACCTGCAGCATTCGCATCCTAAAGCACCACGTCTGCGCATGCGTGAGAGGCGAAACCCGGAAGTAACATATTCTGGTACTTCCGGGTTCCCTGCAGTCCGTAACCTGAAAACACATAACCTGAAGCGTCTGTAACATGAGGTACGACTGTATATAGTGGGAGGGTGGGGTGGGGTTTATAGCTCATAGTTTGTTTGGAGTAACACCAGACACCTATCCTGGGTTGAGACATAACAACAGCTTAGACCTCAGTTTTATGGTGGCAGCTGAACCAGGGAAGGAGTAAAGTGACTATAATCTACACTGTGTTTACCATCAGTCTTGCTCATTTACACTATGCGATAGCTTGGTCCCTTGCGATGTGTGTACCATGCCATTTTTGTCACTTTGCAAAAATATTTCATATGCACGTGTATTTTTGATGCAGAAAGAGCTCAGCCAATAGGCAAGTCTTCCTATTCAACCCATGGAAATGGGGAGTTGCCTATAGTGTCTGGAATACCACAATGAGCAACTTAGGCTTCAGACCTAAGCACCCTTGCTAGGGAATAAGCCCCACTGAGGACAGCCGGATCATGGGGACCTTGAAGACAGCGCAAAGGATTGCGCTGTTAATTGCCCACTACTGATTTAGACCATTAACCCTCTTTTCCGCCAGCTGCTTTTCCAAGACAGATTGAGGAACATGCGACTTGAGCTAAACGAACCCTGAGCCAAATTTGCCAAGGCATTGTTATCTTCCCCGGGATAAATTATGCATTCACCCATTGTTTGAAAGTTTGGAAATCACCGTTGGTGGTAAACTTTTCACTAGAACACACAGATGGTCCTGCCTGATCCTGTTAATGAAAAAAATCTCTCACGCAGCTACAAAAACTGACGCGATCATCTGTTTTTCAACATTCTGGGGGGAAAAAGAATATCGAGCGAGGTGTAAGGTGCGATACAAATGAGAATAATTAGCTTGTGCCATCTGTGGACATTAAAAAAAAAAGTAGGGGGAGAAGAAGAAGATGAAGAAGAAAGGAGAGTCTCTTTATTCCAAGGTTTTCTAATGGTAAGCATTATATCTTCAGCAAAGTATGCAGTTAATAACTTTTCAATTTATGGCGACCTTCTGCTCTGATTTACTTAAGGAACTAAGATACTTGCTGCGCCTCACACCTTTCCCACCTTATAATTAGCAAGTAATAAAAAATGCCATTAAAAAGTAATAAGTCTGCAGCTCTCCGACAACCCACTGATTAATTCTACAGTTTGCAAAGCACTTTGGAGGTTACTTGGCTGAACCTCCAGTTTTTAACCCAGTTCTCCGGAAGTAAGGAAGTCTTCCTGCGCCACCAAGTCCAGAAGCCTAGCGATGGCTGTTGAGAGGTGTCCTTTGGGATGACAAATATCAACGCAAGGCTTTTCAAGGTTCGTGAAGGGGTCGCGGTGGGTCTTTGGGGGGCAAGTGTTCAGTCACAGTCTCTTGGCGGTATGAAGGGCCTTGGCGCCACGCTGATATTTACTGAGCTGTGCTGTACCGTGGCTAAATGCCCGATGGAGACCCTGTGTTGAGAACTAGGTCTTGAAAGCACATTTCTAAAATGCTGCAGGAGGGTGTGATTACAAGGGGAAGCAGTGAGTTGGGGAGGCATACTTAACTCTTTCCACCCTGGCATTTTTCTTCTGCAATTCCCTCCCCGTACCTGTTTTTCCTCCTATGACCACCACAAGCCAGCATCCCGTTCTTGCAGTGGCCAACTAGATGAGGGTGGGAAGGTCCTAGGTGCTTCTAAGAACCACATCTGGGGAAAAGAAGCTTGGGGAGGGGTGTGCAAGGCAGAATCAGCAGGTAAGAGACAGGTAAAGCATTCATTTCCCCCCTCCAAATTGCACTCTTATCTAGCCCCTTTTTTGATGTTCTGCAAGGCCCAGGCTTTGCAGACCAGTCTCATTTGCTTAATATATACTTTGACTCCAACTTGTACCTTTTCAGAAATGCTGTTTTAAAAGAAACAGCTTCCCACACCACTCCCATTTTGTACCACCCGGAAGAATTGGCCAGCACGGTGGAAACATCCGCAGGTGGAATCCCTTTGCTTCTCATTCCAGCACGCTTCACAACAGTATGGGCACATAGTCAGAAATATATTGGATTGCGGAAGCCTAAGGGTGGCACTGTGGGTTAAACCACAGAGCCTAGGACTTGCTGACTGGAAGGTCGGTGGTTCGAATCCCCGTGACGGGGTGAGCTCCCATTGCTCAGTCCCACCTCCTGCCAACCTTGCAGTTCAAAAGCACGTCAAAGTGCAAATAAATAAATAGGTACCACTCTGGTGGGAAGGTAAACAGCATTTTCGTGCACTGCTCTGGTTCACCAGAAGCAGCTTAGTCATGCTGGCCACATGACCCGGAAGCTGTACTCCGGCTCCCTCAGCCAATAAAGCGAGTTGAGCGCCGCAACCCCAAAGTCATCCGCGACTGGACCTAATGGTCAGGGGTCCCTTTACCTTTAAGGGTGCATTGCAATGGGAGTTTGCAGGGGGCAGTCCATGCATAAGAGTCAGACTCAGCCAGGGCTGCCAGACATTAACCAAGGCAATGTGGGACCCCAAAGGGGCAAGCCATGCCAAGCTATGATAAGACAGGAAATGTCAGGGGATTGTTGAAACATTTTTCAGACAGGGCCTAAATGCCTGCAATCATAATTTTGTAATCACATATGCTTTAAAAAAATGTAGAAAGGATGTCCCATTTGGGAGCTGCCCACAAGTAATTTGTCTAGTCACCGTGAGAACAGGATGCTGGACAAGATAGGTCTTTGGCCTGATCCAGCGGGGCTCTTGGGATCTTAGAAACCAGGAACATTGGCCTCTAATAGGAAATCTATGCTGGTCTTCAAATTGTACCATACATTATGCATCCTTCTTGGGAGATGTTCCCACAGTAGAATATGCTGCAAAACACCCTGATGTACAAGGACGGTGCATGAAAAAAGATCTTAGCTGCCACTCTCATGCTGTTTTAAATACCATCAAGAAGAAGAACTTCATATATTATTGAGGAAACATGCAACACTTCCTTGCACTTTTCTCCCAGGCTGAAGAAGCCATGTTTGGCCTTGTACAATCACCATCAGTAAGTAGTGGTACATTTAACTAGTTCACATTCTCCCTAAAAAAAATACATTCTGTCTTTTATAATGTTGGGTCTGCAATGTACTTCATGCTGGCATATGCATATAATCCTGAGTATTTGTTTCCTCTGTTTCCTCTGCACTACCACAATCTGAGGAAGGATGTTGACAAGTGGAGCTGAATCCCAATGAGATTTTCTTGGGAAGCGTCCAAGCCAGCCTGTGGTCATTGGTGGTGCAAATCCCAATACAGATTCCAGAGAATATGTTTTCCCGCTTAGGAACCCTGAGGTCCATCTGGTGGGAGTTGAAAGCTTCAGCCAGAGCAGGAATGGAGAGCCTTTGTCCCTCCGGATGTTCTCAGGCCACAGTGCCCACCATCCCTGACTGCTGCTCATGTTGGGAGTCCAGCAATATCCACAGGGCCACATGGCCAGCACCTGATATGAGTCAGAGAATTACAAAACTGTGCAAGTGAGCTGGACACTAAGGAGCACAATAACCAGCAAAGCTTCAGAAGAAATGGAAGTACTTCTGTCCTCACTGCCAGCTCCTTCTCTTCCTGGCTATCTGCTGAGTTATCTGTTCCTCCAGAGTAGACTCATTGACAACAGAGGCTTCTGGCAGCCAAACCAATGCTGAAGCTGAGCTTCCTCAGGTATGCTGCCATCTTTACTTTGGAGGTTCAGGGGGCGAAGCGGAGAACACATTATTGAGGCAGTGTTCAGGATGAGAGGGGTTTTTTGGAGGGGGCAGACAAAACATCCATGTTCTAAGGCATTTGGAGCTGCCTCGGGACTTGGGTCCATGCCTCTGCTTCAACAGAGTTCTTCCTGGGGTCTGTGTTAGGCAGGATCCTGACCGCTGGATGCTGAAGAAGCCCACAGGCACTATCTTCTGCTCCACTGACTGAAGGGGAGTGGTCAGGCTCCCATTAATAATTATAGGTTTTGTGTTGCCAATCAGTCCCACAAGCTGATGCTCCCACATAGCTTTTCTTAGTCTGAGAGTCCATGGTCATTTACGAGGCTAGAGTCAGACTGTCTAGGTCAAGCCCTGGAGTCCATGACCAGATGATTCTGTGGAGAACCATTCTCCCCACACTTAGGCCACTACCAGACTGTCACCATTTTGCAGGTGGAATGTATAAGAAGAGTCCTGCTGTATCAAGCCAGTGGCCCATTTGGTCCTGCCCCTTGTTCTCACAGCAGCCAATCAGAGGAGGGCAACCAAAATGGTCAAAGGCCTGGAAACGATGCCTTATGAGGAACGGCTAAGGGAGCTGGGCATGTTTAGCCTGCAGAAGAGGAGGTTAAGGGGTGATATGATAGCCATGTTCAAATATATAAAAGGATGTCACATAGAGGAGGGAGAAAGGTTGTTTTCTGCTGCTCCAAAGAAGCGGACACGGAGCAATGGATCCAAACTACAAGAAAGAAGATTCCACCTAAACATTAGGAAGAACTTCCTGACAGTAAGAGCTGTTTGACAGTGGAATTTGCTGCCAAGGAGTGTGGTGGAGTCTCCTCCTTTAGAGGTCTTTAAGCAGAGGCTTGACAACCATATGTCAGGAGTGCTCTGATGGTGTTTCCTGCTTGGCAGGGGGTTGGACTCGATGGCCCTTGTGGCCTATTCCAACTCTATGATTCTATGATCAGATGCCTAAGGAAAACATTTGGATTCTGTGATGTACAGTCAAATTCCTGTTGCACAATTAAAACAGAGCTGGCCTTCTTGTGCAACAATCCCTCTTCCGCCACCCCCAACTACGCTTTTCACAGTAAGGAAAGTGATGGAGAAATGCAACAGAAAATATGGGATGGCAATTTCTTAACAACAGCCTTGGCCCTGTATACCTGACGGAGCTTCTCCACCCCCATCATTCAGCATGGACACTGAGGTCCAGCTCCGAGGGCCTTCTGGTGGTTCCCTCACTGTGAGAAGTGAAGTTACAGGGAACCGGACAGAGGGTCTTCTCAGCCCACCCTGTGGAACGCCCTTCCTTCAGAAATAAGTAACCTTTAAAAGACATCTGAAGGCAGCCCTATATAGGGCAGTTTTTAATGTTTTTAATGTTTGGTGCTTTGGATGTTTTTATATATAAGGAAAGCCACTTAGAGTAGATGACAACCCAGTCAGATGGGCTGCTTGTTGCTGTTGCTGTTGTTGTTGTTTAACCTCACCACAAAACTGTGCGGAAACAAAGATGCTCCACAAGCAGAGCATCTGAAAGTGGCCTCTGTCTGATGGCAACCCTGAGTTGGTTTTGGATTCTGCTTTCCTGTTGCTGCTGGATGATTCACTTGCCCGAAAGCAGTTGGGTTGTTGTTCTTGTTTTTTGCCGCACACGCATTCACCTGCTCTCTGCTTGTGACACACTGTGGCTGGCCTGGATTCTCCCTTTTCATCACACATCACAGATGCCGAGGTATGTTTTGAACTGAAGCAGTATATAGGCAGCCAGCAATGTTTTTTTTTCCCCTGGTACAGCTTTAACCAAAAGAACAAACACAATCTTGGCTTTTAAAATATCCAAAGGACAGCAGCGTTGCAGAGTAAATAAACACTAAGTCGGGCATCTGTGTGTCTCAGAGTTGAATGTGCGATACACAGCTACGTGGTTTCATCAGGGCTTAATTGAAGACTTGGCTTGAATTTTAGGACCACAGCTTAATAAGTGAGCCAGTGTGGTGTAGTGGTTAAGAGCGGTGGACTCGTAATCTGGTGAACCAGGTTCGATTCCCCGCTCCTCCACATGCAGCTGCTGGGTGACCTTGGGCCAGTCACACTTCTCTGAAGTCTCTCAGCCTCACTCACCTCACAGAGTGTTTGTTGCGGGGGAGGAAGGGAAAGGAGAATGTTAGCCGCTTTGAGACTCCTTCGGGTAGAGATAAAGCGGGATATCAAATCCAAACTCTTAAACTCTCTTAATAAGAAAGGGACTCTGAGCATACACTGAGTACTTTTCTGCCACAGCACACAATTGGGATGACTGGGTAAGGCTGCAGAGAAAGTGGATCGGATAGGGTGACCATGTGACCTACTTTAGAGAGGACAGTCCTCTGTTTTGACAGGCAGTCAGAATATAGTCCCCTTTATGAAGATGTCCTCAATTTAAGGACTGTTCACGTCAGAACTATTAACAGTTTTGTACTCAGTTAGGTTTTTTTTTTCCTTTCCTCCTCAACTAGCATCTGTGTTGCCAGACTAGATGGGGTTGAAGAAAGGGTTAAATTCTGCTCAACCTGAAAACCACCAGGGATTTTGCAAAAGGAGCAGAACTTTGATAAACATCTCCAGTCTTGCATTAGACAAAAGCCTACATGCTACATCAATCCAGGCACTCGCATGCAAAAGGTCTTTCAGCATATTCTGAAGGTCAACTGATACTGAATACAGATTTGATGCAAAAGGATAAGGAGATGGCCCCATCAAGTCGAACTCAGACCAGGTTCCACATACGCTGCAGAATTAGGGTGGTGTCCAACTAAATAACTGCTTGTGCAAGGATTACTGTCAGAGCAATGGACTTTCCCCTACCCCCTGCACCCCACAACCCCAAAATCTGTTTCAGGGGATTGGGGGAGACCCCAAAACAGATTTTGGGGTGCAATGGGTGGAGAGGAGGGGAAAGAACAGTGATAAATCCTTGATGGAATGTTCACCTTCGTGCTATAACCCTAAGGGAGTACAACTTTGTGATGGTGCAATGCAGTATCTTACATCAAAGTTCAGCAGGCCACCTGTGTGTCTGTTTTCGAAAGGCTGCCTTCTATTTGAAGTTGCTTTCTGCTTGAAGGTTTCCCAGTTTGAGTCTGGATAAGAAGGGAGAGTGAGCAAGAGCCTCAAAGTTGTCCATCTGCAGACTAAGCTGATGCAAAAGCCACTTGGTGTCTTTCTCACTAAATCAGAGCAATTCTTTCTAAACATGCCCCAATAGATATACATTATATATCTATATCATCTATCTATCTATCTATCATCTATCTATCTATCTATCTATCATCTATCTATCTATCTTTCTATCTATCTATCTATCTATCATCTATCTATCTATCATCTATCTATCTATCTATCATCTATCTATCATCTATCTATCTATCATCTATCTATCTATCTATCTATCTATCTATCTATCTATCTATCTATCGATACATATACATACATATACATTAGAGATACAATAGATATACAGTAACCTAAGCATACTTTGTGAAAATTGGTATCCTTATTGTCCTATTTTTGTGTGATACAAAACCTTGTATTTGGCAATGTACAGCTGGCCCCATCCTAGGACAGGATCCCTAGCAAACATCACAAACCCCCAAACATCAAAAAAAACCCCACCAAGAAAGGGGTCGGATAAAGCAGAGCAGAGGGAGACAGAAAGAAGGGGTGGAAAGAATATCAAGATTCTTATTCCTCATTGGTTGCTGAGTAGCATCTCAAAGCCAGCACTTCTGGTAGAGGCACTGCACACCTTACAAATTCAAGTTGTCAGCTAAGCTGTCTTAAGTGGATGTGTGAAAATGTAAAGTATACATTTGATACATTTGCAATGCAGACCAGCCTAATTCACAGTTCCGGAAACAATATATTAATATTCTTTGAAATTCACACTTCTCTGAATTTTGCACTGCTGTTGTACCCGCCACAAAATGTGTCCAGGAATGTTTACTTTTGTGGAAACTGTGCATAAAAATGCATATATTAGAAAACATACCAAAACATACAATTCAGTATAAAAAGTTTTTTCCCCTCCAGATTATGAGAAATCGCATATGGCACAGAATATGTTAACAACAATGTAAACAAAAATGCCAATTACTTTTCATGATGATTTTTTTTAACCCTACAAACTGATACAGAAATGTGGCAAACTCAATTTATGACTATGAGAAAATGGGAGGGCCTGAAATTGACAGATTACACCTATCTCTACCTGAAGAGCATTGCAGCTGCTCCACGAGAGTATTATAGATCCTTCAGCTGAACTCCTTCAGCTACAGGAAATGTTAACAAAACTCTCAGACTTATTTATCTATTCATTTATCACTATCCTAAATTAAACTTCAACTGGGTCATAAGTTCCTGAGAAATTGCAAAAGAAAATCTGCCTCCCAAATTCCACTAACACACATGTCACACTCCTTTTTCGTTTCCGTGGCTCCCTGACTCCTCCTAACTTGTTGCAAAAGCCACCCTCTAGAGATTTCCCACCGCTGATTGATAGCGTGTCAAAGTGTCCCTTTTAAAGAGTCTCTGAGGCCATTCTGCTGCCTGCTGTTTCCTTCCGCTAAGTGCTGTCTGTCATGTAGCAGCAGTGAGATTTGCAACGATACAGTTGTGGGTCATCCCACAAACCCCTTTCGCAAGCCTTTTTAGCCTCACAGTGTATTCAAACAGAAAAGGTCAGCCGTGGGCATTAGCGAGTTTCCTTTGCATGGGGGCAATATTTTATTTTTTTAACAGACACGAACATTTTGGAACCTAGTTTTGACATCATTGTGCCTTTAAAAAGCAACAACCACAGAATCAAAGTGTTGAAATAGATCCTTGGAGGCCACCTGGTCCAAACCAATGTTCCATGGAGGGTCTGCAATACACACTGCAACTACAGCATCCCTGACAGAGATTGCTGCCCAGTATCTGCTTAAATACCTCCAGCAAATGAGAACTTACCACATCTCAAAGGTGGTCTAATCCATTGTCAAGTGGCTGTGACCATTGGGAACAGCTTTCTAATTTCTAGATCACGGTGGACCAATTTTCCATACTGAGCAGGTTACAAGAGTACTTCAATATGGAACCCACAGGCTGCACGCTGCCTTGTTGCAATGGGGGGGGGGGGAGCAAGTCCAAAATTTGACTCCCTTTCAGTCTCTGTGCTGCCTTCCCAAAGCCAGATAAGCAAGGCACTAGGGATGCGGGTGGTGCTGTGGGTTAAACCACAGAGCCTAGGACTTGCCGATCAGAAGTTCGGCAGTTCGGATCCCTGCAATGGTACCGCTCCGGCAGGAAGGTAAACAGTGTTTCTGTGCGCTGCTCTGGTTTGCCAGAAGTGGCTTAGTCATGCTGGCCACATGACCCAGAAGCTGTACGCCGGCTCCCTCGGCCAATAAAGCAAGATGAGCACCGCAACCCCAGAGTCAGTCACGACTGGACCTAATGGTCAGGGGTCCCTTTACCTTAGGCTTTGGGAAGGAGGCAGGGTCCTAGAGCACTCCCAGCTCCTTCCCAAAGCTGAGAAAGCATTCACTAGGCTTTGGGACGAAGGTGGAAAGACTATGACCCTCTCATAGAGCTCATGCCTTCTTCCCAAAGGCCAGCACCTGTTTTTTGGGATGCCAGCACAAGGGCAGAGAAGAGTCATCAAATGTTGACAAGGGTTGTGTGTTGGACCGCGGTGCTTTAAAACAATACAAAACTATTTTTTTAAAAAAATGATCTCACTGTGAAAATACTATTTTGCCATTTGGGAAAAGTGGGTGGCATTACTGAGAGCCGGGGATCTAAGATATGGGGGCCAAATGCAGCCCCCACCAAGCCTCTCTTATCGGACCCTCAGAGTATTTTCAGGCCACATCCTAAACTGCCCTTCCTCCACCCCCATCGTTCTACCCGGACACTGAGGTCCAGCACCGAGGGCCTTCTGGAGGTTCCCTCATTGTGAGAAGCCAAGTTACAGGGAACCAGGCAGAGGGCCTTCTCGGTAGTGGCACTTGCCCTGTGGAACACCCTCCCACCAGATGTCAAGGAGAACAACAACGACCAAACTTTTAGAAGACATCTGAAGGCAGCCCTGTTTAGGGAAGCTTTTAATATTTGATGTATTTTAATATTTTGTTGGAAGCCACCCAGAGTGGCTGGAGAAGCTCAGCCAGATGGGCGGGGTATAAATAATAAATTAATTATCATCATCATCATCATCATCCCATAATGCCTTTTGAGATGGAGGATAGAGAGGGTCGTGGGCGTGATTAGCAGCCAGCCTACACCCATGGCTCCACCCACTTTCAGTTCTGGTCCCGCCCACCACTGGAACATGGCCCCAGAAGTGAATGTGGCCTTCTGGACCCCAGCCTACTGCCTGGTCCTTTTAACTGGAGATTCCAGAGGTTGGACCTGAGTCCTTCTGTATGCAAAGGACGAGGTGTCTTCATGGGCTATTTCCCTGTCCCTAGAGGGAGCTGCTGGTTATGAAGTGTTTCCTACGTGCTTCAAAGATGTCAGATCACAGCCAAGGTGTTTGGGATGGGTTGAGCATAACAGTTTGGGGACGTTGCTCAGAATATAAAGACCATCATCATATGCTAGTGAATTAGCAGAAGTGTTTGTTTGATAAGACTATCGCCCTCACCGAAATGCAGAAAAGAAATGTTAATTTAATTGGATTGCTTTGTTTCCTATTTATCTTAAACACATCAACAATGACGGTCGCACTAGACAACATTCCTTAAAAAGAAAAGAAGCCAGACTAAGAAAAGCTGCATTTCTTTTATTCTCTTTGATTTAAATGTAAATTGCCAACTATCTTTACTACCAGAAAGTGTGTGTGTGTGTGTTGAAAGAGTGGTGGGTGAAAATATATGAGAATCCACAAAATACATGCTAAATGTTGTGGTTCTCGCTTGCTTTATGGTGCCGCTGACAGATGTCGGCCAAGAATGGTAAATTCCAATCAAGTGAAACTGAAGATTAATTGCAAAATCCTTCAAAGCACTTTTTTTGGGGGGGAGAGGGGAGGAGGGAGTAAGGGGAGTGACGGGATGGGTGGGGGGAGGAGGGAAGGGTAAGTATACATAAAGATGCAGAGACTCTCACAAATTTACATCACCTATAATTAGATTTGCTGAATGCTACACAGTCGGAGGACTCAAAACTACAAAAAGTGCCTTTGTGTGCAATAAGATGCACGCTCAGATACATGAGATGTGTATAATTATAAACAGTTGTTGTGCCTGCCCATGTTTAATTCCTATAAAGCAAAATCAAGGCAGCAACAGCCTTCTAAGTAAAGCAAAATGATTAACTGAAAAATAAGGAATGCTGACAAGGACACACAATACACACACACACAGAGAGAGAGAGAGAGAGAGAGACCTTACAACTCATTGATGAATGTGCTCAGAGCCCCACTCAGACATTTTGATAATATGATCAGTAAACATATTTGGGGATGAGTGCAAAAGATTCACTTAAAATCATAGTTGGAAGGGATCCCATGGACCATCTAGGTAAAGGTAAAGGGACCCCTAACCATTAGGTCCAGTCGTGACTGACTCTGGGGTCATGTGGCCAGCATGACTAAGCTGCTTCTGGTGAACCAGAGCAGCGCACGGAAACGCCATTTACCTTTCCGCCAGAGTGGTACCTGTTTATCTACTTGCACTTTGATGTGCTTTCGAACTGCTAGGTTGGCAGGAGCAGGGACAGAGCAACGGCAGCTCACCCCATCACAGGGATTCGAACCATAGAATCATAGAATCATAGAGTTGGAATAGCCAATCTTCTGATCGGCAAGTCCTTGGCTCTGTGGTTTAACCCACAGCGCCACCTGCGTCCCCATGGACCATCTAGTAGTTTATTACTACTACTACTACTACTACTACTACTATTATTATTATTATTATTAATACCCCACCCATCTGGATGGGTTTCCCTAGCCACTCCTGGCGGCTTTCAACAGAATATTAAAATACCCCCTGCAATGCCCCCAAATGGGGATCAAACCTGTGACCTTCCTCATTTTTATGTTCATCCACCTCTGTAGGTTGGAAGGGGGCTATGGCCACATTCACACAATACATTTGAAGCACTATGATGCTACTTTAAACAGTCATGGCTTCCCTCCAATAATTGTGGAGCAGTAGTCTGTTAAGGGTGCTATGACTTGTCAGAAGGTCTCACACAGCTAATATGCTCAGAGTTTCCTCGAAAGGGGCATGGACTGTTCAACCTCTCTAAGTTACCATATTTTTTGCTCTATAAGACTCACTTTTTCCCTCCTAAAAAGTAAGGGGAAATGTGTGTGCATCTTATGGAGCAAATGCTGGCTGTGCAGCTATCCCAGAAGCCAGAACAGCAAGAGGGATTGCTGCTTTCACTGCGCAGCAAGAGGGATTGCTGTTCTGGCTTCTGAGATTCAGAATATATTTTTATTGTTTTCCTCCTCCAAAAACTAGGTGAGTCTTGTGGTCTGTTGTGTCTTATAGAGCAAAAAATACGGTAAATTCGCAGCTTTAGATTCAACATGGAGCAGACATGCTCCATCCTAGGATGACATGGCACCCAGGAAGGTGAGGTGAGAAAACACTCATCCATTTGTCTCTATGGCAACTGAGCTCACTCTTTAAAATGTGGACGATGGATACTTAGCTGAGCAGCTAAGACCATTACCTTGACAAAGGTTTGCTCTTATGGATTCTACAGAAGAGGGTATCACAGATACCATCCAAACTGTATGTAGCACTACGCATTATTTAGCATGTGAAAGAAATTGTGAGTTTCTCTTACATCAACTCCATGCTGGAAATCATATTGCAAATGTGTTTGCATTCCCCAGTAAAAGCAGAATTACAATATTACATGTTACAGTGTATTTAACAAAAAGGCATCCACACGCATAACATACACAAACACTCGCAAAGACACAGCTGATATCCCTTCAAAAGCAAAATTACAGCTGACAATCTTTAGCTTTTATTGTTCCATATAGCCTATATCTGCCAACTAGCAAAAAGGAAAAAGAAGAAGAAGAAAGAATCTGCCTATCAGCGGGATAGCTGGATTATTTCAGAATTAGCTAAACAGTTTCCCCTCCTTCCCTTCCTCTTATTATTAATGGCATATGCATATTTAATTTTAGAAGTGTAAATCGTATAATTAAAGCTCTGCCTGAAGAGATTATTATGTTTCGAACACAGCTCTGCATGGTAGAAGGAAATGGGAGAAAGGGAGACTTTCCTATTTCTAAATTTAATTCAAAATCTAGACAGGTTCGAAGAAAGGAGCAGCGGAGATGGTCTTTGCTAGAGGGACAGATTCACCACGGTCCTTCGACGCCTGAGGGAGGGTAAATAGATTGGCCTCATTTCGGAAGCTCTAGCCTTTAAACATTATGGAGGTTTAATCTGGGTCTCAACTCAGCATCACATAATGCATACTGCAATAAGGCACTGTTCCCAAGTCATGTACCCGCTCTTGAGACTTTAGTCTTACAGGCATACCCTGTCTTGGGAAAAGATTTGAATTGTTTTATGCCGCTAAAAAGGGACGCGGGTGGCGCTGTGGGTTAAACTACAGAGCCTAGGACTTGCCGATCAGAAGGTTGGCAGTAAGAATCCCCGCGACGGGGTGAGCTCCCGTTGCTTGGTCCCTGCTCCTGCCAACCTAGCAGTTCGAAAGCACGTTAAAGTGCAAGTAGATAAATAGGTACCACTCTGGCGGGAAGGTAAACAGCGTTTCTGTGCGCTGCTCTGGTTCGCCAGAAGTGGCTTAGTCATGCTGGCTACATGACCCAGAAGCTGTACGCCGGCTCCCTTAGCCAATAAAGCAAGATGAGCGCCGCAACCCCAGAGTCGGTCACAACTGGACCTAATGGTCAGGGGTCCCTTTACCTTTTTATGCAGCTAAAAGAAACCTCCAATGGTAAGTTTGCTCACCTTTTCCCGGTGGGCGGTGTTGCGGCCAGATAGCCGGGTCTCAACAGTTTACCGGCCAAAGGAGCCGAGAGACATCTCCTCTCTGATGTGTCATGCTGGCCGTGTCATTGTTGCTGGGGTTCTGCCCCCGTGAGACAGCCCCAGCCAGTCAGCTTTCAGGGTGGGTGTGGCTGCTGGTGATTTAACTGCGGCACAGCTGGCCAGCCCCCTCTTTGAATTGTTTAATGCAACTAAAAAATCCCCCAAAGATAACGTAATATTTAAACAATCTGCCAAGTACTCTTTGGAACCCCAGGGGGTACGTGTACCACAGTTTGAAAAAGACCGAGGGAAATGCTAAAGATTGTTATGAGGCACATGACCTTTGGCATAAATGTACAATTCTGGTTTTACTCAAAGCTCTCGATAAATGAAAAAATTGTCTTCCCAAGACAGCTTGCTTGTGCATTCTCAGAGAGATGGCCACTGTAATGCAATTGTCTAGCAACCAGAGATGAATTATTAAAGCCTGTTTTGTTATGTGCATGGCAAAGTCCATTCCTGGCCTATTCTTGAGGCTGCTAAATAATCACTTGTATGGGACTGGAACTACTACGTCTCCACTGACACCGAGGAGATTGATCATTTTTAAACAATGGCAACAATGCAGACTTCTGGCCCCTTTTGTCATTCACTTGCATAGGAGGAGGCAGCAAAAATCCATTCCCCATTCTCTCTCTTTGTTTAAGGCAGCGATGAACGTAGAAAGCCGCCTTTAATGGGCAATTCTAAATGTGTTTAAAGGTCGTAAAATTAGACACAGGAGAAATATTGAGGAAATGAATGCCCAAGAAATAATAGTCATATGCTACATATACACATTCACACTCTTTGAAAACATCTCATTATGGTTTCTTAAAATATCAAAACCATGCCATCCAGGTTCATACCTACAGTCGTGAACTATATGAATGGAACGAAGACTGTAATATTGCAAAATTTCACAAAAATATGAAATGATATAGAGCCAGGACAATTTAAATTTCACATCTCCTTAAAAAGTTCATATTGCTATAAAGCAGTAAGATTTTACAGCAGATATCCTTCATCAGTCCTCCATGGCTCATGCAACATCTAACATAATATCTTTCATAAAATATACAATCACACTCTTTAACTCCAGATTAATCACTATATCACTGGTTCCAAACTGACAGTAACTAATGAGATTTAAGCTCATGCAGATTTGGAGGAGGATTATATAAGTGCAATCCACAACTTCCCCAATTAAAGGTTTTGCTTGTTTGTTCATTTGTTTTTTTAAAGCAGGGCTAAAACAGACTGATATTTCAGACAACAGAGTTTCTGTCAGGTACAGTGGAACCTTGGTTGTTGAACGTAATCCGTTCTGGAAGACTGTTCAACTTCTGAAACGTTCAACATCAGAGGAGCATTTGCCAGTTGGCAAAATCAACTGAAAGAAATGGAGAAATGTGCCTCAGGCACTTTCAAAAATGGAAGCATTCACGTCCGGGTTGTCGGCCTTTGAAAGCCGAAATGTTCGACTCCTGAAGTGTTCGACAACCAAGGTTCCACTATAGTACTAGAGAAGGCAGATCATTGGTCAGATGTGGCATGGATCCTGTATTGGGCAGGTCAACCTCTAATCACTCTAACATCACCGTGATATTCTAATACCTTGGAGTACACCGCGAGGCTGCCACCTGGTTATATGCACTGCAGGGGTACTTATAAATTGGGGAATATTTGCACTTTGATAGCACATGCCCCACAGTCCCAGACTCTCCATAATCAGCTGCAAGACCAGAACCAGTGAGGAGCTCAAACTAAACCGTGCACTAGAAGCACACATCTATTGGCAGAAACATTTGAACAGTACTCTGGAGCAGGAATGAAGAATCAAAGCCTTTGGAGGGGGATCTTTCTCAGTTGGAAACTTGCATCCCCACATGGGCAACTTTTTGGAGTCTGCATGCCAGTGGTGGGTGGAGCCCGAGGCAAAAGTGGGAGGGGCAAAAGATGTGAATCTTACTCTTGCATACTAGGCTACATTCCACCCAAAGGGAAAGACAAAGGTTTCTATATGCAAACATACCTCTTCATCCCTCCAGTTGCCAGCAAGCAGAATGACTTATCCCATTCCAGTCAGAAAAAAGGATGTGAGGAGGCCAGTCCATCACCACCCATGCCCGCCACCTGAAACAATCATCTCATCTTGCCTGAAAGCCCCTCACTTTCTGCTTAGATGTTGATGGAACAACACCACCATCTGCCCATCTCCATCTCCGAATCCTTGGCTAGACAGCTCCCCTGTTACTGTGGTAAACCTTGCCATGGACCTGATCCTTGTCCAGCTAGTCAACTGTCCACTCCTGCTGGTAGAATAATGAATCTAAGCACACCACACAGAGTTAGCAGAACTGGGGCAAGTACAAAGAGATAACTTTGTTGGGTGGGCATGGCCATCCTAAAATGGCCACACAAGCCCAACTGGGTGGCCTGTGGACCTGATTTGTCTCACTGGTTCCCTATTCATGATCTAGAACATGCATGATTGGCACATTGGACCAACACTGATCCATTAAGGCACTGACTTCCTATCTCCAGCCAAGAGTACAAGCATGTGTTTTCCCACATGTAAGGCAAAGAAGGCTACAGATATAGCAAACAAAGCTCTGTGAGATCCCTGTGGCTGGCTGACAAGAGTGCTTGGTGGCTGCATTTGTCACTGACTTCTTTTTCTCCACCACCTTGAAGCCCTCTGCTTCCATTGGTAAACTCCATGAGTGTTGGAAGGGTAGCACCAGAATAGCATGCAGCTAACAACACACAGTATTGTAACGATTTGTGGGTTGCAATGCCAGGCCATTGCAGCAGGAAGTCTTGTACGCTGAGTAATCCTGAACTGTGAATTACAATGTTAATCACTTGATCAGGCCAATTTATTATGTACATCTGACCTGTTTAGAACATTCCGTCTCCAGATGAATGTTTTTTCGCTATAAAAAGCCAAAGATTTGTATTTTGACTCTAAGGACATAATTGTGTGGACAAAGTTAATCTTAAATGCTATTATGGAGGCAAGTTAATACGCTTTCTCCCAGTGTACTTATAATCCACATTTTGCCAGTTAATTAGATGAGTATATGCTCCTCCACCCCACTATATGTGACACAATTAAGGAACTGGGCTTTTTTGTTTTAATTACAGCAATGTTTTGACATGTTTTGACAGCATCAGTTTTCTACAATTTGCTTGTCTGGGTAGTGGTGGGATAGAGTTATCTGTTTACAGCCTATATAACCTTTATGAAAGAATCATACGGTCAGCCAATTAAAACTCAGAAGATTGAGAAGGTCGATGCTCAGCCTCTCCCACAGTATTTCACATTAAAATGTAAGTAGATCATTCCTGTGGCAGAGGCCATAATGAGAAAACACACAACAGCATGAAATGAAATGCTTTCTTTCTGCCCTTGAGATGATGTTGAACTACAACTCCCATAATCCTTCGCCACAGGCCTAGGGATGGTGGAGACATTTGATTCAGTTCACATTTAAAGACAAACTTTTCTAATTTGCACTTTCTAAAACAATACCCTAACTGAAACACAGTCATCCTATGAAATTCATGTTTCTCCAAATTTTGCAATGCAGTTTTCCAACCAAGTAATGTGTCCCAAAAAATGAATGCACATTTTTTAATGCACCATGGTAAAATGCACATTTTACCGAAAATGACATGAAAAAGTGCAGTACATCACATTAGGAAAAGTTATTTCAAAAATGTGCATATTAAGTGAAACTGCATGCAAAATCTGCATTTCTGGAGAAATTGACACTGAAATGCTGTTGAATTTTCACGAGGACTTAAACATCTGGAAACGTATAGGCAGAAATGTGGAGAGCTGAAAAAAAAGGCAAATTGACAAAACTCAAAATGGACAGATTCTCCCATCCCTCTATAGGCAATGCTGGCTGAGGCTAATAGAAGCCTCTCCTTCCTTGGAGGCTTTTAACAGAGGTTGGATGGCCATTTCACATGAATAATCTAGTTGAGATCCTTGCACTGCAGGGGGTTGGACTAGATGACCCTTGGGGTCCCTTCCAACTCTAAGATTCTGTGATTCCATTTCAGTGCCCCCTCACCCAACCCACTGCAGGGTGTGCTTGTGTAAGTGGTGGAGGTCTCCCTCTTTCCAGCCCAGAACAGCTTTACTAGCCTTATTCTGCCAGCGGAGAGCTTCCCATTCCACTCACTGATGGGCTTTTTTCTGGTGGCAGCCTTGTTGGACTTCCTTCGCCAACCGAGTTTGCGCAGTAACTGGGGCGATGGAATAAAAACTTGCCTGCAATATCTTTGCTTACTTTATTTTTACATAATAATCAAACAGCTGCAACTCACCACTTCACACCAGCCAGTACCATACAAAGCATTTGGTCAACTTAAACACAGTTTTCAAACTAATCCATTACCCTATCACATCTCCGCATTCGGTGTGCAGCAGGTAAACTTCCCCTGCTAATTAGTTGAATTGTTGAGATGCTACAGGTGTGTTGAATTGTCAAAAGCTCACAGCTGTGCTGCCATGCAGGTTATAATTGCAAACACACACACCTCTGAGTAGCACCACTGACCACATTAATATTAAGACAACCCCAAAAATGGGTATTCTAGGGGTAGAGAGGGATGGATATGGCTTGGGATCAGATGGATCCCCAGTGCCATCAGTTGACAGCATGGGTCCAATTTGGTTCTGATCTCTATGCCAGCTCCAAGCTGGTGTGGCCTGGAATAGGCTTTTGCCTGCCTCCTTGCCTGCTGTCCTGGCCAGAGTGAGTGACAGGCCTGCAGATACGGCGGTGTCTGAACGGCTGCACCAAGCCCCACTACTGCCCAGACAGGGTTTGAATCGTTCTGCAAAACTCCATGACAGATGACAACAAGGAAGCCTCTTGGGCTCTTGCAGATCTGATCAGCTAATCACAGGCATCGGAGCACCCAATTCTTCATCAGCTTTTCCTGCATGAGCACCATAGAAATGAAGGCCGATTGCATAAGCTTATTCCCTTAAAAGAGAATCTATCTCAGACAATTTATGGTGGAATCTAGGTAAGTATGCATGCCATTGCAGCCTTATTGGAGGCTTTTGCCCAGGCATCCGTTAAAGTTTTTATGACTCCTCCATATGGGAATTCCAAATGCGAAACACTAAAAATAAACTTCCAAGTTTGTTTTATTGTGCTTGCCCGTGACGAACAATTGCACACTCAAAAGGCAATGGGTTTCACACTTTACAGTAAAAAAATCCTCCTACATAAACTGCTTTCCTTATAGCAGCTGTTTTCTGTGGCTGTTGGATTCCTTTTTATAACTTGCTGCCTTGCCCCCTTGGCAAGTTCTTCCACGGGTGTTACAAAATAGGAAACAGAAACATATTTTATGGGCATATGATTTGTGAACTGGCAGTATTGGCAGGATTATATTTTAACAAAAAATTGTACTGGATGCTGGAGAGGGATAAAAACCCTTAGGTCTCTGATGAGTACAGATCTAACTACAGTGAGAGAGAGAGAGAGAGAGAGAGAGAGAGAGAGATGTTCAGAAAGCAATTACTTGAGGGTGGATGTTTATAGCTTTTCTTGCAAGGGGATCTAAACTATGGAGCTTGCATATTTTGCATTAGGACCTCTTTCTGGGTATAATGTTTCGGGTCCTTTTAATCCTGGGTCAGAGGCCAGATTAGTTCAAGAGGCCTAAAATTCCTCCATTTGGTCAGAATCTTCTGGCTGGCTGTAACTGATAATGGTTCTGACTATGGATGATGGTAAAATTTGGACATGGGTGCAGTGGTGGAAAGCTCTTCAGTTTGGAAATCCTGAAGCAATTATTATGAGCTGAACCCAACCACCCTGTCTAAATTTTGACTCGACTCATAATTAAATGACATACTAGCTCAGTGCCAATCCTCTCATCCACCAGCTTTCTTCTTACCCCCCAAGAGTAAGAGGGTGGGTACAGAATTTAAGCTTATGATTACTTCTACTTTATCTCAATGATTCTTTGCTCTTTGCAATGAAGGCTTCTGCTGCTCTGAGCATGCTCAGTTGCTTCCCCTGCTGATATAAACGTCCTGGACCAATAAAGCATGGGGCCAGTCACACAGGCCTCTTAGATTAAGCTAATTCCAGCAGAGGAAGTGCATAAACAAACAAACAAACAAAGTGATCTCAAACAAGCAGAACTGTTTGTTGCCCAAAGTGTCCCAGACAATGCCATCAGAATCACATCCTGCAGCCATGAGGGCAACCAGCTCATTTGCACACACTGACGAAGCCACGGGACATGGGAGGTCTCCTAATTAGCTATATTACTTTGGCTAAGGAGATGATTTAATGAAACCTTGGTTATTTAAACAGCCGGAGGATGTCCAAACAGACAATCCAATTAGCAATCAGACGGTTCAATCAATGAGATTTCTCCTTACAGAAACCAGTATAAAGAAATTACTAGGGACACCTATGATACGGTTTGATTTTCAGGGAATTCCTGGGAGAAAAGGAGATGCACTAAAATGAAAGTTTTCCCAGGTAAGAATCTAAGAAGAGCCTTCTGGAGCGACCCAACTTGTCCAGAGCCCCGTTCTCACAATGGCCAATCTGATGTCTATGAGCCCACCAGGAGGACTTGAGCAGAAGTAGCCCCTGATAGCTTTATCCTCCATGAATTTTCCTAATCCCCATTGAAAGCCATCTAAATTGGTAGCATCGTTTAACTACTGAACCGTGTAAAAGAGAACTTGCATCGTTCGTCCTGGATCTTCCAACATTCAGATTGATCCTTGCTCCCTTTTCTCTTTCTGTCATATGCAGGAGATGTGACACACAACACAGGGTATAGCTCCCCAAAAGGTCAAGCCAAGTTGAGTTCCCTCTCCTCCCCCCATCCCCAATTTGTCATAATGTTAACAGATTATTGCTTGACATTCCTCAGGCCATGAGTGCCTCTGTACTGAATCAGCCAATGACGTAGAACAGGGGTCAGCAACCTTTTTCAGCCATGGGCCGGTCCACTGTCCCTCAGATCAAGTGGTGGGGGGATGAATGAATTTTGTTGGGATGAATGAATTCCTATGTCCCACAAATAACCCAGAGATGCATTTTAAATAAAAGCACACATTCTACTCATGTAAAAACACCAGGCAGGCCCCACAAATAACCCAGAGATGCATTTTAAATAAAAGGACACATTCTAATGTAAAAACACGCTGATTCCCGGACCGTCCATGGGCTGGATTGAGAAGGCGATTGGGCTGCATCCAGCCCCCGGGTCTTAGGTTGCCTACCCCTGACGTAGAGGATCAGGGCAACCCACAATGTGGTAATATTGCACCACACAATTACATAAACCATAGTTCTTTCTGCAGAGTATATTATGCAAATTGGCAGTTTGTGTGTGTTTATCTATCTATTGACGCAATGCAACCTTCCTTCCAGAAACAGCCTTACAAAGACGTAGTCTTTTTGGCACAGACCTGATCAGTAGATGAAAGAGGAGTTGAGAAAGCTGCAATAAGGTGTGGGCATTCTGGGAATGGGACACTGAAGTATACAAGCCATTATGACCTTACCCAATAACTTCTGGAAGGATTTTTACAGCAATTGTCTGCATATATTCAAGATTTTCTCTGTGGCAGTGAGAGACAGTTGTAACTGGTTGGTTTTTTTAAAAATTAAAAAACCTACAGTTCTCATGATGTTAAGACCACAGTTATGCACCTAACTTGCTCAAATACTGATACAGGGGTTGTTTTTCACTCTGCCGTGTGAATTTCTTTATATGTAAAGAAAGCCAGACTGACCTAACTTTCTCTTCCGCCAGATAGCCACAGTTATGTTTACAAAGTACATTGCTAATCACTCCGAGCAAGTATCAGCTTAATATCATTAGCTTTGACGATCTGGAGCTGGGATTTCTAAGAATTATTATTTTTCTCCTAGACAATGTGGGCCTCTTTTTGATCTTTCCACAAAGCCAGGCAAATGGGGGGGGGGGGAGTCCTCCATATTTTCTGCACCTATCCAAAGAAATTTATCTTTCACACCCTGCCTCGTGCCATATGTTGGAAGCCAAACGAGTGAAGGATTTAGCTGTCAGCCTCTGAAGGCACTACAGGCCCAATTCCAACTCCTCAGAGCATCAGATCTGAAAAGTATGACATTTCACTTTAGCTTCTGTCAGCACTATCTGCAGTGCATCACGGGCACCGTGCGGAAAATATTCTTGATCGGCAGCTCATATGCACTGGATAAAATGTTCATTAATCTTTTGCTATTTTTTGTGATGAACGGCTGAACTTTTTTGTATGTGTGATGCAAGAAATCTCTCATCTGGCTAGCACTCCCAGGAACATAGGAAGCTGCCTTAGGCTGAGCCAGAATAGTGGTCCATGTAACTCAGTATTGTCCACACAAGGGCTGAGAATGGCATTCCCTTCTGGGCAACTGACTGGGAGTAACATGCCAATGGCAGACATGAGTGTTTGTAGACATCCTCTTTTGTAAAAACAGCACCTCCCCTTCCCATAGAAAGCTAGCACAGCAAATAGTTGTTGTTTAGTCGTTTAGTCATGTCCGACTCTTCATGACCCCATGGACCAGAGCACACCAGGCACTCCTGTCTTCCACTGCCTCCCGCAGTTTGGTCAGACTCATGTTTGTAGCTTCAAGAACACTGTCCAACCATCTCGTCCTCTGTCGTCCCCTTCTCCTTGTGCCCTCCATCTTTCCCAACATCAGGGTCTTTTCCAGGGAGTCTTCTCTTCTCATGAGGTGGCCAAAGTATTGGAGCCTCAGCTTCAGGATCTGTCCTTCCAGTGACCACCCAGGGCTGATTTCATTAAGAATGGAGAGGTTTGATCTTCTTGCAGTCCATGGGACTCTCAAGAGTCTCCTCCAGCACCATAATTCAAAAGCATCAATTCTTCAGTGATCAGCCTTCTTTATGGTCCAGCTCTCACTTCCATACATCACTACTGGGAGAACCATAGCTTTAACTAAACGGACCTTTGTTGGCAAGGTGATGTCTCTGCTTTTTAAGATGCTGTCTAGGTTTCTCATTGCTTTTCTCCCAAGAAGCAGGCGTCTTTTAATTTCGTGGCTGCTGTCACCATCTGCAGTGATCATGGAGCCCAAGGAAGTAAAATCTCTCACTATTATCATCACCCCCAGGGTCAGTAGGGTAGTTGTCTTTCAGCCCCCTTGTGGTTGTGCTGTGAGATGCTGCAGGAAACCATCTTGTCGCCAGTGCTGTATAATAGCTATATGAAGCTGTAGGGAGCGGGGATTAGGAGATTTTGAGATGCCATCAAAGCACTGATGGGACCAAGCTCTGTTTCTCTGTAACCTCTGAATCAGGAGAAGTCATGATAACCTGGACTCAGAGGTGCACTGGTTGAGGGCTAAGAAATAAATAAGAATAAACCTGACCTCTGAACATTGATTTGGGGTGCAGTGATGGGTGAACTGAGCACACAGCTCTGCACTCCTAGCACCTCCCCAACACCTCCTGCCCCAGTCTCCCCAGCACCCACTGTCTGAGGCAAGTGGCTCATTGTGCCTAATGTCAGAGCCAGTGCTACAGTGCTGGGGCAAGAGGCAGAGAGTGTGCCCAGTTGTATATACCAAAGCTTCTATTTAGCAAAAAAAAATAATAAAAAAAATGCTTGTGGTGCACTGTGAAATGCATGAGCAATTCTGTATTTGTCTTTTCTATTCATAAATCTATTGGGCTTTCAAAACTCTAAGTGTTCCCGCTCATTGATAAACTTTGGAGTTCCATCATATGTGTCTCTCATCTTTAACCAATTTATGATGCAATTTTTGTCCTCTGAGAATCAGGACACTCCATGGCCCTACCTGGTTTCCATGTAGGTGGAAGAGGTGTGTGGACTGCACTAATGGAAAATGACCAGCAACTAAATGACAAGCGAAAAGCTTGGCGCATGTCTGGAGAAAAGTTATAGACTAACCTACTATGCTGGACCATAAAGAAGGCTGATCGCCGAAGAACTGATGCTTTTGAATTATGGTGCTGGAGGAGACTCTTGAGAGTCCCATGGACTGCAAGAAGATCAAACCTCTCCATTCTTAAGGAAATCAGCCCTGAGTGCTCACTGGAAGGACAGATCCTCAATACTTTGGCCACCTCATGAGAAGAGAAGACTCCCTGGAAAAGATCTTGATGTTGGGAAAGATGGAGGGCACAAGGGGAAGGGGACGACAGAGGACAAGATGGTTGGACAGTGTTCTTGAAGCTACCAGCATGAGTTTGACTAAACTGGGAGAGGCAGTGGAAGATAGAAGTGCCTGGCGTGCTCTGGTCCATGGGGTCACGAAGAGTCAGACACGACTAAATGACTAAACAACAACAACAACAACTTATATCCCACCCAACTGACTGGGTTGCCCCAGCCACTCTGTGTGGCTTCCAGCAGAATATAAAAGAAAAAAATGAACACAGGACATTACAAACTTCCTGAGCCACCTTTTCAGATAAGACTAGAACCTCTGTAAAACAGTGTCTCCACTACCCATCCTACAAAGTCAGCTCAGAAGGAAGCCATGGTCAATGCAATCAAAAGCCAACAGAATTCAAGTAAAAACAACAGGATTGCACTCTACTTACCCTCCTCCCAAGAAAGGTAATCTCTCTGGGTGACCGAGGCCAATTCATTCCCATGACCAGGCCTGAACGCAGTTTGAAAGAGGTCAAGGCAATCTGCTCCATCCAAGACTACTTGCAGTTCAAGCTGGCTTCAAATGGTGCAGGGGCACCATCTTGCTTTTCACCTCAGGTAGCAAAATGTTTTGACCTGGCCCTGACTGTCCCCATCCCCTGTGATGTCTCAGCAGCCATTTATGCTGCTGATTCTGCGGTCCTTGGAGAACTTCAACGCTGCACAGCTTGGCTGTTGCATTTCTGAAGAAGGAAGCCTAGAGAGCAGGGATGGGGAAACTTTGGCCCTTCAAAGTTGGACCCCATCTCCCATCAGCCCCAGCCAACATGACTAATTTTCAGGAATTCTGGGATTTGTAGTTCAGCAACACCTGGAAGGCCCTAACCTCTCTACCCATAGCCTAGGGAGTAGGAGATAGGGCTAGAATTCATGCCTTCCACCACATCATGAAGGCCTGATGTTTCTTTTCCACTACAGCTGGTTTCCCATTGTGCCACACATTTGTTGGGAGCATTTCTTGTTGCTGTTTCATCTCTATGTGAAGGTGTTCACTGAATTATGCAATTCGACTGAAATCCTTAAAGCAGCTTGCTTAAAAATAGCCTTGCTGACAACCCTAGAAACATGCCAGAATAAATGTTGCGAGAGATCACAGTTAAGCCTGCTCGAAATATTTTTGTTCTTGTTTGTGTTTCATTTTCTGTAGCTTTATTAGTATATAAAGAGATGCATAATAATAATAATAATAATAATAATAATAATAATAATTCCAATTATCATCATCTTCATAGAATATATAGTTAAGCTCAGGCATTTGGTACAGCAAACCTAAACAGGATCAGCGGAGTACCCACATGTTAGGTGATGGGTGAGCAATTCTGTATTGGCCATCAGAGGATGGACTTGTCTACCCACCTTGACCCATCCTCCAGCCCTAGGAGTCTTCAGAAGGAAGATGCTGCTAGAACAACTGGAAAGGGTGAGAGGCTCCAGAAGGGAGTGGTTTCCAGAGGAAGAACTGCGAGGGGAGAGTGTCTCTGTGGTTGCCATCATGGGACGATTGGTTTCACTGGTGCTGCCCCACCCTTCAGCCCTAGCAGCCTTCAGAAGGAAGTTGCTTAATGGATACTTGACCTATTAGTAAGCTGTGTGCTTCATGGCTGGAGACAGCAATGCCTCTGAATACTAATGGTGCTTCTGAACACCAGTTGTTGGAAACCACAGGGGGCGTGGGAGAGAGTGGTTCTGCTTCCAGGTTTCCCACAGGCATCTGGTTGGTCTCTGTAGCTTCCAGGTCAAGCACAAGGGAAGCCTCATACATTGCAGTAATCCAGTCTTGAAGTAACAGATGCATGAACTATGGTGGCCAGGCTTTCCTGGTCCAGGAATGGCCATAGCTGTCCAACCAGTTGCAGTTGATAAAAGATCCTTCTAGCCACTGAAGTTACCTGACCCTCCAGTGATAGAGATGGATGCAGAAGCACCTCCAACCTGCTCCTTGAGGAGGAGTGCAGCCACATCCATGGCAGACAGTTGTCCGATTTCTGAGACATAGGAACTACCAACCCACAGTGCCTCCATCCTCCCAAGATTCAGGCTCAGCTTGTTTTTCCTCATCCATCTCACCAATGGCCATCCAAGCGATGGGCCAGGGACTGCACAACCTCTTCCGATTCAGATGTCATGGAGAAATAGAGCCCAGTGTCATCAGCATACTGATGGCACCCTGTCTCCAAACTCCTAATGACTGCTCCCAATGGCTTCATGTAGATATTAAATAGCACTGGAGATCAGCTAGTGCCCTGCGGCAACCCATGAATAAATAAGCTAAGTTTCCATTTGCACATTGCTCTGTGAGGTGTGGATAAGGTAAGATCATAAAGACAAAATTCACCAAGTATTCCTTATTTAAATAGATTAATCCAAACTGCTCCCGGATCTCCCAGGTCTCCTGGATAAACCAAGCTCACACCAGCCACTGAACATGTAGCCACGGACATTCATCAGCATCAACATTACTGTATGCTTGTGAAATGTGGACCACTTATAAATGCCATCTCCAACTCCTCGAAAGATTCCATCAACGGTGTCTCCGAAAAATTCTACACATCACTTGGGAAGACAGGCGAACTAATATCAGTGTACTGGAAGAAGCAAAGATCACCAGTGTCAAAGCAATGATTCTTCAACATCAACTTTGTTGGACTGGTCATGTTGTGCGGATGCCAATTATCATCTTCCAAAGCAACTACTCTCTATTCCAAACTTCAAAATGGAAAGCGTAATGCCGGTCGTCAACAAAAGACGTTTAAAGACTCTCTCAAGGCAAATCTTTAAAAAATGTAATATAAACACCGACAACTGGGAAGCACTGGCCTGCGAGTGCCCCAATTGGAGAACAGCCTTTACCGACATTCATCAACATGGTTTGGAGGCATCAATGTGGAAAACGCAGTCTAATCATGCCTAAGCTTTGAAGAAACAAAGCCAAGCTCTTCAGATATTTGAAAGTGACTATCATATCAGCTCTCAGTCTTCTGCACCTTGGCAGGCCAGAAGTGGCCTGCAGGTCAGCTATTCCTGCTCTGAACTTTCCACGGTCAATCTGGCTGCACGATACAAAAAGAAGCCCTTTCGTCTGCCACGCTGGACTGTATAGTTCCATTTTATCTGTGCCTAAGCCATCGTCAGTGGAGCAGAACCAACGTGCTTATGGGGAAAGCCGCTTATGCCGCCCGTCTCTCTGCAAGTTCTCTTTCTAAAGCGCCATGAAATAGACACACAATGACGTTATTTTCAACCTGTGTTCCAGTCCCTCTAAAGTGAGGACGGGAATTGAGGACACATGTCAACAGCATCAGCTCAGGCCCGTCACGCAGGGACACAAATGGGGTTGTCTCTTCTGTGCTGTTTCGGGATTGGTGGGAAATGGTGTGTGTGTGTGTGTGTGTGTGTGTGTGCGTGCACACCAGCAGTGGGCTAAGTATCCTAGGAACACAGGGAGCTGTCTTATACCAGATCATGCAACTTGTCCACCTAGCCCCATGTTACTTACTCTGGCTGGCAGCCGAGTGTGCACTGCATTTGTGAGTATCCACTGCCATGGTATGTGCCCTGGAACTCCCTGACTAGTGACATTATGCAGGTGCCTTCACTCTACCGTTTTCAGATGCCTGCCGAAAACCTGTCGGTTTCAGCAAGCCTGTGCCAGCACTTGATCTATTTGAATAGTTACATTTGTTTGAAAAGTGTTGCAGGTTGGGTTTTTGTTTTTTTAAAGCGATTTATTTATTTATATTCATTTAAAAATATTTATATATCACTATTTTTTTTTACAAAAGGGTGTTGTACAACAGTAAGCCATATATGTAGAAAATAGGAAATCGGCTAAGTATTGTGGAAAGTTGTATTGTTAGTTGCCTGCGTAAGCCTGTTGGAATAGAAAGCCTTTCAACAGGTGTTTAAAAGCAGAAACAGAAGGTGCCTTCTGAATCTCTGTTGGAAGAGAATTCTACATGGCAGGGCAGATGATATTGAAGTCTCAGTTTCTTGTTGCTGTCAAATGAGTCTCTCCAACTCGGGGAATGACCAACAATCTCCTGCAGATGATATCAGTGATCAAGCTGAGATATAAGGGTTTAGGTGGTCCCTAATGTGCCCTGACCTAAGTTGTCCAGGGCATTGTAAATTCATACAAGGTTTTAGGCATCATTGTTTTTAATTGGTCTCTATGTTTTAGCTTGGGATGCGGGTGGTGCTGTGGGTTAAACCTAGGACTTGCCAATCAGAAGGTCGGCGGTTCGAATCCCCACGACGGGGTGAGCTCCCGTTGCTCGGTCCCTGCTCCTGCCAACCTAGCAGTTCGAAAGCACATCAAAGTGCAAGTAGATAAATAGGTACCGCTCTGGTGGGAAGGTAGACTGCGTTTCCGTGCACTGCTCTGGTTCGCTAGAAGCAGCTTAGTCATGCTGGATACATGACCCGGAAGCTGTACGCCGGCTCCCTCGGCCAATAAAGCGAGATGAGCGCCGTAACCCCAGAGTCGGTCACGACTGGACCTAATGGTCAGGGGTCCCGTTACCTTATGTTTTAGCTATGGATCTGTACACCACCTAAAGATTTTTATTTTTGAGCAAGCAGTATATAAATTATCAGGGGGAAAAAAGAGAAAAAATCCCTGTTCTGTCATTCTGTCAACGAAATTCATCCCCGTACTTTGGTATCTTCAAATAAAAATATGTCCGCAAACATGTACAGACAGAGATTTATACAGCCTCCCACGAAAATAATATTAGGGTAAACCTGCACTTGTGAGAACTCAATAATGTGAAACTGAACACCTCCAGGGATTCTCTAGTGCGGAACACGTGGAGGAAAAAAACACACTCCAGGCTTTCATTATCTCCCTCTTTCATACTGAGTTAATTTCAGGAGGCTTTGCAAGCTTGGAACATGTGAAGTCGAAGGATCTAATGAACAACTATGTATGGGTAAACATGGCTAATTAGGCACCATCAAACCGTTACAAACTGACAACTACAATTTTCATTTATTGATGTGGTATGGATCTTCTGCTCTTTGTAAACAATAGCTAAAAAAGCGGGTCGGGGGGGTGAGGAAAAGTTTTTGAACTATTAGGCGCAGGATGCATAATTAACTCCTGATAACAGAGACATCACCTTGCCAACAAAGGTCCGTATAGTTAAAGCTATGGTTTTCCCAGTAGTGGTGTATGGAAGTGAGAGTTGGACCATAAAGAAGGCTGATCACCGAAGAATTGATGCTTTTGAATTATGGTGCTGGAGGAGACTCTTGAGAGTCCCATGGACTGCAAGAAGATCAAACCTATCCATTCTGAAGGAAATCAGCCCTGAGTGCTCACTGGAAGGACAGATCCTGAAGCTGAGACTCCAATACTTTGGCCACCTCATGAGAAGAGAAGACTCCCTGGAAAAGACCCTGATGTTGGGAAAGATGGAGGGCACAAGGAGAAGGGGACGACAGAGGACGAGATGGCTGGATAGTGTTCTCGAAGCTACCAGCATGAGTTTGACCAAACTGCAGGAGGCAGTGGAAGGCAGGAGTGCCTGGCGTGCTCTGGTCCGTGGGGTCACAAAGAGTTGGACACGACTAAACGACTAAACAACAACAACAACAATTAACTGCCCCAAGAAGTTGTGATGGCCGCTAACTTAGATGGTTTTTTAAAGGGACAAAGGGAAACTGCAACAAATTGTTGCAGAATGTTATGCTCCTATTCACTGTTGGCAGCCTTGTCCTCCCCCATGAGACTCCAGTCCATCCCTCTCCCACCCAGTTTCGCATTTCCCTCCCACAATAGCACTATATGGACACTGAGCATGAACAGTTCTCATAGAGTTGGGTTCCCCCCCCAAAAAAAAAATGATTTGCATGTGCGTGTTTGTGTGTGCTTTTGCAGACTTGTGGATCCCCCTGTTGGGCCTTCATTGGTGGTTTTTAAGCAGAGGTTGGGAAGCCACCTTTCTCGCCCTGATCTGGCCACAGTGATCCATGCAACAGTCACTTCCAGGCTTGATTTTTGTAGCTCTATGCGGGGCTGCCCTTGAAGCTACCCAGAAACTCCAGTGGGTGCAGAATGCCGAGGCTCCTTACAGGGTCCTTGCCATGGAATCACATTCATCCAGTGCTTTACCAACTGCACTGGCTCCCGGTGGAGTACAGGGTCAGGTTTAAGGTGCTGGTTTTGACCTTTAAAGCCCTATGCGGCCTTGGACCCAAGTACCTATGAGACCGCCTCTCCTGGTATGCCCCGCAGAGGACCTTAAGATCCACAAATGACAACATTTTGGAGGTCCCAGATCGCAAGGTGGTTAGATTGGTCTCAACTAGGGCCAGGGCCTTTTCAGTACTGGCCCCGACTTGATGCAACACACTGTCACAAGAGACTAGAGCCCTGCGGGACTTGACATCTTTCCGCAGGGCCTGCAAGACAGAGCTGTTCCGCCTGGCCTTTGGTTTGGACTCAGTCTGACCCTTATGTTTCCCTCCCCTTATGGTCTTGATTTATCAGCTACTTTTAAAATGAGGGTGCATTTTAAATTGCATTTTAACACGTATTTTAAATTGTGTTTTTTCTCCCCCCCCCCCATTATGTTTTTTACTGTGATTTTATTGGTGTTAGCCACCCTGAGCCTGGCTCTGGCCGAGGAGGGCGGGGTATAAATAAATATTATTATTATTATCTGTCATGGATGCTTTAGCTGAGATTTCTGCATTGCAGGTGGGGTGGGATAGATGACCTATTGGGTCCCTTCCAACTCTACCATTCTGCAATTCTACTGCTAATCTTTCAATGGGACTTCTATTTCTTCATATGCAACCAAGAAGATTTTGCTCACAACCACATAGCTGGCCGACATTATTTTACTTTCTAAATACACTCATTTATTTCTCCAAACAATGAGCGGACAAAGGGTGCAGAAGTCTGAATATACTAGGTTTTCTTTGTTGGTGAAAAGATTACCCTCCCTCCTTTCAAGAAGAGATGCCTGAACGCAGTAAGGGCAAGGTGTGTGTGTGTGTGTGTCTGTATGTTTACCGCTGGCACAAACAGCTAAATCCTTCTTTATCACGGACCATGAAGGAATGTAATCACACTCATAAAATGAACACCCGCTCATAATAGGTTGGAGATGAAATGCCAGATAGTAGAAGTATAAATCTGGAAATCCCATACTCCCAGAATGCCAGGCCCCGCTGCAGATTTTTGTCAGAGAAATGAGGTTGTTTTGTGTGTTCCCGATAAAGTCTATTGTGAATTTATTCAAGCAGCTAAGTAAGACGGCAGTTGCCTGGAAAGGCAAAACGCCCATCAGGTATGCAACTCCAGGGGCTACACTCATCCCACACGACTTTGATCCATCTTCACAAAGATAGGAGAGCTTGTTGCCATCTGCTGTCTTCGGAGATTTGTTTTCTAATAATATCACCAATTGACGGAGCACTTTGTAGCAGCAACAATGAGCGTTTATGGAGAGGGGTGGGGGAATAATCTGCTAAATACATAGTGAAAGCTTCTCTCTTCGGAGATGAAAACAAAGAGATTTGGTAGGGGCAGCTCTCACATGTGTCAATATCACTTGATTTACTTGGCACTTGTGCCTGGGCCACTGAATGTGGGATCCGAGTCCCTTGAAAAACTCCCTCAACTGTTCCTCATAAGGCTTGGCTTTAAGACACTTGATCATTTTGGCCACCCTCCTCTGCACATGTTCCAACTTATCAACATCCTTCCTAAATTGTGGTGCCCGTAATTGGACACAGTATTGTGGTGCTGTGGGTTAAACCACAGAGCCTAGGACTTGCTGACCAGAAGGTCGGTGGTTTGAATCCCCGTGATGTGGTGAGCTCCCGTTGCTCGGTCCCTGCTCCTGCCAACCTAGCAGTTCGAAAGCACATCCAAGTGCAAGTAGATAAATAGGTACCGCTCCAGCGGGAAGGTAAACAGTGTTTTCCTGCGCTGCTGTGGTTCGCCAGAACCAGAACTTAGTCATGCTGGCCACATGACTTGGAAGCTGTACACCGGCTCCCTCGGCCAATAAAGCAAGATGAGCGCCGCAACCCCAGAGTCGGCCACGACTGGACCTAATGGTCAGGGGTCCCTTTACATTTACCTGTAACATTTACATTATCCATTTACATTATCCATTTACATTTACATTATCCAGGTGTGGTCTGACAGAGGCAGAATAGAATGGTACTATGACTTCCCTTGATCTGGACCCTATACTTCTGTTGATGCAGCCTAGAATAGCATTAGCTTTTTTTGCTGCTGCATCACATTGTTGAAGCTTATGTCCTACTAAGACCCCTAGATCCTTTTCACATGTACTACTCGTAATCCAGTTGTCCCTCTTCTTATATTTGTGGAGCTGGTTCTTCCTGCCTAAGTGTAGAACCTGACATTTGACCCTATTGAAATTGATTTTGTTATTTTTGACCCAGTTCTCCAATCTGTTAAGGTCATACTGAATCCCAACTCTGTCTTCTGAGGCCTCCCAGTTTGGTGCCATCAACAAATTTGATGAGCATCCCCTCGATTCCTTCATTCAAGTCATTCATAAAGATGTGGAACAGCAACAGGCCCAAGACAGAACCCTGCAGCACCCCACTTGTCATTCCCCCCCCCCAGAAAAAAGGAACCATTTATGAGTACTCTTTGGGTTCATTCAGTCAACCAGCTACAAATCCACCTAACAGTTACCTTGTCCAGTCAACATTTCCAAGCTTCTCCACAAGAATAACATGGGGAATTCTGTCAAAAGCCTTACTTAAATCAAGATACACTATGTCCACAGCATCCCCCTGATCATCGTGTTAGATCAGTGATGGCTATATTACATCAGTGACTTGCTATTTCAGCCACTGAGGGTACTTCAGATTAACCGTTAACTCCCAAATTGCACACAATCTCTCATTCTTTAGCCTTATTTATTTCAAATTCTTCCAACCGCTTGCTTCAAAAGTAATCTTCATTGGGACTACTCCAGAGAAAATGGAGCACAGACGTTCTCCAGACAAGTCTGGGTCTCTGAAATGCAGAGAAATCTCTCTTCGCAGCACGGGGGAGAGAAAACCCAGAATAATCAAACCTTGTCCTTCATGCATGGAGACCGACAGCCATTAGTCTCCATTGGCAGACCTGAAGAACAAAAATTTCTTTTTGATTCCTTCTGTACACTGTGCCGATATTTTATGACCCACTGCAATAACCACAAATTGCTAACATTTATTAATCTCGAAAGTTTTTCCCTCTCCTAAGCATGAGCTATAGTACAGTACGAGTCTTCTATAGAGGGAATCCAGCTCACAGAGCAGGGGTCAGCAAACTTTTTCAGCAGTGGGCCGGTCCACTGTCCCTCAGACCTTGTGGGGGGGGCAGACTATATTTTAAAGAGAGAAAAAGAGAACAAATTCCTATGCCCCATGTAATGGAAATTGGGGTTGCTTGTGCGTAAACTGCAAACTGCTCCAAGCTAGTCGTATAGCTAAAACTTTCCCTGGTTTGACAGCCCTTGAAACGCGACTGTCTTAGTCACTGGCAGAATCCGTGAGTGGGCGTCTCCTAAATTTCTTCCAACATAGAAATTCTTTGACGCCCAGTCTCCTCCTAGATTCTCTGCGCGGAAGCCTTCTGCGCAGCGTGGGCGTGCTAAGCGGAGGTCCAGTGCTCTCTCCGCTGATTTCACTGGAAGAGTCTCGGAGCCTCCTCTCCGCAGTACTCTCCACCTTTCCTTCCTCCCTGGTGTCCCCTGGATTTCCTTCCCCAGAGGAAGCTCTCTCTCTCTCTCTCCTTGCTAGTTCCCTCCCCTGCATCATTGGAGCGCCTTACCTCTCCTCTCGCCTCTGATGGCAGTTCCCTGACACCCCACAAAGAACCCAGAGATGCATTTTAAATAAAAGGATACATTCTGCTCATGTAAAAACACACTGATACCTGGACTGTCCACGGGCCGGACTTAGAAGGCAATTGGGCCAGATCCGGTCTGCGAGCCTTAGTTTGCCTACCCATGTCACAGACAATGCCTCCCTCCAAATCCAAACTGAAATGGAAAGGATGGTGCAAAGGAGCAGAGAAAGCGAAATTCGGGTTACCAACTGCCAAGCAGCTCAATTCTGAGCTGGTCTTTTCCAGAGAGAGAGATTCACTCTCACAGGACTCATGCCTGTGGTTGTGCAAAAGTCTGCAGCCAGAGCCACTCCAACCTCAGAACAGTGACATCAGAAAGGCCAAAAATAAAAAGGAGGTTGTGTCAGGGGCATGTCATGGGTGCACCAGGAGAGGCTGTGAATCTTCAGGATCCAAAATCCTCCCATTTGCCCGTGTGGTGCAGTGGTCAGAGTGTTGGACTGGGACATGGGAGGCCAGGGTTCAAATCCCCGCCTAACCATGAAGCTCACTGGGTGACCTTGGGCCAGTTACTTCCTCTCAGCTTAATCTACGTCACAGGGATGTTGTAGGAATTAAATGAGAGAACTATGCACACCACCTTAAGCTCCTCGGAGGAAAAGGTGTGATATAAATACCGCAAATAAATAAGGCGGGAAGCAACTAACCCGTCTTGAGAGCAACAGGAAGGAAAAGGCTTTCGGATCATATCAGTGGTAGAAGGCCAAAAAAAGGAAGAGGAACCTCATTTTCCTATTCCCAATGCAAGCTAACAGGGCATTGGAAAAGGCGGGTCTTATTCTGCCTTGATTCCTCCCTTTCCCATAGGATTACTCTTTTAATCAATTAATATAACCAATTAGCTGATGAAGCATTGCAGCATAACCCAAACTTGTAGGCACTGGGACAATTCAAGCTTTAAAAAATCACCCCACATGGCACTTTAGTATCAAATCAAACAATACGCACTTTCTCTAAATTTTCTAAATGCAAAAGTTAGGAATGCAGCTATGAACCATATTTTAATTTCCCCCCCTTTTGCATCACTGAATACTTACCGAGCAGAAGGTACTATCTGTGATAAATGCTACCTGTCAAAGCTTTTACTTTGATCATGCTTGAAGGAGGGAGGGGGGCCAGAGGAGGAAGGATTTCTAAATCATTTGCTTGGAAATTTTTAATTCTTTAGTGGGTTGTTTGTTTGCCTCAAAGGGAAGCTCTAACCTATTTTACATTGTCAACTCTATTTTTAAACAAAGTTCTTCTTTGTACTTTAAAGCTTCCCCATAAAATACTTCTTAGGCTCATTTTGTAAAATTAAAACGGGAGAGATGTTTTTTAAAACTATCACCTGCATCAGCAAACTTCCTGGCACTTTTATTTATCCGCCGGCTACAGGAAGCAGAAATCTAACTGAGGGCTCCATTTGCTCAGATTAAAAGCATCCTGCTAATTCTGTTGTTTTGCGTGGCACCACGAATGCTCAAAGTGAGTCAAACATCATACGGCGCTGATCTTCGACGGGTGAGTCGGGATCCACTAGTGCACCAGGACCTGATCCAAGGTGAGACACAACAAGAGCCCAATCGCTCTGCAAAAACATGGTAAGGGATTAAGGGAATGGGTCTCCAAAGGCATGGTTGGGTTAAAAGTGGGTGGTGGGTTTGAAAAGGATGGAGGCTACTGCCATACCAGAAAACTTCCTCTTCTCTTCACATTGTCTGAGGACCAAACTATATATTGGGGGCATGGATTCATGACATGATCTCATGCTTAAAGATCCACCAGCCCAGCTGCACCCTGTCAACTTCTACGAACATATGAACATAGACAACTACCTTACTCTGAGTCAGACAATGGGCTGACCTAGCTCACTGTTGTCCACACAGACAGGCAGCTGTTTTCCAAGGGGTCAGGTGGGGAACATTCCCAGATTTACCTGGAAATGCTGGGAATGGAAGCAGGGACCTTCTGTATACAATGCAGATGCTCTGCTACTGAGCTATTATTTATTTCCTTCATATACCACCTTTCTTTTTGAGGCATCTCAAGATGGTGTAAATAGTTCTCCATTTCCCCATTTCCTTATTCCCATCTTTCATGATGGGCTCTGAGTGAGCTCCAGGCATGATGCTGGCACATTGCATGCCTCATGCGATAAAACATTACAAAGGGTATGAAGGGCTGTTGATTCTGATGGCAGCAACACACTCCTGGTGCATACAGCAGATCACCCAAATGTTCCTATTTTCCACGGACAGTCCAAGATTTACAGAAGCCATATCGGTTTCTGATTTGATCCTGGAATGTCCCGCTTTTCCTTTGTTGTTGTTGTTTAGTTTCTTAGTCGTGTCCGGCTCTTCATGACCCCATGGACCAGAGCATGCTAGGCACTCCTGTCTTCCACTGCCTCCCACAGTTTGGTCAAGCTCATGTTAGTAGCTTGGAGAACACTATCCAACCATCTCGTCCTCGGTCTTCCCTTCTCCTTGTGCCCTCAATCTTTCCCAACATCAGGGTCTTTTCTAGGGAGTTTTGTCTTCTCATGAGGTGCTGGAGGAGACTCTTGAGAGTCCCATGGACTGCAAGAAGATCAAACCTATCCATTCTTAAGGAAATCAGCCCTGAGTGCTCATTGGAAGGACAGATCCTGAAGCTGAGGCTCCAATACTTTGACCGCTTTTCCTTAGGATGTCCCTATTTTCATTGGAGAAATGTTGGAAGGTATGAAGTTATCTGACCTCCGAGCCAAGGAGATAAGTAACTAGACAGCCTTTGGAACACATCTGAAGTTTCTTAATGTTATTATGTTTTTAAATATGTTCGAAGCTGCCCAGAGTGGCTGGAGCAACCCAGAACGGGCTATAAATATTATTATCATTATTGTGAAATAGGACATCCCTATTTTCATCAGATAAATGTTGTAGGGCATGCATATAACAGGGATGGGGAACTCAGGCAGAAATGTGGCCCTCCAGGCCTTTGAATCTGGCTCCCAGATTTCTCCCTAGGCTACATGCCCTCCTGAGCCATTTGCCTTGCCTAGCCCTCTCCTTAAGCATTCTTGCCTGGGTGGGATTTGTCCTCAAGCTTGAAAATGCCACTTGCTTGTCTGGGTGGGGCACAGAGGGGCATGTGTAGAAGTTTGCCCACTGTGCAAAAAGTAAAATTTGCATTCGTAGCTTTGCCCATTCCCCCCGCCCCCCTCCTGCTGGCATGTAGAAAGCTTCCCTACTTCTGACGAAGAAGTCAGTCAAGAACTCAAGGATCTGATGAAAAACGTCTCTAGGCACAGTGGGCGGGGGGGGGGGGAAGATGGAGAGATTCAGGAAGAGGTGTGCCCTCTTATTTTATTTACAGAGAGGTGTAAGCCTCCTCAAAACCTTAAGCTACTTTCACTGGTTGTCTCGTAGGCGAGCGAAACAGATGTGAAGAAGGCTGCTTTCTAACACTGGCGCTTTCGCAGCAGGTCTGCCAACTGCCAATAAATTTATGAACAGTTTGTAGATCTACGGGAAGTTTTGAAGGGGAGGAGAGAGAGAGAGAGAGAGAGAGAGAGAGAGAGAGAGAGAGAGAGAGAGAGAAGCAGCCCAGGAAGGCAGAGAGGAAACATATTTATTGAAGACAAGCTGGCAAACACTTCTGGTTATAGGCAAGGGAAAGAAGTGTGAAGTTGCAGACTCAAGCCACAGCTGTCTCTTTCCACGAGGGAGAAAAAGAAAAAGAAACTCAGACATAGTCAGAAAGCCTGTGCTCATAAATTATAGTGTGATAAATACAACCACCAGGTTTTCAAGATCGCCACCCCAGCAGAATGAACAGGCGTGGTTCCTGGTGGAACCTCTGATCCCAGATATAACCCTGCTGGGATTCAATGGCATTCTCAGAAACCTGCTGAGATTTTTATATTTTTTTAGTTGCTGTGGTTGTATGAATCATGACCGCTGCATGTCAGCTTCCACTCTCACACGAAGGAGAGCTGTTTCAGACAACTTGTGCCCCCATGCCATCCTGGTGGGTTTCTGCAGTAATAGTGTGGGAGTTACAAATCATAATCAATCAATCAATCAATCAATCAATCAATCAATCAATCAGAGTATTGAACTAGATTGCCCTTTGAGAAACTTCCAGTACTACAATTCTATGATTCAGTAAAAGGCAATTTGATTTTTTTTTATTATTATTTTTAAGAAATCAAAGCCATACAAATGTGGCTGCATGAAGCCAAGCCATAAAAGCCGGGACAGGCCTGAGGGAGTTTCGATGTGGGGACCCTAAATTTGAAAATGTGCCCAGTTACTAAATTCCTATGAGGACACGGGACCATCCCTCTAACCTTTCTGATGAACCCATTGCTTTCCTGTCCTTGAACACCTCAGCAAGGGTTAAATTATATCAACAGCGTGAATGAAATTGGCAGGCCTTTTTTGTTATGCAAATGGAAGCTGGCACAGCCTCTGAGTTGTGGGGAAGGTTTAACTCTTTCTCTTCCTGCCATGGTTCCCAACAAAATCACTTCTTTGAAGCTTTGGTAAGAGTGAGTTCTGGTGAGAGTGTGGCCCAAGAGGAACACATTAAGAAGCCTTCATTTCTCTTGTGTCAAACTCCCCTTGTTGAATTGCAGCTCCAGGGGCTGAATCTTATAATAATGAAAATTTTCCCGATCAAAAATCACAGATATGCAATGTTGGATTCTTGTCTCATTACACATGCTAAAGCTATTTTTGGTCAACTGCATGCTTTCCCATGCTTTTTCCTGTAGGACTAATTGCAGTCGTTAACAGTTGTCAACAGGTTTACCATACCCATTGAGTCAATCACCCATCTCCTACTACCCTTCTAAGAAAAACCCCACCCCACCCCACCCTCCCACCATATATAAGGGTCTGGTGACTTCTGTTTCAGTGTATCTGAAGAAGTGTGCATGCACATGAAAGCTCATACCAATAACAAACTTGGTTGGTTTCTAAGGTGCTACTGGACAATTTTTTAAATTTATTTTGACTGCCACAGACCAACACGGCTATCTACCTGAATCTAGATATGCAATGTGAGTCTGCTCTCTCAACCTCTTCAGTGAAGAGGTCAGTGCACAGATCAAGGTTTAAAAACAATATGCTAGACCTCACGGAATCCTGCAGAGGTAGGTAATTTTCACATACCCCAAATCCCATATAAACAAGCCCTATATTTTAACAATCAGGATTCTCTCCAAAACTATACATTGAATGACTTCCTTTGTCAAGTGCTTCCTCCCTCCTTCGTTTCATTAGCATGGATTTACTCTCAGTCTGCATCCACTTTATTTATTCCTGATAGTTTAAAGAAGGCATAATAATGAACCTATCCCTGAATTTTTGGTTACACTAAAAATGCATATCCATGAGGTACTCTTTTGAGTTTCCTATTTTTGTTTGAATTAATTATTTGCTAGGCTCTCGCATGAATAATGTTGCTAAAAGGAATCCTTGACTTTGCTTTTCTATACATTTTCAAAGAGCATGGTGGCATTTTCTTTCCTGAGCTGGGAGCAGAAAGTTCTGAATCAAGCTGGAATACAAATAGCACAGCAGGAGAGAACAAACTTTGGAGGAAGAGCTGATTTCCTTTTTCCTTAAATACAGATGTGTTTGGACCTCCAGACAACAACTAAACAACAACTCCAGACATTGCTGAAATTATCTATCTATCTATCTATCTATCTATCTATCATCTATCTATCTATCTATCATCTATCTATCTATCTATCTATCTATCTATCTATCTATCTATCTATCTATCATCTATCTATCTATCTATCATCTATCATCATCCATCTATCTATCATCTATCTATCATCTATCTATCTATTATCCATCTATCTATCATCTATCTATCTATCATCATCTCACACAAACTGATGTGGAAATGCAGAGCACCAAACTTAATATCAGAACCATGAGAAACTGGTAGAAACTAACATGGACAACTTTGCCCATCCCTAATCAGGAGCACCCTTCAAGTCCACCTCCAGTAAGAGGAGGGCAGGACTCTAGCATCTTTCTGAGTTGTGCAGAAGAGGGAATTTCAGTGAGAGTGGTGTGTTGGCGATCACTCATAGCAGAGTAAGATTGTCTGCCATAAACGCGGTTTTAAAAGTGTAAATGACTGTGGAGGCCAATTCTGGATCCATATGTCGTTCCACAGTGGGAACAGAGGTTTCTGGGTGAGAGTTGATTATGGTGAGGGTTTGCCAAACATGCCTTCCTCTTAGCATGTTTCTCCCTTGTGTTCTGAGTTCAAGCATCTTCAAAACACATAACACTTTTGGTAAAGGCTGTTCTCTAATTGGAGCGCTCACAGGCCAGTGTTTCCCAGTTGTTGGTGTTTATACTACATTTTTTAATATTTGCCTTGAGAGAGTCTTTGAACCTCTTTTGTTGACCACCAGCATTACACTTACCATTTTTAAGTTTGGAATAGAGTAGTTGCTTTGGAAGACAATAATTAGGCATCCATACAACATGACCAGTCCAACAAAGTTGATGTTGAAGAATCATTGCTTTGACACTGGTGATCTTTGCTTCTTCCAGTGCATTGGCATTAGTTTTCCTGTCTTTCTAAGTGATGTATAATTTTTTTTGGATGGAATATTTTGTGGAGTTGGAGATGGCGGTGGCGTTTATAAGTGGTCCATGTTTCACAAGCATACAGTAAGTTTGGTAGTACTATAGCTTTGTAAACAAGCATTTTGGTTTCCCTGAGAATGTCCCAGTCCTCAAACACTCTGCACTTCAGTCGGGAGAATGCTACACTCTCAGAGCTCAGGAAATGCTGGATTTTGGCAGTGTAGAGCAGGCAGTGTAGACCAGCCTGAGCCAGTTGGGCCAATAATCTGGCTTGATTTATGTCATCTCCTTTTGGTCCGGTGAAGGTTGAATGGTCAGTGCTGCTCCTGCTTCCTGCTCCAGCTGCCAAAGAGAGGCTGAGGGGTAGAAGAAAGGAAGATCCTTCCTGTCAGAATGGCAAAATGCTTACACAATTTTGCTCAGCGTCCAGTGAGTTACCAGTTGACCAGCCTGGTCTTGAGTCCCTAGGCAAGAAATAATGCTTCTTCTTCTCTATTTTTGCCTAGGGAAGACTGGAGATGTGTGAAATTTCTCAGCAGGCCTAATTGCTCTTCTGATTCCACAGCATCATTGCTAATATCACATGCAATTAAATGGGAAATGTAGAGTGGCAGCCCAGCACAGACTACCAGCGATTTGTTCGTACAGTAGAAACTTTGGGATGACAGTGGCAGGGAGCAGGGGAGGGGGGGAATGGGAAAAAAGGAATGTACAGTAACCGTGGCCTGGGGAACCAGCAGAAAACACACGGCATACAAAACGCTGGGAAAGTCTGTTCACAGCCGGCGTTTCATTAATTTTTGCCAGGGGAGGAGATTGCTTTGCACAGCTTTACTATCTCTCTGTTTGGGGGCAAGTTGAAAAGCACAACACAGAGCACAGCCAAAACTGCCAAGTTTCATACAATAAAAAAGGGGGAGGGAGAGGAAAAGAGAGAGGGTGGGGAGGGGAGAGAAGGGGAAAAGGGAAAGGAAGGAGAATCATCCTCATGCAAATTCCTTCTGGCAAGCCACAGAGAGATGTGCAATCAGTCAGAGCTCAAGGCTTAGCAGAGGACCTTTTCAACAAAGCCGGTACTCAGGCAGGAGGAACAGGTGAATTTCACACAGTAGCAGGTGCTGCAGTGAGCTGCTTGTATAGTTCTGCCTGGGATCTCTGCACCAAGGCAGCCACCAAATGAACAGGCTTAGCAAAGGAACTTTTCAACAAAGGCTTGGGGAGCAGGTGGGTTTCAAGCTGGAGTAGAAATGAGACACGTGTAAGGCTCTGCTTGGGATGAACAGTGGCGTTGTCCTCCAGAGTGAGCTTTACAGAAGGCTGTGCGGAAGAAGTTGCCTTGTCCGATTTGCCCATCCATCCCACTATTGTTTATTTTGATTGGCAGCATCTTTTCGGGATCACAGGCAGAGATCCTTCCCAGTGCCAGATTCCCACATAGAGTGAGTAGGCAGCGGCCTCTGGGCCCTATGCCTTTTAGGGGCTCCACGACAATAATAATATTGATTTGATCTTGAAAGATAATTACAATCAAGCTTCCTTAGTTCAGTGTGATCCCACAAGAGTGCATGAACAAGAAACCTCCGGATACAAAGCTTTCTGCTAGTTAGTGTGTCGCAAGTTCCTGCCGACTCCAGATCCTAGTAGAATATTCGCAAGTAGCCGATAATTTGTGATGAGCCTCCTGAGATTTTGACTGCCTAGGGGCCTGAACAGGGTTTAATCCAACACTGGTCCTTCCTGGTCCAGGGTATATCCTTGGAGCTTCTGCATGTAAGTCCTGTTTTCCTCCTTCCGGATGTCGATAAAAACACATGCAAAAGGGTGACAAATTAACAGAGAACTTGCCTTCCTCCTTTAATGGCTTTTTAAGGCCTCTGACTACTGAGGTTCAGCACCTTAACTGCAGTCTGACTCCATATATTAAGATGTCATCTGGCTTTCCAAAAGCACACTAGACCTACGCCAAATATTCACTATATCCACGGGTACGATTTATTTATAACCTACCCTGTCCTTAGTTAACAACATTTTATCTCAGTCACCGTGGGGAGGTGATGGGGCGAAACAAGCATTTTGGAAATTCCTATGGAACAAAGAAATCTACAGAAATCCCTTCATTATCAGCACTCAATCACACAGCTGACAATCAGAGAACGAGACTAAAAAGAACCCTAAATGACAGCCATTGAAAAATTAAAATACACAACGCACAAAAATAAATACACAGGGAATAAAGTTTCAACAGAATGATTGATAGTATGGAAAGTTCAACAGCAACAGAGACGGGTTTGTTACATTGCAATGCCTTTTATTATTTTGAAAGGTTTTTAATGAATATGTCGCAACTCGCATTTTCTGAACCAATAGGCTTTTGACTTAATGGATTTAGATCTATACTCCACTGTAATAATAGGGGTAGGTTAAGTTAACAGCCCCTTTTCAGCTCATTCAACAACACAGCAAAAACTAATGAATTGGGGTAGCATTCCTAAATTACAGATTAGGGAACAGAAGCGAAGATACTGGTTTGCTTGAGGACCAGTGGATACATATCCAGATTTTGCAGGCATTGCCTTCTCATTCTGGATTCTTATTTCTCAGAAATGCATGGAATCTGCATGAGTTTTCTCCAGCACAAATGTCATTCACCTTAGTAGCTCATCCATCTTTTCCACAGCACAAAACTGATTTCAAAACTAAAGGATGTCAATTTTTTAATTGATTCTTTTTACCTCTTAATGTTTCATTTTCGAGGCTTTGGGTAAAATCTCAAAGACTAAAGCTTCCTTGCTCCACCCCTCCCCCAAATCCATAAAATCCATTAAAATATGGATTTTAAACCAAAACGCTTTAAACACGGAACAAACCTGAATCCTCCAGATACACCATGTGCCACATACAAGAATTCCCTAAAAAACTGATTAGCAGATCCATGGTTTTCAGCTCTACTAGAAATAAATTGCCAAAAATAAGTGGTCAGAGAACGATTTGAAGGCACCTAATGCAGCTTTCCTGCTGACACTATCTGTGTTCTTCATGCTGCCTAGACATACTGGTGTACACGTTACCAGTGTAAAATGTAGATAGGTCACTCTTTTTCTCAATTTGTATCAAACCTGGTTTGGAAGGGGAAACACATTGACAGGAAAGAGGCAGGATAGATGTGGATTGGGGCTAATGTAAGCAGCAGTGGGAGTTAGCTGGATGCAGAGTAAACAGGAGTGTGTACACAAACCCATTTAACAACCATATGTAAACTACTCTTGAATGCCACAGAGCCAAAAGACACATAGCAAAAATTTCTTTTGCTGGCAAAATGTTTTGCAGAACATTGTTGTGAAAGAAAATGCATACACAGGTCACTGGTGACTTTTAACCAGTAAGTTTAAAAAGAAGGAAATTTTGTTCTCATACAGTGCTCTCTGTCCATGAATGCAAGGGTTTGTTTTTTTTTTTGGTTTTTTTTTTGCGCTAGCATATGGTTGAATTTTAATGCTGTGCAACGGAGGAATCCAACGCAGAAGGTAGTGGAAACTCGTTGTGCAACAGAAACAATGCAAGAAAGGCAATATTCACACTATACAGGTGAAACTCGGAAAATTAGAATATCGTGGAAAAGTTCATTTATTTCAGTAATTCAACTTAAAAGGTGGAACTAATATATGAGATAGACTCATGACAAGCAAAGCGAGATATGTCAAGCCTTTCTTTGTTATAATTTTGATGATCATGGCATACAGCTGATGAAAGCCCCAAATTAAAATGGTAGATCCAGATTAAATGGCAGGGGGTTGGGGCAATATAGGATGGCATCATTGATGAGGACATGTGTGAAATTTTCATGGAAGTGCTTACGTCGTTGACTTTTGAATAAATAAATAAAAATGCAGCTATTGGAGAGCACGTATTAAGACTTGTGCATCTCATTGTCAAGACCTCTGTATTTCTTTTGTGCTTGTATGTGTGTTTGCGGGGAGGGAGTTATGTCATATCTGATTATAGTAAATCTTCCCCATCTCCTCCATTCCATCTGTCCATAATGTTAACATACACTTTAAGGAAAGAGCGGTCTACATTGTCTAATGCACCCTTCCCCTCAATTTTAATGGATTTGGTTCTGCCTGCAAAGTCTTAGGGAAAGGGTCTTTTTGAAGGCGGCTGCTATGTATTCATGAACAAGCATAATAGCACAGGTAATGTGCATCTGCAAGTATCAGAGGGTAAGACTCACCCTTTAAAAATAATGGCTATGCTCAGATAGTACTGGCCAGGGAGTGAAATACATAAAGCCTTTTCATGTACAAGAGGCATTTATGGATTTGCAAGATAGTATATCTGTTATTTCTCCCTCCCCCTGAGGACAGCATCTTTTGAAGTAAATAATTCACTTCAAAAAGAGAGAGAAAAGCGGGGGGAAAGCGAGAGTAACATTTATGAAAAATCAGCAATTGTCTAACCCCTTCTTGCCACCTGCACAGCAATTTACCCTTATTTTAGGCATTGCACTTCATCTCAGCCATTCAGGGAGATTTTGCTGTTATGGTTTTGACTGGGGGGGAGGGCAGGAGGGAGAAGAGAAATCGTATTAAATATTCTGAAGGGAAACTAAGCCAGACTGCATACAATTTGAAGGTAATTTGTATTAAATTATGTCTCCTGCTTCGCTGTGTATGGCGGGAGACAATGTACATTGGCAAGAACAGCAGTTGCTCTAAGTTTCTCGGAGGGGTACGGGAAAGGCTTTCTAAGGAACAAAGATTATATATGATCTCAAACGCCAAAGAACCTGCAATGAAGTTGATACTATCTAGAAAGGGCTGTATCTTGCTGTGTGTTCCTGAGAGTAACCCTATGCCCTACTTTACAGAGGACAGCCTTCTTTTTGAAGGATTGTTCTGTCTCAGAGTTTCCCAAACTTGGGTCTCCAGCTGTTTTTGGATTACAACTCCCATCATCCCTAGCTAGCAGGACCAGTGGGAATTGTAGTCTGAAAGCAGCTGGAGAGAGACCCAAGTTTGGGAAACCCTGCTTTATCTGAAGGGTTGTCCCAGTCTGGTTGAAAGGCAAAGATCATAAGCAGTGACGAGAATAAGGTCCTTGAAATGGTCCCCCCATGGTTAGATCTCAACAGCGGACTTAGCAGGCCCTTAAATCACCTAGTCCAAGTCTTCTCTTCTGTGATGAGATGGACTGCATGTCAGATTTGTTTTCAAATTTCCATCTCTATGCACATATTGTATTTTGCATGCATTCTCTTTTGGCATAAGAGGCTACTCTACTCTAGTTAGATCAGACCAAAGGTCTAATTAGTCCAGTATCTTACTTCACAAAGCAGCTAACTAGAAAGCCCAAAAGCAGCGCTAGAGGGGAACAGTCATCTCTCAGTGGTGTTCCCCCAGGGATTCGTATTCAGTCTCTACCAAAGGCTGGGAAATAAATGGTGCTATCAAATAACTAAAAACTGAAAATTCCAACCTCAGGGAACTGCAGCTGCTACAGACACGCACACACGCAAGCCACCCAAGATCTTGACACAGTTCCTGTTCACTTGCCTAGCAACTGTTTGTGTGAACTCACCCCAGTGAAAAGCACTGTGCCTGAAGTGATGCCAGCGGTTTGTTATCTGAGGCGTTGTGTAGGCATACCTTCCAACATCCCACAGATGAAAATAAGGACATTTCTCACTCCTCCCCAACTGACCCTCCTTGGCCCTCCATTTCCTGTGGTCCCCTCCTGCAGATCTTTTCCACCAAAACTACACCAATGGGACATAGGCTCACACGCCCTCCATCACCCTGAGGAAACCCCTCAACCCCAGTTTTATCGTATTCTGGGACTCAGGCTCGGACTCGGAACCAGAGGAGACTCAGTCTGCACCGGATCCTTTGCCTCAGGCATCATCTGAACCAAGTCTGGGGCCTGACCCTGAAGAGTCCCAGTTTGCACAGGTTCCCCTGCAACAAACACCAGCTGGGATGAGTCAGGGGTCTGAGCCTGCCCTGGCTCCAGATGCAGAGGTTACCTCGTAGCCTTCAGCTGGGCCATCACAGCTGCTCTGCTACTGGTTTGGTCAGGGGAGGTTAAGGCGGCCTCTGGGTCTAGTAACCCACCAACATCTCCCGAACTGCAGAGACTAAGGTCTGAGAGAAGGAGAGACCTGAGTACTCGCAGGAGGAGTGCTCGCCTTCGGGTGAGACAGGGAGGTGAGTCGCTGGGGAATCAGGACCTGCCGCTACCCCGACAAAGATAAAAAGCTGTTGGACCCCGCCCCAGGTTGCGGGAGCAACATTGCTGTGTGCTAGATTCTGCCTCAGATCCTAAACCTGTCCTTGCCTGGTATCCTGCCTTGGCTCTGTTGGACTGACTCCTAGCTGAACCCAGTGGCGTAGCGTGGGGGGTGCATGGGGGGCCGGCCGCACCGGGCGCAACATCTGGGGGGGCACGCTCGCACTCGCAGCTCTCTGCCCCTACCGGGTTAGGGGGCGCAAATTAATTGCCTTGCCCCGGGTGCTGACAACCCACGCTACGCCACTGGCGGAACCTTTGGGTTCTGGACCGGTCCTGGACGGTGTTTCACAGGTTACCCCTGGGCCCAGCACACACACACACACACACACACACTAATTTACAAACTACAAAAGGAGCAATGCTAGACGCAGATGCACAAAGCACTTTTTTAAATTAAAAGAATCAAGACTCCTTGTGCTCCGCTCCCCCTTTCTTCCCACCCTGAGTGGCCCTGCCCTCTGCCTGCCCTTCAGAGCTGGTTCATCATGTGGGGCTGGGCCTCAGCCATGGCAGACTCTCCTCTTTCTCACCCGCTCTCCAGCAGCTGCTACGAGCTGCCTAAGGGAGGAGGCTGGCAGCAGCAGCCATAGAGAAGCAACAGGATGGTTCCTCACAGCTGCTGTTGCCACCGCCATCATTGTCACTTGGGATAAGTGCTGGCTCATCGTGCTCCCCAAGCTCAGCAGCAGCGGTGCTGGTGGGGGGAAATGGGGACATTCCGGGATCAAATCAGAAGCTGGGAATTCTTTCGAAATTCCACGACTGTCCCTGGAAAATCGGGACACTTGGAGGGTATGTACGTGTGAAGACTCAGTTCCCAGAAACAATGTGTCTCTGGGCGGCTTCCAATGCATACAAAAACATAATAAAATGCCGAATGTTAATAATACCAGTCTGATCCAATGCAAAAAAAAAAAAAGCGTCCCGATAACTTTAAAATAAACAACTTATATCAAATAAAGCAATATTCAGGAATCCATTAGAACAGAAGATTAAACAGTAAAATTAAATATCTGCAAATAATAAACAGTTTGCACTTATCAGTTACAATAAAGAATTGCTAAACTGCAATCAGTAATGGCAAGTCACAATGCATAAAATACCTCAAAATGTACAAAACCATGCAAAAATAATCATATAAAATTTATTTTTTTAATATCCTTGAACTCTTCTGATTAACAGGTGATTAACAGGCCAGCTTTTATATGTCTGCCACTAGCTCCAGCTCCAGCATCAATTTCCAGGCCACAATAGGCCTATATTATCAGACTAGTGTCTGGAAGTCCCAGCCCAGACATGTCTGAAGAGCCACATTGTGTCTCCTGCCTAGAAGCCTCTAAGCACTTTACAGTCCCCATGCATGCCATAGAGCTGAAGTATGCGTTGGACACATGCTGGCATTTGCAGAAGTTTAATATGGCTTAAAGCACGGCATCTGTGAAATGGATGATAACTTGCAGCACTTGTACGGTTCAGCATATTCAGAGGTTTGCCAATCTGGTATCTGTCAGGGTTCAAAAGTTAATTAAAAACCAGCAGGCAAGATGTATGTATGTATTTATTCCTCAGCTTTTTTATTATTTATTATTTTAATTTTTACACATTTTCAGGGCAATTCCATCCCTGCAGTACTTAGCCCATTCAACTCCCTTCTTGGCAAATGTAATCTCTTAATAAGTATAATTTCAAATGATCCTGCAGGTTTCATGCCTCCCAAAAAGATACGTGAGGGTTTCGTGTTTACTGTTCCTTTCGCTCATTTTTGTTTTGTTTTTGGAGGGTGTGTGTGTGTGTGTAACGGATCATATTGTCAGAAACGGATATGTGATTTTGATTTGCCCCCTAGGCATCGAGGTAATTTCCCCATACTATTTCCTCCGTGGGCATCTTCGCAACACATTGTGAACGGATTTTGTGATGTCTCTTTGAAAGCGCTGCATGCACAAGACATGTGGAATCAAACTAATGAAGCAACCTCTCTCTCTCTTCCTCTTTCCTCTCTCCCTGGCTCTCAATACTCTTCTCTGATGCTTCCTCAAGCTTATACAAAAGAGGTCTCGGATCGGACACTGACAGACAAATATTAAAAATAGAAAGCTCTTGGAGTTGGCCCGCATGTTCTTGAGATAATGAGGTCTTAAGAAAGACGTGGATGTTCACCTGGAACATTAGATCTGACATCCCTTTTGAGGTGAAAATTGCTAGGCTTTCTGATGACCTGCTTCCTTGCCAGGTGCACACAGGGGGAAAGACTAAGGGCTAAAAGAGAAAGAAAAGAGAGGGAGAGATGAAAGATTTCAGAGAATTGTAGAATTGGGAGGGAGCACAAAGTCCATCTAGTCCAACCCGCTGCAATGCACGAATCTTTGGCCCAACGTTGGGGTCAAACCCGCAACCCTGAAATTTAAGAGTCTTATGCTCTACTGAAAGACAGCCTAATAATAATAATAATAATAATAATAATAATAATAATAATAATAATAATAATTTATTATTTCTACCCCGCCCATCTGGCTGGGTTTCCCCAGCCACTCTGGGCGGCTTCCAACAGAATATTAAAATACAATAACCTTGCTGTTTTCACATCCCTAAGTATTTTAGATATTAAATTTATGAAAAAAGGATGGTACCAGAAACGTGTTTGTGAGAACAGAAGTTGCTGCTTTATGCAGTGTCAGATCTTTGGTCTGTCTGGCACCAAAACTGCTAGCACGTTTGCAAAGTTAAGCACTTAATAGAAACAGCAATGTTTTGTGTCTGGGGAAAAGGCATTTCTCCAGTCTAGCGACTGATGGGCAGCTGTGTGCAGAAGGGGCTGTGGGGCAGCTGCTACTGTATCTTCCCAGCAGGTGGGTCAATGTTGCTAACCAGGAGGGAGAGGTGGCAGGGAAGTTCTCACGGTGCATGGAGGTTGGCTCCAGTGTGGTGTAGTGATTAAGAGCGGTAGTCACGTAATCTGGGTAACCGGGTTCGCGTCTCCGCTCCTCCACATGCAGCTGCTGGGTGACCTTGGGCCAGTCACACTTCTCTGAAGTCTCTCAGCCCCACTCACCTCACAGAGTGTTTGTTGTGGGGGGGGAAGGGAAAGGAGATTGTTAGCCGCTTTGAGACTCTTGAAGGGGAGTGAAAGGCGGGATATCAAATCCAAACTCTTCTTCTTCTTCTTCTTCAACAGTGCAGTTCCATGGTATCAACCTCCTTACCATCTACCCCTTCCTCTCTTCCACCTGGGAAACAACAGCACCCTGCTTGCAAGGATGCCCTGTATCCAAGGCAGTCCTTTACTCCCGAGGAGTGATTCATGCCTTAGGAGTCCTTGTTTCCATGGCACATTTACAGGGGCACCTTTCTGTCCGGCTGAGGACCTGATCAGCCTTGATGACAGAGGATGAACTCATCTTGGGGGTATGGATGGCTCCTCCTCAGCCTTGCTGCAGGATCCTGGCCAGTGGCGTAGCGTGGGTTGTCAGCACCCGGGGCAAGGCAAGTAATTTGCGCCCCCTAACCCGTGGATTTGTGCCCCCTAACCCTAACCCCCAGATGTTGCGCCTGGTGCGGCCGGCCCCCCCTGCACCCCCCACGCTACGCCACTGATCCTGGCTCCTCTTCCCCTAATTGACCCAGGGTTTGGTCTAAGGCAAAGGCCTCTTGGCCCTCCTTTAATGAGGAGTCCCATGGCTGACTCCACAGGAAGTAAGTGGGCCACACCTACTGAGTCCGTTTTGTCTCCATGCCAAATATGGTTGTAGGAGTTGACTTCTCGTGAGTATAGCAAACATTTGAGGAATTCAATATTTGTGAATCCCTATCTAAAATGATCTCCCTCACTGCGAGAAGCCAAGTTAGAGGCAACCAGGCAGAGGGCCTTCTCGGTGGTGGCACCCACCCTGTGGAGCGCCCTCCCACCAGATGTCAAAGAGAACAACAACTACCAGACTTTTAGAAGATATCTGAAGGCAGCCGTGTTTAGGGAAGCTTTTAATGTTTAATGCATTACTGTGTTTTAATATTTTGTTGGAAGCCGCCCAGATGGGTGAGGTATAAATAAATTAATAATAAATTAATAATAATAATAATAATAATAATAATAATAATAATAATAATAATAAAATCATCATCATCATCTGATACATCCCTGTGCAGGTCAGAATTTAGCTGCCCACCAAATTCCCCATTTTTTCAAACATGGCAACGTGGTTCTCAGCAGCTAAAACACATACACACACAAACACAGTTACCATACATGAAAGACCTTTCCATTCTATTTTTGAGAGAAAACTTACATTTATATTCACATTTTGAGAGAAAACACACATTTATACACATTTTGAAGGTTTTTTTAAAAAAAAATTGCCGGTGAATACATAACAGAATGGAATTATGGGTAAAAACGTTCAAAAGCAACACGGACCAGAAAGAGACAGGTTCATCCACCCCTATTCCACCTTCCCCTGCTGTGAACACAAATTATGTCTCTTTTCTCCTTAAAAAGAGAGAGAAAGGGGAGGGGAAGTGAGGGGGGAGGAAGAGAGGAAGAAGGAAGGGGGGAGACCTGCATTTTTTTGAACTGCTTAGAAATATATATTCATCTGTATTTCGCTCTTGATTATGAAGGAATTGTTTGGCCAAAATCCTAAACGGTTCCAGTGAACAGTAATATTGATGTATGAGCAAATACTCACAGCAAGAAGGCAGGCAAGCTTCACAGAATTAATTTTAATTATTATGCCTCTGTTATACAATTAGATCTTTTTTGTTCCAACATTATTTCATTTATAAATTTTAATTAAAAAGCCCAACCCTCCACAGCGCTTACATTTATGCAGGTATTAAAAAACCCCCAGTAATAACTATAGATTTCCATATATATCTGCTGTTAAAGGGGAAAGCAAACAATAGAGTCATCTCCTAGACGGTTTTTAATTTCTCAGCAGGCATAAGCACTCTATCATTTGAAAAGTGAAAGATACAAATGGCATAATGTGAGAAGAAAACTGCTTTTGTGCACTTAATATGCTATTTTTACATAAAATAAAAATTTGCTAGTGCACACTGACCTCCCTGACTACTGAAATCTCCTCCCTCTACCCCTGTGGACTCATTTGCATAACAGATATAGTGTTGCCAGTACCATTCATCCACTACAACCTACTTTATATTGACAACAACAAAATGTGACTTTCAGGGGGAGGGTCAAGGGCCTTTTGGGTACCAGGGAAAACCTCGCTGAGCACATGCACATCTCTGGGTGCCACACGGGTGACCAGTGTTCTTCCATGTAGGACTTCCACATGCCAAATTTCTAGGTACCTAGGTAGGTTTCCACAAGCATATGTACATTTCTCATGTGAGCTGAACCTCATCTACCTCAATACTTGAGGTAGAAATAAAGAGGAGTGCAAGGGACATGGGTGGTGCTGTGGTCTAAACCACTGAACCTCTTGGGCTTGTTCATCAGAAGGTCGGCGGTTCCAATCCCCGCGATGGGGTGAGCTCTTGTTGCTCTGTCCCAGCCCCTACCAAACTAACAGTTCGAAAGCACACCAGTGCGAGTAGATAAATAGGTAACGCTGTGGCAGGAAGGTAAATGGCATTTCCGTGCCCTCTGGTTTCCGCCACTGTGTTCCGTTGTGCTAGTGGCTGTTTAGTCATGCTGGCCACATGATCCGGGAAGCTGTCTGTGGACAAACGCTGGCTCCCTCGGCCTGAAAGCGAGATGAGCACCGCACCCCCATGGTCGCCTTTGACTGAACTTAACTGTCCAGGGGTCCTTTACCTTTTACCTAAAGAATATTTGTCTCCGACCAGGGTAATAACCAGTTCATTCCCATGTAGCAGGAATTGATTTCTTAAATGTGTTCAACGTAGGACAAGTTCTCTCTGAGGGGCACATGGGGCAGAATTTCCATTCAGTTGTTGTTGTTGTTGTTGTTGTTGTTGTTGTTGTTGTTGTTAATAATAATAGAATTTATATGCTGCCCTATACCTGGAGGTCTCAAGGCAGTTCACAGTTTGCATTTAATGGCAGGCCAACCAGATTCACACATTTTGAAACAACCACAGCCTTCCTTTGAAACTGGAACTCCCTTATTTATTTATTTTTCGAAAAAGAAAAGGAAAAAGAAAAGAACGCACAGAGTAGGGCCATGGATGGCTCGGGCTCAGCCTGCTCTGTATGCCAGGGCTGCTGCCAGCCCAAGCTGGAGAAAGAGGCGCAAGGGCGAGGGCACTCTGCATGCTGCAGCCGCTGTCACTTTAAATAGTCAGAGCTCCCTCCCCCAAAGAATTCTGGGAGCTGTAAAACGTGCTGAGAGATGTTAGGAGACTCTTGTCCCCCCCACAGAGCTATAGAGTTGGCTGGGAAGAGGGATTGATTGTGAAACCCCTCTGGGAATTGTATCTCTGTGATGGGAAGAGGAGTCTCCCAGCAATGCTCAGCACCCTTAACAAACCACAGCTCCCAGAATTCTTTGGGGGAAGCCATGATTGTTTAAAGTGGTATGACACCACTTTAGATATATGGTTTGAATGTGACCTTGGACTCACCAGGGTCAGCCTTCCTCAACCTCAAGAGTTTTTGGTCTCCATTCCCATCAGCCCCAGACAGCACAGCTGCGTTGTCTGGGGCCGTGCAGAGCTGCAGTCCCAAAACATCTGGCTGCATCAGGTTGCACTGTGCCTAAGTTTAGATCGGGAGCAGGGGCTTCTCTTCGGCTTTGCAAACCGCTGAGCATATTGATGGCGGAGGAAATAATCAATGGCAGCTTGGGAATTGGATTTTTACATATGCTCCTAAATTTACAGCATATACAAAACTAACTCACATTTGCACATGTATGGAGATTGGCATCCACTTTTCAACCAATAGTGCTCTCCTATCCACACACACCCTGCCCCTGCCCCCAATGCAACTAATTTATGGAGGTTTCTACTTTGGGATGCTACATTATTCCAGGCCTGTGCCAAATCTCTCAGCGCTCAATAGCCAGCCTGCCGACTTAAATTAAAGGATTCATCAAGCCCCCTTTTTATTCATCCACAATCTGAATGTGCCCATTATTTTGCACTGCCTCCTTTCCCGCCGCTGCCCTTTTCCCCCCTCTCCAGTTCAGTTCAGCTTGAATTTCATTACAGCTTTTCTTCCCCCCATCTCTTTGTAGGTCCGCATTCATCACATTTGTTCTGAATGGCAAAGTCTCCCTATCTGCGGGGAATGTTGACAACAGATTGTTTCACAATTAATTGAAAAGCAAAACCTGGACATTCTCAATCACCTGCTGATGGGAATTCCTTGGTACAACCTCAGTAAATCAACGGTGCGTAGCTGCAGAGAGGAAAGGCAGCTCCGAGCGAACAGCCAGCCGTCGCTCCAACCATATGAATGCACAGTGAAAATCAGGGCTTAGGTGGGAGTAGAGAGCCTTCGGAAGAAAGATCCCTCTCCTCCACCAAAGCTTGAGTGTGACCAAGGAGATGTCATTTGGCCTGGCGGAGACAGCTCAGCAGGGTTGCCAACTTTTCTGTGAGTTTTGCTCTTATGCATTTAACATCAAGCCCAAGGATAGCTATTACACATGGGCAAAAAAGAAAGTCACAGAGGTTTGCATATGCTAAGGTAAAGGTAAAGGGACCCCTGACCATTAGGTCCAGTCACGGACGACTCTGGGGTTGCGGCGCTCATCTCGCTTTACTGGCCGAGGGAGCCAGCGTACAGCTTCCAGGTCATGTGGCCAGCATGGCTAAGCTGCTTCTGGCGAACCAGAGTAGCGCATGGAAACGCCGTTTATCTTCCCGCTGGAGCGGTGCCTATTTATCTACTTGCACTTTGACGTGTTTTTGAACTGCTAGGTGGGCAGCAGCAGGGACCGAACAACGGGAGCTCACCCTGCCATGGGGATTCAAAACGCCGATCTTCTGATCGGCAAGTCCTAGGCTCTGTGGTTTAGACCACAGCGCCTCCTGCGTCCCTGGATGCTAAGGTACAAACGCACATTTAGAAGCAACAGCTACAATTTAAACAGAAATACAATACATAGAGGGGGGAACCAGGTGTTCTGTGCTAGTGACAGAGTATATGCTACCACTGCCAGGGGTGTGTGGGTGGGGAAACACCCGCCCCCCAAGAGGGGCAGGGTGTGGAGGGAGCCCGTGGTGGGAGCACCAGGCTAGCCCCCACTGCTGCTTCAAGGGCGCCTTGCAAAGCAACACGGGGAGACCTCCTCTTCTCTCCTTCTCTCTGCCCTCAGGTCAGACCTGACCCAGGAATGGCGCTATGGCCGACTGGCTGCGTTGGGCCCTTGTGTGAGGGAGCTGACTCCCTTGCACATTGGAGTCAGGCCCCGGAGGCTCAGCCCGGCCGTGGCTTCCCTCCCCATGGCCTTGATGAGATAGCCTGCTGTGGGGGTACCTGAACACACACCCTCAAAAAAATGTGCCCATGGGTCATGCCCCCCCCCCCCAAGCTATTCCACTCTTCCTTGTGCCATCCATCTCAGTTGGCTGTTTAGGTGCTGGCTGTGGCTGTGCCCCTCCTGCTCTCCTGCTGGAAGTTATGACTGAGTTGTGAATGCCATTAAGCCCAATATGGGACTTAGAACTTAAACTACTTCAGATAAGCTTGAGATTCCTGCATCACAGGGGGTTGGACTAGATAACCCTTGGGATCCTTTCCAACTCTACGATTCTATAGTCTCAGAGGCAGCTTCTTCTAGATCAGCAGCTCTCAACCTGTGGGTCCCCAGATGTCGTTGGACTACAACTCCCATCATCCCTGAGCTCTGGCCTTGCTAGCTAGGGGTGATGGGAGTTGTAGTTCAACAACATCTGGGGACCCACAGGTTGAGAAAGGCTGTTATAGATGAACCTTACTGTGTGTTAAGATCTAGGAGGAAGGCTGGCTCAGAGTATCACTGTCAAATAGGTTCAGCTGACAGCAAAGAGAAGAATGGTTTTGTCTGTAATGGCCCCCAAAGCTAAGGAATAATTGTACTGACAAGGTTTAGTAAGCAACCTCCAATTTAGCAAGTTCTGAGTTGAATTAGAGCAAGGGGGTTGCAAAAAAGCACCCTTCTCTCGTTTACACCTCTTTTACACCCCTTTAAAAAGAGGCAAAATGTTTGCAAAGGTATATGTCTCTTGCAGCGCCAGCCCAAAGTGTCTTAATGCCTACAGTGAAGGACAATATGATAGTGTCTCCTAATTCCATGCACAGAAGCTAACTGAATTGGCAGCTTCCTCATGGTTACAGGATGATATTATGCATCATATAACAGAAAAACATGGCCGGGGGCTCATAAGGAGCTGATATTACTGCCCCAAGCATCTCCAGCCCAAGGCGGTTGCCTCACTCTGCCTTATGTTAGGGCAAACCCTGAGTCGCTTGTCTGACTGTGAAATAACCTCCAAGTGTAACAGCAACTTGCCCCATGGTGTACCGTGACCTTGTACTAAAGACCCAGGAATACATGCGTTCATTAGGTGAATGCATGCACATGAATCTGTGTACACATGTAGGCAAGGACATTAAAAAACCCCAGCAACCTTGCTGACACTCTTTCACAGCAAATTAGTTGCATCCTCCTGACATTCAGCAGAAGGCAGGTGAGGATGTCCATCTCATAATACGGTCTGGATGGTTGACATTCACAGTTGGCTATGCATCGAAATGCAATGGTGTTGAGCTGCATTGAACGCCTTTTAATGGGATGCACATTCAGTATCCTTCAAGTGCACATTCCAATCACCATCTTGTGCAACTAGAGCAGGACCAAGTTATGGAGATCTTGCCCTGCAGTGCTGGCGGGCAACAAAATGGCCAGTAACGTATAGCAAGGCAAGGAGTGCTGGCCCAATAGCCTTAGCAACTGGAACAATTTCCCTCTGCCACCCATTCACAGTGAGGGCAGTGAGAGTGAGCTCTGCTCGTCCTCCCTATCGTCAGGACAAATCTGATTGGCTACCTGGTGAATGTCACCACCACATTCATCCTGTGATCACTGATTGGTTGGAATCACAGTGAAAGAGAAAGAAACTCTAAAATGCATCCCAAATATCATTATATTAGGACTTCAGACAGGCATGAGGGGGGAAACCTAAAGGTTTGGCTTTTTTACTGCTGAGGAAATTGCTATGGTTGAAGAAGGTTTTAAAAGGGCCTTCTTTGCCCCACAAAATTCTCAGAAATTGTTTGAATGGGAAGATTTGGCACAGCAATACTCTTTTTCTTTTTAACTTTCCCAAAGGTATTCAACACCCATCTTATCAGGACAGCATTGGGATACTGATACTAATGCTAGTTAGTTGCAAGTTTCCCGGGTGGGGGGCTGTGTCTACATTCTGGTGCATGTTGAAGATTTTGTGGGCATCATGAAAATCAGTGCATCTAAGGAAGTGATTAAAAAAACAAAACAAAACTATGTTGCCTCTACGCCCCAATTCAGATGCTGACTAACAATACGGAAATGTCTCCTTCTGTTCTGTGCAAAACGGTTTATTAAAACAAGAGTCAATATCATCCTATATATTAAAACATCACGCCAAGTGTCAGAATAGTAACGGATCTGTCAAGCTTCCCCATTACAAAGCCCTATTTCAAGCCATAAAAATCCCCCTTGGGCTGAAAATTGGCATACAAGCAAACTTGAAAGGAAGCCATTCTGTGGGGTTTGAATCATAAGAGTGCAAAGAAAATTGATTTAAAATGTTTGAGAGACTTTTTGTGCTCATATAGCTGTCAAAAATGAGATACACGCTTTAACATCCCCCACCCGGGGGGGGGGAATGCTAGCTTTTGTTTTGTTTTTTGTTAAGTCCCCACAGAAAAAGTCAAAATAAAGATAGGGAGAAATGGTCGGACTGAAGAATCAGGGAAGATCAGCTGTAAATGGTTGGGATAGTTCAGTTGGTTAGAGGATGGTGCTGGTAACACCAAGGCTGCAGGCTCAATCCCTGTGTGGGATATCTGCATATTTCTCCATTTCAGGGGGTTGGACTAGATGATCCTCAGGGTCCCTTCCAACTCAACGATTCTATGATGCTATGAAGAACATAAGAATACCCCTGCTGGATTAGGCCAAAGGACCATCTAGTTTAGCATCCCGTTCTCACAGTGGCCAATCAAATGTCTCTAGGAAGTATTAAATCTCCAGGAACATAAGGAGTGATGCCTGCTGTCTACAGAGAAGTGATGTGATGTTTGCCAGGAGGTCTTTGCTCTATCTGGGTCAGTGGAAGCAGACTCAAAATCTTGTCATTCTGGGGAGTTACCTTCTTAGGCTGGGGTGTTAAGAGGCCAGAAGAGGAGTTCATCTCTATCTCCTACAAGGCAGCATCAGGTTTCCCCCCCCTCTCTGTCTCTAGGAAGCTCACCAGAAGGACAAGAGCACAACAGTGCTCTTCCACCCCACCTCTGAAACCGCAGGACACCTACATGGTTTGGGTTCCCCAGCAGCAACCATATGCCACTGGTTGGACCCAATTTAGGGACCAGATGGGGAGTTTGGGGCCAAACTGAAATTGGAAAATGGGGGGTTGTCCTTCCAGACTAAGGAGCACCTTCAACGCTATGTGTTGCACCACTGCGTCTCAACTAGGATGCTTAGAGCAGGGCAGGCTGTTTCTTAACCAAAGTCAATGTGGGGTGGCACACTGGATTGACACTGCAGCATATGGGGAAAGGGATGTAACCCTTTCTCCCTTGTTTTGCTTCCACTGTCTCTTGGTGGCCCTGGGCAGTTCCAGATATGTCCCAGGAGTGTTATCTGTCTGAAACCCTGGAGAGCCACTGTCAGTCAGTGCAGGCAATACTGAGCTGGATGGACCAGTGGTTTAACTCAGTATAAGGCAGCTTCCTATGTTCCTCTGCTATACCCTCCAGATACGTTATTTAGTTACTTAAAATTTCAGCTTTAGGAGCAAACAGTAGTATTGGGAAGGGGTGATCTTTTGCTGGGGGGGGGGCAGAATGGGAAAGAAAGAGCAATCCCCTCCCTGCATGCTGTAGTCCTGCACATTCTCCATCATGACCAAGCTCCACAATTTTGGGGCCATTACAGAGAAGGCCCTCCTGCAAGTCAGAGGGAGATGGAACTGTAAGAGCCTGTCCTGGAGATTGAAATATCTTGACTGGCACATGGGGGGGGTGCACTCTTGTGGGTATGGGGGGGACTGTTTATGGCTTAAAACACAAAGTTGGGTAGCTTGAATTGGGCTCAGAACAAAATAAGCAACCAGTATAGCAGGATGGACATTGTGCTTGTCAAAAGGCAGTGATGGCCATCAGCTTGGGTGGCTTTAAAGGAGCAGGAACATCATTGGAGCAGGGTTTCCCAAACTTGAGCCTTCAGTTGCTTTTCGACAAAATTCCCATCATCCCAGACCTCTGGTTCCACTAGCTAGGGTTGATGGGAGTTGTGGTCCAAAACAGCTGGGGACCCAAGTTTGGGAAACACTGCTTTAGAGAATATGGCTATTAATGGCTACTAACCCAGATGGTGCTGTGGGCGTGTAACCACAGAGCCTAGGACTTGCTGATCAGAAGGTCGGTGGTTCGAATCCCCGCGGCGGAGTGAGCTCCCATTGCTCGGTCCCTGCTCCTGCCAACCTAGCAGTTCGAAAGCACGTCAAAGTGCAAGTAGATAAATAGGTACCACTCTGGCGGGAAGATAAACGACATTTCCGTGCACTGCTCTGGTTCACCAGAAGTGGCTTAGTCATGCTGGCCACATGGCCCAGAAGCTGTACGCTGGCTCCGGCCAATAAAGCGAGATGAGCGCCACAACCCCAGAGTCGGTCACAACTGGACCTAATGGTCAGGGGTCCCTTTACCCTTACCTTTAACCCAGAAGGCTATGTTCTACCTCTACAGTCAGATGTGGTATGTTTCTGAATATCAGTTGCTGGTGGGCAGATTGCTTTTGCTTTCAGGTCCTTCTTGCATGCTTTCTATGGGCACTGGGTTGGCCACTGTAAGAAACAGGATGCTGGAGAACCTAGGCCATTGGCGTGATCCAGCAGGCACTTATTATGTAAGGTCGACATCAACCCAATGCCTACAGCCTCTCATTTCCCACCTCTCTTTATGCTATGATATTAAACCAAGGCTCTCCAAATAAGAGCGGGTTTCAGACATAACTAACTTGAAGAACTCTATTAGCCTTTGGCAATTTGAACTAGGATTAAACTATGTATACATCAAACTTCAGCTGCAGGACGGATACATTTGTGTTGGTGTAAAATCTGTACGTGAGCAAGGTCATATGCCATAGGGAACAGGAGCTATTGGAGTTCAAAGCCTGATTGTTCAAGGGCACTTAGAAATAAGGTATCTGAGTTGTTTAAGGCAACCAAAGTATCAAATAATGTTGAGTGCCATATGAACATCAACTCATTCCGGGGCAATAAAGTGGACCTTTGGGAAATAAATAAACTGGTTAATTTATCACACAAAGAAGCGCTCTGGGTATTATCCAGTGTAATTTTCACACTGGTGAAGAGGATCATAAAACAAAAAGTGATTCAAACAACCCTTTGCGGTGTTTGGTTCATTTCCCTTCCCCTTGCAGAAATCAATACAAACTTTTGATTTACCTTGAATCTGCTCGCTCTCTCCAATGCACCTTGTGTGCATAACTCAAACATTCAAAAGCTTCGCATCTCTACAGAAGGCAAGGTAGGTGTTTGTGGCACTCCTTCCTAGCACGGCACACGGAGCGAAAAAAGCACTTATGTTTACTCGTATTAATTTGAGTGCTGGTATTACTAGACAAGAAAAGATTATATTTGTGCTCTTTGTTTGCTTCTAATTTCTTTCAGTATTGAAAAGCGATTACCATACCGAAAAAAGAAAAAAGAAAAATCTCTTTGCAGTATGAATGCAAACAAGAGGTCAAGAAAGAGACAGAAAAAGCTCGTTGCACAGATGTGCTAGATTTTCTTCGTTGTCCCAATTTGCATTATCCAACTGGAAATCAAGCAGGGCTTGGAAGCTTGGCTGTATGAAGAAGAAGAAGAAGAAGAAGAAGAAGAAGAAGAAGAAGAAGAAGAGGAGGAGGAGGAGTTCGGACTTGATATCCCGCTTTATCCCTACCCAAAGGAGTCTCAAAGCGGCTCACAATCTCCTTTCCCTTCCTCCCCCACAACAAACACTCTGTGAGGTGAGTGGGGCTGAGAGACTTCAGAGAAGTGTGACTGGCCCAAGGTCACCCAGCAGCTGCAGGTGGAGGAGCAGGGAATCGAACCCAGTTCACCAGATTACGAGCCTACCACTCTGAACCACTACACCACACTGGCTCAACTAAGTCGTTCTGATAAGGGCAGTTAGAGAGTATATGAGAGATGCCTCACTAGTGCTTTGGTAGCTGGACTATGGAATCTAAGAAAATAAGAACATAAGAAGAGCCCGCAGGATCAGTCTAATAGCCCAACTAGTGTCGCATCCTGTTCTCAGAGTGGCCACCCAGATGCCTGTGGGAAACCCGCAAGCATGGGCTGAACATAAGGGCATCCTCCTCTTCTGTGGTTTCCATCAACTGGTATTCAGAAGAATTACTGCGTCCAACCATGGACAAATAATCTAAGACAATCTTTACACTGGATGCTGCTGATTTGAAACCAACATGTGCTATTGACATTGTCAGAGTTTGTATAGTTTGATAGCTTGCTATCCAAAATGTCAGGAGTCCAGTCCCCGGCTGATAACACAGTGAACGTAGTTAATTTAAAAGGATGACTTATTGTCAAAACAAACAGATCACTCCGGACGACTCTAACACAGCCTCCGCCATCATCAATCATGATGACCCTTCTGAAAAATGCTTCCGGCAAGACCAGAAGCAGCTGAACTTTTGCTTCATACGTCTTTTGTTTTGCTTCCTATCTTGCAGCCCTCCCATTAGTCGAGACCTCAGTCTGAGGGGGTTAGCTCCCTTCTCTTCCCCATTCTCTGAGAGGCTGTCTCTTAACTCTTTCCCACCTTTTTGTGCTTCTGGCGAGTGTTGACTAGTTCCCGTTTGCTCTCCGCCATTCCCTTATCAGCCGGCATTCCAAGGGGCGGGGGAGTTGGCACTAGCCAATGCTCATCCTGCATGGCAGTTAACCCTCTCTGTTCCTGACTGCTTTCTTCAATTGGCAGCAACCCTTCCGTGGAAGCTGGCTGCAGACCTACCCTGGAAGCTGGCTCATTCATGACGCAAAATAACTCATAATCAGAGTATGCTCACTAAAACTGATAAACTGAAGTTACTTACATCTTTTGATTTCACTTTGTCTGCTCTAAGATTGGATATTGCAGGTATCAGCCATAGTTTCCTCATTCTTCCCCTAACCTTGAGCTACAAGCCAAGTTGGAGAAAAACTCCTATCTCCTACTCCTCCAATTCCTAGTTGTTGCTGTGGCATCACCAGTGGCAGGCAGGCAAGGAAGTCTTTCTCACTTTCTTTGGAGTTTGGACATGTTTTCAAGGTTTCCAACATCCATAACTAGGGACATCAGATTACTTGGGGAAATCTCACTTTCCAGGGTTCCTGGAGCATGAGATACTGCTGTAGCCATGTTTCAAATGCCATGAAGGAAAAGGGGAAAGATATCTCTATGACTATAGCAGCAGCCAGAGAAGTGCATTTAGGAACTCATGGAGAGAAGACTGGAGTTTCAGACTCCATCAAACTTTGGATCATGTCATAGTGAACATGATGAAATCTGAATAAGCATTGGGATTAATCAAATACAAATCACTCAATTTGCTGAAACCAATCCTGTTCTGAATTGGGAGTGTGGGGTGTTCATCACCTATCACTGAGTGTCCTAAAATCCATTACTGCATTAAGATGGCAAAGCCACATCTGTCAGAAATCAGACAAGAGTTTCACAGACAGCAAATTATATGCTTCATTCACCTCCCAAAGCTCAAAGACTTGAGGTTGGGGAAAACATTTGTCCTAAAAATTCAAGTTCTTTTTCATTATCCTGAAAGACTACCTGTGAAGAGTCTTGATCCAATTAGCATAATTAGCATAATCCAATATAATCAATGTCATTTGAAATTTATGTTGTTGTTTTTTTAATGATATACAGTGAACTTTACCAATGAACTGGATGCTCTGTTATTTCCAGAGGGGAAATGGTGTATGTGTTAACCATCACTTTAAAATATGCCAACATTATAAATGTGTACATTTCACTACTCAGGAGCAGGTGGAAGGAGAGAGAAAGAGGACGAGACCCACAAAGTTTATAGCTGTTAAAACTGCAGAAATATCACACATCCTACAAGCTAAGCTGCTGCTTTTCCCGAGAGCTGTCAAACAACCATTACATGGTGGGTTTAATTAAGGAAAATAAATGATAAACTATTCCAAATTTCAGAATATATTTCTCGCTTGAAAACTCTAAAATAACAACAGTATGTGTTTGTGTGCTCATGCACTTGTGTGTTTATGGGAAAAGCGAAAACACAAAATTAATCATCTTCAACTTGGAAAGAAAAGATGAGCAGCACCGTATCTATCTGACAGCCAACATCTGTAATGATTATGAACTGGCTTATTAATTACCAATACTGTGATGAGACCCAAGGCGCCATCGATCCGCTGCATCCAGAAAGTTCGCTTGCAGAAGGAATGAATCTTAAGGTGCTTAACTGTTGCACCTGCAGACATTTAATTATTACGTAAGGTAAATCATTACAAGAACAACATTTAATTTCAGGGTTAGTTTATTTACTTGAAAACCACTGGGCATCCCAACACAAGGCCTACTAGTTCTTACAACCCCATAGTCTACCAATAAACCAATTTTCTTAAGGAAAAGTGAACTTCAAAACTAACTACGACCTCAGATGCCACATGTTTCTGTTTAATGTTACCAATGCTGCCATTTATAAGCTGTGTTATGGGATAGAAATGAATGGTGAGGGTTATGGTTTAGAGGGAAAGTTCATGCTGCAATAAGGCAGTGATGATGGTGATAACATGCGGTACCCAACCAGGGCATCCTTTTAGCACAAGGATTTCCACTTGAGCAATGGTACTTCACCCTCTCCTCCTCTCAAATGTGCCTCGCACCTAGAGATCTGAACTCCTGGGGGGGGGGGGATAGGAAAAATCCCACCTTCCCAAAACCAATCAAACCAGTCTCCCCCTGTTTTTTTCCTTGAAGCCCCCCCCCCAAAAAAAAACCTGAAGAAAATAAAGGCTAGTGAAATATTTTCTTTTAGAATGATGAACATTTTTTTTTAAGGCCAGGTCTTCATATATCTACTCCCCATTAAATGATTTCTAAAACTGTGTAACAGGAAGACATGACTAAATAACTCCTCAAAAGATTCCATCAACGGTGTCTCCGAAAAAAATTACACATCACTTGGAAAGACAGGTGAACTAATACCAGTGTACTGGAAGAAGCAAAGATAAGTAATGATTCTTCAACATCAACTTCGTTGGACTGGTCATGTTGTTCGGTTGCCTAATTATCATCTTCCAAAGCAACTACTCTATTCCAAACTTAAAAATGGAAAGCGTAATGCTGGTGGTCAACAAAAGAGGTTCAAAGACTCTCTCAAGGCAAATATTTAAAAATGTAGTATAAACACCGACAACTGGGAAGCTCTGGCCTGCGAGTTCTCCAATTGGAGAACAGCCTTTACCAAAGGTGTCATGGGCTTTGAAGACACACAAACTCAGGATGCAAGGGAGAAACGTGCTAAGAGGAAGGCACGCTTGGCAAATCCACATTGTGATCAATTACCACCCAGAAACCAATTTCCCCACTGTGGAAGGACGTGTGGATCCAGAATTGGCCTCCACAGTCACTTACAGACTCATTGTTAAAACTGTGTTTATGGAAGACAATCTTACTCTGCTATGAGTGATCACCAAGGAAGAAGATAGATGATAGATAGATGATAGATAGATAGATGATAGATAGATAGATAGATAGATAGATAGATAGATAGATAGATAGATGATAGATAGATAGATGATAGATAGATGATAGATATAAATGATATAGCTATAGCTATAGCTATTGATATAGATGGCATGAGGATTTCTCCTTTGGGGAAGGGGAACACACAGATCAGGCTTCACTCTTCTCTGTGGCTGTGCACCAGAGCTTTCCATGTTGGTGACACACTTTTTAGACATGTATCATTTCATGACACAGTAATTCAGTTTTACTGGCAAACTGGAAGTTAAACTAACCCCTTTCCAGCCCCAAGAGGAGCGTGGGGAGCATTCGTGCGACACACCTACACACTGCAGCCGACACACTAACATGTCGTGACACACCATTTGGAAAGCTCTGTATTATACCTTTACATCACAATTGAAGCATATTTCCCCTGTCAAAGAATTGTGGGGACGGCAGTTTGTTAAGCATTTCTGGGAAATGAAATTTTGTAAGGGATAAACTGCAGTTCCCATAATTTGTTGAGGAGGAAAATGTGCTTTGAATATGCTTTAAAGGTATATTCTCTCATTCTTTCTCTTGTTTAAAGGTAAAGGTAAAGGTACCCCTGCCCGAACGGGCCAGTCTTGACAGACTCTGGGGTTTGTGCGCCCATCTCACATCTATAGGCCGGGGGGCCAGCGCTGTCCGCAGACACTTCCGGGTCACGTGGCCAGCGTGACAAAGCTGCATCTGGCGAGCCAGCGCAGCACACGGAACGCCGTTTACCTTACCGCTGGTAAGCGGTACCTATTTATCTACTTGCACCCGGGGGTGCTTTCGAACTGCTAGGTTGGCAGGCGCTGGGACCGAGCAGCAGGAGCGCACCCCACCGCGGGGATTCGAACCGCGACCTTTCGATCGGCAAGCCCTAGGCGCTGAGGCTTTTACCCACAGCGCCACCCGCGTCCCTTCTCTTGTTTAGGAATGGGCAAATCTGCCAATTTTGGGTTCTTTCAGCTTCTCTTTTTTCTTTTTGCAGTTCTACATTTAAAAAGAGAAACATCATGAAAATTCATCGTTTCAGTGCAAACTTCTCATAACATATATGCTTGTACATACTTTTGCCTTGTAGCTTGGCAAAACAATTTCCATCAATTTAATGTATTTTTGTTATTTTCTCCTATACATGCATTTCAATGCACACTTTACTATGGTATATGAATTTTTGTATGTGCAATATGACTGGGGAACAGCACCTTGTGAAATTTTGAGAAGTGAGGATTTCATAGGATGCCTGTGCTTCAGCTCTTGTGCCATTTTGAAAACTGAAAATTCACCAGGTTCTCCTTTACACACAGCCTGAATCAAATTCCCCCCCAATCTCTCGTCTCTTTAGACAAAAATTAATCTCAGTGAAGGAAACAGTAACATTTCAAATAGCCTCGCTCTCTCAGGTGTCTCAGGACTGTCTCTTTTTATAGACTAACACAGCTGCTCTGCTAGAACACATCCCATAGGAATTATGATCTATACCGCTATGTATTTTGCATTCAAGGAATGATACAGAAACCGAAGGAGAGAGTGACGGCAGGGCATTGAACGCAACGGGTTGTTTCAGGTCATCCAAGTTCCATTTCGGCGTCGCAAACGCTTAAGCGAAAGCCGGCGCTGCTCCTGTTTGAAACTCTTTCTGTTCCTTCCACAGACAATGTTGTGTGGAACATGCAAAAAGCTCAGAAACAAACACACATTTGTTACGCAGCAAGCTCTGAAGATCTCGTGCTGAATGCTTTGTAGATTATTCCTCAGTGTATCTGGGAGGAAGCCAACACACACACAAACACACACACATCAAAAACCCTGAACTGAACGCCAGAGATAAATAGCACCAAAAATCTGTTTATATTTCCAATCCATCCACCCTTTGCAGACGAAGCTCTGGGAGTCTCTTGTCAGTGACAGTACCACGTGTATGCATGAATCCATGATATACAAAGACACATCTTATGCATTATGAAGACACTATTTCTGTGCCATTTCGGCATCATTCGTATGCTACGGGAGACTCTTGTTCCTTGTAATCAGAGGACCTGGTAAAAACGATACCACTGTGCCATGTTTAATTAACAGAAAGTTAGCTAATGGAGTATTTAATGCCACACCCTTTGGTGACTGACACTCAGGCCGCATCTGCACTATGCCTTTAAAGCCGTATCACACCACTTTGGCTTTCCGCAAAGAATCCTGGAATTGTAGTGTTTTTTAAGGGTGCCACTCCCTTCAGAGAGCTACAATTCCCAGTGCAATTTTACAACCAATCTTCTCTTCCCAGGGATCTCTAAGAACTGCACTTCTCTTAACAGCTCTCTTAACACCTTTGAGGACCCCTAACAAACAACAGTTATGGGACAGAGATGGCTTTGGTCACCTTGGCAGATAACTTATGTCAGGAACAATGTGTGTCCCTGTTCGTTCTTCTGGAACTCTTGGTGGCTTTCTTGCTTTGCTGGGATGGGACTTGGAGGCATTTATAGTGGTTCTTCCTGGAAGGGAGTACCTAGAAGGTGATGCTGGGGGACTTGTGTTCAATGCCTTGCCTTAGTCATTGGTCTGTGGGGTCCCTTAGGGTTCTGTTTTGTCCGTCGTCCACCCCCCCCCCATGATATGTAACATTTACATGAAACTGCTGGGAGATGCTGTCCGGAGTTTTGAGGTTTGGTGTCACCAATATGCAGCTGACAAGCAGCTCCATTTCTCCCCACACCCAAAGAAGCTATCTGGGTTCTAAACCAGATTTTGTCATCAGTAATGGGCTGGATGAGTGTGAGCAAACTGAAACTAAATCCAGACAAAGCAGAGGTGATTTTGGTCAGTCAGAAGGCAGAACAGGAAATAGGGCTTCAGCCTGTGCTGGATGGAATAACACTCTACCTGAAGACACAGGTTTGCAGTTTGAGGATATAGCCCTGAGCATGGATGCCCAGGTCTCTGTGGTGGGGCACAGCCAAAGCTGGTGTGCAAGCTGTACCTGTTCCTTGAGATGCTTGATTTGGCCACAGTGACCAGTGCCTTAGTTACATCCTGTTTTGATGATGATTAATAATAATAATAATAATATTTTATTTGTATCCCACACTCCCTGGTCAAGGCCAGGCTCAGAGTGGCTAACATCATAAAAACAACACAATCTGCATAAAAACAGACACCAGTTAATTAAAATACATCTTAAAATTAATTCAGACAAGTTAAAATCTGGGCAGGTGGCAATTATCAGGTTGGAACTGAGAGTGGTTAATGCTTGCCAGGACCAACTGTTTCCATTGATCACACAAGGACCCGTGAGCGCGTTGGGGGCCTCCTTCGGGCTTGTTTTATACAAAGGAAAGTAAGTCAAACTGCATCCTGCCCCAAGGCCTGGTGGAACAGCTCCGTCTTGCAGGCCCTGCAGAAAGATGTCAAATCCTGCAGTGCCCTGGTCTCTTGTGGGAGAGCGTTCCACCAAGCCGGGGCCATAGCTGAAAAGGCCCTGGCTCTAGTCGAGGCCAGTCTAATTTCCCTGGGGCCCGGGATCTTCAAGGTGTTGTTAGTAGACCGTAAGATCCTCTGTGGGGCATACCAGAAGAGGCGGTCCCACAATGTGCTCTACATGGGGCTGCCTTTGAAAAGCACTCAGATACTTCAACCGACTCAAAGATCTAGAGCCAGATTGCTGACCGGGGCTGACTATCGGAAGCAGACCATTCCCTTGCTAGGACACCTCCACTGGCTACCAGTCTGATTCTGGGCACAATTCAAAGTGCTTTTCATGACCTATAGAGTCCTACACAGCTTAGGTCCAAGCTCTCTGAAAGACTGTATCACCCCATACAAAGCTGCCTGGGTTTTGAGATCTTCAGGGGAGGCCCTTCTCTTTGTCCCATCACCCTTACGGGCACACTTGGTGGGACTCCAGGAGACAACCTTCCCGGTGGCTGCTCTCAGACCTTAGAACTCCCTCCCTAGAGAAGATAGATTGGCTGCTTCCTTGTTGTCCTTCCTATGGTAGATGAAGACAACCAAAATGGTCAAAGGCCTGGAAACGATGCCTTATGAGGAACGGCTAAGGGAGCTGGGCATGTTTAGCCTGGAGAAGAGGAGGTTAAGGGGTGATATGATAGCCATGTTCAAATATATAAAAGGATGTCACATAGAGGAGGGAGAAAGGTTGTTTTCTGCTGCTCCGGAGAAGCGGACACGGAGCAATGGATCCAAACTACAAGAAAGAAGATTCCACCTAAACATTAGGAAGAACTTCCTGACAGTAAGAGCTGTTCGACAGTGGAATTTGCTGCCAAGGAGTGTGGTGGAGTCTCCTACTTTGGAGGTCTTTAAGCAGAGGCTTGACAACCATATGTCAGGAGTGCTCTGATGGTGTTTCCTGCTTGGCAGGGGGTTGGACTCGATGGCCCTTGTGGTCTCTTCCAACTCTATGATTCTATGATTCTATGATTCTATGATTCTAAGACTTCCTTATCCAACAGGTTTTGGGGAATGGGCTGCTTTTAATAAAAGGCCCAGTGATGTGCTATTTCTATTGTAATTATTTGTATGATTTTAATAGATTTTAATATATGCAGATGGCTTTAATGCTATTAAAGTTTAATTCTTGTTTTAAATAATAATAATAATACTTTATTTGTACCCCGCCCATCTGGCTGGGTTTCCCCAGCCACTCTGGGTGGCTTCCAACAAGGATTAAAAATACATAAAAATGTCACACATTAAAAACTTCCCTGAACAGGGCGGCCTTCAGATGACTTCTAAATGTCAGGTAGTTGTTTATCTCTTTGACATCTGATGGGAGGGCGTTCCACAGGGCAGGTGCCAGTACAGAAAAGGCCCTCTGTCTGGTTCCCTGTAGCTTTGCTTCTCGCAGTGAGGGAACCGCCAGAAGGCCCTCGGCACTGGACCTCAGTGTCCGGGCTGAACATTGGGGGTGGAGACTCTCCTTCAGGCATACTGGGCCGAGGCTGTTTAGGGCTTTAAAGGTCAACACCAACATTTTGAATTGTGCTCGGAAACGTACTGGGAACCAATGTAGGTCTTTCAAGACTGGTGTTATGTGCTCTCCGCGGCCGCCCCCAGTCACCAGTCTAGATTTCTTATAATGGTGTTGTCCCCCCCCCCCCGCACAATGCCTTGAGTCCCATCAGGGGAAAAGGTGGGATATCAATCAATCAATCAACCCCTGCAAGTCTTTGAGGAAAGCCATGACTGTTTAAAGTGGCATGATACTGCTTAAAATGTATAGTGCTGACGGGCCCTAGCTTAGATGACTCTGGAACACAAACATTCATGGAAGTCTGTCAGTTATTGGGCAAGTTAGTTAAACAGAACACCCATGCAGAAACAACAGAACTATACATACCAGATCCATCTGTCGGGCCAGATGAACCACTACCTATGGGTTGCAAACAACAACAACTACAGCCCGCACTTCCACATATGCACTTGCCATAAGGTCTCATGGTCCAGGTCATGTGGCAGTTATACATACCAACAGCAAACCTCCCTGCTGTATATACCTGCCAGCTGATCCAGTCATCTTGAGAGGAAACAGCTGGTTCCAGATGTCACTGCAGTCATTTGTAGCCCGCAACTATGCAGATAAATATTTGGGGCATGCTATCGAATAACTATTATCCATAAGGAAGCTGGAGGAGGCTGAGGACCCCCAAAAACCACCTAAAAGAACCCCTTATTAAAGCAACATTTAATATAGGACACAATGAGTACAGGATCAGTGGGTATCTTTAAACCTGTTTGCAAAAGAGCCTTTGGCTACAATCCAGGATGTTGCTAAACATGCTTAAGCCCCACTTATTTAAATGGGGCTTAAGCGTCTGTAACTGTGAACTGGATTGCAGCCTTTGTCAATAGCTAATGTTTACTGGCTATATACGTCATTGGGTTCTAACCGTTGTGTGTTTGCAATCTTTGGAATGTGCATGGTACCATTAATGAGAAATCTTCCCCAAAGAGCTGAAATCTGGAAGGGGGAAAATAGAGTGTTTGCAGTTGCTTTATCTCTGTATTTATGCAATCTTTTTTATGATGCTGTTTCTGGCTTCCTCCACAGTGATGGGTGAGGGAGGGGGGGAGACAAATCTGCAACAGAAAATAAAACACAGGACCTTTGTCATCCTTGGCACGTAGTAAATTTGTGTTTGATTTTGAGCTTCTAAACATTTCAGAGGCATCGCTCTGGAAATAAATGAAAATGGCATGTACATCAGGAATAGGTGTTTTTCCCTCCTCAATAACAAAATAAAACTGAAATAATACTTATTGCTGTAGGCTATGATCCTAATCCCACTTAACTGGGGATAAGCGCCACTGAGTTCAACAGGACTTTCTAAGAGACATATATAAGATTGTGCTGTTAGGGAGCTTCATGCATTATTTCAACACTGCTTATAACAACCCCAGGACGCGGGTGACACTGTGGTCTAAACCACTGAGCCTCTTGGGCTTGCCAATCAGAAGGTCGGCAAATCCCTGCAACGGGGTGAGCTCCCGTTGCTCGGTCCCAGCTCCTGCCAACCTAGCAGTTCGAAAGCATGCCAAAAAGTTCAAGTAGATAAATAGGTACTGCTCCGGTGGGAAGGTAAACAGCATTTCTGTCCACTGCTCTGGTTTTGGTGTTCCGTTGTGCCCGAAGCAGTTTAGTCATGCTGGCCACATGACCTGGAAAAACTGTCTGAGGACAAACGCAGGCTCTCTTGGCCTATAAAGCGAGATGAGCACAGCAACCCCAGAGTCGCCTTTGACTGGACTTAAGCGACTGGGGGTCATGTACCTTTTTTGCCTACCTAGATAAACTTAAGTCCAGTGGCAGTTAAGTTATTTAACTTCCAGGGGTCCTTTACCTTTACCTTTTTTTATAATAACCCCATAAAGTACAACCACCCCCATATTGCAGAAGGCACGGTGTGAACAAGAGACAGACAATGGTTTGCCTAACACAGCAGTGGAGAACTTTTCCAGCCCAATCCCTTTTGGGCAACCTTCCAGGGACCACATGGTGAAGGTGGGCGGGGCCAGAGGCAAAAGTGGGTGGAGCAACACGTGTGACCCTTACAGTATGCAGTCAGAGGTTTCTGCACACACCCTCTCATCTCCATCTCCCATGCAGGCATGCAAGAGGCATTCTGACAATTCCAAGGACCTACAGAAGCACTCAAGGAGAGTGTGGAGAAGGACCATGGCCTAGGGTGCAGGTTGTGGCTTGCAGAGCATCTCAGGGGCCAGGCAGAGAGACCTGGAGGGTGCAATCTGTCCCTGGGCCTGAAGATCCCACCCAGTGGCCTAAGACCAAATTGAGAATTCAGGACGGACCCACAACTGGAATCAGCTCAGCCTGTTAGCCATTGCACCACAGTAGTGCTCAGGGTTCCTGATTGTGGTCAGTCTGGTAAACATGCTTGGCTAAACGTCCTTGTCTTCAGGCTGCCGCAGACAATGCAGACAGCCTTGGATCTGGAGCAGGCAGGAGCAGCACATAGAATTATAGACATGTAGATTTGGAAAGGACGCTGAGGATCATCGTCCAACCCCCTGCAATTCAGGAAGCTGCAACTGTCCCATACAGGGATTGAACCTGCAACCTTGGCATTCACTAATCAACTGAGGGCAAGCTGTGCACCTCCACAACAATTAGACATTTATACTGTGGCCTGGTACCTCCTACATGATAAGACATTTATAATGCTTGGCGGTTGGCTATATTTGCCTTCTCCATAAAGATGCGGAGGGAATTAATGTAAATGTTTCCTCAATGTTTTGACTATGCAAATCGCCATATGCCTTATGCATGATTCTCATTTGCATCCTATGGTGAAAATAAATGAGAGCTCCGTTAAAAACGATGCCACAGCACACCAACAAACCCTCAAACTTTGGCATAATGGAAAGCCTTCTCACAAGTTACCATGGCTGAGCTGATCAATGTTATTAGCACACGTTGCATAATGGGAGCAGCCAAACAAATGGCACCACATTAAAATCTAGATTTCAGTAGGACTGGCAATGTGAATAATCACCTGACTCCCTGCTGAAGTTCAGTGCAGACACAAAGCTTGGCACTATTGGGTGTGGAATGAAGCCATTGGAGGATTCCTGCTTTGATTTCTTCCTCTTTTTTTCAGAAAAGGAAAGGCATTGGCAACTCACAGGGCTTCAGAAATAGGGTCTATCATTAGTAGACCATGGGAGGTGAACTCAGAAGTGGCAGGGGGGCTGGGAATGCGGAAAGAACAACGGGAGGGAGACCTGCTGCAAATGGATGTTTCTTTTTCATCACTCCTACAATGTATTCTGCAATCAGAAGCTGCAAGAAAGTACTTACATGCAAATGCCTCTCTTTGGAGTAACACAGAGGCCAAACTAGACAAGCCGGCAGGACAGCCACATTTAGACTACTGCAATGCATTGTCTGTGGGGCTGCCCTTGAAGGCAGTTTGAAAGCTGTGGTTAGTGCAAAATGCACCCTCCAGAATTTTGACTGGGAGAGCTCAGTGGGAACACACACTATCAGTTTTGAGGGATCTGTACTGGTTACTGGTCTGAGCTCAACTCAGTGTGCTGGTGCTCACCTGTGAAGTATTTCAGGGCTGGGGAAACAGGAATCTTAAAGATAACTGTCACACATACTGACCTATCCATGCACTGAGACCCTACTCAGAGTGCTGTCAACTTCAGAGATCATGGAAGTGGCAGCATAGAAGAGGGCACTGCCATCTGTGCCATTCCCTGGTTGCAGAACTCCCTCCTCAAAGAGGATCGCCCTGGTCCACCCTGGATTCTCTTTCGGGCATTAGGTTAAGACCTTTTTATTCTACTGGGTGTTGTAACAGTTTGCATTTTAAAATAATACTGAGAGCATGGTGCTATATTTTTAAACCATGGAATCGAAGTGTTTACTTTGTGGTTGAATTGCTAATCCAATTTGTGCTAATTATATTATTTGTTCACTCCTGTTAATTGGTTTATTGCATATTTTTTATTATTGTGCTTTATTTCAAATTACGTTGAAAAGCTCCCTGGAATAAAGATTACCAAGGGTGGTGTATGAATACCGGGAAACAAACAAAGAAACAAATGAATCCATGACTAGATCTCCCACAAATTTGCTACAGCTTCGAAGGTGCTGCGTTGGACTCAATCAGCTTTGGTAAGCCATTTGCCTTGCACTCTCTCCTGTGGTTTCCAGCAACTGGGTATTCAGAAATATGGTACTGCTGCCTCCAAGGGTAGAGATGCACCTCTGTAGGGAAAGAGTTCCACATGCACGGAGCTGCCAATGAAAAGGCCCATTGCACTACTGGATAAATATTAGGAATAACTTCTTGATGGGACCAGGCTGTCAGGAACGTGGCCCTCTCGAGCACAGGGGAAGAGTCAGACTCAGAAACTGAACTAAGTGAACAAGGGACCGACTCTGCAGATGCGTGCTGGCTGACAGAGTCGAGAAAGGGCAGTTTGACCTCCTCCCTTACCGGGGAAGACTCTGTTAGCTCTCAAGAAGAGGAAGAGTTGGAAGGCAGCCAGAGCATTGCTAGGCAATCAGCAGATAAGCAGAGGTCTGATACCGTGTCAAGTGGGAGGGGGGAGGCCAGCCTCTCATTCCTCGTTCTAGGAGACTGGATAAGATCAGAGGGCAACGGAAGGGCAAGAGGGGACGGGCAGGAGTTTGCCGTCCTTCCTGCTGTGGGAGGGGTGAAGATTCAGACTGACCAACTATCATCAATGTGAGCAGCCGGAGAGCCATTACTTCTCATCGGGGCTTGCTTGCCTGCCAGAGATCATTACACAGGCTGCCTTTGGCAGGTGGTGGACTTTCTTTTGTGAAAGTTTGCTAAGCAGAGAATGGCTATAAGGGATGCTGTAACAGCAAATTTCCTGCATCAAGAGCAGCCTGGACTAGATAGCCTTTGAGGTTCCTTCCAGCTCTGTGATTCTATGATTGCACTGCAAATTGGTTTCTCAAAAGGCTACATTGTTGACTTGGGATAATCTGTTAATGGCTATTGTGGATATCCCTTAATTTTGCAAACCAGTCCTTAATTGCCTCATATTCTAACTAAATGCCTTTGTAGGGCTCTAATTTGCTGACGATCTGCTTTATGAATTTTCAGTTTTACGAACTCTTCCTTAATTTTATGAACTTCTCAATCCTCAATCAGCTCATAAAGATCTTGAAGTGCCTATTTTACTAATTATCTCCTAAGCATCTTGTTTAGCAGTAGAGATCCCCCCCATCTCAAACACACCTTAAATCATGCCTAATGGGTTTCTATTGAATGCCCACAAATATGACAGCGACGTCAACATTAAGGAATTGCTTTGCCATATATCACTGCATAGTGTGGGTGGGTGTGGGGGGAGTAGTTGATTTAAAGGCTGAGGATCTTTCATCATGAACATCAATCACAGGGATGCTTTGTGGGGAAATCTTTCAAAACACACAAACATCTATTCACTAGCATGGCCATTCACCAGATTTCAAAAACATTAGAGTGTTTAAAATGCTTGTGATTTATCATTTGGCATTTGTTTTTGTGACACCCCTCCCACCCCACTTTTCAAGGCAAATAAGGAAGCCTGATTGGTTCCCTGGCAAGGAAAAGAAAAGAAAACCACAAACAGGAGGCTGCTGGCCCATTTGTGATCCAGTCTGAACTGTGGGGATTCTGTGTGAATGGGCTTCTCCCTTTAATGTCAGTCATTTGCATGGATTTGTCCAGAAATGAACTGGGAGGCTTGTAGGATTCTGGAAGTTGTTGGAAGTGCACATCCAAATAGCCACACCCCAAGGAAACAGATGGATTGGGCTATAGGGGCTTGTTCATTCATTTATTACAGTTATAGTCTGGTGGTTCCTCATACCATGTAACAGACCCTCCAAGTGGCCCTATTTTCCAGGGACAGTACCAGATTTACACAAGCCACCCTAGTTTCTGATTTGATCCTGGAATGTGCTACTTTTTTAGGATGTCCTTATTTCCATCAGAGAAATGTTGGAGGGTATGGAGTTATCTGACCTCTGAGCCATCTGAAGGCAGTCCTGTACAGGGCAGGGTTTTTGTGTTCAATGTTTTATTATGTTTTTATATATGTTGGAAGCCACCCAGATGGGCAGGGTACATAATAAGAGTAATAACAACAACAACAACAACACAGTGGTACCTCAGGTTAAGTACTTAATTCATTCTGGAGGTCCGTTCTTAAGCTGAAACTGTTCTTAACCTGAAGCAGCACTTTAGCTAAGGGGGCCTCCTGTTGCTACCGCGCCGATGGAGCACGATTTCTGTTCTCATCCTGAAGCAAAGTTCTTAACCCTATTTCTGGGTTAGCGGAGTCTGTAACCTGAAGTGTATGTAACCCGAAGTACCACTGTAATAGATAAATGAAGGAAATTTTGGCACAGCTGTAGGGTAATCAGAAACTTTGGGTGTGTTCCCATAGCAGAGACTGAGGCAGTTCATTTTGAAAGGATGAAAAGGCTTTGCTCATTAATAGTACAGAACTGTAGAAAAAGTAGAACCCCCCCCCCCGTCTAGGGCTTGAATTCTTCACTGCCAATCTCAGCTTCTCCCTGCCCAACATATTAACTCTCAGCTCATCCCCCCACAAGCAAGCTCTGCTTCTGAAACATAGCTAGTAAGATGCTGCAATCAATTGCTGCAGCTAAGAAAACATGCTGCCGTACATTTCTTCCCTCTCTCTTTTAATCAACCAGGCTTAACTAAACCAGTCTCTTTGTGGCTGATAATCTCAGAGGAGAGGGCTCACCCACCTGACCACCTTGGGAAAGCAGTTCTCTTCCAGGGTCTCTACATATAATACGTATCACCCTTTTGAAAGATGATTGTGGTGAGAGCATTCTTCTGCATCTCTGCTAATTGTCCTTCAAGCTAAGAACACCATTAAAATCTAGTAATGTCCATTTTTTCTTCTACAATAAGCATTGTGATGTTCCAACACAGACACAACTAAATAAAATAAAAATACATGGGAAACAATGGCCTATTTTGCAAGTTGACGAAAGCAAAAAAAAAAAAAAAAAGTTAACTGATGACTTTGATCTGGGAACTTTCTTCAGGGATACTTGCATATCCAGTCATTGTTCAGACTCGTCTTCAGTTTCTACCAAAGAAATAAATAAAATGTTCTTGTTCCTAAGCAACTTCGATGCTGAAGCATGAGTCACGTCAGCTGGGGGGTGGGAAGAGAACAAGCTGCCCTTCTGCGACTCAGAAGGAAGGCAATTGAAAGGGAAACATTTAGCTAGAGCAATTATGTTGGAATAGAACACAATGGAGATTTCATAGAGGAACATCTTGCTCTACAATCCCAGCAGGAGCTGAAAGATGCAAAGGGGAAAGGGCTCCAGGGAAAAGATCTGCACACAGAAAAAGAGACTGTCAGTCAGTGTTACTGAATATCTATACATACTGGTAGATCAGGTGTAGAGAACCTGTGGCCCATAGGCCTCATTAGACTTGCCAGGCCCTGGAGGATGGCCTCCTGGGCTGCTTGGGGCAAACGGTGCCCATGTTCCATACGCCTGACATGATAGATCACATCAGGCACTGGGAACTTCAAGCCATGGCTGAAATGAAGAAGTGTGCTCCCAACTCTTCATCTGAACAGAAAAAGCTGGCATTTTTCGTACTTGGCACCTTTTCCTGTCATCCTGAAGTCAAGTTGGAGATGCAAAGGATTTCACTCTGAGGCATGACCTGAGCTTCACTCACAAAGTAAAAAAAATGAGTCGTCTGAAGTCATTGTGACATCAGGTGGTGGCTATATGGATCGCCGTACCCCCCCCTGCTCAGGATCTGGACCACTGGTTGGAACTTGTTCCCCACCTCCTCACTCTGCAATAGACATACAAGGTTGCTGTGGAGAAGAAAACCTGCTTGTTACCCTCTGGACATCGTTGCCAAATCCTGCCCAGAAAGTCCAGGAATTTCATGGGAACTCTCCTGAGGTGGATTGGCACAGCCCCAACTAATTCCCCTTGCCTTTGATACCCTGTTCCCTTACCTCCTCTCCATATTGGTCAGGAATCTTTAAAGAACAGGAAGCCACAAGTCCCGCCTGGAAGCATAATTACTGAGAGCGGTTTAGAAAATCCAATTAGTTCTTTGGGTACCACACTGTCCAGAGGTCAAGGGTGATCTATAAAGGTATGCCCACCTTCAGCCAGCTCAACAGTGGCATTACCTTTGATGTGGACTGGTTAATGTCATAAGGAATCGTGCTCAACCACAGCAGAAGCTTTGATATGTATGTATATTTCCTTCAAAAAAGAAGCAGTTATGGGTTTTAAAACATGTTTTGAGAAGATGGCAACGTTGGAACATTCAGCAATACGAAAGCTGCTAGATAACAAAATTCTGATTCACACATTATCCTGGGATACGTGGATCAGTATCAGAATTTGCAAAGACTGAATTCCTCAAGTATATATTGTGTATGCGCGCAGGCACACACACTACATACAGCACCTTGAATGGTATTCACATACTCAATCCCTCTTCAGGTGTTGCCTCCTTGTATGATATAGAACCCTCAGAGTAGAAGCAGATCCTAGGCTTCAGACAGCTCCTCTTCAAGTTGCATAGGCAATGTGGAAGGGGGTGGAAATATGTTCAGCCTTGTGCAACCCTCACACGTCACCTTACCCAAGTTCCTCAGTCCCTTGAGAGGGCTACACTCCAGTTACAAGGCTGCTGACCACTTCCATATCATCCAACCAACAGCACATAGCCCCATTGGTCTGTAGACCTTGGACAGCCTTGTGCATTTCTGAGCAAGTGGAATTTCCATTAATGTTCTGTGGCACAAGCTAGGAAAGGCTCTTATTGAAGCCAGAGCACTTGCAGCCACTAGTTAAAACCAGTTTCAAAGACTGCAGCTTATTTCTCTCAACACCCTGCTCTTAATTTGTCATATTTAGCTGGTTTTACGAGTCAGCTGTAAGAAACCCACTATATTTCTGCAAATAGATGTGCTCTGTACTTTAAACTGATATGTCATTTATCTCGTAGTTAAGTGCCCTATGAGGTTATGCAACTCGTCTTTGGCTTTGCAAACAGGTATTTTTGGAATGCTTGCTCTGGCCATTGGCTACTTTATATAAAGCAGTTGAGTCACCCGAAGAAAAGAAAAGAGAAATGTTTATACCTTTGATCAAGAGTCTTTGAAGGGCTCATTAAAAAGGAGAGGCAACAGATAGTTCTAAGGGTACACAGGCAGGCATGATTTGTGTGGTGATACAACACAAATTTCCGTTTCCGTGTGCTGCGCTGGTGCTGGCTCACCAGAGCAGCTTCGTCACGCTGGCCATGTGACCCAGAAATGTCTCCGGACAGCGCTGGCCCCCGGCCTCTTAAGTGAGATGGGCGCACAACCCTAAAGTCGGACACGACTGGCCCGTACGGGCAGGGGTACCTTTACCTTTACCTTTACAACAGAGGAACCACACTCGTCATGCTATTTTGTTCAGATACATTATATTCTACCTTCAATTGAGCTAAAAGTTACCGAAGAAGTGGGAAATGCACAGTACTGACTGGCCAGAACCAGTTCAAGCACAACCCCTGTATGCTAAATATGTATATTGTACACTAAATACCTCAATGTAGCACATACTATAACACAAAACAATGCAAACTCAAATACTATATGCAGTGACTCAAATCAATATTGGAGAGATATATACAATATTACAAGTTACTATTCAATGTCACCGAGTTCAAGAGTTCAACTGTAATGTAAAGAAGGCCAGAGTGCAGTTTCTCTGTGTTAAATCTTGTAGATAAGAAGCTATCTATGAGGAGGATGAGACATCCGGGTAAAATCTCTGTTTCTTCCCCTTCCTTCAGGCTGGTCCAAGAATATTGGCCCAAGAGCTGAGTGCCCACTCAGGAGCTGATCCAGTTGTGAGCATTGATTTGCCTGTTCACCAATGTAAAGTGGCCATGGCTGTCTGCTAAACAGCAACAACAACCAAAGACAGAACTGAGATGTGAGAACAAGATGGGCCTGGTCTCTGGTTCTTACTGGGAAGTCTAGAGCTTGTCTTGCAGATGTTGCTGAACTACAACTCCCATCAGCCCCAGCAAGTATGACCACTGGGCAGTTGTAGTTCATCAGCATCTGGTGGATCAAAAGTTCCCCACACCTGACCTAAGGAGTATTCATTTCATTTCAAAAACAAAAAATCCATATGCCTAGAATGTAAAGGAGCAAATATCCACCACCATCCAAAAAATAATCACTCAGAAACTGAATTAGTGGTGACTGTTTAAGTTAATATTCCACTGTGTTGGCATGCTTTCTGTAGTTTAATATATTTTTAAAATGGTCTGATTTGCAATGTTACTTGCTTTACACCAAGGCAATAATGCCACTAGTGGCAGCATGCCTTTCATCCTTTTTAGAATGCTTGTTTATTTCTTCTAATTTAGAGCCAAACTATAAAATATTAAGGAGTTATTAGTTTAAAATATAGAACGGAAAGCATCTGAAAATAGACCTATACTGTAGCCAAAGCATTCACGGCTCTTCATACATTAATCAATAGTTCATATATAAATAATTAGCACCAAGTTCACTTGGTGATGAAAGTGGAATTTCTTTGAATAGAAGGGAAAATATGAATATGAAAATACTGCTCATTCTAAAGTTCATTCTAGAGACTCTTCCCTGCTGAGAAGAGGGCAATAATGGATTTATTTTTTCATGGTCTGAAGCTTTTAGAACTTTTTGAAAAAAACATATTTGTGTTTCCCTTTTTTCTTTGAAACATCCAAAAATGAAAGGGCACTGGAGTTTCTTCCATTCTGTCTTTCAAGGTTTCATCATAAACAGAAGCTCTCAAACTTAGTCATACTGAGATGCGGGACTTCTTGTTCATAGGAGGCTCAGTGTATACTGAATGAGACCCTTGGTCCATTGAGCTGAGTGTAGCTAACCCTAGATGGCAGCAGCTCTCCAAGGTCTAAGATGGGGTGTATCCTAGACCAGGGCTGTCTTGCAGGGCGGGATGGTGATGTTTACATGACCTCCCATCATAAAAATCCTTCCTTGGAGGTTTTTAAGCAGAGGTTGGATGGCCACCTGTCATGGATGCTTTGGCTGATATTCCTGTATTGCAGGGGGTTGGACCTGATGACCCTTGGGGTCCCTTCCAATTCTACAGTTCTATGATCCTATGAAAAGTCTTCCCTTAGACATGTGTGGGTGACTTCCTGGTCCTGAATGGGGCAACTGTGCCCCTGAAGGAGCAGATGCACAGCCTGGGAGTCATTTTGGACTCAAAGCTGTCCATGGAGATGCAGGTCAATTCTATGTCCAGGGCAGCTGTTTACCAGCTCCATCTGGTACGCAGGCTGAGACCCTACCTGCTCGTGGACTGTCTCGCCAGAGTGGTGCATGCTCTAGTTATCTCCCGCTTGGAGTATAGCAATGTGCTCTACGTGGGGCTACCTTTGAAGGTGACCTGGAAACTAATCCAGAATGTGGCAGCTAGACTGGTGACTGGGAGTGGCCGCTGGGACCACATAACACCAGTCTTGAAAGACCTACACTGGCTCCCAGTACGTTTCCGAGCACAATTCAAAGTGTTGGTGCTGACCTTTAAAGCCCTAAACGGCCTCGGTCCTGAAGGAGCGTCTCCACCCCCATCGTTCAACCCGGACAATGAGATCCAGCACTGAAGGCCTTCTGGAGGTGTGTGTTTAATATGCAGGAATATCCAACCCCCTAGGTATAGAAGGACTGAACCTTTTCAACTGGAGAGTCAAATTCCATGTTGGTCAGCCCTCCCAGGGTTGCACACCAGTGGTGGGCATGCCCAAAGCAAAAGAGGGTGTAGCCAAAGTAGGTGTCACCATCCCACACCTTCTCCCCTCCCCCCATCTCTCATACACATCCACACATACAGACTAAATGCTCACATATGGGGAAAACTTACTCACCCTTGCAGCACACCTATTCATGCAGCTCCACCACCAGACAGCACAGCACCTGGTGACTACTTTTCATTTTCATTTTAAAAAACCCTTTCAGGAGATGTTTTCACACATCTCTCACACTAAACCTAATTTGACCCTAAGCTTCTGGTGAAAAAATCCCCCACCTTGTTTCCTAGTACAGGGACAGTTTTAATGGCTCAGGGCCACCTTAGGAACATAGCAAGCTGACAGAACATTGGCTCATGTAGCTCAGTCTTGTCAACACAGATTGGCAATGTCTCTCCAGGAGTTCAGACAATGACTTTCACAGCCCTAACTAGAGATGCCAGAGTTTGAACTCAGGACCTTCTGCATCCAAAGCAGATGCTCTTCCCCTGAGTTACAGCCCTTCCCCAAGAACCAAGGCTGCACCTTCGTCTCCTTCGCCTTCCCCAGAGAAGGTACCAGCACCACACCTTTCTCCCCGTCATTGTATGGTGAGAGGGAGGAACTCAGCAAGAGGAACCTACTGCAAGAGATAGAAAGGCGGCACAGAGCACTGAAAGAAAACAATGAACTCTTATCTCCTTCACTTTTTCCATCTTGCAACTAAATTCTGGGTGTTCAGCATAAAAATCTAAACAGCATTAGCAATCACAAGGCCCACAATCCCTGGCAGTAAGACTCCCTATGTTTTGGCTCCTTTCAAGGATCATTCAAAAGCACCCTTTAAGAAAGATAAAAGAAGAAAGTGCACTGCAGACAATACACATTGGTCTAGTTGACACACAATGCTGAGCCAAACCAATCTCAGAGAGATTATCATGGCTCCAGTGCTCCTTCCCTGGTTCTGCTACTACCATGCTACTGGCAACTAAACCATGGTTTGGTTTACCACTGTATGCAAATATGAGCTAGCAGTCTACTGGCTTCAGATACACCATGTTGGATGAGCCAAGAACAAACCTTGGCCGCAGCTCTTAGTTTGTCTGCAGTGAGACAAACCACAAGCTCAGATTTGTGCTAAACCATGGTTGAGTTCCTGGTAGCATGGCAGAAGTAGAATTGGAGGAAGAGGTGGGTCCAGGAAGTTGCAGTGTTTGCTTGTACATGCTATGCCATAGTTTGTCTTAGTGTTAAGTGCAACTTGGGTCATAAGAGAAGTGAATTCCCCAGCCCCCTGGTTTCCTGAGTTGCTCACTCAGCACATGAACCCATCCACTGAGAGAAGTTAGGGCAGTTTTGTCACCTTTCCCAAGCAACTAAGCTATTATTTCTCAAGGGACAAAGAAACACCTACTCCATAAGACCAGCAAAGTTAATAGATCATCATAAGCCTATTGGCTGAGAAGTGAGCTTTCAGAAGAGAAATAGTGTCTACCTTGTATATTTTCAAGGGATTTGTCCTCTGGCTCTCTCCTCTTCTGTCAGCTTTATGTTTTAGAGATGAAACTGTATGTCTATATTATTTCGCAGCTTGTTAACTAGCAGCCTTAGGAAGACATACAAACTATAAGGGATTATTTCCTCTTAATAGTACAATTTTATCTCCGCCATATTTTAATCAGAAAGAAATACTGGAAGAACATTTGAGGAAAGGTTGTTTAAAGGGGGTTGAAATGAGAGCTAGTGCGGTTGAAATGAGAGCTAGAAGTGAGGAGAGCACTGTTACACTTAGGTCCTGTTTCCAGACTTCTTGTAGGCATCTGGTAGGGCCTTGTAAGAACTCCCATCATCCCTACAGACAGCCTGGCTGGGGCAGATGGGAGTTGGAGTCTAACAATATCTTTAGGGCCAGAGATTATCCACACCTGGTCTGCAATAAAGCCTCCTTTACATATTGCCTAGGGCAGTGGTGGCCAAACCTGGCCCTCCAGCTGTTTTGGGACTACAATTCCCATCATCCCTGACCACTGGTCCTGTTAGCTAGAGATGATGGGAGTTGTAGTCCCAAAACAGCTGGAGGGCCAGGTCTGGCCACCATTGCCCTAGGGTGATGTAATCCCTGTTGCTTCCTTTGTGGATGTCCCAGTTCTGCTCTAAATAACAGGTACATGTTCTACCCACATGGTTAGGGTGGAGAGCATGCAGTGGGTAGGACCTCCACAGTTAAGCAATATATCATCAGCACTGTACATTGCCTGCCCAAATTATAAAGTAGTGGTCGCCTTTGGAGTTATATATACATGCAGTGTATGTGTGTGTGTGCATTCACTTGTGTGTACCTAACTGGTAATAGAATGGTGGTTGCCCCGGGTGCAAAACTGTTAGGCGCAAAATTGCAACACCTGGTGCTGCCTCAATACAGCTGTGCACTTCTGTCGCTGGGCTCTGTTGAAAGCGGTTTCTCCATGTGAACCTGAAAGTGACCTCTCCAGACAACAGAATGACTCTTCTTTTCTTATCTCTGCGGCTGTGATCTCCTGGGTGACACCGATGGCGTTAGGCAGTTAAATGTGCATCTGTACTCCATGTCTGTTTCCTTCCCACCCACTACCCTCCACACATCCCCGGGTGCTGGCAACCCATGGTAAGCCAGTGAGATCTGGTAGGGTTCTTTTTATGATTCCTTGAAGAATAATTCAGCCTTCTCCCAAACCTCCATTGTTGGAGGCCATATGCTCCTGGAAACCACAGGAGAAGACAGGAGAAGTCCTGCTTGTGGGCTTCCTACAGACATCTGGTTGGCCACTTTGAGAACAAGATGCTGGATTAGACGGACCACTCCTCTGATCCAGCATGCTCTTCTTGTGTTCTGATGATACCCTCCAGATGTTCTGGGCTACAGCTGCCATCCGCCCCAGTCAGCAATGGCCAGCTGCAGGTTGGGGGAGGCTGGGGAAAAAGAAATAGCACCACATACGAGACAGCGCAAATGAGAAAGTGAAGCTAACTGACATGCCTGTGTGTTGCTTTGGCATCTCAGACAGGGCATCTCTTATTATGAGGTGCCCTTAGAGAGTTCAGCTGGATGGAACCGCTTAGCGCAGCAAATGGATTTGCTAAACTGAGAAGAAGTTGGCCCTTTTCTGAACACAGCAGTCTGTGCAACTGCACATAGGGCAGGCTGTTTCCTAATTGTTATGGATAAGGTACAAAGCTTTTTAACAATGGTCAACAGCAAGTGAAGAAAAAAAGGAACTTAAGAGAGGAAAGATTGGGTTTTATGTGAAACTGAGATTAACTGCTCCCTTCCCCATCCACCTCCCTATAGCACCCTATCCAATGTGATAAAGCTTCACGGGTGCTTTTAGGAAGGTAATTACCTCTAAAACAGAATTAATGTAGCTCAAGTGAAGTAAGTGACCTGCGAGCTCAAGTGGCATAAAGGTTATCTCCACGATAGTGACTAATACAGACCTTTCTGACCACAACCTGATTCTGACATTTAAAGCTACTTCCCAACATTTATTTATTTTTTTCACTTCTTTGAACACTGGGAGGATTTGCTCTTTCACCATGGCAATAACAGCCCAGACCTGGAAAATGTGTCCCTGCTATACAGGTGAGCCAGCTACAAGCTTTGCTTTTATAACAGCACTCTCCAAAAAAGCATTTCTCAATGTTTTATTCACAACATTGTCACCTCACCACCTCAGCTATCGCAAAGCTCATTGCTATAGTTCAATTAATCGAGGCCAAAGTGATAGTGCTTGGATTTGTTTCTTAGCAGCGATTTGCGATGTTCCAAGGTAGACCAGTGGGAGTAAAGTACATTAGAGAAAGGAAAGGTAATCCATATCTTTTCCTCATGAGCCATTTACTGTCTTCATTTAGCACATCAGTTGCTAAATACAAGACGACACCACAAACTGATTGTTACAACTTTGTGGGCACATAGGTTGACTGGAAACTCGGGTGCCTTTGATGTACCCTTCCATTATCATCATGTCAATTACTTCAGACCTATTATTTACATTGTTGCTTGCGGACCATCTCAAAGTCCAATGCCTGCCACTACTGTACCATCAGATAGATAGATAGATAGATAGATAGATAGATAGATAGATAGATGATATATGCAGACAGGCAGGTGTCAGGGACTGGGAAGAGGAGGAATGGTGGAAATTACCTCCCCATCCTGACCCTTCCCGAGAGAAGGAAGAGGAAGGCAATATAGGGGTTTGAGGGAGATAGCAGCTCAGAAGCAGATGAGGGGGGAAGCTGGGAAATTATGGGAGAGCTAGAACAACACCCAGCTGACATGTTGTCACTAGAAAGCATTCCAGACCCTCCCAGAACCCAGTGAGCCTTAAAGAGCTCAAGGACAGAGGGCACACAGCAGCACCCATAGAGGAGGTGATGATGATGATGATGATAGAGGAAGTGGGAGAGACGGGGGTGGGGGTGGAGATTCACTTGGGACAACACCATTATCCAAGAGGCTGGGTTTTATAGCCTCTCTCTGTAAAGACTGGTTTATTTATTTTTTAAAAAACCTTTTCCTTGTCTTTATACTTTCCTGGGCAACCAGCCAGGAGCTGCTGACAGCATCCTGGCAGCAGGTATGCCATCTGGTGCTGATGGGAATTGTAGTCAAAACATCTGGTGACAAATTTTCAATTGTCCTCTTTATTTCCATTGTGGTACTTATTGCACCACGGGTATGAATGTCAAAATATCAGTTGACCATTGCTGGGGAAACCTAGCCAGATGGGTGGAGTATACATAATAAATTATTATTATTATTATTATTATTATTATTATTATTATTATTATTATTACTACTACTACTACTACTACTACTGTTGTTGTTGCATGTGTACGCATATATTAACCATCTTCAATCATTGTGTCTAGGAGCTGTGGAGTATAGGGAGTGATGGTAAAAAAAGAGCCCCATTTCACTGGGAATCACAATTCCACACATAGTCAAGTGAGCACCAGACAAAATGAGTTTCACTTAGGAAATATGGCCTTCTATAAGGCCATAAAATTATTTCACTACTGACCATAAGTTTACATTGGGTGCCTTTAAAAGAACACACCCCAAAGCAAACCCAAGTCCATGAGAAACCACAAGACAGAAAGCATCTCTCCACGATGAAAAAGAAAATAGTAAAACACACCAAATTGTACACAGCAGAGCGAGAAATCAATTAATTCAACAAGACATAAGATGCTAAATTATTGTACCAGTAGATGTAGCCAGTAGTTATCATCAATAGCCTGTTGAGTAATTGCCTTTGCTACTGCAAGAATACAATGTGGTGCCTGTTATGTATTTTAGACACTTTCCAGACTGTACTATAATTTTATTGATCACCAGATCAGCGGCAGGGGGGTCAGTGAGCGGCATTATAATTTAATGTCGATCTAGCATATTCAATTCATTGGTTTTCATGAACTCTGAGAACAGTTGCCAAGTTTCATACATTGCACTGAAACTACTTGGAAAAGCACCATGTGTGTATAAATCATGTTGCCCAATATCAAATCAAGAGTGCATTGCCTTAATCTACTCTGAAGCAGTGACCAGCTCAAGATTTCTAGACACTTGCTAGAAATCCATCTTTCCCCACTTCAGCAATTCCTCCTCTTCAGCTTTCAGGGGAGCAAAACTGATGGGGTCATTGACATTGATGGTGGAAAAACCAATGCTGTAATCAACGCGAGGCTGATAATGTTTTCCTCCTTAGTACGCCAGGAGACACAAGCATCAATGGCTGGGGCTTATCCAGACAGACCTAATTACCAAGTCAGAAACTAAGTCTCTCCAGCATTCTCACAGTCGAAATATGGAGAGCTCACTCCCATGCCCATTGGGGATATCCTGGAAAGTGGCTTTCCCCTGCCTGGACAGAGAGAGATTAACTTCTGTAGTCTGTACTTTGGAATTCTTAGCTACCACCTTCCAGTTTCTGAAGTTTCTCCAGGCATTGTCCAGTTACTTTGAGCCTGTACTCAGACTAAGAAAAAGGATGCATGTTGCTGAAGTTTGTGATTAGGGGAAGCAGATGGGGGAATGGTTTTGAGGCCTCAGTTATGTTTCCCAGCAAAGGAAGGGGAGTCATGAGGGGTGTGTCTATGGTGGACTTCTCAAGTTTCTAGGACTCATCATGCTTCTGGTGACATCATCAGAAATACAAGGAGACCTGGAATTCAGAATGAGTCCAAATTAGCTCCATTTAGGCAAGTTCATTCTGAAGTGTCCCTTAAGACATCTGCAATCAATAGAAATTTTATTTTTTAAATGAAAACTGAAAACTTGCAATATAGTGCATTTGTCTGAAACCATGGACAAAACATCTCTGATAATATTTTCCTTCCAGAAGCATACCTTGTATTTTCTAATTGTTGAACGCTGGACTGGACATCTCATTTTCTTTTTAATTGGAAAACTCTTTTTGAGTGGGAAACATATAGGGTTGTACCCAATGCTAGTGCTATTCATTCCATTTTGTTGGCTATTTTCTGAGTCAATGCCTCCCCTGCTTTTTTTTTGTTTCTGTAAAACACAGTTTTGATTCATATTGTGTTACATTTTAGTGTCTCAAAAGCCCCCTTTATTACTTAGAAGGTTCTTCGCTTGAAGTTCAGGGATAACCAATATAAAATGAAGGATGGAGACAGAGGCCAAAAATATGCCAATGGAATTTAAAATACCTGCTCATTTCCAGATAACCTCCCCCTCTCAAATGTTGGAACATCCTATTTATAGGGAAGGCAAGTTCCCATTTAAAGTAGAAAGGGAACACTAAGAGCAGAAATGAAAGCAACAGAGGCAGCATTAAAGAGTGAGATTATTCAGGAACAAAATGGAAGTGATGGACTTAAAAATGCCACAGGCATCTCTCGGAAAGTATTATTAATAGGGAAGGTATGCAATAATATATTCCTTCAGAATTATATTTTCTACTCTTCAGAAGTGCAAGAAACTTACTACAGGTCCGAGTTCTGATGTGAAATTTTGCAATGGAATTAGAGTTGCTGGCAGAAAAAACAATGCTGCCTGATTTTTGCATGTGCTAATCTACTCTCAGGTATTGTCTAGGCTACATTATACTGCTTAGAGATGGATGTGCTTTTAAAGAGGCAACATTAGTCACAATTATGTCTATTACTGCTAATAATGTTCATCCATTTTTATTTTTATTTAAATGATGTGGCTTTGCACTGCAAAAACCATAACCTGCTTTTTGAGGATAAGACATATCCTAGATACATTATTCCGGTCCGAGCAAAGGGAAGAAAACAACTCGATGGAAATAAAGGAGAAGTTTCACATGTACCTAATACCCAGCACCACTTCATGGATCACTACCTTGTTGTGGCAAAGGGGCTTGAATAACTGAGAGAATAATAATAATAATAATAATAATAATAATAATAATAATAATAATAATTTTATTTATATCCCGCCCTCCCCAGCCGAAGCCGGGCTCAGGGCGGCTAACAACAATAAAATAGTACAACATTCTATGAGCTATGCCGTGCAGCGCCACCCAAGACGGACAGGTCATAGACGAGAGTTTAGACTTAATTTGATCCACCTGGAGAAGGAACTGGCAAGCCACTCCAGAATTGTGCCAAGAAAACTCCATGGACATAAAAAGGAGAAGCTTTGAGAAGAAAGTGAGAGTTTCCAAGGCATGCTCTGGTTCATGGGGTCACGGAGAGTCAAACACGACTAAGTCAAACAACAACAAAAAATACCCAGCCATATAGATCACTCGGAAGAAGAAATCTAGATAGGAAGAGTAGGTTAAATTGTATCACTGTTGCTTGCTGTAAAGTGGTCCTTGATCAAACAATGGGGGGGGGGGAGGAGAGAGAAAAAAGTGACTTCAATCAATAGCGACTAGTGTGACTGAGTCTGGGAGACACTCATCACTGAAAAAACCTCATGGATAATTGCAGGAAAATGGTTCCCAGTGATTCTTTCTATACAGTTTAGCACCTGTTCCTAGAATGTGAATAAATAACCTCTCCACATCACCTGCTGAAAACATTTCAATGCACCTTCTGTTTGTTTTTCAGGCTTCCTGTCCTTACACCTGTGTTCTAGATACACTCGTAAGCAGGCAAGGTTTCACATTTACACCATGCTGCCTGTCTCCCATTGATTGCGTCTTTTATTTTCTGCCGTTCCTGGAGAGAAAAATAATAATGAAAATACTATACAAATGCTGACTAGAGCGTCATCAAATAGTCATGGGGATGTTTTTTTTTTTAAAGGCTTATAAACAACTCCTCGACAAAGAACACACAAACTGCACATTTCCAAACAATTACGTGCATGAAACAGAACCGGGTCCAGTTTTTCAAAAGGAATCTGATTCCAATGAGGCAACTCGATTGCTGTATCATTTATAAAGCTACTTCATTATAACATGTTCTGCATGTTTATGGATTTTTACTTCCCCGCTCCACTGAATCAGTATAGAACTATTGTGCTATCCTCTTGCTTTCTGTTGAGGTGCTGCAAAAGTCAGGAGTCCTGATCCAGCTACACACACAAGCAGACAGATCCACACACCTTCCCAGTGGTCCAAGATCAAAGGTTGGTGCTGTCAGATCTGAAGCAAGATGTGTAGAAAAACTATGAACCTCTCCAGAATATCCAAAGTCTCAATGCATTTGTGGACTTTGCTGTCTTTCAGCAGGTTAATATTTGCTGTGTTAAATCAGGCATTCAAATTGTTTGACCTCCACAGGGTGGTGATCAAAGCAGCCACCTACAAAGCTGTTTACACCAGCCTTCTACAAAACATGTCTCTCCCATACAGCAGGCACTGTAACTCTCCAACAGTTTGACTTTACCCGCAAAGGTTTGCTCTTCCATCGTCTCCCGAGACAGACATTGTCTCCCGAGAGAAATGCCAATGACAACAGCCTTGAACACTGGAGAGAACTGATGCTGTCATTTCTCTTTCTAAAGAGTTCTCAAGCTATATCTTCAAACTGTGAGATTAAGGCATGCTTTGGGGGTTTCTAAGGGAAGTCCCTGGATGAGACACACCAAGGGAGGTGGATGAGCACATGCATGAATTGCAGCCCTCTGGATCACATCCTAAGAGTTCCTTCCAGTGTTGGCTGATTATAGAATCATAGAGTTGGAAGAGACCACAAGGGCCATCGAGTCCAACCCCCTGCCAAGCAGGAAACACCATCAGAGCACTCCTGACATATGGTTGTCAAGCCTCTGCTTAAAGACCTCCAAAGTAGGAGACTCCACCACACTCCTTGGCAGCAAATACCACTGTCGAATAGCTCTTACTGTCAGGAAGTTCTTCCTAATGTTTAGGTGGAATCTTCTTTCTTGTAGTTTGGATCCATTGCTCCGTGTCCGCTTCTCTGGAGCAGCAGAAAACAACCTTTCTCCCTCCTCTAGGTGACATCCTTTTATATATTTGAACATGGCTATCATATCACCCCTTAACCTCCTCCTCTCCAGGCATTGATGATGCCCATTGGTAGGACAGGAGCCTAAAAGTCAGTGGAGCCAGAGCCTACTAATTCTATTTCTATCCCCTTCCTTTGGTGAGTTCTACGAGAGCAGCACTCAAACTATGGAGGAGGAAGCAGTGCTACCCCTGGACGAGTTGTAAGCAAGAACGGGAAGGGGTTCAGACAACAAACTAAGGTTGGCGGGACCTTGCTCCATTCACCAAAATGAGCCAGCAGATTTTGGAAGTGTGTGTTGTTGGGATGTTCCGTTCCACCTTAAGGCATGATTGTTGTGTGTCACATGCCTGTTTACACTCCAGCACAGCTTGCTGGAAACTTCCGTTTGTGTATAGCTTTTGCTTTTGCTGCCTTGCTTTGGACACGAAGGAGATCGGACATGTTTTCCCTTTGTCCTGATGTATGCTAAATAAACTGCTTGTAAATATGCTCACACAGCCTCTCCTGCCACTTCTATTGCGTAGTGTTTACTCTGCTGAACAGCGTGCTCTAGCTTTTGAAGCTTGGGTCACAGATTCATGCTGAACCAAGGACTGGAGTTCACCCGGCACACCAGCCGGTGGGCTGGAGCCCGCTGGGGGCCTGCCAATTGCCCCTGTTTCCTTGGTTGCATGTCAACATGTGGGGGGGGGGAGGAGCTTCAGAAAGAAGGAGAAGAAGGGGAACCCTGCTGTATGAGTGGAAATCTGCTCACACCATGTTTGGCACGACCCCACACAAACAAATGTCTCTTCCCATTCTAATCTCCCATCATAGTTTCCTGTTTCACTTCTTCTCTCTTCCTGATGACATTATGGGGAAGAAAAACACCCTCAACCCCCCCCTTTTTTTTTGGTTCCCCGTACATATGTCTAAATAATTATCAAAGAAGCTGCACGGTTTGCTAAGGCGGACCGCATCACTGAACAACTCATTTTCTACCAATGTAGCCCTAGTATAACTTGGTCCTTTCGGTAGTAATTGAATTCAGCCTACTGCTGTCAAAACAGAGAATTTATGAATAATAAACTGATTGTAGCCAGCACAGCTAAGTCCAAGATAGCAAGCTCTGTCAAGGAATCTGATGAAATTTAAAACACAATAAAGATTAATTTAGGCCTAAACTTACGCTGTTTCCACACTGGACAATAAAAAGCAAATAAAGCTGTCACTCTCATGTAACATAATCTATAGAGCTACAAGGTAAAGAAGTGTTGAGACAAAATAAGTTGGCCAGAGATTTTGGGGGGTGGGGTGGGGTCTTATTTAGCAGTAACATGAAAAAATATATGCCACAAGTAACTCGAACAGTCTACACCTCGTCTCATTTTTCATTCCAGTTAATGTAGTTGTGTTTCTTAATGGGAAAAGTTAGTACCTCAAAAAAACAGATACTAAAACAGATACTAAAGATATTTATACGTGGCCAGTCAGAGGAAGTCAGTCATTCACTCACGATGTAACTTGCAGGTATTCCACTTACCGTATTTTCTGCTCTATAAGACTCACTTTTTCCCTCCTAAAAAGGAAGTGGAAATGTGTGTGCATCTTATGGAGCGAATGCAGGCTGCGCAGGTATCACAGAAGCCAGAACAGCAAGAGGGATTGCTGCTTTCACTGCACAGCAATCCCTCTTGCTGTTCTGGCTTCTGAGATTCAGAATATTTTTTGTTGTTGTTTTCCTCCTCCCAAAACTAGGTGCGTCTTGTGGTCTGGTGTGTCTTATAGAGTGAAAAATACGGTATTTTTAAAGTTTGTCCACAGCTTCTGGTAGTTGTCTCTACGGTAATCCCTAAGTTGGGTTTTCCACAGCTCACCCCCTGCCCATCACGAGCAGGCTGAGGCTCAGTGTTGGGCTATTTTGTTGGCCATTGGCCTGATGGCATCCCCAGCATCAAGGCATCTCCAGCCAACCATCAGTGGTGTAATTTGTCCAAGACAGCAGCCAAGGCACATTATCAATAACTCTACTTGGAGTGGGTGAAGGACAGGGCCTCCACGGTACATAATGTCAAGCTCCCATGGTGAGTCAGTTCATATGGCATAAGGCACTGGGGGAGAAGCCCAATTCTTTCCACCAGGCTGCCTCAATTGACCCATGAAGCTGTTTTGCCCAGACATACCCACCTATGTCTGGATTGAAATGGTTTCTGCAGGTTCAGTCAACCACATGTGCAAGGCCTTGTGCAGATAATCAGTTGCTTGCTGGCAGTTTCAAAAGTGCTGGTGATGAGCTGATAGTCCATAAAGGCAAAAATGGCTCGCCAGACACCAGGTGGCTGGCAAAGGGCAGCCCAAATTTTAGCTCGCAGGGGTGGGAAAAATAAGGATCTGGCTTGCCTTGCAGCTCCAGTCTCCCACCCCATCAGAAGACTTACTGTGAGTTAGTGAGAAGCAGCAGAAATGACAAAAACAAAACAGGAACAATATCTAAATAAAGCAGCTAAGTTTGGCAACGCAGCAGCTTCCAAATTTTCCGTTCTTAACCGCAGCATTAAAATCATTAACAGGGAAATAAAAAGTACATATTCCTGCTGTCTGGGAATTAATATTTGAGGTCACCTCGTAAGCCAATGGAGAAGAAGGATGTGTAATCTCATTACAAATTCAATAAAACTATTCCATCATGGGGGAAAAGAGAGAATTCAGTGGAGTCTGTGGCTTCAAACCACAGCCCTCCATAAATCTGTCTATGAACTACAATGTTCAATTAATCTCTGAACCCATTTCAATACTGAGTCATCATCTTTACTGCGGTTGACATCTCTGATCTAAGAATAGGTACCTGTGCATGCTGAACTGTGACTTATGAAGCAAAGCCATTAGCACTTAGCTGGGAAGTTTTATTACTTGAAAATCACAGGTCAGAATTTTGAAATGTGACATTCCCCAGCAGCGCTTAACCAAATTCGCCCGGGAGCTTATTTGTGTAAACTGGCACAGTTGGCTCATTAGTGCACGCTTTGCTCATGCAAATGTTGATCTCAGTTGTTGCTTCCACCTGCCTAAGAGGAGATCCAAGTTTCCAGAAAACAATTCTTTCTACCTGCTGTATGGGGGGACAAAATACACTACAGGGGTCTTTGCAGACCCTGCAATGAGAACGAAAGAACATAAGAAGAGACCTGATGGATCAGACTAGAGGCCTGTGCAGTTCTCTCAGTGCCCAACCAGATGCCTATGGGAAGCCCACAAGCAAGACATGAGTGTAACAGCAATTTCCCACAAAAGTTCCCCACAACTGGTATCCTGGAAGTAATGTAGCCATTATGACCAGTAGCCACCAGTACTTCTTGTGGTAGCAGATCTGGCTATGTGTTTCATGAATAAGTACTTTTCTTTTTTTGGCCTGTCCTGAATCTTTCAACATTCAGATTCATTTGACTGTGTGTTGTATACAGATGGTGGGGAAATTTTGCTCTGTTCATGTTTTAATATGAACCAACCATAGTTTGAAATTCCCTGGAACAAGATGCAGCTATGCTTGACAATTCACTCTTTTCTGAATTTTGCAGTGCTGTTTTCTTTACAAACCAAAATGCACACAGGGATGCGTATATTACTGGCAGTAATCTACCACAAAATGCATTCTGTTGGGAGAAATTGCTAGCAAAATGTGTATACTAGGCAAAATTGCATGCTAAAATATTTCCATCAAAAGAAGTGTACACTGGTGACTAGCATGACTAAACTGCTTCTGGTGCAACGGAAAACTGTGGCAGAAACCAGAGCACATGGAAACACCATTTACTTTCCCACTGCAGTGGTACCTATTTATCTATTTGCACTGTCATGCTTTTGAACTGCTAGGTCGGCAGGAGCTGGGACAGAGCAACAGGAGCTCACCTCATCACGGGGATTCGAAATGCCGACCTTCTGATCGGGAGGCCCAAGAGGCTCAGTGGTTTAGAACACAGCACCACCCACATCTTTACCTGCGAGCATCCTGTATAAATAAGCACACCACATGCAGAGAGAATAAATATATATGGAATCAGGGACTGATAGGAATGAAAGAGGGGTGGCTAACCTGTGGCCTTCCAGGTTTTGCTGAACTCCAGCTCCCATCATCCCTGACCATTTGCCATGCTAGCTAGGGCCAGTGGGAGTCATGGTTCAGAAACATCTGGAGGGCAAGATAAAGCAAGTGTGAGGGGCTGTGGAGCTTCAGAATATTAACCAGTCTAGATTCCTTAACTCCTATACCTGGAGCCTGTCTTTACCTACAAGGGCTAGGGCAAGATTGTGAATGTGGTGGTATTATAACTCATGTCTGATGCTTTTTCCGCAAGTGATGGGCAACAGAAACATTGATAAATTGCATGTAGTGGAAACACTCAACTACGTTCGCGGCGCAATAATGTATCTGAACGAGGAAGAAAAGGAGGGTGCTACAAAGCTTTCTGCCTGACCCCAACCCCTGCTGGAGGCTTGGCATCTGAATAACATTATTCTGACTGCATCTGCAATCCTTGTTTGCTGTTAAGCTCACCCGCCCTCCCACCAGCTCCGGGTAGCCAGAGGTGTTAGCAGAGCAGAGAGGGACAGCTCTACAATTTTGACAGATGCTCCCTTCAAGAACTTTGTTGCTCTCACTGACGATGCAGTGTTTAGGCAAATTAACCTGTCCACAAAAAGTTCTTTATTACTATGCTTGAGCACAGATGGAAATATGAACCTGACAGTCCTGGGTACTAGCTCAGCAATTAACTGAAACGTTTCAATAGACTAATGAACTTTCATTCCAGGCATGCTCTCTGTCAGGAAAGGAGACAATCTGTTGTTTGAGGAAATGTGAGAGAATTTCAAATAGATCTTGACAGCAGAGAAATACGAAAGGTTGGAAAAGAATCCAGAGAAAACAGTGGAATACCTAAGCAATTGGGGCAGTGGAGGAGGGGCAGTCTATGTCAACTTGTCCACTCCCTCTGGTGTTTTGGATGATAACTCCCATCTAATAGGGGCTGATGGAAGTTGTATTCTAAAACATTTGGAGGGCATCAGGCAGGGGAATTCTGTTCTAAGGTCAGCTGGTGTATTATTCTTATATGTCCTACAGTTTTAGAGATATCTCCAGCATGCAGATGCCCAAATGAAAACCTAGCAGGATCTTCTGGGGGGTGGCGGGAAGAGAACATCTCTTCTTACTGGAGAGGTCAGTCATGGTGGAAACTGTTGGTTCTTTCCATGGGCCAGCTCCTTTGCCCCCGAGACACTCATCGTTACAAATAATAGGCTGCTCATGGATGAAGGTAAAGGTAAAGGGGCACCTGACCATTAGGTCCAGTCGTGACTGACTCTGGGGTTGTGGCGCTCATCTCGCTTTACTGGCCGAGGGAACCGGCATACAGCTGTGGCCAGCATGACTAAGCTGCTTCTGGCGAACCAGAACAGCGCACAGAAACGCCGTTTACCTTCTCGCCGGAGCGGTACCTATTTATCTACTTGCACTTTGATGTGCTTTCGAACTGCTAGGTTGACAGGAGCAGGGACCGAGCAACGGGAGCTCAGCCCGTCGCGGGGATTCGAACTGCCTTCTGATCGGCAAGTCCTAGGCTCAGTGGTTTAACCCACAGCACCACCCGCATCCCCATGGATGAAGACCAGCTCATAAATAAGGAAAGAGAGACTCTGGGGAACAGCTAGATTGTCTGTCACTGTATAGGGCAGATTCCTCTGCTCCTAAGGGTTGAGTCATTTTGGGAGAGTGTGTGTAATTCAGTGGTAGGACATCTGCTTTGTCTGCAGAAGGTCCCACATTCAACTCTCAGCACCTCCAGGTATCTTAGTAGCATCTGCTGAGGTAGATGAACCAATGATCTCCCTCAGTATAAGGCAGCTTCCTGTCTTCCAGACAGGAAATGCTAATGGTTTGAAATGGCCTTTGGCTGCAAACCTCGAGAACCTTTCTAGTGACTAAGTTGCATTCATCACAATGGGACTCCCTTCTTTCTGGGTACAGATGCTCAAGCATCAGAGCACACATAGAGTGGTTGGTTGCAACTTTACCAAGTATTTATGAACAGTGAAATCCTGTACATGCTGACTCAGAAGTAAGTTCAGCTGACTTGTATATACTATTTAATATGTATTTTTACCCCTTCTTAGGGCAACACTCTCACAAAGAAATATACCAATTAAAACATGGGAGGATATCTATCTGACAAACCCTTACTTGGGAGTAAGCCGCATTTCAAAAAGGGGAAAAGAGAGGACCCAAATAATTACCGCCCAGTCAGTCTGACATCAATACCAGGGAAAATTCTGGAGCAGATCATTAAGCAAACAGTCTGTGAGCACCTAGAAAGGAATGCTGTGATCACCAATAGTCAGGATGGATTTCTGAAAAATAAGTCATGTCAGACTAACCTGATCTCATTTTTTGACAGAATTACAAGCCTGGTAGATGAAGGGAACGCAGTGGATGTAGCCTACCTTGATTTCAGCAAGGCATTTGACAAGGTGCCCCATCATATTCTTGTAAAGAAGCTGGTAAAATGCGGTCTTGACTATGCTACCACTCAGTGGATTTGTAACTGGCTGACTGACCGAACCCAAAGGGTGCTCATCAATGGTTCCTCTTCCTCCTGGAGAAGAGTGACTAGTGGGGTGCCACAGGGTTCTGTCTTGGGCCCGGTCTTATTCAACATCTTTATCAACGACTTGGATGATGGACTCAAGGGCATCCTGATCAAATTTGCAGATGACACCAAACTGGGAGGGGTGGCTAACACCCCAGAGGACAGGATCACACTTCAAAACGACCTTGACAGATTAGAGAACTGGGCCAAAACAAGCAAGATGAATTTTAACAGGGAGAAATGTAAAGTATTGCACTTGGGCAAAAAAAATGAGAGGCACAAATACAAGATGGGTGACACCTGGCTTGAGAGCAGTACATGTGAAAAGGATCTAGGAGTCTTGGTTGACCACAAACTTGACATGAACCAACAGTGTGACGTGGCAGCTAAAAAAGCCAATGCAGTTCTGGGCTGCATCAATAGGAGAATAGCATCTAGATCAAGGGAAGTAATAGTGCCACTGTATTCTGCTCTGGTCAGACCTCACCTGGAGTACTGTGTCCAGTTCTGGGCACCACAGTTCAAGAAGGACACTGACAAACTGGAACGTGTCCAGAGGAGGGCAACCAAAATGGTCAAAGGCCTGGAAACGATGCCTTATGAGGAACGGCTAAGGGAGCTGGGCATGTTTAGCCTGGAGAAGAGGAGGTTAAGGGGTGATATGATAGCCATGTTCAAATATATAAAAGGATGTCACATAGAGGAGGGAGAAAGGTTGTTTTCTGCTGCTCCAGAGAAGTGGACACGGAGCAATGGATTCAAACTACAAGAAAGAAGATTCCACCTAAACATTCGGAAGAACTTCCTGACAGTAAGAGCTGTTTGACAGTGGAATTTGCTGCCAAGGAGTGTTGTGGAGTCTCCTACTTTGGAGGTCTTTAAGCAGAGGCTTGACAACCATATGTCAGGAGTGCTCTGATGGTGTTTCCTGCTTGGCAGGGGGTTGGACTCGATGGCCCTTGTGGTCTCTTCCAACTCTATGATTCTATGATTCTATGAAGTCAATGATACAAATGTCTGAGTGAATACTATAGGATTGTGCTGAAAAGCTCTTGCATTTTAAATAGCCACGCTATAACCCAGGGAAATAAGTACGCGCGCGCACACACACACACACACACACACACACCACTTAAGATTCATTTATACATTTTAAATACAGGAGACAGAAGAAATCATTGTGCAGAAACGGGAAATGAGGCATGTTATTCTGTGTAGCAAACAGAATGGTTTGCAAAGGTACGAGTGTGCAGAGGTGTTAGCATAGTTAAATAAGGAATTTGCTCTTTGGGAAATAGATGCATGGTTTTAAAGCATTCAGGAGAAGAAAGTGTATGAAAAATGCATTTGAAAGTTGTAAAAACACATCAGAATGACATTTCTGGGAAGAGATTTAAATTATGCATATGGCACACTTTAATGGTCTGTGTGGACTTGGCTTTTTTAAAAACACACACAACAAAACTCCAATAATGACAAAAACATAGTCTGAATCATACTGTTGTGGAGGAGAGGGCTTTCAAAAGATAGTAGCAGTCGGAGGCAGAAATGTTTCTGTAGACCAGTTGCTGCCCTCGGGTCCTGCTTGTGGGTTTCCCATAAGTACCTGTGAAAACAGGATGCTAACCTGGCTCATTGCTTTCTAGAAAGACTCTCAGTGGCTCTCCAAGGCAGGAATCTCTCCCAACCCTACCTGAAGGTGCTGGGGATTGAACTGGGACCTTCTGCAAGCCAGTTCTCTGTCCCTGAGCAATAGCCCTGCAGGGACATGACAAGAAGCAGAATATATGCATGGCACTTTGCTCTGGTCCAGTGTTTTCCCCTCTACAGTGATAACCACCTATTTGGTTTGTGTAGGTTGGAGCTCCCATAACCAAATGTTCCTTCAGATAAATAAAAATATAGTGCAGACAAACGACTTGCATGGCAGGGAGGCAGCTAGGCTAGAAACCTTTCCCTTGACTTCCAGTTTGTACATGGAGGGCTATTCCCTCCCCACTTTTTGGGTATCATATCTTCCCACTCCAGCTGTGGTTTGAAATTGTACTCTTAGGCAGAGGATGTCACTAGAATTGGTTAAGTCTGCTAACTGAAAAGGACAGTGACCATCAGAGCACAGAGGCAGGGGGTGGGACTGTCACAAAAACCCACAACAAATGAAGCCACCACAACAGTTTTCTGCTTAAGCCAAGACTGTGTGGCTTGTGTCCGACCAAGCTGAAAGTAGTAAAACCCTGCAATTTTAGAAGTAGTTACCTGAGACCTTGATAGTCTGCAGTACGTTGTTGAAAACCTGAATTTTCCTGTGTGCGTGTCCACAGTTATGCAAGCTTGGCTTTTCATCTATAGGGAAGCATATTCTTTTGACAATACAAGCTAAGCTTCCCAGTAACATATATCACATTCCACCTGTTTAGCATTTCTTATTGTCAGGGCCACAACTGCATAAACCAATGCAATATTGAAGCTAGCAGAATTTATTGCCTAAGATGGAGAATCCACAAAGGACGTCAAAGTTAACATTTTCCACACAGCTCAAAACTTTTGCATATTCAGTAGCTGAATAAAATGGCCCCTTGCCTTTTTGTTTTTGCTATTTCTGAATAAAAACTTGAAAATCTTATTGCTTGCCTGGTGAGTTAAAGGATACAAACAATGACAAAAAAAGTATCTATTATTTTTCTGTAATTATCCATCATGTCCTTACTTTGCGGTTTATGGAGGGATAATTTTGCCTTCCAGTTGTATATAACTGAGCACTTAATCTTGGGTGAAAAACTAGCGCTGTGATAAAATGGCACATGGCTTTGGCTGCAGTGCTTATAAACAGTTTGCTTCTTTCATAATAAAATATTTAAGCCGAACATTGCAGCTTGTTCCCTCCAAGGATCAGGACTTTGAATAGCCCCAAGCCTGCCATACCGTGGATTGGAAATGCTCCTTTTAAAAAAAACAAACCCAGGAAAAAACCCCTCAAAACAAGGTATTAACTGATGTGCTGTGTAATGGATGTTCTTAAGCCCTGGCAGACCTTTTAAAATCTTTAAACTATTAACTTCCTGGGGAGTTAATAGATCTCAGGAATAATTGTTAAAGTTTTAAATGAGTCTTTCCCCCTACCTTTTATATAGGAAAAAAAGGTCAGCACAGTAAAAATGTCATCAAGCTCCTAATATTTACCCTCAGATGAGCTGCGTTTGGGGTCAAATCGTTTGGGGAGCTCATTTCATACCGGTTGACATTTTGGGTCAAATGTTCTCGGATCAGCTCATGACGATTGTGCCGAAGGTTTCACCACAAGCACAGACTGGCATCAAAAGTACCTTTCTGTGCTTCCTGCAGGTGCCTCCAAACAAAATGGTGCTTGGACTACTGAAATGTGGGGCTACCTTTGAAGGTGACCCGGAAACTGCAATTAATCCAGAATGCGGCAGCTAGACTGGTGACAGGGAGCGGCCGCTGGGATCACATAACACGGGTCCTGAGAGATCTGCATTGGCTCCCAATACGTTTCCGAGCACAATTCAAAGTGTTGGTGCTGCCCTTTAAAGCCCTAAACAGCCTCGGTCCTGTATACCTGAAGGAGCATCTCCACCTCCATCGTTCAACCCGGACACTGAGATCCAGCACCGAGGGCCTTCTGGCAGTTCCCTCATTGTGAGAAGTGAGATTACAGGGAACCAGACAGAAGGCCTTCTCAGTAGTGGCACCCGCCCTGTGGAATGCCCTCCCTTCAGATGTGAAGGAAATAAGCAGCTATCTTCTCTTTAAAAGACATCTGAAGGCAGCCCTGTTTAGGGAAGTTTTTAACATTTAATGCTGTATTGTTTTTAACACTTGATTGGAAGCTGCCCAGAGTGGCTGGGGAAACACAGCCAGATGGGCGGGGTATAAATAATAAATTGTTGTTGTTGTTGTTGTTGTTGTTGTTGTTGTTGTTGTTGTTGTTGTTGTTGTTATTTCTCATTTCCCCTTCTGCCCTTGAAGCTCTTATCAACATCCGATGCCACTCCTAAAGTTTAGTGGAAGAGGTTTGTGGAATTGTTGGATTCCATTTGTAGTATGCAGATGACTACACCAGTCTAATCTGAGGTGGGGATTGGAATCAGATCAGGCCCAATGCCACCATATGGACCCCAAACTTATCCCCCTCCTTGTCCATGGAAGTCCTCATTTCAGGGCTCTCTGTGGGCTTCCAACAACTGGCAGAAGTTCTCCAGAATTTCAGGTCGTGTTATCTCCCAACTTTATCTGAATATGCTAGGGTCTTCTGCATGTCAAGCGGACGTTCTACCACCAAGCTACAGCCCTTCACGTTGTGTTATCAGCTGCTGAGCTTGCTAAAAGGAGGAATCCACAGAAGCTTGTGAGTACAACACGAACACCACATTTGGCCTGTCAAGGTTTAGCTATAAAACTAGAGGGGGTGGAAATAGGCAGATGGCTTATTGACTGAGCGAATCAATTGCTTTTGTTATCCAGGCTCACAAAACCATGCATTATATATCAGCTTTCCATGTCAAACGGTCTCTGCTCACTTCAGGAATGAGGTTTCCTCCACTTAACAAAAAAAGCGCGCAGGTTAATTGAAACAGGTGTTGGAGCAAGTCAATGAAGCTGCTTGGATGGACATGACGCCGGAGCCCGAGAAAAATCTGTGGTTTATAACTGCACGGCTCTCTCAACTCCCTGTGATAATTAAAAATAGAGTCGAGTTTCACTGCAAAGGGGCGAAGAGCTCTGGTGGAGAAACTGAAGGGGGGGAAGTAGCAGATGTTATAAACAGACTCAAAAAGGAGGCTGAAGGGATCATGGTGCTGGAAGTGCCACAGAAGGGATCAGATCATTCAGTTTGCAATTGAAGGGTTAATTCTGTTAATGCTCCAGCCAGCTAACAAGATGGAGGCAGGTGGAGGTGCTGCTTAGCAACCAAGAAGAGTGCCATGGTCTTCGCTGATGTAGCATGTGCTCTAACAGGCAATTGTGAGGGAGTTTTTCCTTTGTATACTTGATGAAATGTCTTCCTGCTCCATATAAGGCCCGAGCTAGGAAAGGCAAAACCTTCCTGTTCCTTTCTCCTCAAATTATACACAGTTTGTGTTCAGAGTCGTCATCAGTAATGACTCTGTGACATGGAGCAGGTTACCCAGCTTTAGCGCATTGGCTATTGTCCAGACATCTGAAGTACCTTTATATCATTTTGGTCCATCTGACCCATAGGGAACAAGTGATAGCAGTCCAAGTGAACGGCATTGCAAAATTCTGAGAAGTGCAAATTTCAAAGGATAACGGCATTTTATTTCACCAGATGTGTTGGCACTTATTGTCTGCTCCAAAGCATTCAAGTACAAATGGAAAGAGTCACTTAACCTTAGGATATTGCCTGCTGTTAGATTACTTAGTCTATAGCAAGCTGAACTGAATAAGCTTGGATCATCATTGACCCATGACATATCTATGGCCATTTCATACTGGGGATCTGATGAGATGACCTCAAAGGGCCCCCAGCTTTCATCTAGATGAATAACTACATTTGTGTGTGTGTGATAGCCAGGGTCATCTTGCATTTCAGTTATTTCCTTCTAGATTCTCAGAAGAGTCAGATGTTTTTAATTACCCTTCTACTATAATTTGATTATGGCATCAGCATTCACTGAATTACCCTTCTACTATAATTTGATTATGGCATCAGTATTCACATTGCTGCAGTGCTTTTTTTTCTTCCCCCAGCGCTGGCCCGCTCCTATTTTTAAACTCCACAGCTGGCAAAGTTTGCTCTTGGTTCAGAGTTGGAAGCAGAAATTGTCAGCCGCAATACAGTCTTGATGGTGAATAAATTTGAAAGCAAACAATGCTTTTGTGGGCTCTCTTGAAGTTGAATGCTGTTCTTGAGTACAGAGAGATTCTATCAGTGACATTGGATGCTGCATGGGCTTGCATACAAATCTGGGTTTAATTCCTTTGAAAAGAAAAGTACTACAATTAGGGATGATGCAAAATTCCTCAAGTGTCAAGGATAATTCTGATGACAGTGCAGAATCCAGATATTAGGCACATATTGCATATTCCCCACCTTACAAATTTTGAAGGGGAATTCAAGTTTTGGATTAGAGATAGGGCTGAGTGGAAAACTCCTGCCTTGTTCTGCATCAGACTTGGACTCAAAATGCTGAGATCATTGCAGAAAGGCTACAGCAGGAAGCACTTTGTTTATGACCCCTAATTTATCAGGATCACCCAAACTGCTGTTGCCCTCAAACCAAATTTGCCCTTAGTGATGGTATCAAGCAGTCAAAGATTGGCTACGTAGTGTTGTGAAATCATCATGTCCACTCTAGGATCCCTAACTGGTTTTGATCAGACGAGGAAGAACGAAACATGCTTCATACTACATTGTTTACCATACCTGCATGTCATAAACTAGGGATAGAGAACCTGTCCACCCACCCACAGATCATTAGCATCAGCACCAGCCAGCATAGCCAGGGGATCATGGGAGTTGTAGTCCAGCAACTGGTTCCCCTTCCCTACCATAAACCCTCAAATTATCTCTTTTCTACAACTCCCATTTTACAGGAACGTTAGACAATGTGGCAAGTGGCTTCTCTTGCTCCTCTACACGTGTTACTGTCACTCTAATTATGACGGGCAATTAATACGGAAACAAGTGTTTGTCACAATAAATCTCCTTTGCAACATGCAAATAATACAATTGTATATTTATGCTGCTTTTCATCCCAGAGGATCCCAGAGCACTTCAAAAATGTCCAGGCAGCAGCTGTTTGATAGCAGCAACTAAGACTGAACAACAGTTTAGGGGCAGAAATCAGAGAACAGCGCTGTTTCCTGCTGAAACAACAAGGGGAATTTAGGTAAGGGGAAATGTAATTACCCATGCTGCCATTTGGCCAATATGCCTGGAGGGCTAACATCTTGCCTTATACAAAATGTTGCCTTGAACCACTCTGAGGGCATTCATCTGTTGACAAACAGGGATTTTTTTTTTTTTAATGTATCGGGGAAGGTTGTACAACACAAACACAGCTGAGAATTCTAATTGAAGCCGGTTCTAGGTTCTTTATAACATGCAAATGAAACAAATGGCTTATTTCGGATTACCTTAATGATGTGTGTGTTTTTAAAGCCCCCCTGCCACTGACCATAACAGCTTTATGAACAAAATGAATAAAGAGGGCAAAAAGCATCTGAAGCAATGCAGAGCCAGAATCTGTTTGGCACAGATGCAGTAAGCATTTCCGTCCTGACAAATCTGCACTTTTATATATAGGCACAAGGCACAAAACCACAGCTCGCCCCTATACACGAAGCCAAGCCAGAGCACAACTAAATGCAGCACAGCCATCTTCTCAGAAAAACTCTTCACAAGCTCAAGAGGTCAAGACACAAAAGCTTTAGCAACTAATCTACACTTAATGACCCACCCAGTGGTATTCAGAATATCACTCATGAAATCACTCAAGATATCCCTCAAGTAATTAAGGAACAAAAGAAGAAGAGGCACACTAATCTAGGAACTTCCTCTCTGCCCAGAACGTTGGAGGCTATACACCACACCCCTCAACAGTATTTATAGGAACTCAAACACCAGATTCTGCTCTGTTCCAGTAACAAGAAGCCGAAAGCACCAGCCTGAAGATGACGAGTGAGACCTCGTCGAAACGTCGCACAGACACCCCGACTCTTACACGGGAAGACACCCGAAGACACCAAAACCTGCATTCCTGTACCCGTGAAAATCTACGAAAGCATATATATATATATATATATATATATATATATATATATATATATATATATATATGCAGGTTTTGGTGTCTTCGGGTGTCTTCCCGTGTAAGAGTCGGGGTGTCTGTGCGACGTTTCGACGAGGTCTCACTCGTCATCTTCAGGCTGGTGCTTTCGGCTTCTTGTTACTGGAACAGAGCAGAATCTGGTGTTTGAGTTCCTATAAATACTGTTGAGGGGTGTGGTGTATAGCCTCCAACGTTCTGGGCAGAGAGGAAGTTCCTAGATTAGTGTGCCTTTTCTTCTTTTGTTCCTTAATTACTTGAGGGATATCTTGAGTGATTTCATGAGTGATATTCTGAATACCACTGGGTGGGTCATTAAGTGTAGATTAGTTGCTAAAGCTTTCGTGTCTTGACCTCTTGAGCTTGTGAAGAGTTTTTCTGAGAAGATGGCTGTGCTGCATTTAGTTGTGCTCTGGCTTGGCTTCGTGTATAGGGGCGAGCTGTGGTTTTGTGCCTTGTGCCAGCCAGATCTGTGTAGGGATTGCAGGGGGGGTGCAGCATCCGGAGGTGCCACTATAGTTTGGCTACTGGATGGAGTCTGTAATATGTCTGTGGGTTTGGGTCTGGTGTGGTTGATTGGTGACGGCGTTCTGTGTGCCTCTGGTTCTGGTGTCGGTTTTTGTGGGGAGGGCTAATTTCCAGATGTCTGGCAGGCGGGACGTGTCGTCACGCTTGTTCATGTTGTGAGGGTGTTTCTCTATCTCGATGGCTTCCATGATTATTCTCTTGTGGTGATGTTCCATGTTAAAGAGCAATTTGGAATCTGCAAAATTAATTTCGTGTCCTGTTTCTTTCATGTGTTGGAAAAGAGAGGAAGTATTTTCTTCTTTTTTGACGGCATTCTTGTGTTCTGCGATACGTGCATTTATTCGTCTGTTTGTTTGTCCAATGTACGTGGCTGGGCAGACTTTGCAGGGTATTTCATAGACCCCTTGGTTTTCCAGCTGGATTTTGTCTTTTGGGTTTCTGAGGATATTGGCTATTTTTTGGTTGGTGCAGAAGGCTGTTTTGATATTGTGTTTATGGAGGATTTTGCTGATTTTGTCTGTAGTGCCCTTGATATAAGGAAGGAGGGCCATGCCATTGTTTTCTTCTGTGTCTTGGTTTTTGGGGGGTGTTTCTTTTTGGATTAGCTTCGTAACCCTGTTTTTCTGGTATCCATTGGCGATTAACACATTTGAGAGATTCTGTAACTCAGTTGTCAAGTGGTCTTTGTCAGCCAGGCGTTTGGTTCTGGAGATGAGAGTCTTGGCTACGGAGTTTATTTGTGCAGGGTGGTGGTGTGATTGTGCATGTAAGTAGCGGTTGGTGTGTGTTTTTTTCCGGTAGATAGTGTGTCCTAGGGAGCCATCAGGTTTTTTGTAGATTAGGACGTCAAGAAAGGGGAGTTGGTTGTTGTCTTCTATTTCCATAGTGAATTGTATTTTGGGGTGTAGGCTGTTGAGATGTGTGAGGAAGCTATCTAGTTTTTCTTTCCCGTGTGGCCAAATTACAAAGGTGTCGTCAACATATCTGAGCCAAAGTTTGGGTTTGTGTTCTGACTTGTCTAAAGCATTGGTTTCAAAGTGTTCCATGTACAAATTTGCGATGACCAGTGAGAGGGGTGATCCCATAGGTGCTCCTTCTATCTGTTTGTATCTTTGTCCATTGTGGATGAAGTACGTGTTGGTTAGGCAGTGGTTGGTCAGGTCCAGGATGTATTTGGGGGGGTTGTATTTGTTTTGAATGGCTGTCAAGGCTTCATTAATGGGCACTTGAGTGAAGAGAGATACAACATCGAAGCTCACAAGTAGGTCATCGGGATGTAGGTATTGCTTCTTTATTGTTTCTATGAACTGGAAGGAGTTAGTAACGTGTGAAGCGATGGATTCTGCATAGGGCTGAAGTTGCTTAGCGAGAAATTGGACAAACAAACAGACGAATAAATGCACGTATCGCAGAACACAAGAATGCCGTCAAAAAAGAAGAAAATACTTCCTCTCTTTTCCAACACATGAAAGAAACAGGACACGAAATTAATTTTGCAGATTCCAAATTGCTCTTATTCCAAGAGAATAATCATGGAAGCCATCGAGATAGAGAAACACCCTCACAACATGAACAAGCGTGACGACACGTCCCGCCTGCCAGACATCTGGAAATTAGCCCTCCCCACAAAAACCGACACCAGAACCAGAGGCACACAGAACGCCGTCACCAATCAACCACACCAGACCCAAACCCACAGACATATTACAGACTCCATCCAGTAGCCAAACTATAGTGGCACCTCCGGATGCTGCACCCCCCCTGCAATCCCTACACAGATCTGGCTGGCACAAGGCACAAAACCACAGCTCGCCCCTATACACGAAGCCAAGCCAGAGCACAACTAAATGCAGCACAGCCATCTTCTCAGAAAAACTCTTCACAAGCTCAAGAGGTCAAGACACGAAAGCTTTAGCAACTAATCTACACTTAATGACCCACCCAGTGGTATTCAGAATATCACTCATGAAATCACTCAAGATATCCCTCAAGTAATTAAGGAACAAAAGAAGAAAAGGCACACTAATCTAGGAACTTCCTCTCTGCCCAGAACGTTGGAGGCTATACACCACACCCCTCAACAGTATTTATAGGAACTCAAACACCAGATTCTGCTCTGTTCCAGTAACAAGAAGCCGAAAGCACCAGCCTGAAGATGACGAGTGAGACCTCGTCGAAACGTCGCACAGACACCCCGACTCTTACACGGGAAGACACCCGAAGACACCCGAAGACACCAAAACCTGCATTCCTGTACCCGTGAAAATCTACAAAAGCATATATATATATATATATATATATATATATATATATGAAAAGCACAGGCACTGGATGTATTCCTATCTTCCTACATAAGATGTCCAAATAACTCTTTTTTAAAAAAACAAATAAACAGAGATTTTTAAGAGGCCGACTGGGAAATGTTGAACGCGACATTGGCGTGCAGGACTCACATTTAAACCTGTAAATATGAAACCCCATTACATATCCACGCACGTCAATTAGGCCTATGGCCAACACAAAGTCTTTTAATCTATGAACAAAGTGGCAGAGGGGTGCAAGTCAAATTTAATCCATCCAACATCAGGTTACAGCATAGCCTATTAGCTAAGTGGAGCCTTGGAGTTCCAACTTAAAGGTAAAGGTACCCCCGCCCGTACGGGCCAGTCTTGACAGACTCTAGGGTTGTGCGCTCATCTCGCTCTAGAGGCCGGGAGCCAGCGCTGTCCGCAGACACTTCCAGGTCACGTGACCAGCGTGACGAAGCTGCTCTGGCGAACTGGCACCAGAGCAGCACACGGAACGCCGTTTACCTTCCCGCTATAAAGCGGTACCTATTTATCTACTTGCACTTAAGGGTGCTTTCGAACTGCTAGGTGGGCAGGAGCTGGGACCGAACGACGGGAGCTCACCCTGCCACGGAGATTCAAACCGCCGACCATGCGATCGGCAAGTCCTAGGCGCTGAGGTTTTACCCACAGTGCCACCCGCGTCCCCAGTTCCAACTTAGTTAAGTATAATTAGGGGAAACCCTGGAATCTTGAGAGAGAGAGAGAGAGAGAGAGAGAGAGAGAGAGAGAGAGAATGAATTATCTTCACCTCCTGTTTCATTGTTATGTGGATTATACACAGGATTCAGTACACACAAAATGAAGTGTTTTGTTCACACAGCACATAGTCCAGCTATGGAATTTGCTCCACAAGCTGTAGAGTTAGATCAGCATTTGCCAAAAGTGTGTCTCCAGCTGTTTTTGGACTACAACTCCCATCATCCCCGACCACTGGTCCTGCTAGCTAGGGTGGGAGTTGTAGTCCAAAAACAGTTGAAGATCCAAGTTTGGGAAACACTGGGTTAGAGAAAGTCATGGTGAATAAGGCTATCCATGGCTACTAGTCATCCATGGCCTGTTCCACCTCACCTGGCAGAGGCAGCATGCCTCTGAATACCCACAGCTGGGAATCAAATGCACGGAAAGTGCTTTTGTGGGCTGCTTGTGGGCTTTCCATGGGCATCTCACTGGCCACTGTGAGAAAAAGGACGCCAATCTAGATTGGCTTTTGGTTTGATCTAGAAGGATTTTGCTTGAGTTCTTACTTTTAATATTGAGCATAGCCAACTCAGTACAGAGATTCTATCAAGTGTATTGAGTCCTCACCTTTCTTTAAAGGAAAAAATATATTAAGGACACCCCTATGTTTACTGCCATTCTTCTATGGGAAAAGGAGGTACTCTATGAATTCAATGAAGTTCTGCCTTTTTCATCAGTCTCCTCCCAAACTGCCGCCAGCAAGAAATCAGTTTGGCAAACTGATATAAGCAAGCTCTCTGCACTGCCAAGGAGGCACCTTAAACAGAATTTTCTAGCTAGTTTCATCTTCATGAAGGCAAGAAGACACCAAGGATGTCCTTTGAAACACTATAAAAATAATCAGTGGTGTGTCTATCTCAGGGGATGCGAATCAGTGGCTCTCCATATCTTGTTGGACTTCAGTTCCCATCAGTCTTGGCCACTATGGACAATGGAATGATGGGAGCTGGAGTCCAATGACACCAGGAACATGACAGGTCCCCCATCCCTGGGCTAAATATCTATTGACATTTATTTCTGCTTTTTCTTCTTCTTTAGTTCTGTTTTTTTTTGGGGGGGGAGAAATACTTAAGAGGCTCCCCCTCCCTTGGCAATTAAAAACAGTCATCAACACTGCATTTCACCCTGGTTTTCCTTGACAATCCCTTATGATTAAAAGACTCAAATAAATACCTGCAGCTTATCCTACGTTTGCAAAAGTAATGAAAACATGCAATTTTAGCAGTATGCCTAATTATTTCTTTTTTTATTCTTTATAAAAGTGTGTGTTTTGTTCTGACTTGGTGTGATTTCCTCCTCCCACCTCAGTGCAGTTTTTATATCATGATTTCTCCCGCCTGGGACACAAATTGCTTGTTTAGTTATGAGCGTCAGTGATTGGCACACATTCATCCTTAATTACCTTATTTGTCTCATTGTTTCTTTGTGCTGCCCTGCATTAACTGCTGGCCACCAATTTAGGAAGGCTTCACATGGCCCAATTCTCATCTGATGGGAAGGATCGCCGTTGAAGATAATGGGTCTGGAACAAAGACTACTTTGAGCGAAGAGCTTTTTCCCATGACGGCACATGGAAACCTCCTCCCCTCCATGCTCATCACATGACTTGAGAAGACACCAGGTGAATATATTTTTATTCTAACATTCTTATTACATCCTGACAGAAGCTTGATTATCCCTGGATATCCTCTGCAGGCAATATTAATTTTTCCGTTCCTCTTGTCTAGGGTTAAATAGCTTTTTAAAGAAGTCTGCTTTGTAAAGAAAAGTTTATTAGCAACCTTGGGCGTCTTTGTTAAAGTACAATGGCAGAATTAAAAAAAAAAATGCTTCTAGACATACAATAGAGTCCTGAATGATTCTTCTTTGTCGGAAATGGAAATCATACAATTGTGCCACAAACTGGTGTCTCAACAATGCATCTGCATCGTGTGTGACTTTTTGAATTACGGAAGAGGGTGTGAGCACATTCTCAACCTCCTTTACTCCAGAAGCTGGAGTTTTGGCTCAGGTAAGTGTCTGGAAAAAGCCACACTTGCATGAAACCATCATCACTGGTTCATTCAGGCTCTTGTCCACATGTTCCTCATTGCCTACAAATCAGTCAGGAAGAAGAATATCAGATGGGAAACCACATGACAATTGAGCTGTTGACAGCAACATTAAGGTCATCCTTACAGCTGTGGTCTAAAACATAAGAAGGGCCTGGTTGGATCTGACCAAAGTCCAAGTAGTCCGCCATGCTGTTTGGCAATAGTGGCCAATTGGAACCCCTCCTTCCAATAACAGCATAAAACGGTCCCACCTTATTGGGGGGAATCAACAGACCTGCAGAAATGTCCTACCATTATGACTCTGGGAATTATGAGAGGCAGAGAGAGAGGGGAAAAAACTCTGGTCCCTTTTTCTATAGCCTGCCTACATATTCATTCTCTCTCTCTCTCTTTTCCATTTGTTGATGCCTGTTAGAACTAGGCCCAGGTTGCTGTTGGGGCTGTTGAATTGTGCAGATTTTGTACTATTATTATTGTTACTGTTGCATTTAAATAATTCCCAGGTGCTCTGAAAGCTTTTGATCAAAGAGGGTAGCACATGTCTTTTTAGAAAAGGACTACAGTGGTACCTTGGGTTACAGATGCTTCAGGTTACAAGATGCTTCAGGTTACAGACTCCACTAACTCAGAAATAGTACCTCGGGTTAAGAACTTTGCTTTAGGAGGAGAACAGAAATCACACAGCGGTGGTGCGGCAGCAGCGGGAGGCCCCATTAGCTAAAGTGGTATCTCAGGTTAAGAATAGTTTCAGGTTAAGAATGGACCTCCAGAATGAATTAAGTTCTTAAACCTAGGTACCACTGTATAACCCTCTCTGTTCCAGTTTACAAAAGCTCCCCTGCCTTTTTTCCAGACTGTGTGTGATTCTTATTCACAACTGTGTCCCAGGAAGTTGTTTCAAGCCTGTGAATAAAGATAAGAGATCTGGGATTAATGGATCCTCAGCTTCTTAACTCAAATGGTTAGGGGCAAGCATATTTGTCTCCTCCGGGTAGCCTTACAAACCAGACACAGCTGATGGTCAGAGGCTTCTCCAAGGAAACACAACTTAAATCTACAGTGTTGGCTTGGGCATGATTTCTATTAATCGGAATCCAAGTTTTTCCCCTCTTCCAACGAATGCATTAACTCTGGCGGCAAAAACACTTTGCAAGACTCAACATTAAATCACTTGGCTTTCCTTTGAAATGTTGGGCTTTTGTAAAAGAAAGAAAAGAACAATCAGTTTTACCTAAAATTTGTTTGATTTTATTTTTCCCTTGGACTTTCCTAAAGCGCTCTCTCTCTCTTCCATTTTGTGTTAAAGAAAGCTGGAAAAATTATGGTAATTTTAATGCCCATTCTTCTCCTCTTTCTCTCCCACTTTTTTGTGAACCACCCTCAGTTTATATGTATAAATAACTAAATGCTCTTATTAGAGCTAACATACTGAGAAATACATTCGCTCTAGCTTGTCTCTGTGTGAAATTGCAGGAAAACCAGCTTCCGTCTCTCGTTTTGATTTTCCCAACACAAGCCCAGTGTTTTTGGTCTATTATTCCCTTAATGTCTAGTTTGACACTGGGGCCACCTGGCCATTATAGGAAGGCAAAGGACAACTCTTCTGTTGGCAGGAAAAACAAAAAAAAGCCAACATTTCTTCTAGGACCAAACATATTCATGCCAGCATGGCGGTCAATTTCGGCTTGCATTAACTGAGATGGCTGTCAATGACCACCAGAAATGGTATTCCAGCAGAGGCTCTGGAATGTGTCAGTCACACAAATTTGTGAATTGCCAACACCAACATTGCCAGGAACCTGCTGTTCCAGCTGGACCACTCATCTAGAGCTGCCAATGAGGTCGGCTGCTCTGCTTTATAATTAAGATTTCTTATTTCTTTTAAATAATTTGATCAGCAAGTATAACACCAAAAGGACATATTAACCATGCAGTCCTAACCATATATGCTCAGAATTAAGCTGTACTGAATTCAGTGGGGTTTACCCACAGGTATGTGAGGGTTAGGACTGTAGCCAGCCACACTACAGCGGTGCCTCGCAAGACGAAAAGAATCCGTTCCACGAGTCTCCTCGTCTTGTGGTTTTTTCGTCTTGCAAAGCAAGCTCATTAGCGGCTTAGCGGATTAGCGCTATTAGCGGCTTAGCGGGTTTAGCGGATCAGCTGATAAGTGGTTTAGCGGCTTAGTGGATCAGCTGATAAGCAGCTTAGCGGATCAGCTGATAAGCGGCTTAGCGGCTTAGGATCAGCTGATAAGCGGCTTAGCGGCTTGGGGAAAAGGGGGGGGGAGAGGAAAAAAAACCCGCAGGAACTCGCAAGACATTTTTGCCTTGCAAAGCAACCCCATAGGAAATTTGTTTTGCAAAGCACCTCCAAAACGGAAAATCCTTTCGTCTAGCGGGTTTTCCGTCTTGCGAGGCATTCGTCTTGTGGGGCACCACTGTATTTCCAGAACCAGATTTCCAGAGCCCCCAGTTTCTCAGCAGAGCTTCCATTCACAGGGGGAGAGTAGCAAGAAACCCCATGTGGAAGCATCAGTTTCTCTGCCACCAAATAATGTCTCTGAACCCACAGGTTGCTCAGAATGCAGCCAAACAGAGGGAGCATAACCCAAGTGGTATTGATGTAAAAGCACTCTACCTCATGGCAGAAATCAATAGCTTAGCAGACATTCCAATACGGAGCCCAGTTGAATGGACCCAAGATCCCCTCTCAAATCCCTGTCTGAGAGTGAGAGCAGGAGGCCAATGGGATCTGAACAGAATTTCCTGTTGAGTCAGGCATAGCCAGAAGTCCACAGATGCCATTCTCATTAAATTCAACATTGCCTTCCACTGACAAGGTCACAGCTGTATTCCTAAGTGAGTACTCCAGCCTATGCATACCAAGTCTAAAGTGGGGTGTATTTTATAACAGAAAAAAATAAATGTTAGCTTTCCCCCAGGAAACCTGTCATAACCTGATCGTATTGTGGTATACCTTCAAACCTCTCTGTGATTGTTTATTTAAACAACAACCAAAAACACATTTTTAAACCATTTCTTCCTTAAGCTTCTCAGAACCTCAGGCACAGCCTGTGTATACAAATAATACATAATATACATAATATATATAATAATACATAATATATATATAATGTATCTCCTGCCCATCTTGTTGGGATTCCCCAGCCACCCTGGGCAGCTTACAACATATCTAAAAACACAACAAAGCATCAAGCATTAAAAACAAAATTTCCTATACAAGCAACAAACAAACCCAAAAATCAATAGAAACCAATAATAACAACAACAATAACAATAATAAATAGTTTACAGTTATACTCAAGTTAAAGTAACCGCCAACCCCAACTAAACATTTAACCAACATCAACCCGACAAAAACAAAACAGAGGAGCCAAAATTAGAACCGTTCAAAACATTTTAGCCAGTTGCCCCAACCCAAGAGTGTATGCAAATCCCAAGACTGGGGGATTTCTAGATCTGAATAACGAATGACCTGACTTCTAGCTTTGATGATGTTGTGTCCTGATGGCACATGCTTTGGTGATCCTCTGATACATACTTCGAACACATATCTCTTCCACCACTTCCGCTCCAAACTAAATCCATGCACAGCAAAATCCTAATACTGACCAAATTACCATCCGTGTACAATAGTCTAAACCCCTGAACTCAGCAGATGGCATCAGAATAATTCCTTAAAAGTCTGGTGCTTGCATCCACATAAATAGCCACATGACCATTTGCGATTTCAGCTGCCAATCTCTGTAAAATGAAGGATGGTAACAGGGTGTCCAGATTTACTCCTGCCTCCTGCTCTCCAACAATTGTATTCAAAAGTACACTAAAAACTAATTCTTTCAATGACTGGACAGGGGCCAGGCTGCCCGAATAATCAGCATAAACAGAAAATTATTCCGAAGGTTCTGTTTGTTGGGTTCTGGAAATGGAGGTGCAATTAATTTTCTGTCTTCCTGGGTGGAAATATTTGAATAGAATGCCCTTTTTGGAAGCAGTAGCCTTTAGGTTCTCTTACTTGCAGTATGAGATGGCCGCTATTTTTCTTGTCAGCACGGGAACCAAACAAAGAGAAAGAACCACAGTAAAAATGCCACAGAAACAGGGAATCTTTACTGCAGAAGTTAACTGTCTGAATATAATTAGTAATTTAACACAGTGTACTTGACTGTGGAAGACTTGTACATTGCAGTTTCTATCCAAAGTCAAACTTTTTTGAGGGGGCTTTAACTCTCCTTATTTTCTTCCATACACCTCCAAGTATTTCACTCTCCTTCTTGGTTTATTCCCAGCCAATCAGGGATCATATTGAAAAGGGTGTAATTATGTAACCAATGAGACTTGACCTGAAAGAGTGCAGAGAAATTGTCCAGAAAAGGATGTGTGTGCTTAATGTGTGCACATGTACACGCATGTGTGCATGCACACACACAAAAAAACTTCTATCATTGTACTCAGAAAACAGTTTCAGCTCAGCACTATTATGGACCATATGTGATACATGCAGGTAAAAAATTCAAAATGTAAAGGAAGGAATGGCTTTTGTTGTAATTGTTTAAGTCTTTCGCCAAAGCAAAGGAATGAAGCTGCTGTAATAAATAAGCTACTTTTAGCCAGAAACATTAATTTATCTCATTTAACCAGAAACTGAAGAACCATAGAAACTGGTCTAGTTGTCTTTTTATAGCAGCTGTATAGCAAAGCTGGTGTTCCTAATGGAGGGCTTTTTAATAATAATATTTTTAAAAAACCCAGTCTGTAATTGTTTCCAGCTATTCAAAAGCAAGCACAACATGAGCCTAAGCTGCTCTTGGTATACTGGCCTTTGACTGAGTCTCGTGAACACAAGGCCCATAAACAAAACAGGGACTTAGGGAAGGCCAACAAGCTCTGTGGTGGAAGAATGTATTCTGTAGAGGGGTTACATGTTCAAACAATGACACTCCTATTCCTGGATCTCTGGTAGTGGGTCGAGGGAAGATCTTCTCTGGAGATTTTGGCAAGACTTCTTCCAGACAGGGTTGGCTGTTCTCGACTTGATGGAGTCTCTTCCTGACTCAGGAGAATAGAAGCTTCTTGTAAAATTATGGATTCTTGAGAGCAATCCCACAACAGTGAGACATGCCAATAAAAATGCATTTGCTGTTTCTGCTGACACTTAACACAATATTATGAATGAAAATATTAGCGTTGGCGCTGTGACAGCTTGTGATGTGCCCTCTTGGATTTAGTATACACACTAAGCTAGAAAATGAGAAGGGGGGGGGGAGAGGAATCTTAAGTCTACGGATAGCGGTGGTACTTAAAAAAATAAAAAATAAAGTCAATGATCTGCTTATGAGAAATGGAGACCTACTGATGCAAGCTGCAGTCTTGCTGATAAAAAATGGATTTCCCATAGCTGTGCCAATAGCGGTGGGAACTAATTGGCCTGAGTTTGCTCCTGCTGACAATCCTGCATTTGTTTTTTGGCTCATGGTGGAAGTCCCAATCAATCACCAACCCCAGCTATCTCTCACCCATAAGGAGGCTGCAATTAAGACACAGCTCCTGCTTATTCAGGGAAAGGAAATTGACACAAGATTATCTGAACCTGATAGAGGCTGAGCATGGAACGGCTCATAGATCTCCAGCTAGCCTCCCCAACCCCATCATTAGCCAGCTTTGTATCTTCTGCTCTCTTGTTTAATGGCTTTGGATGTCGCTGAAAGTGCCAGAAAGTGGATGCGTAAAGGACTCGTGGTTCAACTGCAATGGGTCCAAAGGGAAACCTGAACTCAAGGTGAAGGCGCAGCTTGTGCTATTTTCTCCATTCAAGCTTATCTTCAGACAACACATTATTGTCAGGACCAAAAGGATGTAACAATCCCAGTGCCACCGAAAACAAATAAAATGTCAAGTTATCTCCATAACAGACAGCTGTGTTACCGTCCAAAATAAAAAATCCCTTCTGACACAGGCTAACAGCTGTTATTGCAAACAATGCTACCTGTTCTTGTCCCTTTGGTTTTGGTATCTTGTGTTTCTTTGTGGCCAATAAACATTCAGTCCCAGCACTGGAACTAGCCAGAGATGGGGGCGTGAGTAGATGTCTACATAAAGATGGGAGTCTAGCAAACAATGAGATCTTGTTACAAGCATTTCCCCACAGGAACAAGGCACAGATATACGTGTGGGGTGGGTGGGTGGATGTATAGCTCAGCTTTCAAGAACTGCATAGAACACGCGTGTGCAACTTTCAAAGGTGGAAGCACTTTACTTGAATTTACAAAATAATTTGAGTCACTTTACAGCATTGCAACAGGTGCTCCAAAATACCCCAAAGCAAACTTAAATAAAATCAAGGTGCATACCCTTTCTACGTATGTTTAGATGAAATAAAAGTACACATCCCTTGCATCAATACAACTGAGCCAGCACAGCAAGCAATATAAGGCCAGGTTATGCACAGTCAAAGAGTAAAGCTCTTCCTGGGCTGCGTCACTTTGTAAGATTAGCACAATCAAATGCTTCCCTGCATATGGAAAATACACCCTTTTGCGGGAAAGGCTAGACTGAGCCCTTCCTTCCTTGCATGCTAGCTTAACATGTGCAAGGTTAGTATTTGTGCATGAGTTTTGTGCACAGAGGGACGCGGGTGGTGCTGTGGGTTAAATCACAGAGCCTAGGACTTGCCGATCAGAAGGTTAGCGGTTCAAATCCCCGCGATGGGGTGAGGTCCCGTTGCTCGGTCCCTGCTCCTGCCAACCTAGCAGTTCAAAAGCACGTCAAAGTGCAAGTAGATAAATAGGTACCGCTCTGTCGGGAAGGTAAATGGCATTTCCGTGTGCTGCTCTGGTTTGTCAGAAGCGGCTTAGTCATGCTGGCCACATGACCCAGAAGCTGTACGCCGGCTCCCTCGGCCAATAAAGCGAGATGAGCGCCGCAATTCCAGAGTCGGCCACGACTGGACCTAATGGTCAAGGGTCCCTTTACCTTTACCTTTGTGCACAGAAATGTGCAAACACACAAGCCTCCTCATGTATTAAAGGTCACAAACCAAGAAGAGTTCATTCAGTTCTTGCATATGAGGGAGACCTGGGATGCTCTTGCTAGCCTCACAGCCTGCAGTCGCTGAACTCTTGCATCGCAGTATGAAAGTTTGCAGGAGGGACACCATGATATTTGTGGGGGCTCACTTCATGATTTAGAATCCTGATTGCACTGCAATCAACATGGCGGCCCCTGGCCACCAATTCTGCTTGGAGTGCTGCTGCCCACCACCGCTGCCAGACAAGCCCACTAGGGCTCATGAACAGAGAAAGAGGCAAACAGGGTCACCTGCCTGCCTTCTTACTTAAAAACCAGACCAAGGGGTTGGCACTGACTTTCAGCTTCCTCCTCCCCAGTCTCTGTAGAACTCAGCAGGGAGAAGGATGGGGACTAAACAAGAATTGATTGGCATCACCTGTCATTGCCTCCTATCTACTGTTGGGCTTCCACTCTGCCCATCCCAAAGCGCACCAATGACTATTGCCAGGATCTACTCAAACCTGGAGCCAGGCCTGGGGGAAGCAGCCTGTATAGTAGAGAAGTGACAGGAAGTTTAAGCCTCTCCATGCTGATTGCTTCTCCATGGCAACTACCTTCTGCTTCACCACATAGTGCTCCAAGCACAATGATGTACTTAAAACATGGGTAGGCAAACTAAGGCCCGGGGGCCAGATCCGGCCCAATCACCTTCTAAATCTGGCCCATGGACGGTCCAGGAATCAGCGTGTTTTTACATGAGCACAATGTGTCCTTTTATCTATAATGCATCTCTGGGTTATTTGTGGGGCAAAGGAATTCGTTCATTCCCCACACCAAAAAAATAGTCTGCCCCCCCAAGGTCTGAGGGACAGTGGACCGGCCCCCTGCTGAAAAAAATTGCTGACCCCTGACTTAAAACATCCATTGCAAACCACGCAGGATTGAGTGGGAAAGGGGTTGGAGGGGAAGGAAGGGCCAAGAGCCAGCGTGGTGTAGTGGTTAAGAGCGGTGGACTCGTAATTTGGTGAACCAGGTTCACTTCCGTGCTCCTCCACATGCAGCTGCTGGGTGACCTTGGGCCAGTCACACTTCTCTGAAGTCTCTCAGCCCCACTCACCTCACAGAGTGTTTGTTGTGGGGGCAGAAGGGAAAGGAGATTGTTAGCCGCTTTGAGACTCCCTAGGGTAGTGATAAAGTGGGATATCAAATACAAACTCCTCCTCCTCCTCTTCTTCTTCTTCTTCTTCCCACTTCCCTATTTCTCTGCCCCAAATCCCCTCCTCCCAACCCCCCCCCCGTGTTCTGTTAACAAGAGGTCATCAGGCTTTTGATGCATGTGTTCGTGTGTAGTGTGCAATCCTACCCCAACTATCAAGACAGGGATGGGGATTTTCCAACCTTGTTGTTGGACTACAACTTCCACGATCCGAGATGGCTGGCCATGCTGATTGGGGCTAGGGATGGGGGACAAATTCAGTTTTGTTCTCATTTAATGGTTCATCTACCTAATTTGCACCTTTTGAATCAATGCAAGAACTGCAATGCAGACATCCTCCAAAATCCGCACTTTCTGAATGTTGTAATGTTGTAACTCACTAGGCAAGCAATGTGTACAACAATTCATCTCGTAGAATAAGTTGTGCATAAAGGTGCATGAGTCAGTGGGGGGAAAAACCATTGAAATTCATTATATTAGGGAGAAGTGCTCTGCAAAAATGTGTATATTCAGCAAAATTTCATACAAGCATGTACATGTTATAGGACATAAGAAAAAAAGATGAATTTTTATGATTTTTTTTTTTAAATGAAAATGGCAAACTGATGTGGAAATGTGGAGTACTGAATTTAAGATTTTTTTGGGGGGGAGAGAAACTGAACTGGAGATATTCACCTGTCCCTAGCTGAGGTCAATGGGATTTGGGGGCTCAACACCATCTTGAAGTCTGCAAGTTCCCATCCTTGTTTCAAGAAGACATGATATTCTTTATCCTATTGTTTGTAATCTCTCCTGATTAAAAGCACCACAGCTCAACAGTCATTGTGGCTTGCCGTTTTCCTTTAAGAGACCCTTGAGACACATTTATGAAACTTCCTCAGTCACCTTTATCACTTTTAACTACTTTTATGTCTCCTAGAATTGCCGCATCATGAACCACGGTATTAGAAGAACTTGGTGCTGTCAGCAACTCTCCCTTCGGCTCCAGACACCACAGAAACAAGCGTACTATGCGGGGCTAAAGAACTCTTCACAACTTTGTTTGCAGAAACCCACTTTCATAACACTTCTCATAAATAATAACAGGTCATTTGACTTGGAAGGAATCAAGATTCTCATTTCATTTCTATAAATAGTTCTGGCACCTTTTCATTGAGGACATTTGCAAGCATCGGTTCCATTTTCTGTTGCAAAACCAGTACTTTAATTTTAAGCAAGATGCTGTTTTTCAAGTGGCCAATTCAAGCAGCCTTTTTTCCAGAAATGGAAATTAGTCTTTTGCAGTTCTTTTCACTTAAACCCTAGTCAGCGACTGTCAAATTAGGAAACCATTTAGAGTGGTTTCTGTGTACAAGCCATTGTTGCATTCTTTTGGGTCTCCGAAAGCCTTGGGAAGAATATTCCTTTCTACTCCCATGAACATCCTCTGTTAAAAGGCTGGGTAAATCGGAACAAATGGCATTTTGTGGAAAACTGTTTGCTCTAATTCAGCGCTTAAAAACAAGGGTTTCCTGGGGGCTGGGGCAAACAGTGGGGCAAACAGAAGTATGGCTGACCCCTATATTTTCCTGGAGGTAGAAGGTGGGGAGGAAGAGGGGTGAACTTCTTGCTGATTACAGACTTTACCCTCTTAAAATATAGATGTACATTTATGAATAGTACCCCATCAACTCTGGATGAAAAATGCTGTGAAATGACATATAGGTGTACCTTGCTTCTCGAAAGCCATCCATTCTGGGAGTCCGTTCGACTTCTGAAAACATTCTAAAACCAAGGCGTGGCTTTTGGTTGGCTGCAGGAGCTTCCTGCACTCAACTGGAAGCCGCGTCGGAAGTTCGGTTTCCAAAAAAACATTCGCAACGTAACACTTACTTCCGGGGTCGCGGCGTTTGGGAGCCAAAACGTACGAGTACCAAAGCATTCGAGAAGCAAGGTACGACTGTACACTAAAAGCAATTTGATGGAAACGGGACAACTATGAAATGGTCCCACTGTTTGGGAGAAAGGGTGGGATAAAAATTAATAAATAAACACATACCAAAAATGACCAGTTCCTTCCAATTCCTAACCCTGTGCCCTGACAACTGGCAGAAGGAATTTGTAAAGTTAGGTTCATGTATCCTGCCATGTGGCCTCAGATGTGTGAGCCACACATGAATATGTTCTCATCTCACTGAAGTCCTTGTTGATGCCTTCAGAGATCTGCAGATGTTTTACCTGTTCAGGAATCTCAATATTTTCCTTGCACTTCTTTTTTTTGGGGGGGGGGGCTGCATAAGGACAAGTTCACAAAACACTGGATGATTGTAGCTGTGCAACAGGTACAACATGCAGGAAACACTTCCGTCCTGCACTCGGAGCCCTTTGCATCCTTGCCCACCATTCCTCCAGCAATGTCTGGCTTTTGCTTGAGTTAGGAGCAAGGGAGATGAAGTTCTATGAAAAATGCTTAGCACAGCCAGAGGGAATGCAAGTGAGCAGGCAGCGCTGAGAGAAAGAGCAAAATGGGGACTCTGCAGGCTATGTTAGTAGTTGCTGGGACTGTTAGCTACCACAGTCATCCAGAGCTCATCACTATGTGGGGCTTCTTTCACAAGCCCATTTGAACCAGGGCTTGTGTCAGGAACCAGCAGCTGGATTCCTCTTCATGGAGACTGAGAACTCTAGACCTGAAGAGGAAGGAGATGGAAGGCCAGCCCCAGATGTATGCCTACCCATCGTAGGAATGTTGCACTGCCCTCCTCTGATTCTGAGGATTCCACTGTGCAAAACCCTTGAAGACTTGAGTTTCCTCCACTCCATCACAGTAGATGGTTTATGGAAAAGACTGGGTCCCTTTAAGTCTAGCTGCATCTTGCAGTACAGGCAGTACTAACAACAATTAGTAGGCCTATGCCCCAGATTCAAACAAAATCCAAGGCCTAGGATTACTGCTTGGACTCCCTCTGTTCTTCTCATCTCCTCCTCAAATCTGGAGCAGATTTGGGGAAGGCACAGGCCAAGTGCAGGAGAGAGAGCAGAACTCCGATTGTGCAAGCAGAAATCTTTGTGACATGTTAGTAGAATATTGTCCAATAAACACAAACACTGAATCAGACACATACACACACACACACACAATTTGCAGGCAAGTGGTGGACCAACAAAACTACATCTAAACAGGAATAGAGGGGTCTCTACCAAGAGGATTAAAATTGAAGTACCGGTAGTTGGCTTGAGTGAAGGATGGAAGTTAAAAACAACAGCCTGTTTGCATTGGTATACTAGGGAACTGACAACGACAAGGATCTACTTGAGTAAAGAGATGATGGTTGTAGGTCTTTGGTAAAAAAAGTAATGCACAGATGGGAAGAAAACGGATACAGACTGACAAGTTTGCCTACAAAAACAGACATATGTACTCATGGGATAAGTGGTGCAGACAGAAAAAGAATGTGCCTAATTATAAGAAATGTGCTCCGTTTATCAGCGTGGAAGGCACACAATCACACTACACAGGATCCAGATAGTTTTCCATAAAGATCAAGATTGATTTGCTGACATACAGATAGCTTTCAGTACCTGACTGATGACTTAACGACTCCCTAAAAACCAAAGATTTCAACCCATTCTGGATTATTTAGTGCCTCTTCCATGCCTCATGCCCATCCTTTGAGGAATGGCTTCCTTCCACCTGGCACTCAAAATGTAGAAAATCAGCATTACAACATTTCGAAGTTGAGGCGTCCATGCACAAAGTGCCAAATGGCGGCAACAGATGGGGAAACCATACATTGCGAAGCACCACCTAAGCAATTTAACATATGCAAAGCCTGGAATTCATAGCATATTACCTGACAAACGGCAAAGATTAGTATCAATACCATGAAGACAAAATATGCAAGAAGCATATCCGGAAAGCAACAGAATCCTGCTAGCAACAACAGTAAAAAATTAAAATTAAAGTGAGATCATGTAGAATGACATGATCATAGATGTTCAAGGAAATCCATGTCCAACAACTCTTGCTTCTTCTCCAACAATTTCCGAGTGAGCAGACTAGGGTAGAAGAATACTGAATGAAAACTTGAGCAACCACAGGATCAAAGGCATCTTCAAATTCTGAAGAATCCCAGCTTCTACCAAGAAACTAAAATAATAAATCCTACATAATGGGCACAAGGAGAAGGGGATGACAGAGGACGAGGTGGTTGAACAGTGTTCTTGAAGCTACTAACATGAGTTTGATCAAACTGTGGGAGGCAGTGGAAGACAGGGGTGCCTGGTGTGCTCTGGTCCATGGGGTCACGAAGAGTCGGACACGACTAAACAACTAAACAACAACAACAACAAATGGGCTTGTAGGTTGTCTGTCTGCAACAGACCTTAATAGAATGAAAGGAGAGGTCTAAATCTCAAGTTACAGAACACTTTCTTTGCATTGAGAAGGCCTCAGGTTCTCTCTCTAGTATCTTCAGTTGCAGTGGCAGGAATAGCCTCTAGCAGAAACCTTTAAGAGGCACAGCCAATCATAATAAATCATATTTGGCTGGATGGCCCAACAGTCTGACTCATGACAAACCACCTTCATCTCACCCCAGCTCATTCTGTGGCTTTGTCCTTCAATGAAGTACATATTGAATGGGATACTTTTCTTCCTTTTTATCGGCCACCGTTCATTATTCAGGGAAGATTTTCTAAGCTAGCTAGGAGTACACACAGAGAGCTCAGAAGCATGAATATAAGCCTAGCTCGTCATTGATCACAGCGGGGATCTGAAAAATAGAGTTGTCACTAAATTACACTCAAATTGGTAAAAGTTTCACACATTCAAGTTATTGAGTGGTACCTGCAATTACGATGTGTTGGAGGCAAAGTGCTAATAGACAGTTCCAGTGTGTTCGTTCACACACACACACACACACACACACACACACACACACACAGAGGAGATATCTGCAGGATGGTTTGACAAAGCGTTTCAGTAAATGAAAATGTTTCAACAGGAGGGGCCAGCTTCACAATTGGATCAAACACAATCCTATCAGCTGAAGATTAAAATGCCAACCAAAGAACCAGAAATCAATTTGTAGGAGTGTATTTCAGCAACTTGCATGACGACTCACACAAATAAAATATTTTTGCAAGTATATATCCATGGGAATTATTCTACAAAGCCAGCCAGTGTGTGGGGGCACCCTCTCTCTCTGTATATGTGTGTGTGTTTCCCAAGGCATCTTTGCCTTCCAGCTGAGTTTAAAATTGTGTAAAAACTGTATCTCTCTTTTGACATTTCGTATTGTCAGAGCAGCAGGAGGTTAAAAGTGCAGAAAAGCAGAGCTGTGAAAATTAAGAGGACAAATGCTTTAATTAAGCTTTACTGAACTTCCAAGAAATTCTTGGCTGGAGCTAAGACATAAAACTACTGCATTTCATCTGAAATTCATGTCCCTGGTCATCATTATTATCATCTGTCTGTCTGTCTATCTATCCAACTAACTGTCTATTTGGAAGCTGTTTTTCTGTTCACTATGAATTTGAACACTTGTTAATATGTCATAACCAAATCTTGCATGATGGTTCCTGAGATTCAGCAGCATTTTTATGTCTATGTTTGGGCACGGTTGGGTGCCATTTTGAATCAAGATGGCGGACTGAACCTTTCAAAGCTGCATTGACTTTCTCGGGTTTCCAAGGATTCCTGAGCAGCACTGGATATGAGGCTGCAATGTCTTACACACTGACCTGGGAGCACATCTCATTGAACTCAAAGGACTTACTTTCAGTAGCCATACATAGGATTATGTTGCAAATTATCCATAGCAGACAGTACAAGGGCCATTAAGCAAAATGAGGATTTATTGTTCTGTAAACGTGTAAAAATAGATGCATCACACAAAACTGAGCAAAAAGACACCCAATTCCTCCTCTCCTGTAGTTTCCCAAAACAAATATAAAAAGCTGAAAAATGGAATGCTGGCATTTTCCCAGTCTTACTGGTTATGTGTTTTCCCTTGGAATGAGATATCAAAGAATATGGACTTGATAATCTATACTTGTCCAACAGAACGTATCTGACTTGTCCAGCACAATCTATTCTCCACATGTTGACACCACCAAATCTGCCCTGTGTAGACCTTCTTGAAACACATTTGTGATTAATTAAAGGTGTGGTGGCACCTGTACTTGCTTGCAGATATGAGGTGTACACAGTACTTTACTCTGAGATGCCTGCTGAACACTTTTCTGTGTTGGTAGGCTTATCCATACAGACCTATCCTTTGGTTGCATCTCATCATCATCATCATCATCATCATCATCATCATCATCATCATCATTTTATTTGTATGCCTCCTTTCCACAGTTAAAACAGTGCTCAAGGTGACTTACAACATGACAAGGTTTACATAATTACCAAGATAGCAAAAGCCATAAACAATAAATAAAACACATCAAAAGGTACACAACCAAATGGGGAAAAAAATTCCTCATAAATCACAAAATCTAAAACTAAAAATACAACATTAATATCAATAACATTTTAAAATGAAATAGATAAAAAACAAACAAAAACAATATTCTTTAATTAGTTTTAACTTATTTTATTCTAAACTCCGTGTTGTCATTTTTATTATTTTTATTTTAGCATGGAAGTGATGCGACGCTTCAGGAGAGCTGCGGACATTTGCTGCTACAAAGCTAAATAATTTTCCGCTACACCGTATTGTTTTAACAGGAGCTGCCTTTGAAGAATATATTGTGCTTGTGTTTGCTTGATCAAACATATGGGCATGCTCACCTGCGCCATCTAAATCATCTCTTTATTGGCATGGGGAGTTCTGTGTATCAACAGATGCCCCCAAGCCAGCCCTAGTCTCATATTAATGGAACAATGCACAGGAGTCTCTAAAACAACATCCAAAGACCACGATCTGTTCCGTACCAACGGGCTTTACAGGTGCCGCATGAATGACCAACTGAGCCGCGTGACCGGCTAGCTGATCCCGAAAATAAAAACGGAACACACATGACGTGATAACATTTGGAATTAGCAAATCCAGCACACACTGGAGGATTTGGTAGGGAAATGATGGGAGATGGATTTTTCTGCCCCCTGGAGATGGATAGAGATGAGATTTTCTAGTTGAGAAAGTTCCTATGCAAATGCCATGCATGGTCAAGCTAACTGAATAGTGGACTGTAGAAGGAACTCAGAGCCAAGAAACTCCTTTGTGGTTATCCAGGATGTGACTGACTACTCAGTGCATCGCCTTGGGCAAACCTCTCCCTGCCTTGTCTTCTGCCAACTGGAACAACACTCACTGACTGCCTGGACCTGTAAATGTCAAGTCAAAGGGAAGAGTTCTGAAGTGTGCATTCTCTTCCCAAATCCCAATATGTTTATTGAACACAACAAAGGGAAATGTTTTTTTTTTTGGGGGGGAGGGTCACAACCATCTGCTTTGATGGGAAACGACATGAGCAAATTTCAAAACTCCCTGGAGTTTTGAACCGTTGCAGAGGCAGATTTAGGGGAGCACAACCAGTTTGGTTGCACCGGGTGTGGAGACTCAAGGGTGCTGCAGGAGACATCGCCACGATTATTTAGAATGGCATGTGAGTGGCTGGGGGCACCCAATTTTGGCATTGCACAGGGTGTCGCTGAAATCCATCTGTCACGGATGCTTTAGCTGAGATTCCTGCATTGCAGGGGGTTGGACTAGATGGCCCACCATCTAGTGACTGCCTTATATATGCTATTATACAGCACATAGGGATAGCTCAATTGGTAAAGCATGAGACTCTCAGGGTCATGGGTTTGAGTTGGGGCAGGGGGTTGGACTAGATGACCCTTGTGGTCCCTTCCAGTGCTACCATTCTATGATTCTAAAATGGCCTCATTCACTGCAGCACAGCCTTCTTTCGAAGTAAGCCAGGCTGAGGTTGCTGCAGGGTAGAAGTCAGGATTGCCAGAGCCTCTTTTTGGGGACGCAGGTGGCGCTGTGGTCTAAACCACTGAGCCTCTTGAATGTGCTGATCTCGTTGCTCTCTCCCAGCTTCTGCTAACCTAGCAGTTCAAAAGCACACCAGTGCAAGTAGATAAATAGGTACCACTGTGGCAGGAAGGTAAATGGCATTTCCGTGCGCTCTGGTTTCCATCAAGGTGTTCTGTTGTGCCAGAAGTGGTTTAATCAGTGCTTTTTTTCTTTAAAAATGTTTAGGGGTGCTCTCATTTTCCCACTCATATTGAAATACTGCCCCTCTATGAGACCAAACTTAGATTCACAAAACGTTTAGGGGTATGTGTACCCCCACATCCCCCAGAAAAAAGCACTAGGTTTAGTCATCCTGGCCACATGACCCAGAAAGCTGTTAGCGGACAAACACCGTCTCCCTCGGCCTGAAGCGAGATGAGCACTGCAGCCCCATAGTCACCTTTGAGTGGACTTAACCGTCCAGGGCTCATTTACCTTTTTATTGCAAATAAGTTTTGGGAGGCTTATGGGTGGTGATTTAGAAAGGAAATAAATAAATAAACAGACTGACAACTCCACCCTCAAATGCAACCCAGTTTTTGGTAACAGAAAGACCAAAATGTTCATCGAAATGAAATCAAGTGCTATATAATGGTAAGGTTCAAAGATTCAAAAGATTAAAATGTGCTGGAAATGTTTCAACCCAAATCCTCCTTTCATCCTCAGTGCCAGTAACCATTTCACGTGCAATGCTTCCAGTATTCGAAATATTCAAAACAGTGCAAGCCTTCGGCTTCTCGGGGCTCGATATGTGACTCTCCACAATCAATGCATCTCATTTTAGTCACCAGAGCCTGAATTCCGACTCCATTAATAAGAGCCAGGGCAATACATCCTAAATAGATCTTTAAAAGCTGTTCTGCGTGTGTTGAGGAGCAAGGCACCATAAGAGAATAAGAACGTAAAAAGAGCCTGTTGCATCAGGCCAATGGCCCATGTTCAGAGATATACCCATTTTACAGATGGAATATTGGAACCAAAACAAAGTAGTCTGCAAGATCCAAAGCTCTAACTGCTCCATCGTGCCAGTTGCTGGGCTCCCCAACCCCTGGAATTGTACTCCAAATGTCTTCTTCAAAATCCATTAGCACAATCACTCAAAGGCTCCCAGCCCACTCTCTCATCTCAGTGACCCTTTTCACTTGGGTTAACCTCCCCTTTCTGGTTACCTTTCCATCATCATTTTGTAATCCCCAATGTGATGCTTGGCTCCTATTGTGCGCAAATGCTGGCTGTCCCCTTTTGTTCAGATGCAGAGGCTTGCCTTTGCCACTCTTTCACTCACATCCTTTTCTTGTGACACATCTAAGAGACACTAATAGCCATCAGATATGGCCATCTTTGACCAGTGCAGAACATGCAAACATACATATTGTTCACACTAGAAATGGGAAGGCATTCATAACGCAAGAACTTACAGGCATGTTCAAAGGCTGTTTCAGGGGCCTAATCCGGCCCGCCCATCAATTTAATGCAGCCCCCATGGCAGTATATGTCCTGGGGTAAAATCCTAAAAAAAAGCTCAGCAACTTCAATCCTTAAAAACCTCAACAATTCTGGGGGTAAAATTGTCTAAACAGCTCAACAACTTTGAGGTTAAATCCTTAAAAAAAAACAAAAAAACACAACAACTTCAACAACTTTGGGGTAAACCTCAACCCTAAAAAAAGCTCATGTTCACTTCATCAAATCTGGCTCTCTTTGAAAAAAGTTTGGGCACCCCTGCGAGAAAAGCCATCCATACATTTTTTTTTCAAAGAGCAACAAAGAAGTTCTAGGATGCAATATACTGTACAAAGGGACAAGTTCCACCTTTAACAATCAGGGAAAGCCCAAGGTGAAAAATGTATGTTTTCCAAAGACTTCTGAAGCAGGTAGCTGATGGTACAAAGGGAAGACAATTTCAAAAAAGAGGGGTAACAGTGGGAAATAAACTTCTACAAATCACCACCATGTGATGGTCTGTAAAATGCAGTGCCACAAGTCGGAGCTCCTCAGATGATGCCCATGATCTATATAGGGGCAGGTGGTCTTTCAGGTAAACAGGGCCCAAGTTGTTCCAGTCTCTATGTGCTAGTAACAAGATGTTGCCTATGGCCCAGTGGCTAATTAGCTGCCAGTGCAGCTCTCTAAGCACAGACACAATGTGTACATGTCTGAATCTCCCATTTAACACCCTGGCTGCAGCATTCCAGAAGACCGTTAAGGGTAGGCCCACAGTGCAGTAATCCAATTGTGAGATTACCAATGCATGGGTTGCAAAGGCCACAGCTGAAACTGGTACACACCAAGAAGCAGAAAGCAACTTTCCATCTTTGTTTCACTGAGAGTGGGGGAAGGAATGCTAAACCTGTGAAACCTGCCATCAGTAGATGGAAACAGCACCTAAAAGTGCCATAGAACCATAGAATTGTAGAGTTGGAAGGGACCTTGAGGTTTCCAACCCCCTGCAATGCAGGAATCACAACTAAACACTCCCTGACAGATGGCCATCCAGCCTCTGCTTAAAAACCTCCAATGCAGGAGAGCCATTCTAATATTTTAGTGGCATGCTTAGTTTTTATGCAATCATGTAGCAGCAGCTGCTAGTAGACAGAAGCTGAGGACAGAAGCTCTGGTCAGCCATTACTTAGGCTATAGGCTTAGGCAAACAACAACAACAACAACAACAACAACAACAACAACAACAACAACAACAACAACAACAACAACAACAACAATTTATTCATACCCTGCCCATCTGGCTGGGTTTCCCCAGCTACTCTGGGCGGCTTCCAACAGAACACTAAAATACAATAACCTATTAAACATTAAAAGCGTCCCTAAAATGGGCTGCCTTCAGATGTCTTCTAAAATTCTGGTAGTTGTTTTTCTCTTTGACACCTGCTGGGAGGGCATTCCACAGGGTGGGTGCCACTACCGAGAAAGCCCTCTGCCCTGTAACTTGGCTTCTTGCAGCGAGGGAACCGCCAGAAAGCCCTTGGTGCTGGACCTCAGTGTCCGGGCAGAACGATGGAGGTGGAGACACTCCTTCAGTTGTACTGGACCGAATAACTAGTGAATAAGTCAAAGTGAGTACAATGGGACTTGCTTTATAGTAAACATGGATAGATAGGGCTGTACCTCCAGTAACAATAAATCTCAAGTCAATAATAGTCTTGAACTTACACCTGCCTGTCCCTGTCCCATAGCAAAAGGGAGAAAAGTAATCTCTGAAGCAGACTAGAGGGCGTTGATTTAAGCATGGCATCATCCTGACCCATATCTGGAATGCATGGACATTTGGATCATAGCATCCTAGAGACCCCGGCATGCTGTTTGCATCCTGCAGGCTACTAGCATTTCACATTTTGTCACAAAGAGAGTATTGTGTATGGAGATAGGTTTTGCAGCAGTGTCAATTTTATAAGCAAATGCCAATGCAAATGTTTGCAGCATGTTGCTGGCTGCACACCTGAGATAACATGTTCTATTAAGAAAGCTAGTATCAAAATGTGCACGCACACACAATCTACGGGAACGCTGAAGCAGGTAGAGGGCGAGCTCTATGTGCACATCAAAGCACATATTTACTCTACATTTGTCCCAGCAATTAAGAAACGGCACATGTGGACCCACATTTGTTGATAAAAACTTTCTTAATGAGATTTCCCCACTCACTTAATCATTGGCGGTTGTGCTTATGAATGGAATTATACACGCAAAATACTTCTGGGCATTGAGGACTGCAATGTGCCTCCAACGAAACAAGGAAGACTCACTCTCTCTCACACACACCATTAAGTAAGACAAGGTGGAAATAGTCATGCCCTGTAGTTTGGCTCAGAACCAGCTAATCAGATGTATGTGATTGGCTTTGAAAATGGGCCTTCCATTTTTGGCTACCAGTGCTAAAGCCATCAACAGACCATCCCTCCATGGGCCCAACATTTGTGTACAATTTATAGAGCTCACAATCTGAGTACATGTCATCTGAACCACATGTAGCTATACATTTCTCTTGCTGAAATTGTCTGAATTTCCTATGCTACCAGGGGAAATACCATGCATGAATGAAATTACCCACATTCAGCCTGATAGCAGCCTGATATATCAGTCTTAATCCAACTGCTAACAATGATGCTTAATCCAAAATGTACACAGGATTGCAACTTTAGATTTAAGCGATAACCCACAGCATATGCAATTATCATAATCCTATCATTTTGCTGTACCTGAGCTCTTCATGATCCTCCATCAACAATGGAGCCATCGGGGGGCTTATGGAAAATATAAACAACGTGTTAGGAATTTGGCTGCTGATTTGCCACAGACAATCATGTCTCGTGCTCTTCATCCTATGATTTGGGCAATGAAACAATGCTTAAACTCAATTAGAGTATTTTAAATGTATATCCATCTTTTAATGTGCAGACATTGGTGGTAAGTGAGATTTAACAGGGTAGCAGCTGAACAGATGTTTAGGAAATTGTGTACATCAATCGATGCTGAGTGAGGGGAAAGGAGCCATATTTTAATTTAGCTGTTCAAGGTTTTTGAAGTGCTGCCATTGTGTGTTATGCCTGGAAATTAGTTTCTGGGTTTCTTTTCCCTCCCAGTACAAAGGCCACTGCATTACTTTTGTAAACTGAAAATCTGGATGGAATCAAACAAGCTCCAAATCATTAAAGCCATTCTCAGCAACAAATAAAAGCAGAAAGTCACCAGTGCATACGTGTACAATGCTTATTTTAAAAATAAAAGGCACTTTACTCTCATGTGTTCTTCATACATTAGTTACCGTGCTTCTCCCTTGTAGAAGCTTTGCAATGTGCATCTCATCTTAACAGTCCGCAGATGAGGGTTCACACTTGTGGGCTGCATATTATTTTCTATAAAGAATAAAATTTCATTTTCATTCCCCGTGCTGTTCCTAGAGGGTCCACAATACTAGCAAAGCCACAGGCGGAATCCAGAGAGAAAAGATATCCTGACAACACTTTACTGACCAAAACTGAACAGAAAACAGCATATAATTGGAGGAGATAATAAACAGAGAGCCTTTTCTCCTTCAGGACTTATATAACACAGGGTTCCTTGGGGGAAGCCATGACGGTTTGAAGTAGTGTCATTTTGCTTCAAATGTATGGTGTGAACATAGCCAATGGCGCCAAGGAGAAGTTGGCCGGGGAATGCAGACGCGATTTGGACAACCTGCGGCGCCATTGCCAAATGACCGCCATCAGCATTCCAATCAGCGGCTGATGGCTTTATTTCCCTGGTGGGTTTCTCTGGATCATCCCTGACAGTAGAGAGGAAGGAGGGAGGGAGAGAGGAAAAAGTGCTTAGTCGTTCGAGTCCTACCCAACAGATGGTTACTGATCAGATATTAGTACTGAAGGCCGAGGTCAGCTGGCTGCCAAGAAAGCTAATCTGAAGGCTGTCTGTTACTTGCCCGCTCCGGGGACGCCGCTTCGCTACCTGGGCTTCCGACAGGTGACTCGCTTGGCAATGTTATTGTCTGTATTGTCTGGAGCGCTCATCTATAATTTATAGCCCTGTGATCCTTCCCCCCGCTACATGGCCGTGGCTGGCACCAGGTCACGCAGGGGAGAATTTTGGACAGACTAGAGGGCAGGAAGGGGCAAGGGAAGAGAAGGGAAGCGGCGTGTTTTAAAGTCAGGGGAACCGTTCGAGAAAAGCCACCTTTACCTCCTGCAACCTTGTGAAAACAACCACCACTATCTGCATTTCTCAGACTTCAGTTTTCACTCTTTATTGTTCTCCCACATCCTTTGCATCCTTGCTAGACTGATCCACTGTCGGTATACCTCTGAACACCAGTTTCTGGAAGCTGCAGGAGGGTAGGGGGCTGTTGTGTTCAGGTCCTGCTCATGGGTTTTCACATGCATTTGGTTGGCCAGGACTGGGTGGGCTTTTACACTCTCGGGGGCTTTTTAAACAATGGTCCCAATGGAGGCTGAAGCAAACAAATGTCGTGTGATGCCCATGACAGGCTGGGGTAGAGGGATCATTTTCCTGCTCCAAGTAACACCTGTGACGCTCTTCTTAGTCCCTTGGGGGGGGCGCGAGGGGGCGCTGCATCAGAACAAACGCCTGAAGATTGCTCTGCTGAGTAAGAGGAAGAAGCTGTAACATTACACACTTTTATTTTACAAAATTCATTTACTGCTTACTTGACAGATAATCGCCGAGTGGCTTTAAAATCTAAGCAGTTTGGGTGAATATTCATTTGGGTGAATATTTCACTGGAAATTACTTTAAGGCTGTTCTCTTTGTAGTTGTGTTTTATGCTATGTTTGAAATCAAATCTTTATATATATATATATCGAGGTGTGCTTTATAAGCCGCCTTGACTTCACCTGGTGAAAAAGGCGGGGTATACATAGTCAGAGAGAGATTGCTAAAGACCATTATTTCACTTTCCTCCAGAGCCTGGCATGGATACTCGGTAAGTACACAGAAGTCTTGGCTAAGCATCCCTAGATGCTTAGGATAGATGGACGACGGCGCTTCCTGAAATCAGACTCGTGAGATCCATTAGTTGAGCAAAACCATTATTGCTAAATGAATGGCTACATTAACATCAGTCTAGCTCAAAACAAAACTGAACACAACAGCCATGTAACGATTCTTGTTATTTTGAAGATCAAGTCCACCCCCCCTCCTCCTCCTCCTTCTTTAAAAAAAAAGATCACTTGAAACTAAGGCTAGAGCAAAGATCCACTGCAGCATCTATGTAGGGATACGATTTTGTGAAGTATCTCCCACCCATGCAACCTAAGCACATTTCTGAGAAGGATTTATATTTCTGACCAGTTCGTTATTATTCCTTGGCTCTAAGGGACTCAGGATGATGGCCACAGTTCTCTCCCTCCCAGCTTTATCCTCACAACATCCCTGCGAGGTAGACACAGTGACTGGCTCAAGGTCACCCAGTGAGCTTCCTTGACAAGGGAGGGTTTGAACCATGGTCTCCCATGTCCTAGTCCAACACTCTAACTCCTATACCACACTGCCTCACAGACAACTTGAGGTAAAGGACCCCTGGATGGTTAAGTCCAGTCAAAGGCGACTATGGGGTTGTGGTGCTCAACTCACTTTCAGGATGAGGGAGCCGGCATTCATCCACAGACAGCTTTCCGGGTCATGTGGCCAGCATGACTAAACCACTTCTGGCACAACGGAACACGGGATGGAAACCAGAGTGCACAGAAACGCCATTTACCTTTCCATCGCAGCAGTATCTACTTCCACTGGCGTGCTTTCAAACTGCTAGGTTGGCAGGAGCTGGGACAGAGCAGTGGGAGCTCACTCCATTGTGGGGATCCGAACCTCCGACCTTCTGATCGGCAAGATCAAGAGGCTCAGTGGTTTAGACCACAGCGCCACCCATGTCCCTCACTGCTAACAGATGCCAGGGGAAAAAGGGAAATAGGCTACTGCCAGTCAGTGTAGACAATGGTGATCTAGATGGACTAATGGTCTGACTTGGCAGCCACTTGTTTTTCCTCCTGCTGAGCTGACCCCTCTCCCACCAAAAGGTCATCTGATAGGAACAACAGATTGCCTGCGGAAAGCAATGCTAGATGCCAGTTATTTAAAGAGCACTCTTCATAGTGTGCCCATTTCGTAATTGTTGCAAGCCACTTGGTGGACTCCGGTTGAAAAGCGGGGGCAAATAGTCCAAACAAAAATACACAAATAAAACCCAATTAATAGAGGCAACAATTCAATCTTGGTTTCACATTATTACAGCTGCAGAGCTAAAAAAAAAACAACTTGGTTCACTCCATGGGAAGGTGTTGTAAGGCCGCAATTAAAGCTAAAGGTTATTCAACTAAGTATTAACTGACATGGTGAGAATTTTTGTATATCTCATTTTTCCCCCCTATGTGTTTCACGTTTCTTCTTTATGACTGCTGTTGTAATAAATAATCCTTCATGAAAGTTACTGCATTACATTCTTAGTTAAATTATCTTTCCGTTGATATTTAATTTTATGGTATTACTCCAAAAAAGTGGTCTTATAGCCATCAAACTTCGGAAATACACCTTTTCCAAAAGGTTTCCACAATTTTGGCCACTAGTGTAAAAGCTCTCTACCCAAAGGCATGCAAAATGAACCATTTCATAGCTCCGCCAAAAAGTGTGGGATGCTAATAGCCATTATGCATCCTATAAACAAGGGACATAATTGCCTTGTTCTTTGGAGAACAATTTGCATCATGAATACACCTAGCAGCAGTCCTTTAAACCTTGCAGAACGTCTCACTTCTGGATCCTCACTTTCCCCTGTCCACACACAAATCTTTCACCCCATCCCCACACAGAGACACTGAAAATCAAGCAGCAGTACTGATCCCATTAAAGGGACAGGGGTGGCGTTGTGGGTTAAACCACAGCGCCTAGGACTTAGAATCATAGAATCACAGAGTTGGAAGAGACCACAAGGGCCATCGAGTCCAACCCCCTGCCAAGCAGGGAACACCATCAGAGCACTCCTGACATATGGTTGTCAAGCCTCTGCTTAAAGACCTCCAAAGTAGGAGACTCCACCACACTCCTTGGCAGCAAATTCCACTGTCGAACAGCTCTTACTGTCAGGAAGTTCTTCCGAATGTTTAGGTGGAATCTTCTTTCTTGTAATTTGGATCCATTGCTCCGTGTCCACTTCTCTGGAGCAGCAGAAAACAACCTTTCTCCCTCCTCTATGTGACATCCTTTTATATATTTGAACATGGCTTTCATATCACCCCTTAACCTCCTCTTCTCCAGGCTAAACATGCCCAGCTCCCTTAGCCGTTCCTCATAAAGCATCGTTTCCAGGTCGTTTCTAGGCCTTTGACTTGCTGATCTGAAGGTCAGCAGTTCGAATCTCTGTGATGGGGTGAGCTCCCGTTGCTGGGTCCCTGCTCCTGCCAACCTAGCAGTTTGAAAGCACATCAAAGTGCAAGTAGATAAATAGGTACCACTTCGGCGGGAAGGTAAACAGCATTTCTGTGCGCTGCTCTGGTTCACCAGAAGCGGCTTTGTCATGCTGGCCACATGACCTGGAAGCTGTACGCCGGCTCCCTCGGCCAATAAAGTGAGATGAGCACTGCAACCCCAGAGTCGGTCGCGACTGGACCTAATGGTCAGGGGTCCCTTTACCTTACTGATCCCATTCAGTGAGGGCCAACTATAGTAAGCTAGCTACAGACAGTCTCTCTAACCTTGGGGTGGCCATTTCGCTGTACCTGTTTTCAAGGCATTTGGCTTTCACCTGGGTGGGGAGAAGGAAGCTCCTTACGGCAGGAAGCTAAGACAATCATGATCCATTCATTCATACTGACCCGACTCCACAGGACGTTCTACAAATTAATTTATATCACACTTATTAAGCGAGAGCCACACATTCTGATTTTAAGTAGTGCCATTAAGTCCCATTATCACAACTAATAATGCTCATGGCATGAGACTTCAATAGCTGCTCTAAGCTTGCTTTTATTGAAAGGGAACAAGAAGGGGATCAGGACTAGACCTATGAATATCCGCATTGTCTTTTAATAATGATGCTTTTAAACTATAATCTGTCTTAACAGCCCATTGCTACAGGGGAGACATAAGAGAATTGAGTTGTCATCTCTACAGCATGTTAAATACCTTTGAACACAGAGCCTTATTCTAATCTGGATTCGGAAATTAGTATTGATTATTTGGTAAGGTGTATCTGTATCTCTTCTCTCTCTCTTTCTCTCCCCCCCCCCAATGCCTGAGCAGCAGTCATGAGGTTGTTCCACCTAATAGGGGTTTGCACTCCCCATAAATATGGCACAATCTCTCCCCCCCCCCGGGCTCAATCAATAGCAAATACTGTTACATCATTGCAAGTATAGCAGAAGGAGTTGTTTGAACAGACCTGGCAGAGTCAAACTTTGTCATTGCAGACCTCCTCCAACCCCCCCGCCCCCAATCTAATTGAATCTCCCTAACTTGTAGTCAAACTTTAATTTACCTGATATACATGTGCAGGAGGGGACGCGGGTAGTGCTGTGGGTTAAATCACAGAGCCTAGGACTTGCTGATCAGAAGGTTGGCGGTTCAAATCCCCATGACGGGGTGAGCTCCCATTGCTCAGTCCCTGCTCCTGCGAACCTAGCAGTTCGAAAGCACGTCAAAGTGCAAGTAGATAAATAGGTACCACTCCGGCGGGAAGGTAAACGGTATTTCCGTGCGCTGCTCTGGTTCACCAGAAGCAGCTTAGTCATGCTGGCCACATGACCCGGAAGCTGTATGCTGGCTCCCTTGGCCAATAAAGCGAGATGAGCGCCGCAACCCCAGAGTCGGTCACGACTGGACCTAATGGTTAGGGTTCCCTTTAGCTTTACCTTATGTGGGCAGGAAACATTGCATGTTTCAGAAAAAAGCAAAACAAAACAAAAGAACATCAAGCTGAACATTTCTGGTACAGCTCACTACTTGTGATACTACTTTTCTACTTGCAAGGAGTTTGTTTCTGTGCTTGGGGGGGGTAAGAGTGTAATCTCTACCTCCAGATGGAAGTGGCGCTGTCCATACTTCTACCTTATTTGCATCTGAAGTCATGTGACCTACAGAATCCTTATCAGTGAGAGACAGACTTTCTGCTGCTAAGGGTGGAGCTCATATTCTGCCCTCATTGCAGCATTGTCCTCAAGAGCAGCACGATTATTTTGCTCATCAGGTATGAGTGGGAACCATTCAATTGCATGGCTAACTGTGCTACTTGAAACATGGTCATCACTATGGCCCCAGTCATTCAATGTCATGGTGGAACCTATCTACACAGCCATGTCCTTTTAACCACACATCTTGAGTTCCATTCTTGGTCACATTGGAGCGTGACATAATGTTGCTAAAAAGCTTCGATGTATTTCACAACATTTTGACCACCAGGGGGAAGGAGTGTGCCCCATTTGGATTTTTGCCTCTGGCACAAAACGCCTCTGCTACTTTCTCTTTTTTTTCCAAAAAAAAAGTATGAGAACTCTGCAGAAACAGTACTAGCAATGCAATTCACTTGAATGAAACGGGAAGAAGACATAGAAATTATTAATTCTGCCTTCTCCCTTGGCCGAGTCAGCGAGAATGCTACAGTTTGCAAGGCCTGCTTTGATATTCTGAGCTTGCAGCTTTGCATGTGGCCAATAAGGGAATCTGTTTGATCATTTGCTATTAGACAGAATGTGGCTCTACAAAAGGAAATATGAAACTTTGCATTACAACAAAAGGATTACAAACTTGTTTGCTTTTAATGTGACAAACACACGCACACAAACACACCATACACACACACACAGAGGATGTTTATTGCACTACAGATTTGCATTTGACCCTTAGAAAATGAACGCTATGTGTCAAAGCAAACTGCAAAGGCTTCCAGCCCTTTGTGAAGCATTATTGATATATGTCTTGACTATCCTTGCATGCCTCCCCCTGCCTTTCATTTTCTCTAGTAGCTCATAGAAAGTATTAAAATCTCTTATCATAGATTGCAAAGGTGCTTAAAGCTTCCAACATTAAGCTGCTTGTGCAATATTCAGATGAGTGCCAAATGCAATCCATCAAGATGCCCCCTCCTCAAATAAATTGAGAATAAGTAAATATACCAAATAGCAACTTTTTTTAAAAAAAGTCTGGAGTGCAGAAAATAATTAGTAGAAGCTTTCTAACGATTTTGTTCAGAGGATGTGTGGGAATTAACCCCACCCGCTGCCACCCAAGGGATAATATCTACTCAGTCTTGGAGGGTGGAGAGAAGAGGAAAACATTTGCCATCTGTGAAGAACACAGACCTGGTTTTCCTTAGGACAACAGCTAATCTTAAAACTAAGGATTAATATCTGTAGTACAGTCACCTCCTACAATTCAAGACACAATGATTTGGAGCCTTATTCATCTCCAGACAATCCTGAGCCTTCCCATACAACATAAATCCATGGATGTTGGCTCCTGACCAGAATAACCTATTCATACGGAATTTGGCCAGGGCACAGAAGCCTATTCATGCTTTGTTCGATGGCTTGGGCAGAAGAGACCTGTAAGGGAAGCAGGGATTCCATGTCAACAAGTCCCCTTAACTTGCCTACAAATTCAAGGAAGGCCAAAAAATGACTGAAGGAAGCTGTTTCGGGATGCGGATGGGTGGGGGGGTGAAGGGAGAAAGCTTCTTATATCTTTTTATAAACACTCTGGAAGTTAATCCCCCGCCAGACTGGATTAACTACCATGGCAGCCTTGTGGGTATGGCGATTGTCAGAGATATTTAAACGAGGAGGAAATGGGAAATCTCTCTCTTTAACCCTCTCCCCGTTCCAATTTCTGCTTTAAGCAGAGGGATGTTCTGGGATCTGTGCGTTGCACTTATATTTGGTTTATGCCTCTCTCTGGGTGAGCATGCATGTGCAAACATGCATGTGCGCAAACATACACACACATTTCAAGATGACAATAATGCCTCTCAGCTGCTCCAGGTCGGTGTCAAAGGTAGACATCACTGGCCATTTGATGAGACTCACACCTTTGCAGTGCCATGGCCCACAACCCATGGACCATGCACTGAGCAATGGAGACACTCAAGGAGGCAGAGGCAGCTCTGAATATCCTTGAGTAAATAAATGCCCAAAGTCTGACCCACCTAGCCTGCTGCTCTCCTCTGATTCAGAGGAATGGGGTCTCTCTATCTCTGCTTCCCTATGGAGGAAGGGGGTCTCTCTATCTCTGCTTCCCTATGGAGAGAAAAACCGCAAAATAAGGTGAAGGCCATTTAACTGCTCCATCTGCTCCTCTGGGGTTCACTACACTACAGGTTGGGTCAACATTTACAGGGACTGCAGTCTTGCAGTGATGCTTGCAGAGATGTCAGTATGTACAGTTGCCACAGCAGGAGCCGAGGGAGCTATCCAGGGTCCTGAAGGTCCTATGGATGACATGGATCAGGCTTCCTCAAACTCGGCCCTTCAGATGTTTTTTGAGACTACAATTCCTATCATCCCTGACCACTGGTCCTGCTAGCTAGGGATCATGGGAGTTGTAGGCCAAAAACATCTGGAGGGCCGAGTTTGAGGAAGCCTGACATGGATTCTTGAGTTGGGTCCTCGCCTTGAATTTCTGGCTCAGCCTCTTGATGGTACACTGCTGGGTGTCCCCTGTGAGCATCGGACTCTTACCAAACAAGAAAGCCAGAGTCTCCTGGCACCACTGCTCCACCTCCTTGTGTGCTGTCACTTCCTGTCCACCTTCCCTCTCTGCGCATATAAGCAGTTACAAGAGTAAGGACATGGAACAGCATCCTGCATTTAAGGCAAGAGAGGGCACGAGAATGGGCAGCGAGGGCATCAGTGAGGATGAGGTAAGCCCATTCAGGAACTGGGGCACAGTGAGAGCACCTTGCTCAAGGGCTCTCCAAAACCGGAGAGCAGCCAGCTTTTGAAGTCACATGAGGCCACCACCTTGCTGAAGATAAGAAGGTCTGGATGTGGTCTGGATGAGGATGTGGGTAAGGGGTGTGGACTCGGGAGAGTTCCAAGAGAATGGGAGGTGGAATTTGGCCCATTGCAGACTGAGGCTTCTAATGTTATCAGATGATATAAAAAGTCCACAGCTTAAGAGCCATAGACATTGCGGCTGCTTCAGTGCTGGAGGTGCAAATGACCCAGGGTGAGACTTTAAACTGAGCAGCAAGATATTATTAATTCTATGGGAACTGACTGTGATAATACTAATTACCAGCACGGTAATGCAGTATTCCTATAATAAAGGCTTCTGCATATAGAAAGACACTGTAATTCTCTCACTAGCCTAGGACCATTAGCGAGGTGTGCTTTGTCATTAGCTATATTATTTGAAACTTTTATTTAAAAGTGTAAATTAGTGGCATGCTTTTTGCAGCTCCCCCTAAACCTGTGGGTTCCCCCCTTCTTTTAAAATCTTTAATTAAACAGAGCTAATGATGGTTAGCTAAATCTGCAGAAATAACTGTAGAGCGTTTCCAGACCAGGATTATTACAAGGAAGCAAGCCAGTGGTATTTTATATCAAGCAAACATGCAGCAGGAGACACTGGGGCAAGGCACATGAGCTCTACCTCACCATGCCCCTGGCCATGTTTGCAACTGTCCTTCAGATTTCCTTCTGGAAAACAGAATACAGGAAGGTGCCTTTGCTCCATCTCACTCAGTATTTTCTACCCTGGCTGGCAGTGGTTCTGCAGGGTTTCGGATAGGGAATATTCCCAGCCCTATCTGGGGGTGCCAGAGATTGAACTTGGGACATTCTGCATGCAGAGTAGATCTTCTACCATTGATCTCCAGTGAGCCTACATGATGAGTAGAGACTTCCCACTTCAGAAGATCTCTCTCCAGCTCATGGGGGATGATCAGAAGGACGAAGGTGGCAGAACCTGAATATTTATTGTATTTCTTTATCACTTTTACATCCCACCATTCCTCCAAGAAGGGATGGGGGTGGCGCTGTGGGTTAAACCACAGAGCCTAGCACTTGCCGATCAGAAGGTCGGCGGTTTGAACCCCCGTGACAGGGTGAGCTCCCGTTGCTCGATCTCTGCTCCTGCCAACCTAGCAGTTAGAAAGCACGTCAAAGTGCAAGTAGATAAATAGGTACCACTCCGGCAGGAAGGTAAACGGCATTTCCATGCACTGCTCTGGTTCGCCAGAAGCGGCTTAGCCATGCTGGCAACATGACCCAGAAGCTTCCTTGGCCAATAAAGCGAGATGAGCACCGCAACCCCAGAGTTGTCCGTGACTGGACCTAATGGCCATGGGTCCCTTTACCTTTACCTTTATTCCTCCAAGAATCTTTAGGTGGTCTATATGCTTCTGTCCCTCCTCCTTTAATCCCCACAATAACCCTGTAATGTAAGTTAGGCTGAAAGACTGTGACTGGTGGATTTCATTGTGAATTTCATGGCAGCCCATGGAAAGCTAGCACATCAGGGACCTAAGCTAGAATCCTCCCTCCTGACATGCTAGCTTGCAATCCAAGGAACATACACATAGAAACTTAATACTTGGGTCACGCATACACCATACATTTAAAGCTCTCATACCACTTTAATAGTCATGACTTTCCCCAAAGAAACCTGGAAACTGTAGCTTGCTTGTCACAAAGCTACAATTCCCAACATGCTTAACAAACTGCATTTCCCATGATGCTTTGGGGGGAAGCCATGTCTGTTAAAGTTGCATAAAGTGGTTTGGAGGTTATGGTGCAAGTGTGACCTTACTACAGAAGAAAATACAAAACCATCCCAGAGCATTCTAAGTACTGCAGCTCTCAATTGTTTTGGTACTCCAAAAATTAATGGCAACCTTGCCTGTGCAATGGAAGCTTTTGTAGTCCTTGGTGTGGAGGAAAGGAGTGGGAAACTTTATTGTATATTTCTTGATTATTACAAATGATTGACCCGATATTGGATAACATGAGACCCAATTGTTTATGCGAAATAATAAGGTAGGCTGCTGAGTAATTATTGAACACAAGGAATTCCTAACTCTCTTCATTGTGAGCGTTTTTAAAAAAGAAATTAATCATTGCAAACGACAGAGAATTCAGTTGCATAATAAAAGGAAGAAACAGCAGAGCACACAATAGGGTATTTAAATGTTAATAGAGTCAAACAGTTTAAAGCGTAGCGTACATTCAAATGCCGGTTTGCGCTGAACCAATTATACTTTCTAAGTAGTGGTGTATACCCTTGATTACAGCTTGATGAACATATTGATCCAGCTGGTGACAAGTGTAATTTTCTTCACTGTACATATCTTTGTTCCCCACCCCCTTTCCTGACCACTTTAACAAGCCATCACACTACCGCACCCTTTAAAAGCAAATTTTGTTTCCACTAGGCACAGCATAGGAGATGGGAAGGGGAAAAGAGCCTGGGTTGTATTTAGGAAAGATTTATCAAAACGTCTTGTCCTTACAGTCAGACGAGAGCATGTAGATGGGAGACCTCTCTGCTATAAAGACTGCATTTTTGTGATATGCGACACCTGTCTCTGTGGAATCACAGAATTACAGAATTGTAGAGTTGGAAGGGACCACAAGGATGATCAGGTCCAATCCTCTGCAATGCAGGAATCGTTCATCCAAAATGGGGCTCAAACCCACAACCCTGAAATTAAGAGTCTCATGATCTAATTCTGAGCTAATCCTTCAGGGTCCCCACCACTGATGGCTGAACCAACCATTGCCATTGACTGTGGGCACATTTTGATCTCACTATGACACTGTCTTCAAGTGCAACACTTTACTCTTTTCCATAGGAGTGAATGGCAACCATTCACCACAGGAGAAACTGCATTTATGGACATCACTTGAAAGTATATGCACTGCCCTTGATGACTCCTGCCATTGCTAGTTGAGCCAGTTCCTATCAGTGAGGCATGATTTCTGTTCCTTTGTCACACCAGAATGTGATGTAACATTGGCTGCAACGCTCCATCTTAGTGTTCTTTTTACTCAGAGTGGGCACAATGGAAATAATGGTCATAACTAACTTGGGTTCGTGTAACTGAATAAAGCCCAGAGTCGCAGCATTTTCAGAAATGGCTTTTGCATATTAAATATGCAATATGATTTAATAAGATGAAAATGTTCACTCCTGTCTAAGCGTAAAATAAATATTGACCTCATTGCTCAAAAATGTTTGGAATACAGTTAAGCTACACATTTATAAAGGTTTCATATCACTTTACTGGCAGGATTCCTGGGCTGTGTAGGTTGATGAAGAGACAAAAAAAATCTCAGAAATCTTTAGCTCCCATATAAAATTACTGCTTCTAGATTATCTAATGGGAACGAATGCCTTTTAAAGCAGCTTATTAACTCTGTAGATATATCCTTCTCTCCTCAGCTGAGATCATATTCACATATCGTGTACTTGGTCCTGTCTCCAAAATCAAGAAGGACTGAATATGCACATACTCATTCTAGCTTCCTTTCAGATTTATCAGTTTGTGAGTGCAGGAAATTAATCAAACTTTGAATTCACCAGGCTAAAATCATTTAGGTGATGTGAAGCTGTTTTCTTCCAGCCAGCAAAAAACAAAACAAGAAAAACCCACCCTCATCCACTAATGTAAGTTTCCTTTCCATAAGTCATTAAACTGATTAAAGAAGCTTAATAATTATTGTTTAATGTCAATACATTTGCATTTCATTAGCATGCTACACCTGATGCATTAGGTGCACATCAAGTATGTACATAAATTTAACTTAAAGCACAGCCATTTGCTTTTATCTGTTACATCAAAGAGTATCATAAGAATAGCTGTGGGGAGAAAAAGAAAAATCCTTTCCCCCTCTCTTTTCTTTAGGTTTTCAGAAACAGCTTACAAGAAGTAGCAGGAACACCAGTGCAGAAATAGATTCTTCCCTATTAACTTTTCATGCTTCTCTAAGACCGCCAGTACCATATAAATACGTCCTTTCCCTTTAATTTCAACTTTGTTCATCCAAAAAATATGAAACCCTGTCCTGGAACCCGGTGTTTCTCAATACTGAATTTTCACTTCTCCTATGGATTTATGATTATGATTATGATTTTATTTTTTAAAAAATAAAGAAATAGATAGGCAGAATTTTCAGACCAAGAAAAAATATATCTGTGTTTTGCTATTAAAAAATCATGAAAAGTATTATTCACACGGTGTCTATTTTTGCTGTATCCACACAGAAACCTACAAATCTGGCCATTTTCACAGCTAATTACGAGACAGGAGTGCCTTGATAATATGTGGCTAACATATTTTTTTCAGAATTTCTACTAAAGCTAGCTAGAAAGATATTTCTGCATTTTGTTTCAGTTTGTTACTGAATTTTTAATTTGCAAATAAGTGATTGTGTATTTAATTACTGTTTTCATATTTATAACTTTTATTGAGAACATTCAGGCACATATGAGTAGTAATAAAAACAAACAGAAACGCATGGCTATATACATGACGATATCACAAGTACCAGAAATATCAAAAAGACACATTTAAAGAAGGCAAAGCATTAACATTCCAAAAAGAATCATGATCAAATAATCATACAATCAATTCGCCAGAGGCAACACCAGACAACACCATTTGTAGAGGGGATTTTCCATCTGCATAGCAGTGATGTCAACATACTTCAGTTATGAATGCTTCTATTTTAATGTGAATGTTTTTTAGCTTGTATTTTGGCCACAAAAATGTATTTTGTGTTTACATTCCGATGTCTGTGCTGCATGCTTTGATACTTTGTGAACAGCTTAAAACCCTACTTTTGGCATTGAGAAGTATATAAATTAATAAACAAAAGGAACAACTTTCTCATGATGCTGGGTTTGGCAATTAAATCTCTTGACTAGGACGGGCTATATTCAGCCAAGTCCTAATCAGTGTAGCCCCAGCGACATTAATGAACCCAAGTTATTCACTTGCTGTTTTGTGAGTTGATTATGACGTAAATGTGAAATGCTCTAAGGTTTTGATTTTGGGTCCTATTGCAAGCCAGGGAGGGAGCGGGGAGCGGACTACAACCCTCCAGATCATGTGTAGGCAAACTAAGGCCCGGGGGCCGGATCCGCCCCAATCACCTTCTAAATCCGGCCTGCGGACGGTCCGGGAATCAGAGTGTTTTTACATGAGTAGAATGTGTCCTTTTATTTAAAATGCATCTCTGGGTTATTTGTGGGGCATAGGAATTCATTCTTCCCCTCAAAAAAAGAAAAAGAAAAAAAACACATAGTCCGGCCCCCCACAAGGTCTGAGGGACAGTGGACTGGCCCCCTGCTGAAAAAGTTTGCTGACTGCTGCTCCAGATGTAGGTGACTTCAGCACCCATCAGCTCCAACTGCTAAAGGTCAATGGCGGGGGAATGGCTAGAGTGGTAGTCTTACAACATCTGGGGCAAAGGCTGCAGGTTCCTTTGGGGGGGTATTGGTTTGCTATTTTTATTTTGATTATGTATTTTGTGGTTTTGTGTTTTGATTTTATTCTGTGAACCACCCTGAGACCTCCAAGTATAGGGTGGTATATAAATAAATTCAATTCATCATCATCATCATCATCATCATCTGTCAGGGGATCTTTAGCTATGATTCCTGCACATCAGAGGGTTGGACTGGATGACTCTTAGGGTCCCTTCCAATTCTATACTTCTATTATTCTATTCCATGAATACCACCCATGAACTTTATATTTAAGCAGTTGATAAGGCAAAAAAACCCAAAACACCACCCCACAAGCTTTCCAAGTTAGAGCCGTTATATATGTGACTGGATTGGGGGCTGGTGGGAGAGATCACACCTTGCCTTCAAAAAAGATCTAGCTGAAATTAGGTTTACCAAATGCCAATTTATGTTTCAGAACGCTCTTATAATCAAAGTATTTTGAGAAGATAAAGCGATCAAAACATGTATTTTGTGTTAAATGCAATTTTGCACTATAGCTAAGAATAAGTCATCCCGCTTGCAATTATTTAGTATATATGTCTAAGCTGTTTGTGTTAGCACCAACAAATCACAGATGTGCTGCACTCTATTTTCCTGGATTTATTTCTATTGCTTAAATTAAATGAAACGAGGAACACTGCTGTGCTCATGGTGTCAGGAGGGTAACACATTAGTGCTGTGAAATTAAGGGAGGAAAGCAATGCTGATGGAATTAACTTTTTCTTCTCCCACACCAAAACCGAGTTATGGTTAATTGAAAAAAATAGGTTTAGCAACCAAAAGACATTTCACCTCTGTTAGCATACCCAGGTCAGGTGGCTGTGAAAGGAAGCGCTACACAGGATTTCAGCTATAAATATTATAATATTTTAAAAAGAGGGTTTCACTGATAAAGAGTTAACTCCAGCTTTGAACGATGCGATTTACTGACCAGTTTGAACTGTGACACTATAGCAAGCAAGAATGTCACAAAAAAGTGTAGAACGACACTTGGAGATCTTGCCAATAGGCAAATATATTTAAATTTAATCAATTGCTTAATCAGTCAGTTAAAGGGCAAATGATTAATTAGTTCAAACTTGATTGCCTACAAATAATATAACCAGCAGTGTATACAAACTAGGAGTGAGGGAGTCGGTTTGCTTCTTGTCTGTCTCATTTTCTTGTGCATTCACTCAAAAGTCTGTTGCAGAGACTAAAACCATTCCAGAGAGCCAGTGTGAATGAGAAGTTACAATGCTGGACTAGGTCTTACTGAGTGGCCTTGGGCCAGTCAAAGTTTCTCAACCTTCCCTATCTCACAGGGTTGTTGTGGAGACTAAATGAGGAGGAGGGATAACTGTGTACACTACCTGAACTATGTGGACCAAAATTACCATATAAGTGCAATAAATATATATTTTAAAAATCACATTTCCACATTAAGATTTTGAAAATCCATGAAAATCCATATTTCATTGTGAATTTTCCCATTTTCTCTCCAATCTACCAACGTATTTTACTTCAAATTCATATTTCTAAATGTATTTTTATTGGGAGGAAAAGGCTAGGACGGTGTTAAAATGTTCAGGAGGTAAGAAACCTGCTGGAAAACTAAGGCTGTAAGCCTTACTTCACTTACTGAGGAGTAAACGGCAATGAATTCAATAGGGCTTACTTCTGAGTAGTCATGAGTCACATCCACACCACACAAGCACATTACTTCTACCAAAGTATCCTTCACAGTTTACCCCTTAGAGGGTTGCCCTTCCCAGCACTCTTAACAAACTACAGTTGCCAATATTCTTTTGCAGAGAGACCATGAGCTGTGTGGATGTTGCAACAATGAGCATTGCCCTGTGTAAGTTGCAGCCAGCTAAATTCTACCCAGACCCACTGAAATTGATGGACCTAAATTGGTCACACCCATTAGTCTGCACAGGTCTACTCTGAATGTTGCTAGCACTGAATACAACCCTAAGTTTTGATCGGCCTATTTGCCTGTGAGGTAGTGACCTGGACCACTTGCATTTGAATTTGCACCTATCTTATTCATCAATTCCAAATCTCAGTAGAAATCTTTCCGTTCCCAACAACAATTCCATTTTCTGAAAGAAACAATTCAGGACTACTTTTCTAGCAGAATACAGGTGTTGCATATTAGTTACTGCACCTCAGCAGAAAGCCTGTGTAGTTACTTCAGCAAATCCACATTAACACGAAAGATTAACATAATTACAGCAAACATAAAAGAAATCAATAGCAGTGCAGGGTTGCCATTTCCAAACCTTCCAGGTTCTCTCTTGATACTTCCTGTGGATTGACAGTCACCCCCACTCTCCCTGTTCTGCCTTTAAACTTTGAAGCTACCTGAGTACATTACCATTAACGAGCCACTTTGTACAGCAACTTGAAAGGGTCAAATGTTCTCCCCTGCCAACTTTCGCTTTCTTCCCTGACAGACCCCTTGATGTACCTCCCTGCACAAAAAGCCAAAGCTGTAAAGGGCCAAGGGACAGCCGGGGCCCGTGGCGGTGGGGAAAGGAAGGAAGCTTTTAACCGAATAGCTTGCTTGTTTATTACTCTAACTGCGCAGCCAAATGTCAACGCCATCGTTTGGAAGCCACTTAATTCTGCTACTAATGGGGTGCTGCCAAAGCCATTAAGGTTGCTGACTTAGCTATTGGCAGCGCAGATTATTTCTCTGTCTTCAAAGAAATAATAATCTAAAGGCCACTTGCATCGGTCTGAGGGGCTGCACCAGGGAGGGAACCTCCATCACTAGAAGAAATAGTCATGAGAATTGTTATGTACTGAGTTGAATAGGATCCAAACTGCAGCAGTCTGATTGGTCCTAGAACAATAGGATTCAGAATGCAGCAGTCTGATTGGTCCAAGAACAATGCAGCAGTATGATTGGTTGGCAGGAACCACCCAATCATGCTCCAGATATAAGTGAATCCACAACCTGATTGGCTTACAGTAGAATTCCAGAATTAACCAATCATGTGCAGCCCATTGTGTAAATAATGTATATAAAGCAGATACTTTGAGGGGACTTTCATTCATTCCTCCTCACCACTATGAGCTGAATAAAGAGCATGAAATCACTTTGCGACTCTGAGTATATTTCAAGAATGTAAGGACTCCCTGGATCAGGCCCATCAATCTAGGATCCTGTTCTCACAATGGCCAACCAGATGCCTGAGGGAAACCCACAAGCAGGATTCGAGCATGAGAGTGCTGGAAGCCACAGTGTTCTCCCCAATTGTGGCTTCCAGCAATGGGTATTCAGAAGCATCGCTGGTTCTGACAGTGGAGGTAGAAGACAGCCATCATAAGCTAAAAGTCATTGATAGCCTAAAAGTCATTGATAGACCTACATTGGCTCCCAGTACGTTTCCACACGCAATTTGAAGTGTTGGTGTTGACCTTTAAAGCCCTAAACGGCCTCGGCCCAGTACAGTGGTGCCTCGCAAGACGAAATTAATTCGTTCTGCGAGGTTTTTCATCTTGCGAATTTTCCGTCTTGCGAAGCATGGTTTCCTGGGTATTAACGGTTTTAAGAAAAAGGAAACAAACTTGCAAGACGTTTTCGTCTTGCGAAGCAAGCCCATAGGGAAATTCGTCTTGCGAAGCAACTCAAAAAACGAAAAACTCTTTCGTCTTGCGAGTTTTTCGTCTTGCGAGGCATTCATCTTGCGAGGTACCACTGTATACCTGAAGAAGCATCTCCACCCCCATCGTTCACCAGGACACGGAGGTCCAGCATCAAGGGCCTTCTGGCAATTCCCTCAATGTGAGACATGAGGTTACAGGGAACCAGGCAGAGGGCCTTTTCGGTAGTGGCGCCTGTCCTGTGGAACGCCCTCCCATCAGATGTCAAGGAAATAAACATCTATCTGACTTTTAGAAGACATCTGAAGGCAGCCCTCCTTAGGGAAGTTTTTAATGTTTTATCATGTTTTTAATATTCTGTTGGGAGCTGCCCAGAGTGACTGGGGAAACCCAGCCAGATGGACGGGGTATGTATGTATATATGCATGTATAAATTCTTCCCATTTACTTTTAAAGCCATCCGGGTTGGTGACAAGCATTACATTTTGTGGGAGAAAATCGGATAGTTTAACTATGCACTGTGTTAATAAATACTTCCTTCTGTCTGTCCTGAATCGTCCAACATTCAGTTTCATTGAATGGCCCTGAGTTCTTATGTTATGACAGAGCAAGAAAAACTTTTCTTTCCATGCCATGCATAATTGTCCACATTTTTCTATTGTCCTTTCTCCTACTTGCCTTGTCTCTTACTTGTCTTTTCCCTAAACTAAGGGAGAGTCCCTAAACTAAAGAAGAGTCCTTGGGATAGGAGACAGCTGGGATGAAATCTGGTTTCAGCCTACATCCACAGTCTGGGGGTTTCCTGCATTTGCCTAGTGTGACCGGATAACATGTCTATGCCATGGGTAAGGAAAAGTCTCTCCCCCCTCTTCTGTGGCCACCTTCTCTCCTGGACAACCTTCCAGGGCATACAATCCAGTGGTGGACAGGACCATGGGCAATATAGTCAGAAGAAGACTTGTGAATTTTACAGTGATAAACTAGGCTAGCTTCTAAACAAATTAGCACCCCTCCCAATCTATCCTCCAGTCAAGCTAGCGTGAAGCATTTATCAGAGTTCAAGGACACATTCCAGAAGGTAAAAATATATATCAACAAACACAGAGGATGGAAAGCATTTTTTCCAGAGCTTTGACCCTCTTGACTTTCCCCTTTAACTGCCTTTTTCATCAGTCCCTCACTTTTGGGATCTTTGTAGAAGTCAAATGTGACTGTTGGGTTTTCTTGGCAATTGTCCATTTACATATATACTGAATTTGATAGCACAATGGTCACTGTTCCCAATCAGTTCAGGAGCACTTCCATCTCACACCAGGTTTTGCACACCACTCAAGATGAAATCTGGGTTGCCACCACTTTGGTTGGTTGCACGGCAAAATGTTCCAGAGCACAGTGCATTTACAGCTTCTAGAAACTTTATCTCTTTGTTGGATTCAGGTAAGTAGCTGTCTTGGTCTGACGCAGTTGAAATAAAAAATAAAATAAAAATTGTCCAGTAGCACCTTAAAGACCAACTAAGTTTGTTCTGGGTATAAGCTTTCGTGTGCATGCACACTTCTTCAGATACTTGTTGGCGCATACATTCATCCTGTCTATGAGGGGTTAGTTAAAGTCACCTATGGCTATAACATTCCCTCTCATTCTCCATCTCAAGGACTCCCTGAGCATTTTGATCAGGTGAACGATAGCATGTCCCCAGTAATGTACTAAATCACTCTTGGGGCCTGTTATCACCATCCACGATTTCTGTTTTGACGTTTGCCAATGTGGGAATTTTTAGCTTGTAGGATTTATTGCCTCTTGCCCAAGCCAATGATCTGCATAATTTTTTTGCTCTAGTATATGAATATGTGAACCAGAACCCCCTTGCTGAAAAGGCAAGACTGCACTTACTCCTTAACGAGTGGACAACTGGATAGCTCAGTTGGTTAGAGTGTGGTACTGATAATACCAAAGTCACAGGTTCAATCCCCACATGGGACAGTGGCATATTCCTGCATTACAAAGGGATGGACTATATGATCCCCAGGGTACCTTCGAACTCTATGATTTTATGATTCTTTTATTCTACCTCTTGCGCCCCAAACTCTGTATCTCAATGCTTATCTTCATCAAACTTCTAAATGGCAGGCTCAGCTCATACAGGAGTCTTTTGCATATGACAATCTCTGCATTGAGTTGTTTCAGATGCTCTTCCAGCTCCCCAATATTAGTCATACCTTTAAAATTAACAGCAATCTTAATGATATGTCTAATCCACTCATTACTACTATTTCTTTTGGCTTTCTTTTATTGGCACCATGCAAATCCACCTCTATCACCTGCAGTGTGGAACGTAAACATGCTGTATGTCTATCCGTCTGCCTGTCTGACACAATATTTTCAACTGAAAGTACAAACAGAATGATTATAGTTCACAGCACTAGATAAAACAGGGTATCATTTCTAAGAGAATGAATGCTATCACACACTTTCCTATAGCTGAACAGGCTAATGTACTGATTGGATGCAAACCCGTGTAATGTGGGAGAAAATAAAGCTGGAAACCTAATAGCCCCTGCTCTCATATGCTTCTCATATTCCTATGGGAAGCCGAGAAGGGAGAGAGAGAGAATAAAATTCCCTGTGATAGCACAAGTTGCAAAAACACAGACCACATAACACTTGACATAAGAAGCACAATATCTACTTTGTTAGGTTATGCCAGATGAAAGGCGAAAACTCACCCTGTTTCTCCACCTGAAAAACAAGGAAATTGTTCTAAGCGCCGAAGCTGCCTACACAGTAAGTTAATGGAAAGAGACAGAAATTATGCATGTATGGAATATTCCTTACAAGAAAGTAGAGATGCTAACAGCTTTGTTGCTGAGTGCCATCATCATAAGGAAATGGGAAAGCAATAGAAGTGATGGCGAGAACGGGAGCCTTGTACAAAAAAATGGATAATACACTGGATGCAATGGAAGCAGCAGTATACATGAATAGTTCTGGGGCGGAAAGAAGAAGAAGAAGAAGAAGAAGAAGAAGAAGAAGGAAGAAGAAGAAGAAGAAGTTTGGACTTGATATCCCACCTTTCACTCCCCTTAAGGAGTCTCATAGCAGCTAACAATCTCCTTTCCCTTCCTTCCCCACAACAAACACTCTGTGAGGTGAGGCTGAGGGACTTCCAAGAAGTGTGACTAGCCCAAGGTCACCCAGCAGCTGCATGTGGAGGAGCGGGGAAATGAACCTGGTTCACCAGATTATGAGTCCACCGCTCTTAACCACTACACCAAGCTGGCTCTCTAAGTCCCTAAGCAGAGTAAACAATGAAGTCTGTATGGTTATAGCACCCATAGAGACTAAGCCCATTCCAAAGTCTTACATACCCTGTGCACATAAAGTTTCCTTTCATGCAGGCAGCTTCATTTATAAGTGTCCAGACATGGAGTCACTTGTTCCACTGAAACTGAGGAAGTCATTGCAAGATGGGCAGCTCCACACATGCAAAGTAGTTACTATGATAATAGATCAGGGTGACTTAATAGTTATGTCCTCCAATTCAGGGTCAGGACCAAGGCTCGATGGGCCAGCAGGGCTGCACACCTGTCAGTCACCTGACATCACAGTGACATCAGGTGATCCATTTTTTTCTTACGCAGTTTGGAATCCAAGCACACTGGCGAAGGCACAGAGATTTCCAGGCTTCCAGAGTGGTCACCGGTGCTTGCAAACTGTTGCACCTCCTCAATGGGCAGATTCCTTTCTAATTTATGAGATGGTGGTGAAATAGAAACAGAAAACCTTGCTTTACCATACTACCCTTTCAAAAGTGGAAATTAACACGGGGTGCCTCCTCTCCCCTGACTCAGTGGTAAGAGCAGTGCTAAGTGGTTGATATTTTTGCCGCAAGTCATGCAAAAGCTATAGGAATGTAGCAAAACCAGCTTATTCAGGCTATTGGTCCATCTGTCTCAGTATTTTTGGCACTCACTGACAGAGGCTCACCAGGGTTTCAAGAAGAAGAAGAGGAGGAGGAGGAGGAGGAGGAGGAGGAGGAGGAGGAGGAGGAGGAGGAGTTTGGATTTGATATCCCGCATTTCACTCCCTTTAAGGAGTCTCAAAGTGGCTAACATTCTCCTTTCCCTTCCTCCCCCACAACAAACACTCTGTGAGGTGAGTGGGGCTGAGAGACTTCAGAGAAGTGTGACTAGCCCAAGGTCACCCAGCAGCTGCATGTGGAGGAGCGGGGAAACGAACCCGGTTCCCCAGATTACGAGACTACTGCTCTTAACCACTACACCACACTGGCTCTCAGCCCCACTCACTCAGAGAATATTTCCTGCCCTACCTGGAAATACCAGAGATTGAGTCCAGGAGCCTTTGCATGTGAAACATGTGTTCTGACACTGACCTATGGCCTTCTCCTACAATGCCATGCTGGCCCCCATTGGTGTGTTTCCATGCTTCATGTGCTTCCAATGCTGAGAAATGTGCTTCTATTTGCATGTGAAGTAGTATCATTCTTGACTGTGGAGTGTGTATACATGCAAGTTTGTTGCCCAGGTGGGTGGTCAATGTCAAGGCCCTTCCTCATTCACTCTTTACGGTCCTTTATCTTTAAATCCTACTTGGGGCCAAACTGCTCTTCCAAAAGAGGACTCCTTCAGACAGAGGAATGTCTTCTGCCCTATTCCCCTTGCATAGATACAACACTCAGCATGGTTTAACAATCACAATAGTGTCTCATACCAAATATAAACAAACTGTGAAAAAGTCTCTACAGTGGTACCTCAGGTTACAAACGCTTTAGGTTACATACACTTCAGGTTACAGACTCCGCTAACCCAGAAATATTACCTCGGGTTAAGAACTTTGCTTCAGGATGAGAACAGAAATCATGCAGCGGCGGCGCAGTAGCAGCAGGAGGCATAGAATCATAGAATCATAGAATCATAGAGTTGGAAGAGACCACAAGGGCCATCGAGTCCAACCCCCTGCCAAGCAGGAAACACCATCAGAGCACTCCTGACATATGGTTGTCAAGCCTCTGCTTAAAGACCTCCAAAGTAGGAGACTCCACCACACTCCTTGGCAGCAAATTCCACTGTCGAACAGCTCTCACTGTCAGGAAGTTCTTCCTAATGTTTAGGTGGAATCTTCTTTCTTGTAGTTTGGATCCATTGCTCCGTGTCCGCTTCTCCGGAGCAGCAGAAAACAAGGCCCCATGGTGCTTTAGGTTAAGCACAGTTTCAGTTTAAGAATGGACCTCTGGAACGAATTATGTACTTAACCCGAGGTACCACTGTATGATTGAAAGTGGAGACGCTATATGTACTTTCCCCTGTTTATTTGTTTGTCTTATAACACCAGAAAATCTTTAATAAAAACTGCTCTCTTTTTTTACAAAAAAAAATCCCTCTTCACACAGAATTCTAGGAATTGTAGCACCCTTAACAAACTACAGCTCCCAGAATTCTTTGGGAGAAGCCATGATACGTCTGTGAGGTGAACAGGAGGTCTCCTAGCAACTCTCAGCACCCTTAACAGACTACAGCTGTTTAAAGTAGTATCATAGTGCTTTAAATGTATGGCGTGAATGTGGCCAAAGTGAGAGGCAGGGAGGTAACTGGCCATATAAACTGCTTGCTTGCTGCCCTTCCAGGTGCCCTCTGGCCATAAAAAGGGTTAGCCACCCCTGGAGTAAAGGTTTATGATGCAGCATTACTCCTATGGTGAAGTTCTGCATTGGCACCTAAGTGTGAGAGGCCGTCTAAGAACTGTACATAAACCATTCTAATCTTCTGGAAGAGCAGCAGAGCCTAAATGCAGAAATAAATAGCAGTCATAGATGATCACAGACTACATTATCAAGAAAGTGGCTTTGGACAAGAAAAGAGGGTGGGATAAGAAGACAAAGCAGCAATAAACATTCTGCCTGCAAAATAGGCTATTTTGTCAGCACACATCTTGAGTGCCATTATCTGTGGGAATACAGCAATCATGGGACAGCAAGAAATAGGGTCTCATCTTATGTTTATACTCGTTCTTGCATCCATCCAAAACACCTTCTAAATTCGGTCAACCAGTTCTCTTTAAGAAGTTCAAAACAAAGATCAAACTTTTTGGCTCCAGAAAAGGAGTCGTTCCTGGTGCTTGGGGGTAAAGGAAAGGATTTGTGGGGTTTTTCCCTCTCTGGTTTTTTTCCCCTTTTATTTTTTTTAAGCTGAAGATCCAAGATGAAAGCTTGCCATGTTCACAAGTTTCTACACTTGAGCAACACCGGAGATAGGAGCAAACTTTTAAAATCCCAGATAATCCTCACTTTACTAATAAGCAGTTTTATCTAAATCCTTCTTTAAAAATTGTGCTTCCTAGAACGATGCTACGGGAAGTAAGTTGCCACGTCCAATTTACAGTTTCTTTTCAGCGAGTATTAAACCTCGGTGGCGGCTGAGCCACGGCGGCTGAGCAGACCTGTGTGCCTCAACAACCACAAAGCCTTATCTTGATCCCTTGTCCTTAAGTCCCCAACTTCAGCTCGATGGAAGGCCTGGTGGTGCAAAGGGATGACAGCCAGTTGCTCACTAACAAAATTGGTACTAAAAAGCTCTTGGTATTTCACAGCTCCGGTGCTGTTATAGAAGTCAGCAACATTTACACACACACACACACACACACACAGAGAGAGAGAGAGAGAGAGAGAGAGAGAGATGGTCAACTCTATTAAATGATTTGGTTCACATGACTCTAACCATGGTTTAGTGTGCTAACCACGGTTTAGTGTGAATGACGGGGGGCTCCTGGAGAGGAGATCACAGTTGCTTCACTCCTCCTCTGCTGCTGCACAGCTGTGAGCTAAACCATGGTTTGGCTTACATGTCATCTAAACCCAGGCTTGTGGTCTGTCTTGCTTCAGACAAACCATGAGTAACTGCCAAGGTTTGCTCTGGCTCTTCATTATTACTGTGGTACCTCGGGTTACATACGCTTCAGGTTACATACGCTTCAGGTTACAGACTCCGCTAACTCAGAAATAGTGCTTCAGGTTAAGAACTTTGCTTCAGGATAAGAACAGAAATCGTGCTCCGGCAACGCAGCAGCAGGAGGCCCCATTAGCTAAAGTGGTGCTTCGGGTTAAGAACAGTTTCAGGTTAAGTACGGACCTCCGGAACGAATTAAGTACTTAACCTGAGGTACCACTGTATTTTTATTTGCACATTCAACAAGGGGAAAAAAGGAAAGAGAAAAAAGTGCAGTCGTACCTTGGTTCTTGAACAGAATGCATTCCGGGAGTCCATCCAACTCCCGGAACCATTCAAAAACCAAGGTGCGGCTTCCAATTGGCTGCCGGAGCGTCCTGCAGCCAATCAGAAGCTGTGGAAGCTGTGCTGGATGTTTGGCTTCTGAAAATTGTTTGAAAACTGGATCACTCACTTCCGGGTTTCAAACATTTGAGAGCTGATTTGTAAGGGAGCCAAGGCGTTTGACTCCCTGGAAAAGACCCTGTTGTTGGGAAAGATGGAGGGCACAAAGAGAAGGGGACGACAAAGGACGAGATGGTTGGACAGTGTTCTCAAAGCTACGAACATGAGTTTGACTAAACTGCAGGAGGCAGTAGAAGACAGGAGTGCCTGGCGTGCTCTGGTCCATGGGGTCACAAAGAGTCGGACACGACTAAATGACTAAACGACTAAACAATAACAAAACGATTGGCACTGATGTAGCATAGGAACTAACGATGTGAGCCAAAAAACCTTGAGTGCCTGGCATGCTCTGTTCCATGGGGTCACAAAGAGTCGGACAACAACAACCTAATGCAAAAAGCCTACAGCTCACTGGTAGAGCACATGCTTTGGATGCAAAAATCCCCAGGATCAATCCCTGATTGCTCCAGATAGCGAAGCCTCCTGTCTGAAACTGCTAGCCACTGTATAGCAGGCAATCCTCAGTGAGATGCACCAGTGGTCTAACTTGGCTCATGGTTTGCAATGAGCTTCACAGAAGCATCTGGCTGAACACTGTTAGAAACATGATGCCATGTAAGCTGCATCTTTGGCCTGATCCAGGAAGGCTTTTCCTATGTAGGTTCCCCCCCCCCTTCTATTTCTTAAGCAAGCAAGATAATGAAAAAACCCTCTCAGCAGCAATTTTACACTCTCCCGCCATAATCTATTGGACAAGAAACTTTTACTGCCTGCAGATGTGCTCCTCAGCATTGTCAAAGTAAATTAGTGTGATGGCATAAAAACCAATCCGTGCCCTGGGATTATATGATAAATAGAATCTATTAAAGCACTTGGTAAGCCCTCCTGTGAGATATTCCCTCCCTGACCCAGAATTTAATTGGAATTATTTAATCATAATGAGACAGTAATAAAGCAGCATCACCTGAATAATCTGTTTTATTACCTGTTCCATAATTAGCTCCTGTTGATTATAATAATTCTTTTTAGATATACAAAGAGTATGATGTAAATGACGTCTTGGAAAATATATTAGAGGCAGAGACTATAGGTATCATACGTAGATGGAGCTGTTATCTGCAATAGGTATTTCCCTCGCATGATATCCCCTGTATCTGAACAACACAGGGCTGTTTCAGACATGGATGTTCATCACCTGATGAATTCTAGGTCAAGTGTTTACAGTGGTACCTTGGGTTACAGACGCTTCAGGTTACAGACTCTGCTAACCCAGAAATAGTACCTCGGGTTTAGAACTTTGCTTCAGGATGAGAACAGAAATCGCACGGTGGCAGCGTGGCAGCAGTGGGAGGCCCCATTAGCTAAAGTGGTGTCTCAGGTTAAGAACAGTTTCAGGTTAAGAACGGACCTCCAGAACAAATTAAGTTCTTAACCCTAGGTACCACTGTAATTCCATGTCATAGAGCCAACACTACCCCAAACCACTGGGGGAGGAAGAGGGAGGGCAAGGGGTACACACTGCCCCCGGCACCACAATCCTGGTGGGGTGCCATCACGGCTGCCCCCCCATGCACCACACCCTCAGGATGTGCACCTGGTGCCACAGCATGAAGCTCCGCCACTGCCCCAAACACAATGCTTCTTAAGGGTGCTGATCCATACATTCATGTTCAAGTAAGCAAGTAAGCAAGTGGCATGTGTGTTACAGTGATACCTATGGGAATGCACATTGGGGTGTGGAAAGGGTCCTTGCAGGTTAAAAAAAAGTTATTACTTTGAGATGCAGATGGTAGCATGGCACAATTCAGGAAGACCAATGCTTGTATGCAAGGACTTTCATGCATGCACACTGGGACCTAATGCAATTCTAGGCTGCATCAATGGAAGTATAGTGTCCAGATCAAGGGAAGTCATGGTACCGCTCTAGTCTGCCTTGGTCAAAACCCAACTGGAGTGTTGTGTCCAGTTCTGGGTGCCACAATTTAAGAAGGCTATTGACAAGCTGGAATGGGTGCAGAGGAGAGTGACCAAGGTGACCAAGGGTCTGGGAACCAAGCCTTGTGAGGAACAGCTGAAGGAGCTGGGTATGTTTAGCCTGACGAAGAGGTGAGGAGATATGATAAGCCATCTTCCAATATCTAAACGGCTGTCACATGGAGGATGGAGCAAGCTTGTTATCTCCTGCTCTGGAGAGTAGGACTCGAACCCATGACTTCAAGTTACCAGAAAGGAGATTCCAACTAAACATCAGGAAGAACTTTCTGACAGTAAGAGCTGTTCGGCAGTGGAATTGTCTCCCTCACTGGAGGTTTTTAAGCAGAGGTTGGATGACCACCTGCCATGGATATTTCAGTTGAGATTCTTGGATTGCAGGGGATCGGACTAGATGATGATGATTATTATTTGAATGTATATACTGCCCTACAGTGCTATCTTTCTAGGAAAAGAGGTGCCGGAACTTACCATGAACACCTCCCTTGTCCTCTTATAATGACATTGGTACCCATCTGAGAGGTGTTGGAGCTGAGTTCCAGCAAGTTTCAGATGAAAGAAAGCCCTGCAGCTCTCAGCCTCTGGATTCCTTCCAACTCTACAATTCTATGATTCTATGGCCTCACCCTTTTTTATTTCAGTTGCAGATCTGAAATGACTTGCAAGCTGTTTGGTATTTTACATTTTTTTTTGTAAGTCACTTAAGAGTCATTTTTTATGGCAGAAAGCAATGAATAAATGCAATAAACAACAACAATAACATAATCACAAGCTTTAAGCCAATATGAATTCAGTTAAATTAAGAAATAGCAGGAACAATCCCTCAACGCCCGGCAGCTGTGCACTTTCCTTTTCATCTTGATAACTTTTCCATTTTGCTCTCGAAAGGAGTGGAAGTTTGATGGCCTGACAAACCGTTGACACAATTACAATTAGTTGAGGGGGCACATATGGAAGCAGTCCTATTTGCACACCCCATTTCAGACGGATTTCAGTGTGCTCTGAAATAAATGCTAGTTTGAAATATCTAGCCTGCAATAATAATGATTTGATTTCTCATTTCCCTTTGGTGAGCTCCCATGGTGTCCATACGCAGGGCTAACTGCCATTACGACTTTTACTGCTTATAACTCCAGCAGCGAGTCAACTTACTTTCAAATATTTCTGGGAAACGGCTGTGTATTCACAGAAACAAAAATGCCCTATAAACTTTAGTGGCAGCTCGGGAAATTGTAGATAAAGATGCTGCCAGACAATATTTGCAGATATTGTTGATCCATTTTTAATGAACAAGAGCTTAAACTATGCACCTAATCAGCCAAATTTTAGTGTCCAAACTAATTCCAGTGGATTGAGATAAATGATGGAACCATAAATTGATTCGCGTAAAAAAAAAATTATAAAAATTGGCTGAGTATAAATACTAGCAGCCGGCCTTTCTGCCCTTGATTGGCCAACAGAGTTGCACCTTCTGCCTTCTGTACTCCAAGCTGTGCTCAACTCTAACCCTTCACTCCAGCCATGGAGTTTCAAGGATCTGGGTTCGAAAACACACCCTCTATCTCTGGATTTGAAAATGGGCACCCACAACCACACCGTGGCCTTAATGCTATGAATGGTGAAGCCTACTCTTAAAGTATATCACATATAGGTGAATATTTCATGCAAAGCAGGTCTTGCTTATCCAGTGGGAGAAGGAAATACTAATTGCCTTTATAAAAAAACTGGAGAGAAATGCAGTATCTGTCCTCTTCAGAACTGTATTGCTCTATGACTGCTGAAACAGCATTTACCATTAAAAAGGCCTTGGACAACCCCTAAGCTTGCACACTCCCCAGTCTACTTCAATGTTCGATTAAGCTCAGCTTGTTGTGTTGTCTGAACCACAGCAAACTGATTAATCACAACTATTTTTGTGTCACAGTGCTGTTAGGATTGTGTTTGGATTCGCAGGCTCTAGTGTAGGAGGAGGAAGAAATGGGGGACACATAATAGCAGGAATGTGGGTTGGAGTAGGAGGATCTCCATTTTCCACCTTGACTGCTTTCAGCCACTTTGCTGGCCTCCCCTCCCCTGACCATCCTGCAAAGCAGAGGCCTTCAGAGAAGGCCATTGAGGGCTTTGAGCAGCTGGGGTCGGGAGATGAAACAAGAGGTGATAGTGACTGAACCGAAGCCCAAACAGGAGGGTGAAGTCTTGTTCCCTAGACCCAAACACCACTTTTTCACCCCAATGGGCACATGTTTGCTATCATGCTATTTCCATGGAGTGAACACACCATGACTCATCTTTAAAAGCTTGCTGGCCAGGGAGTGGAAACTTGTTGGAACATCTTTGTTGCTTCTGTCCAGTTCTGGAGTTCTTGCCCTGCTCTTGAACTTCTGAACTGTGATTCCTAAGCCCTGCATCTGTTGGTGAGCATGTATCATTACCTTTCCCGAATAAAGATACCTTACTTACTTAGAAGTAAGAGCCTCTGCTTTAGGAGTGGGAGCAAGACCAGGTTAATGGAACAAGCAAACCCATAGTTTCCACTGACTACAGATATGATTAGCCAGAGCTTAGGGTTCAGACAAGATGCTAAACTGCAGTTAACCTATAATGGAAGTGAGAGTTTCCTATCTCCATTCAGTTGCATCAGAGAAGGAGAGGGGAAAGTTCACAAATGCAGGGGAAAAGGTCTAGGCTCATTCCTGTAAACTAACTATGGTTTAGTGTTATGTTCCAACTCAGTCACTGGCAGACAAACTCTGTAGAGCCAGACCCATCAGTATTTCAAGGCTAATACATACTGATTACAAAATACTGGGATGCCCTCCAGATGTAGTTGGACTATAACTTCCACCAGCACCAGCCAGCTTGGTCAATGGTCAGGGCTCCCTTGCATTAGACAGGGGGAGCAACAAATCAGATTTGATTATGCCACAGAGAAACCCAACCAAATGACAATAGAGGTAGGGAGGGGCCAAGGAGTGAAAAGATAAAGAGCTCGTGCTTTTATATAAATGTGATCATTCTGCCTAGCCGGAATTACTGACTTGGGGGAAGAGAGGAATGATTCAATTAATACAAATAAATTACTTTTTTTACCAAGTTAAATAAAAGCTAATAAAAATGAAGCAGCAAAGCACATGGCAGATTTATGCTAACGATGAGGAGTTTCAGTCCAAGATGGAAATCACGTTCTATGATATTAAAACAGATCAAATTAAAATTTAACAAATGCACATTCAATGACAGATGCTAAATATTTTTCTCTTCCTGTTTCTTTTTTTTTTTGCAGTTGATGTGGCACAAACTGACCCTCTAGAAACAAATGAAGGGAGAAATAAGAATACAATATGCATTGTCTGCGTGGGAGCGGCAGCTTAAAGCTCAGCAATTACGCACATACACTTGGAGGTGCTTGCACAAGAGCAAAGGAAGAAAAGAACGGTTGGCGATTATGATAACTGATGACGACAACATATGACAATAGAGACTTACTGGGATGTAGCTAACAAAGCCATCACATTAGGCAAGGACTTTCACTTGGGCAATGGGATTTCCTGTCCCTCATCTCTCCACCTGCATGCCCACGCACCTCCTTAAATCTGTTATGGGGGCTTCTGCAACTCCCAGAACAGATTTGGGGAGGAGCACAGAGAAGAGAGAGGTGGGGAGTCCTTTGGCAGAGATGGAAGTCATGGTACTGACAGAATGACTTTGCGGATATAGTGGTACCTCGGGTTAAGAACTTAATTCGTTCTGGAGGTCCGTTCTTAACCTGAAACTGTTCTTAACCTGAGGTACAACTTTAGCTAATGGGGCCTCCTGCTGCTGGAGCACGATTTCTGTTCTCATCCTGAAGCAAAGTTCTTGATCAGAGGTACTATTTATGGGTTAGCGGAGCCTGTAACCTGAAGCGTGTGTAACCTGGAGCGTCTGTAACCCGAGGTACCACTGTATAATTATTATTACTATTACTGCTGCTACTAAAGTGGTACCTTGGGTTACAAACACTTCGGGTTACAGACTCCGCTAACCTGGAAGTAGTACCTCAAGTTAAGAACTTTACCTCAGGATGAGAACAGAAATTGTGCGGCGGCAGCAGCAGGAGGCCCCATTAGCTAAAGTTGTACCTCAGGTTAAGAACGGTTTCAGGTTAAGAACGGACTTCCGGAACAAATTAAGTTCATAACCAGAGGTACCACTGTACTAGGGGCTGCTGCACCAGGATGCTATGCTCACCAACTCTGCCAACCCCCACCCCATTGCCCCCTCCTTATACCCACACCTTGTCAACCCCCTCCACCTCCACAGCTCGCCTCAACCCCATTCCCCGGCCCCTATCTCTCCCCTCACTGCTCAGACCTCTCCCCTCAGATCTCTCCCCTCACTCCCCTCACCCCCTTCCATCAGAGCTTGTTGAATGTTTAACCAGGTACTGTTGCTGCTACCTATCAACTTCCAGGTAGCTGGGGGATCAAGGGCTGAAATCACTTAGCAACCACAACACAATCCTCTCCCTTCAATAGCCTGGAAAAAAATGGCTTCCCCAAGATGCCAGGGCTGCTGTAAAAGGTGGTGCCAGGCAGCGTTGGGATATCTGGCTTTTTTAGGATGTGACTTCCTTGCTTTATGCCCCCGCTGACTGAGAACCCAGAGACTGCCCAGAGAGATCCATAGACAAGTGGTAAGATTATTGCTGAGAAGGCTGGAACAGGATTCTCCAGGATCTTGGATGGATGTGCAAATCTGTCATTTTCAGTTTCTGTCAGTTTTTCATATTTTCCAGTCTTAAATTTGGCTCCACACATTTCCAGACCAGTCTGCAAGTTTATTTTAATTACCCCCAGCCAAATCCTCATGAAAATTCATCAGCATTTAGGGGTGAATTTCTCATAATATGCACATTTTTTGTTGAACGAAGCCCTTTAATATAATTCATTTTGCATCTCATTTTCCCTGATATACAAAAATTCATGCACGCTTTATACATATTTTTTGCATGCATATCTTGGTGGGGAAGGGGAAAGCAAAACTAGAGGAAGTGTGAAATTCAAAGGATGGCCTAGTTTTGGTTCCTGTCTTGTTTGTGGAGAGTGTTGATTAATTCACCTTCAAATGCAAACTGAGTTGGAATTCTCCCCCATCTCAAGGTGCCTCTAGTAACTGACCAACCAACAGCAGCCAGTCTGTCCAAAGTTCCTGTGCATGTGGAGATTGAAGGTGGTTAACAGACCCTTGTCTGAACTGGTTTAAGAACATGCTTGTGATTTTAAACGAAGTGGCTTATTGGCTGCATGCTAAGAAGAAATTCAACATTTCCTCTGATGTAAGGGACTTTTTTTTTTAGTATAAAGTCACCAAACCACAGAAAACAAAAATGCAAGTTCATAAAAGGCCACATCAGGAGGTGAGAACGAAAGAAAAGGGTAGGAAAAAAAACACGGAGAACAGTTACATGTTTAACAAACTACAGCAGATGTTGTAATTTTAGCTGCTTGGGGTGGAAAGCATTTGACAGCAAACATTGTTATTTCCTTACAAGCAAGCAAGTAAATAAATGCATACACAAGGCCATTTGGAAAACTTTAAGCAGGGATTAAAAGAAAACACAAGAAAGCTACACAGGCAAAGAAGCAGGGATGCTAATCATGAGTGGGACTCAGCGTTCGAAAAAATAAATGAAACACAATTCAGCAGCAATGTGGGGACCAATCCCAAAGTGCAGGGTCCCTTCTATACAGCTCTGCTCCCTCACAGCCATGCTGCCTTCTAAGATTATGCAACCTTCTAAGATTATATAACGATCTTATAATTATACAATAATAATCTTTAGAGATGCATTGAAATGATCAGCACAGTTCTCCATGTGTTGCCTTTCAGTTAACAAGCCAAATCACACCTGAATGGGCAAACACCTGTAGCATGAGTTTGTCTTTAGGACCTCACAAGTATGGCTATGTGAAAGACACATGATCACCAGGGAGCTGGGTGATCCATTTTGACATGGTCATTTGCACCTGCACTGTTAAACCTATGCATTAGCTCACATGTAGACTTCACCACTGCAGAGGTCCATGCTAGTACATGGAAGTCCAGGGACCTGGTAGTGCTATGGCTGACACTGCACACAACAACAACAATAACTTTATTATTTATGCCCCAGTCATCTGACTGAGTTGCCCCAGTCATGTGGGGATCCATTCCTGTATTTGACAAGTGAATGAGGTTTATCTGGTTAAATAATGGGGAAGGCGCTTCAAAATAATATTTTATAAAGGAAAAGAACCTAGGGCAATCATGTCCACAAAAGCAAAAAAGCTGTTTGGTGTGGGAATTCTAATATTTTATCATAATCAAGGCCAGAGAAAAGACTGCTTGAGCCTTCTCATGGCTAACAGTGATTTTCACTTGTTTTGCTTGTTGTGAAGGGCCTATTCACAGAAAGTTGGAACATATTAAAATATGGGTTGCATCGCCTTCTCTGACGTTGTCAGGCCACAGTGACATTCCCCCAAATGCAGTATTTCTGGCAAAGTTGCTGGACTGCACAGCAACCATTCTATCATTGTGATTTATCTCCCAGGAAACCAGTTCACCAGGGACAGTGTTAACTTAATCAATTTCCATCCAGAGTCTAATATGTCCAACTAGTGATTGGCACTGATGTAGCATAGGAGCTAATGATGTGAGCCAAGAAAACCTTTGGTTCAGATCTGCTCTTCTTGCATTCTCACTGAGCACTAAACCGGGGTCACACCCTAGTCTCCAGACTGCCTGATAGTGAAGGAATTGTCTGATAATTCCCTTATACCAAGGCTATCTTCCCCCGCAAAAAAAACTTGCCTCCATCAAGAGCTGCTCAGCCCTACTCTTTTGCCTCAGCGGTCCTTACTGAGAACTGTTGCCTAGCAACTACCAACAAACCTGGGAAGGGCAGGGGAACAGGCCGCAATAGCTAAAAGGAGAAGCAGTAGTGCCAGGACCTTCTACTGCAGGGGCAAACTCTCCAAACGTTGCTGACGTCCAACCCCTGCCACCATCCCTACTCGATGTCCATGCTAGCTGTGGATGGTGGGAGTTAGAGTCCCACAATACCTGGATGCAGAATGTTGCTTTTCCTTTCTCTGCTTTGTGTGTGTTCAGCTTGGCAGATGCTTATCAATGCTAACTCTTATGGCTGTCCCTGTTTGCAACTTTCACAAATGTAATGAAATGATGAGGGAATTTACTAGGGATCTAATCTGTCTCCTTAAACAGGGGGTGGGGAACCTCAGGCCCAGGAACTGAATATGGCCCTCCAGAGCTCTCTTCCTGGCCCTCAAGACACCCCCAAACTACATACCTTTTTTGCAGGCCACACCCCTCACTGGTACTAGTTCACACATATCCTTGCCTGCTTTTGTCTGTTTGGAATGGGTCCTTGAATGACTCTTGCTTGCCTGGAGGAAAGTTAGATAGGGATATGTGTAGCCTACTGCACTTAACTGCTGCTTTGCGGGACATCTTTGGAAGAAGATAAGGCTAAGGAGTAACCCCTATGCAAATATGGAGTGGAGTCCCTAAGATAGTTGGGTGGCACCTTAGATGCTTCCTTCCAGCAACTCCTGCAGCCAAGCTAGTGCCAAACGTATTCTCTGCATTTCTTAGGAGCACGTCAGCAAGGCCAAGAGGAGGGTACTGTTCCCTGGGCAGCACCAGGGTCTCCATACACACTGCCCAGTCTTGCACTTCAGTGCTGCTAATGCAGCAAAAACAATGTCATGAGTGTCTCTGCAGCCACATGGTCAGCAAGAGAGCACAACAGACATCATGATATGCTCCACACAAGAAATCCACAAAGCTTAAGCAAATGAGTCAGCTGCAGAGATGGGGGAACCTGACAGTTGTACAGTTTGATGATTTGCATTTCTAAAAACTGTTGGGGGAAAATTTGAAATTTATTGTTACGGTCAGAGACTAGCTTGTGAAACACAAATGGAACTACAATCCCCAAAGCAAAACAAACATTTAAAACAATATACAACAATGGATTTTAAGTTTAAAAATGCGGTAGGCATATAAACACATAAAAACGTTAAGATAGACTACCATAGAGAAATGACCTAGACTCGCCTGTGGAACTGGGTTTGGGAATTTTCTTAACAAACGTGTGTGTGTGTGTACTTATTTTTGGAATGGATTGTGGGGGTTTTTGCTCCTTAAATGGGGCAGAACTCAAGAGTATGTAACACTCAAAACTGTGACTCAACTGTTAATTTTTTTGTTTCACTTAATTCAATTTTCAGTTTACTTAATATATCCTGCCCTTCTTCCAAATGATGGTGAGGACAGCATGCAAGAGTGTCTTCCTTTATTGTTCTCCCAGCAACCCCATAAGGAAGGTTAAACTGAGAGATGGTGAGCAACCTAAGATCATCCACCGAGTTTCTTGTCTGACCAAATATGTGAACCAAGGACTCCCTGGCCAACGTCTGATATCTGTTGCCCTTCAAGTGTTGCTGGACTACAACTCCTATAATCCCTGGCCAATGGACATGGTGGCTGGGGATGATGGGAGCTGATGGGAGCTGATGTCCAACGACACCTATAGTGCCATTGGCTCCACATCCCTGCTCTTCATTGCTTTGTCATTTCCCATTAGGATTAGAGTCCTTCTGAGACGCAGTTCAAGTAAACCAGGATTTCTGATTCCTTGTCTCTCCAACCCCCCCCCCTTGTGTTAGGTTAATGAACATGGATTTTGCCTGGAAAGCAAACAGAATCAATTTCAGAATCACACACACAGATTCCCCTATTAGCAGTAGCAATGGCAGAATCCATAACTGCGGGACATTAATACTACCGTAAATTGGAAAGTATCTATTTCCACATATCTTATGTAGATCGTATAAAATAAGTATGTGCAATGTGTCCATGCTGCTGATAAGTAGCCTGCAGCAAAGTAGAAAACGTTCATTTCATCTCAATTCCAGAGCTGTGAGACTTGACTTTGGGGATTCGGAAGTCGGCAGTAAACCAAATCACAGCGTTCGCAAAATTTGGCTTCCCCTTTGCTTTTTTTTCCTGTCCTCCCCAAAAGTTTGATGAGACTGAGCTCCCTGCAATAGAGGCTGATTGAAGAAGCTGTCAGCTGAGGCGAAGACTGTTCCCATGATGAATTAGTCTGCAGGCATTTCGAGACCAAACATTTTTATAAGATCTCTTCTACACAGCAATAGCTTTTAAATAATTCCATTCTGACATGTCCCAACCATCACTAGATAAACCACCCGTATCCAAACTACGAATATCTGTCAGTGCAGCATTCCTAACACTTGCTGTTCACTCCAAGGCACACCAGCGCACCTCCGCTTCGCTGAATTCTCCTCCAGAAACTAGTGCTTGCTTTTTTTCTTTGGGGGAGCTCAGCCTTTGACATCAATTGCTCCCTTTCATACAACCTTGATCTCAAGGCTAGAGATCAAGACAAGCTGAGACCCTAAGCGGTGTCAAGTTTCCGAGGCCCCGTTGCATTAACTCCCCTCCCTCAAAACGAAAATAGAAATAATGAACTTTTATAATTCTGTGCATGGGTATGGTTAAGGATGCAATGAAAAAACTAAACATCCAAGTAAAGCATATATCTTGCAATAACTCTTGAATTGTTAATAAACCAGTATCATTTGAAACTTCCAAAGTATGTTCTATGAAAAGACTAAAATGGCAACAGCAACAACAAACAAGCAATGTGCTGCAGAGAGAAAAATGCTTGGGTCTATCAGTCCTGAGTTCAAATTTCACTTAAGTTTTAGAATTCCTCACCTTTTGAAATTAGGCAGGCACCTTTTGTATATAGTTTTAGATCCCTGTGGGAAACTTTGTTGTTGTTTTGGCAAGCCTACCCAGACATATAGTTCAATTAGCAATATTTGATTTGAAAGTTTTGTTGATTTTTATCTGTGTTTTGATGCTTGATAGAGAGAAGGAGAAGGATTTTAGCTGTGTTTTATCTATACCTTTATTTTAATACTACTTGAAGAGCTTTTGGATCAAGTGGTTTATAAATCTAAAAACAAATACCACCTCATTTGTGTTCCATTATTTTTCTCTTGGCCTCCACATGCCATATGTATGTATTTTTGTATATATTGCACACCAGGACTAAGACTAACCCACAAGCCCAATATCTCATTTGTTTCTGTATGGAGGAGCCTTTAATTATGTGATGCTGACAGCTGTACAGCTGAGAACACAGGTTTGTGGTGTAGTGGTTAAGAGCGGTAGACTCGTAATCTGGTGAACCGGGTTCGAGTCTCCGCTCCTCCACATGCAGCTGCTGGGTGACCTTGGGCTAGTTACACTTCTCTGAAGTCTCTCAGCCTCAGTCACCTCACAGAGTGTTTGTTGTGGGGGAAGAAGGGGAAAGGAGATTGTTAGCCACTTTGAGACTCCTTAGGGTAGTGATAAAGCGGGATATCAAATCCAAACTCCTCCTCTTCTTCAACACCCAGAGTGAGCATCTGGGGTGGGTGGGGGGATTCAATTTTTGCTTGCATTTCAGAGAAACTATTTTGTTTGAAGTTCCCAAACCAATATGTAAACCAAAACACAATCATCTTTTGAAATTCACACTTCTCCGAATTTTGTGATGTGTGCAAAAATGCATACTGAAATGTGCTGAATGTCAAGAGTTCAAACCAGGTCAGAAACACAAACACACACACACACAGGTAGGAGACAGTGCAAAATATCACACCGTATGGGAACCAGAAGCACTTATTCTTGGACTTCACTGTGAATAAGATGCATGCCTGCTCATCAGAACCTCCTCCCAGTCCAACAAATTGTGTAATTGTGCTAACAAACAAACTAATCTATTCTCTCAACAGAGATACAAAGGCTTTGCCAAATTAAACTTTCATGAAAACTAATGTGCTTTGAACATCTGCTACCACAGCTCATTGAAAGCAGCCTTTCTTTAGTTTGTTGTGGGGTGCAATAGAGCATAATTCAGTGCCCCTGTCTGAATAAATATAATAAATAGGGCTATAGGATTTAGCCTTCTCATATTTGGGATTTATAAATTATGTGGTGTTGGGGCCAGTTCAACTCCAATTAATTAACCTTTAAAAACAGCACATTCAGATAATAAGACCTATTCCCCAGTGATTCAAATAGAATGTAAAAAAATATAAATCTGTTTTAAGGGTTATTACTGCCTATAGTATAGGGATACAATGATACAGGGAATGTTATCCTGGATCTGTAATGAACCACCTTCCCCACTTGGTGTTAATTTCCATGGGGTTTCACACAAAAAACAACAACGTTTGAAACTTTATTCCTGTATTTCCCCTCTCAAACGCAAAACGTCCTGGAGCTATGTGGTGGTTTAAATGAAAGAGTTATTAGTGGAAGGAATTCCATTTATACAATGGAGCTTCACCTGCTTCTCCTCAATCCATATTCTTCCCAACAGTGTTCAAAATCTGCCAGGTGGAAGGAGCTTTTGCACATGGCTATTGGGCAATTGTGACCAGGTGAAGATGCCCGGGCTCCTTTTTCACCACATTTAAGTCTGTCTCTTTCTGTATAATTCTGTCCGTGGTATTTTAGCTGCACAATCAGAACGACTTTCGGGAACCATAAAGTCATATTTCAAGCCTTCTGGCCCCCAAATGGCAACTAGACATTCTGTTTTGGCAACTGTAACCCTGGTTTAAGGAGCCATTTGGTGCATAGCTTATCTATCTGAGTTTCTAACACTGTTCTCAAATCTGCTTTGGAGGGCTGCGGGGAACACCAGAACAGATTTAGGAGGTATGTGCGAAGAATGCAGGGAAAGAAAAGGGAGAGGTTTTTCGGCTGCACAGTCAAAAGTCCTTCAAATTTGCTGGATACCACCCATTCATTTAAGAATACAGAATGGTCAGCAACTTAACTTAATGTAAGAATTGATGCTTTTGAATTATGGTGCTGGAGGAGACTCTTGAGAGTCCCATGGACTGCAAGAAGATCAAACCGATCCATTCTGAAGGAAATCAGCCCTGAGTGCTCACTGGAAGGACAGATCCTGAAGCTGAGGTTCCAGTACTTTGGCCACCTCATGAGAAGAGAAGACTCCCTGGAAAAGACCCTGATGTTGGGAAAGATGGAGGGCACAAGGAGAAGGGGACGACAGAGGACAAGATGGTTGGACAGTGTTCTCGAAGGTACAAACATGAGTTTGACAAAGCTGTGGGAGGCAGTGGAAGACAGGAGTGCCTGGCGTGCTCTGGTCCATGGGGTCATGAAGAGTCAGACATGACTAAACGACTAAACAACAACAAAAAAGTAGCTCGCATGTTGTGAAATGCAATTTGTTCACCACCTTTAGGTATTTGGGATATGACAAAATTCCATTTTACTGAAATCAACAAAGCAAACAAAGGAATGGCGATTGAAACACTGCAGAAATTAACACAGTCAATTACTTTACTGTAGAAGAAAACATGGTATATGAAAGCGGGGAGAGGAAAAGGTTACACATTTTACTATTTGTTTTAAGCACTCCTGCACATTCAGGATAATGTTAAGCAACAAATAAGTGCATTTTCATAAATGCTTTTCTCACTCCCAATTCATCTTTCCAAACTTTAGCAAAACCCACATTAAACGTATGATTAATGGCCTGCTGTAAGTGCTTAGTGGCTCCTGCAGTAGAACATTTCTGAGGTCTAAAGCAAACTCTGACAAAATCCGCATACGGAATGACAACCTGAATTGAATTTTGCTGAAGTCATCCTGACTCTTGAACTCCAGGAGTTAAGTCCCTCCGCCCCTTTCTCATATTTCCATGGTATTGAAATGGAAATACATTTCAGAAGGATAGCCCAAAGCATAGAGAGAATATAGCACTTGGGTAATTGTGGCCAAGTAACAGAACAGACACCATTACAACTCAACTATCGCCGCCCTCGCTACTTACATTACATTGCCAAGTAACCACTGCAATTTCTCCTGCTTTAAATTAGGTCCGACCCCAAAGCTACAATCACCGAAGAAAAAGAAAATTGCCGAATTCCAAATGGAGAAGACGCCTTCCATCTCCCGCATCTAACTCGGATATACTCCCGCTATGTTCCCATATGCATGAAGTAGTTTTAATTGAGAATTCAGGATGGAACTCCGGCGCTGTTTAATTAAGGGGTGTACAGGAGGCCTTCGGATCCCGTCGAGAGTTTGCCCTGCCCCTCTGAAGATCTAGGAAGCTTGCCGTCCAACATGGAAACTGAAATGAAGACAAGGGAAATGGGACCTGCAATGTTTAGCTGATTCAACTGGATGCTCAGAATTGGGGAGCCAACTGTCCTAACATGATGCCTTGCTGTCACCAGTGTGTGAAACATTTGAAAACAAAGCATGCATTTTTAAAGAATATTTGTTATACCTCATCATCACATTGATGAAAAGAGATAAAAGTGGTTTAATTAGTTGCTTGCACAATTAATCAACATAAATTGGGTGGCAGCCCTACTTAAAAAAAATCACACAATGGCTGAAGCAGAACTCTATATTGTTTCTTGCTGAGAAAAGGCTACTGTTCTATCATTAGTGGGTTGGTTCTAAGGATCTGTGAGATAGATCCCAGGATGGTATAATTAAAATTAAGTGAGTTCAGATTTGCTTTTTTAAAGATTTGATGTATTGCATATTAGAATACACACTAGGAGAATGTCCCACCACATTTATAGTTTTGGTATTGTGGTTATTTTGCCATGGCTTTGACCTACCTGCACAATATAAAATCATTCAAGGCATTGTTTACTCTGGCAGCACACCCCTTTCCCTTGCACACACAGAGAAGACAATAATATTAATAATCAGTGGTCCTTAATTCCCAAATGCTTTACTGAATAGAGCTTACAAAATCATCTTAAGACTGAAAAAGTGGTAAGCAATGCTAGCTTTTGAGGAAAGTAATTCCACAGTCCTGGAACCATTATGAAGAAGGCCTTCTTCCTTGCTGCAGATAACGTTAATTTCAGGAAGCACACAGCTAGAATCTTAGAAGTACAGTGTTATAAAACTGGGAGGTCCATTGGAGGTCATCTATTCCAACTGCCTTCTCAATGAAAGTTTTGCAATCTGGATGGAACTACAGATTCTAAAGCAGATGGCTATCAAACCTCCACTTAATTACCTCCAGGCTCTAGCAAAGGAGGTACTTGATGATGAACTTAGCAGGTTGGGTGGTCTATCCACATACAGAATAATAAGCTTATGATACATGGAAGACTTCAAAAGGTCAGAGCCTGTGCGCATGCACGCACACACATGCACGCACACACATGCACACACACATGCATACACACACACACACACACATACATGTAGTCAGTGCTACAAGTGACTAATAATAATAATAATCCATGTGTACCATCCACATAAAGGAAAACTTAATTCTGCTCCTAGGATAGCCAAATTATGTGGTAAGAATACATTACACAAAAACATACACTTTTGTTGTTGTTACAACTCCAGCGGTGTTTTCCATTGTACAAATATACTTTGCAATTCTTCATGCATCCACCTTGTGGCATGGCTGCATGGTGACTTGTTTTGCACCATCTGCACCCCAGGTCTAGCTTTTCAAGCAATGCAGATTCGTTTAAGTTTTGTGGCATGTGAGCAATGACATGGGCATGGAAGAATGGAAGGATTGGGGAGGTATGGAAATCTGTATAACAAGGACCTGCTGGAGGGCAGTTTTGCCTTCCATGTGGTTGGGGGAGATAAAGGCATTCCAGGTGATGCATCCTCTTAGTCAGAAGATGGTGATGGCATGGTCCCAAATAAGGAACTAGTCGTTCTCTTTTTCATGATATGGCCTCGGCCTCATTTGATTGGATTCCTCTGCCACACAAATCTGGGACCTCCTCATCTCATGACATGACACATAAGAGTCATTTGTTTGTGCATTTGTGCAGCACTCATGCATTCAAAATGAACCTAGTATGCATATGGAACACATTTGTTAATCTATTATCACACCTTTCTCTCCCACTTCCTCCATTCCTAGTCCCTTAATCTGGGAGCAGGTGGTGCTGTGGACTAAACAACTGAGCCTCTTGGGCTTGCCGATCAGAAGGTCGCCGGTTCAAATCCTTGTGACGGGGGGAGCTCCCATTGCTCTGTCCCAGCTCCTGCTAACCTAGCAGTTCGAAAGCAAGCCAGTGCAAGTAGATAAATAGGTACCACTGTGACAGGAAGGTAAATGGCATTTACATGCGCTCTGGTTTCCGTCACGGTGTTCTGTTGCACCAGAAGCGGTTTAGTCATGCTGGCCACATGACTTGTAAAGCTGTCTGTGGACAAACACCGGCTTTCTCAGCCTGAAACTGAGATGAGCACTGCAACCCCATAGACACCTTTGACTGGGTTAGGTGCCCAGGGGTCCTTTACCTTTACCTTTTACCTTAGTCCCTTAATTATGCTCTATGGCTAACTTTGTTCAGTCTAAGACACTCTTTCCTATAGTGAAATAACCCCCTCCATCTAGCCGAATTGATCAAAAAACATACATTTTAAAATATTATTTAATTTTGTGTTTTTAAAAAATACTTCCTTGGCACTAGCTATGCCCAGGTAAAAATAAAAGCCACTCTTCTTCCTAAGCAAAAACACTGATGTGAAAAAAATAAAATATAAATGTGTTCCCTGGAAAATGGTTTTTACAGTCAAGGAAGTTTTTCTGTGCCCTATAATCTCCCAGTGAGGTATGTTGCTCCAGTTTTTATACAAAAAAAGCACACACCTTGTGTTTTGCTTTCCTTTTCTGCTAATATGCACACATATACATTTTGCATATGCCCATGGAGAGGGTTTGGGAAGAACCACCTGTTCAGCACACCCTGCAGGTGCTATTTACAAAACCTTAAGCATGTTGTCAGCAGCTGATTGAGGGCTGCAGCAGTTGCCATTCCTCCAAACACATCATGATGTATGAAAACAAGTGCTGTATTTAAGTCGTTGGGAGTATTTATCTTCCCTGAGCAAAACAGTCAGCGTGCTCCCGAGAAACCTTAACTTTCCTTGACAAAGCTCCTATCACAAGTGCAAGAAAAAATACCAATTCTTTATAATAATCCCCCGCAACGCAAGCACAGAAACCACTGGCATTGCAACGCCTCTAATCGCACAGATGACAGACTAGTTAACAGCCTCCATCACTGCGGAGTATCTCATCATATTCTCAAGGAACAGGAGCCTGACAATGGAAGGGAACCTACATTGTTGCCAGAGGTATGATCGGAATCAGTAGCACACAGAATCTGTGATAAGCCGAGATAGAAAAGAGTGAGCTTACTTTGCATTACGATAATATTCAGCCATTTCGCTTTAAGCAGGGTTGCCGGTCCCCCTCCCACACCTTCCAAGATTTGTTTGGGTGGTGTTTCTCATGCAGAAGAGCAGCATGTCTGTATCAGGCAGAATGCTTGGCTTGGGCTGAGGTTATCATCATTCCCTTTAATGGAAAACTGGTGGGAAGACAGAATGGAGTATTCTGGAGTAGGGCATGGTTGGCACGATGAACAAGAGCACGGCTTCTAAGATGGACGCGCTGCCATGTTTTGTTCCAGGTCCCATTTGTTTCCCCAATTTTATAGTTGAGTTGCATATCTAGTCATCTGGATGTGGACTAGGGCTACTCAAAGTTAAGGCCATGTATTCTACCACACTGTTCATTCCAGAGGAGCAAACAACAAAACTGCAAGCAATACATTTTTTAAAAAATGAAACAAATAACAAATATACCTTTAAAAAAATGTTAGGAACATCTGCAAAAAATTGAAAACAGACACATATCCTCAAAGCTAACAATTTCTAGATTAAAAAGGTCCAGTTGTGGCCAACTCTGGGGTTGCGGTGCTCATCTCGCTTTACTGACCAAGGGAGCCGGCGTACAGCTTCTGGGTCATGTGGCCAGCATGACTAAGCCGCTTCTGGTGAACCAGAGCAGTGCACGGAAACACCATTTACCTTCCCGCAGGAGCGGTACCTATTTATCTACTTGCACTTTGATGTGCTTTCAAACTGCTAGGTTGGCAGGAGCAGGGACCGAGCAATGGGAGCTCACCCTGTCACAGGGATTCGAACCGCCGACCTTCTGATCGGCAAGTCCTAGGCTCTGTGGTTTAACCCACAGCGCCACCCACGTCCCAATTTCTAGATTACTGGGAACAATACATTTCAGCCACCAAATGCCAGGGTACAGTAACGGCAAACACACACACGCCAAATACTGCTCTTACTGCTGAGCCTGCACCTAATCTGCAGTAACTTCCTCTTGCCTTTCCCATCCCCCCCCCCCGGGTAAGTGGTAATGACATGCACCATTAGGAAGATAGGAGAACAAAACAGCTCCACCCGCACAGTCCTGCTGGCTGCCACTTCCTGGGTGAACAGGGATTTTACATTCAGCCTAACTGTTAATAATGAGGGAGAAGGTTGCCTCTCATCAAGGAGAGCATTCCATAAACAGGGAACCACTACCAAGAAGGCCCTGCCACATGTCAGTGCCAGCAAGGCACCACTACCGAGAAGGCCCTGTCATGCTAGAAGCTGTTATTTTAGGAAATTGAGTCCCAAACAATTTGGGGCTTTTTATGCTCATGCTTAGGACGCGGGTGGCGCTGTGGGCTAAAGCCTCAGCGCCTAGGGCTTGCCGATCGAAAGGTCGGCGGTTCGAATCCCCGCGGCGGGGTGCGCTCCCGCTGCTCGGTCCCAGCGCCTGCCAACCTAGCAGTTCGAAAGCACCCCCGGGGGCAAGTAGATAAATAGGTACCGCTTACCAGCGGGAAGGTAAACGGCGTTCCGTGTGCGGCTCTGGCTCGCCAGATGCAGCTTGTCACGCTGGCCACGTGACCCGGAAGTGTCTCCGGACAGCGCTGGCCCCCGGCCAATAGATGTGAGATGGGCGCACAAACCCCAGAGTCTGTCAAGACTGGCCCGTTCGGGCAGGGGTACCTTTACCTTTACCTTTATGCTCATGCTAACACCTTGAATTGAGCCTGGTAGCTCACTGGCAACCAGTGCAGTGCTTTCAGGATTGATGACACAAGATGCCCCACTCACCACCCTAGAAGCTGCATTCTTTTCCGAGCACAATTCAAAGTGTTGGTGCTGACCTTTAAAGCCCTAAACGGCCTCGGTCCAGTATATCTGAAGGAGCGTCTCCATCCCCATCGTTCAGCCCGGACACTGAGATCCAGCACCGAGGGCCTTCTGGCGGTTCCCTCATTGCGAGAAGTAAGGTTACAGGGAACCAGGCAGAGGGCCTTCTCGGTAGTGGCGCCCGCCCTGTGGAACGCCCTCCCATCAGATGTCAAAGCGATAAATAACTACCTGATATTCAGAAGACATCTTAAGGCAGCCCTCTTTAGGGAAGTTTTTAATGTTTGAAGCTGTACTGTTTTTAATATTCAGTTGGAAGCCGCCCGGAGTGGCTGGGGAAACCCAGCCAGATGGGCGGGGTTTAAATATATTATTATTATTATTATTATTATTATTATTATTATTATTATTATTATTATCTAACTGCAGTTTCTGCTCCGTCTTCAAAGGTAAGCCCACATAGAGTGCATTGCATTAGCCCATGCAGAAAGTCACTAGAGTATGGACAACTGAGGCCAGGCTATCCCAGCCTAGAAAGGGGAACAGTCTAGGAAAAGTTGCAAGGATGCAGTGTACATAAGCCAGAAGGACTGGGCCTCACATTTCTCACCTCTGTGCTAAATAAAGCATCATTTCAAATCAGAACCAGTCAGTGCACAGTGGATTCAAAGCGCATTATCCATGGAGTCCAGCTGAAGCCACTGTTTCAGGGACAGCATGGCTGTTAGGCTGGGTGAGGCAGGCTGCCCCAGGCAGCAGATTTGGAAGCATCATTAAAGGGCAGCAAAGAATCAGTTATTCATTGTGATATTTTTACCACCTACGGAGGGGCACAGTTTGGATTTTCTGCCGCAGGCACCATAGTGTCCTGGTTCGCCTCAGAGGCATTGATACACCTTGCAGCCAGTTTGCAGTGCAAGAGGAGGAAGAGGGAGACAGATCATAATTCTGCCCCGCCCCTTACTTGAAGAGCCAAGCTGGCCGCCACACGGAATAATCAAAAAACCCTGCTGTGAGGACACTGAGCTGAAGCTGCTGCTGCTGCGCATTTGTGGCCAATTTTGCAGCAGGAGAATTAGGCCATTGGCAAGAGCACCAAAAGGCATCAGAGGAGAGGCCAGGCTGGTTTGTTGTGGAATGAGATTTGGTAGCCAATAGCATTTTTCAGGGGTGGGGAATTTTTCAGGGCTGGACTCCAACTTCCATCCTCCTTGAACCCTGAACACTGACCAAGATGGTTGGGACTGATGGGATATGGGGATCCAGAAACATTTCGAGGGCTGCAGGTTTCACATCCCAGTGTGGTGTAGTGTGCCAGTGTGGTGTAGTGGTTAAGAGTGGTAGTCTCGTAATCTGGGGAACCGGGTTCGCGTCTCCGCTCCTCCACATGCAGCTGCTGGGTGACCTTGGGCTAGTCACACTTCTCTGAAGTCTCTCAGCCTCACTCACCTCACAGAGTGTTTGTTGTGGGGGAGGAAGGGAAAGGAGAAGGTTAGCCGCTTTGAGACTCCTGAAAGGGAGTGAAAGGCGGGATATCAAATCCAAATCCATCCCTGGCCAACTTCATCATATACAGGGAGGAGAATAAACTAGCAGAAGATGCAGAGGCTGAGGTACATGTGAGAATAAAATGAAGTACGAAATCAAGATAATTTCAATTTAAAATATGCACTAATATTTTGTGAAATGAATCTCTCTTCCTCCCAGAACAGATTTTTCTCCTTCATAATTTGCCTGCCCCCTGTGCCTTTAGCAGTAACTTAAAACACACGTACAAAGCACGGCTTATACTGGCATCGGGATAAGTGAAGGGGAAACATTTCACTTGCTAGCTTCCCTCGTTCCAGCTTACAGATAAAGGCACAGAAGCAGAACCAGTTTCGTTTCGTTTCCAAACGCAGAAACTCCGCCGCTTCCTCTCTTATCTTTTTACCTCCTGAAATGGCTCAAGGGATGGAGAGGCAAGAAGAGATTTGCAGCAGTGGGAGGATAAACAAAGGGGCCTTCTCCTTCCAAGGTCTGGCCTGATGGCACATGAGGCCACCACCCTGCTGAAGCTAAGCCGGTCTGGGCCTGGTCAGTGTCTGGATGGGAGACCTTCTGGGAACTGCCTTGAGTTCCATGATGAATGTAAGGAAAAGAAACATAAAATACATTTTCCACCCTCTCTGACTCCCAAAGGACAGTAGCGTAAGGAGGAAAAGGTGAGGCTGGCAGAAATGGCAATGATGAAGAAAGAGAAAAGGCTGCCTGACTGCATAGAGGGAGATCTTGGTGACCTCCTTCACTGTGACATCCCACAGGGCAGGAGCACATACAGTGGTACAGTGGTACCTCGGGTTAAGTACTTAATTCGTTCTGGAAGTCTGTTCTTAACCTGAAACTGTTCTTAACCTGAAGCACCACTTTAGCTAATGGGGCCTCCTGCTGCCGCCGCCCCGCTGCTGCACGATTTCTGTTCTCATCCTGAGGGAAAGTTCTTAACCCGAGGTAATATTTCTGGGTTAGCGGAGTTTGTAACCTGAAGCGTATGTAGCCCGAGGTACCACTGTACCTCGGTTTAAGAACAGCCCTGTTTAGGAACTATTCAGTTTACGAATCCGCAAAACCGGAAATAGTGTCCTGGTTTGTGAACTCTACCTCAGTCTAAGAACGGAATCAGAAGGGTGGAAGAGCACTGGCAGCAGGAGGCCTCAATAGGGAAAGTGCACCTTGGTTTAAGAACTGTTTCGGCTTAAGAACGGACTGCTAGGGGACTTCCGGGTTAGCGCCATCGGAGAATGGTGGAGTTCCTCCGACCGAAGGAACTGGCTCCGTGGAAACTGGGTTTTCCCGCCGCGGCGAAGGTGGGGACCCGCTAGAAATCCCAGGCAGAGGAAGCCTGGGAACGTGGTGTTCGGCAGGGCACCAGGAGCGCCCCCCCTACGCACCGGGAACCCCATTTTGGGGCTCCGGAGTGAAGTGGGGTGAGCGGCGTGGTGCTGCGAACTGATTGCTACTTTCACGGAGTGAAGCCGCACAGCCATCGCCGGAGAGCGCTGACTTTTTCCTGTGGACAATTGGATTTAAAACAAGTGCCCGTGAGTAGAAACGGAAAATTGGGTCAAGAAATATCTTAATTTGGCACCGAAGCGGGAAGGTTCAAAACAGGAAGTCCGCCTTCCGCTTTTTGTACATAGACTGAAGCAAAAACCTTGTAAGCTAAAGCCTGGAAAGTCGTTAAAAAAGTTTAAATTTCCTTCATTTATAATTACTGAAACCCCCTTGGAAGCAGGAGAAAAGGGGGGGGGGACTTTGTTTAACGCCTGCAGGAGAGGGAGTGAAGAAATATAAGTTTCCACCGTCTCTAACCTGAGAACGGGGTGTCAGAGACAGAAATTCTTGGAGAGGTTCATTGACTGTGAATGGAATACTTTGACAGATAGCTAAAGAAGAGAAATAAATTGATTCCAATGTTGCCTTCTGCATTCTAAAGAAACAAAATATCTGAAAAATGAAAGTAATTTTCCTTTGTTGGACCTGCCTTAAAAAAAATGGATACAAATAGAAATTGTCTCCTCTAGAGGGAGCTTGCTAAACTGTTGCTGCAGTCTACTTGAGGACTCTACAGCTGTCAGATTAAGATCGTGGGACCAGTCCTTTTTGACCTTGACTAAATATGAGCTGGGAGGAGGTTTTGGTGCTTGCTTTATGCAAGACAAGTGCCTTGCTGGAACAGATGCATGAGAAGATGGATTTGATGAATGAGAAAATGGAATTGATGACTGTTGTGGTTAATAACTGTGGACAAACAGGGAATATTGATACAGAAACTATTCAGGGACCAACTCAGGAACCTGTACTGATTGGGCAAGTGCAGAAGATAATGGAGGAGGTTGCGGTTGCACCTCAAATAATACAAACGGAGAGACCCGAGGCCCTACAGGAGCATAAACCACTGTCTTTGAAGATTGAAGTTGGAGTCGGCCAGGGGGAGTCTGGAGGTGAGGAGGTTCTTAATTTTGGAGAGACCTCGAAATATGTTTTTAAATATTTTTTGGACTACATTGATGACTGTGGGGAGTGGGACTCTGGGGAATGGGCTGGTTGGATGAAGGGAGACGAAGATAATTTTGGGTTGGAATCCCCTAGAGACCTACTCCCCAACGAGAAAGGAAAGAAACTAAGAAAGAGACCAACAAAAGACAAGGAAAAGTGCAAGTATAAACAAGAAGAAGAAGATCTGCAGAAGGGACATGGAAGAGACTTAAGGGCCTCGGACATTAGATTACCAGGTTGATGGACTAGATGGAATGGACAGTAAGGACTGACATGACCTGAGACCAGGAAGAAGAGACGTTGGATGAAGATTGGAAGAAAATTTATAAAGATTTTTTTCTCTCTCTAGGGAATTAGTCTAAAATTAATGAACATTAAGGAAAATGTTGGAATGAAACTATATGACTCTAGTAGAAAAGATATCAGGAGTTATGTATAATCGAGTATTAAGCGTTAAGCTCTAAAGTATTTTTTGGTAAGATAAGGTTAAATAACTTAAGGTAATTTGAATAACAGAATATGGGGAAAGGATGGAAAGGATTTGTTGAGTTAATTAATAGGTTAAATTGTTAAGTAAAATTGTTTAGTAAAAATTGAGAAAGATGGAAAGAATTTGCTGAAATAATCAAACTAGAATACAAAAAGGGAGGTGTGAGGAGGTCAATGAAACAAGCAAATGGAAGTTAAAGATATGTAATATGGGATTTGTGTCTTTCCCCCCCTTCTTTTTTATCTTTTTGCTGTATTGTTACATTGGTTTTTATGTCTTGTTTTTTTTCCCCTTGTTTTTTTTCTTCTCTATGTATTGTAGTGTTGTTTTTAATTTTTGTTCTTTCTTTTCTGTAATTTTGAAATTATTAATAAATATTATATTTATTTATTTTTTAAAAAAAGAAAGAACGGACTTCCAGAAAGGATTAAGTTTGTAAACCGAGGTACCACTGTGCTGGAGACAATGGCATTTGATTGGTCTCTGCAGGACTGGGGGATTTGGGGCTACCATGAAAGTTTGCCCTCTCCTTTGACCACCAAGTCCAGAGTAAGCCAGTACTGAATCTGCAGGAACCCTGATGCCCCTCTGTACCCAATGACTCCTGCATCCAATGAACCTCTCGAAATGTATACATTCACAGGGGAGAAGGAGGAATGGCCATTTCAAAATGTCCGTGTTGCGTTTCCCATCCGTTTATGGACTTTACAAGATTTATAGACATGTTGGTGGCGAAAATGCCTATTTCCTAACTTTCCTTGCTAGGTATTGCCTCCCTGGCAGAGAAACCTCTTCTCGCCCCACTACCCACCCTGATGGGAAGCTTTTAACGGGTGGTGTGTTAAATCAAATCGCTCCAGTGTGGTTTTTCATCAGTTAATGGCTGCTGTGAAATGGCATGAAAGACGGTGTACCCTAAGGGGGTGGATGGGGGGGGGATTAACGGGGAAGTCCAGAAGTGGGGAGATGGACATCGTCTAAGGTTCTCTTTATTAAGCAAAATATTAAAATACATGGCAATGATTCCGAGCAACACAATCAAAAAGGAAACACATATGTCTACTCTTACATTAGGAAAGCTGTGAGCTGATGCTGCCTTTGTTGTTTCATCACCCCCTCCCCCCCCATTAAATCAGACACTTCTTCTAAATCAAGCCCTCGGGGAGTACGAGACAAAAGTGATGAGAAGGCAGTGTGTGAATACAAAAGTGGAGCATGTGTTTTATAACTAACTCTGCTCAGAGATCAAGGGAAATGTCATTGTTTATAGCCATCAGAAAAGAATCAATGTAATTATATTTGTAGTATCAATTCAGGTCATTATTCTAATACATACACCGCAAAGCCACATGAGCAGTTTGCAGCTGAGCTGATGTGTTTATTACTTAACTCCTTCCTGTTGAGTTACTTATATAATTATTATTATTATTATTTAAAAAGACATGTTCCTCTTCCTCCAAATGCATGCACCCAAACTGAACGGAGGCAGGGTGTATGTAATACCTTGAAGTTGTCACTTTAGCTGAAGGATGTTGTCGGGTCCACATGAGCACACACAAACACACCAAAGTCTCAATGTCTTCACCCTGCACATAGAGGGTCCCCCTCAGTGGCATCTGGTCCATTCGGGCAAATGGGCCACTACCCAACCAACCTCAGTCTGCCTTCAGCCAACCCCACCTGCCCAGGGGAATAAAGATCTACATCGGGATGTGCTGACCCCATGGATTCTGCCACCTGAGGCAGTTGCCTCACCTTGCCTCATGGGTGGGCTGGTCCTGATGGTGGGACATCTAAAAGAGCAGAAACAGAGGTCGGACCACAAGATGGTGCAGGCAAAATCCTCACCAATGTTGGCCCCCTTAATGAAGGAAAGGCCCGGCCTAGATCATCCACTGCAATGCTTGCTCACAGAAAGAAGCTCTTTGCACTTCTCCTGTGTTCAGAACAGAGTACACAATGAAATGTCGGTATGTTTAAAGGAGAGGCTGGACCAGTGCAAATAGAAACTGAGCGGGGAGAGCATTGCAGATATTTATTGAGACCTCACAGACATCCAAGGAGGTACTGGCATGCACAGTGGTGACCACAGGTGGTGTGTTGGCAACCCAGGTAATCCTTATCCCTATAAAAATTATGATAAATAACAATGCTAAATAAAAGAACAACAATCCCAAACCTTTGAAGGTTGGGAAAGAAACGTGTTTAAAAGCACAAACTCCCAGCAACAACAAATAACGGGTATTGCCAATGTAGTGTCCTCCTAATGGTCTTTGACTACATCTCCCATCATCACCAGCTAGTATAGCCAATGAACAGGGATCATGGGATTTGTAGTTCCAACAACATCAGAATGGCACTATGTTGACTGTACAGAATCCAGCCATCACCTCAATCCTTCTCAGCTGGCCTTTATTCCACTTACTGACATCCACCCAAAAGATGATTCCAGGGGAACGGGAATCAGGACCTGGAAGTGGCAAGCTAGGTTGGGCAGATAATAGTTACGTGCATGTTCTGTAGATGTCCCCTGCCCCTACACAGAGATGTTCAGGAATCCTCCCTCTTCAGAGATACAGACTCACAAAGAATTAGGGTTTCCACCTAAGTATTCATAGATTGTAAAGTCACCTGTCCTATTTGATTCATAGCACCTCAACTGCGCATGTATAAAAACAGCCACGGGGGATTCAAAACCTGGAGTTACACATGTGTTAAGCAGAGACTGTGCAATCCCAAAGCCATAAAAGATGACTGAAGCTAAAATCAATAGGACCAAAACATGTATCGAAAGCACAACCCAAAGAAAATTCTGCCCATATGGAAAGGGCTAGATTGTTCTTACTTTTCCGCAAAGTTCCAGGATTTTGCTAATCAGAAATATAGGAGAGTCATGTAGAGACATTTTCTTACATCTTTGTGGTAAAGACAGCAGAATCTGGAAGCTGCCAGATGAATTAAGAGCTGAGAGACTTACCTAAGGGAAGAAAAAGAAAGAAAGAAAGATGTGAATTAATAAATAGAGCTGCATTAGGATAAATGACCAGATTACTTATGTATACTCAATGAGTTGTTGTTGTTGTTGTTGTTGTTGTTGTTGTTGTTGTTGTTACTATTAAAATTAAATTTTCAATTATGTTTAGAAGCTAAGCAAATTCTGAGCACTAAGAGAAAGTCATCAATTATTCATCCAGGAGTGACTTATATTATAATCCATATAATCCCTTTTCAAAAGTGTCAATATAAGGCAGGCAGTATTTCCATTTTAGAATGCAGTCAATGAATCATAGAATCGTAGAGCTGGAAGAGTTCATGAGGGTCATCTAGCTCAACCTCCTGCAATACAGGAATCCTTTGCCCAAAGTGGGGCTCAAACCCATAACCCTGAGATTAAGAGTCTCATGCTCCACCAACTGAGCTATCCAGCAGCTATGATAAAATAAATCACAGAATACTCTCAAGTTACCAGCTGGGCAGAAGACTAAGCAGGTACATGGGATACCTGGTCACAGTCTTCCCCACTGTGGTCAGCTGTGTTATACTTCTACAGTAGTACCTTGGGTTACAAACACTTCGTGTACACGTCTGTAACATGAAGTGTCAGTAACCCCAGGTAAAGGTAAAGGTAAAGGGACCCCTGACCATTAGGTCCAGTCGTGACCGACTCTGGGGTTGTGGTGCTCATCTCGCTTTATTGGCTGAGGGAGCCGGAGTACAGCTTCCGGGTCATGTGGCCAGCATGACTAAGCCGCTTCTGGCAAACCAAAGCAGCGCATGGAAACACCGTTTACCTTCCCGCCGGAGTGGTACCTATTTATCTACTTGCACTTTGATGTGCTTTCAAACTGCTAGGTTGGCAGGAGCTGGAACTGAGCAACGGAAACTCACCCCGTCACGGGGATTCGAACTGCCGACCTTCTGATTGGCAAGTCCTAGGCTCTGTAGTTTAACCCACAGCGCCACCCGCGTCCCTCTCATAACCCAAGGTACCACTGTATAATTATTATTACTATTACTGCTGCTACTACAGTGGTACCTTGGGTTACAGACTCCGCTAACCCGGAAGTAGTACCTCGGGTTAAGAACTTTACCTCAGGATGAGAACAGAAATTGTGCGGTGGCGGCAGCAGGAGGCCTCAGTGGTACCTCAGGTTAAGAACGGTTGCAGGTTAAGAACGGACCTCCAGAATGAATTACCGTAAGTTTGTAACCAGATGTACCACTGTATTTCAATTATTTCTAAATTTCCATCTATTATAATATGCAAATTCCATGCAAATCATTACCCGCTTTTGGGTAATGCTTCCCCCCCACCCTTGTCACGACTGATCTTCCCTTGAAACAAGCAGACATAAAAGGAGCATTGAGTGGGCCCTACTCTCAACTGCACATGAGGCTACAGTGGGGATCAGTTACGCTGGGGGAGTCATGTGCTGAATGCCATCAAAGAAATCCCAGAATCCTTTGCAACACAAATCAGCTCCTCAGTGGGCAGGGCAATAAGAAATGCATAAAAAGAAAAAGAAATAGAAATAGAGGGGAGGGGAAAACCCACATTAGTATAAGCAAACCAATACTACTGGATAGTAAAATTCTGGACAACAGCCAACCCCATTATAACTTTATCCCTGTAAGGCTTGAAGACAAGTGTTTTACAGACCTACTATTTCTTCAGCATTCAATTTATAAAGATTAAAGATTAACATTTACAGAAAAAAAAGTTGCTGCTTAATAGTTTGGCGATGCCATAAAAACTAACACTTTTCATTATAATGGCATTTTATGGCACATAAGAGCCAGAACACCCCACACGTCTTTTCCCTTCCTTCTCAATATCTAATGGGGGTGGGGGAGAAACATATGCACCCTTTAAAGAAAAGAGACCCCCTCAAAAGAATAAAAGCTTTCGTTGTTGTTTTTCAATCCCCCTGCATCAGCAAATATATATCATTCCTTATGTCCCTCCAAGGTGAGGTCTGTTGTGCAGAGAGATAAAGCCTTGAGGAAAGAAATGGTTTAAAATCAAATTAGTCATTGTATATGCATTCTGTGCCCATTTTGACAATGCAGAATTTTAATGAGCCGAAATCTGCAAAGGCATTTGCACTGACAACAAACTGTTTAATTCACTCGGCAATTCCAAAAGCAAGCTGGAGTAATGACTTTATAATTTTTAATTATCATGGAAGAGCCCTCATCTGTGTGTTCCTTTTCTTTCTCTCTCTCTCTCTCCTTCTCTTTTTCTTTTACGACTGTGCATACTCTATTAAAATTTTAATATCCATATTTTCACCTTCGGCCAGTAATATTTTCATTATTCTGCAAATAAAAACAGTAATGTAAACAAATCGTTGGCAGGCATTCACCAAGAATTTAAAAGAGCGACAACCAGCTGTATTGCTTTGAATTTGCATGCAGATTCAGGCTCTAAACTCCCCCCCACACACACACCCTTGCCTGAACTTTATAAAGGACTTGTAAAGGCAAAAATCTCTGCTACAGTTGAGCCCTCAATCCATCTTTTGTTTTTTAATGCAATGGCAGACCATTATTATGTTATATGATGGATAATATAAGATGATGTTTCTGAATATGTGTGGAGTACCTTTCTCAAATCAATGGGTACCCTAAGGGCCCCACACATCTGGAGTGATAGGAAATAGTTTTGAAGACAATTGCATACCCCCAACACTTTGAACCCCAAATCCGGGACGCCATCTTCCTGGTTTTTTTTATTGTGAGAGCTCTGCGGCCATTTTGGTTTCTGTGATCTCGCTTGATTTCACTCCACAGCAACCCACCCCCCAAAAAATGTTTTCCCCAAGGCATGCTGCCCTAAAATGTGCAGTTTGGGGAACTGTGCGAGATCATAGCCCTGATAAAGTGGGGGTTGGGGATGGGGGGGGGTCACGTCATGGAATCGCGAGAGATCACAGCAACCAAAATGGCTGCCATTTTCCCATGATAAAAAAACGGGATGCCCTTTTTCTGGGACACTTAAAGGTAAAGGTAAAGGGACCCCTGACCATTACTTCCAGTTGTGACCGACTCTCGGGTTGCGGCGCTCATCTCGCTTTATTGGCCGAGGGAGCCGGCATACAGCTTCCGGATCATGTGGCCAGCATGACTAAGCCACTTCTGGCAAACCAGAGCAGCGCATGAAAACGCCGTTTACCTTCCCGCCAGAGTGGTACCTATTTATCTACTTGCACTTTTGACGTGCTTTCGAACTGCTAGGTTGGCAGGAGCAGGGACCGAGCAACGGGAGCTCACCCCATCATGGGGATTCAAACCGTCGACCTTCTGATTGGCAAGGCCTAGACTCTGTGGTTTAGACCACAGCACTTACAGGGTATGAAATCATTTCCAGGTTGGTCCTACTAACTCTCATTTTTGAAACCAAACAATGTCTGATGTAGACCAATGAGTTCGAAATTACTATTGGTTGGGGAGGTTTTGTTGTCAAGGCCAGACTGTCATGAAACACACTGATCTACTTGTATTAGGTAGCTGACTGGGAGGGACAGCAAAACGAGTGTCCCCACACCGAATGTCCAAGACCTATTGGGCCACCAAAATGAGTGAACACAAGTGGTGTCCCATCTAAAGAAGACTGGCAAGTTATATTAATGGAATATGCTGAAATGGCAAAATTGACTATGAAACTAAGAGGAAGAGATGACAACAAATTTAAGGAAGAATGGAAGATGTTTATTGCATATTTACAAAAGCAATGAACACAGGTTGATACATTAGCAGGGTTTTAAGATTACTTGTAATTGTGTTATGAATGTATAATATGAATTCAAATAGGATAAAATTTAACAATAGACATGCAGTACAGTAGTACCTCGGGTTACAGACACTTCAGGTTACACACTCCGCTAACCCAGAAATAGTACCTCGGGTTAAGAACTTTGCTTCAGGATGAGAACAGAAATCGCGCAGCAGCAGCACGGCGGCAGCAGCGGGATGCCCCATTAGCTAAAGTGGTGCTTCAGGTTAAGAACAGTTTCAGGTTAAGAACAGACCTCCAGAACGAATTAAATTCTTAACCCGAGGTACCACTGTATGTTGATAAATAACAGAACCAAGGAAGGGATTAGAGGGAAGTCAATTTGCTTTGTTTTGTTTTTGTATTGTTGTTGTTTTTATTTTTGTTATTTTGGAAAATCAATAAAATCTTATTAAAAATAAATAAATGAGTGAACACCAGCCATCAAATTCTTGTGGATCCTGGTGGAACAAGACCCCCACACCAGTGCTACAGGATGCAGGTGATGCTGTTGAAATTCTTCATGTCTGGCTCCACAATGAAATGATGACTGGTGGTAAATGTAGAGGTCATAATGTGGCCAGGCCATCACCTATAAGAGATACGTTGCCCTTTGCTTACCACTGGTGACATTCAACAGGGTCTTAGACAACAGGGAATTGTGTTGGGGGATGTGTGTCACTGAAGAAGTAAATGAATGGATGAATCAATGTAATGTACAGCTTAGCTTTGGATGAAAAGCAGACAGAACAAGCCTTGCTGATGCAAAAAAGAGAAAAGAAAGAAAAAGAAGGCATATCCCATTTCCCTGATTTAATAGACCATATTAGAAAGCAACCAGAAGCTGAAACCGCACCTTTGGTCTCCCCACACACCCCACGAGCCTCTTTCCAGGCCAAGGTAGTAGTTTATGTCATATTTCAGATAGTGTTTGTGCTAGGAAAGGCTAATACAGTTTTATTTTCCTTGAAAAGTTATCCAGCTTCCATCCTTCATATTACTTTGATCTCGCTAAGCTTCCCACCTCTCTGTGTGTACAAACACACACACACAATTTGATATCAAGCAGAGTCAGGTACAACAGGCAAATCTTTTCCTCTTCATCAGAGCCTGACAATAGACTCAAAAGTTAAAGGCACCCCGTCTGGAAAAGCTGCAGTGCGTGACATTTTATTGAGACAACCCCCATAGGGGAATCAAACAGTGTGAAACATGGCTAACTTCGACTGGAAATGCAAGCGATTAAAAAAACAACCACATACACAGAAGCGAGCCAAGTTTACAGTCCAGTGCCAATACAAATGGTGCCGAACATCTCCTGTTAAGTTATGCCAAGCCCAAGTCTTGCCCGTCAAAATGTAAACTACGTGGGTTTATATCCAAGCTGCTGGAAACTTACATGGCTTTGGGTGAAACTTTGCAAAACTGTGAAAGGCTTTTTAAAGAGGTGGCAACAGGAATTGTCTAGTTATGACAGCGCTGCCGCATGCCACCCCAATCTCTGAGCAGTGTGAGATTCCAGGGGTTGGAGGCACTTACCCAGGATTTGTGTTTCCTTTTGGAAATTGAGGCACAGTGGAGAGTGTGGTGTATTTATGATATGTGGATTATACAACCTGAGGCTAGGATGGAGGGGTTCCCAGCATCAGCACCCTCAACGGGTCTTGTTTCTCTCATAGCCACAGCCTTGGATTCAAGCAGAAATCAAACATCATGCTCTGCTTCTCTGGCTTTATTTCTGGGCCACATCATTGCCACCAACTTAACTCTAAACTAGCTTTTATCTTTCTAACTTGCTGTGAGCTGGGCCCACCCATTTGGCATCTCACAAACATCTTGCCTTTGTTCTCTTAATAGCCCTTCACCCCAGGCGATGACCTAATCAGCATGCTTGCTTATATTTTGACACTTGCTGGACCTAGGGGTTAGAAAGGCCTCGCACCCAAACTCATGTGATTGTGTTGCATTGGTAATGTAGCAGTGTAAAACTACGCAATTCTTGACTGTCAAGGACCACACACAGTCAGTAAACACAAAACGGGGTAGAGGAACAGCAGAATAGTATATCATCATGAAAGCAAACTTTAGCTACCGTATTTTTCGCTCTATAACACGCACCCGACCATAACACGCACATAGTTTTTAGAGGAGGAAAATCCGTAGGCATTCCACCCGTAGGCATTCCCTCCATAACACGCATAGACATTTCCCCTTACTTTTAAGGAGGAAAAAAGTGAGTGTTATGGTGCAAAAAATACGGTATTTTAAAAGTACACTTAGGAGTTGGAGGGGAGTTGTGACCCACAATAATTCAGCTGCCATTTTTTTTCATATGAGAAAAAAAATCAGCTGATCCATACTTCAGAAGATATGTTCTCAAGACTTCATGGCTAATTTTTCTAAGCACCAGGCATCTGTATTTTTGCAAACCTGGTCCTGATGGTTTAGCTGGCCAGCACAAAAACCGCCAGGAGCAGCTACCACAGAAAGCTCAGTTTCTTTGGTATGTGGCAAATCCAAGTGTACAGTAGATTAAGATGAGGAGGTAAGAAGTCTGGGGATTGTGCTGGACAATGGCTGACATAAGAGGAAACACAGATGGCAAGCAAAGAAAGTAAAGCGGGGAAAATGATGCTTAATAATAATAATAATAATAATAATAATAATAATAATTTATTATTTATACCCCGCCCATCTGGCTGGGCCTCCCCAGCCACTCTGGGCGGCTTCCATAGAAACCAAAAATACAGTAAAATATCACATGTTAAAAACTTCCCTGAACAGGGCTGCCTTAAGATGTCTTCTGAATGTCAGGTAGTTGTTTATTGCTTTGACATCTGATGGGAGGGCATTCCACAGGGCGGGTGCCACTACCGAGAAGGCCCTCTGCCTGGTTCCCTGTAGCTTTGCTTCTCGCAATGAGGGAACCGCCAGAAGGCCCTCGGCGCTGGACCTCAGCGTCCGGGCAGAATGATGGGGGTGGAGACGCTCCTTCAGGTATACTGGACCGAGGCCGTTTAGGGCTTTAAAGGTCAGACCAACACTTTGAATTGTGCTCGGAAACGTACTGGGAGTCAATGTAGGTCTTTCAAGACCAGTGTTATATGGTCTCGGCGGCCGCCCCAGTCACCAGTCTAGCTGCCGCATTCTGGATTAGTTGTAGTTTCCGAGTCACCTTCAAAGGTTACCCCACATAGAGTGCATTGCAGTAGTCCAAGCGGGAGATAACCAGAGCATGCACCACTCTGGTGAGACAGTCCGCAGGCAGATAGGGTCTCAGCCTACGTACCAGATGGAGCTGGTAAACAGCTGCCCTGGACACAGATTTGACCTGTGCCTCCATGGACAGCTGTGAGTCCAAAATGACTCCCAGGCTGCGCACCTGGTCCTTACCCCATTCAGGACCAGGGAATCCTCCACACCTGCCCACCTCCTGTCCCCCCAAAATAGGAATTCTGTCTTGTCAGGATTCAACCTCAATCTGTTAGCCGCCATCCATCCTCCAACCGCCTCCAGACACTCACGCAGGACCTTCACCGCCTTCACTTATTCTTCAGAAGCTCTCTCTGTGTTGTGCCACATCCCTGCGTCTAGGATCCATTGTGAATATTTAGATGACCCATGAGTCACCACAATTTGGGGAAGCCCTCAGAACCCCTTTCTACACTTGAGAATGTGACTCTTCCATCATCTTCAGACTCTGAAGACAGCTCCTCTCTTTAACTTCTCCTGCTCCACAGCCATGGAGGAGCATACAACTGCAGAACTGGCTACAGGGCCTTCAGGACTTCAGATCTCTCTCACAGGGGAGAAGTCATTGGAAGGGAAAGCCCAGCCAGCCTTCTTAAGCTTTCAGATGTGTATGGGCCTCTGCTGAGACAACATCTTCCATGGCTCAGGTAACAAGGCCTAATGTGGTCAGAAGAGGTTCTGCTGATTGATATAACATTCCTTGAAGCACTAAGTCCAAGAAGGACAGGAAACTGTGAGGTCATATGGAGCAAAGAGTCAGACATGCACAGTGAACTGAGGAAGAATTAGTCTTTCTCTCCCTCTTCCTTGTTAAAATCCTCCAGCCTAATGGCAGATGGTTTTGTTAGTAAAAGGAGGCAAGATGGACCCATTGAGGTACTTACTCGCAGCCATTGCTGGAAAGGATTTCCAGTCTCAATGAAAGACAGATTCATTTTCTGTAAATGAGGGCAAAGTCACCCAATAGTCTTTACTTCATGGATGGCATATTTCTGTTCAGCAACAAGTATTCTGATACATCCTGCTGCATCACTTTGATTCTCTTTCTTCTCCTTCTCCTTCTCCTTCTCTGTTTTTATTTTTTTAAAAAAATAAGATTTCTACCCACTATCCCTCCCTTCAATATAGATTTCAGGTCAAGTGCAGGGCAGTTTGAAAAGGCTTAGGCAGTTTGAAAAGGAAAATATTAAAAGGGCAGAAGTGACAAGAAAGGCTGCCTCCCTGTCGAAATTCAGGAACAAGGGGAACACTCAGAGGGAAGATCATGACTGTCACTTTGATGAGCGACAAAGTGTGCCGTGCCTGATGCTGTCAGAGAAAGCACACCTTGCACATTTCCCTTTTTTTGGAAGCAGGGGATTGTGGAGAATTGTATCATGCATTTGCAGAAATGCATTGCTTTCCATTACTAAAGAATCCTACATGTCGCTAACAATTGCTATAGTTTTTGAATGCTGGGCTGTTTACCTTCTCTGGTGGACAGTGAAGGCTGTCGCATTAGAGCTAAAAGCAAACTGCCGCACCAGCCTCTGTCTGTTCTCAGCCAGCTGTCATTTGCCTCCCTTCTTGCTTCCATCCAGTCCAGGGGAAGCCCAGGCTCTCAACGTCCACCTCAGATTCAGCGGTGAAATCAGCAGGGATGAAAGATGGAGGGCAAAACCGGAATTAGTTGGGCCTGTCTGTCATTGCCTGTGGCTCCCCCTACTGTTGTCCTCCCTGTCCTCCACCTGAGTCACCACTGCTTTAGTATTATTCAGAAAAAAATGAGTTTACATTGTACAAGGGTGAGGGGAAAGTCGGCCTTTAACAGAACACACTTCATCTGTTGGAAGATTCCATTCCACCTTTAGTTGAAGACATGGGATTGTTACATGTCACATGTCTGTTTACATTCCAGCACAGTTAGCTGGCCTTTCTACCCAAAGATGCCATCATCATCATCATCATCATCATTTTATTTGTATGCCGCCTTTCCATAGTTGAAACTATCCTCAAGGCGCCTTACAACATGACAAGATTGACATAATTACAAACATAGATGACAGATCTATGTTTGCAGATGACACCAAACTGGGGGGGGGGGGTGGCTAACACCCCAGAGGACAGGATCACACTTCAAAACGACCTCGACAGATTAGAGAACTGGGCCAAAACAAACAAGATGAACTTTAACAGGGAGAAATGTAAAGTATTGCACTTGGGCAAAAAAAAAAAGAGAGGCACAAATACAAGATGGGGGACACCTGGCTTGAGAGCAGTACATGTGAAAAGGATCTAGGAGTCTTGGTTGACCACAAACTTGACATGAGCCAACAGTGTGATGCGGCAGCTAAAAAAGCCAATGCAATTCTGGGCTGCATCAATATAGCATCTAGATCAAGGGAAGTAATAGTGCCACTGTATTCTGCTCTGGTCAGACCTCACCTGGAGTACTGTGTCCAGTTCTGGGCACCACAGTTCAAGAAGGACACTGACAAACTGGAACGTGTCCAGAGGAGGGCAACCAAAATGGTCAAAGGCCTGGAAACAATGCCTTATGAGGAACGGCTAAGGGAGCTGGGCATGTTTAGCCTGGAGAAGAGGAGGTTAAGGGGTGATATGATAGCCATGTTCAAATATATAAAAGGATGTCATATAGAGGAGGAGGAAAGGTTGTTTTCTGCTGCTCCAGAGAAGTGGACACGGAGCAATGGATCCAAACTACAAGAAAAAAGATTCCACCTAAACATTAGGAAGAACTTCCTGACAGTAAGAGCTGTTTGACAGTGGAATTTGCTGCCAAGGAGTGTGGTGGAGTCTCCTACTTTGGAGGTCTTTAAGCAGAGGCTTGACAACCTCTGCTCTGATGGCGTTTCCTGTTTGGCAGGGGGTTGGACTCGATGGCCCTTGTGGTCTATTCCAACTCTATGATTCTATGATTCTATAGGAGAAGTTATAAGCAATAAATAAAACACATCAAAATGTACACAACCAAATGGAAACAATTTCCATGTAAATCATAAGATCTAAGACTAAAGATACAATAATATCAATAACAGCAACAATCTCTCTCAACCCCCCCATAAACAATACTCCAGCCCAAGAATCTGTTCAACAGCTTTTGTAGCTGGAGTCAGTCCACACTCTACTCTCCCAGGTCAGATGGAGAAAGGCCACTGAGGCAGGGTGCAGGTCTTCCAGGGCTCACAGCCAAGATGGTATCATTTAAAACAACACAGATAAAAATTAAAAACAATTAAATATTATTTATTTACTGAACTTATTAATCACTATGCAAATAAGTTCTTCAAGTGACTTTTTTAAGTTGCATGGAGCTTAAATAAAAAGAATACACGTGTTTGCCATAAAATACAAGAAACTTCATAAAAAGCCCACAGACAAAGCCCAATAATACAGCAACCAAAGCTTCGGCAGCAGCAGATCGTCAATAATAGCTGGCAGCTGCCAGTCAGCAGAGTCCACCAAATGCAGGAAGGGGGTGGAGGAAAAGAAGTTGTTACCTGGTGCTGAAAACAAGTTAGCGATGATGCCAGGCAGATCCCACTGGGGTAAAATAACTACCACAGTTAGTAGCTCATAGCATGAATGGTTATCTGGGATTCTGTATATGTTTGTAAAATTTGCAGGCTGTTTTACATTCAATATTACTGCAATAGAGAAACGATTTGAATATACGCGAGTCACTTTATTTATTGTAAATATGGTTATGAGATGCATATATTTGGACCATAATTAGGCATCTGCAAAAAAGCTGCTTCCACTCACAGACAGGGCTAAAATAATAATAATAATAATAATAATAATAATAATAATAATAATAATAATAAATTTATTTATATCCCGCCCTCCCCAGCCGAAGCCGGGCTCAGGACGGCTAACAACAACAAAATAATACAACATTCTAAAATCATTTCATTATAAAATTGATTCAAATCAAATTGATGGCAACCATTGGGCTAGAGTTCTGTGAAGATCCAGGGGAGGTCCCATTGGAAGAAGTGGAGAGAGGCAATTTCCACCATTTCCCGCTTCTTCCTTCATCATCTGACACCACCTCTGGAGCACGTTCCCAGGGGGCACGAAGGAAAGGGGAATCGGCGGAAGTTGCATTCACCCCCACTTCTGCTGAGGAAGCTCTCACTGAGAGAAATTCAAGTTAGGATCTAAGCCTTTGTGATCAGAGTGGTTCACGGAAAATTGAATGTGCAAATACGATAAAAGCAGAATATCCATAATACGCAATTATGCTACACTAACAACACAGCAATGACCATTTGACAAGTAACAGGTCATTCAACACATATCAGAAGATTAACTGAGCGCAGAACACGCCAACAGGTCAATTAACAACCCACAGGCAAGCTTCTGCAAAATTCTAGTTGTGAACTGCAAATGAGACTGTGACATGGCATACTGCATGTGAAACTCCTTGTCTTAAAAGAGTTTGGCTAATTTCCTTTTTACTCGTGTTCTGCCAATACCTGTAGACACTTCACCGGTGGAGGGGAAGAGTCTCAGGAGCTCAGGGGCGGGGCATCTGTTTTGCATGTAGGGGGTCCTGGGTTCAAATTCTGACATCTCCATTCTTGAAACCCTGGAAACCCACTTCCAGTCAGAGTCAAGAATACTGAGCTAATTAGACCAAGGAGAAAGCTTCCTATGTTGTGTATGTGTGTTTTTTAAGGTGTTCAATCCTATCACAATTTTATTTATTGCAAGCTCTAGCCTTCTGTGCTCTTTGTATTATTTCTGGGCTTCTCCTAGTACCGTATTTTTCGCCCTAAGGGTGCACTGGCCCATAGGGCGCACCAATTTTTTTTTTTTGGGGGGGGGGAATAAAGCCTGCGTCCCAGGCTTCTGGATGCAGGCTGCTATCCGCAAGCCTAGGGACCCCGGCGGGAACTCCCGCTGGGCTCCCCAGGCTTGCGGATATCTGCCCAAAGCCCGGGGTGCGCTCCGCTGCGCTCCCCGGGTTTCGGGCTGCAGGCTGCTTTCCACAAGCCTTGGGAGCCTGGCAGGAAGTTGAGCCAGGCTCCCAAGGCTTGCAGATAGCTTCCTGAAGCCTGAAGAGCGAGAGGGGTCGGTGCGCACCGACCCCTCTCGCTCTCCAGGCTTCAGCGAAAGCCTGCATTCGCCCCATATTTGCCTTCATTTTTGGAGGGGGGAAAGTGTGTCCTATAGGGCAAAAAATATGGTATTTGTTGCTGCTGTTTTAATGACGGACTTGCTTTCTGTCTCTTTAGCCACTTTTGGGACAGGTAAAGTGGGAGGGAAGGTTTTATTTTTCTAGAAGTGCATAAAACAAAAGCTACTGCAGCCTTATCCTGAGGCAATTTATGGGTCATCGAAAGAACACTCACTCAAAGACTTTTGCCAATTTAAGTGCCAGACACCTAAAAAAGAAAAAGATTTTTTTTTTGTTTGCCACAATGTGATATTAATTAAATTCTGAGCAGCAGGTCATCAGTAAAGAACAATTCACATGCGTACACCACTCAGAAAGAAAATACATTATTTCCACATGAATGTGTGAACTGCTTTAACTGGGCGGGGGACCTGTGTTAGGGATCATGTGAAGTGACACAAATAATTACTCTGTGGCGATCAATTTCTGAAATGCAGATGTTGAGAGAGAGAGAGAGAGAGAGAGAGAGAGAGAGAGAGAGAGAGGTGTTTGGAAGACTGGGAGGGTCTGAGGCAGCAGCCATCAGGTGCTTCGAAAACACCGTCCCAGAAATCATGTGTTAAATTAGTCTCGGAGTGCACCATTCTCTACAGAAAGTGGGACAATGTTTGCTAACCATCGCCCAGACATTAATCTGTGGACATTTGGGATTGCTGCAAGGTTCTTGCAGGGAATATTTGAGCGGAAAAGCTAAAATGTGCAGCTGAAGCAAAGCCAGAGAGACTGAATGAATATAATGTGTATGGCAAGGAGTATGGTGACTGTGAGATAGAGAAACCCCTGTCAGCTTTTCATTTTAACATTTCTGTTTTCTGCGATCTGGTTATTGTTGTTTGTATTGGCTTATACATTTTGTATTTTCTTCCAGTTCAAAGGTGGGAGAACAACAACCATAATTATAATGGTGATAATCAGTGGGATATGAGAGTGACCAAAAAGAAAACAGCAGATTTCTGTGCCATGACACGTCCAGGCAGTTTACAACAAAGTCCGATATTATAAAAGGGAGACGTAGATTCATAGCAGGGGGTGTGTGTGTGGACGCAATCCTTAAATAAGCAACACAAGAACTCTATGAACTTAAATATCAATATAGCAGTTATACTACTAGCAGTAGCAGCAATTACTCCATTTGTCTAATCCAGTCTCTCTTCCTTTCATTGCTTCCAAAAAGGAGTGTCTTAACCAACTGCTGAAAACTAGAAAGGGATGGGTCAGATCAGAAGCAGATTTTGGGTTCGCCCGCACTGGGCACCAAGCTGGAGATGCCTAGCGTACTCTCAGAGCCTGAGATGTGGAACATCAGTTCGTTTGATTGGCAGGCAATATGAAGCCTCTGGATTGGATGGGCCCCATTAAGGGCGAGGCCTCTTTCCCAGACTGGTCAGCAGCTCAGTTCCTTCAGCATTCAACTCCTCAAACTCAAACTCCAGCACCAGCTCAAGACCTCAACATAAGCTCCAGAACTGATTTCAGGGATGTGGGCAGGAAAACACATACGCTCCAGGTCTCAATTCAGGTGTGGCCAGCCATGGTCCTGTGTTGGCCTGGCCTGATGCACCAGAGCAACAGAAGTCAGTCTGGCCAAGGCATTTGCATTCTCTCTCTCTCTCTCCCAATCTGGTTGATATGTGGCACAAAATTAATGCTTAGCATGCTACATGCCACGCACACCCTGCTCTGTCACAGAAAACGTTAGCTTGAATTCCTGATATGACAACTTGAAGTGTTCAATATTTCATAAAAGCTTCACAGTGGGAGGGAAAAAAAACAACAATCTGTGATATGGCTCCCATTCTTAAAAGTATCTGACTTTTTTTTTTAATAGCAAGTATATATAAAAATGCTATCGGCAATCAAGAAAAACAACCACCACCAATATTTTGAGAGTGGAGGAAAAAGAGGCTTAAAAGGTTGGGGGCCATCATAATTATGTTTTAAAGGGAGGTATTGATTGCTTACCGCCAACCACCCAAGGCACGGTGGTTACTAAATTCATAACTCTTTCCATCATACAATAAAAGGAAACCAATGTCTTAATAATCCAAGAAATATTGCAGTGTCGCTCCCCGCCCCAAATTCTCTGGGAATCAATGAAATTTAGAACCCTGGAGGTACTGATCTTCTATATCAGGGGCCATCCCATAATAAGATATAGTCCTATTATAACAGCACATCTCAGGGGGCGGGTGGTCTTTTTGAGAACAGAGAGGAAAGGCAGTGGGAGTGCATCACTACAAAACTTTAACATGGAGGTCCAGGGATACTCTGATGTGGTCCCCTCATGTCTGTGCCACGAAACATTTGGTACTGGGTCACTGAGCATCCTCAGCTATGGCTCATGCCACATCACTATCTGTAATGGGTTTGAGTTACTCGTGCGTAAACTGTCGCCGTTCTAGGCTTAATAGCCTTGGTTAAACTGTCCTGACTGCACAGCCCATCTCAGCGTGGCTGCCTCAGTCGCTAGCAGAATCTGTCTGTGGGCGTTTCTTAAACCTTTTCCAGCATAAAAGCTGCCTGACTCCCAGTCGTCTCTGCCTCTCACTGCGCGGGAGTCTTCTGCGCAGGGAGGGCGTGGGTAGTGGAGGACCTGTGCTCTCCTCACTGATGTCCAGAGAAGAATCCCAGAGCTCTCCCTCCGCTTCCCCCATTTGCCCCCCCCTTGATCCCTGGTGTTACGCCGATTTCCTTCCTCCTCTACCAAGCTGCTTCTCCCCCTGGTGCTGGGTCCTTCCCCTGCAGAATCCGGGAGCCTCTCCCTCGCCTCTTGCTCTGACGTCAGTTCCCTGACACTATCATTTTGAGAAAAATAGTAAAAGCAGCATTGAGGCATGCTTGTGTTCCCAGCTTTCAAAACCCCAGGAGAATACTAAATAAATAAAATAATAATAAATAAATAAATAATATATTATTTATACCCCACCCATCTGGCTGAGTTTCCCCAGCCACTCTGGCCGGCTCCCAATCAAGTGTTAAAAACAGTACAGTGTTAAATATTAAAAGCTTCCCTGAACAGGGCTGCCTTCAGATGTCTTTTAAAGATAGGATAGCTGCTTATTTCCTTCACATCTGAAGGGAGGGTGTTCCACAGGGTAGGCGCCACTACCGAGAAGGCCCTCTGTCTGGTTCCCTCTAGCCTCACTTCTCACAATGAGGGAACTGCCAGAAGACCCTCGGCGCTGGATCTCAGAGTCCGGGCTGAACGATGGGGGTGGAGACACTCCTTCAGGTATACAGGACCGAGGCTGTTTAGGGCTTTAAAGGTCTGCACCAACACTTTGAATTGTGCTCCGAAATGTACTGGGAGGTATTTCTTTGCCTCCCAGAGGTGCGAAAAGATCTAGCCAGGTGATCTAGACAGGACGAAGAGGTATACAATAGCAACATCACAGCAGAAAAGACCTCGTTTCTAACAGAATAAGAGACAGACCCAGTAGTAATCAGGGGACTTCTTTTAAACTGGTTAGTTGCTGACCTACATCCCAGCAGCTGCATTCTGGACCAGCTAAACTCTGTGAACTATCTCCCTTCTCAAGGGCAGCCCTGTGCAGAGCACATTGAACTTATCAAAATCAGGACTGGACATACTGCTTCCCCACTTTGCATCGGATTCCAGACATCTGATATGTTCATCTATTTTGGGGTGCTCAAACGTCTCTCTCCGTGGTGCTGTTCCCCGAGTCTCTGGTGTGCTCATTTCCACAGCCCTCTTGCCTTTTCTTCCTTCCCAGTTGTCTACGTAGATGAGGAACTTTGATTACCGGCAGGCAGAGGAAACTGCTAAGTTTACAGGGACAGTCTGTCAGGAAATGCATAAGAGGTGCTAAAGGACTTTTGAGTTAAAAGGCAAGAGTTCTGCTTTATATAAAAAGCGAATACACAGTCTTTTGCAGATAGATCATTATATTTAGCTTTGCGACATTTAAATGGAGGTTTCCAGCTACACTGTTATTAGTTATGAAAGGGTGAGGTGGGGTGGAAATGTGTTTGGCAGTAGGAATGATTTCCGTTCCTTGGGAAGGCCCAGAACCACTTTGCAGCTTACTGTGCTATGGACTGCCTTGGTATACAGGAATATAGGAAAATGCCTTATACAGAGTCAGAACAATGGTCTACCTAGCTCAGTAGCATCTCCAGTGACTGACAGTAGCTTTCCAGAATTTCAGATGGGAAGTCTCTCCCAACTCTACCTGGAGATGCTAGGGTCTGAACCTGGGATTTTCTGGACGCGAAGTGGATGTTCTACCACTGAGCTATGCCCCTTTCCCCGGGCAAGAAGAAGTTGACCAGAAGAGGAGAGAAGAGACAGAGGTTCCTGAGACAAATGCTGACCTGAACATCAAGGAAATGTGATGAGGAGCCAGGCTAAGGAAAAAGCAAACTCAATTTTTTCAAGTTACACTTCTTGTAACACAATTACATAGGTTCTGGCTGTCTTACCCTTGATAAAGGGTAAGCATTCAATGAAAGCATTCTTCTTCTCACATCTGTTTCAAACACAGAGTGGGTGACAGTGTCTAGGCCAGGAGGACAGCAGGCCCTCCAAGTGTCCCTATTTTCCATGGACAGTCCCAGATTTACAGAAGTCATTCCAGTTTCTGATTTGATCCTGCTTTTCCTTAGGATGTCCTTATTTTCATCGGAGAAATGTTGAAGGGTATGGTAAAGGTAAAGGGACCCCTGACCATTAGTTCCAGTTGTGACCAACTCTGGGGCTGCAGCGCTCATCTCGCTTTATTGGGCCGAGGGAGCTGGCGTACAGCTTCCAGGTCATGTGGCCAAAATGACTAAGCCGCTTCTGGCGAACCAGAGCAGCACACAGAAACGGCGTTTACCTTCCCGCCAGAGTGGTACCTATTTATCTACTTGCACTTTGACGTGCTTTCGAACTGCTAGGTTGGCAGGAGCAGGGACCGAGCAACGGGAGCTCACCCCGTTGCGGGGATTCGAACCGCTGATCTTCTGATCGGCAAGCCCTAGGCTCTGTGGTTTAACCCACAGCGCCACCCGTGTCCCATTTGAAGGATATGGTAGGATGGCCCTATTTTCATCAGAGAAATGTTGGAGGGCATGGAAGAAGATGTTCTTATTTTCATTGGCAAAATGTTGGAGGATATGGAACAGAGCAGCTCCCGCAACATAGTTCTTCCATTAAACAGCTGACTTGACAGCAGCTAGAGGCTGATGCCACTAGAGAGAGACTGCTCCGTGGTACCCACTGCAAAGTTGGGGAGCAGACAGCAGAGGCAGATTTAAGACAGCGCAACTGGTTCTGCCACACTGGGCACCGAGCCTAGGGGGTGCCACAGAGCATCACAACTATGACATGGTGCATGGGAAGGCAAACTAAGGCCCAGGGGCCAGATTTGGCCCAATCGCTTTCTAAATCCGGCCCACGGACGGTCCGGGAATCAGCATGTTTTTACATTAGTAGAATGTGTGCTTTTATTTAAAATGCATCTCTGGGTTATTTGTGGGGCATAGGAATTTGTTCTTAGTTCTTTTTTTTCAAAATATAGTCCGGCCCCCCACAAGGTCTGAGGGACAGTGGACCGGCCCCCTGCTGATAAAGTTTGCTGACCCCTGACATAGTGAATTGAGCAGAATGAAAGGTAAGAGGTGGTATGTGGGTGTGGGTGTGGATTTTGGCCGTGCACAGGGCACCACTGAAATTTGAAAGACCAAAGTCTGCCTGTGCAAACATACAAGTAGGGAAAGCATCAGCCCCCAACAGAGTAAGTGGCAGCTGCCCAAATATGATGGGTGCCAAAGAAGAAGAAGAAGAGGAGGAGGAGGAGGAGGAGGAGGAGGAGGAGGAGGAGGAGGAGGAGTTTGGATTTGATATCCCGCTTTATCACTACCCTAAGGCATCTCAAAGCGGCTAACAATCTCCTTTCGCCTCCCCCCCCTACAACAAACACTCTGTGAGGTGAGTGAGGCTGAGAGACTTCAGAGAAGTGTGACTAGCATGATGAGTCTCTATCCTAGCAACAGTAGGTACAAGAGAGAACACAAAGGTGCAAAGGCTGGGAGTCTCCCCAATTGTAGGGAGAACTCATTATAGCAATGCAAGCGACAAAATCTAAGAGCCTGGGTCTTTGGAAGTCAGACATTCCTACATTCCATAATAAAAAAGAAGATACAGATATAGATAGTTAGATTCCATCTTTCCCCTCTTTTTGAGTAGATAACAGTCAAATTCATCATTCAAATGAATCAAACTGAGGATGTGCTCTTATGTATCTGTGGCATTAAATAAGATTTGCTCCACATACTGACTTAGCAAAGCAGGATTTTCCGTGTCCAGCACTTGTGTGGTGATAGAAAATTGCTTCCAAGAAATGCAGAGTTTTGTGTCTGACTGCGTTTTTCTGTGTTTGGTGGGCGTAGCTATTACAAATGCCTTGATGCTTAGCTACAAAATTTTGGGCCGTTGAACACCAACAATGTGCAAGGAGAACCTGTTGTTGAAAATGAAGGCTTAACGGCTCATGTCTGCTAAGATGCAAATATCTTGAAACAGGAATATATACATTATTGATAGTGTTGTTAGGTGTTCAATACGATCACCAATCTCTCCCTGCAGAAAAGTTGTTATATATTTAGGCCTGTTCAGTGCTGTCATTATTACTGCAACTACTATTAGAGTTTCCTTCTTGTTTGTAATTTTTTATGGACTGTTCATATTATTTAAGCTCTATCCATAGGCAAGTGAAAAACCTATTATGGTTCAGAGTTTGGCCATATTTTCTGCACAAGGCAGAACGATCTGTCTAAGCAAATTTCCATCACTTCAGTTTCAAAAATATGTATTTGAGTCAGCAAAAGAGCAAACAGTAAATATGTTACACATACACACAATCTGAACTAAAAACATTTGGGGTTTCTCTCTGTTTTCTCTTCACAGAAACACAACGCACAGCCCCGTGGGCTTTTAATAACTGGAAGGCAATTGCGAATTTCATAAATGACATGCAAAAACCTGCATCACATCCATCTAGAAAGCTGGGATGGTTATGTGGGTTAATCAGGATATATATAGTGAAGATTGGACATTACCAAGCTGTTTTCTGCCTCTGTATATAATAAATGAAATCATTGTGCTTATGTGATTATATACTCCAAGATTACACCACGGTAGTAAGAAATCTCATTTTGCCCTACTTGCTTCTGTTCCTGATGCCTTGAGTAGCTTGTCCAAAACTTGCTAAGTTTGAGGTTGCAACCCTGATTACTACAGCGATTTGACATGCACAGGATGTTGTTCAGAGATGATTAACCTGTGGTCCTCCAGATGTGGCAGGAATATCATCCCGAAAAACTGGCATGGCTGGTGCACATTTGAGTCCAACAATATCTGGAAGCCATCAGGTTGTTTAGTACTGCTTTATTACTTCCTGGGGGTTGTTTGGTTTCGATGCTATAATGTACAGTGGTACCTCTGGTTATGAACTTAATTCATTCCGGAGGTCAGTTCTTAACCTGAAACCGTTCTTAACCTGAGGTACCACTTTAGCTAATGGGGCCTCCTGTTGCCGCCACTGCGCGATTTCTGTTCTCATCCTGAGGTAAAGTTCTTAACCCAAGGTACTACTTCCGGGTTAGCAGAGTCTGTAACCCGAAGTGTTTGTAACCCGAGGTGTTTGTAATGCGAGGTATCACTGTATTTACCATATTTTTTGCTCCATAAGACACACTTTTTTCCTCCTAAAAAGTAAGGGGAAATGTGTGTGTGTGTTATGGAGTGAATGCTGGCTGCGCAGCTATCGCTGAAGCCAGTAGGGCAAGAGCGAGAGCTGTGCAGCGCCTCTTCCTCTGCTGGCTTCCCAGTGAAGAAGGATGAGGGACAGAAGGGGCTCCGTAAGAGCTCTCTTCCGTCCCTCATCCTGCTTCACTGGGAAGCCAGCACAACAAGAGGCGCTAGAGGCACTGCGCAGCTCTCCCTCTTGCTGTGCTGGCTTCAGAGATAGCTGCGCAGCTTGCTCTGGCTTTTCAGGGAGGTGGGAGAAGGGACAGTCCCGTCAGACCCTTCTCCCACCTCCCGGAAAAGCCAGCAAGATCCGCTCTATCTTTAAAGTGTCTCCACCTCTTGCTGGCTTTTCTTCTTTTCCTCCTCTAAAAACTAGGTGAGTCTTATGGTCGGGTGCATCTTATAGAGCGAAAAATACGGTGTATTAACAATTTCAAATGTGCTGTAAGTCACTTGAAGAACTTCAAGTAACAAGCATCTAGCATGTGTGTATCATCATCACCCTCATCTGGAGGGTGTCTCAGGTGAGCTGGCACAGAGCAGCAGGTCAAAAACCAAGATGCAGGTGGGTTTAAAAGAAAAAACCTGTGAATGATTCAGAGCTGCCTTTTGGCCACTGCAGCCACATCCACACGATACATTTTAGAGCATCCTTATACCACTTGAACAGTCATGGCTTTCCCCAAAGACTCCCGAGAACTGTAGTTTGATAACGGTGCCAAGAGTTGTTAGGAGGCACGTCAAAGAGCTACAGTTCCCAGGATTCTCTGGGGGAAGTCATGACTGTTCAAGTGATAGAAGAGTGCTTTACAAGCTTTACAATGTATTGTGCTGGCAAATTCACCAGCTCTTTACATGAAGAGGGGCTGGGTAGTGCAGAAAGGAAGAGAGAAAGAGAGAGATAAAACCCTAAAGCATCTTTATATTAAACAGTGACATGGGCATATCCCTGTGAACATAATGCCTATGGTGTCTTTTCCACCATAGGTCAAAATGCGATGAGTGAGCATTTTGCATTCTTTCATTAAAAATAAATAAATATTATTGCATTGTTTTTATTGCACCACACTTTCCTTATGGTGGCGGAGAAAAAGGTATCTCCCCAACATAAAAAAATAAAATTGAGGAGGGGGTTCCAAACATGGGGTGCCACAGGCTCTGTCGCCTGTCCTCACCTGTTTTCCAGAAGTGAGGAGACTTGAAGAAAGGCTTTACAGGATTATCTTAATACCTGGACTGGTTTGTATAGGAGAAATCCCAAGCCATGTGGGCTTCAAACATTTCAACCAGCACATTCAATTGCCATTGGACTGAGAGCTGGTGCAACGGTGTTACGCCTAGTGAGATATACTTCATGAGCTGGCCCCAGTTACCAATCTAGCCACCCTGTTTTAGGCTAGCTGCAGTTTCTGAGTAGTCTTCAAAGGGCAGCCCCATCTACAATTCATTGCAGTAGCCCAGACAAGATTCCACTAGTAAATAGGCTGCCATTTTCCCATGATAAAAAAATGGGATGCCCTTTTTCTAGGACACTTATAGGTAAAGGGTAAAGGGACCCCTGACCATTAGGTCCAGTCGTGGCTGACTCTGGGGTTGCGGCGCTCATCTATCTTTATTGGCCAAGGGAGCCGATGTACAGCTTCCAGGTCATGTGGCCAGCATGACTAAGCCGCTTCTGGCAAACCAGAGCAGCACACGGAAACACTGTTTACCTTCCTGCCAGAGGAGGCGGAGGCGGACAGGTGGGTAGGTGGGCACACTTTGACGTGCTTTCGAACTGCTAGGTTTGCAGGAGCAGGGACCAAGCAACGGGAGCTCACCCCGTGGCGGAGATTCGAACCGCCGACCTTCTGATCGGCAAGTCCTAGGCTCTGTGGTTTAACCCACAGCGCCACCCACGTCCCATAGTAAATGGGTAACCACAGCCAAATGATGAATGAATGAACAAAGATAGCATTTCCAAATTCTGTGGGGTTGTTGTTGTTGTTTTCTAAAAGTCCACCATAGCAAAAAGAAAAAAGAGAGAGCGAGAGGGAGAAGTACAGAGTCTGGAGAAATGCACACGATTGATAGGATAAAGAAGAATTCAATACCTAATAGCGAAGGGTAAAAGAGAGGCATTTAGCCGTGTCAAACAGAGCATGGGACCTGTCAAGTATCTGCTCTCTACAATGTCATGCAAGAGTGTACGTGCAATTTCCCAGATGGATCGCCCCCTTATACGTTTCAGCTCCAAAGAGTTGAAGAAGATTCAAGATGCCACTGTGCTCAGTTGCTTCCTTATCTGTTTCCCCATTTTACACTGAAGGCATTTCATATTTGCTAGGCATTCTATTTTGGAGTCAGAATGGGGAATTAAAGTCCTTCCATGTTACCACTGGACAAAACTCTTGCTAACTTTCAGTGCCTATGATCAAAGTTTCCATCAAGATTCCACAGGGATTTTGAAGTGCATTTAAAAGAAAGAAAGAAAGAAAGAAAGAAAGAAAGAAAGAAAGAAAGAAAGAAAGAAAGAAAGAAAGACAAAAACGCATGACACTTTTGGGGAAGGCTGGCCTAGTAAAGAAATCAAATTCTACATCTCCAGGCTTAAGCTTATTAAATAGGAGGGAAATGAAAAATGTATGACCAGGGATAAAAGAAGCATTCTTGTCTGCTGGGTTCGCTGGTTTTTGAAGTCAGAATCTTTGTTGTCAGCAATCAGGGTTTGGTGGCAATTTAGCACCCGGTGAATGGAAGGTGGGCTGTGCCGTGAAATGTGAGAAACTTGACACAGATGCCGAACTGGGCTAGGACAGCCGCCCCTTGCTAAGCTGACAAGAAGGCAAGGCAAAATATTATTGCCCAGCAGAATGCTCAGTTTGTTCATTAGCTGGGCTGCACACACTAAAGGAGTAAGATCTCGGTGCTGACCACTGGCACAAAAGCCTCCGGACCACCATTCTCCCTCTCCCCCACCCCAATAACCCACAGCAATTCACCTCTGGCTGACTTATGTGTAGCACAGACCAAAATATCATGAAATATTAAAGAATGGCTCTGAAGATCATTATCTGACACACTGTGCAAAGTTAAGTACTAACAAAGGAAGCTTAATCGATGTCCTCTTGCTATTTGTTTTTCGCAAGGCAGCACACAGCAAACACCATGTGCCTGAGACTATATAAGCAACCTGAGGGCTGATGTGGCATAGTGGTTAGAGAGCTGGACTAGGAGCCTGGGAGACCAGGGTTCAAATCCCCACTCAGCCACAAAGCTGAGTGTCCTTGGGCCAGTCACCTCCTCCCAACCTAACTTGGTGGTCCTGGATTCCAGATTGAATTACAGAGCAGAGGCAACTCCCAATTTACACAAGGATTACATTCCAGGGCCTCCCCGCATGTAACCGAAATAATTGGAAGCACCCTGGAGGAGAAGGGGGCTTGCACAGCTTCTTCCCCGCAGATCAGCTAAGCTAGTCAAGAAGACCTGCTGTCCCTCCAGCTTGCATGAGCTGTGTGGCAGCAAAACTAACTCAGCTGATGTGTAGGGAAGTGGCTGCGGCAGCTACACTACCCCGCAAGTCAGCTGATAGGCGGGGAAGCCACCGGCCCACAAGGAGACACTCCCCAAAGCCCGAAGAGGATGCTCTCTTTGGGCTTTACGGAGGGTCTTCTTGCAAGCCAAGAGGACTCTCCAGGGTGCTGCCCATTGCCGGGTTCCCCTTCCACATTCCCACATAAATACAACTATAGGCTCATCCATCTCATATTGATATTATACACACACACCACTGGCTCCCAGTAAGTCTCCAAACACAATTCAAAGTGTTGGTGCTGACCTGTAAAGCCCTAAACAGCCTCAGCCCAGTATACCTGAAGGAGCGTCTCCATCCCCCATCATTCAGCCCAGACACTCAGGTCCAGCTCCAAGGACCTTCTGGTAGCTCCCTCACTGCGAGGTTACAGGGAACCAGGCAGAGGGCCTTCTCAGTAGTGGTGCCTGCCCTGTAGAATGCTCTCCCATCAGATGTCAAGGAAATAAAAAACAATCTGACTTTTAGAAGGCAGCCCTGTTCAGGGAAGTTTTTAATGTTTGGTCTTTTATTATCGTGTTTTTAATATTCTGTTGGGAGCTGCCCAGAGTGGCTGGGGAGGCATGGCCAGATGGGCGGGGTATAAGTTGTTGTTGTTGCCATCATTCCTATTGTTCTTCTTCATCCTATGCACCCTTCTACATCCTATACACCCACCCCTTCCTATCTTTCTTCTCTACAGAGGTCAAGCTGGCACAGAGCTCCCAGGTATCTAATCTTGTCCCCTTCCGACCAAATGCAGGCCTGCTTGCCTCCAAACCTGCTCCATTGTGTGCCTTCAGAACATACCCTTGTCCCACAGTTGTCACGACTGTGACCTTGAGTAGATCACAGAGGAGGAACCATCTGGGTCAGGGTCAGTAGTGCAACCCACAGGGAGGATGAATTAGGCTGCAACCCCAACTCAGAACCAAAGAACCCGGAGCTGTGACTCTCAAAAACAAGAGCCTCATGGTCAGATTCACCAAACAAAGGACTCACTTTATACCAGTGGCCTCACACATTCTAAGACCTGCTTGCTGGACACAACACAAGGCTGGAGCTCACAAAGCAATGGAACTAAGAACTGCAGTCCATAGTCAGCCAGGTAACAGAAGGTCCCAAAAAGACTGAGCTTCTTATATGAGAATTCAGCTTCTTGGTCTCAGCCCAGAAGTTTCCCAGCTTCCCTACTTCTCAAAACGTGGCAGGGATAAGAAGCGGGAATAGCAGAATCCCCAAAACTATTTATGAACAGGGAATGTTTCTGTGTATTTATTAAGGATAGCACAAGTTGAATTTTAAACAAACGTCTATTTTTCCTCCAGCAAACAAACAAACAAACAAACAACAAACCCAGGTATTTAAGTACTGGACAACAGGATACCCCAAAATGAAAATTGTACACATCTTCTAATTCCTCTTTTAAAAAAAGTTTTAAAAAAAGAAACTTCAATGTGATGTGAACTTTATGTTGGGGTTACTGTGGAGCCCGAGGGAAGTGGAAGGGAGGGCTGCAGTCCTTAAGAAACCTTAAACTGGGGGGAGGGGGGAGGGACCCAACATTTTCCTATGGAAAGCTAGTAATGGAAAAGCCTAATATATATGGACACATCACAACTTGGCACTTATGTATAATTCCAAAAGCATAGCTCTCTCTGCTCCGCAGCAAATTTCTGATTCCTTCGTCAGTTACTGTTCCGCAGTCTCTCAAGCATGTTGTCAAAAGACATTATCGTCGCCAGGAAACCTAAGGTCATAGGAGCAGCGGAGAAGATTTTTCTTCTTCTTTTTTAAGGGAGGCTGCCGGGTGGGGGGTGGGGGGTGGGATTCCAAGTATTTACAGCAGGTTTCAAATTGGTCCTGCTGTACCCTTTGAAAAAATATTTTCTACATCTCTTGGAGACGGATAATCATTTCTAAGAGAGTCAGAAGTCCTTTGTAAGAAGCATCACTACCCCCTACCCTAATGTGTACATTATTTTCTCCCGCTGTCACCTTTGGCCAATTTGGTTGTACAATCTCTCTCTCTCTCTCTCTCTCTCTCTCTCTCTCTCTCTGTGTGTGTGTGTGTCTTTGCAAAACCTGTTTAGTGGAGGTAAAAGTGGGAGGGACGTACCCCATTAACTGCTATCCCTATTTCTATCCATCTTCTACCCTTTGGGAACAAAAAGACCAAAAGACCACATTTCCATCTGCTTCTAGTGTAGCCCAACAATACCTCTTTCCTTATACCACAATAGAGCAGTGATTGGACGTAGCATGTTTGTGTGTGTGGCTGCAAGCATGCATGTGTGCTATATAAGCATTTCTTTGTCAGTTTTTCATGCATTAAAGTATTCACTTTTAATTTTGTCATTATAAAATTACACACACACACACACACACACACACACACACACACAAATATATATAGTCAGGTAGCCCCCCCCCATAATTTAGAGCCCTGTGTGATTAGGCTTTTAAATCACAAGGAGCTACAACAGGTTCCTTGAACAGAAGACATTTACACTGACATCCCACCTCTCCTTCAAGGTGGTCACATAGTTTGCCCCCTTTCTACAACAGCCCTGTGAGGTTGGTTAGCAGACCCTACAACTGTCCCTATTTTCCAGGGACAGTCCCAGATTTACAGAAGCTGTCCCGGTTTCTGATCGGATCCCCGAATGTCCCACTTTTCCTTAGGACATCCCTATTTTCATCAGAGAAATGTTGTAGGGTATGGAGTTATGTGGCCCTGAGTCAAGGAGATAAGTAACTCTACAACCTTTAGAAGACATCTGAAGGCAGCTCTGTACAGGGATGTTTTTAAATGTTTAATTATGTTTTTATATATGTTGAAAGCTGCCCTGAGTGGCTGGGGCAACCCAGTCCGAAGGGTGGGGTATAATAATAATAATAATAATAATAAGAAGAAGAAGAAGACATCTCTATTTTCATCTGAGAAATGTTAGAGGGTCTTCTTCTTTAGCGATCACTCATAGCCGAGTAAGATTGTCTTCTGTGAACACAGTGAGTCCCTAAGTGACTGCAGAGGCTAATTCTGGATCCACATGTCCTTCCACAGTGGGGACATAGGTTTCCAGGCAGGAGTTGACCATGGCAAGGGTTTGCCAAACGTGCCATCGTCTTAGCACGTTTCTCCCTTTCATCCTGAGTTTGAGTGTCTTCAAAGTCCACGACACCTTTGGTAAAGGCTGTTCTCCAACTGGAGCGCTCGCAGGCCAGTGTTTCCCAATTGTCAGTGTTTATACTACATATTTTTTAGCTTTACCTTGAGAGTTTTTAAACCACTTTTGTTGACCACCACCATTACGCTTTCTGTTTTTTTTTTTGAGTTCAGAATACAGTAGTTGCTTTAGAAGACGGATCATCAGGCATCCGCACAACATGACCAGTCCAACAAAGTTGCTGTTGAAGAATCATTGCATCAACATGGGTGATCTTTGCTTCTTCCAGTACACTGGCATTAGTATGTCTGTCTTCCTAAGTGATGTGTAATTTTTTTCAGAGAGACAGTTGATGTAATATTTCAAGGAGTTGGAGATGGCATTTATAAGTGGTCCATGTTTCACGAGCATGCAGTAAGGCTATTAGAGGGTATGGTTAAGTTGATAGTTGGGGTCTGGCCCAAGATCACCCAGCGAGGTTTATGGATGAGGAGATTTGAACCTTGGTTCCCGAGCTCCCACTCTAACTACTACGCCACACTGCCTCTCTAATTTGTCTAACTTGATGTGGAGAGCGGTAGGTGAGCCAGGGCCATGGCTGAGGAGACATGGCCTCCATGCGCTCCACCTCATGAATGGCCAGATAGGACTGCTGCTGATCTCTCATTCCTTTCACATTCTCCTCCTACCTACCAAACCATGTGTGGGGTTTTATTTGGTTTTCTTTTTAATAGGTGGGTGACTGGCAGCTTGTCAGCCCTTCGCTGTTGCTTGCTGTTATGAACTAATCAGCCTTGTTTCTCAGGAACGCTACCCTCCACGAAACTGTCTGCTCTACCCTTTGTTCTTCCTGTCGGCTTTCATTAATTTATTAATCAAACACATTTGGTCGGGGGAAAGCACTCCAACACAAACTGCAATGCACAGCACAACCGCCTCAAACCTCAAACAGCTCCATTAGAAATGTGAGTGCATTTCGTCTCGGTTGCTCAAGCTCGGCAAAAAAGAAAGAAAGAAAACGGTGGGTCCAGACACATAAACTAAATGCAACACAGCATATTGCACCAGCTAGCACATTAACCACAAGCCAAATCATGGCTTTACATGAGCATGAAAGGCTCAGAGTGCCTGGTGAGTAGATTGGGGCCGATGTGCTCATCACCTGGTCTCCTGGTTGCTGCACCGCTATGGACTAAGCCATCAGGACATTAGATCATCACTGGCTCCCAGTATGTTTCCAAGCACAATTCAAAGTGTTGGTGCCGACCTTTAAAGCCCTAAACAGCCTCACCCCTGTATACCTGAAGGAGCATCTCCACCCCCAACATTCAGCCCAGACACGGAGGTCCAGCTCCGAGGGCCTTCTGGCAGTTTCCTCACTGTGTCAGGGCCTCTGCTGCTTGGTGGGGACCTTCAGTCTGGCCAACTGCTCCAGGGAAGGGTTGCTGAGACCAATAGGCTGAGCCGTGTTTTTGTTTCCTTGGATAAAGAGTTAATTTCACTGGTGCTGTAGTTTTGCTTCCTTTCTTGCTGGCCTGCGTTTGACTCCAGCCCTGACGCATTGCTGGCAGCTTGTGGATTCTCTGGGTGACAACACAGCTTAGGTCACAGTAGACCAGCGGCAGCAGGCCTAGAGGAGGAACAAGGCTGTTATCTTCTCTCCAGGAGGCCCCATGATCACCTATTGCACTCATTCAAACATGAGGATACTGTGGCCTTCCAGATGTTTCTGGATGACAACTCCCATTCTCCTGGGTCATTGGCTATGTATGTGTTCTGGCTGCCAGCAGTATATTATTTATTTATTTTCTTCTTCTTCTTCTTTTTTAAAAAAAGGCTTTCTCCCTGTCATGACCGAAGGCAGCTCACAGTGTGAATTTAAATGAATACAGTTAAAAGCACTTGACCAATATAAACATATATATTTGAAATAAATAAATAACTATTAAAAACACCACTGAAAACACCTAGAAAGCATTTAAAAGAACAACGAAAAAGGAAATAATGTGCAACACCCACACAACAGCCAGTTAGTGACCCAAGACCTGCCTGAAGAGAAGAGGGCTAAGCCTGCCGCCGAAAGGGAAGCAGAGAGGGAACCATCCTAGCTTCAGGTGGAAGGGAGTTCCACAGACCTGGAGAAGCCACCGAGAAAGCCATTCCTTGTGTCCTCAGCAAATGTGTTTGTACAGGTGGCAGGACCAAGAGAAAGATATCCTCATAAGATCTCAAAGCCCAGACAAGTTCCTATAGGGAGATATGGTCCCTCAGACCTTCTCTGTCCAGTCCTGGCCAAACTGCCACAATATATCCTTTGCCAGGAAAGCAAATGTGCCACTGTTCCATAAATTTCTTCCATGAAATCATCAAATCTCTGTCACTCTTTCTGTCTCAGTGCTGAGCATTCCAGGTCACTGCACAGGTTAAGTGAACAACCTCACAAATGCAGAAATAACACAAACAGAGATTGTTCCAATTTCCTACTGGTAACACTTTAAAACAGGGAGAGGGGAAGGCAGAGTAATCAAACCTGCCCTTGCTGTATAGCTTAATCCTACAGGGCTCACTTTCCCCTTTTTGGGATGCTTATTTCGTCATTTATTGGCACCTGATAGCTTTCTTGGCATAACCTCTTAACCCTCCATCGTTACTCGATAGTCAAAGTGTTTTCTCCCACGGAGCGGCTGCTGATTCCAGACTAGCAAAATGTTCGTCACAATGACAGCAGAGAAGGATGTGGAATAAGAGCTTTTATATGGCAGGGCCCTGAGGTGGGGGGAGGAAGGAAATGCGTCTCTGCATACAGCACAGAGACAGACTGCACTCCCAAGTGGGTCTGCTATAAAGGCCGGAATCATCCCGTGTCCGAGACTGTGGAGCGGAGGGGTATTGTTGCTCACCTCACAAAAGTGCACAAGAGTTACAAGAGAAAATTCACTTTCTGGTTAGAGGGCAATGGGGGCAGAGAACATGGTCCACTCCACAACACGCTGGAGGAGAACTCCAATCAAACCCAGGCAGCATGGCCAATGGTCTGGGACGATGGGAGATGAAGGGCACCTGGCTGGGAAACTGCAACCACTACTTGTTAAGAAGTAAGTTGATTGGCTACACATTTCAGAAGTGGGCAGCTGATCCCCATGGAAAGCTGGACCCAAAGGACTATTGGTCAAGTCCAGCAGTGCTTTTCTTGTGTTCTGTGGACTGGGGTGGAACTTGGCACTGCTGAGATGAGATTTTGAAGTGGTGCCTGCCACCTGCATAAGTACACCGGGATGGGTCAACCTGTCAAATTTGTCTTCTCTTTGCATTTCATTTTCTCAATCTTAAATTCAGTTCTGCACTTCTCCACATCAGTTTGTGATTTTTTAAGATAAAAAAAATAGTTGCTAAAATTACCCAATTTCTTGCAACAGTCCTGTTTATATGCAATTTTGGACAATATACACATTTTTGAGGAGTTATTTTCCCCAACACTGTGCATTTTTGTACATTTATTTTTATTCACGCCTTACTCCAATACATGAATTTTGTATCTGTGAAGTGGCTGCATTGCAAAAATTCTGAGAAGTATAGAATTCGAAGGCTGGCTGCGTTTCAGTTCTCGTTTTTGCTTTGAATGGTGCAAATTAGGTAGTTTCACCTCAAATGCAGAGCTGATGCAGATTTCTATCCCAAATTACCCAGATAAACACCCCGCCCCAAATTCCCAGCACCACCACCAACCAACAGTAACACAATATAAGCTGGTGTCTTAGATTCAGGATGTAAATTGACTAACTCTCCTTTGTGAGATCTAATGTAGTAAAAACTAAAGACTTGTTCTGCCACAGAAGCAGATGTTTTTAATGTCTGATTTGTCAACACACTTCACCTCCCCACCCCACCCCACTTTTTAGAACCGGCTAATGTACTTCATTAACCCTGAATAATGCCAAAGAAGATATTCCCTCTCGGAGCAACAACATCTTAAATTTGCAATCCTTTTAATGACTGAAAAATGAATCACTTCGGCACAACACCCTCCTCTCCTGTTAGTTCAGCTGTGGTGAACTTTGCATACTGTTAAAAGCTTTACCAGGCTGCGGCTAGAAAACAAAAGACTCGTGTAAACAACAACAGCAACGCCATTTAGGTAACACAAAAGAATATGCACACAATAAGAGCTTGGGTTGACAGGGGTGCTATTTACACTGGGGGAAATGCAAACTGAGAAAGAATGAGAGGCTGCTGGCAGTAACTGAAGTTCGAATAAGGGTGTTTCGGTACTGAAAAGTAAGTGAGCATCTAGCTTTTATGGACACACTAGAAACAGCTGATAGCCACTCCTAAGAGTGGCACGGGAACATAGGACACTGTCGTACACAGAATTAGACCTATTGGCCCCTGCAGCACAGCATTGTCTACAGTGACAGGAAGAAGACCCTCCTAGACCTGGAGATGCCAGGGTTTGAACCCATAGCAGATGCTCTACCAATGGGCTGTGGCCTTTCCCTAAATGGACTGCTATGTTAGCAGAATATGTACAATATCACACATGACCACAGTGGTTTTTTTCTCAAAAAAAAAGGTGTCAGAACTCACCATGAAGTTGTTACAGTAAGTCGCTGGGCAACTCGGGGTAGCCCTGAACAAATGCTGGCACCCCTGGTTCTGGTGCAGGTCACTTAAATGTGCTTCCACCTCCCTTCCTCTCATAGATTTGGGCAGATGCCTAGGGCAGCTCGCAATGCAACGCACGTAAATGCATGCTTGTGTGACGATAGAAGCCTAGCTGGAAAGCTTAAAGCCTGCCACCGCTATGCAGGAGTTGGGTTAAAGAAAAAGAAATATGAATTGACCCCACCAATTGTGGCTAGGAGCTAGGTGGAGTCATAAATCTCAAAAAAAAAAAAAATGGTGTAGACTCGCACACACTGGCCAGCTTCTGTTTTGACTTGAAATGTTCGTTTTTGGCTTCTCAGAAGTACGGAAAGGCAATATGCGGGCAGGGGAGCAGCAGCTCACAATAGTACCCACCTGAGAGGTGCTAGAACTGTGCTCCAGCTGAAAAAAACACACTGCATAACCCAAGGTTCCCAAACATGGTCCCAAGAACTCCTTAGGTGTTCTGATGAATATTGTAATCGTGCAAGGAGCTTGAACCACAGGGATGAGCATGCGAGTTCCACCCCTTTGCTGTTGTTCTCATTGTGTCCCCTTTTTGTCAAAGGGCAATTGTGTGGAGTGGGGAGACTTCTGTACTTCTTGAGGCTCCCCAAATGTTTTGGAACTCTGAGAGTTCAGAGGGTGGAAGACATTAACTATGTAGAAGCTTAAACCTGCCCTGCCCTTATCTCTGCACCAAAGAAGTGTGAGGCAGTTTCTGGTCTTCTGAGTCAAGTATAAAAGTTGTTTAGGGGGTGGGGGTTGCTAGTAGGGATGGGGGATTAATTCAGTTTGGTTTGCATCCCAGTGAAAAGCTCAGGCTTCTCAAACCAATTATCTAAGTGAAACAGAGCAATCCTACAAAATTCACACTTCCTTGAATTTCATGGTACAATTCTCCAACCAGCGTGTACAAAATTTCATATATTACAGGTAAGTGTGCAAAAAAAGGCACACAGTAATGAAAAGAATATACAAGAATGCATTATATTCGAGGGGAAAAATATTGCAAAAGTATGTACGTGACTCAAAACTGCATTCAGAACGGGGTGATTATAACTGAAAAATGAGATGCGTGAGTAAGGAATTGTGGCAAATTATTTGTTAATTTCCCTTTTGGATCGTGCTCAGGGCATTTAGCTTGATATTTTAAAGAAGCTACTCTCAGTCAGATCTAATATTTAAATGGTTAAACAAACATGGAGATGTACTTCTGAAAAAGGAGAACTTTAAGCACATTTAATGCACTGAGGGAAAAGCCCCGTCAACCCATTTTCCTGAAAGCATAAGAACCAGCACTAATAAACCCAAGATGAGAAAGCAGCCTCAGATTTATACATATAACTCACTAATTTTCTCTGATATTAAAGTGACATTTAAATTGCTCAGTATATTATAATATCTTCAATTTGATTTTTTAGCTGAGCCGACTATATCTTTCCATTTCCTTCTGGTATTAAGTGGTTTATTATAAACTGACACGGCTACTTCTCGGGAAAGTTTCATATTCACATCTTGATCTCCTTGCTTAATAAAAACCTTTACGACAGCAACACTTCCCAGTGACAGATTTGAAAAGTTTGACAGTAAAAGAGTTTCTAAGTGGGAGATCAAGGCCTGCTCTCCTAAGAAACTTTCTGCTTTGTCCCACATCCTCATCTGTGGAATAAAACTTCTCAAGCAAATACCACACAACCAAACCTTAAAAGAGTTCTATGACCGGGGGGGGGGGGCTATGAGCTTTATAAATCTGCAGACTTGGGAAATCTGATTGTATCCTATTTCTCAATGTACCACATTTGAGTGGACTGCAGTGAGAATTTAGTTCTGCTTTAGCAACTGTTTTGCATGTGAAAACCTATGTACCCCTTGGGATGATGGAGTTTAGGGTGAACCTTGAGTTGCATGATCTGAGTGTTTGTATTCTTAACATAGAGAGGCCAACTTGTTTACTATCCTGGCACGCTCCTTGTAAAATCTTTGTTTGCTGTTCAAGTTGGGGTGCTCGGTCACTAAAGCTTCTTTCACATGATCTAGAAGCGCATGCAATGAACAGACAGGTGAGTGAGATCACACTTACTGACCCCACCCCAAAAACTCCTTGGGGTAGATTTTGCAGAAAAGAGAGAAGAACCGGGAAGGGAAAACAAACAGACAAAAGGATAATGAAAACTGTCCATGCTCACAGATAATGCCCACTAAGTTACAAGTCTGTGCATCCATTCCCCTGAAATAGGTTTTAATTAATGGGTACATGATCAAACTGCAACAACAGCTAATGAAAATAACTGCTACAACCAGATGTTGCTGTCCGAGAAGACGCTTCCCCAAGTGTCAGCAGTTATGAGGAAGGGAGCCTTTAGAAAGGTCATAATTACAGACATAAATGTCTGTTCGTTCTTATTCATTTCCATGCAGTGTTAATCCTGACACGTAAAAAGCAGCCGCTGAAGACCAAAGAAAAAAAATGCCACGTTTATCAAGGAGCAGCATGTACCATTTTATAAGGCTGAATTGAGAAAAGGGCAAGAAGGATCTGCAAGGAGGACCATCAAGGAGGACCATTAAAATATTTAACCACTTTGTCTTCTTCTTCCATTCTGATGGCAACTTAAGCGCATCGGCTTTGAGCGACCTTTGTTAAATCTTTTCTGTTCCCTGCATTTCACGTGTCTGAAACATCCTGAAAAGGCTATTGTTCCTTCACACAGAAGCTGGGTATGGGAACCAGTTCAGACAAATATTGCTGGCTTCCTCTTTCCCATGGTCAAGAGAAAGGAATGCACACACCCTTCTCATGATGGTCCTTTCCCAAGGTTCCTATCAGAATTAAGGAATGCCACAGCACTGGCCTTAGGTTCAGTAGCAGGCAGTGTTCAGTCTTAGGTTCAGTCTGGGCAGGGCTGAGTGGAGGTGATGTTGGGGATATGCAGACACCACACTGGAGCCAGTCCAGGGCTGCTGCTGGTGCACCAGTCCCAAACCTACCATCACTCTGCGCTGTCCAGATAAGCTGCAGCAATGCTGGCACCAGAAGGATAGTTCTGCAGCTCTTCCTCACCCCACCAACATTGTTGGCACCTGTCCGTCTTGAGAGCCAATGCAGTGTGTCTCCTGGGGTGAAGTCAAACGGCAGCTTTAGCAGCAATAAAGTGTGTATATGGAAGTCCTGGGCTGCCCAGAGGACAAAACACCCCTCTCGGCCTCACTGGTGTGGTCCAAAGGAAAACAGAGCAATACTTTTTGGCACCAGCTTGGCTGCAGGAGTTGATGGAAGGAGGCATAAAAGGTACCATCCAACTGTCTTAGGGACTCCACTCTGGATTTGTGTAGGGTTTACTCCTTAGCCTTTTCTTCTCCCGAAGATATCCTGCAAGGCAGCAACCATCCAAGTATTTATTCACAGCATCATCCAGAGGCCGGCAAGTAGGAGGCAACAGCACTCTCCCTCTAGTGATTCCTAGCGACTTATATTCAGAGTCACAATGTATTTTCATTACAAAAAACAACAACAATGAAGCAAATTGAGCTTGTGGGTCTTCTTTGCCATTCTCCCCCCCCCTAAAATCAATTCAAACTTTCTAGTTCCTGGTTCTGTTCTATTTCCAGGCTAGTTCCTCTTTAACTTGCATTGTCTCCCCGCTGCTCCCCACTTCGCTGGAAAGAGGCATTCTGTACGCACTCATTTCACACCAAGTTCTACTATGATTTAAAAGTGAATCCCAGGCAATTGATCGCATTCTCCTGAAGGAACGATCCTACCAGGATTTTTGATTGTTTGTTTTGTTTTTAAATTTGAACAAAACAAATGCTCAACTCAAACCCAAGTAAGAATAATCTGGATAATTTTCGGTTCACTTTATGTAATAGTTGCATTTCTGTTAGAAAGCACGGTCCCAAAGATGGTCACATACATGCCTTAAAATTAAAGCACTGTTATTCCACTTTATGGCCTCATGGCTTTCCCCCAAAGAATCCTGGGAATTGTAGTTTGTTAAGAGTATTGAGTGTTGTTAGGGAGACCCCCATTACCTTCACTGAGCTACATGGACTGATAGTTAAAACCACTTTGTTTCATCCAAACAATTTTCAGCATCCTTAACAAATTCCCAGAATTCTTGGGAGCGAGCCATGACTGCCAAAGTGGTATGAGAGTGGTATAAGAGTGCTTTAAATGCAAGGTGTGGCTGCGACCTATATTTCTGTTTTCAAGTAGTATCACAAGAAACAGCATATGATCTGAAATAACCTACAGATGAGTACAAAACTACACTGAGCTCCTCTGGAGGGATTAAAGTTCATACCACGTGGAAGTAGATGGGAATTTAGCCCTCAGTAAGGAAGACTACAGGAAAAGGAGGTTATTGACGTTTTTCAGATTATTTAAATCACCCCGGCTGAAGGATAAGAAAGCAATTTCAGAAACAGACCTCCTCTTTTGCAACCTCCTCCTCCTAGCTTTTGGATGCCATGGTTTTACCCTTTTTCTTTTCTGAGCAAAAGAGAAAGCAGCTGGAGGAAACAATGTGTTATCAGCAGTGGAAATCACAATCTTGCACTACGAAGGGAGGGGGAAATAATAATAATAAAAAGAACCCAACATTATCTGTGATTAAATCAAATTTGCTTTGTCCCTTTTAAAATGCCTAGGGAAAATAATGCATGCTTATTTCCACACAAACCAAGCCAATATAAATGGAATATATAAAAAAGGCATTACTCTCTTTTGAGGTGATTGGTAGCAAAGCAGGACAACCGTGAATACTAGGATATATGGTATCCTGGTTCCTGTGGAGTTCCTGTGGAGTTATTTTGATTTACCATCCAGTGTGCTTGTCTTGCACAATACAGACTGCTCCCCCAAATGTGTATGAACATAAAAGAATCAGCTGGATCCAGCCAGTGGTCATCTCACTCAGCATCCTCTTCTGCTAGCAGCTGACCAGATGCCCACAGGAAGACCACAAGCAAGACCTGAGTGTGATAGCCCTATCTCTACATGTGTTACTGAGCAAATGGTATTCTGAGGTATGCTGCAGTGTAGGCAGAGCATAGCCATTGTGGCTAGTAGCCCCCAACAGCCTTAGCCTTAATGAATATGTTTAATCCTCTTTTAAAGACAATTTGTTAGCCTCTTGTTGGAATGAATTCCATACTTCCCCTATGTCCTGTGCCCTTTTAAAATGTGTTGAAGGCAGTTATTGGATTGTTGTTGTATTTATTTTTATTATGTACTTTGTGGTTTTATATTCTGATTTATCCTGTGAACCTCCCTGAGACCTGGGAGTATAGGGAATAATTAATAATAATAATAATAATGTAGAAAATCTTCTCTCAATCCACTTTCTCTATACAACGCATAATTTTACTCAAAGGAAAAGAAAAACACAGCAACAGAAGAAGAAGAGGAGGAGGAGGAGGAGGAGGAGGAGGAGGAGGAGGAGGAGACCATCTTTTCCCCTGACAGGGACTCAACCAAGGTAGATGTGCACACTTTCAAGGTAGATGCACACAAATCTTTATTTAACCAAACTCAGTCACCCCCACCCAAACAATGAGCTTCAACACTGGACAGCAGGCAATGGAGAACTCCTGCAAAGAAGACTTCAGGCAGGTTCGTCTTGGAGTGTTAAGCTGGAACCCGTGGGAGGGTTTGCAAAAAAGGAGGCAGGGCTATATAATTCCAAAATTTCAGAAGGGGGTGGGGGTGACGGAGGCCGAGCAAGAATGCCTTTCTTACGGCTACCAAATGAGTTTGCGGCTAAAGTGAAACCTGGACCAAGAACTTCTCAGCATGGAGCTCACACACTTAGGTAGTACTGCCTGCCAATTATACTCCCTGTCACCTGAATGTTCTATTTATTATTTATTTGATTTTATTTATTGAGTCTATATACCACCTTTCCTTACAAGGAGTTCCAGGTGGTGCACTTGGCACTCCTCCTCCCTATTTCATCCTCACCCTGTGAGTTGGGTTCGGTTACGAGATTATGAAGGTGAGCTTCATAGCTGAGTGGGGATTCAAACCCTGGTCTCCCAGGTCACAGTCCAACATGCTAACCATTATGCCACTGTAACAACCCATCAGAGAGGACAACCTTGACCCAAGTCTCACTGGGGGGGAAAGGATCCTATTGGAGCAATAAACACCTTGGTGGCAAGAGTCTATGAGTCTAACAGTGGAGCCAATTAGTTAGAATGGTGATGGGCTGTCTCTTGTAAGTCCCATCTCCTAGCCCTGGATTTCCTGTCATAGAGCAGCAGGTGAGACTAGATGGATCTTTGGAACTCTATGGTTTTAGCAGATGGCACACATGGTCCTGGAGCCAGTGTCAGAGAGGCCCAGGAGACTGGGATGGTAAGCTGTGAAAGAAGAAATAAATCTGTGTTGCGGAAGTCAAGGAATTCATTTCCCTTTTCACTCTGATTGCCACTTAACACTCCAGCTTGGCACATGAGTGTGATGTTAAAAATGAAGAAGAGCTAAATATATAATAGGACTTTGAAAGCAGTACAGAGAACCTTGTTCACCTTGGCAGATGCAGAAAAATTAGCTAAAGTGAGACCTAGGATATCATTAAAAATATATTATGGCTTTATTTAATTTTATTTAAAGTGGGACAACAGAACAGCCAACAAAGGAGAGAAAAAACCGCTGTCCCAGCTTTCCGACATAAATCAAATGAAATCAGAGCTTTCTAGGGGTTTTCTTCCCCCTCTCTCCCCCTCCCCCTTTCAAATTTTATTTTAATAACTTTGCCGACAGTCTTCTTTTGAAATTAATATATCTGCTCTAGTGGCTCCCAGTTTTCCTTGCAAAAATCATGACAGCTAATAAGAAAGCACTGTCATGTATTCTGACTAAAGGTAATGTATATGTGACAGCCGTGTGATCATTAGAAGAAAAGAATTTCCCAAAGACAAAAGGAATAATTAAAATCAGCCTGAAGACCTAGCCTTGGATTTAAATGTTTAAATGTTTTAATCGGAAAGAACAATGGCTCCCTGAATCATTGGCACAACCAATACTGACAACCTGCCATCTATTAATCAAATGTTAAAATAATAGAAGTGCAGGTTTTAACACCAAACAGTAGATTAGTATGTCTGACGAGCCTTAAAAGAGCACTCCTTTTTTACCCCTAGATAACAGGTGTATGGAATGAAAGGAACCTTTTGATACATTTATTCCACATCTGAAGTAAGCTTTCATGTGGAACTACAGGTGGGTGAAGACAATCTGGAATATATTTTGGAGGCATCACAAGATGATTAGACAAATTCATGTGGGGAGAGGCTATCAACAGCTACTATCCCCAATGGTTACCTTCTCCCACCTCTAAATACAAGCTGTAATCCATCATTTTTTGAAGGACATGTTCTCCATCTCTGCTTTACACCAGTGTTTCCCAAACTTGGGTCTCAAGATGTTTTGGGACTACAATTCCCATCATCCCTGACCACTGGCCTTGCTAGCTAGGGGCAATGGGAGTTGTAGTCAAAAAACAGCTGGGAAACAATTTGGGAAACACTGCTTTTTACACACACACACACCACACACACACACACACACACACACACACACACACACACTCTTAGAAGAACAAAAGACAATTAGCAGCAGTTGGTGATATCTAAAAAAACAGTTCAGTCAGCACAATGATTCTTCCCCCATCCTCTCCTCTCTCCATGCCTGTCCTGAATCTGTTCTGGGATTTCCCCCAATCTTCTAGAGCAGGTTTCGGGAGTGCACAGGGAAAGGATTTGGGGAGGAGGTTCAATTGCCACAAAAATCTTTTTGCTCACAGAGCTCCTTTGTTGGCTACCTTCCGATGAGACTAGCTTTGGAGACATTTAATACCCAGCTTGCAGCTTCAGACTCAACTGTTCACTTTTGCCTCTCCTTCTGAGCCCTTCACAGCAACGATATACAGAAGAAAAAAAGGGGTAGTGCATTTCTCTAATACAGCTGATGCTTGCAAACGTTTATTAAAAGCTTTAGCATTCAGCATGTCAAGTATTCAAAGAACAAGATGGATCTTCGTGTCAGAGGCATGATGCATCAATCTTGTCATAGAGAATGAAGTGTTCTAACATTATTTAATTGGCTTTCACCATTAATATGTAGCAGGGGCTTAAAAGAAATAAAGTGATTATTTTAAAAATAAAACGCTAAATATCTGTGTTTATTGTTATTAAATGGTTCAATCTGCGGGGCCTTTTTTAATGCAAGACTGGCTCAGCTGCACTGACTTCCAGAAACTCGCTTGAGCTCAGAGAGAGCTTGAATCTTTTAATTTTTATTATTATGAATTGTACTCTGAAGACCCGCTGAAATTCTGGTATTTTACAGTTTAAGTGATTAATCTTCTTACATTAGCGAACATGCAGCTATTCCCCCCCCCCTATATAAATTAGGAAGAAGTAAATGGATGGTTTTAAAAGAGAATCAGACAAATTTATGGAGGAAAGGTTTTGCATTGGCTACTAGCCATGATGGCTATATTTTAGCCCCTACTGTTGGGGGCAGTATGTCTCTGTGTACCAGTTGCTGGGAACCAGAAATGGGGAAAGTGCTGTGGTACCTTGGTTCTCAAACTTAATCCATTCCGAAAGTCTGTTCCAAAACCAAAGCATTCCAAAACCAATCAGAAATGGAAAGCTTGAATTACAATGGGGAGGAGGCAAATTAGCAGCGCAACAGGAAACACAGGGGGACGCAAAATTAGCAGTGCAACAGGACACATGGAAATGGAAGGCTTGAATTACAATGGGGGGACGCAAATTAGCAGCGCAACAGGAAACACAGGGGGGACTCAAAACGGAGCACGTTCGGCTTCCGGGAAAAAAGTTTGAAAACTGAAACAACTACTTCTGGTTTTGCAGCGTTCAGGTTCCAAGTTGTTCGTGAACTAAGCTGTTCGAAATCTGAGGTACCACTGTATTGGCTTCCTTTTGGCATTGTGTTGGTCAGTATGAAAACGGGATGTTGGACTTCCAAGTTCAGTCTCCAGCATATCCATTTAATTTTTTTGGAAATACCTGTATCAGAGATTTCAGGGTGCCATTTATCATAGCTGTCAACTTACAGGTTTGAAAATAAGGGACCAGCAGCCTCAAAAATAAGGGAACAGCAGTCAAAATAAGGGATTTTCCTAACACAGGTATGTTCAACTTCTGAGCCCCTCCGAGCCAAAGCCCAGCCAGCAGCCAAACAAAGCCTCAAGCGGTGGTTCCCACAGCGCAGCAACCCAGCAAAGGGGATGCAGCAAGGAAAACCACCGTCACCTCTCCACTGGGAAGCGCTGAGCAAAGGCGAGTCCCCAGGCAACACAGCCAATTTGATCGGCACAAGGCATGCAAGCTCCCCCCCCCCCCGTCGTTCTTAGACTCCTTATTGCGTGAGCAACGCAGCCAAGCAACACAGTTGGAGCCTCCCTCCTCCCTGGCCGGCAGGCAGGGAGGGAGAGGAGCTGCCTCCTTTGAAACCTGGGAAATTTAAGGGACATCATCGATAAGGGACAGCAGCGGGACACAGCACTGGGATAAGGGACTTTCCCCCCAAATAAGGGATGGTTGACAGCTATGCCATTTATTAGTCTCAGTGGACAATTTTAGGCTAGGGATTTAATTCAGGATAAGGCAGCTTTATGTAGTTCGGTGCTGATAATGCTAAGGTTGCAGGTTCAGTCCCTCTATGGGACAGCTGCATATTTCTGCATGACAGGGAGTTGGACAAGATTATCCTCAGGATCCCTTCCACCTCTATGATTCTTTGATGATTCTATGATGATCTACAGTCATACCTTGGGTTGCGAACATGATCCATGCGGGAGGCACGTTCGCAACCCACAGCATTTGCAACCTGCAGCGCTGCGTTTGTGCATGTATGTGACGCTATTCAGCACTTCTGCGCATGTGCAAAGCGCGATTTAGCATTTCTGCGCATGTGCAAGCACCAAAACCTGGAAGTAACCTGTTCCAGTACTTCCAGGGTTCGGCGCGGTCCGTAACCCGAAAACGTGCATCCCGCAGCGTTCACAACCCGAAGTATGACTGTATCACTTTGCATCTCATTCCCATTCATAGGATATTATGCAGAAGTTTAGAGTTCAGTGGCTTCAGTCCGCTGCTGATCCAAATCCCACATCTCTTTTCCCTTTAACACGGGAAATGCTGTTTGTTCTGTTCCTTCCCAGATTTGTACTGGGGGGGGGGTGTTAAACCAAGAAGTTAATATAATACACAACCCTGCAAGTCAAGAGAACTCGGTCAAAGGCATTTCACGAGTGCTAAGATTGAATGGATGCATAAGAACATTATCTTGCATGGGCTGAAGGAAGAATTCTGCAGAATAAATACATTTGGAAACCCTGCCAAGAGCAGAAATCTTTTGCGTTTCCGAGATAAAGGCGGAGCTGGCAAGTTCTGTAGACTCCAAACAGTGGAAACAAATTAACTGAAACACTGCAAGCAAAACGGTTCACCCAATGAACCAACAAAATCAAATTACAAAAAAGAAAAGAAAAAGAAAAACAAGACCTGCTCGTCACAAGTGTCAAAGCCATGAAGGTCATGCCAGGGAAAAATAAAGAGCAAATAAAGCCTGTAAAAAGGGATAGTTGCAGAAACACCAGCACCTACTGAACAATCCCAAATCCTGCAATTTTCAATTTTAATATACCCCTTTCTGAGGACAGTCCAACCAAAAGTTTAAAATTGGATCTGGGGATACAGACAAGCTTAATATTAGCTTTAAAAAACATTTTCGCCCTTCCTGCAGTACTGCAGTATATTTTCTACTGGAGTAAATTATGCAGGGGGGACCTGGGTGGCGCTGTGGGTTAAACCACAGAGCCTAGGATTTGCCGATCAGAAGGTCGGCGGTTCAAATCCCCACGACGGGGTGAGCTCCCATTGCTCGGTCCCTGCCCCTGCCAACCTAGCAGTTCGAAAGCACGTCAAAGTGAAAGTAGATAAATAGGTACCGCTCTGGTGGGAAGGTAAACAGCATTTCCATGTGCTACTCTGGTTCGCCAGAAGTGGCTTAGTCATGCTGGCCACATGACCTGGAAGCTGTATGCCGGCTCCCTTGGCCAAAATAGTGAGATGAGTGCTGCAACCCCAGAGTCGGCCACGACTGGACCTAATGGTCAGGGGTCCCTTTACCTTTAAATTATGCAGATCAGACATGGGAAACTTGTGGCTATGCAGGAGTGGTTGGACAACAACTCCCATCATCCCTGACCACTGGCAATGCTGGCCGGGGCTAATGGGATCTGTAGCCCAGCAAGATTTGAAAGGGCACAGGTCCCCCCACCTCTGCCACAAACCGAAATAAACTTCTTTCTTATTACTGGAGTTACATTCCACCTTTCCACCAAGGTGGTTTACAATTTCAAAACATCAGAAGAAATGCATTAGATAAAATGAAGTGCGATGGGGGTCCTACCAGGTTCACTGGGAGCTGGTGGCATAATGGCATAGTTATCGCTACCCTGGGCTCCCTCACTTTTCCCTCTGGACGCTTAGATCTTTAGCAGCCCCAGGAGAGTTGGAGAGGGAGAAGCTGTCCCAACAGTTCTCTCAGGCCACTGATGGTCCTGTCAGGAGCTGATGGTAAGTAGCTGGTTTTAATGATTTCAATTAGCACTTAGTCTAGGAATGGGTAAATTGTGGCCCTCCTGCGTAAGCTTGTTTTCTAAGATCCCTCCTCCTTGGAAGGCACACTGAAGACTGCTTGAGATAACAACTTCAGCCAATGGGGTTCGACTGTTGTCCCAATTGTGACTTTAAAAGAGGATTAGGCAATTTCATGAAAGGTAAAGGTAGCAGTGGCTACGGAATGCCAGTCATTGAGACTCACACATGGGGAGACTGCTGTTGCATTCATGTGCCGCTTGCAGGCATCTGGCTGGCCAGTGTGAGAAGAAGATGCTGGAGAAGACAGGCCTTTGGTCTGGTCCAGCAGGGCTCCTTTTATGTGTTTTCATGGCACAGAGGAACCAGCACAACAAGCAGAAACAAGGCACCAGTGCATCTGTTGCTTGTCATAACATCTTCTGAAGCCTGTCCGTAGGGATGGGTGGATCTGACAATTTCAGTTTTCTCATTTTTCCACTTTCAACTTCAGCACTCCCAACATCAGCTTGCTTTTTTTTCAAGTCCTCATGAAAATTCAGCAACATTCTTTTAATATACACGTCTTTGTATACTATTTTACCTATATTTATTTTGCCAAGCAGTTTCCCCGATGAAATTTATTTTTGGGGCATGTTACGTGGCTGGTGAAGTGCCCTGCAAAATTTGAGCGATATGAATTTTGATGGATGGGTGTTTGCCTTTGCTTTGGACACTGCAAGTTACCGTAGGTAGGTTCACTTTGAAATGCGAACTGAAGTGAATTGCTCTTCCATCCCTACCAAGCTGAACTCATCTATTCCACCTTCCTTCATGTATGCATGTATGTGACGGACAGCATTTGTCTACTCTGTGCAATCTTCCACCCTTAGTCCTTGGACTGTGGCTGTATTTAAGCAGCTGTAATTTACATGAATGTAAATGCTGTCTGCATTTCCAATAATGAAAGTTTTAGCATCAAAAACTAGCATTCTGTCCCTGACTTTCCATCACTTATCCCTGCTGTTATCAAAGGTTCCTGTTGTAGCGTACATATTAATTATGCATGCAGGTGGCACTTAAGGGAGAATCGTTTATTTCACCAATGCTAGTTGGTCAGGAGCAAAGCAATGTGGGAGAAGAAATCTCCAAGGAGAACATAATAACAAAAAAAGACAGAGAAAGTCATGTATCAATATTCTACATATGGAACAAGGGCATTTATCTATGTGGCCTGTGGAGTTGTCAGAAACAGGCAATTGTGTGACTAAATAAATAAGCGTATTCTCTCTGGAGGTTGTTGATGCCCATATGACACAACATCGCTGGCTCTTTTATTTTAAAATATCCTGTACTGTGGCACATAACAGACAAACAGGATTAGCTGAAGGCAAATTCAATCCTCAGTTCCAAACCAGAGGTTGATTGGAACATTCCCATGCAAAATCAGTTCAGGTTCATCTGTCTACCTTGGAAAGAGAAGCCAATTCTCAGCAGGCTGTCATGCTCTGTGGTGACTAAGAAACCGAGCACAGGATAGAACTTTCCTTATGATATCATGGTGACTTTTACCCAAAAAGGAACTGAGAACCATCTTCAGTAAAAAGTGAGAAAAAGTTGCACAGAGATGCAAAGTTACCTTGACCCAGATCTCTGCATAGCACACATAGCACAACAGCCCACCTTTGAAAGATAACACTCTTAGAAACAACATGGGTTTCTCTCAAAATAACTCAATAAATTCTCATTCTCTCTCTCTCTCTCTCTCTCTCTCTCTCTCTCACACACACACACACACACACACAGTATGCTTAGGTGTTGAAGCAGCTAAAAACAGTTAGTTTAAAAAACCTAGGAACATAATACCACCTGGAACCTGTTAGGTGGTGAGCAAAAGGAGGGCCTTTTCGGGAGTGGCATGGTGGCTGTGGAAGTCTCTTCTCTCTGAGATACTGCTGACGCCAACTCTTGCAAATTTTTAGCACCAACCGAATGCACATCTTTTCTTTGTGGTAATTAGTGAACATTAATTCTTGAGCTGTTTCTTATTTCCTCCATTTTCTGCATATGTGTGTGTATATAAACAACAACAGATGCACAGAAACACTTCGAACCATGGAGTTGAAAACTATCTCTCTCCCTCTCCACCCCCATCTCTGAGACTATAACTGAATGCATGCCCTCTAACATATCCATGGGGGAGATTCATTAAGTACTTCCTTGAACTGCTGCATGATTTCTGCATGATTTTCCTGCATACCAGAAGTGCAAATGGTAGGAAGCTTTTGCCACCATCATAGTAAAATTCAAAGTTGCAAAGCTATGTTAGCACCAGCTAGTTTTAGTGAGACTGGTATATGAGCCACTTCTACAACTAGGGAGCTTCCTATGTTGTTCTGATGCTCATCTCAATTGTACTCTACTTCCACATTTATTAGAAACATGAAAGTTAGTGTCTCATTAAATGGGTACTAACTTTCATGCAAGATCTCTTGTTCACAGTTCTGAAAAGCTGTCTTGAGGTTCCCTCCGTCATTTGTTTCCCACACCCAGCAAAAACAATGGCGTTCGTAAGATTGTACTGCTGTCTCTGCCTAGCCAGCATGGTGTAGTGGTTAAGAGCAGCGGATTCGTAATCTGGTGAACCAGGTTCGCTTCCCCGCTCCTCCACATGCAGCCGCTGGGTGACCTTGGGCCAGTCACACTTCTCTGAAGTCTCTCAGCCTTATTCACCTCACAGAGTGTTTGTTGTGGGGGAGGAAGGGAAAGGAGATTGTTAGCCGCTTTGAGACTCCTTAAGGGGAGTGAAAGGCGGGATATCAAGTCCAAACTCTTCTTCTTCTTCTATATTTAATATGATGGATACTTAAAATTAAACTCCAAGAACTATCCACAATCCTGAGAGGAGAAAAAATCACAGATATAAAAAGTAAATATAATTTCAACATGGGGGTGCTTATTAAATTGCCACGGCCGTTTGAATCGAAGTGAACATCTGAATGAATTTAGGGATCTCTTTTCTGACAAAACATCTGAGGAATGCTTGGTTTCTGCAAAAGATATGCAACTAAGTAACTCAAGGTTCCCCCAGAGATTCTTTACATCCCACATCTTTCACTGTTTTACCTAAAATTGAATTCAACACAAATTCCAGGGTTCCTGAGGCAAAACAGCTGAAGAATTTTGCAAGGACTCTTCTGTTCCGCAAGCAGTGCTTAAGTCCTGGCTCCTACCCCCAGACACAATATCCGGATTCACAGACTAAGGAAACTCAGTAAGAAGTCAGCGCATGGTCTCAGCACCAGCTCAGAATACTGGACACACAGTTCAAAAGTCCATAAGCAGAGTTCTAGGATGTACGGCAAGGAATAAGCAAAGTCATGCTCCAAACACATGGCATATTCCTCCTGCTCCACTTTAAAGAGTGGGGCAGAGACCATCATTTGCAGAGTTCTCATCCCGAGCTTGCAAGAGAGAACTTCAACACTTAGTCTGCTTGGTCTGTGGTGCATCCTTGGTGACAGGACCTTAGTTCAACCTTCCAACTCTCACTCCACCTCCACTTCAGCCGGCTCTGCTGATTAGCCAGCCAGCTCTTTGCCACTTTCTCAGAAGGCAGCATAGGGACTGACTCAACCAACTCTTCCTCCTGGAACATCTGGCATTGGCTGGAGCTCCTTCTAAAGGCCCACTGCACAGTCATTGAGCAGGGCCTTCTCTGCAGTGGCACCCCAGCTATGGAACTCTTCCCTCAAAGGTACCCTTGGGGCAAACACATGCTCTTGAGTGCCTGCTGAAGATATATCTCTTTACCCAGAGTTCTCAGGGTGCCTGGTTTGGTTTGTCCAGCAGATACCTGTCTATGTTTTGGTTTAACTTGAATACGGCTTTTGTTTGGTGCTTCTATACTTTTTTAAAAACAACAACAACATATTTTTAATTAAATTTTGTGTTTTACAATTTAAAATACTCATTTTAACATCCTTAAAATATCAATAACTTCCCTTCTTCTCTTTCCGTGGTTCATTTTACATATCATAAATCCCTGCATATTTTACAAAAAACTAAACCATTCAGTATTCCCTTATGGCATCCATCAAAACTTATTTACACTGCTGAATTTAACTTAACGCTGCCAATGTTTTCAGCTGTACATAATTATTTCCTATATATTCAATAAACGTTTTCCAATCTTCTCTAAACGTATGTTACTCTTGTTCGCTTATTCTATATGTCTGCAAGCTGAGCATATTCTGTCAGCTTAAGTTGCCATTCTTCTTTAGTTGGGACCTCGCTCATTTTCCATTTTTGGGCTAACAAAATATGGGCCACAGTAGTAGCATACATAAATAACCTTTTTTGACACCTGGGAATTTCAGTCTGAATTATCCCCAATAGAAAAAACTAGGTTGTTTATTTTTTAGGGGGAATACTTTTAAACACCCCCCCAACTCATTATGAATCATTTCCCAATACTCTTTTACCCCTTTACAAGTTCATGGTACTTCCATACTTTTAATGCATAAGCAGCTATGTTTGTGAATCACCCTGGAACCACATGTGAAAAATGGATATATAGAAATCCAATACATAAACAATAAAAGTAACTTTTAATAAAAGCTCTCATAAGTGGCAGTGATCCCTACTAGCCTTAAAAAGGGCGAGACAAATTAATAAGGTTATCACTGTCGACTAGCCACGTTGACTACATTCTGCTTTCATGTCTGAGCCAGTATAGCTCTGAATACAAGTTAATGGAATTAACAAACAGAGAAAGTGCTGTTTGCACACAAATTCTGCTTGCAGGTTTCCCAAAAAGACACGGTTGGCCACTGTAAGAACAAGAGACTGGAGCAGATCAGCCATTGGCTAGATCCAGGCAGGATCTTCTCATGTTTCTTTTGGCTTCTACCCTTGATCCTCACGTCTATACCCGCTGCTAGGACGCAATGATACCACTGGGAATCGAGTGCATCTTTTTACCTGTTCCTGCAAATTCAAGTCCTTGTCAATAAGATACCCCGAGCGGCTTCAGACTTCAATAGCTCGGTTCCGATATGCTTGTAAGTGGTGCTGAATATTCAGAGTGCTGGTGTTTTTTTTGTGTGTGTTTTTTTTATCCCTTCTGTTTCCTTGCCAGTAGGAAATAAAGAACACACTTTTAGCTAAATGAGAACTGAAGTGTATTGGAAGAGTGCTATAAATTATACGCAGGCCACCAAATAAAATTCAATTTTCAGGCAATGTGAAAGTGTAATGCGTCTGGAGAAGCTGTTTTGCATATCACACAAGGCAGCAGGCAATAAGGAGGAAGGAATGACTAAAACTTGATCTGTCACATGTACCTCTTTGATTGTTTCCCCTGCTTTACCTATTCTAATCGCACTGTTGCAGTGTTGATTCAGAACACGGCAGCCCATGAAAAATGTCACCGTTCGGTCGGCGCCGCGGATCCGCTGGCAATTTCGGCAAGCACTGGATGCACATAAAGGGTGATAAGGCGCTCTATCCCGCCATGCTCAGCAGGTTTTCCATTTCCTCCTGCAATTACACATCAAACTGTTTTAGCTTCACAAGCTCCGGCACTATAAATGGCCTGGAGGCAGAAGTCTGCTTCGCACACTGATGAGCCTTTCTTCAAAGCAAGAGTGCAAACTCAGGTTTTGGGTAGGGCTTTCTGGATAAAATAAAATAATAAATAATAATAATAATTATATATATATATATATATATATATATATATATATATATATATATATATATGCAGGTTTTGGTGTATTCGGGTATCTTCCCGTGTAAGAGTCGGGGTGTCTGGGCGACGTTTCGACGAGGTCTCACTCGTCATCTTCAGGCTGGTGCTTTCGGCTTCTTGTTACTGGAACAAGAAGTTCCAGTAACAAGAAGCCGAAAGCACCAGCCTGAAGATGACGAGTGAGACCTCGTCGAAACGTCGCCCAGACACCCCGACTCTTACACGGGAAGATACCCGAATACACCAAAACCTGCATTCCTGTACCCGTGAAAATCTACGAAAGCATATATATATATATATATATATATATATATATATCCGGTCTCCCAGAGCTTTTAAGCCTCACCTCCAACTTAGTAATGCTACCTAAGCATCATTCCCTTGGGGGATACCAATTAACACCTAATTTGGTGTCAGCATTAACTGGGATTGTTTATGTAAAAAGGCGGCAAGGCGGCACATCTGAACCCCAACTTTTGCCTTCAGAGCTCAGAACAACACTCATGGGGACAGGTTGCACATAAACAATCTGCTTTCTATTTTTTTAAAAATAGCCCGTGCTCAGTCCCTGAAATCTCCAGTCTGAATAGCCCTAGTATGAATCCCCATAGAGCACAAAAACCTTGTTCGGATAGCACTCTTTTAAAAAAATTCAACTATTTTGATGGAATGGCATACTTTCAGATCCCACAAAACACGTCTTTCCTGAATAAGCTCTCTGCCTACTGCGAATCTCTGAAAACTTGCCTACGCGTTTACATTTCTAACGTTTAACGCTGGAATCATATCAGTTGCCATTCATCTGACAACGCAGAAAAGCAAATCATTTCTTGGGGCCAAAGGTAAGCAATCCTCACGTTCAGTCACAGGAAACAATTGCCTATGGAAATTTGCTGAGCAGAAGAGTGGAGTCGAAGAGCAAGTTGGAACTCTGGGTAAATTCATACTAAAGAAGTGCTGGAGCACTGTAACCAGGATACAAACAGGGTTCTGGAAAAAGATCCAAACTTGTGCAGTTCATTCATAAACACTCCATGTCAATGATGAATCGGGCCATGGAACAACAGCTCCTATGTTTTTGAGTGCATATCTGAAGGTTGCTTGTGCTGATTAGAGCAATTTAATGCCCAATGGAAAAGAATACACACACAGAGAGAGAGAGAGAGAGAAGCAGGAACAAACATACTACTAGAACATAAAGAGAACCCTGCTGGATGGCCACATAACATTGATAGTTACAAAATGGCTGTTGTTGGGTGTGTGGCATAACACAAAATGGCTGCTACCTAAAAGAGCAGCAAAAGAGAGAGGAATGGAAAATGGTTCGGGGCACGCTCTCCCATCTCATGAATTGTGGATTTTTGAGAGTATACGTACTGAATGAAAAAATTGTTGGTTATGGTCACAGACCAACAAAATGAGGTATAAAAATAAAACATACCGCTCATTAAAATAATAAAAATACAAATAGATACACACATACATTTCTTCATCTTGGAAAACATCTCCTGACCTAAACTGAAGTCAGGAAAAAAATGGTGACTATCTCAGAAAGGGAAATTTACTGATACCTTTTTACAGGTACCTTAAGAAGCATTGGAAGGCACAGGTGCCCATGGGCATCAGGTTGGCAACCCAAACTACTGCAATCCTCAAGTCCTGTTGAACTCAATGAGTAGACACATACAGGGCAGAATTGTAAAACCTTTATCTTATTTAAGTCTGAATAATTGTTTCAGCATTTAGAGAGGCCATGGACGTCCTAAGTATTATCTCCCTCAGTGAGTACAAATTTTATAGAAAGCTCTCATCTGCTGTTATATTCCATGCAGAGTTGGAAACTGGTTGGGTTGGTTTTGTGTGTGTGTGTGTGTGTGTGTGTGTGTGTGTTTAGCATCCCTTTCAGCTCTGGCATCGCTCAGTGCTCTAATTTGAGCAGAATTTACCCCATACTGTTTATAATGAAATGATTATTTCCTTCCTGCTTGGCACCTTCTTAAAGGTGGCATTGTTCTAACACTCTTAGATACTGCACAGGAGTTAAAGAGAAGAGGGGGAGAAGCTTGGATAAAAGAATTGAGTCACTGCAGTTTCTTGAGGATAGTGAAAACTCGTAAGGATAGTGGAGGCAATGGATGACCCAAGCTCTGTGGCAAGAGACAATGTAGTCAGAAGGGCTAACATCCTCCACAATGCAACTAACAACCCAGGCACAAGCCATCTGCCATACGGTCTTGAAGGAAAATGTTGCTCGTGGCACCGAATCCTACAGAATATTCATAGAATCACTGAACTGTAGAGTTGGAAGGAGCCCCAAAGGTCATTTAGTCCAGAAATCTCAGCTAAAGCATCCATGACAGATGGCCATCCAATCTCTGTTTAAAAGCCTTCAAGAAAGGAGAGTCCACAACCTCTCCTGGGAGTCTGTTCCACTGCCAAACAGCTCTTACTGTCAGAAAGTTTCCCACCCGAATATTTAGTCAGAAACTCCTTTGTTGTATCTTGAAGCCACTTGTTTGGGTCCTACCCTCCGACCAGGAGAAAACAGGTTTGCTCCAATTCCCATGGAACAGCCCTTTAGATATTGAAAGAGGGCCACCATATCTCCTCTCAGTCTCTGACACGGTAGTGGCTTGAAAGTGGGCGCTCTTCAACATTTTGCCTGCAAATCATCCATAAGTTGCTTTAGACTTCATGTGAGAATAACGCCACTGGTTTTTATATTGTATCTCTGGTTTTATGGCATTGTCTTGCTTCTGAATACCGCAGAGAGGTTTCTAAATATTAAGTGGTCTAGAAAGGCTTTTAAATGAATAACGTGTTTTAATAGGGAAGGGGACAAAAGTGAAACATAGTGAGAGGAAAAAGAAACATGGGCTTCAGAAACAGGGGGGAAAGGGTCAATGTGCAGAAACAGACTCTGAGGAAAAATGGTATTATGGCTATGGAGGGAAAGGAGGACAAGCAATGATGTGGTTTACATTCCTTGCTGCCTTTCAACCAAACTAGTCCTCAAGGCTGAGTCCAACCCCCTGCAATGCAGGAATCCCAACTAAAGCATTCAAGACACAATAATAACAATAGCAATAACTTATTATTTATACCCCGCCCATCTGGCTGGGTTTCCCCAGCCACTCTGGGCGGCTTCCAACAGAATTAAAAGCAGAATAAAACATCAAACATTACAACTTCCCTAAACAGGGCGGCCTTCAGATGTCTTCTAAAAGTTTTGTAGTTCTTTATACCCTAGACATCTGATGGGAGGGGGTTCCACAAGGCAGGCACCACTACCAAGAAGGCCCTCTGTGTCCTCATTCCTCGCAGTGAAGGAACCACCAGAAGGCCCTTGGAGCTGGACCTCGGTGTCTGGGCTGAGCAATGGGGGTGGAGACGCTCCTTCAGGTATATTGGGCCGAGGCCATTTAGGGCTTTAAAGCTCAGCACACCTCTGCTTAAAAACCTCCAAAGTAGGATGGTTTCAACCTGAAAGGACAGAAAGGAAGTGTGAAAGTCAAACTAGCCTTATTTTTAAAAATAAAGTGGGATCATGGGGGGTTTACAGGCCCACCTGAGAAGACTGGGGTGGCATCCCACACTGAGCACTGGACTGAACTTGCCCCGTTTCATGTGTTCAATTTGAGTCACAATTCTTCAGCTTGAGAACCGGTTGCAAGTGCTGAAATTTAAACAGGCTTTTGCAAAAATTGATCCAATTTCAGCTGAGCCAGTAGCTGGCAGTCTGTCTGTCTCCAGCTCAGGCTAGTTAGAGCACAGGGATTTCCCTCAATCGACTGCAGGCACCCAGGGAATCAATTGCCCCCCTTTGACCTAGCGCTCCCATGAAGGTTACTGATGAATAGAAGGCTGCTGTGTATTGCATTTCACGCAGATGGGTTTCCCTTTCACACACGGGCTGCTTATTGATGCCCTGATGGGTCGTGATCAGCTGCTAAGCTAACATTGATTTACAGAAAGGTGGCGGTGGGAAAGGGGGGGGGGAGGACAAGGATGTTTCGAAGATGGATTGAAGCCTACCCTTTTTTTTATGGAAACTTCAGCATACGAATGAGACAGTGGTATCAGGCTACCTGTTTGCTCCGAGGATGACTTTGAAACATTCACATTAAAAGAAACTTTTAAAAGGAAAAAAAGAAACCCAGAAACTCCTTATTTGCAGAAATAAAACAATAAAAAAATACATGGCACTCATCCCTGCCACAAATCATAATATTGTCTATGCACTCAGTGTTGAACACATTCTTACAGAACAGGGAATTGTTCTGATGCCTGGAAAGTTACAGTGGTACCTCAGGTTACATACGCTTCAGGTTACATACGCTTCAGGTTACAGACTCTGCTAACCCAGAAATAGTGCTTCAGGTTAAGAACTTTGCTTCAGGATGAGAACAGAAATCATGCTCCGGAGGCACAGCGGCGGCAGGAGGCCCCATTAGCTAAAGTGGTGCTTCAGGTTAAGAACAGTTTCAGGTTAAGAACAGACCTCCGGAACGAATTAAGTACTTAACCCGAGGTACCACTGTACTCTTAATTAGTAGTGTAGTGATTATCAACCCACCTTCACTCGAACAAACTAGAAACCTCCATGCAACCAGGGAGTTTCCACAATCACACAAGGCATGACTCAATCTTTGGCCACAATGCAACCCACTAGATGGAGACCTGTGTTCTAGATTCTAACCTCATTCTAGTCCCTGCCCTCCTGCTGGGCCATATTAATCAAACACACTGAGATCAGTCCTGGCCATACGATGAGGCAGCGTGAGGCAGCTGCTTCAGGAGGCAAATGCGGAGGTATGGGGAGTGGCCAAAGCTATGAGTGACATATGGCCTGCCCTTTAACCCCTATACTAGCCTACTGCCCTCGAGGGCAGTGCAAGACACTCCCATTTCACTCAAATTCAACCGACAGTCTTATTGGTTTCTGTGTGTGCCTTGAGGGAGGGCGCCATCTTGTCCTTGGCCTCAGGCAGCGAAATGTCTTGGAGCAGCCTTGACTGAAATACTACCAGACTTGTTTCCCCAAGAAGGATCCAGTACAACCAACATAAAAAAAGCAGTCCACAACCCCAAGACATCATGTGGCAGTAAAGAGGGATCTTACATTGAAGATCAGCATTCACTGATCTCCCTTCCCTTTCCTTGGAGCTTAGTTCTTTAATCTGATCCACAGTTTCTATGTGCTGCTAAACATGGGTTTTTTACATCAAGCAACAAAATCCATGTTGCCTGTGAAATATCTTATTTTAATGGCAGCCTGTTTATATCAAGATCAAGCACAGGGAATGTTTTTAAATGCTATCCAGTGATTTATTTCACACAAACTCAGCAGCCAATTGTAGGCTTTTAAGACATGCCCAGTACACCCTTAGGGTTTATGTTGTTGTTTTTGTTGTTGTTTTGATCCATTGTTATGTCACCATGTTCACCCAGCATTTAAAATCTATGAATACAGGAGACTGATGGCAAAAATAAGGCGCCCCCGGTATAAAACTACATGCAGAAAAGAAAACCATACATTTATAAATATCAATGAGATACCCCGTTAGATGGGTGTTTGCCACTCAATTGTATACATTCCTAACAAATAATACAGACCTGGAATTTTTACCACATTGTATCAATTCACATATTTAAGCATTTCCTTGGGATGATTTGGTAGATTTGCAATTGTTCAAACTCACAGTCTTTTTGATGTTAGGGAAGGAATTTTCACAAAGATCAGATTGATTTCCAATACTGGAGGCTGAGGGAAGAGGGGACATTTCCTCTCTTAGATGTGTGTGTGTGTGTGTGTGTGTGCGCGCGCGCGCACATGCACACATGCTGCTAGCATTTCCAAACCATTCATGATCTCTGGCTGGGCTTCTTGCACCCTTCAACTTTATTATATTGTGTAAGCAGCTTGTGCATAGATCATCCAAACACCATCCAAATGCATGTATGCACTGAAACATCCAAAACAAGAAATACAAAAGCTCTATATGCTATCAGAGAACAGATTTGGGTCAAGCAGGGATCAGGATTAACTCCCCTTGCATATAATTATGCACTGCTAACCAACAGACGGCACCTGTAATGAAATGTATAGCCAGAGACCAGATATGTCCCATTTAGCAATCAACAGCATTATTCTTCCCCGCCGTAGACCTTCTGCATTTGGCGAATATACTTTTTTTTGTGAGTGGCTATTGAATATTTCCAAGAGAACATCCTGTCCTCACTCCAAAATCTTTACAGCGGAGCTCACGGTGGAATAGCATTTCAAGCCCGGCGCCAGAGTTTCCACAATCCCCTTTTCTGAAAAGCTTGGGGGGATTCTATTGTTTTGAGGCTTAATTTTCAATTTGCATCTTTAAAAAGGTGCCATTTCATCCAAATTTCACTCGGCCACACATTTATATTTATCTGCAAGGGACCACATTTGAGCTCCTTTTGAAGAAGAGAAAAGGAGGGGAGCGGAAAAAACGTTACCACACTCACAGAGAATCTGATTTTCTAAAAGAACTGCACACAATGCTGGCTTAACTACAATTTAATTTGAACAAACAACCTTATTTATAGATCTCTTAGGCAAAGCTTCCTACTCAATCCAGAGCTCCAATCAGCTGCAAGAAGTTGGTTGGGTGGTTCTCTACTGCTAGAGCTAATTATTTACTATTACTACTACTACTACTACTACTACTACTACTACTACTAGGGATGCTCTGTGGTTAAACCACAGAGCCAGGGCTTGCCGATCAGAAGGTCAGCAGTTTGAATCCCCGCAACGGGGTGAGCTCCCGTTGCTCGGTCCCTGCTCCTGCCAACCTAGTAGTTCGAAAGCACGAAGTACAAGTAGATAAATAGGTACCACTCCAGTGGGAAGGTAAACTGTGTTTCCGTGTGCTGCTCTGGTTCGCCAGAAGCGGCTTAGTCATGCTGGCCACATGACCCGGAAGCTGTACGCCAGCTCCCTCGGCCAGTAAAGCGAGAAGAGCGCCTCAACCCCCGAGTCGTCCATGACTGGACCCATTTGAGAAAGACAGAACACCTGGAAAACTGTTAAAAGGAGAAAAATTGAAATTCAACCAAGGGGAAGCGAGGAAGTCACTTAACAATGTTAATAAGTATAATTTTAATAAGGTTATGATTTATGATGTTTGTCTGTTTATCTGTTTGTTTATAATTTTGTGAAAATCAATTAAAAAAAATGGAAAAAAAAGAAAGACAGAACAGTTGTGCTTCCTTTCCACCATCAAGCCAAGGAAGTGCTGATAGTCCAAGGTTGGGCTTCCATGTTGTCAGACATCAGGACTGTGTACTACTACTACTATATAAAATAAACTTTGAGGGCTGGATTCTGAAGAAAAAACCCCATGTGAGTATAGAATATTACATCAATACTTTTCAGTTTAGGGTGCCTAATGATTCTTGACTTTGAGTGACAGGACCCAGACCACCACAGGGTCTTCTGTCAGAGCTGTGTGTCAGGTCCCAATGGCTTGATTTACAAGCTCCATGAGTCCGGCACCAATTAATTATTCCCCACGCATTTATGACCACTGCTTGGATGAAGGGATCACAGCTAGTTCAAGCTGGGATGCTGGAGGCCATAATACAAGTGTATCTCAGTTGATTCCAGAAACTCAATCCGATGCTACAGCCTACTATGTAACTATGATATGCTCCATTCCTTCAGTCTGGGCAACCCATTGCAAAGGGAGGCCACCACGCTATCCTTCTGTGTTTCCAGTTATCAGTCTCTCCACTGCTTCCTGTACCCCAATAACTTGCTAGCACATGGACGTGGCCACCACATGGTCCTGATGTCTGAGGTGAGTTGTTGAGAAGATAAAATGGAAGCAGGAAAACTATGCATTCTGCCTTGAGCAGTGGGATCATGTGGATGGGTGGGTGGGTGCATATGTATATGTTTGTGTGTGTGCATGTGTGTGATCAATTGTGTAGAATCATAGAATCATAGAATCAAAGAGTTGGAAGAGACTACAAGGGCCATCGAGTCCAACCCCCTGCCAAGCAGGAAACACCATCAGAGCACTCCTGACATATGGTTGTCAAGCCTCTGCTTAAAGACCTCCAAAGAAGGAGACTCCACCACACTCCTTGGCAGCAAATTCCACTGTCGAACAGCTCTTACTGTCAGGAAGTTCTTCCTAATGTTTAGGTGGGATCTTCTTTCTTGTAGTTTGGATCCATTGCTCCGTGTCCGCTTCTCTGGAGCAGCAGAAAACAACCTTTTTTTTGTATGCAATTTTGCCTAACATATTTTCTGCAACCAATTTTCCACAGTGAAGTGCATATTTTGTGTGCATATATATGCACAAATTGTGTATACTTTCCCCCAATCTACTCAACTTTGTAAGCATTTGAGCATGGTGGTGGTGAAGAATTTCATCACAAAATTCAGAAGTGTGTGAAAGCACCGCCATGTTTCTGTTGACATGTTGCAAATTAGGTGGGTTCAATGCTGAGTTGCAAACTGAATGAATTTCTCCTCCATCCCTAATCAACCTCCTACCTACAGAAACCCCTGCTTCTGCATGTTCGTCCTTTGGCCAACACAACCAGCAAGCTTCCATCCTTTCTCCACTGTATCCTGCTCTTCTTTGCTTTCCCCTCCATTACCTCGTGCCCACCACAGCCTGCCTTGATTGATGCTTCCCAGAATGTCAGCCTTGGTTGCCATCTGAGCAAGTGAGTAGATCTCTCCTGAACTGGCACTGCAACCTTCTGACCTTGCAATCTCCCATCCTGGTCTCTTAATCTTGCCTTCCTGTCACCAAGCCTGACTCCTAGCATTGTTCAGTGACCAAAAAAAATCCATTAACTTCAGACCTAATGCATTAGGTGAAGGTGATTTAAACTCCAGAACTCACATACGCAAAAAGGCAGAGCCATTGTCCTTGCTATCTGGCATGGTAGCTTGAACTTGCTGCTGAAACTTTACCTCTCAATTTGCTTTCTCTTCTCCCCACCAGATTATTTGTCTTCCTAAGAGACACTAGACAACAAAAGCATCAACTGGAGCCAAGTACTTCAAGGTGTTGAACCAAGTGAGAAAGCATTATTCATCATGTAAAAGAACCCTTCCCTTCACTCTCTCATACACATTCTAAAAATGTCAGTTCCCCAATCATTTCCTTCCCATCATTTCCTCATTAAGCCAGAATTTCCTAACCTGGTATCTGCCAGGTCTTGTTCAGACACAGCCAGCATGGCCAATGGTCAAGGACAATGGTGTCCAAAACATCTGAAGAACAGCAGACTGGAGAAGGTTGCATTATACCGTTTTGCCTTGGGGAGATTTCAATGCAACACTAAACTGGTGGAGAGGTCCTGTGAATGACCTGTACTTCCAGTGCAATATCTATAATGGGAACACGTGGGCAGGTGCTCATTGCAAGAGCAAAGGAAGAGTTTCTATTGGGTACAAATAATAATAATAATAATAATAATAATAATAATAATAATAATAATAATTCATTCTGCTCTTTTCAAAGCAGTCACTTTCCCAAGAGCAAAAAGGCCTGTTTTTAGTGAAAGTTCATCTGTTGTGCTAGAGTAACAGAGCACTTTAATTGCACAGACTCAATCTTCCCACTCTATGCTTGTATCCCTCCCACAAAATATTGACAGTTTAGAGGTGCCCTGTGGCAAAGAGATAGAAACTGGTTTCCAGCCTTCCTGGAGAAAAAAATCTATGTCACTCCAATGTTTTCATATCACACTACCCAAAGATTGTTGTAACCAGCCCCTGGGCCCTTGCAGCGAAGGGTAGGTAAGAATTCTAACAAACAAACAATAAAAGGCATCAGCATGAGACCCAATTTTTTTTTAAAAAAGCATTACTTTTTAAAATATATGTCTTTATCTACTCCCCCCCCCCCCCATGCTCCAACAGAGCTTTTGTTTTGCAGAATTGCAGCCCTGGTTTGACTCTCTGCTGCTTTTTTCCTTACAATTAACATTATAGGAACTTTACATGCTGCGTTAACTAGTGATAAAGCTTTCAGGAACCATAATGGTTTGAAAGAGGGCAATTAAGCTGCTACTTATTCCGAACCAAAGTCCCCATTTTCTTGTCCTCCATCTGGCTAAGAGCCTTCGGGCGGCGGAGAAGATGCCACACCAATCACACACAAAAAAGAGAGCTTCCATTACAGCAACACTTTCACAAGGACTGCACACTTGACTACCAGGAGTTCCATTACCCAGACACAAGTTGTACTACCCTCCTTAAACCTATTAGCTCCACAGGCATCATGGACATAAAATGAAACCAAACAGACACAGCCAAAGCAAAGAAGGAGGCACATCAAACTCCCTCCCCTCCTGCTGGTCCTCCATCAGGCATTTCAAGAGAAACCTGCACCCTTCCAAACAGAAGCCAAACTCCAACCTGGATCATGGCTACTTCTGTCAGCATAACAACCTTCCATTTCCCGGAGACTCCTGTTTTAATTGCTGTGTTGTTCTAATGGGATCGTTTCATTGTGTATTTTAATTATGAATGCTTATATTTTAATGGGAGAGTTTTACTGTGCATTTTAATTATGGGTGTTTATATTTTAATGTTTGTTGAACTAGGTCCTATACTTTGTAAATGGCACAGAAGCCTATTTTGGCATTAAACAGAATATAAATGGCATTATTATTATTATTATTATTATTATTATTATTATTATTATTTCACCACTACTACCCAAACTCCCTAGATCTAAACAAATCGGGGAAGTATCATTTGTTCTATCAGCAATGTTGCATTTGTTTGTCTAAACTACCACATGACAAAAACTTAATATGCCAACTTTGAAAGTCAACATATAAGGGCAGTTACTGCCTTGATACCTGGAATCCCACCCCACCCCACAAAAAACACCCCCACATCTCTGCCTGAGGCTGCCTCGTTCTCCTTTCCTTATAATACATCTTTCCCCAGAAGCAGCTGGCTTAATGCCTTAGCCCTCACCCTCCAACGAAAACCAGACCTAAGCCCACAATCTCAACCCCAATTATACGCAGGACTAAGCCATTAGAGGAATGCGGGTGGCGCTGTGGGTAAAACCTCAGTGCCTAGGACTTGCAGATCGTATGGTCGGCGGTTTGAATCCCCGCGGCGGGGTGAGCTCCCATTGTTTGGTCCCAGCTCCTGCCCACCTAGCAGTTCGAAAGCACTCTTAAGTGCAAGTAGATAAATAGGTACCGCTTTATAGCAGGAAGGTAAACGGCATTTCCGTGTGCTGCGCTGGTGCTGGCTCGCCAGCTGCAGCTTCGTCACGCTGGCCACATGACCCAGAAGTGTCTTTGGATGGTGCCGGCTCACGGCCTCTAGAGCGAGATGAGCACGCAACCCTAGAGTCAGACACGACTGGCCCATACGGGCAGGGGTACCTTTAACTTTACCTTTAAGCCATTAGACACGAAGTAGACATGGTAAGTGCTTTAACTGCATTTGCTGAAATTTGTCCATTTGCATTCCTGTTTCTCTTCCCCCTTTCCTCTTCTTCATATGGAAATTTAGATTTATGTAAGTATAGCCCATGTTGTTAGCCTCATTATTAAGAGTAGGCAAGTACCTTACAAAACCAGCAGAGGACTGACTCCCCCATAGCTGTCAACTTACAGATTTGAAAATAAGGGACCAGCAGCCTTGCAAATAAGGGACCAGCAGCCAAAATAAGGGACCTGCAGCCTCACCTGTTCCAGGCACTCCAGTCTTCCTGTCCTCCTGCAGTCTGGTCAAACTCATGCTGGTAGCTTCGAGAACACTGTCCAACCAACTTTGTAACCAGAGGTTCAACTGAATAGAATCTGAATCACATGCACCATAAGGCCTATGCAGCCTCAACTTAAGATGGCTCCCCGGCCTAGCTTTGCACTGCAAAGTTTGCAGCAGCACATGCAACAAAATGGCGTCCAGCATTCAAAAACCCCCTCAGCTTGCATTAACTAGCCACACACAAGGCATACAAGCTCCATCCCCCAGTCGTTCTTAGGCTTCTTATTGGGTGAGCAACACAGCCAAGCAACACAGTTGGAGCCTCCCTCCTCCCTGGCCGGCAGGGAGGGAGGGAGAGGACCTGCTTCCTTTGAAATTTAAGGGACATCATTTAAGGGACATCCATCAATAAGGGACAGCAGCAGGACATGGCACTAGAATAAGGGATTGTCCCTTCAAATAAGGGACACTTGACAGCTATGCTCCCCTCACTTCACTTTTCTCTAGAGGAGTGGAGCGTGCTCAGTCACTGTCTCCCTAGAGGAGTTCCAGAAGTCGGACTGGAGAAGGAGGCCTAGATTTTTGTTTCAGGCCTGTTTCTCCGACCCCCAAGAGTTGCCCAGGTTTCTGGTCAGCCACCAGATTGGGGTTCAGCAGACAGTGCCTGCAAGGAACTGTAAGATTTGTTTCGACCTGGAAATGCACCAAGAAATTTGAGGTCTTTTGAACTGTTGGATCTCCAAATTGGTTTGCACACACACACACACACACCGGTTCAGCTTCTTTCGTTCAGCCCAGCCCAGCCCCAGTGCAGCTGTATAGCCTTGTTTGCAATGCATTCAATGCACCATAGTCATATCATATATATCTCTGAATATATGAAGAAGCATACATTTCATTTATAATTTATTTGTTACTTGTGCTTTATTCATTGGATGGGCTAATGCAACTATGGAGGGGTGAGTACCTCCCTTCCCTTCCCTTCCCTTCCCTTCCCCTCCCCTCCCCGCTTTTTAATTCTGTTTGCAGCAGTGGGCAACTTCAGGGCAATTTTTAGCAGAAAAGAGGCATTGGTGTTTGGGGAGTCATCTCTCCTCCCTGCAGTAATAGTCTTGATCCTCCCCAATGATGATATCTGGGAGAAAGACAACCATTTGGTAAGCAAACTGTCTAGTCCAGACCTCAGATTCATCCTGTGGAAGGCAGCCAGTGTGGTGTGGTGATTAGAACACAGGACTGGGACCTGGGAGGCCAGAGTTCAAATCCCCACTCAGTCACGAAGATGACCTTGGACCAGTCAACACCTTTCAATCTAACCTACCTCAAAGGGTTGGGGGGGGTCATGCATGCCAAATCTTGAGCTCTGTGGAGGAATAATATCAAAGAATGAATGAATCATTCCTGCCCCCTCTGCCTGACATGAGCAGCTCTTTGCTCCGTTCGGCAGAAGAAGTGAGCACATAAAGGGCTTATTCTTGTGTGAGTGCTTCCCAAACATCATGGCGTTAATAGGGGTGAGGATTCAGCTTGAAAAGCTGACACTTCCCTCAGAGGAATCTGCCACTGAGACTACCCCATCTGCTCTTGGTTCTTTTATGAAACAGAAGGTTTCACATATTTCCGATGAAACGAACGCAAAAACATTGCCGCAACATAGCTCCCTTCGACAGAAAATATACACTTAGCAGATTTGCAAACAGATTTCGAAGACATGTAGGAAGAGTTCCCTGAAAGGCTTTTCTTTAAAATGATAATAAAAATAATTAAAAATTGGCTCGTTAAAGAACAAGGGAAATATTTTATTTTTCACAGGTTTGCTTCTTCCAACAGTTATTTGTTTAGTGATCCTGAAATAGCAGCAAGGCTGCCAAATTTGCAACTTTGCTCTCTTATTGCTTTCCTCCCCCCACTCCTAATGATCCTGATTGCACAAAGGAGCTGGACCTGCTGGGGTGTTCAGTCTCATCACATATAAGGAAACATGTGCAGAGAAGTGAGGTGCACTGCCAAGCCCCACTCACCCTGGCACAACATTGGTAGGCAGGTGAGGACAGGGGTAGGAAACCTCCAGCCCGCAGGCCAATTGTTAATTGTGCCACCCATGGGTTAAGATTGGAGGCTGCCCATTGGTGTTGACCCATGACAGGGCCTTGTCGGTGGTGGTTCCCCATCTGTGGCATGGCCTCCCTAGTGAGGTGTGCCTGTCTTTCTTGTTACTGCCTTTCAGGAGAAATTTTAAAGCAAACATTCCTGCCTACGCAAGCATTTGATGGCCTTGTTCTTGGCAACCCTGAGATCACTGGTTGAGAATATTTTAAATTGTTTTTGGAATGTTTTCAAACTGTTGTCAGTTACTTTAAGAAATGTTTTATCATTGCTGAGTCTGCCACCCTGGGTTCCTTTGGCGAAAAGGACAGGATATCAATCAAACTACTACTACTACTAATAATAACATTAATAATGGGGTTAGGAGTTCATTTATAGTGGAACCCAAACACAACATCTGCCAAGGTAAGCAGGTTTGGAATAGGCTCAGTCAGGGCTATGCCAGTGTAACTCCCTCAACCTTGCAGACCTGGGGTTGTGTTGGCTCAGTCAGTGAAACTTAAGCTGGTTTAAAACAACAACAACAACAACAACCCACTGTGTAAGTCCCCAAAAGGGGCATCCCAGGAGAAAGTTGGGGTGGGATGGTGCAATGAAAGACGTATACCTTTTCCAAAACTCTTTCAGCTGAGTCATGTGACCTGGCGACCTGGCAGAACTTATGCTGGCAACAAAGGATGATGTAAGTCAAAAGATGATGTGTTAAATATGTTTTCTGTAGTTGACCTCCTCTGCAATGTTTTATTTTGAAATCTTTAAGATAATATTTTAGTTTCCTGTTAATTATGTTGCTTTGACTATATACTTTATATTTGACTTTCTTCAGAAATGTTTGATTCTGGATTGCTTTATTGACGTTTACTATGCTGTAAACCACTTTGAGATTTTTGTTAAAAATATAAAAAGGTATAGAAATGAAATGAAGAAGAACAAGGAGAAGAAGAAGTCAAAATCAATTTTGAAGGCTCGTTTTTCCTTTCCCAGGCTTAGGCTACCTCAGCTGGCAGCAGGCCTGTTCTTGAATGGAGTTTAGGTAACTTACAGTGGCTTAAGTTAAACTGGAACAATTTTTGCTGGCTTCCTATGCATAGGACTGCTCTGTCAGTAGGCTAATAAGCCTGGCTATACACGAGGTTGGTGAGACATCATAACACAATAGAACATTACATAATGGAACGTTAATATGATTTAAACACATACACAGATGCACACACCAATTCAAATTAAAATAAATGAACCAGCTGAAATCAGAGTGTCAAAAGACCAAAGCTGATGAACACTCCCTCCTGCAAGGTGTTTCCATGATGAACCGCTGCCAAGAACAATCATGTTCCTTTGTTTGCCACCATCACAATTACAATTAAATTTCTCTCCAGGCCAGGTGCTGCATGTCGTTTGAATGACATTGGTCGTCCCCCCCACCTGATATGCTAAGAAGTGTGAAATTTGGCTGATGCATCGAAGCTATAATCCAGCCCACCATTGTAAGAGAGAGTGATGGGTGTGAAAATTAAACAAATTAACTCAACCTCTCTTGGGAACACTGACATCCCGGGGGATTCTCCAGAACTGTCAGCTTCAGATTCTGATCGATTCAAGTTTGGTTTTCTGTTTAGATGGGGCACATCATCCTTCAAAGCTCTGAGGAAACTTGAACAGGGATAATGGTACTAAGCAGACATATCCCTACATGGGCTAAAGGCATGTTCTCCTTTTGGGCAATGGAGTTTCAGAACTGGACTTCATTCATCAACATAGCTGCATATTGCAAGGTGAGGCTGTAGGCAATAGGCAGCCACATTCAAGATCTGGAATAGGAGCTGCTCATATGTTTGGGAATGCAGTGATACAGCATCTGCTTTGTACACAAAATATTCCAGGTTCAATCTCCAGACATCTCTAGGTAGGGCTGGGAGAAGATCCTGTCTGGAAATCTTGGAGAGCTGCTGCCAATCAGTGCAGGCAGTTGAGCTAGATGGATCAATGGTATGCCTCAGACTCAGACCTCCTCCTATATTCCAGTAAATGCTTAGTAGAAAAGGCATGGGAGCTGACTGCTGATCAGGCAATCGCTGGTCATGCAGAATAAATATGGAAATAGAATTAGGAACTTCAGACCAGACGAGCAGCGAGACAATGCAAGTACTTATGGGGAATGTGGGATGAGAAGGGAGCCACTCAGAGTGGCTGGGGCAACCCAGTCTGATGGGTGGCTTCTTCTTATTATTATTATTATTATTATTATTATTATTATTATTATTATAGCTTACACTGAAGTGGCAGTCTGAACACAGAAACAACAACAACAACTCTTTCTTGACCAAGCAAGGAGAAAAGATCAGGCACTGAGTTTGCCAGTTCAGAGGCATATTACTGCCTACCTATCAAATAGGGGCTTAATAGGGGACGCACCATATCAAACAATCTCCCTGACCAGAAGAATAGAGACTTTAGGTTGCTGTTAAGGTAAAATATATATTCACCAATCAGGCTGCTGCATGGATTTCCAGGCTGGAGGAAAAGAAATATTTAAAGAGGAGCTTAGGACAAGCATCTGCAGTGGGTCCTGACAGAGATAGAATCATAGAATCATAGAATCATAGAGTTGGAAGAGACCACAAGGGCCATCGAGTCCAACCCCCTGCCAAGCAGGAAACATGAGATGTTGGGCTCATGGCAGATGCTCAAGTCTTCCAGGTGCTGGACCTCACCCTGCCTGTCTGTATCATTCAGGTACCAAGTTAGAACAGCATAAGCATGCAGAAGGAGGGTCCCAGAATGCAGAGGGAGGGCCCGGTACTTGCCCCACAACTGCCCCTTCTCCTACAATTTCACCATTCTGAGCCTCAGCACCCTCCAGAAATGTCAAAATGGCAAGGCTGGGCTGGCATTTAACAGTCAGGGCTGTAGCGGGATCCTAGATCTGGACCTGGAATGGCAAGGAGAAAGCAGAGAGCATTTTGATGGCTTGGAAGGAGCCTTCACAAAGCCTTTTTAAGCTTAAGAAAGAAATGTTCTCCTTTGCAAATCTCAGGTGCCATGACCTAGGGATCTTTCAGTGCATGATGGAGGACTTGGATGAAGATGAGGTTAAGGCTGTTTCAATGGGAAGAGAACCTCGATCACCTCATTTGGGGTCCTCCAACCCTGCCAACATCTTCTGACACAGAGGAGGAGGACACTCCTGTCATACCTCTGTCTCCCCACCTTGTAGAAGCCAAAGGCTACCAAAAAGGTGAGGTGGGCCCTTCAACCAGCCCTACATAGATAATGTAGCTGCCTTAGTCTGTCTCCTTGGAGCTGTCGAAGGTTCTGCATGCTCTTAGGCTAGTGACCAAACACTTCCCGCTTTCCCTAAGATGCCAAGCAGCCACAGAATTGGATACAAGGAAGGAAATGGTGAGTGGATTGCAGAAGATCACCCACACATCTTAAGAAACATGAGCCTAAAAATGTTGGGGTTATGCTGCAAAAGCAACAGAATAAAACGCTTCCCATTTTTGCATGGTTCCACAAAAGTACAGAATATATAAAATATCCAGTAGCTCCTTAGAGACCACGAAAGCTTATACCAAGAACAAACTTAGTTGCTCTCGAAGAAGAAGAGTAGGAAGAGTTTGGATTTGATATCCTGCTTTATCACTACCTGAAGGAGTCTCAAAGCGGCTAACATTCTCCTTTCCCTTCCTCCCCCACAACAAACACTCTGTGAGGTGAGTGGGGCTGAGAGACTTCAGAGAAGTGTGACTGGCCCAAGGTCAGCTGCATGTGGAGAAGCGGGGAAGGGAACCCAGTTCACCAGATTACGAGTCTACCACTCTTAACCACTACACCACACTCGTGCTACTGGACTCTCTCTCTCTCTCTCTCTCTCTCTCTATATATATATATATATATATATATAGACTGTGTTAGACCAACACGGCTACTTACCTGAATCTAAAAGTACAGAGTAATTCTGAGGATAGCACTAGCTAAAATAAAGGATACCTCATCACAAACAAATGTACACACACACATACACAGCAGTCTTAGCTGCAGCAAAGCTACCCTTTGAGAGCTTTAAGGAAGGGCCATAGCTCAGTGGTAGAACATCTGCTTTGCATGCAGAATGTCTCAGGTTCAATTCCCAGCATCTCCTGCTGAGATTTGGGTTGTCTGAAACCCCAGAGATTTGATGCCAGTCAGTGCAAATGTGGGCAAATGGTCTTACTTGGTACTGGTGTTACAATTGAAAATACTGCCCAGGGTTTTTCTGTGGAGGATTGGAGGGGGTCATGTGAAAAGCTCTATAATCCCTCCAGGAATCTGATTTAACAGCACACTGTTTTATCTGGTTCCTTCCCTTCATTTTCTACATAATTCAGCAAGCAAATATATCCATACATGTTCCTACCCTTTCCTGAAAATGCCTCGCTAAAGGCTAAAATTCATGTTTATTTGCGCAGACAGGAGCTCCATTTCCTCACAAATGAGAAACATATTGGAAGTTAAGGGAGGCTTTAGCATCAAGAAAAGGGCAATGGCTGATGGATCTGAAAAGTCTTCCTAATTCCTTTAATTGCTAAATGCATTTTAAATTACAAAAGGAGCCTTCAGACGATATAATAGCAATTGGAGGAAACATATAAATAGAAAGATTATAGATATATATTGTCCTGTGCAGGACGAGAAGCTAGGGTGTGCATTTTCTGAAAGGAGCATTTCAGTTCATTTTCTCTCTCACACACACACACAAAAGACCAAGCCCTTATCAATAAATCAAAGATGATGTTATCCTTTGCATGGCACAGATCATTAAGCTAGTTCAGGCAGCAACTTGGCTTCCTAGATAGGCCAGAGTTACTATTGCCTCTAAATAAATAAAAAAATGGTATCTGAAGAAGTGGGCATGCACACGAAAGCTTATACCCAGAACAAACTTAGTTGGTCTCTAAGGTGCTACTGGACAATTTCTAAATTTTTATTTTATTTATTTCGACTGTGTCCGACCAACACGGCTACCTTCCTGAACCATTGTCTCTAAGATACCATGTTTCTCAGTGCTTGATCTGAAAGGGAATCTCTTCTGGACCTCAAAATATACCTATCCAAGCCATAAAAGCTGGCTGGTTGTTGAGTAGAGGTGTTTTGAGACAAGGATGGTAGCTTTCTCCATTCTTTCTATCGACCTCACACTCTATCCCATTACAAACTTCCACTTTTGAGATGGAGGCGTGGGCAGACATACTGAGAAGCTCCGCGGCAAAAATGCAAGGAGAAGCATAAATTAAAGGTGATTAAAACCTACTTAATGATTTATGGACTGGAGGAAGGCTGTGGAGGGAACTTCAGAACAACTATAACCGATCTTATCGGCACTTTACCAGCTGGGAAATATCGAATTTCAAAAAGACGCTGTGGGCTTGCGGAGGGCTAGAAGACCAAGTCAAATAATAATACGGTCTCTAAGCAAATGAAGCCCAGAGTAGTCCATGACTGGACCTAACGGTCAGGGGTCCCTTTACCTTTACCTTTACATTGGAATTTAGAGGATTCATGGATTGCATCATCCTAAGGAAAAAATCATAGACATATTTTGCAGGAATTCATAATACCCTGCATAGAATTGATTTCTTTCTACCATCAGCATCATTACATCCCTTTACTAGCCGATGTGACATTGATATTCCCATTATAGCTGATCACTCAGCAGTTATACTGGAATATAATTTATCCAAAACCCAGGAAGGTATGAGGAGATGGTATCTTAATATATCATTATTAAATGGGGGGGGGACTTTATTCAATATATAACCCAAGAAACGCAAATATATTTTTAAAATAACTCCAAATCTTCAATGCCAAGACTGATGGAATGGGAAGGATATAAAGCTTACATCAGAGGGAAGATAATATCCTTCTCTGCCAACAAAGCCAAGCTGCAAAGATTAAAAGAAAATAATCTAAAAAATTCCTTAAAAACACTATGGGGTGATATGGGAATAACCCATCTAAGGTTACATATGAAAGAATACAACAACAAACATTAGAACTGAATAATATACTAGCTCAAAAAGTTGAGTTCAGCCTACTAAGCCTAAGACAAATATATTGGAAACCGGGAGAAAGACCGACAAAAATTCTAGCTAATCGTCTAAAACAAAAGAAAGCGAACCAAATAATACCTTTAATAAGAAATGAAAATAACATTGCAGCGACCTCATCAATAGATATCAATAATGAATATTTTAAATTCTACAAAAAAGTATATGAAGGGCCACAAAATATATCAGAGGATGAGGTGGAGAACTTCTTTCAAGACATTAAAATACCAACCATTGAAGAATATCAAAAAGATGTGCTATCAGCACCCCTAAATAGATATTGAGAATGTAATAGAAACAATGGGGAATGGGAAAATACCTGGACCAGATGGTTTTCCTATAAGAATGGTATAAAATATTCAAAAATCTACTAGTCCCCAGACTTCTAGAAGTCTATGAGTAAATAGCTCCTAAATCTACTAGTCCCCAAACTATTTTTCTTTTTTGGAGGGGAGGGTGTTTAAAGTGATGGAGCAGCCGTTGCTAAGGAGGAATGGAGAGGTCAGGTTTGAATTTCTCAGCCAAAATCAAACAAACAGCTCAACAGAAGCCCATCCTTGCCACAAAAAACCAAACAAAAGTTTAAACCTCAACCCTGTGCATTCTTCTCTGGGAGCAAGAACCACGGACCTCAGTGGGACTACAATCTGAGCAAACATTATTATTATTATTATTATTATTATTATTATTATTATTACCCCACCCATTTGGGTGGCTTACAGCAGATAAAAAATGAGATTCATTGGTAAATTAAGTAGCCCAAAATAGGTTCTGAAGCAGCTTTATTAATTAAGAGGTTTCAGTAACGGCACCTTATTACCTTAAGGCACTGTCTGGAAACAAAGAGCAGGTCTAGTTAAAAGTATTTTCTAAGGAAGGTTATTATTTTGCCAAGACAAAGGATACTTTAATTTGCCGCCCAAGCCAGAATATGCCCTGCTGAGAGATAAACTGCAATTTGATTACTTGCTTCAAAACACAATTTGATTTGATTTGAAGTGGAGGGCTCCTCTCAAACTTCCTTGTTGCAACCACCGGTTAACACGGGCCTGAAATTACGCCTCAAAATTCATAACAATAGCAACAATGGACCAAGCTACCTGTGATACCCCGTGGAAAACCAGCACAAGATGGTGATGGGCACAGTTCCTAAACTCCTCACCCACAGTGCCATTTTCCTCATGAAAAATCCTCCCAGTTACATTTTTCACCTCAAGCGAAAACGTGAAAATAAATAAATATTATATATATATATATAGAACAAAGTTAGTTGGTCTCTAAGGTGCCACTGGACCTTTTATTTTATTTTATTATTTTGACTGTGTCAGACCAACACGGCTACCTACCTGAAAATATATTCATATTCTTGTAAGTGCACCTGTGTCTGTCCATTTACCAAAAAAATGCACCTTAAATGACAGATCGTCCTCTTCCTCATCAATTATTATTACAGTGGTACTTCGGGTTAAGTACTTAATTTGTTCTGGAGGTCCATTCTTAACCTGAAACTGTTCTTACCCTGAAGCACCACTTTAGCTAATGGGGCCTCCTGCTGCTGCCATGCTGCTGGAGCACGATTTCTGTTCTCATCCGGAAGCAAAGTTCTTAACCCGAGGTACTATTTCTGGGTTAGCGGAGTCGGTAACCTGAAGCGTATGTAACCTGAAGGTACCACTGTATTATAAAACACTAACAATAATATTGGCCTGTCCATTCACCAAGGAGCTCAGGAGAGTCTTCATGTGTTTTCCTAACCCCCAACAACATTTTGGAAATTGAAACCTTAGGCTGGGTGGGGTGATTAAATGAACATTCAAAAAATGGGATGGACAAGCTCACCCCTTCCCCTCTCTCTCTGGAACTAAACATGACTAATTTCTCAGACATCCGCTGGAAATGGAAAAGTGTGGCTCCATCCAAGAAACTCATCTGGACTCTGCATTCCAGTCATAGCCCCTGAAGTGTTGTTGCCTAGTTTTCTTCTCCCAGCCACCCCTTCATTCCCTGGTAAATTGCATGCAGTTTGTATGGGGCTGAGGTGGAAGGGGGTTCAGGAGCCATTTTGCACCAGCACACACACACACACACACACACACACACACACACGAAGTTCAGTTACCTCTTAGCAGTGAAAGTAAAAACTGACTTACCGTACTTTTCCGTGTAAAACACGCCCCCTTGTATAAGACGCCCCCTATTTTGGGAGACTCAAACTTAGGAAAATGGGGGGAATCTGTCCAGAGTTGTTGAGCTTCTTTGGGGGGGGGGGGTGCCGAAAATCGCTCGCCCATCTGAAAAGCCACCTATCAGCTGTTCCCTCGCCGCCAAAAGCTGCCAATCGCCCACCCAATTGTGGCAGCGACAACAAATCAACCACAGCCCTTGTCTCAATAACATGACACGGCTATCAGCAGCAACCAATCCCACATCACCAATATGCACTGACCGTGTATAAGCCACCCCCCCCATTTTTAAACATATTTTTTTAGGAAAACAACTCGTCTAATACACAGAAAAGTATGGTGCATTCCTTGGCGGCTGGGGGTACGCAGTGTGCATAAAGTCTCCAGATGTGCTAGCTGGCTCAGATCTAGACAAGCAGGCAGTCTGCAAAGGATTTGACCCAAAAGTAGGGACTGGTGAGCCACCCATTGCTTATTTCAGATTCCCTTGGAAACAAAATGAGGATTTTCCTCCACCTCGGGTTGGGTAATTATAATCACAGATGGATAGTAATGTGGGGAGTTTGCAATGCTCACTTCTTCTCTGGTGGTAAGCCTTATGGAGTGGCCACCAAGACCATATAACACCGGTCCTAAAGGATCTTCACTGACTCCCAGCATGTTTCTGAGCATAATTCAAAGTGTTGGTACTGACCTTTAAAGCCCAGTATACCTGAAAAAAGCACCTCCACCCCCATCATTCAGCCTGGACACTGAGGTCCACCTCCAAGGGTCTTCTGATGGTTCCCTCACTGCGAGCAGTGAAGTCACAGGGAACCAGGCTGAGGGCCTTCTCGGCAGTGACACACTCCCAGTGGAACATCCTCCCATCAAACGTTAAGGAAATGAAAAACTATCTAAGTTTTAGAAGAGATCTGAAGGCCGCCCTGTATTGAAAGTTGTATTAGGTTTTTATATTCTGCGGGAAGCCACTCGGAGTGGCCGGGGAAACCTAGACAGATGGGAGGGATAGCAATAATAAAATTATTATGAATTATTATGTATGAGCTTCCAGAGTTTGCATCCAGGCCTGAGAGTGCTGACGTTCAATGGCATCTCTGCCCAGAAGGTTTCCTGGTCTTAGTTAAAGGTAAAGGTAAAGGGACCCCTAACCGTTAGGTCCAGTCGTGACCGACTCTGGGGTTGTGGCGCTCATCTCGCTTTATTGCCTGAGGGAGCCGGCGTACAGCTTCCGGGTCATGTGGCTAGCATGACTAAGCCGCTTCTGGCGAACCAGAGCAGTGCATGGAAACACCGTTTACCTTCCCACCGGAGTGGTACCTATTTATCTACTTGCACTTTGACGTGTTTTCGAACTGCTAGGTTGGCAGGAGCAGGGACCGAGCAACAGGAGCTCACCCCGTCACAGGGATTCGAACCACCGGCCTTCTGATCGGCAAATCCTAGGCTCTGTGGTTTAACCCACAGCACCACCCGCGTCCCTTTCCTGGTCTTAGTTACTAGGATACAAATGCCTGGACACTTTTCATTGCACCAGAGTTCAGAAACTTCAGGTCTGGGGGCTGCAGGAAGCCTTTCAAGGGACCCTCACCAGGCCACACCCCTCACCAGGCCTACACTGTGTGTTCTTTGAATGCTTCTGCCTGTCTTGGATGTGTTCTTGAGCTGGGATGATGCCTCTGTTTGCTTGGATGAAGAGATGTGGATGTATGGAGCCAAAAGCTTCTGTCTTTTTGTGCATTTGGACTGCAATAGAGAAGGAAAGAGTTGCATTGGTTGTCCTGGAGTCCTTTGCCGCAGCTACCACCCACTGCTTGTAGGCAGCTCCTCCAAGAGATTGTCCCCACAGCAACGTCCCTAAGGCAACATGACCCGTAGACGCAAAAGTGCTCCACAACCCTGCTTTCTACCTGTGACTTTTCTGTGTTTTTGCAAGGCGGGCGGGGGCGAATAATCAGGTTTCAGGAGCTCGAGTGACACAGTAAAAAGGAAGAGAGATAAATGGCGGAGAGCAATGTGCTTGACATTTCCAAGGAACCGTAGGTTGAAGCGACTGTCCTCTCCCCCCTCCCTCCTTCCCCCTTCAGAAATAAACGTGCAATATTGAATTTCTGGTGAAAGCTTTTCAGACACAGGCCGGGATTCTTTGAAAATGTCAAATTTAACAGCACGAGGAAATGTCTTTTGAATCAGAAGATGAGAACTCAGGGGAGTTAAATTAACAACATAGCACAACATTTTACCAAGTAATAGCACTATATTTTTTCTCTTTTATGGAGCACTGCTCAGGGCAATATCTAATCTCTTGAGTTTAATGAACTTTTAAAACTACTCCATAAATACTCCCGGGCCATGACATATACAGTCCTAAGATAAATTCAAGCCTGACTTCAATGGACGGTATCACATTTCTGTTATTAAAAAGTGTTAATTTTAATATCCGAGGCAATTTCATTTCCTACAAAACGTGGGAGCAGAGGATCTGCACTCGGATCGCAGGGGCAGGCTTTTTTGCTGTACATGTTAAATACAAAGACATTTTAAATATAAAAATATATGCAGAGAAACTCGGCTTGTTGAGCTAATAATAGGACTCTCCAGAACCAGAACAGCCTACAAAAAGGATACTCAATATTTTGGTAACCCCATAGCAGTATATTTAGTTTTTCTCTGAATTATATTCACCCAATTGAAGAATAATGTGAGGTCCACTTCCATAGAAAACAACAGAGCTACATGCAAATAGCCAACACGTTTCTTTTCTTCCTTCTGTTCTTCCTTCCTTCAAGTTTTGGAAGGTGAAATGTGTCAGCCTAGGAAGCTGCCTTATGCTAAGGTCACATCCAGACCATACATTTAAAGCAGTATCATACCGCTTTAAACAGTCATGGCTTCCTCCAAAGCATCATGGGAGCTGTAGTTTGTTAAAGGTGCAAAGAGGTGTTAGGAGGACCCTGATTCCCCTCACAGAGCTACAATACCCAGAGTTCTCTGGGAAGAGGGATATGTTGTTAAACCACTCTAGGAAATTATACATGACTAAGCCATTTTTCACCTTCTCACCCCTTGCCTTTTCCTGTAAGACCTATTGCACTCTAGGAGGGTATGAGAGCTACATTTCCTAGAGTGAAAATAAAAAAAAAATCCTTCTAGTAGCACCTTAAAGACCAACTAAGTTAGTTCTTGGTATGAGCTTTCGTGTGCATGCACACTTCTTCAGATACACTGAAACAGAAGTTGCCGGATCCTTCTATATAGTGAGAAGGAGGGGAGGGGTATTACTCAGAAGGGTGGTGGGAATGGGAGATTGGCAGATAGCTGAGATGAGCCTGTTGACGACTCTTAACGACTGCAATAGGTCTTACAGGAAAAGGCAAGGGATGAGAAGGTGAAGAATGGCTTAGTCATGTATAATGAGATAAGAATCCAATGTCTTTGTTCAAACCAGGTCTCTCCATGGTTTTAAGTTTGGTAATTACCCACCACCCTTCTGAGTAATACCCCTCCCCACCTTCTTTTCGTGCATGCACACGAAAGCTCATACCAAGAACTAACTTAGTTGGTCTTTAAGGTGCTACTGAAAGGAATTTATTTTATTTTAAAAAACTACAGTTACCAGGTTGCTCTGGGGGAAAGCCATGATGGTTAATGTAATCTAGCTGTGTACTGTCTACACCAGGGGCATCCAGCTTGCTCCACTTCCCTCATCCCCAGCTGTTGGCTATGGTCGCTGAGACTGAAGGAAGTTGGAGTCTGACAACATCTAAAGGGCACCAGGTTGGCTAATCCTGGTCTACCAGCTGACAGAGCCTCTCTGCCATTTCAGACATGGGACATTCCCAGCCTGCAAATTCTGGGGACTGATCACCAGGCTCCTGCAATTTGGGGCTTTCAGTATATGCTGCAAACATGTCTGGATTTTTTCAATGACATTTTACTGTTTCGTTTGCAAGACATGAAAATGGCAAAGCAGACTGACCAGGTAACATACTAGCACAGGGCAAAGAAAATGACGCCCTATCTGGCATTTCTCTTCCTCTTCCAGTAGCATGTGGGCAATTGGCCCTGAAAGCTTGTATGTGCAACAGGCTGAGTTGTGGAGAAATCATTTGGCTACTTCCTTAATTTCCTGCAATAGCACTCGAATTATTATTTCAAGAAACATAATAATAATAATAACAATTTATTATTTATACCCCGTCCATCTGGCTGGGTTTCTCCAGCCACTCTGGGCGGCTTCCAACAAATCATTAAAATACAATAATTCATCAGAGATTAAAAGCTTCCCTAAACAGGGCTGCCTTCAGACCTTCAAACCCAAGAGGTAGCCCTCCTCTTTTACTAGCAGTGCCTCAGCTAATCCATCAGCAGCAGAAACAGAGTTACCAGGATTCTGACAAGCTACTGAGGCTGTGTTCACATGACAGTTTATTCCATTTTCATGACATTTCCCTGACTGTTAATTTCCAGCTTCTACTTGAGCTTTCATGCATTGTAAACGCCTGTTTTTAAATACTGAATAGCTCTCCAAATGTTTCTGGACTACAGTTCCCATCATCCCACACCACTGGATGTGTTGACTAAGGTTGATAGGAACTGGAGTCCAGCAGTCTATGGAGGGTACCATTTTGGTGACTATTGGGAGTAAGTTTCATTGACATCATTGGGGCTTGTGTCTGTGTCAAAATGGGCAGCCTTACTCTGCCTTTTCATACAAAATGAGATATTCCCTTCTTCTTCTTCTTCACACAGCTTGAAAAGTCTCTTGTCTAAGGGGCAAACTATTTCTATTCTTCACACAAAAAAAGTACCCATAATAGCCATCCATATTTTTGTGCATTCTTCAAAAGGCCTTTTTTCTTCATCACATTGGGGAAAGATGGCATATAATGGTCAAATTTCAACCACATCATCAAATGCTGGGTTCAAAAAAGGAGACCCCCAGTGACCTTTCCACTAGAAAAAGCAAGCTTAGAAATCAAGCATCTAACTGAAACAAATTAGATGGAAACGAAGAGACACAAATCGGTTCCACAACAGTAAGAAGCAGACAAGACTTTGCAGACAACAGACAAAAGCTTTAAAAAAGAAATCTATAATTTTTCTTTCTCTCTTTCAGACATTGGACTTAAATCCAGAGGACAATCTTGCCAGAATTTGTCTGTGCAAACAAGTTAGAGGAATTGTCTTCTGTCTCTTTGTTGATTGAAACAGTATTCTTTGTTTGTTTGACTATATAGTAAACCCAGCTCCTCAGAGAATGAAAGACTTGCAAAGTTCACAGTGTGCCATATTATGGATGAAGTCAGCCCGATGAACTCTTGCATCTCTGAACAGTAGACTTACAGATAATGCACTAATTATTATATTCTTATTGCCCTCTCCAGTTTACACTCAAGGTTGCTTCATATTACAGACCTAGGAGTTCCAGGAGCCTACTTAAAACAGCAGTACACATTTGTGTTAAAAGGAGTTTAGGAGGGGAAAACAGAGAAGGCATCTGAAGGTCATTTCAGCCCACTGGCTGAAAAGCAATAAAATAAAAAAAGAATAAAATACATAGCTGCAAAACAAAAACTGGATCACCTAAAATAATCTGGAGAACGGGGACAGTCAGCTCTTTGAAGTGAGAGGGGAAGAAGCAAAAATTATTGGAAGACAAGGTTCCACATTTGAACAGGAAGCCTACATGCAATTATATAATAGTTTTGGTCCAGCTTATACACCACCTAAATTGTGCATTTCTGCAACACTATTCCTAGTAACCAGGGCAACCTGGTTTCCTTGGGCAACTGCTAGGCTCGAAACAGCCTCCTATTGTTATTATTACTGTTGTTGTTTGGCTTTCCTTTTTCTCCCAAGCCTTACCAAATTAGTCTACTTTATATTGGCAGTTTTTTCAAATTTTGTGAGGGTTTTTCAATGTTTTAATGCAATTTTATGTTGGGTTTTATATTTCATTTTTATATATTACTCGGGTATTTGCCTCATGTAGAGAGTTTTATAATTTCTGAAACAAATGCATGCAATTTATTTATTTAATGCACTTCACAAAACAACTTTACAGTCTCTCTCTGTATCTCAGATAGTTTAGTTGTTAGAATATGAGATTCTTAAACTCAGGGTTATGGGTTTGAACCCCACATTGGATGAAAGTTTCCTGCATTGCAGGGCGTGGGCTAGATGGCACTGGTCATCCCTTTGAATTCTACAATTCATTCATATACTGTTCATAACATAAGAGTGCTTATGAATGTCTGTCTTGTATCTGAGGTGAATTTGAGGATCACATTCTATCTTAGCCAAGGAATCAATTACAAACAAGCATGGCATCATTTTTTAAAAAAGTATCTTAATAGTTTTCAATGTTCTCATCCCTCCCACTGCTGGTATTAGTTAAACAATGTAAGGGTAGTGAATGCTATCCAGATTTAATTTTAATTGAAATGTTTCCAACAACAGTAACTTCAGACAAAAATGCTGTATTTATTTGAACATAACACTAACTGACTCCCCAATTGAGCATTTCAATTCAACTACTTTGGGCTACATTCTGTCACTTTTGAAATATCTATACAACATTCAAAATTGAGATGGCGTACATGGCTTGTTTTCATTTATAAATATAAGTCAGTCATGCTAACTCAGATCCCAATCAACTTAAGACATCTGAAAAATGTTCTGTTTCAAAATATTTCCATAAAACTGATGGAAGCCTTATTGCAGTGTGTCTGCAATGAGTCCTGTTCAATAAATGAAATGTCGATGATGAAGACCCATGTACTAATCAACAGTCTTGAGGCAGCTTACATTTTGAAACATACAAGAGCTATGATGGAAGGACAAACCTGTCTCATAGACGTTCCAGCTGCTGCTCTATTCCTGAATTTCAGGGCCTTGACTGACTTCAGAGGATGTGGCTGCTCTAGCAGCCCAAAGTTAATCTGTCTCATGAGAAGGATTTCCTCACCTGGGCTACCTGGTGACAGATGTGAGAGGCACTGGGAAGCAAAAGGGGTCTCTACATGAGGAGAACAAGGTGGTATCACTTTGGGGCACCACAGTATGTTCCCACATCTGTGAGGGACACCAATTTAAGATTCATTTGTGTGTGTGTTTTTTTGATCATGGGAAGCAAATGTTTGTCAAAATTTGCAAAAACACAAAATCTCAGGCTGAGCTACCACAATATGAGCATGATCTTCCCTGGACCCAAACTTAAGGCTTCTTTATTTATTTCTAAATGCCTAGAAGGTGGTTAGCAACATAATATCATATTCCACAGGTGTCCCAGAAAAAACACAAGACATTCCGTTTTCTCCATGATAGCACGGCGGCCATTTTGGGTGCTAAGCTCTCAAATTTAAAAACTGCTTTATCAGGGCTGTGATCTCACACGGTGCACCGAAACACACATTTTGGGTGCCATGGGAACATGCCCCCCAATATTTTTTGTGATCTGGCACAGGTCATGTGACTTGCTTGGGAGCATGGAAAAGAGGACACACGTCCCACTTTTTGGACTCAACAAGTTGGAGGGTATGTCATAGGTGCATGTGTGAGAGAGACTATGGCTGCATCTCACATGTGGGGTTTATTGAGCTAGTTTGACTGATTACAGTGGTACCTCTGGTTGTGGACACGATCCGTTCCGGGGTGCCGTTTGCACCCCGAAAAGTCTGTAACCAGGCTGGCGCTTCTGCGCATGTGCGAACCGCGCAGAACGCTTCTGTGCGTGTGCACGCAGCAAAACCTGGAAGTAAACGCTTCTGAGATTACCATGTTCTTAATCCGAAAAAAGGTCACATGAAGCGTTCGCAAGAGGTATGACTGTATAAGGCTAGTGTTTCTGTCCTGTTTTCTGACATTGCTGTCGCACTTTACTTTGCCTGTTCCTTCGCATCTCAATCACTATACAGTGGTACCTTGGGTTACATACACTTCAGGTTACATACGCTTCAGGTTAGACTCCGCTAACCCAAAAATAGTGCTTCAGGTTAAGAACTTTGCGTCAGGATGAGAACAGAAATTGTTCTCCGGCAGCGCGGCAGCAGCAGGAGGCCCCATTAGCTAAAGTGGTTGTAATGGGAATTGGGGTTGCTTGTGCGTAAACTGCAAACTGCTCCAAGCTAGTCGTATAGCTAAAACTTTCCCTGGTTTGCCAGCCCTTGAAACGCGACTGTCTTAGTCACTGGCAGAATCCGTGAGTGGGCGTCTCCTAAATTTCTTCCAACATAGAAATTCTTTGACGCCCAGTCTCCTCTTAGATTCTCTGCGCGGAAGCCTTCTGCACAGCGTGGGCGAGCCAAGCAGAGGTCCAGTGCTCTCTCCGCTGATTTCACTGGAAGAGTCTCGGAGCCTCCTCTCCGCAGTACTCTCCGCCTCTCCTTCCTCCCTGGTGTCCCCTGGATTTCCTTCCCCAGCGGAAGCTCTCTCTCTCTCCTTGCTAGTTCCCTCCCCTGCATCATTGGAGCGTCTTACCTCTCCTCTCGCCTCTGATGGCAGTTCCCTGACAGTGGTGCTTCAGGTTAAGAACAGTTTCGGACCTCCGGAACGAATTAAGTACTTAACCCGAGGTACCACTGTATAACCAAGTTGAGGTCATCCCTCTGTGTCCTCTACATTCTGCCGCTCTTCTAGGTTTTAGCTTTTTGGCAGGGTTTTCTGTACCCCAAACTGGCACACTTTCTGCTCAGGCAAAAACAGAACAAAAGTGCAAGCCTTAAAATGGGCATGGTGCATGCCAATATGCTGCCTCATGGCTTGTCACATAAAAAGGGCAGGAAAACTGTCACACAAAACTCCCACGATTTTCCGGGCTGAGGGGGCTGCAAACTTTCTTTTTTTCTTTTCTTTTCTTTTTACAGAACCAAGTAACAGGGAAATGTTACTTGCACTATATTCCATTCCATTCCTTTTCCACAAGCCACGTTTACATCACCTGAAAACTCGACTACAATGTCCAGAGTAACAGTTAGAGAAATGTCAGGGAAATGGAATAAACCGCAGTGTGAATGCAGCTAGGGTGTGTGCACGCAGGCAGAGAACGTCATCCCACAATAAATAACAGACAAGAGCAATCTCTCTCTCTCAAAATTAAATCTACCCTATGTCAGATCAGTTTCATATACTCTGTGTTTTGCTCTATTCCCTCCCCCGCCCCAACCAAGAAAAATCTCTCCTAAGCAAAAAGAAATGTTTATCATAAGGGAGCTTGGCACTCAGGATGAATTATCTGAAGCAGTTAAAAACAGGTATTAAGTGCAAACAATGCTAACTGATTATAGCAGTGGGAGAAACATCAGCAGTCTGAATCTGTTTACGTTTGCATTCTCTGTTTTACTGCCATAAAGATTTTTCTTTTTTCCTCCTGCGTTTTGCAGCCTTTCCTTTCCAGCTATGGTTTAATCAGAGTGAGACTGGCAGAATGGGATGTGCTCGAGGATTCCCACTGAAGGAAGGGGACATGGGAGCCAGGGGCAGTGTGGCCATAGTGGTTAGAGTGTTGGACTGGAACCTGAGGGACCAGAGTTCAAATCCCTACTCAGCCATAAAACCACCTGGGTGATTTTGGCCAGTAATGGTCTCTGAGCCTAACCTACCTCACAGGGCTGTTGTGAGGGTAAACGGGGGAAGAGCTCCTTGGAGGAAAGCCGAGGAATGTGGTAAATAAATCTTTGCCAATTCCTCTCCCCCTCCTCTCGTGCTGTTCTGAAGGAACCCCCAATTTTCCGGAGCAGCTTTTAAGGGGACACAGAGAGGCAGCGTGTGCAACTGGGGGACTTTGCCTGCCTGCCCCCTTCATTCAGCAAAACTCTGATCAGGGCAATCATGGATCCTGGTTACAGAAATTAGTACCTCCTGAGTTCATAAATGTATTATTCCACCTCGACTGGGATTCAATGGCTCTTTGGGGGAGGAAAAAACGGATAGCAGTTCCAATAAGCAGAGGGGAAAGGAGAGGAGGGGATGTCAACAAGAACTAGGAAACAGCAGAAGCAGCGTTCTCTTCTGAATGAGGCAAGGAACCTTTCTTAGCCTGAGTGAGTGACATGGCTTGGGAAGATTTCTGGGGGCCTGATGAAGAAGACTGGAAGGCCATAATCAGGATCGGGCCTCAGGTTCCCTACTCTTGTCTTCTGACAAAACTGGAATGCATGAAGTCCCAGGAGATAGGTTAAAAAAACAACCACCGTTCTGGAACAGTCTCCCTCAGGAGGTTGTAGACTCCACAAGAAGTTTTGAAGCAGAGGTTAGAGGTTGAAGCAGTGGGAATCTGTCATGGATGTTTCAACTGAGATTCAACTGAGATTGCAGAGGGTTGGACTAGATGACCCTTGGGGTCCCTTCCAAGTCTCTGATTCTATGACCAACATCATTTTACTTTCTTCATAATGAATTGTTTCCTAGTACCCACTGAGGTTCTCCCCTCTCCTGTTTCCTCCATGTCTGTTTCAGGCCACGTAAAATCTGAGCGACAATCACCCCGCCTCAGATCATGTACATTTCATGTGAAGGCCAAGGCAGCACCATTCCAGAATTCCTGTCCAAAAGCGAGGCGCTTCAGAATTTCAGCACAGAAGGAGAGTGGGATGAAGTTGCGACAAACACGATTAATGTGGAAAACAGTGTCAGCTCAACCGTCGTAGCAGTAATGAAAAGTATTAATTTGTGCAAACATTGAAACATGTAAAGTAAGACAGGTTTTTTTTTAAGAGGTCCAGCATGGCATAACCCTGACACAGTGCATTAAAAACCATTCATTACAATGAATAAATAGCTTAATGAGATTGGAAGCGTCTAGCGGTCTTCACATAAGCAGGTGATGAAGTGAAGCATGCTAACAGCGTCAACGGGCATAAATTATGCAAGAGCAATATTTTTAATGTTGTCTAGTCACTTGCACTGCTGCTTTTGTTAAATATTCAAGCGTACGCCTTTCCGAAACAGTATCAAATTAATCTGGGCAATAAAAAGTGCCTGCAGCAAATGCGACGACCCAATTTGCATAACTCTCGGAAAAAAAACCAGAGAAATGAGAGACCCTGCGGACAGACTCTGCCCGGCCAGTTTTCTCTGCCTGGCGCAAGAAGGTTCATCCCTCTCAACCATTCTCAGAAGCCACCTGAGTACTTTGTTGCATTTGGGCAATGTGGGCTTACAGCCCAAGGCAAGATGCTCTTGTAGCACTTCTTACATGCATGATAGACTGGGGTTGTGGCACTCATCGCATCTTCTGCTCCACAAAGGGAATTAAAAATGAACTAGATGTCCAACAAAGTTTCAATCAGGGGCACTCAATGTGGTACACTCCAGATGTCATTGGACTACTATTCCTATCATCCTGAAGGTGGCTGGGACTGGTGGGAGCTGGAACCTAACCAACAACTGGAGGATACCACGTTGGGTACCCTGGCTTAAATTATGGGGACAAGGGTAGAGGGTCTTAATGAAATGAACAAGCCACCTGACTCCACAACCCCCAAATTATGCCCCATAGAGCTGGACCATAAAGAAGGCTGATCGCCGAAGAATTGATGCTTTTGAATTATGGTGCTGGAGGAGACTCTTGAGAGTCCCATGAACTGCAAGAAGATCAAACCTATCTATTCTTAAGGAAATTAGCCTTGAGTGCTCACCGGAAGGACAGGTCCTGAAGCTGAGGCTCCAGTACTTTGGCCACCTTATGAGAAGAGAAGACTCCCTGGAAAAGACCCTGATGTTGGGAAAGATTGAGGTCACAAGGAGAAGGGGACGACAGAGGATGAGATGGTTGGACAGTGTTCTCGAAGCTACCAGCATGAGTTTGACCAAACTGTGGGAGGCAGTGGAAGACAGGAGTGCCTGGCATGCTCTGGTCCATGGGGTCACGAAGAGTCGGACACGACTAAACGACTAAACAACAACAACATAGCTTTCTAAACAGTAGCTAAATGAGGGGGGTGAGACAACCTGTCAAATTCTAGGATTGCCTTTTAATGCACAGTTTTGCTTGCTAGGTCGACATGGAAATAAAAAGCCACTAGGACACTTGAAGTGGCAAGCTGCATCAGCACCCAATAATGGCTTCTGCCAGTATCATCCACTGTATTGCACAGCCAACCCCCAAAGTACTTTGGCTCCCTTCTCCCTTGACCCTGTTCCTTAACCAATCTGCAGCTGCTCCACCCTCTTAAGTCAAATCTCATGACTTCTCTGCCAAATACCACTGTTCTATGTGGCAACTGCAACTCTAGAAGTCCATTATGCTGTATGCTAGACTTCAACACAGCAAGGCCAGCTCCCTCTGGTGGGCCTGCCTTCTACCAGTGGTACAACATCTGCATCTACACAAAAGGTTTCAGGTTCACAGCCAAAACCAGAGAAGACCACTGCCTCAAAAACCCTGGAGAGCCACGGCCAATCCATGTAGATAATACTGAGCTAGATAGATCCATGGTCTGACCATAAGGTAGGTTGCTATGTATCAGCAGCCTGTGGTAGTTCTTGAGAGCATCATGGGGCATCATGGGGCATTAAAATGGTGGCTAGACCCAGCTGTGTAGGTGGAGGGAGCAGTCCAAAGATAGACAGAAGCAGTCAGAACTAGTGAGAATATTCTCCAGAGAATATTTTCCACAAACTGTAAATTCTAATGTAAGAACCAATTTTACAACCCAAATTTAAAAAATCTAGTAAATAATAAGTCAAGCTGTGATATCGCCAGTGTAAGTAATGAATAAAGATTTTTTATTTTCATTTTTATCCGGTTACATTACTGGGCATTGTGTCATTCACCATTGGCCGTTCTGAAATATGAGCTACAGAAAACATTTCAAAAAGAAAAGGTTTAAAGGGCTATTCGTTTAATTTGATGAACATTTGAATTTGTATGTATTTCAATTATATGCAATAGCTTTTTTTTCTATTTTGGTGTGACCTTACTCTTAGCAATTCTATACCCTTGGCCATACAGTGTGACTTTTATTTTTATTTTTTTTACAGAAAGTAGCTTTAATGTTTTATACACTTAAAGTACCTAGGCCAGGCATGTCCAAAGACCGTTTCGGGGGCCTAATCTGGCCCGCCAGTCAGTTTCATCTGGCCCCTGTGGCAGTTTATTTCAATCTTAAAAAAAGCTCAACAACATCAATCCTAAAAAAAAGCCAACTTTGGTTAGCCCTTTGGTCGGCCCTCACAGCCCTCCACTTCATCAAATCTGGCCCTCTTTGAAAAAAGTTTGGACATCACTGACTAGGCCTATATAATTACGTGTAGCAGCACATCGAACTCACTGCATTGCCCCATGGAATAAAAGTATCTGTACAGTTTTTGGTTGCCATCTGAACAAGTTTACCCATGAATAAACATTTATATTAACTAATTATATCATTTTCAATGCATTAAAATGAATATTCTCCAATTTTAAATCAAAATTCTCTAATATACTCATTAATCAATAATCCAAAAGATTATTCTCGAGAATTAAACATCACTAGTCAGCGCCACCAACGGCTCAAGGATGCCACAGGTTGTATGTAGCCTAGGCCACACCAACAGCTCAAGAAAACTATAGTGCTAAAGTTATCAAGTTTTTGTAGTCTATATTGTGTTTTCATTGTTGTAACCTGCCCCAGGATCTTAAGGTGAAGTGCAGGTATTATTGTTGTTGTTGTTGTTGTTGTTGTTGTTGTTGTTGTTGTTGTTGTTATGCAAATTATGCATTAAAAGATCTTTCCCCACATTTTTTATTCTTAAATTATTACTGATTTTTTATTTTTTAAATAATATTTATTAAACAATCAAAAGCTTCAAAATTTAAACATAAAGTACAAAAACCAAAAAAGCTACAAAAATGGGAAAATACAAAACAAAACACATAGAAATACACAATAAAAAAACAGTTAACAGAATAGAAAAAAGAAGAAGAAAAAACACCAAAAAAGAAAACAGAAAAAAGATTAGTATTTTCATATCTTATACCTCATTCACTATTTTCTTGACCTCCTCACACCTCCCTTTTTGTATTCCAGTTCAGAAATTTAGTTCAGCAAGTCCTTACCCTCTATCGTTCATCCTTACTCAACATCTTAACCTATAATAAATATCTATTTTCCACCATTGTCAACCATATTTACATATTCTTATTAATCTTTTAACTAACACCACTTATTTTCAATCCAACATCCCTTTAACATTCATTAATTTTACAGTATTTCTGTAGGTAGTCTTTAATTTTTTTTAAACCTTTTTTTAGCTAGTCATGGAGATAAGGGGAAAGACAAAGGAACAAAACTGCACTGTCATTTCTCCCTAGGCTTCGCCCACATCCTTGCATGCAAATATTCTAAACAATGAGGGCTAGAAACTTGCTTTTCAAAAAATAAAAAAGAACAAAAGCTTTGTTTCTTATAAAGGTGAGATGAACACCAGAAACCTTCAGTCTGATCTTTCTGTAATTGGGCAGAATCACAGCATACACAAAGCCTTGCCTGTAGGCCACTGCAGTCGCTCAAAGGATCAAACAGAAACAGCTTTAAGGTAGAATATCTTTTTTAAAAAAATAATGAAATAAGACTATTTCTAAAAAGCAGAAGCTTTCATATAACAAACGGTACTGATTTATTTTAACAGCAGGGGTAGTTAATAGACCACGTTAAACTTCAGGAATATTAGGAAATCCTCAAACTTTTTCTTTTCCAATTAATTTAAGGAACTTATTAACAAATCAAACCACTTTATTTAAATTAGGCACCTAGCCATGTAATTAATTAAGTAAAACCATTTAAAGCCCATTTTTCTCCCCATTTTCGATGGCGGTGCTAAAGCAGTTAAATGCTAAAGCAGAGGAGAAAAAAAGCCAATTAATTTACCAACGACTCTCCGCCCGCCCCTTAAACACACACATACGTACAGTAGCACAGCAAATCAGCTCTCCTCAGCAGAGATGGCATTTCGCATTCCCCCCCCTTTTGTTTGTTTAATGATCATCTTTTCGGGTTTTATTTCCCCCTCCCCCCCTCTCCCTGTGTACAGACATGGCTCTGGTTGTTGGATTAATTTCAATAAACGCCAAAAAAAAAATCTTTATTCTAACTGTTCCGAAGCACTTGTTATTTACATTTCGAAGTGCAGGATTACTCATGCATGGCTGACTGTCAATTAATTCAATATCACCCTGTGGATTCCTACATTTGTAATTGGAAAAACAGAGCTTTCCTTGGGCTCTGCAGAGAACAGCAGCTGTTTAACTACAGGTGGTACTTGACGCAGCCACATCTACACACATCTTATGGGGGGGGGGAGAGGACGGCCACATCACCAAGAGAAACGTCTGAGGCCACAATGGCACATTATGACACACGTCAGCCTCTAATCCAGGGTTGAGGAACCTCAGGCCCCATTGTGGCCCTCTAAATCTTCTATCTGGCCCTCAGGATTGTCTCCCGGCCACACCTCTTCTTGCCAACAAAGGTCCATATAGTTAAAGCTATGGTTTTCCCAGTAGTGATGTATGGAAGTGAGAGTTGGACCATAAAGAAGGCTCATCACCAAAGAATTGATGCTTTTGAATTATGGTGCTGGAGGAGACTCTTGAGAGTCCCATGGACTGCAAGAAGATCAAACCAATCGATTCTTAAGGAAATCAGCCCTGAGTGCTCACTGGAAGGACAGATCCTGAAGCTGAGGCTCCAATACTTTGGCCACCTCAAGAGAAGAGAGGACTCCCTGGAAAAGACCCTGATGTTGGGAAAGATTGAGGGCACAAGAAGAAGGGGACGACAGAGGACGACAGAGGACGAGATGGTTGGATGGTGTTCTCGAAGCTACCAGCATGAGTTTCACCAAACTGCAGGAGTCAGTGGAAGATAGGAGTGCCTGGCGTGCATGGGGTCATGAAGAGTCGGACACGACTAAACGACTAAACAACAACAACAATTGCAATGCGCTCTACCTGGGGCTACCTTTGAAGGTGACCCGGAAACTGCAACTAATCCAGAATGCGGCAGTTAGACTGGTGACTGGGAGCGGCCGCCGAGACCACATAACACCGGTCTTGAAAGTCCTACATTGGCTCCCAGTACGTTTCCAAGCACAATTCAAATTGTTGGTGCTGACCTTTAAAGCCCTAAACGGCCTCAGCCCAATATACCTGAATGAGCATCTCCACCCCCATCGTTCAACCCACACACTGAGGTCCAATGCTGAGGGCCTTCTGGCTGTTCCCTCCTTGCGAGAAGTGAGGTTACAGGGAACGAGGCGGAGGGCCTTCTCGGTAGTGGCGCCCACCCTGTGGAACACCCACCCATCAGATGTCAACAAATACAATTACAATAACCATTAAACACTTCTGCTCCATGCCTTCCTTGAGTGCCTTTACCAGAGTAAAGATACAGCTTCTTTTATTTACAACAGTGTCCTGCATTTCAAGGCCCATTTGCTCACACAGGTTAGATATTTATTTTGTCCAGCATCTCATATCTCATAGCAGGGCCTTCAGATCCATCCAGGGAGATCAACTGTATCTCCAGAAGGCAGCAGCCCTCTACTGCTGCCTCTGTCCCCAAAACCAGTGTTTAGTGGCATGCCACCTTTGGACAATGAAGGTTCCATTGGCCACTAGCAAGACAATCCTCTGTCAATTTCTCCCGGCCCACGTTAAAGTCACCTACAGAAGCCACAATTCATATACACTGCATGTTCTCCTCGGGGTAGACCCGCTGAAATGAATAAAAGCTGACTTAGTCATGTCTATTAACTTCAATGGATCTACTCTGAGTAGGACAAGCACTAGATACAGTTCCATATTTCTTCCTGCCCAGACAGGTTATATACACTGATCTCTGCAGAGTAGTTTAAGGTTGCCATACTTAATTCGGACAGAAAAGTTGTTGAGCTTTTTGGGGGGGAGGGGGCAAAGTTCTGGAGCAAAGAAATTGGACATTTTTGAGCTATTTCAGAAGAAAATTGGCGAAAACGACACTGATGACACTGCCATACGTCAGACATTTAGTCGACTTCTGCCTGGACACTTCTTGTGATTGCACTATTCTGGATATGTCCAGGAAATTCTGTACGTATGGCAACCCTATTTAATTGCAAAGCCCAAAGAAATCAGCACTGGCTTAGTACAGTAAACCCGCAACTTACACAGAGGTTACAATTTGCGGACTGCACCTAAATCCAAAATTGCATATAGTCAAAACCCATTGGGTTCAATGGTGGGTAGGATTGCCAATGCCATCTTTTCCTGAAACCCTGCTACCTTTTTTTAAATTTTATTTTTATTTTGCTACACGCATGAAGCTGAATGTGCCCAAGTTAAATGTACATAAGTCGTGGGCTTACAGGGATATACTCACGTATTGTTAATCAGATGATACAATTCAACCACCACCATGCCTTTTTCCCCCTTCTTTTTTTAAGGGAATTACTTTGTAATGAACTTAACAACAAGGGTAATTAAAAGGTGTGTGTTGTAAAGGAATAATGCCTGATGACATAGGGTTCTCTATCTCTCTCCCCTTCTCCAAGGATGCTGTAATACAGAGGAAGGAGGCTATGAAGCAGCGATTCAGGAAGCATAATGAACAGGAAGCTTTGATAAGGGGGACAGTTAATCTGTGTAATGAAAAACTCACTAGTTTAATATACTACCAACTCCACCACAGCTTGTTTTACAGTAAGTTTTATGTGGTAATTACATTTAGCCCTCTTATTAAGGGGGTTTAATATCTGATTATTATTATTAACAACAACAACAGTAATAGTAGCAGTTGCTGTTACTGTTATTACTAAAATCATCTTTGGTGTAACAACATTATTGAAACACTAGCTTTGAATTATGATTTCAATAAAGTCGGGAAACGCTGTGTGCGTTTTAAGGTCCAAGCTGTTTTTGCCTCCTTACTATTCAAGAGAATCATTTCTTTCAAAGAATGTTTACAGCACCTCAGAGAGACGGCAAATTTCAGAAAATGACTGTTCCTGTAGACCCGTTATGTCAATTTGTGAGGGGAGGGTATCATCTACAATTGGAGAGGGAGGCCATAATTTGGTGCCAGAGCACATGCACAGCACACAGGAGATTTCCAGTTCAGTTCCTATCATCTCCACCCAAAGGACATAGGTCTTCAAGCAAAGCATGGACAGGAAGCCTGAGGCTCTTGAGATGTTGCCAGCCTGTAGTTCCCTCCGTGCCTGATCTTTGGCCACCACACCGGGCAGGGTCTGATGCAATCTGGAGTCCAGCAATGCCTGGAGGGCCACAGTTTCCCCAGAGCTGAAGAGCTGCTTCCAGCTGTGAAATATACTCTGAGTCCTGCAGTGATTTCATGCTCTTTATTGCAGCTAGTAAAACAGTGATTGAATTCCCCCCCAAACCTCAGGCCTTTATATACATTATTTACACAATGAGTCCCGTCTGATTGACTGATTCTGCTTCCCTCTTGGAGCCTGATTGGTCTTCTCCTACAGGCCAATCAGTTGTTGCATTCTACGATCCTACCAGCCTAATAGGCTGATTAACTTCCTCCTGGAGCCTGATTGGTCTTCTCTTGCAAGCCAATCAGTTGTTGCATTCTAGGATCCTACCTGCCTATTGTTCTAGGATCCAAGCTTGTTGTTGTTGTTGTTTAGTCGTTTAGTCGTGTCCGACTCTTCGTGACCCCATGGACCAGAGCACGCCAGGCACTTCTGTCCTCCACTGCCTCCCGCAGTTTGATCAAACTCATGCTGGTAGCTTCAAGAACACCATCCAACCATCTCATTCTCTGTCGTCCCCTTCTCCTTGTGCCCTCCATCTTTCCCAACATCAGGGTCTTTTCCAGGGAGTCTTCTCTTCTCATGAGGTGGCCAAAGTATTGGAGCCTCAGCTTCACGATCTGTCCTTCCAGTGAGCGCTCAGGGCTGATTTCCTTCAGAATGGAGAGGTTTGATCTTCTTGCAGTCCATGGGACTCTCAAGAGTCTCCTCCAGCACCATAATTCAAAAGCATCAATTCTTCGGCGATCAGCCTTCTTTATGGTCCAGCTCTCACTTCCATACATCACTACTGGGAAAACCATGGCTTTTACTATACGGACCTTTGTTGGCAAGGTGATGTCTCTGCTTTTTAAGATGTTGTCTAGGTTTGCCATTGCCTTTCTCCCAAGGAGCAGGCGTCTTTTAATTTCGTGGCTGCTGTCACCATCTGCACTGATCATGGAGCCCAAGAAAGTAAAATCTCTCACTGCCTCCATTTCTTCCCCTTCTATTTGCCAGGAGGTGATGGGCCCAGTGGCCATGATCTTCGTTTTTTTGATGTTGAGCTTCAGACCATATTTTGCGCTCTCCTCTTTCACCCTCATTAAAAGGTTCTTTAATTCCTCTTCACTTTCTGCCATCAAGGTTGTGTCATCTGCATATCTGAGGTTGTTGATATTTCTTCCGGCAATCTTAATTCCGGCTTGGGATTCATCCAGCCCAGCCTTTCGCATGATGAATTCTGCATATAAGTTAAATAAGCAGGGAGACAATATACAGCCTTGCCGTACTCCTTTCCCAATTTGGAACCAATCAGTTGTTCCATATCCAGTTCTAACTGTAGCTTCTTGTCCCACATAGAGATTTCTCAGGAGACAGATGAGGTGATCAGGCACTCCCATTTCTTTAAGAACTTGCCATAGTTTGCTGTGGTCAACACAGTCAAAGGCTTTTGCATAGTCTATGAAGCAGAAGTAGATGTCTTTCTGGAACTCTCTAGCTTTCTCCATTATCATGTTTGCAATTTGGTCTCTGGTTCCTCTGCCTCTTCTAAATCCAGCTTGCACTTCTGGGAGTTCTCGGTCCACATACTGCTTGAGCCTTCCTTGTAGAATTTTAAGCATAACCTTGCTAGCGTGTGAAATGAGTGCAATTGTGCGGTAGTTGGAGCATTCTTTGGCACTGCCTTTCTTTGGGATTGGGATGTAGACTGATCTTCTCCAATCCTCTGGAGGATCCAAGCTTAGTACATAACAAACTAGGTAAAGGTAAAGGGGACCCCTGACCATTAGGTCCAGTCGTGACTGACTCTGGGGTTGCGGCGCTCATCTCGCTTTATTGGCCTAGGCAGCCGGCGTACAGCTTCTGGGTCATGTGGCCAGCATGACTAAGCCGTTTCTGGTGAACCAGAGCAGCACACGGAAATGCCGTTTACCTTCCCACTGGAGTGGTACCTGTTTATCTACTTGTACTTCGTGCTTTCAAACTGCTAGGTTGGCAGGAGCAGGGACCAAGCAACGGGAGCTCGCCCTGTGGTGGAGGTTCAAACCGCCAATCTTCTGATTGGCAAGTCCTAGGCTCTGTGGTTTAACCCACAAACAAACTGGAAAGGGGCAATTCTGAACTAGATGGGCTAACGTTTTGTCCTTAGTATATAAGGCAGCTTCCTTTGCTCATATCGAGTCACATAAACGGAAGGAAAGCTGAGGAGACAGGTGGGGCAGTGGATAGCTTGGGTTCCCAATGTGGACTACAACCCCCACCAGTCCCAAGCAGCTTGGCTAATGTTCAAGGAAGATGGGAGTTGTAGTCCATTAGATCTGGGGCACACCACTTTGGCTACCCTGAGATAAAGTGTCAGAATTCCCCTCTACAATGACCAGAGATCAAATCTCCACCAAGCAGAAAAACTCAGTGGATGACCTCAGACAAGTCGCTACTTCCTAAGCCACTGCTGAAGGAGTGCCTGAGCTTCTAGGTGGGTTACCTGTGCTTCCCCCTGGATGCTGTTGGACTCCAACTCCCATCAGCCCCAGCCAGCATAGCCAATGCTCAGAGAAGAGGGGAGCTCTGGTGCAGCAACGCCTCAAGGGCCACAGGCTCTCCCACCCTTGCTGCAGGAGGAAGGCATGGAATGAAACCATAATAAATGACCTTTGCACAAATATCAATCGTCAAGTTTGCCTTTTTAAAACCGCCTTTGAATAAGAAGTCCTGCCAACCTAGCAGTTCGAAAGCATGTCAAAGTGCAAGTAGATAAATAGGTACCACTCCGGCGGGAAGGTAAACGGTGTTTCCGTGCGCTGCTCTGGTTCGCCAGAAGTGGCTTAGTCATGCTGGCCATGTGACCTGAAAGCTGTATGCCGGCTCCCTCAGCCAATAAAGTGAGATGAGCGCCGCAACCCAGAGTTGGCCACGACTGGACCTAATGGTCAGGGGTCCCTTTACCTTTACCTTGAATAAGAAGTCAATAATTTCCATCACATTTTTACTGCATTTTTTCTGTTATTAAGCTTTTGGAGTTGTGTTCCAATTCTAGCCCTACCCATCAAAAAATAATGAACGTGACTACCTTAGCTGCATTCATTTCAGTGGGTCTATTCTGAGTAAAACTCAGTTGGACACAACCCAGAATATTATTGTACATTTAATTAACATTACATTTGCTTTGCTATTTATTCTTTGGGCTGACATTTGATTCATTTAGTTGCATCCGCTTTCATTTGTCTCTGTTTTGCCCTAACTTCTTTCCTGTTTCCCACCCCCATGAAATAAAATGGACAAAATGAACAAAATTAGTTAGTAAAATCAGCTCCCATGACAAGAATTGGTACATTATCACTCCATCCCTGAAGGGTATGACTATTTGAGGGACCCATTCATTATTCCAAGCATTAGAAGATGATTAACATTTAACAGAATTTATCCTGTTCAATGTAGCTTTTAAGTCCTTCCAAAATAAACACACACCTCCCTTTTCAGTTTCTTCCAGCTCTGAAGCACCTAGGGTTTGTTTGTTCTTTTACTCCGAATCTTTAATTCTTTTTTTCCCCTGACAGTTGTCCACAACACGCACAAGCGATTCTCTATGATCCCCGATAATGACTTCCGATACAGAAACCGTCCCTAGCCTCTGCCCGCCCTTCTCCATTCCACAAGCAAGAGTTTGTAGCCTTATTGCTATTAACTTGCCTGCACAGTTGCTCAACAAAACCAAACAGGTGTGAGACCAGAGTATGGAACTCAGATAAATGAAAAGGCTGGCTTCCTGCTGCAGACAATCACAGAACAGTGGATGCCCTGGCTTCTACAACCACAGCCAAAACAAACGCAGTGGGATATAATCAGTCTTCCAGTCCAGTTTCACACAGTGCGTTTCCTGCTTCCTAACAGTGTTACTGAGGATTTTGTGGCTATCTCGGTTGTTGGTTTAACAGCACAAACACCAAATAAGCATTTATTTGATGACACATTAAAATATGAAATCTCCCAAACGGAGTCCTGCCATTTTAATTACTTGTGGGTTTAATGGGAATGCTTTACAGCATATTTTAATTATGAATGTTTCTATTTTAATGTTTTATCGGTGTTGTTATATTTTGTATTTTAAATACAGATGCATTCATTTTAATGAATGCATTTTTATACTTGTAAACGGCTTAGAGGCCTGTTTGGACAAAAAGCAGTATAGAGTTAATAAATAGGAATAGTATTGAAATGAAAATTGAAGACATCCTTAAAAAAATAACTCCTCCTCCAGTATTGTGATGGATCTCCAGGCAAGGGCAGGAAGTAATAAGCAGAATTTGTCATTTAAAGAGGATTCTCCAAATGTTCAAAGTAGTTTACAATCCTGTATTAGAATTTGCCCAGGCATTCTGCGTTGTTTTAATCTTGCAGTGTGTGTGTTTGTGTGTGTGTGTGTGTGTGTGTGTGTGAGAGAGAGAGAGAGAGAGAGAGAGAGAGAGAGAGAGAGAGAAGAGAAGAGAATTTATTGGGATATTTTGTCTTTTTTATGTCATCCAATTTGTGAGCAAGATTTTAATTTCCTGAAATTCATGTTGGCGGGCTCTAGTAGGGCTTGAAAGGTATAGAAGTGCTCACTCTCGCCCTCTCTCTATCCCATTTTAGCCATACACAAGAGTAGACCTAGTGAAATTAATGGGTTTGACTGATTTAGGTCTACCATGAGGAATAAATAATTGTATACCACCCAGTATACTGTTGCATACTTTGCAATATTAATTATGTCCCCCCCCCCCTGTTCCTACTTTGAGAGTCATCTGGGGGAGGAGGCTTAAAGGAAGGATAGTAATGTCTACAATAATCCTTGTATGGCAATCAGTGTTTTTGTACCCCATAGTTTAGGTTGGGAGGTGAGACAACAAACAAACAGCTTCCCCAAGTTAATTCATGGGGAAGCCACTATGGGATACAGAATATTTTGTAGCTGGCTTCAGTAGTTTGACCTACAACCTTCATTTCAGTGGTGTAACTTAGTTTCCTTTTGCTTCTATTTCATTTGCCGTGAACTGGTAATGGGAGCTGCCGAGAAGGGAAAGGGCACTGTTGACGTGGATAAATCCCAGCCTAAAGATAACCACTAACAAATTGAAAGGGGATGTAATCTGGCGCCACGGAACATCCGCTTGAGATAGACTGGGACCTCATACTCTGGTTTCCAGAACAACAGTCAAGGGTTCACATATAGCATCAGTTCACAATATAGTTGGAAAGCTCCAGCAAACTTGTAAGATTAATAATGATATTAAATAGTAATAATAATCATATTGCTAATGCAATTGGTTCCTCAATATCTACTCAGCTTGATTCGTGATTAAGACCATGTTGGATAAAGAGCCAAAAGCCAGTTGATTTAGATTTGCATATTATTATTATTATTATTATTATTATTATTATTATTATTACCCAGCCAACCTAGGCATCTTCCAGCACATATAAAACCATAATAAAACAGCCCTTGTTGTCTGCTCATTTGTGAAATGGAAATAAAACAAAAAAGGCTTATTTCAGAAAACAATTCTCACATATGTAAAGGTCCCAAAATATTACATTTATTAATACTGATTCAAAGTGTTTCTTTTGAGCTCTTTATGTACACCATATACACAGGGCCAGCAACATGGTGCTGTTAAGATGTTGTTGGACTGTGGTACCCATCACCCCCAGTCAGCATCATCAATGGTCAAGGATGATGGGAGCTGAAGTCCAACAACATTGGGAAGGGAACTTGTCCCATGCCGTCCCCAAATCTTGTCTAGAAGGTTTATGGGGTGCACAGGCGTGAGGTGTGTGGCGGAGTTCCATTGTTCAAGTGGAAATCCTTGCACCGATAGAATGAGTTTGTTAAATAACACTCCCCATGCTACCCACCTTGACACAGGCTGATACAGTGGTGCCCCGCAAGACGAATGCCTCGCAAGACGGAAAACTCGCTAGACGAAAGAGTTTTCCGTTTTGGAGGTGCTTCGCAAAACGAATTTCCTATGGGCTTGCTTTGCAAGACGACAATGTCTTGTGAGTTCCTGCTGGTTTTTTTCCTCCCCCCCCCTTTTTCTAAGCCGATAAGCTGCTAAAAGCCGCTAATAGCGCTAATAGCGCTAATCCGCTAATCCATCAATGGGCTTGCTTCGCAAGACGAAAAAACCGCTAGACGAAGAGAATCACAGAACGGATTCTTTTCGTCTTGCGAGGCACCACTGTAATTATAGTAATGGAAAGCTCCTGAATTAAAAACACAAAGAACCTGAGACTCAAGATCCAAATGGAGCCAGCAAGCATGGGCAAAGCTGATTGTTCTTTAGAGAAAGGAGGAAACCCATTACAACCCCTCTAGGAATTCAACTTGCTGGGGGGAAAGTACAGCAGTGCTCTGACAGCACCAGGCACCGAAACTTTATTGTTTCAATATATTTCTTTAGAGACCCTACCCATCAGTTGCCACAATATCATTTTCTAATACGCTGTGAGAAAGTTGCACCCTGAAGCCAAAGATAACCCTTTTTTTTTTCATTTTGAAAGGGGAGAAGATATTCAAAGTGAAGTAAGGGACAGCCACAAAAGCAAAATGAAAGAGAAGCAGCTGTTGATCTCTCTATCTCTATCTCTCCCTTTGCTCCTGCTGCTGCACATTCTAGCTTCATATATTGCCAGGTTATTTTAGGGAACTGCTGAGGGAAGACCTTGGTTGCAAGAATGGGCAACCAAAATGATTGGGAGGCAGTGTGAGCCTCCATATAACAGTTGTTGAGGATAACAGGTAGGGCGAGTGCTGTTGCCCTCAGGTCCTATAAGACAGGCTTCCTATAGACACTTGGTTGATTACTTCTGGGAACAAGATGGCGCACCTGTTGTTGTTCTTGTTACAGTGGTACCTCGGGTTAAGAACTTAATTTGTTCTGGAGGTCCGTTCTTAACCTGAAACTGTTCTTAACCTGAGGTACCACTTTAGCTAATGCGGCCTCCTGCTGCCACTGCGCCACCACCGTGTGATTTCGGTTCTCATCCTGAAGCAAAGTTCTTAACCCGAGGTACTATTTCTGGGTTAGCAGAGTCTGTAACCTGAAGCGTCTGTAACCCAGGGTACCACTGTAATGTATTTATTAAATTTGTTTACCGCCCTATATCCATAGATCTCAGGGCAGTTCACAACATAAAATGACAATATTTTTTTAAAAAACCAACAACCCACAAAATACATTTTAAAAAATTGTTATCAAAGGGCTAGAGCAACTCCCCTATTAAGCTGCTCCAGCCCTTTGAGTCTCCTAATCGTAGAGCCAGGGATCCTCCAATGAAGCTGAAGGATGAAAGATTCAGAACAGACAAAATAAAATAAAAAAAATCCTTCCAGTAGCACCTTAAAGACCAACTAAGTTAGTTCTTGGTATGAGCTTTCGTGTGCATGCACACTTCTTCAGATACACAGAAAGCATGCACACGAAAGCTCATACCAAGAACTAACTTAGTTGGTCTTTAAGGTGCTATGTATCTGAAGACGTGTGCATGCACACGAAAGCTCATACCAAGAACTAACTTAGTTGGTCTTTAAGGTGCTACTGGAAGGAATTTTTTTATTTTGACTATGGCAGACCAACACGGCTACCTATCTGTAACTAGACAAAATAAAGTACTTCTGCACACAGTTAAAACTATGGAATTTGCTGCTGTGAGATGCAATGGTGGCCACCAATGTGGATGGCTTGAAAACAAAATTAAGAGACGTTCATGGAGGTTTTGGATTGCAATGGCAAGAAGCCTATATAATATCTAGTATCAGAAATGTTGTGCCAGTTCTTGTGGGGCACAGATGGGAAGAGGGCCGGTGGCCTCATGTCCTGCTTGTGGACTCCCCCCACAGGCACCGGGTCGGCCAGTGAGAGCAGAGCACTGGCCCAGAGTGTCCTGAGGTCCCATCCAGCTCGGTTTTTCTCCTGCCCTTTCTTCACAAAGGCCAGTTAGCCTAGTGGGGAGTGTTATTCCAGTTAGCTGGAAGCAGAACCAAAGCAAAGGCTCCACATAACTTTTTAATATCGTGTTATTTATTATCTCCAGCAGTGTCTACTTTGATGGGCAAGTTCCTGCATATATTTGCACAGAAGCAGTGGTGTGTTTTCTGGGAAATTTTGAAGTTATTTTTTTCAGGGGAATTTGCAATGCAAATTAGGGCAATTTGTGCTGTCCTTATGCCCTTTAGAGTGATCTAAGTCAGCATGTTTATTTTACTTGTATATAGTAAAGAAAGATAAAAACTTTTGAAACTTCCCAGCTTGCCTTATATTTTTTTTTTTGTTTCATCTGACATTCTTTTATTGTTACTAATGAATTTACAAAACAGACAATTTCCCATGGGGGGAAAATAGGGAAATCTTAACTCCCACAGAACAGATTCATTAATTCCAGGAAAAGCCTGACTTCATGTCAGTGACACTCAAACTTTTATCCCTATTTAAGAAATAGCCTTGACTCATCATTTTGATGGGCAGGCAATTTTTGAAGATGTTAGATTATTAAACATTTTGTCTCCCATAAGCCTCCATGTGGGAAAAAGGATGAACATTAACTTATGCAGATCCACGAGTTGACAGTATTAGGACAGAGGAGAGTAATCAAATATTTAATACCAATGATTACATTGATCACATGTATTCTTTAATTAATGGTGCATTCATTAATTAATCAATCGGTGCATAGAACAAAGCGAAATGGTTGCTTTATAAATAAATGCTGTCCAATATCTTGACATTTATTTTAAAATGCTGTTAACAGAAAGAAGAATGGAACAGATTGGGTCCTGATACTAATCCTTGGAGGTAGAAGGAACATTTATTATTTTCCTTGATGTGAGAATCACCTTCTACTTGCGGTTTGTAAGGATGACCTCTCCCTTTTAAGCAGTGCTATTTTTCTAAAAAAAGAGGCGCTGGAACTAAGTTCCTGTGAGTTCCCCCTGGAAAAAACCTCTGCTTTTAACCCATACATAAAGACACCATAAAATCTACTGGCAAGGGATCAACAGTAAGCTACAATACGTTAGGATGCTAGTGTTATTGCCCTTAGTAAATAACACATGCATCATACTTAAAAGGCTAAAACTCAATTATCTTAGATACGTTCCCATTTTCAAGACAGACAAGAGGTATATTACAGCTAAAGAGGTACATTTGCCTGGTGGACTCCAGCATTGAGGTCAAGCTTAGTATGTAGCAGCAACTTGCAGAGAGAACAGAAAGCACAAAAACAGATGCCACACAGGCTAAATGGGCACAGCTGGTGGGTTTGCTAACTACTTTCCATGTTCATTGCTCTTTTAACAACATAGGGCCCATTGCCTTCTCTTGATCTGTAATCCACACAGGGCGTCGAGGAAGCAAATGGCCTAAAACAAAATGATTTGTTAACTCTACACAGTGGAGCAAATGAATAGAGTGTGATATCACCTTTGAGCATAGCAGCCAGCTCCTTCCTGAAGGCGGTGCTCAGAAACAAACCCAAGTCTCTGTGACCATGCAGCTGCAATGTGGAGGAGAAACAGCAGGAGGCTTAACCTTTGCCCAGCCCCACTTACCACTGAAATCTCTTCTCCAGCTGAGGCTTCAGAAGCAACTTTGCCATGTTATCATGAAAAGCAACACAGGAGAGGAGGTTGCAAGGGAAACTTAGTGGGTGAAGCATTAAAGCACACCCTTCTTCTTGCTGCTTTTATGCTACAAATCCCCTCCTCCTTGCTTTGCATTTGTTTGGAGACCCAGGTTTGCCATAAGAGTCCTGACTGAGCCAGCCAGGTGGTTAAAGGTAAAGGACCCCTGGAAAGTTAAGTCCAGTCAAAGGCAACTATGGGGTGCAGTGCTTATATCGCTTTCAGGCCAAGGGAGCCGGCGTTTGTCCACAGACAGCTTTCCAGGTCATGTGGCCAAGCATGACTAAACTGCTTCTGGTGCAATGGAACACTGTGGCAGAAACCAGAGCTCATGGAAACACCGTTTACCTTCCCGCCACAGCAGTACCTATTTATCTGCTTGCACTGGTATGCTTTCAAACTGCTAAGTTGGCAGAAGCTGGGACAGAGCAACAGAAGCTCACCCCATCGAGCAGATTCAAATCCGTCGACCTCCTGATTGGCAAGCCCAAGAGGCTTGGTGGTTCAGACCACAGCGCCACCCGTGTCCCTCTATCAGCTAAGAGACACTGCCTGCAGGAACAGCAGAACTGAGAGGGCAGGGCTAACACTGTACATTCCCACTACCCCCCTCCATGTCTTTGGAAATCAACACCTAAATAGGTGGCGTTGGTGTGTGTGAATTGCTGAAAGGAGAAGGGGCGAAACATCTAAGTGCCTCATTTCCCCCCCCCCCACTAACTGTTCCCATCACATCTTTTAAAAGAGACATCTTGATGAAAGCTATGTTCTACGATGGAGTGAAATCAAATCAAATGAAGATGGCTTCCCCCCTGTGAGGTGATACTTAAAGGAAAAAAGGCTCCCGGAAGTAATTCTTTGTGGAGTAATTAGCTATAATACACTTCTTTGAGACAACAGATCAAACAAAGCCTTTTTAAAAAGCAGTGTTGGGAGGTGGGGAGGAAGAGAGGAGACCGACTTCCTTGAAGGACTATAACCAATGCTTAGAATTTAGACATTGGGTGTTCATCTCAATTCCAGACAGTGCAAAATGCTCAGATATGTAAGTTCATCTGAAGTTGCAGGAAGTCACAGCAAGAAATCTTTTGAGAACTCAGTTGTGTCTCTTTAGTAAAGCTCAGAAGCTAGGATCCAAAGACTTGGCTGAGTAGCATGTGCCCAATGGGCATTTTGGACTTACATCAGTCTTAAGAGCAGACACATTATATATTAAAACTGAGGGTGATTTCAAATGATACATGAGATACAGAATCATAGAATCTTTGAGTTGGAAGGGACCCCAAGAGTGATCGAGTCCAACCCCCTGCAATGCAGGGATCTCAGCTAAAACATCCATGACAGATGGCCATCCAACCTCTGTTTAAAAACCTCCAAGGAAGGAGTCTGTTCCACTGCTGAGCAGCTCTTACTGTCAGAAAGTTTTTTCGAATGTTTAGTTGGAATTTCCTTTCTTGTAACTTGAAGTCATTGGTCCTACCCTCCACAGCAAGAGGAAACAAGCATGCTCTCTCTTCCATGTGACAGCCCTTAAGATATTTGAAGGTGGCTATCACATCTCCTCTCAGTCTCCTCTTTTCTAGGCTAAACATACCCAGCTCCTTCAAGCGCTCCTCATAAGGCTTGGTTTCCAGACCCTTGATCACCTTGGTTGCTTTCCTCTGCACACATTCTATCTTGTCAACATCCCTCTTAAATTGTGGTGCCCAGAAATGAACACAGTACCCTAAGTGTGGTCTGACTAAGGCAGAATATAGTGGTGCTATTACTTCCCTTGATATGGACACTATACTTCCCATATTTTACCAACCAGCTTCCTTGCAAGAATATAATGGGGGACTTTGTCAAAAGCCTTTCTGAAATCAAGATACACTATGTCCACAGCATTTCCCTGATTCACCAAGTTTGTAATTCCACCCAAAAAAGAAATCCGCTTGGTCTGGCAAGGCTTATTTTTGAGAAACCCATGCTGGGTCTTAGTAATCACAGCATCCTTTTCTAAATGTTCACATACCGACTGCTGAATTATCTGTTCTAGGACCTTCCCTGGTATCGATGTCAAGCTCACCGGTCGCCTCCAGTCTGTAGGGATCTCACCTGTTCTCCAATAATTCTCAAAGATAAAAGACAAAGGCTCTGAAATTACATCTGCAAGCTCCTTTAGTACCCTTGGAAGCAGCTCATCAGGCCCTGGAGATTTGAATTCATTTAAAGTAGCTAGGTGTTCCCCATACTACCTCTTTTCTTATCTTGGCCTGCAGCTCCCTCCTTACATAATTTATTCTGTTACCACCAGGTTGGGCATTGCTTTCCTTTTGGGTGAAGACAGGGGCAAAGTAAGTGTTGAGTAGTTCCACCTTTTCTCTGTCACCCAATAGCATTTCTCCATCTTCCCCACACAGAGGACCTACCACCTTTTACTTTAGACAAAGCTGAAGAAACCTTTTTTTTTAATATTTAACCTCTCTTGCAAGCCTGACCTCATTCTGAGCTTTAGCCAGCCTGACTTCCCCCCTGCAACTGTTGGGTACTCCTTTGTGCAATGGGACAAGGTCTGACATTTGTCCTGCAGCCGCCACCAACTTCTAAACCTGGAATGAAGACACGGGGCATCACACCTGGATTTAAATAAAATATGGATTTAAACAAGATGCAAGCTGCAAAGGGCAAGGTCCAAACTCTGCCACAATCTCCATAACAATGCCTTCATCTAAGGTGAGCACTAAGAAGTTCTGCCTCAGAGGCAACTCCACCCTGTCTGTAGAGGCTTCCTTAATGTTTTCTATGCAGTTCCTTCATTCAGCCAGAGCTGGATGGAGGTGCAGAGGCTGAATACCTTGCCTGACACCACTCCACAGTCAAGAGCCTAGAGACAAGACAGAACATCACACAGCCTGAAAGGCCTACATCAAAGGGCTCAACCCCTTCCAGCAGAAGCATGACAGCAAGGATACCCAACGCAGTAGGAGCTGTTGAAACTCAGACAGCTTCCAGGACAGGATGCCAAAAGCAGGTCTCAGAGTACTTAGCCTGGATTTTATTAACACTATCGAGATATGAGTTCCAATACAAAATTGTGCTCTTGGAGAAGCTAAAATTCTGACACAAAGCACAGCTACAGGTGTGTTGAATAGTAAAGCCCCATTTCAAAAAGGGACAGCGGTTAATTCAGTAGGCTGTTGCATATGAACAAACGTTTAATGCTAGTGCCTTTTTGCTATCTGCTTTCTAGGAATCAAAAGCCTGCGACTGAGCCCCAGTTCCAGCACAAATACACTTTGCCCTCTCTATATTCTTGAAAAGCTTTGTGCTCAAAGTGTGTCCAACTGATCTGTAATGGCCATCATCTGACAATCAGTTCATTTGCACCAGGCTAAGTAGGGGACAAGTGTGCTGGAACAAAAGTCATTGTACTAGGATGAATTTAGGGAACTTTAGCGGGGGAGGAAATAACTACACAGTCATTGACAGACTAAGGACAGAAGGCTTGACAATAGCCATGGTGAATCACACGAAACAAAGACAGAGAGACTCCTCAAATGCCCTTTGGTCTTTTGAACTATCACATTATTTTTAAGTCTTTATTTAGGACAGCTGGATCCTCTCTATTTTTTGAGGGTCAAGATATTTCTTTTGTAAATTTTAGTATATCCTTAAAGGAAAAGAAACAGAACAAAAATGCACTCATCCCAATGTCTTTCCGCTAGACACCTGAACTTGTTTACAGAATGGCACTGAGATGGTGGCAATCTGCCTTGCTTCAGTTTTTTATTTTTTATTTGTGTGTGGGTATACAAGCAGCTTACCAATTGTTTTCAGCTCCTGGCGCTTCTCCTCCTTTCAGGCTACTGCTGTGCCCAAAGATCTGTGCACCTTAGTTAGACCACTACACAAAATGAAATCCTGAAATCCCGTTTCTGTTTTGTGCAGAGTTACAATCGAAGCCGCTCTCCATTTCCACACGTCAGAGATGAACACTGCCAAATACTGCAGGTGTCAATTCTAAGATTGATTTTTGAGCTTTTCTTAACTGAAACAGGAAAGCATGTGGAATGAATCATTGGGTCCAATCTACAAACCGTAGCCAACCACACCCTAAGCCACCATCTCCTCTCACAACCAAGGAAATACAAGTGAATAGTAAGAGTATACAAGTAATGCTGACACAAACTCCCCCCTTCACTAAGTAGAAAATAGAAGTATAACCACCTGACCCCATCCCACTCACCATTCCCCCTCTCCTTCCTTCCTTCCTTCCTTCCTTCCTTCCTTCCTTCCTTCCTTCCTTCCTTTCTTCCTTCCTTCCTTCCTTTTTCTTTCTTCTTAACGGTTTAAACCAATTCATGAACCAAGAACCTGTACATTGACCACTAACAATGAAAGGCATGTTGTAGATCTTTTTCCACATTCATTATGCTATTTTTGTGATATACAAATGACATGAGAAAACTTGGTACTGTATACTTGTTTGTATAACATTATTCTTGTTTACAGAACCCAATAAAAAACCCAAAGTGGAATTGGTGGGAAGGGGACATTCAACCAACCACCTGTCTCCTGGATCCTTGCCCATCCTGGCTAATAAAAGCAAGCCGGGAAGGGCTGGGCGATGGGCTTCGTGGGGTGGTGAACGCTTCCCTCCGTGAGGGAGCCTTCCCAGACCCGCTGAAAGAGGCGGTTATTAAACCGCTTCTTAAAAAACCATCTTTAGATGCGGCCACGATGGCCAACTATCGCCCAGTCTCAAATCTTCCATTCCTGGGCAAGGTGATTGAGCGAGCGGTTGCCGAACAACTCCAGGCACGCCTGGAAGAAGCGGACCATTTGGATCCCTTCCAGTCGGGATTCAGGCCTCATCATGGGACTGAAACTGCCTTGGTCGCACTGGTTGATGATCTCCGGCGGGCTAGGGACAAAGGTGAGAGCTGTTTCCTAGTTCTGCTGGATCTCTCAGCGGCGTTCGATACCATCGACCATAGCATCCTTCTGGACCGTCTTGAGGGGCTGGGAGCTGGGGGCACTGTTATACAGTGGTTCCGCTCCTTCCTCCTGGGCCGTGTTCAGAAAGTGGTGGTGGGGGATGAGTGTTCAGACCCCTGGGCTCTCACTTGTGGGGTGCCTCAGGGTTCTGTCCTCTCCCCCATGCTTTTCAACATCTACATGCGGCCGCTGGGAGAGATCATCAGGAGGTTTGGGCTGGGTGTTCATCAGTATGCGGATGATACCCAGCTCTACCTCTCTTTTAAATCAGAACCAGTGAAGGCGGTGAAGGTCCTGTGTGAGTGTCTGGAGGCGGTTGGAGGATGGATGGCGGCTAACAGATTGAGGTTGAATCCTGACAAGACAGAAGTACTGTTTTTGGGGGACAGGAGGCGGGCAGGTGTGGAGGATTCCCTGGTCCTGAATGGGGTAACTGTGCCCCTGAAGGACCAGGTGCGCAGCCTGGGAGTCATTTTGGACTCACAGCTGTCCATGGAGGCACAGGTCAAATGTGTGTCCAGGGCAGCTGTTTACCAGCTCCATCTGGTACGTAGGCTGAGACCCTATCTGCCTGCGGACTGTCTCTCCAGAGTGGTGCATGCTCTGGTTATCTCCTGCTTGGACTACTGCAATGCGCTCTACGTGGGGCTACCTTTGAAGGTGACTCGGAAACTACAACTAATCCAGAATGCGGCAGCTAGACTGGTGACTGGGAGCAGCCGCCGAGACCATATAACACCGGTCTTGAAAGACCTGCATTGGCTCCCAGTACGTTTCCGAGCACAATTCAAAGTGTTGGTGCTGACCTTTAAAGCCCTAAACGGCCTCGGTCCAGTATACCTGAAGGAGCGTCTCCACCCCCATCATTCTGCCCGGACGCTGAGGTCCAGCGTCGAGGGCCTTCTGGCGGTTCCCTCACTGCGAGAAGCAAAGCTACAGGGAACCAGGCAGAGGGCCTTCTCGGTAGTGGCGCCCGCCCTGTGGAACACCCTTCCAGCAGATGTCAAAGAGATAAACAACTACCTGACATTCAGGAGACATCTTAAGGCAGCCCTGTTCAGGGAAGTTTTTAACGTGTGATATTTTATTGTATTTTTGGTTTTTATGGAAGCCGCCCAGAGTGGCTGGGGAGGCCCAGCCAGATGGGCGGGGTATAAATAATAAATTATTATTATTATTATTATCACACATCCTTACTGAGAAAACCAGGCAAAATGGCAGGTTAATGCTTTTATCTGCAAAAATGAGTCATTGTGCGAGTTTCTGATCTAGGTAAGAACTTGGAGTTGGCTTGAGTCGATGATTAGTGACTCCTTCCAGGGAGGCCCGTTTGCAACATGAAAAGAGTGCAACCCGCAGCAGTGCATTTGCGCACGCACGGGTTGCGATTCACCACTTCTGCGCATGCATGTGACATCATTTTGTGCTTCTGTGCATGCGCAAGCAGCTAAACCCGGAAGTAACTCTTTTCGGTACTTCCAGGTTGCCATAGGACGTAACCTGAAAGAACGTAACATGAAGCAAACGTAACATGAGATATGACTGTATTTATTTATTTATGCATTGCGCTCTTTCCACATGTTCAGCCAAAAGGTTTGTTTGCAACATAATGTGTTACAATTCCTGCCTTCAAGAGAGGAGTCCTCTATTTTTACTTTTTTTAAAAAAAAAAATGTATTTGCATTTGTATCACCACTGCAGTCTATTGCAACTAGTGCTTGGAAGAAGTGAGCAGCAGATGGAGCCTCAAAATCCTTGGCAGAGAAGCAACAGATGTAACCCTGGCAAAGAGGAGGGAATACGAAGAGGGTTTTGCCAGAAATGCTCTCACACCAGCAGTTAAGGGGAGAGCGCCAAAGAATGTCTTGAGAGAACTGCAATCCATCTCAAGAATTGCACATGTCTATACCATGGTTTGTACATCAATTGCCCATCTTTCCCATGCGATGTAGGAATGGCAAAGGAGACATAACATGAATGGCTACAGAATACAAAAAAGGTAAGGTAAAGGTAAAGGAGGGACGCGGGTGGTGCTGTGGTCTAAACCACTGAGTCCAGGACTTGCCAATCAAAAGGTCGGCAGGTTCGAATCCCCACAACGGGGTGAGCTCCCGTTGCTCAGTCCCTGCTCCTGCCAACCTAGCAGTTCGAAAGCACGCCAAAAAGTGGAAGTAGATTAATAGGTACTGCGTTTACATGCGCTGCTCTGGTGTTGGTGTTCCATTGCACCAGAAGCGGCTTAAGTCATGCTGGCCACATGACCCAGAAAAACTGTCTAAGGGCAAACGCCAGCTCCCTCAGCCTGTAAAGCAAGGTGGGCGCCACAACCTCAGAGTCGTTTGCAAGTGGACTTAACTGTCAGGAGTTCCTTTACCTTTAAAGTCCAGTCAAAGGCCACCCGCGTCCCTTGCTTCTAAGGTATATCTGAAATTCTGAAATTTGTTAATGGTATATAAGCCCATTTATAGCAACATGTAAAGGGACACGGGTGGCAACATGTAAAGGGACATGGGTGGTGCTGTGGGTTAAACCACAGAGCCTAGGACTTGCTGATCAGAAGTTCGGCAGTTTGAATCCCCACGACGGGGTGAGCTCCTGTTGCTCGGTCCCTGCTCCTGCCAACCTAGCAGTTCGAAAGCATGTCAAAGTGCAAGTAGATAAATAGGTACTGCTCCAGTGGGAAGGTAAGCGGCGTTTCCGTGTACTGCTCTTGTTCGCCAGAAGCGGTTTAGTCATGCTGGCCACATGACCCGGAAGCTGTATGCCGGCTCCCTCGACCAATAAAGCGAGATGAGCACCGCGACCCCAGAGTCGTCTGTGACTGGACCTAATGGTCAGGGGTCCCTTTACCTTTACCTTATAGCAACATGTAGCCAAATAGTATTTGAGTGAGCCAGCCACTATTCTAGGATTCGTTTTCTCCCCCCCCCCAGCCACCTCTGTTATGGATTTATCTCTCACTCACCTGCAGAAACCTCTCATCTTAAAGGTGCTTTCTGTTTAATCATACCTTTTGTCATGACAAACTGTTATTAGAGTTGCACGCAGCATTGTACTTTTCCATTTCGTATGTGTGTGGGCTGTTCAACAGGAAACAAAATAAATTGCGTGTTTGGCGCCTAATATTGTTACAGAGGAAACAAGACGAAGAACTAAATAATCATTTCCCCCTGCCTAAGAGCTGCACGCAGCTTGACGCAAGCGATCTGGACAAAAATAAGCAAGTGCAATTTTCTGCAGCGGAGATGGGGGACCTGTGGCCTTCCAGATGTTGTCAGACTCCAACCCCCATCAGCCCCAGCTGACAGGGCCAATGGCCAGGGATTGTGGGAGCTGTAGTCTGACAGCATCTGCAGGACTACTAGTTCAGAATTCCGTCTATACAGTAGTCCTGGACATATGTTGCTCATGAGTACAGCCTGGGGCAGTGTTAGCCCCCGCCCCCAGATGTTGGGTCCTCTTTCTTTCTTTTTAAACAACCCCCATGCTGCACAAGAAATCCTCTTTACATGTAGGGCCTCTGTGCTATTTGGACACTAGGTTCACTGGGTTCCTTAACATGCAAAACCCCTACATCTTATGGAGCAGCTTGTGTTGAATGGTTTCTTTAAATGTTCCACTCCATGTGTATGTCTTTAAGGGGCCAGAGCAAGGGCCAGAGCAAGATAACGAGACCCAGCTTTACAGCTGTGAAACATAGCAGGTGCTGCTGAGTTGTATTTGATTAAGGTGTGTCAGCATCTGGGTGTAATATATAAGGAGCAGCACCTAGCTCTCCCATTACCCTGGGGGATGGGTTGGTGGTTGGGTCATGTTTGTTTGTTAATATATTTAGTGTTAATGGAGTTTTTGTTTTTCTTATTAAAACCTTCTTTAAGTTATTTTTGAGTCCTTTCTTTTTAATGCATGGTCTCCCCAGCAAGCTCTCTGCAGCGTTACTATACTGCAAAAAGCCAACAGCTTGGACACTGGCATAGAGACACAGGTCGGGATGGGCTGCCTAATTCCAGTTCAGTTCAGATTTCCCTGTCCCCCATTCCTTGTCCCGTTCTGTCCCATTTCCATGTCAAAGAATGGTTTCTTTTCAAAATGCATGAAAATTGTGTGTGTGTGTGTGTGTGTGTGTACATATAAAACTTCCGCTTTGACCATAGGAGTTTTTGTTCCGTTTTACCACACTTGAAAAATATATTATTTTTGCCATTCCTCTCTATACACACGCATACCCAAAATGAGAACCTCTTTGCAAAATCAGGAAAACTGCACTACCTGGAAGTTTGATGCGCTGCATCCCACAGAGAATTCTGGGTGGTGTGGGTCAGTCTGCTTCACTTTGGAATGTCAACTAGACAAAAGCCTTGAGCATCCCCATCTGCAGGGAAAGCTGTGTAGATTTATTTTAATGCTACTTGGCACCACATTTGTATTATTTAGCATAATGTAATGTGTTAAAAGTAACAACAGCTGGCCAAAAGTTCTAAAATTAGAGTGAACCTATAAGTTTTCTTGTGAGAACTTTGGGATTCTGTTTTTATAGGAGGATTATGCCCCTGGTTACCGAAATGGGGCTAACACCAGGGGACTATATATATAATAAAAGTTTGGGAGGCTTACCATGTATGGAAATATGACTCCTTTCTTGTCTGCTTTAAATGCAATGACAGCAACAATGACAGTGGTGGCAGTGACAAAACTGTAGTGCTCAACAGCCTCCAACTTGCACCCCACACTTTCTCCAAACCACCCTAAAGGATGCCCAGATGTAGTTTTGCTCCATTCTGGAGCAAAATGGCAGCCGTTGGCTGTGTTTTCATAAGACAGTCATCACCAAATAGCAGCTGCACTAAAATTCTCTGTGCAAGAACACAAGGATCAGGCCAAAGACCCAACCAACCCAGCTTCCTGCTTTCACTGTGGCCAACCAGATGCCTTTCGGAAGCCCACAAGCCCCAAAACTGGCTGCAGAGAGATGGAAGAACCCGCAGAACAGCGTGCAGGGGGAGGAGAGGGGAGGAATAATTCCATATGGCAAGTTGAAATGCTTGTGCAGATGCAGCGATTGGAAAAGTGTGATCTTGAATTCCACTCAGAGAATGGCTCCACCTTCCTATCTTAGGGAGAAGGCAAGATGCTATGGGAGGAGGCGAGCCCTCAGATACCCTGGGGCCAAACCATTTAGGGCAGGAACAGGGTACCTGTGGCCTTCCAGATGTTGATGGACTTCAAATAGCATCATATCCAGTCAATGGTCAGGGCTAACAGAAGATGTAGTTCAACAACATGTAATTCACTGGTCCAGATAACTCAGTTGGTTAGAGCATGGTGCTGACAATGTCAAGGTTGCAGGTTCGAACCAGGGAAGCTGCATATTCCTGCATTGCATGGGGTTGGACTAAATGGTCCTCAAGGCCCCTCGAGGATTCTATGATATCCTTCTGTGAGATATCCTTCTATAAACATCTGGAGATCCTGGTTCCTCAACCTTTTCCATCCAGTTTCTACACTAATCATGCACTTAAACCCACATTTAAATACATATAAATATGCATTTCTAAATGTATTTATTTAAAAATGCATTGTGATCAGTTTTTAGCTGAAAATTGCATGAATCAGGAGAAACGCAAAATCTGGAGACCTAGTTTCTGATCCACACCTTTGTCCAGACAGTTTACAGCAAAATTCACAAATTCCTCAAGCATTCCTAGCTGAGGCAATGGTTTGGGCCTCCTGGGTCCCCTTTCATTTGCTGTAGTCAATGTATTCAATTCCTTTAACTTGCCCCCTCTAATATCACACACTTCAAACCTTCTCTCGTCCTTCTGCACTCCTTTATTGTGTTGACTAACATTGCACACGGGACGCGGGTGGCACTGTGGGTTAAACCACAGAGCCTAGGACTTGCCGATCAGAAGGTCGGTGGTTCGAATCCCCACAACAGGGTGAGCTCCCATTGCTCAGTCCCAGCTCCTGCCAACCTAGCAGTTCGAAAGCACGTCAAAGTTCAAGTAGATAAATAGGTACTGCTCCGGTGGGAAGGTAAAGGGTGTTCCCGTGCGCTGCTCTGGTTCACCAGAAGTGGCTTAGTCATGCTGGCCACATGACCCAGAAGCTGTACACCGGCTCCCTCAGCCAATAAAGCGAGATGAGCGCCACAACCCCAGAGTCATCCATGACTGGACCTAATGGTCAGGGGTCCCTTTACCTTTACTTTTTACCACTGCTCACGATATTCCAAGGAAGGTTTAAGCGGAGTCAAGTGGAAGCGACTCTCTCACCTCCTCAAGCCTTGCCCATAAAACCTCTGTCCAGGCAAAAAACTTGTAAAATTGTCACATTGCTGACTCATATAGGCAGCTTGTGTTCTGCTGAAATGAAATTCTCAGATCAAAGGCGCAGTTCCCATTATTACATGGCATGCTCCCCACTGCCAAACCAGAATAAATATTATATAGAACACCTTTTAACACCCCAGGCATAAATACGTCCGACTGATTTCAGTGGAGTTTTGTTTCTATAGAAGAATCCCACCCCCTATATCAAAACTCCTGATGACTTTCTGGACATGGGGAAATTTATTCCTTCTAGAAATGAAAGGTGTGACACAAAAAGACAAAATCAGGTGCAGTCCCCTAGACCCTGGCCTGAATTCTTGTGGGGTGAAGAGGCACAGAGCTTATTGATATATAAGCTGGTGTACTGCATTTTGCAGAAATTAATATGGTCAATGGTCACAGTAGATTTAGTTCCAGGGGTCCAGAGAGGTGGTAGTAAGTGGCAGCAAAGACAGATCAAGCCAAATGCCTCTCAGCACAATGAAAGACAGTGATTCTGTCCCTTATGTGCTGTATGTTACTCCTCGAAAGATTCCATCAACAGTGGCTCCAAAAAATGTTACACATCACCTGGGAAGACAGGTGAACTAATGCCAGTGTGCTGGAAGAAGCAAAGATCACCAGTGTCAAAGCAGCTATTCTTCAACATCAACTTCGTTGGACTGGTCATGTTGTGCGGATGCCTGATTATTGTCTTCCAAAGCAACTACTCTATTCCAAACTTTAAAATGGAAAGCGTAATGCTGGTGGTCAACAAAAGAGGTTCAAAGACTCTCTCTGAAGGCAAATCTAAAAAAAAATGTAGTATAAACACCGACAGCTGGGGAACACTGGACTGCGAGCACTCCAACTGGAGAACAGCTTTTTCCAAAGGTGGTCATGGACTTAGAAGACACTTGAACTCCGGATGAAAGGGAGAAATGTACTAAGAGGAAGGCATGCTTGGCAAATCCACACCGTGATCAACTCCTGCCCAGAAACCAATGTCCCCACTGTGGAAGGATGTGAGGAGATCCAGAATTGGCCTCCACAGTCACTTATGGACTCATTTTTATCTGAAGGAGCATCTCCACCCCCATCGTTCTACATGGACACTGAGGTCCAGCACTGAGGGCCTTCTGGGGGTTCCCTCACTGCAAGAAGCCAAGTTACAGGGAACCAGGCAGAGGGCCTTCTTGGTAGTGGTGCCCACCCTGTGGAATGCCCTCCCACCAGATGTCAAAGAGAACAACCACCACCAGACTTTTAAAAGACATCTGAAGGCAGCCCTATTTAGGGAAGCTTTTAATGTTTGATGCATTACTGTATTTTAATATTTTGTTGGAAGCTGCCCAGAGTGGCTGGGGAAGCCCACCCAGATGGGTGGGGTATAAAGAATAAATTATTATTATTATTATTATTATTATTATTATTATTATTATTATTATTATTACCATGTTTCTGGAAGACAATCTTATTCGGCTTCGAGTGATCACCAGAGAAGAAGTACGTTACAACATGATAGACATTTTAAAAAGTATGCATTGCCTGGAGGAAGTGGACAAAGAAAAGTTTTTCTCCCTCATGACACTAGAACTTGTGGACATCCCATAAAGCTGAAAGTTGGGAGATTCAGGACAGGTAATCATAAAGCCACAGAACTGTAGAGTTGGAATGGTCTCCCAAAGATCATCTAGTCCAACCCCCTGCATGTGCCTGTTTAAACTATGGAACTCACTGCCACAGGAGGCAGGGACGGCCCCCAACTTGGATGGCTTTGAAAGAGGATTGGACAACTTCATGAAGAAGGTTATCCATGGTCCTGCCTCCACAACTGGGGGCAGCCATGATTTTGAGTAACAGTTGCTGGAAACCACAGGAGGGGAGGATGGTCTTGTGTTCGAGTCCCGATTTCAGGCTTCGCACAAACATCCATTTGAACACACTGAGAACAGGATGCTGTGCTAGACAGGTCATTTGCCTTATCCAGCAGAGCTCTTTTTAATATTCTTATCTGCACACACATGGAGAAAGATGCAGAGGATGCAAGAGGATGGTGAGGTTTGGTGGTGACTGAAAACAATGACTGGCTACTGAGTAATTCCAAATGTTTTGTTTTCTTGTGTAAATGCAGGATTTCAAGGCAGAGGGCAAGGTTTGTTTGTCCCCCCAGCCCTCCCCCCCCCCCCGTTTTTGATGTCCTCAGAAATGGGTGAGTAACAACATAATGCTTGGGGGGGGATATTTCCATATGAAAAGTTGAAAAGGGGGAGGGAATATCATTCTGCAAAAGATTTCTTAACAGACCGGCTGCTTGTTTTGCACTGCTCTGTGATTAGTTAAGGTTTCTGAATGCATGAATGAGAATTACTTGACTGACAGACTCTTTATCAATAGCATAATCAGCTTTCTATTGTTGGAATAAGTCATTTATTTCCAGAGTAGAAACATTTATTTCAGCTGTGGAAATATAGCCTTACTTAAAGTGTATGAAAGCAACCCTCGGTGGTATCAGGAAATTTAGAAAGAGAAAAGGCAGACAAGCAAGAGCAGCTTCTTATCTATAGAACTGTTATTTTAAATCAAAAAACAATGGCATTTATAGGGATTTGCAGAGCAGCCTAGTATTTTTCCACTTTGATTTCTACCTGTGGACCAATATAAACGTCTGGGCTAGAACTAAATTTATGATAATTGCGCCATATATAATTTCAATTGCAGAAACATTCGGGTATTAAACCAGTACTTTATCTCTGTTGAGTGCACTGTCTCAGCAGGAGGATGGAGATACCATTTTGCCACCTGTTGGTATCATTAAAATAAATAAATTTTGATACCAGAAAAAGAGAGGGGTGGGGAATAATGAAGAACGCAGCCAGGTAGTGGCAGGAAGCTGACAGGAGAACATTTTGCTGCAACATGGACCCACACCAATTTCTGAACCTACTGAATTGCCTGAGTATTTTTAGGCGCCATAATTAATAGCTAGCAGCTTTAAGAGTCTAAATGTTCATTATTAGAGGGGGAAATGGAAGGAAGAAAAAAGGTCTGATTCATTTTAAACATCTCTGACAGCTGCCAGTATACTGTCCTTGCGCAATTCATCACAGATATTTGTATTTAGCCAGCACGGGTTTGTGGGAAGCTACATCCTATGGTACATATCTCTCTCTCTCTCTCTCTCTCTCTCTCTCTCTCTCTCTCTCTCTCTCTCATTGTTATAAAGGATCAGAAATACTGGCAGATAGAATTTATGTACAAATTATGCATGCACATACCCGCGCCTACAAATGGTGGGTGGAGTTCTCATAAGTCCCACTCTCTTTCGGCAGACAAATCTCTCTCTCTCTCCTCTCTCTCTCTCTCTCTTTCTCTCTCTCTCTCTCTGTGTGTGTGTGTGTTTGTGTGTAAATATCAACCCCACTCAGCCATGAAGCCCAGTGGCTAACCTGGGGCCAGTCACTGTCTCTTAGCCTAACCTAAATCACAGGTTTGTTGTGAAAGTAAAATGTGAGTAGACCACTTTGAACTCCTTGGAGGAAACGTGGAATTTCAATTTAAAAATAAATCTCTCTCTTTATACAGTGGTACCTCAGGTTATATATGTTTCAAGAACTTTGCTTCAGGATGAGAACAGAAATTGTGCTCTGGCAGCGCGGCGGCAGCAGGAGGCCCCATTAGCTAAAGTGGTGCTTCAGGTTAAGAACAGTTTCAGGTTAAGAACGGACCTCCGGAACGGATTAAGTACTTAACCTGAGGTACCACTGTATATATAAACAGAGGGCCAAGTCAGATACATTAAATGTACCTTTGCATTTGCTACTTTGAGGAGGCCACAATTAGGCAGCTATGTAGCAGACATGTAGAGGGAATTCAACTCTTTCCACCCCAGCTGACAAAAGTTCTCCCCCCAGGTGGATGCTATCTGCATTTTTTGTTGAATGTGCACGTTAAATGCAAAAACAACAATTTATCACCACATGTAGTTTATCCCCCAGTTTTGGATCATGGAAGTCAAGGTGGCAGACACCTGCTTCCCAGGTGAGTGCTCCCCACACATGACATGCATCTAGAGGCTCGCTGGACCCAAACCTGCTTGGCTTCAAGAAGATTGCTTCATCATGCACAGCTATTGGGATCTCTTGATGGTAAAAATGGGAATGGGGGCAGGGGTACAGAGAGAGCCAAGACCTTCGAATTTTCAAAGCTTTTCTTGGCCTCGTAAACTTTCGATAAGAAAACTACTCAAGTGGGGAGACTGAGAGAGTACAGGGGATGCTCAGGTTGCGAACGTGATCTGTGCAGGAGGCACGTTCGCAACCTGCAGCGCTGTGTCTGTGATTCGGCGCTTCTGCGCATGCGCAAAGCACGATTTAGTGGTTATGCGCGAGCACCGAAACCCGGAAGTAACCCGTTCCAGTACTTCCGGGTTTGGGCGCATCCGTAACCCAAAAACACGCAACCTGAAGCGTCTGTAACCCGAGGTATGACTGTAATATGCAGGACAGTAGTCATAGAGTTGGAAGGGACTCCAAGGGGCTTTGCAGGAGTTCAAGCCCCTGCAATGTAGGAATCTCAGCTAAAGCAAACCATGACAGATGGCCGCCCAACCTCTGCTTAAAAGCCTCCAAGGAAGGAAAGTCCACCACCTCCCTACTCCAACAAGTTCTCTGCATCTATGCATCCATTCAAAGATACTAGGAGTTCATTTCTCATTCTTCCTGGGCAAGATCGCTTGAGAGTCGTGCCAATAATGGTGTCTGCCTTGCACGTTGCCTGTCTGAATTAGCAAAGACTACCGCTCCTCCTATTCCACTATAGCATTCTAAGTGGTTTAAGTCAAATGATCTGATCTTAACAGTCATTGTGCTCTCAGAAAGTTTAAACTTGCCTTTCTTTCTTGTCTTCTCTCCCTCTTCTTTTTCCCCCAGACTGAAATGCACAATTGGCTGCAATCCATAATCCTGACATATATTGTCACCAACGCCAGAGGGGCAAGAATGAGTGCTGCCTTTGCATTTCTGAAGTGTTTTATGAGCTCAAGACTCCAGGATTAGAGCACTCAACGGCTAGCAAGGAACTTGCCCACCCACTAATGCACACATTCTTCCCTGCGTTCCGACAGTGTCCAAGAATGATATTGTGATATTGTAATTTTAAATTGCAAGCTGTCCTGTTGAGTGCAAAGGCGCTTGTAGATAGAAATGTTGAAATAAATACATAAAGCAATGCAAAGTTTAACCTGTGCTGCAGGGGTGATGTGGGGGACCAGCAATACCCCCCCCAACATTACTGAACTACAACTCCCATCATCCCTGACCATTGAGAATGATGGAGGGGGCTGATGGGAGTAAATATGTGAAAACATCAGATACAGCGCAAGTCTCCTAACCCGGCTCCATTGACTTTAATTGCAAAATGATCCTCAGGTGTAGGGTTGGGCGATATCAGCTTTTCAATATATCAGCAGGCAAACATTGTGGTCTGGCGATATACCATGATGTTGAAAAAACAGGTTGCATTGGTCTCAGCCTGCAAGGCACCAGGTGAAATTGACGTACCTCCCACCATGGGAGCGGAGGTGGTTTCACCCCAGCGCCTAGCGGGCTGGGACAACACAGCTTTTAAGTTGTATTGGTGCTTCACCAATGTAGCTTTCGTTCTCGCTCTGTCCAGTATGAGGGCAGAATGGAATGGCAGTTTCACTCAATGATATATCGCTGGTGAAACTACCACCACACCTGAGTCCCTATGCTAGCGACGCTCGCTGGAGGAAGGAGTATTGCTGAGTAAAGCCGACATCACGGTCTGCTCCCCTTACCAGTCCTGGGCAATATTGATATATTGTCCAGGCCTACTTGGATGAAGGACAGTACAGTGGTACCTTGGGTTAAGAACTTAATTCGTTCCAGAGGTCCGTTCTTAACCTGAAACTGTTCTTAACCTGAAAACCATTTTAGCTAATGGGGCCTTCCACTGCCGCCAAGCCGCAGGAGCACGATTTCTGTTCTCATCCTGAAGCAAAGTTCTTTACCCGAAGTACTATTTCTGGGTTAGCCGAGCCTATAACCTGAAGCGTATGTTGTTAGGATATTTCCGTTCCACCTTAAAAGGGAGCAGGCTTTGTGAGTCACAGAGTCTGCGCATTTCCTGTTCACAGGATGTTTATGTTTTCTGTTGCTTTCGTTTCTCTCTCCGTGTGTGGAGACACTGAAGCAGGCAGTCATGTTTTTCTTTGTTCTGATCAACGCTGAATAAAACTTGTAAATAATGCTCTCCTGAGTGCGACTTTTGCTGTGCATTATCTGCTGATAGAGTGTGCATGAGCTCTGGAATGTGGCAAGCTATTTCTGGAAACTCGTGTCGCTAATTGCTGATACTGTATATACGGGAGATTGATGGATCGTCTGGAGGCGACATGGGGCCATGATGGACTTTGTCTCCCTGGCAGTATCCCAACAACCTGAAGTGTAAGTAACTCGAGGTACCACTATATATGAGTTTAATAAATAAAAGGTAGATAGATGATAGGTAGATAGATAGATAGATGATAGATAGATGATAGATAGATAGATAGATAGATAGATAGATAGATAGATAGATAGAGATATAGATGATTAATTAATCAATCCATCCATAAAATGTGTGTGTGTGTGTGTGTGTGTGTGTGTGGAAGAATGAACAAAGTGGTTTGTGAAAGAATAAACCAGTAACATTATCAATCAAAACTCTTTAAAACAATTTTTTAAAACATTCAAAAATAGTTACAATCAACAATAAGCTAAATATATATTTAAAAACACATCAACATTTTTACACGTCTGGGTAGGTTTTCCTAAACATGAAATGCTTTTGGCAGGTGCCAAAAAGAGTTCAGAGAAAGCAGCTGCCTGGTGTCAATAGGCAGGGAGTTTCAAAGGGCGACATTTTGTATGTGTATAGAATGAATATTATGTGGCCCAGTAGCAAATTGGCAACCAGTACAGGTCTCTGAGCACAGGAGTTATATGTTGACAAGGTTTCGCTTCTGTCAGCAACCCTGCTGCAGCATTCTGAACTAACGGAGGAATAAATACCGTAATATAAACATAGCTGTCAACCATCCCTTATTTGGCGGGAAACTCCCTTATCCCAGCGCCGTGTCCCGCTGCTGTCCCTTATTGATGATGTCCCTTAAATTTCCCGGGTTTCAAAGGAAGCAGCTCCTCTCCCTCCCTCCCTCCCTCCCTGCCGGCCAGGGAGCAGGGAGGCTCCAACTGTGTTGCTTGGCTGCGTTGCTCACCCAATAAGAAGTCTAAGAATGACTAGGGGGTGGAGCTTGCATTCCTTATGCTGATCAAATCGGCCATGTTGCCTGGGGACTCGCCTTTGCTCAGCGCTTCCCAGCAGAGAGGTGACGGTGGTTTTCCTTGCTGCATCCCCTTTGCTGGGTTGCTGTGCTGTGGGAACCACCGCTTGAAGCTTCGTTTGGCTGCTGGCTGGGCTTTCTGCCTTTGGCTTGGAGGGGTTCAGAAGTTGAACATACCTGTGCCAGGAAAATCCCTTATTTTGGCTGCTGACCCCTTATTTTCGAGGCTGCACAGGAAATAGAAAATATCTCTGATCTCCATAGACTCAAATTGTTTTATCAGATGTTAGGATATAATAAGAATATGTGTTCCTCGCCCTCCCATCTCTTTATTCAGAAATAAATCAATAGAATAAAAATGCCAACATAAATCTACGGAGAAATTGGTCCCTGAGAACACCCTGGGAGTGCAGGAAAGAAAAGGAAGAGACGAGACTCTTACCAAGGGCTGCTTCATATAACTTTTCAAGGAGTGTAAGGTGCACTCGGGAGAATTATGCCAATTATGCAATGGGAAACGTGTGAGCTATACTTAACAGGCATATAATTTCAGAGGAGCAGTAAGCACCTGAATTTTTCATTTTCAGCTGTTTTAGAGCTGCATGCAGTTGCCCCGGCTAGAGCAACGAACAGTTTTCAAATAGTGATGGACAAAACTATATTTTGCGGGAGGGACATGTCACTTCCATATGTTTAAAAACATCGTGTTTTTAATATCCTGTTGGAAGCTGCCCAGAGTGGCTGGGGAAACCCAGCCAGATGGGCGGGGTATAAATATATTATTATTATTATTATTATTATTATTATTATTATTATTATTATTATTATTCCACTCATATATATATTTCTGCCACATTTCCACATGGAAATTTGTATTGAAACTTGTTTAAATAAATAATTCTATTTTCTAAAAAGATGTATTCCCAAATGTTATTTGATGTTTCTTGAGTAAAGAGCTACATTGTCACATTTTGGGGACCCTAATACATATTTGTGGAAATGCCCAAAATATGAGGTCTCGGTGCTCTGCATTTTCAATTGTATCAAAGATTTTGCAGCAAGAAGCTGAAACAGAAGCTGGGCTTGCCTTGCTCTGTCTTTTCAAAGTTCTGTCAACTGAGTCAGCATGGGCTGAGCAAGTTATACAGGCAAATCTCTAGCTGAGCCAAAATAAGAGAGTTATGCTGCCATAGCCCCAGTTGAGCCCTGGTTTATCCAGGAGAGCCTGAGATCCTCCTATTCTGAATTTGCACATCCCAGAAGATCTTGAGTTTGGATGCACTGTTAGTCTAGTCCACTGAGCAATAGATGGCTTAAAGACAAAGTTATCAGCACTCAGAGTGGGAATTTCTAATATATAATTAAGCCACTGCCATACAAATGGAACTCTACACATGGACCTCTGCAAAGGAAGGAAGGAAGGAAGGAAGGAAGGAAGGAAGGAAGGAAGGAAGAAGTATCTGTACCTTTAGAAAACAATGTACAGGTGTACCTCGGAAGTCAAACGCCTTGCGAGACGAACATTTTGGCTCCAAAATGGCGCAAACCGCCGTTCCAGTTTGCGAACGTTCTTTGGAACCTGAATATCTGTTGCAGCTTCCGCAGCTTCCAGTTGGCTGCAGGAGCTTCCTGCAGCCAATCAGAAGCCACGCCTTGGTTCCCAAACATTTTGGAAGTCAAACAGACTTCTGGAACCGATTCTGTTCAACTTCCGAGGTACCACTGTACATTAATACTAGGATCTATCCCAACCAATTGGGAAATCATAACCTTGAGATGCTATGCCATTTTCACAAACAGGCAATTATAATGAAAGCAGAGCAAGGCTGGGCATCCTGTCCCTGCCCCCCCAAAAAAAACACAACATGCAATTTGCAACCTCCTCTAGATCCTTACAGCAAACACATACCATGATTATGGCCTAGATCCCAAGACCTGCATGCATCATATTCACTCCTTCCTCCCCCCCCCCAATGCATCCTCCCACTTTGAGAACAGGTCTCTGCTCCAATATGAGGTCATGAAACCTGGAAAGAAAAATGGGGTTCTGGGTGTTTGCATGGGAGTCTCTTCTTTGCACTTAAAAGAGCTTCTGTTCTATCCTTCTTCCAGTCTATATAAAAAACCAACCTGTTCAGTAATTCAACAAGCTGCCAAGAAGTGCTAGGAGGCTTATAAGGAAAGGTTTTACAAACTTCCATTGGGGACGAAAACACTGACAAACTGAAAAGAATTCAGAAAGCCATGAAGCTGGTGAGGTGTCTGAAGGGAAAGCTTTCAGGGAAAGCTGGAGGAAACAGTGGATGTATTTGACCCAGAGAGAGAGAGAAATAAGATCCAGGGAGATTGCTTCAAAAACCTTGTAGAGCAAGTAATGCTTTCCCAGTGTTCTGGACTATGGCAGCCATTAACCCCAGCCAGCTCAGCTGAACTGGCTAGGGCTGATGGCCGTTGTAGCATTAAACATCTGGAGGCACCAGGTTCAGGAAGGCTGCTGCAGAGAATGAGCCACTGCAGAGGAAGAAACTACTCAGAGGTGGGCAGCATCCTGTGGAGTAGTAAGGAGCCTTTAATGGATTAGTACCAAGACAACTTAAAAAGCAGAGACATCACCTTGCCAACAAAGGTCTGTATAGTTAACGCTATGGTTTTCCCAGTAGTGATGTATCTAAGTGAGAGTTGGACCATAAAGAAGGCTGATCGCCGAAGAATGGATGCTTTTGAATTATGGTGCTGGAGGAGACTCTTGAGAGTCCCATGGACTGCAAGATCAAACCTATCCATTCTGAAGGAAATCAGCCCTGAGTGCTCACTGGAAGGACAGATCGTGAAGCTGAGGCTCCAATACTTTGGCCACCTTATGAGAAGAGAAGACTCCCTGGAAAAGACCCTGATGTTGGGAAAGATTGAGGGCGCAAGGAGAAGGGGACGACAGAGGACGAGATGGATGAACAGTGTTCTCCAAGCTGCCAACATGAGTTTGACCAAACTGTGGGAGGCAGTGGAAGACAGGAGTGCCTGGCGTGCTCTGGTCCATGGGGTCACGAAGAGTCGGACACAACTAAACAACTCAACAACAACAACCAAGACTACTTAAGAAACTCCTTCTCCCATATTAAGCTACCCAAGCCTATCAGGGGCCTGCTCTGTGTCTCATTTATTAGAGACAGTGTAGGTGAACACAAGGACTTTTACTATAATGAAGCCTACATTTTGCAAACCCTCCCTGGGCACATCTGCTGAGGTTCCTTAGACAGATCTGTCTCGCTTTGGACAGCTTCACTTTGAATCTGTTTGCCTTTTGTGGGTAACATTTTGGCCTAGTCACTGGATAGAGGCTGAAATATGTTACTGGGGTTCTGAGCTTGATTTTAACTTTGCGAATCTGTTTCCACCTTGGATTTAGAAATATAGAAAATATAGAAATATATAAAAATACATACATGCCCTTGCAGTTCTTGCTTGGGCAGATGGGCTATGCCCAGAGAAGCAGAATAGAACTATTTTTAAATGTGTGGTGTGTCTGTATGTGTGAAACAGAGAGACTTCGTAGTTGTGAGGGTTTTGAAAATGATTATTTAAAAACAAAGCATTATTATTGCTTGTTGTCCACAATGAATGCAAAAATAATGGAAAAGCAACAACAACAAAGAATAAAATAAATCTAAATGGGTTCAGTAAGATGGGCAATTCTCAGATTGACAGAATCTATGACAAGCAGCAGCGGGTATCATGTTACAATATTAAATCCTAAATTACACATCTTGGAAATAATAGCTCCTGACTAAAAGAAGAGGGAACCAAAGGAGATCTCATAGTCTCATTCATTGGGGGTTATGTTCAGCACATCACTGAAGCTAAATGAATCCTATTTAGCAGTTCTTCTAGAGGTGACACCTTTTTTTACAAGGAAATGCTGGAAAGAGGTGTAAAGGAAATGTTTTAGCCAAAAAGCTACATCTTTCCTAAGGAGACATGTAAGCTGCCCCTCAACACAATACAATTTCTGTGAGGCATTCAAGTTCACCACAATGGCTTATTTATTTCTATTAAATACAATTTACCGTGTGTGTGTGTGTGTGTGTGTGTGTGTGTGTGTGTTCATATATATATGAATGAGATACCTTCAGAGGCTGGTGGATATATTGCCCTGTAGCCAAGATACTCAACCATGTGCCCCACAGACTATGTGGTCTGTAACTCTCATCAGCACCAGTGGTTAGGAATGATGATAGTTGCAGTCATCCTCATATGAAAGACCGCACATTGGGTACCACTGCTCTATAGACAGATGATTAAGACAAGTCAATGTGCTTCTCTTGCAATATTAGGCACACAGATACAGTTATAATATAGGACTAATAGGAAATCATTTCCATAACAATATCATCCACCCAAACATCTGGTTAAATTAAACTGCTTTTGCATGCCTATGAAATCTAAGGCATGGTTGATATGGGCCACTGGAAGGAAGGAAGTTTTAAGAGTTGTCATCAACATCAACATCAACAACAACAGAGAAGATCATCCTACAAGCACAAAGTCCAAACACACACCCCAGATACTCAGAACAGCCAGCAAGTCCTCTCAGGAGTAGAGACATCCCAGCAGGTGCAATCGCCCTATTAGGAATTTAAAGTTAATAACCAGCACCATGAATTGAGCCTAGAAGCTGATTGGAATAGTTTGTGTGAAAATACAATGCTCACTAGTGCTCCACCTTAAAGTCAAAGCCTTTGTCATTATCATTTTTTTTTATTCTAAACATATATATCTGTCCATTCACCAGGACAGATGGTAGACACACCTGTGGAAAGCGGGGGGAGATAATCCATGTTTCCATAAAAATACCTAGCCCTGGAATGTGAAGCTTGTGCATATGCAACCACCATGAATAGGGTGGTTTAGTCCAGTAGAGGGGAGTCACTCAATTGAAAGAAAGGAGGAGGAAACTGAAATCTGTTTTGCAGGGGAGCTGGAAAATATTTCTGGGCTCTTATTGCCACCTGGCAGTAAGATATCTGTATATGTATGGCTACTGTCATGACTCTAGAGCAGTCTTTCTCAACCTGTGGGTCCCCAGATGTTGTTGAACTACAACTCCCATCACCCCTAGCTAGCAAGGCCAGAGCTCAGGGATGATGGGAGTTGTAGTCCAACAATATCTGGGGACTCACAGATTGAGAACCACTGCTCTAGAGTCTTTGGAGACCAAGAGCCCGGGGAGCTAGCATGGGATTGGGAATAGCCCCAGAAGCACCTAACCTACTGAAGGACTTTTGCAATAAGAGCCTGGCAGGCCAGCTTCCCTCCTCTCCAAGGATACTGCCCTCCTCTGTCTCAGAGGACACTTGTCTCAGAAACCCCAGCACAACTAGAGTCTGGAGTAAAATCGAATAGAGAAGGGTGGGGCTCTTTAAAGGATGAGGAACCTCTTAGTGAAAACAGCTACAGCTCATTTATAAGGCTCAGTCCAGTGTGCTCCTACCCAGTGTTTCAGACAGAGCCGTTCCAGGAGCTGTCCATGGTACCTATGCCTCTGCCCAGATGAGCGTTTGCACCAGAGTGGCACTTACAGATAGGTAGCCGTGTTGGTCTGCCATAGTCAAAACAAAAAATTCCTTCCACTAGCACCTTAAAGACCAACTAAGTTAGTTCTTGGTATGAGCTTCTTCAGATACACATGTGCATGCACACGAAAGCTCATACCAAGAACTAACTTAGTTGGTCTTTAAGGTGCTACTGGAAGGATTTTTTTATTTTGCACCAGAGTGGTTAATTAGCAAGGAGATGGAGAACGCAGGGAGATTTTTTTTTTATTTTCTTTTTTTTGTACAGCTGGTATTATTGTTTATAATTGTATTCTAATTGCACAGCTATGTACTCCAAGCTGCAAATTATGTTGTTTGCTGCGCTTGTCCTGTTGCTTTGGGACTGAAGCTATTTACAAAGACTCAGCTCGGAAGTACCCAGCACCTTGGTGAATTAGAAGAATGTTTGGGCTGGTCAACAACGAAGTCTGTGAGCAAGAATAGACTAATTTTCTCTTTTTGACTCATGGCATTGAGGGACTACAGCATTGTTCATGTGTTAAACAAATTACTTATTCATTTAGCTTTTATAGGGCAATTATGGTATTGTTTTGGATAATTATGGTCCCGACTAAAGAAAGCAGTTCCCCTTAAATACCTCAGTGCTGGAGATGTGGCAAGGACAATGCTTGTACAGTGTTCTTTACTTAACAAGTTTTGGGGAGAAAGTGCTGGACTGTGTAACTATGACTGTGCAGAAAATGTTAAAACTTTCAGTGGAGAATATTTTGTTGAACTATATCCCTGCAGTATGAAAATTATCAATGGGACAATGGAAATGGATTTTCTGTGCCCTAATGGTGGCCAAGAGATTGATATTGAATAAAGATATGATAACCTTCAATCAATGGACTGATGATATGACGTCACTGGCAATTTATGAATGGACTGCTTACAGGCGCAGACTCTGTATGGATAAATACGATAGCATTTGATTTGGAATGAGTTTATACAAAATGCAGTAGGCTATTAACATTTACATAAGCACTAGGACAACAACACTATATCAATTTATACAAGAATGTAAGGGAATATTGTATATTGCTTTTTTGGGGTATATTTTCATTTTTCTATGCATCTTTGTTGTCGGTGTTTTTCTCCCTCTCACTTTTCCTTCTTTTTTCCTGTATCACTTTATGGATTTTAACCAAAATCACATTCTACAAATATATATATATATATATATATATATATATGCTTTCGTAGATTTTCACGGGTACAGGAATGCAGGTTTTGGTGTCTTCGGGTGTCTTCCCGTGTAAGAGTCGGGGTGTCTGTGCGACGTTTCGACGAGGTCTCACTCGTCATCTTCAGGCTGGTGCTTTCGGCTTCTTGTTACTGGAACAAGAACCAGATTCTGCTCTGTTCCAGTAACAAGAAGCCGAAAGCACCAGCCTGAAGATGACGAGTGAGACCTCGTCGAAACGTCGCACAGACACCCCGACTCTTACACGGGAAGACACCCGAAGACACCAAAACCTGCATATATATATATATATATATATATATATGCAAAGTTTCATTCCACTTAAGCCCTGCAAGACTCACACAAGCAAATATTACACATACTATTTAAAGACCTGAAACCAACATTTATGGTAGACGTCTTCGCAGAGGCTGTCCGATTGCCACATTTCCAGGGTCAACATACAGAATGCACCATTAGGACTTCCAGCTACCAGTGAGAAGGAGTCTGAGTGAAAATAGTAATTTTGTACTGCGCACTAAAAGCTTGACATTCTGTGATCCGCACCCACCAAAATGCTATCTTCAAAGTAAACAGTTTAATGCAGTGTAATTACCATCGGACAATGGATACTCTCCTGGGCATGAGGGGTCCACTTATGGATTCTTAATAGACTCCAATGGGAGAGCTCTCTTTTGGACTAGCAGAGAACACTGCTGGGTATCTAACTTAGAGAACAAAGACGTAATGGGGGCAGGAGAGAAAGATCTAAGCGGTCAAATCCAATGAGAACATTTTGGGCAGGGCACATTCAATGTAAGCGCCTCTTTTGGAATGCCCCAATGGAATGCCCCTAGTCACCGCAGCATCCTGTTTTGTTTTTTTTATAATATATTTTATGATTGGGGCAGCCAACCGGGCATATACACGGTTACAGGTGCATATTATCACTATTTATCTAAAATAAGATTGTTTTCTACTACAAAGTGGAACTTATCCCTAAATCAACTGATTCTATCTGACTAAATTTTGCTCAGAGCACAGTCATAAATAATAAAAAATTAATAATAATAATAATAATAATAATAATAATAATAATAATAATAATAATAGGAAGCTGAACGGAATCCATTCTGGAAGTCCATGCGACTTCCAAAACATTCGGAAACCAAAGCACAGCGAAGGCTCCTGCAGCCAATCGGAAGCGCACCGGACGTTCAGCTTCCAAAAATCGTTCGAAAACTGGAACACTCACTTCCAGGTTTCGATCGTTCGGGAGCTGATTTGTTTGGGAGCCAAGGCATTTGAGATCCAAAGTACAACTGTAAACACATTGAAATAAATGGAGCTAAGTTAGCCATATCCATTAATTTCAATGGGTTGTATTTAATGTCCTCATTTTGGCTGTGCAATGGAACTTTCCCTCTCTCTCTTCTTCCCATGCACCCCCTAACCCTCGAGCATATTTGGGGAAATCCTTGGGCTAACAGAGCAAGTGCAATGGGCATTGCCCAGTGGGCATACTCTGAATCCAGCTGATATTTGATGAACATAACTTACATTGGGAATAATGAGAGAGTAACCAAAATGGACAGATTTCTTCCTTCCTAGTGTGCTGGTCCCGGGAGCTAACTGAGAGGTGAGGTCCGAATCCAGCCTGAGGTCGATGGTGTGGTATGGAGGCTGTCCGTCAAAGCTGTAGCTGGGTCCAAGGCGGGGAGTCGGGTGGGGTCAGGAACTCTGGCAGAAGAGCAGGACAGGGTGCAGGCAGGAACAGGCTAGTAACAACGTTGCTCCCACAACCTGGGACTGGGGTTGACTGTCTTTTATCTGGCCCGAGGCATAGGGCGGCCCCGGTCCACAGGTGACTCGCCTTTCCTGGCCTGGAGGCGAGCACTCCTCCTGCAGGAACTTAGTTTCTTCGCCTCTCTGCCCTGAGCCTCTGCAGCTCAGGAGAGGCTGGAGGGTTACCAGACCCAGAGGCCACCTCACCTTCCCCTGACAGGGCTGAGAGTGGAGCACCTGCAGGCAATGGGTCCTCCATCACCTCAGGGGCCAGAGCAGACTCAGCTAGTGCCTGAACCTGAGGATCCAGCACAGGTGAGGACCCTTCAGGCTCATACGCCAGCCCCGGCTCAGCTGGTTCTGGAGGCGGGGACTCCTGTGCAGGCTGGGATTCCTCAGGTTCAGCCACTGAGTCCGAATCCCAGGCCATCACACCTAGGACATGGGGTGGACTTTTGTCTTTCAAATTTCAGCAGTGCCCTGGACTCCCCTGCTTCTCACCTAGATCATAGTTGTGATGCCCTGCGGTGCCCCCTAGGTTTGGTGCCCAGTGTGGCAGAACCCGTCGTGTTGCCCTATATCCATCTCTGCTAGGAGTCCGTAACAGCAATAAAGAAATTTATGGTGACTAAGATACTCCATACCCCCAGAGGAGTGGCAGCCCCAGTTTACAAGGAAATCTAGCATGACTGACTTTTCCAGCCCTTTCATGAGCCCTGCGAAAAAGTATTTACCAGTCAAGAGTTTGCATTAAATTGCTGGTTAGGCAACGGGTAATTACCATCACCTGTGGTGTGCATGCCAGTGTCACCCTGGAAAAACGTGCCTGCAGAACATGACGCCCCTTCCTACCACCAGGCTACTGCTCAATGGCTCCATTTGACTTGCTCTGTGCACATGCTGCCTGTTGTGGTCGCCAAGGCAAGCCTTTTACCCGCCATGCACAATAAGCTTCACCATAGGCTTCCCCGGAAACCCAGACTTTAATTTGCCTTTGCTTTGATGTCGAAGCTGTAAACTTTGTATTATTGCACATTTCTGCTAAAATAGCAAACTGGGACCTGTGCAGAACCTCAGCATCGGTCTTTGTTCCTGCTGCACTTGGGTGTTCAGTTCAAGCCCGGCACACGGCAGCTGCTTCCGTTTTTTTCCTAGTTTAACAATTCAGCCTCCCCTCGGCTCCCAGGGCTGCAGCAACAAGCATACGCTGCTGGAGGAAAACTAGTCGCAAGGGCAGACCTGTGCATAAATTATCATTTTCTCTCTCTCTCCCAATGATTGCTCTGCACTGGCATTTGTCACCTTGTTTTAAACCAAACTCAACTGTGCTTTGACATTGCACTAAGCATTTCCTAATTATACAGTGACCTTTTTTTGTACAATAGAATGCTATTAGTGTTCCATTAATCTGTGGTTCCTGGATGCTAATTTATTTCTTGTTTGGCCTGGAATTTTAATAATAGCATCAGGAGATGTCAAAACTGCAGAATTTTTTTATTGCAACACTTTCGGAGAACGGACGAGGGAGGGGGAAAGCTATAACCAGATCACTCCCAGAAGAGACCAGAACCACCCGCCAACCGATTCCATTTCCATTCTGCAATGGATACAGCAGGTCACAGTGTTCAGATTGAACTTGTTTAAAATGAATATGTGCTTTTAGAAACAAACACTCTGGATACTTAATATTATTTTTAGTCCTAAAATAAACACTTAAGATTAAATATTTATTTCTAACCCTCCTTTTTTCATAGAATAAGGGCAGGTTCTAGTCATTAAAACAAAAGCTCTAGTGTAGAAGAATGGTTAAGAAAATGAGGGAAATCACTCTCCTTGCTTGGAGGTTTTTTAGCAGAGGTTGGATGGGCATCTGTCATGGATGCTTTAGCTGAGATTCCTGCATTGCAGGGGTTTGCATCAGATGACCCCAGAGCCCCTTCCAACTCTATGGTTCTATTTCCTGAAACTGGCCACAGCTGGCCAGGATAAGGATGGAGGAATCTGTCAATCTCTGATCTCACAGTTTCTCATTCCCCCACCCTCAGTTTTGAATTCAGATCTCCACTTTTCCATAGCAATTTGAAAATTAATATCATTAATAAAAACTTCTCAGCATTTTATTGCAAATTTCTCCATTTGTACGTGGTTTTGACTAATATACATTCCGCCACCCCCACCAATCTCTCCTAAATGTATGAGTTTCGTGCACATTTCCACCCTAACATGCATTTTGCACATATTGTTTGGTTGGAGAACTGCATCACAAAACTCGGAGGAGTGCACATTTCAAAGGACAGCAGTCCTTCAGTTCATGTATTGACTCTAGACATGTGAATTGGGCAGCTTCTCATTTAAATACAGTGGTACCTCTAGTTAAGAAGGTCCTTTCTTAACCTGAGGTACCACTTTAGCTAATCAGGCCTCCTACTGCCACCGCGCCACCACTGCGCAATTTCTGTTCTCATCCTGAAGCAAAGTTCTTAACCCGAGGTACTATTTCTGGGTTAGTGGAGTCTGTAACCTGAAGCGTCTGTAACCTGAAGCGTCTGTAACCCAAGGTACCACTGTACAAACAAAATCAAACGCCTCCTCTAGCATTACCCCAGGACCTCTGCAGAGGGCTTCCCCACACCATCCTGCTAGAGTGCCAATAGATAGATAGATAGACAGAGAGATAGACAGAGAGATGGATGACAGATACATAGATAGATGATAGATAGATAGATAGATAGATAGATAGATAGATAGATAGATAGATGATAGACAGATATAGATAGATGCATACTGGGATGTTTCATAGGAGGTGATTCACAAATGAAATGAAATAAATTATAGACAGTCAAATGAACAGAGCGGGGAAGTGAGTTTGACACCACAATCTCACTCCAATCTCCTGCCATGTCCTTTGGGCTCACGACAATCTCTCAACCTACCCTACCTCACAGGGCTGTGGGGAGAATAAAATGGGAGGGGGAGATCGAAATATGGCGCTTTTTAGCTCCTTGGTGGAAACACTGAATGTAAATGTCGCTAAAAACAAATAGATCCCTGCTGTTGGGCTGTCTTCCATGTGTCTCCTTCCATGGCTGCTGTGTGTCTACTGTATCTCTCTGTGTGAGTGAGGGGGCGGGCAGGGATTACATCGTCCCATGTGTAGACCACAATGAAACCATGATTAGAGTAAGTTGCCATAACTATGTTCAATTTCTAAGACTCCAGCAGGATGTTTGGGTAAAAGATGAGGGAATCCTACCTCTGATAGATAAAGAGAATATCAAGGATGATTGCCCAAAATATTGGACACCTCTAACCTTTGAAATCAAATAATCCTTCTCTCCACTCCATTTCTAAACTGAAGGCAATAAGTTTTGTGCCCAGAAGGCATGTAATAGTATCTGTGTCTTATAGGATATACGAAAGCAGCACCAAAAAGGGGGGGAAGCACACAAAGATAAGAACGCCGTGAAGAGTTATCAGTTATTGCAACTACCTCAACTGGATCCGTTCCAGGGTAGCAATTCCCCCCAGGAAAACACATCCACACTTTCTAATGGACCATTTACAACTGGAAATTGCATTTCTATTATTTGTGCATCTCCTTGCAAATGTGTGTGGTTTTTTTGTTTTTGTTTTAAGCTATACAGTATAAAAATAAGTTATGGGTATTTGCATTAGGGAACCTCGCTGAGATACGTCCAACAGGAAATCAAGACCAGGCAAGCTAAATTAGCCATCTGCCTGGAAGACAACAAATCAAAAAATATGTTTTAATGTTATTTCAAGCTGGTCTTAACAGAGTTGGAATCACAAAGGCTTGCAGAAAATGGAAACCCCCCAGAGAAGCTTTCTGCAGAACTGTAGCATAGTTAAGGTTGCCATATTACTTGAAGCTGGCAACTTCAAGCTAAATGCAGAAGGGTTGTGAGAAAATGTTAGTGATGACCTAAGACATCTGGGCACCCCAAGTATAACCCCAAGTTCTCTCACCTCGGTTGCCTTCTCCAACAAGGATAACAAGAGCTGCTGCTCCATCTAACAGCAACAGCATTTCCAGGTATGGCAGGAATGGGGAATCTGTGGCTCTCCAGGTCTAGTGGGACACCAACTCCTATTGGTCTCAGCCAACATCACCTGCCCAGTGGAACCCTGAAGAACTGGAAATTGTATGTAACAAGTCAGTGTGTGGCCCACAGGTTCCATGTCAAAGTACTCACACAGCTCACTCACCTGGTGTGAAAAGTTGGGTCACCCTGATCTTGAGGGTACTGGGTAGGGCTGGATGAGACCTGGTTTTCAACTTTGTGATATATCACCACCTAAATATTGCAATATACATCAGAATGTCTGAAATAAGGATAGAGCTATGTAGAGACATTGGCTGGCTTCACAGCTTTCCCCCCACATTGTGATGTTTGCATAGTGCGTGTGCACACACACACACATACACCCCATAATTCACAATATATTGCCAGGTCAAAAATTCTGACACCAATATCACGACATGGGCTTGAAACTGGGTTTGGACAATATATCGCTTAGCCCTAACATGATTCACAATATATAGCCAGGTCAAAAACTATCAAACCGATATCACAATATGGACTTCTATCCGGTTTTGGGTGATTTATTGGTATATCGCCCAGCCCTAGTACTAAATTGGGTAAGGCTGCGTCTAAGTGATGTTTTCCATGGGGTTCATCTGCATACAGCAGTGCAGCAATGATTGGTTCTGTTTTGCAAGCCATTCCAGTCTGCAATTCCTCATTCCCTGCCACATACACAGCTAGTGCATATGATACTACTATGTTCAGCAGTTCCCAAAGCTTTCAGCTTTCCAACGCTGCTAAGTTGGTTTTAGCTCTAAAAACCCTCCAGGCAGTAGCACCACTGATATGTATGATAAACTTCTAGAGCCCAAGTGAGCTTGTGCAGTGCCCTAACTTGTATTTCAGCTCTCAAGTTGTCATATGGATGAATTAACGAATTACGTTTGTAGCAGTAACTGTTCTAGTTACAATTATTACCGGGAGAATGGATTTATAATATGCAAGCTCCCCTTTTCATTACAAGCGTTCTCATGAGAACGTACAATGAGAATTTTAAATGCCTCGCACTCTATATGAAAGACGGCTGTAAAAGAAGCAGCAGCAGCGATATGACCTTTTAAAATAAAATAAAATAAAAAAGATTCAGTTATTTGATTCCTTATTGGCTCCCGGGGCTTGTCCACAGTTAAACTTGAACCGGCCTGTTGGAAGGAGATCTGAGTGTGACCTTGTCTGCCCTTTCCTAACCTTGCGCTAACACCAGTTGCACAGAAAGAAAATCCTCTTCAACTTTTTATCTGCCCTTGGGCAAGACGAGTAAGGAACAATTAGACAGACCGGAACACAATTCTCCAGATGCAAAGCTATGTTTTTAAAAGATGTAGGCAGGTGCTATGAGGAAGTGCAATGCTCCTTAATCATTTTTTTGAAAGGGTCTCATTGGGGCATTTATAGCGAGGGGATAAAATTCAGAATTGGGGGAGTTCGGATTTTTAAACTGCCCCAGTTCAGAAAGCCTCGCTCCACTTTCAGCTTGGCCTAGATCAGGGCTCACTAATGCAGCTAGGATCTCCTACAGAACCTGCACAAGAGCTTGCTGGGGTAGCTCAGTTGGTAGAACATGAGATTCTTAGCCATGAGTTTGAGCCCCACCTTGGGCATAAGATTCCTGCATTGCAGGGGGTTGGACTAGATGACCCTTGTGGTCCCTTCCAACTCTACAATTCTATTATTCTAAGTTCTCAGTCAATATCCCCTCAAAAATCCACAATGCATTTGTACCATTTACTCTTCCTGCTCAGTTCCTGCTTGGGGCAGGTTTGCCCTACCCTTACACAGCTCCAGGTAGCCATTTTGTGACTGGTACCCATGTCTCTTTCTCTAAATTCCAGATGTGCCCATCTGGTCTTTCCAAATTCACACCCAGATCCAGATTTAGTTTGACCTCTGTGCTCTACTAGGCTGCATAGTATCCAGATCAAGGGAAATAATAGTTCTGCTGTATTCTGCCTTAGACCACGTCCAGAGTACTGTGTCCATTTCTGGGCGCCACAATTTAAGGCGGCTGTTGACAAGCTGGAATGTATGTAGAGGAGGACAACCAAGATGATCAAGAGTCTGGAAAAAATGGGTGGGTGGGAGTATCAAAACGTTTAGCAAATTCAGAACACTTTTACTAGTACTAGTGAAAACAGCTGCCAGGGGTGCTTTCTGTACAGGTAAGCCTCTTCTTGGGCAAAAAGTTGACTTACATAGTATGTTGGACTCCTTGCAAGCTTGCTGATATGGTGTAGCGATGGGCTGACATACCCCCAAAAATATTTTGTGGAACTCTGGGCAATCAGCTAAAGAACCTTGTGCCCGATTTGTTTCCAGATGGAACAAGTCCTACCCAGGGACTAAGAGGGAGAGCCTTCTCCCGCTCTTCAAACTAGATCACTTATGCAGAAAGTGTTAGGGAAGTTTCATTTTTTAATATTCATACCCCACCTTTCCTCCAAAGAGCTCAAGGTGGTGTATACAATTCTTCATGCTGGGGGTAGGTTAGGCTCAGTGTGAACATATCAGACGACACAGCGATTTCTCCAAAGCAGCTCTTTATTTGTAAGCTGGAACAGAACTGAACTGAAGGGCTCAGTCAGCCTGCTTATATAGAGCTCCAGAACCTCATTACTGTAACAACTTTCTAAAACTATCCAATCACTGAACGTCACTTTCGATCCTTCATTTGCAAAACTATCTACAGTATCCATCCAATCACTGAACGTCACTTTCAATCCTTCATTTGCATAACTATCTACAGTATCCCCCTGCTGGCCCAGGGTGAGAACTTCAGTACATAACACTCAGAGACTGTGATTGGCCCAGTGAGCTCCATGTTTGCATGGGGACTCGAACCCTGATCTTCCATGTCCTAATCAGACACTTTAACCATGATACCACAATGGGGACAACACCCATCAGGCACTGAGCAGACCAATTAAATCTGGGAACAGACTCCAAAAGGGCCTGGCTTTGATATGTAGTTGAACATAGAAGTCCAGCTCTCAGGAACCCAGTATCTAGCCTCACTTTCCTTTCCAGGTTCGGTTCGGTTCTCTTGCTTAGCAAACCTGAAACTCAGCGAGGGTGTCCCTTCTTTTTCATTGGCTGTTGTGAAAAGAGGAAGCAATAGTACGACAACACGGCCAGCCTGCAAACAAGGGCAAGCAACTGAGATGTTGTGCATTTGTACCAGTTAGAAGAGATGTAGAAATGGCGTCAACATTCCTTTGGACCATTAATCTGACCTGACTGTTAAGATTTAGTAGCCAAGGGAACTCCAAAGAGCTATTTTTAACAGGTGAGAGAGAGAACATGGCTCCAGCATTGCAACATGGGTCTTTGGAGACAGACCAATTGGCATGTAATAAATAACGACACTTTGGACTGGCGGAGGGAAGGAACAATGAAAAAAATTGGACATAGCAGACTTACAGGGGGTGGGGAGAGGAAGGAAATAAAAGTTTGGCTACTCTGACATTCCTTTAGCTGTTCTAATTTCAACACGCAAGCACCCTGCCTCATTTGCAAAACAAAGCCGGTGTTGACAATGCCCGACCTCATTTGCTTAGTTAATGAGACACAGAAATCCTCGCAGAAAGTTGCATTTTGCCTTTTAGACGAAAACGAAAAAGGGAAGTCCTGGGTCATTATATTGGCAACCCCAGTAACTTGGTGGCATGTTTGCTGTCACCCTGAAGCCACAGCATACAAGTGACCTTGGGGCATTCTTGCACAGGAACATTAGGAACTTGGCATGTCAAAATGGAAATGCTTTGCGGGAGAAGGAGCTGGTTTGTCGCCTTGCCCCTATAGTAATCCCTCTTGCCAGAGCCACAGAGCAGAACCGATGGCAGCCTCCAAGGAGACCCTGCCTCCTGCTCTTTGAAAGCCAAAGGGGGTGGGCAATATGAAGAATGAGACAAATGGGAGATTTATTAAGTAGGACTTCAAAGGTAATGCCAACACATTAGTTCAGATTTCACTAGAGAAAGAGAGAGAGTTTCAGGGATTTGTAATGCGGCCGAGAGCACCGCATCTCAGAACAAAAACCTGTTATTTACAGAGACACTCCCCCCCCAATAACTTCTACAGAAGGTACAAATCATCAACACCACAGTGGCACAGCAATAATGTGTGTATTTTAATTAATGCCTTTACAGAATGATCTTGCAATAGACGCTTGCTTTTCTGCTTTTTCTTTGGCAACCCTGCTATTATTAATAGTTGTTTTACTGAACCTTTGAAAAAGTGATCCCAGTACAATTTTCTTCGATAACCTTTGCCAACAAGAAGAAGAGTGGAAAATTAATATTTGCAAGCCGGGCGCATTCAGGGTGGCACCAGAGGACCTCCCATGCCCGTGCAATTACCTCAAGGTTTCACATTATTTCACAAATATTGTCACCTCCCAGAAATGAACTTTGCATCTTCTGTGCCCTCAATATATATGCGTTTCCTGGCATCAGCACTGCAGGCCTACAGTATAGATCACTCTTGCTTTGCTGGTCTTAGTAGGAGCCAAGGAACCATGTATGGCAGTGTTTCCCAAACTTGGGTCGTCTGCTGTTTTTGGACTACAGTTCCCATCATCCCTGACCGCCGATCCTACTAGCTAGGGATGATGGGAGTTGTAGTCCAAAAACAGTGGGAGACCCAAGTTTGGGAACCCATGATGTATGACATGGAATCCTCGCCTGAAATAACCAGAGGCTCATTTGCAGCCAGCCACACCTCTAGCTTCAGAGTTTTCAACAAATATGGTCCACGGACTTCCCAATTTTTCAACCACAAGGGCTAGAAACCTGCATATATATTTTTTTGGTGTTTTTTTAATGGAAATATTTCAGAAAGCTGAAATATTTACTTTTTGTTTTCCTGTGGAACTGTAGCACATAAACACCCTTTGATAATAGTACAGTCATACCTCGGGTTACAGACGCTTCAGGTTGCGTTTTTTCATGTTATGGACCACCGAAACCCAGAAGTACCGGAACGGGTTAATTCCGGGTTTCGGTGGTCGTGCATGCACAGAAGCGCTAAATCACGCTTTGCACATGCTCAGAAGTGCTGAATCGCAACCCGTGCATGCGCAGACGGGTTGTGAATGTGCATCCTGCACAGATCACGTTTGCAAACTGTACTGTCTTGCATTTCTTCTGGCCAGGAAACACACCCCAAACCCTTGGGACTATTGGATATTGGTGCACTATGGCAGGCCAAGAGGGGATGAAAAAAATACTCCTTTTCTTGCACAGTCCAGACCATGGAATCACTCCATCAAATGCATAAAGTGAAATAAAATGTGAAAAAATAAATAAATACTTCTGATACTGACAATTCAGTAGGAGGTAGAATGCATGCAAAATAGGTATGTAAGTTAAACACCCTTTACAACAGCAGTGGCAGGTGATAAAACAATCGACTTTGTAACGTGGAGTTAATTAACAACTGCAGTGGAAGAGGAAACCATTGTCTCTATTCAGACTCAGATGAATACAGCTGAACTTCTTGATGAATGAAGCCTGCTGTCAACCTGCCTTCTTCGGGCGGTGGCAATGTTACCATGGCAGGAATGCAGTGCATCTGCTGAATCTCTGAGGTGCCTGGTCCTGAAAAAGTACTGTCTATGCATGGCTGCAAATTTCAGCTTCCCAAGTGACCATCAGAACATGCTGTTGGTTTTACAGATTTTCAGAACTCTGCCCTTATAAAATCCAATGAAGTTTGTGTGGGGAGACACTAATTCAAGGCACCATAATACAAGTTGCATGTCAGAAGACAAGGCAGCAGTCTAAAAGGAATCTTTCCCTGTACAAATAAATCCTATTGACAGGCAAAATGTCCTATAAAAAAATTGAGGTGTGGGTCCCCCCCCCCCAGTTTTACGACTGCATAAATCATGGGCCACAATGTTTGCTGGTGCTAATGTTCAGCCACTTTATCAAATTCACCCAATGCAGTTTATTAGACTTCTGTAGCTTCTCAAAATTATGTGGAGAACAACCAAGGCAAAAATTATACACAGGGTTTTTTTAAGAGGGGGGGAATGCTGGGCTTTGCAAAGGCTCCTATTGTCTCTAACGCCCCCACCTGCCACTCCATTGTTCAAATGCATATTGAGTACAACACATTCTGTGCTCATTAGGGTATAATCAGCAATTAGAGTCTCTGTCCCATTTTCTTGGGCACTTTCCTCCCTCGGTTTGCAACAAAATTGTCTTTGTCCAAATTGTGCTGACACACTCAAAATGAGGAGGTTTTTTGGCACAGCCTGTGCTTCTCCATGGCGAAGCCCAAAACAAAGAGTGATGAGCATGGGAGAAGCTCACACGAAAGTGGTCGACCCTGCCATAAAATATCTTTTTTATTTCCTGGGACACTACTCACGGCGCTGGATTTGTCCAATCAGTACGCAAGCACTCCACTCACACATAAGCATAGCAATACAGGCACTGTGCAGAAGAACATTGAGAGATGATATTTCTTTGGAGGAGATGGACTCCCACTGAAAATGAGAGGGATGCAATGTCACTTAGAAGTCCCTCAGACTCATCGTCTGATTGCTAGCAAGGAAAGGGAAGAGAAACATGCTTGGGCTGCAGAAAGACCCAAATTCATTTCCTAGAACAATTATGAGGAATGTGGGTGTGGCGATCACACAGGGCCCCCAGACGTTTGATGGTCTATTGATCCCTGTGCCACCACTGTGTTTTCCTCTTCGCTGCCACCAACCCGTTTCTCTCGGGTACACATGGAGTCCAGACAGCTGTTAACATTAACAAATAATCAAGTTTATTTTTATAAGCATGAGCAAGTTTAAGGTTTCAGTTAATTTCTCTTGTTAATTTCTTAATCCTTAACTGTCCTATACGTTCCTAACAACTTCAAAACTGATTATCCCAACTATCTATCTGACTCCACCTAACAGTTCCTCTCACTCCCTCACAACACAACTCGACCAACCCACAGACTTATCCTCCCTCTTCCTTCTCCAACTCCCAACACGCAACTGACTTCCACACAACTCCAGCTCTAACTCCTCCTATCAGTTTCTCTCTGGCCAATCACATCACACTCATTTTACCCTTTCCCACCTAGGAGGCAAACGCCACAGTGGGTTGCAAAGCAAGAAAAGGATGCAGCCAAAAATGGCCAAAAATGGGCTAGATGGCCCAAAATGCCGAAGATGGCAGCTTACTGAGTGGTTTTCCATTTAGACTTCACCATAAGACTTGTTTTAAAAGAGTTGCACCGGTTGGCAGTTCATTTCCAGGCCTAATTCAAACTGTTCACATTATTGCTTAAAACCTTAAGTGACTTAGGACCCAAATACCCGAGGTACCACCTGCTTCCCTCAGACCAGGGGACAGCAAACTTTTTCAGCAGGGGGTCGGTCCACTGTCCCTCAGACCTTGTGGGGGGCCAAACTATATTGAGGGGGGGTATGAACAAATTCCTATCCCCCCCCCAAATAACCCAGAGATGCATTTTAAATAAAAGGACACATTCTACTCATGTAAAAACACACTGATTCCCGGACCGTGTGCGAGCAGGATTTAGAAGGCAATTGGGCCAGATCTGGCCCCCGGGCCTTAGTTTGCCTACTCATGCCTTAGACCAGTGATGGCCAAACTTGGCCCTCCAGCTGTTTTGGGACTACAACTCCCATCATCCCTAGCTAACAGGACCAGTGGTCAGGGATGATGGGAACTGTAGTCCCAAAACAGCTGGAGGGCCAAGTTTGGCCATCACTGCCTTAGACCCTCTCAAGTGGGGCCTACTGTCTTCAGAACTTTGGTCAGTGGCAGCCTGAGAGAGGACATTCTCTGTGGAGCCCATTAGCTGGGAGGGGGGGCTCGTTTCCCACAGAGGGGCATAGGGAACCTTCACTCTACAGCCATGCCCCCCCCCGCTCATGCACATTAAACTCGTGCATGACCACATATACACGCGGCACTGTGTAACAATTAAATCATTCAATCCATGCCTGGAAATGGCAGGAGAGAGCTGGCGACTCCTCGTGGCTCACAAAGAGACTCTCCACAGAGCCCCAAGAGAACGTCAGTGAGGGCGGATGAAGTCCTGAAGAGACCGGAGGCACAGCGGGGCTTTGTTTAGGCTGCTCAATCTCCCCACCTAACAGCTGGTGTGTGGGGTGGTACAGCAGCGGTTTCTTTCCTGTGTATGCTCCAGTCACCTGCCAGCCCCAGAGCTTCAATTCTGGCTATGGATATTTTCACATACAGTATTTTTTGTATGAGAGAGATTGGCAGAGAGGGTGCCTAGAGGGTGCTCCCCACTTTAAATGATTTCACTTAGGTGTGTGGGGTCCATAACATTAGTGGGGAGTTGCCTGAATAGCTTTTAGCATATGTCCAAGACGAACCTCTTTACCATAGTATGTGTACCGTATTTTTCGCCCTATAGGACGCACTTTTTCCCCTCCAAAAATGAAGGGGAAATCTGTGTGCGTCTGTCAGGGAACTGCCATCGGAGGGACAGGTGGTGGAAGGGCTCACAGAGGTTGGGAGGGAGTCAGCAGCGAAAGCAGGGACCAGCAGGGGGAGAGATGGGTCTCTGGAGGAAGGTCTCATGAATGCGGAGAGAGACGCAGCAGCTAAAGCAGGAACTAGCAGGGAAGAGGGAGGGATCAGGGACACGTCCAGCGAGAACAGCGGGGAGGTGTCAGAAGCTCCCATAGGGAGACCCATTCTTCGCCGGAAGCTGCCACGTCGTGAGTCCAGAAGACGCGTTTCCGTTAAGGAGCTTCTTTGCTGGAAGCGCTTCCGCAAACAACCACTGTCGGAATCTACGAGTGACTAGGGCAGACATGTTTGAGGAGCTCTGTCACACACAGAGGTTTGTGGAGTGGCACAAACTCTGAGGGAGCACGATTTTACCCACAAGCAGCTAATCATCCCATCACAGCGTCCTATGGGGCGAATACAGGCTTTCGCTGAAGCTTGGAGAGTGAGAGGGGTCGGTGCGCACCAGCCCCTCTCGCTCTCCAGGCTTGAGGAAGCTATCAGCAAGCCTGGGGAGCCCGCGGGAGTTCCTGCGGGGCTCCCCACGCTGCGGATAGCAGCCTGCCGCCCGGCGCGTGGGGTGCCCTGAAGCAGAGCGCCCCGCACGCCGGGCAGACATCCCGCAGGGCTCCCCATGCTGCGGATAGCAGCCTGCCGCCCGGTGCGCAGGATGCCCTGATGCAGAGCGCCCCGCGCGCCAGGCAGACATCGGCCAGCCCCACAAGCTCGGGGGACAGCGGGGAGGTGCAGCGCCGCCATCCCGCTGTTCCCCAACCTGGTTTTGGGGGGAAAATAAAGGGGGAAAATCCTTTATTCCCCCCCCAAAAAAAATAGGTGCGTCCTATGGGACGGAGCATCCTATGGGACGAAAAATATGGTATATGTATCTGTGTACACACACACTCGCACACAAATATACATATACACACACACACACACACACACACGATTCTGTATGTAAACTGTTTTAATTTTCTATTTTTACATTGCCGTAACCCACCTAGATTATAATAATTATGATAATGATGATGATAATTAATAACACAACCACCACCCACCATTTCCCATATATAAGTAGATGTTTACATACCCAGTTCTGTGCCCAAAATCCATCCCACATCTGGAGTATGTTATTTAACTCTTAACCTCATCCTGCCTTGATTAAATAGTCCAGAGGCAGTTAAGACTATGGTCAGAGCAGGAAATATGGGTGCATGCATTCTGATTCCCTAATTTGCCTTTCTACCACCTGCCCATTCCTTATTTATTTATTTATTTATATCTCAATACATATACAAAATGTTTACATAATATTACATATACCTTATACTTGTAAATTCACATTTTTTATTTCATTATGTATCAACATTTAGTCATTTCTGACTAACTTCTTGTCGTACCCTATGACTTCCCTCCACCCGTGCGTGACTTCCTAATTTTTATTTTTTAAATTTATTATTGTGATTGTATTCTTGTATCTTAATAATTAAACATACATACTTGTATAACTATTTAAATTCACTTTGTGAGATCAGTCTATACATATGAATAATTTTTTGTTGGAGCATCTTTTAATCATATATTCGTCTACACATTTCCATTCCTGTTTGAGATTTTGGTTAGATTGCATTCTTATTGTTGCCGTCATTTTTGCTAATTCAATCATTTAAAAAAAATTTATGTTGCCAATCTGCCACTGATGGTACTTCTTCTGATTTCCAATTTTTAGCAACCAATAACCTAGCGGTGGCTGTTGCATATAGAAAAATTCTCTTCATGTCCATTCCTATACACCTCAGTTTCTTGCTGACCTTTCCACAAGGACCTTTCCTCACCACCTAATGGAACATAGTTCTTCTTCCTGGATGGGAAAAATGCCTCACATCATTTTGGTAGCATCTTCATCCCCTTGCATTCCTTGTCTCCTCAAACCCAGCTAGAAACCCTGCCCTTTCCTTTGAAGCATGTAATAGGCTATGCGCTGAAAAAGGCTATGCAGCCTCATGTTTTGTCTTCCACGGTGGCGACACAGACCTGCCCCGGGGAAGTTCACCAAGAGGGCATGACAGCTACAGCCACCCCATTTGTCTGAAAACACCTGGCAGCTCATCCTTTCCTGTCCATAATTTCCGACGGAGCTGCTTTCATTCCCGTATCTGCTGCCATAGCATCTCATCTATTAGTTTAGTTTAAACATTAGTCATCTTCCAAAAGGGGCGCAGAAGGCAACTCGCAGAAATAAAATTGTGTCAAGAAATAAGTCAAAAGCAATTACATTACGCTAGCAGCTAAAAGGGGGTTAGAGTTATTGGAACTGAATGGTTATATTGGGATAGTTTTGGAAATCATGTAGATCTTCACCAATTTTTATGGAAATGAATGTGGTGGTGGATGGAAGCTGTCTGTTTAAACCAGATTCATTTGAAGGCTTACTACAGTGGTACCTCTGGATACGAACGGGATCCGTTCCAGAGCCCCGTTTGTATTTAGACGCAAACGTAACTAGTGACGGCATGTCTGCGCACACGTGCATCGCTTTTCGCTGCTTCTGCGCATGCGCGTGACGTCATTTTGAGCGTCTGTGCATGTGCAAATGGCGAAACCCGGAAGTAACGCGCTCCATTACTTCCGGGTTGCCGTGAAGCGCAACTCAAATGTGATCAACCCAAAGCGTATTCAACCCGAGGTATGACTGTACTAAGCTTGACATTAATCCAATTTAAAATCTGGTGGATTCAGAATCAACAATGATCCTAAGCTCTGTCACATTCCTGAGATCATGGAGAGTGCAGCAAGACCTAAAGACTTTCCCACTATTTTCACACTCAGGTGGAAACCCTCCCTGTAACCCAGGGAGAACCTAAATATATTAAACTCAAAGTATCTGAAGGTCTACCTGATCCTTATGCACAACCTCGATCACTGCGGTCTTCTGCTGGGGCTATTTGGTTGTCCCACATGCCCCTGAGGTTTGGTCAAACCTTTAGTGTAGCAGGTGCTGTCCTGTGGAACTCATTGCCAAGTGATGTTTGGCAGGAGCCACCTCTGCTTCTTTTTACGGGTTTTCTGAAAACTGTAATTCAAACAGGCCTTGCAAACCTGAGATACTGAGAGATGGATTTTAAATAAAAGGACACATTCCACTCATGTAAAAACAAGCTGGTCCCTGGATCGTCCGCAGGCCGAATTTAGAAGGTGATTGGGCTGGATCCAGCCCCCAGGCCTTAGTTTCCCTACCCATGCTGTATTGTGTTTTTAATATTCGGTTGGAAGCCGCCCAGAGTGGCTGGGGAAACCCAGCCAGATGGGCGGGATATTATTATTATTATTATTATTATTATTATTATTATTATTATTGACCATGCCAGAGCCTCATGCCTCTTTCCCAAGCTCTGCACATAATTTACCTAGATTTGGGAAGGCAGTGCGAGGGCTGGGCGGGGTTGTCATATTTTGGCTGTGCAAAAAGACAGTGAGCAACCCGTGGGTTCTGTTTCGAAGTACTACTGCAGCCCACTTGGTATGAAAAGTTGGGCCGCCCTAGTCTAGATGACAGGACACAAGGTTAACACAGGTCAACGGTGTCACTGTCCCCTTGCAATTCTCCTTTGCAGAACTGTCCCGTGCCACGGACAGGAGACAGCAGCTCAGCGCTCCCTCTACAACATTGTCCGCACAGTACTTATTAATGGGTTTTCTTCCTCCGAATGCAGGTGCCATCAGTCAAGAGGATCCCTTCTCTGTTTAATTATCATAGCCAAAAGACAACTTGCTCTCCCCTCAGCACGCAGTGTGATTCATTTTCCCAGACGACATGGCACATATTAGATGAAAAAGGCCAAAAAAGAAAAAAAGGAAAAGCCCTAATCACCGAGACATTGATAAGTATATCCTTTTTTCCCCTCCAGCCAAAAGATTTATTCAGTCCTCCTTGAAACAATGGATTTATTTTGTCATCACAGCTGTGATTTACGACGACAAATCAGAGCGCTCTCTCTCCCAACGCCTGATTATTATGGCAAGTTCTAAAACTTTGTTAATTATACCGGCTCACGTTGCTTTCCATCTCCTCGGTAAACAAGACATTTCTCTAAGCCTTCGCATGGAGTTACTTGGGGGACAACCCAGATAATGTCAGTAATCAATTCTAAAAATATATTCTCCTCTAGCAGAAAAGACATATTCTGTATAATACTTCACTTTGTATTTACGCTGTATCGAAAGTTAGCTTCCCCCACTTCTCTTCTGCCCATGCAGGAGATAGCCTTAACATTTGGAAAGGAAAAAGGAAATGACTGATGAGGATGAATGGCCGCCCATGAAAGCCTTGTTGCCTTCTCTTTCCCTCAAGGGAAGTTCTGCCCACTTTAATTCATGCTGGCATCAACTGGACTATTTGTCGAGAAAGATACTATTGGCTCTCAGGGAAGGTCTTAATTTCTACGGTGTTGCTGAAATGCTTCGAGACAAGGGCCTCCGTCAAGTTTTATAGCAGCGTTCCCCAACCTAGTGACCTTCAGATGCTTTTGGGGCACAACTCCCATCAGCTGCAGGCAGTACCACCTAGCCTAGAAAATGTGGAGGGCACTTGGTTAAGGAAGGGTGTTTTATAGCATCTGCTCAGAATTTATTCTTGCTATCAGAAAGACAAGCAAACACACGTTTTACACGAGATTCGTTCTACTGACATTGGATGGGTGCAGCATGCTTCTAAATTGCATGCATGCATTTACACACACACACATATATAGACTATATTGGGATCCTAAAAATAGTTAACGGGCTACATCACTAAAGGTTGATATCCAAAGAGCACTCCGATCAGACTTCAGAACCTAATGGCTGCAATCTGATATCCAACGAGAGCCGCAACACATTTGATTTGAACTTGATAGAAAAAAAAGAGAAGCAGGAGCACTGCTACAATCAGACAAGAAGCGCACATTGATAACTCATCCAAACTTAACATTAGGAAAGCCCCTTTGCTATACTGTTTTAAACATCTGCTAAAATCTTTTTTTTTAGTTTACCCAGCCTACAAGGCCAGATTCAAGCAGTTCTGCTAGAAGATGCCCCCCACAAGCACTCCTGCTTAGTGGCGTAGCACAGAGGCGGTTGCCCCAGGCGCAAAATTGTTAGTGGTGTGAAGTTTCAACACCCAGTGCTTCCTCAATATAGCTGTGTGCTGCCATTGCTGGGCTCCACTGAAAATGGCTTCTCCATGCAAACCAGGAAGGGACGTCTGCAGACCTCTTATTTCTGTGGTTGCGATCTCCTGGGTGACATGGAAGCTACCTTCCCTTTCTGCAGCCCCGGGCACTGGCAACCCACGCCACGACACTGCTACTGCTAGTGCAACCGGACTTTACCTTGTGTGCCTCCCTCCTACTAAAGAAATTGGCTCTTGGTTGACTGAGAAAACCCTCAGAAAAGCATGCAGGGGAGCAGAGGGAAGTCATTCCATCGGCCAAGCAAAAATACTTGTATGGATCAATTGAATTCCTCCCAGACACAATGGACATGACTAGCTCAGGTTCATTATACTTTGGGTAGGATTTGGCTAAATACAACCCTCTTGGATAGAATCCAACTAAGCGCCAAGGAAATTGTTCCATCAATGCACGTTTTTCTGCTTGCCTGATGGAGTGCCTATCCCAGGGGTCAGCAACCTTTTTCAGCCATGGGCCGGTCCACCATCCCTCAGACCATGTGGGGGGGGGGCGGCAGACTATCTTTTTTTGGGGGGGGAGGGGAATGAATGAATTCCTATACCCCACAAATAACCCAGAGGTGCATTTTAAATAATAGGACACATTCTACTCATGTAAAAACATGCTGATTCTCGAACTGTCCACGGGCCGGATTGAGAAGGCGATTGGGCCGCATCCGGCTCCTGGTCCTTATGTTGCCCACCCCTGCCCTATCCTGTGCTGTTCTGGGTGTTCTCTTGACTGTCCAGGGTGGATTTGGGGGTGTAGGGGGACATACAGGGGCAGAAGAGTGGGGGAAATCCCAATGAACTAAAGGAAATTATTCCACTTGTTTCTGCTAGCAGAACAGATTAGTTGAATCCAGCCACTGGTTTTTAAAAAATATTTGCTAATTATATATGTATGCTATTGGTAAGTATTTGATGTTCACAAATTAGAGATGTTTTCTGTGTTATTAAGTGGTTTACATTTTTTTCTAAATAAAATTAATCCCAGCCAAACTGACAACCTCTTCTCCCAGAAGTTGGGCTATTTTGTTGCTGGCAGCTTTATATTGTGAGCAATGGGGAAATATAGGACCATCTCAACTAAACTGTTTTACGGGCAGCTTCCGTCTCAACTGTACAATACAGATGAGTGATGTCATCGGAATGGTGCCTTGCGGTTATTGAAGAATAATTGAGACACAATAAAAAACAAATGAAGTATGCATGGTTGGCCTTTTCTTGAGGAACCAGCCTTTGTTTTGCCAATCATGCATCTCATTTCACTGTCAATATGCCTAGAACATATGAAGAGCTTTTCCAGTTTTGCTCTGCAAACATTTGTTTAGCAAAGGCGTTTATATCAGGCAGAATGAGCATGAGGCTCCCAATAGGTTTTCTGGGTTTGCTTTTCTTTCTTTTTTTTTAAGGAAAAAAAAGATCTGTACATTGAAGAAGCCAATATTTATCTGGTATAAAAAAAAATGCTTTCTTTAATGAGAAATGAAATCAGTAATAGCAAGGTAACAGTTTTCTATTAGTATTACAGTCATACCTTGGAAGTTGAACGAAATCCATTTCAGAAGTCCACTTGACTTCCAAAACATTCAGCAACCAAAGTGCAGTTTCTGATTGGCTCCTGCAGCAAATAGGAATCTGCGGAAGCCCCGTCAGACATTCGGGTTCCAAAGAACATTTGCAAAATGGAACACTCACTTCCGGGTTTGCAGTGTTCGGGAGCCAGAACGTTCGACTTACAAGGCATTTGGGATCCAAGGTACGACTGTACAGTAGTAACAGCAACAATAATTTTATTATTTATTTACTTTATATCCTGCCCTTTATCCCCAATGAACCCAGGGTGTCTGACAACATTCTAAGCAAACATTCTGAGCAATCTTTGGATTGCTGAAATATATAGGGTTGTATCCAACTAAGCCCCTTCATAGATCACTGCCTTGTTGTGGCAAAGGGGCTTCAATAACTCAGAGAAGCTATGAGCTATGCCATGCAGGGCCACCCAAGATGGACAGGTCACAGCTGAGAGTTTAGACTAAATGTGATCCACCTGGAGAAGGAACTGGCAAACCACTCCAGTATTTTGCCAAGAAAACTCCATGGACATAAAAAAGGAGAAGCTTTGAGAAGAAAGTGAGAGTTTCCAAGGCATGCTTTGGTCCATGGGGTCATGGAGAGTTGAACATGACTAAGACAACTAAGCAACAACAAATCCAACAATGGGCTACTAAAAGCACAGCAGACCCGCTAAAATTAATAGAAATATGTTTGTCATGTTCATTAATTTCAACAGGTCTACTCTAAGTAGGGCTGGGAACGTCCCCAGTCTGAAATCTCAGAGATCTGTTTCCAGTTAGTGTAAGCCATGTCAAGCTAGATGGACTGGAAACACCCAACAGCACCCCAATTAGTTTTTAAATATAGGGAATGGGAAGCTGTTATAAGAGCCATTAAGGCTTCTGTTCCTCAGCATGGGACACTAAAGCCTTGCCCAAGTATTTTTAATATGTTGAAGAATAATATCCCACCATACCGACAAAGAGTTTGGGACAAAGAGGCTCCAAGCACTCTTAATCCAGGCAGCTGTCAGACCCAAGAATCACATTATGCATGTCTTCATAGCAGGACCTGAGTCTCACAGGCCTAGACACTTGGGCCTTGATCAGCTCAGGAAGGACGGAAGCTATGGAAATAATAATAATAATAATAATAATAATAATAATAATAATAATAATAATTTATTTGTACCCCACCCATCTGGCTAGGTTTCCCCAGCCACTCTGGGCGGCTTCCATAGAAACCAAAAATACACTAAAATATCACAGATTAAAAACTTCCCTGAACAGGGCTGCCTTAAGATGTCTTCTGAATATCAGGTAGTTATTTATCGCTTTGACATCTGATGGAAGGGCGTTCCACAGGGCGGGCGCCACTACCGAGAAGGCCCTCTGCCTGGTTCCCTGTAGCTTTGCTTCTCGCAATGAGGGAACCGCCAGAAGGCCCTCGGCACTGGACCTCAGCGTCTGGGCAGAACGATGGGGGTGGAGCTGCTCCTTCAGGTATACTGGGCCAAGGCCGTTTAGGGCTTTAAAGGTCAACACCACCACTTAGAATTGTGCTCGAAAACATACTGGGAGCCAATGTAGGTCTTTCAAGACCGGTGTTATGTGGTCTCGGCAGCCGCCCCCAGTCACCAGTCTAGCTGCCGCATTCTGGATTAGTTGTAGTTTCTGGGTCACCTTCAAAGGTAGTCCCACGTAGAGCACAATGCAGTAATCCAAGTGGGAGATAACTAGAGCATGCACCACTCTGGCGAGACAGTCCGCGGGCAGGTAGGGTCTCAGCCTGCGTACCAGGTGGAGTTGGTAGACAGCTGCCCTGGATACAGAATTGACCTGCGCCTCCATGGACAGCTGTGAGTCCAAAATGACTCCCAGGCTGCGCACCTGGTCCTTCAGGGGCACAGTTACCCCATTCAGGACCAGGGAGTCCTCCACACCAGCCTGCCCCCTGTCCCCCAAAAACAGTACTTCTGTCTTGTCAGGATTCAACTTCAATCCATTAGCCGCCATCCATCCTCCAACTGCCTCCAGGCACTCACACAGGACCTTCACCGCCTTTACTGGTTCTGATTTGAAAGAGAGGTAGAGCTGGGTATCATCTGCATATTGATGGACACCCAGTCCAAACCCCCTGATGATCTCTCCCAGCGGCTTCATATAGATGTTAAAAAGCATGGGGGAGAGGACGGAACCCTGAGGCACCCCACAAGTGAGGGCCCAGGGGTCTGAACACTCATCCCCCACCACCACTTTCTGGACACAGCCCAGGAGGAAGGAGCGAAACCACTGTATAACAGTGCCCCCAGCTCCCAGCCCCTCTAGACGGTCCAGAAGGATGTTATGGTCGATTGTATCAAAAGCCGCTGAGAGATCCAGCAGAACTAGGAAACAGCTCTCACCTTTGTCCCTAGCTTGCCGGAGATCATCAACCAGCACGACCAAGGCAGTTTCAGTCCCATGACGAGGCCTGAATCCCGATTGGAAGGGATCCAAATGGTTCGCATCCTCCAGGCGTGCCTGGAGTTGTTCAGCAACCACGTGCTCAATCACCTTGCTCAAGAATGGAAGATTTGAGACTGGGCGATAGTTGGCCATACTGGCCGGGTCTAAAGATGGAAACAGCTGAGAAGAGTGCTTCTGCACCATTCAGATTCATCCTACAGGATGACACTTGACTAACTCTAGTTTCATTGCAGGCACTGTGGCACCCATGCTGTATGATGTCAACTGGAGCAGAAGAGTTGAATTTTCACATGTGCTACGACTCTGGACAGAAGTAGCTCAAAATGTTCTGTTTCAACTCTTTTTAACTGGGGTCGAAAAAACTTTTACAAAGGAGTTTTTTGAGCCAACAAGCTAAAAAGAAGAGGGATGGCACAAATCCCTAAATACGTTAAATACCGTGGAGGAAAAATTTACAAGGACAGTATGTGTAGGTTAATGGAACCCTGGGGCAGCTTTAGCTTATGCATCAGCAACTTCCACAGGTTTTACACAACAGTTTACTTTACAGTTCAATAAAACGGGAAGTTACAGGGCAATTACAAGTCCCATGTCCCTTGCTACTTATACTTTTACCCCTGAGATATCAGAGCATTATTTTCACACTGTGATATCAATATCAAGTTTTTAGGATTGGTAGAAAAGCATATTGGACAAAGTCAAGCTGGTTCATAACATCATTATCCATGTTGTCTATGGCGCTGTTGACAAGGGCAAGGAAACATTTAAAAAATAATGTTAAAAAATAAAACCATCAATGGAACAGTCGAAATGTAACAGGAAAATATGGTTACCCACTGCATGGATGAGTCACATCTTTCATTTCTGCTTTTAAAGAAACTATTTTTAAAATGTGCCAGAATCTAAGTGCGGTTTCCGATACTGCTTGGTTTGAGCTAGCTAGAGTTTAAACAAACCACAGTCTTCCCTGTCAGATGTAACCTTAACAGTGGTTTGTTTAAAAGTCGAAGCAACAGTTTCTGAAGAGCTATTCCTCCTCACACCTAAGAAAGAGGGAAGATGAGCGCTAAAAGCAAGGTATGGTTTGTTCATTTCAAGAGATATGGGGATTTCTCAATAGATCTAAACTAGACCCCCCCCCCGTAAAGTATATAATAGAATTGTAGAGTTAGATGGGATTGCGAGGGTCATCTAGTCCAATCCCCTTCAATGCTGGAAACTTTTGCCCAACATGGGGCTCGAACCTGAAACCAAGAGCCTCATGTTCTACCAACTGAGCTACATGCATCTCTTCTAGCATCCTTGCCATGGTTTATTACACACCCTGGGACACAATGGATATGATGGGTTAGGAAAATAAAAAATAACACCAATGAGAATACAATTCACCAAATCAGATGGCTACACAGACATAATTGTCAGCAATGCATGGAGGTCGACTGGAAGGAAGCCAGAATAAATCTTGAAGAGACACCGTGGGAAAGCTCTTCTGTCTGCTGATGGCTACTTTGGAGGTTATATAGGTGCTTTATACAGCATACCTCAAAACACACGCTGGGAATTACTGCTTGCATCTAGTTTAAGTCAATAGCTAGACCCAAGGAAAATAGAGAAAGAGAGAGAGAGAGAAAATAAACACCATACACCCAACAACAACAGATGGTGTAATTTTCATAAAATTAACACACACAAAAATGGAAGTCTCATAAAAATAAGACCTGAGAGACATGAAAAAGATGAAATGAATGCCATTAATGCAGGGTTTATGAAGTTGGAGAATCATTACAGATAAGGTGTGTATTTATTACTCCTTCAGGAGCAATCTCTTGGCATAGATTTTGCTATCTGATGCCCAGTGCAGAGACACTTATCTGTAGCTCTATCTGGCTCAAAACTCTCACACGCCTCCCCAGTGATATATTTGCAGTAACTGCTTGTGATATATCAGCATCTTTCCTTTTATTTATTTCCATCTTCTAGCTGGAGGAGAAAAGAATACATCCCATGAATGCCTTCAGTGAAACTTTGAAGTACTTAAAAAAAACCCACCCATCCTCTGATGATACGCTGCCACAACTGGAGCGACGGGGTTCTCTCTTTATATACTGATGATTTGGGAGTGAGAGGAGATGTTGCAAAATTCTTGAAACATAATAACCCAGAGTGTAAAGCTCCAATGCCTGCATAGAAACAGTGAAGCTCCATGTGAAGAGAGGATTCATTGTATTGTTTGATTATTGAGACTGATCTGCATCTTTTGTTACAAGTAACTCATTATTCGCCACCAAAGAGAATGGGAATCACCACCCTGCTCTTGTGGAGCTCAGTGCATGAATGGGAAGAAGAAGAAGAAGAAGAAGAAGAAGAAGAAGAAGAAGAAGAAGAAGAAGAAGAAGAAGAGTAGTAGTAGTAGTAGTAGTAGTAGTAGTTTGGATTTGATATCCCTCTTTATCACTACCCGAAGTAGTCTCAAAGCGGCTAACATTCTCCTTTCCCTTCCTCCCCCACAACAAACACTCTGTGAGGTGAGTGGGGCTGAGAGACTTCAGAGAAGTGCGACTAGCCCAAGGTCACCCAGCAGCTGCATGTGGCGGAGCAGAGACGCGAACCCACTTCCCCAGATTGCAAGACTACCGCTCTTAACCACTACACCACACTGGGAGTCTCGTGGACATTTGAATTGTGGCAAAGACCACAAAACTCTCCAAGAGAAAAGCACTGACAAATGCATTCTGTTCATGACCTACTGTTAATCAACAACCTGTTGTTATTTTGACTCATTGGAGTCAAAAGTTGGGAAAGTAATAGACATAGGGCAGTAGTGGGCAACACACAGTAATTGTGGTAGTGGGCTTTTTTCTATGAACTTGCATTTTAAGAAGCAGACATACAGTACCACCTGGAGATCCCAGCTGCAGTTCAAAATCAGGGATATGCATAATGTTTACTTTGCAGTTTTGTTGCAGATATACCTGCAACTGAAGAGACAAGTCACTGTGCAGGTTTCAGAGTATCTTGTCTCTACAATAGCATGCATGAATCACTTGTGGTAAAGAACATCGCTTTGGGAACACTAGTTATTTACAAAGCCAACTGCAAGATGCCTGTGAACAGGTTTACTACTCCAAGATTGCAACACCCTAGGAATTGGCCAAACCCCTCTAGCTTCCCCCAAATCAAAGGCTCATCCACCAAGAAACAGCCAATTAAAAGGTTCCACCTGTGGTAGGATCAATCACATCCCGATGTCTTAAATTGAAAAAATGAGCATTAAACCCACCCCAAACCCTGAGGTTACATGAACCAAATGAAGTCCACTAGTCAAGTGTGTCAACCTGCAAGTACTTGATAAACATAATTCTTGACATCCAGGCATATAGAAGGCAATGGTGCAGGACTCACAAGGAGAACCAGTTCCAGAAGCAGGTGTTCTTGAACATCTGCTAGGGCTCAAGAACCCTGCTAGGGTCTACTGTTGACACCTGCTTTGCATCCTCTGTTTTTCTGACCTGTGATTCCCTGCCCCCCCCTGCCTTACCATCAGAAAAGCACCAGAAGACTGCATCTAACCGTCCCTTTAAAATTTCCCACAGTGACACCAGCCTAGCACTGTTCTGGGAGATGATGCAAAACTGAAAGGTTGGCTAAGACACAGCCACTCAACGGTGCCAGTAGAGTCAGATAAGCTTGTCAGTGTCCACTGACAGAGGAGGGGTCAAGCACCCACTCAGACCTGAAGCTGACAAGGTGTGCTGGCCGGTGCTCAATTCTCCCACCGATCTTACAGGGGTTCAAAGCACCTGGACTGAATACACACAGATAGGGGAAGCACTGCATCTCAGTAGTGAAGCATCTACTTTACATGCAAAAGGTGATTGCTTCAATCTCAAGTATCTCCAGGTAGAGCTGTCAATGCCTCCTGCTTGAACCCTTGGACCCAGTGTAGATAATACTGAGCAATAAGAACCAATGGTCTGACTTGGCATAGACTAGCTCCCTGTATTTCTGTACGTTAAGTACAGTTTTATCACCATCCCCTCAGTTTCATAATGTGCCTTAGGCTTTGGGAAAAGCAGGAACAAAATTATCAACAAAATATTCCTTTCTTTGGATCTTGACCAAGAAGAAGAAGAGTTTGGATTTGATATCCCACTTTATCACTGCCCTAAGGAGTCTCAAAGCGGCTCACAATCTCCTTTCCCTTCCTCCCCCAAAACAAACACTCTGTGAGGTGAGTGAGGCTGAGAGACTTCAGAGAAGTGTGACTAGCCCAAGGTCATCCAGCAGCTGCATGTGGAGAAGCGGGGAAGCGAACCCGGTTCACCAGATTACAAGTCCACCGCTCTTAACCACTACACCACACTATGTTTTCAAGTTTGCTCCCAATACAGCAAAATTCCATGAAGCAATATCCTTTAGGTCTGTAACTCTTCTATCTGTGCTTTAAAAAGAGAAGCAGAGACGACTGAATCACTCAAGAGAAGAACGCTTGGTGCCCAACGAGAATGAAATGTATCCTCCTTGTCCAAAATGCAAGAAAGGTCTGTTTGCACATTTAGAATTTTAGGTCGCTGACAAAAGGCAGTCATCATAGATGCATGACACACCTTGTCATGGGTTTTTGAAAATCCTCTAACTTATTCACATATAAAGTCCTTTAAAAAAGTTTTGCACCATTGAAAGACAATGCGGAGGACCCCACATGGATTAGCAATGCTGAAGGGCGAGAAGGTATATTTAGCTAGAGGTGGCAATGGTGGGTGGTTGGAAGAGAATGAGTAATCTGGTGATGTTGACAGTGTTCTAATTTCAAGAGAGGGAGGAGAGAGAAAACAGTTGCCCACACGATTTGCTCAGGGCATAGCTAGTGGTGGGTTTGGAATACAGCAAGGTAGCATCACAAGGAGAACCATAATAGTGGCAGTTCAGTGATGGGCCCAAGTGCTAGGGACGGGCCTCTTCTTTACTGAACTCCTCAAGAAGCTGGACAGTCATCTATTGGGGACAACCTATATCTCAATTCCCTAAGGTCACTGAACTAGAAAGCTTACAACACACACACACACACCGTACCTACTCTATGGTCCCTGAATGCCGAATAGTCAAATAGGTTTAAGTAGTGTAATAGGAATGAGAAACAGGACTTGTTGAAATGCCCTCATCTATACAGTTAATATGGATGAAAAATCGTCCCTTGTCTCAACTAGCCTACTTACCTGTAAAACAGGGATGGGAAACCTGGATGCTGGACCACAACTCCCATGACCATTTATAAATGCATTGGCTAGGTCCGAACAGAGTTGTAGCCCATCATCATCTTGGACAGAAGTGGATTTCCCATCCCTGCTCTAGAGGACATCTAACATGGTCTATATACTCCCCAGCAATTTTGTTTCCCATAAGTACCTATTTCATGGTTCTCCTGGGAGTTTAGCTTTCCATGGAGTTTCCTTTGAATGGGGGAACATGGAAGACTTTGTAGTTCTTTTGCCCAGCCATTTAGAAATGTTTGGTCCTGTCCCACTGGCCAAATATACAGATATAGGCTGAAGAGGAGGCATAGCCTGGGGAGAATCCCAAAGGCCAGGAGGATAGGTCTGGAGAACCACATTTGGGTGCTGAGCTTCAGCTTCCCCGTCTGCTGTGTGCACTATTAAAAGGGTAAATGATGTACCAACGGATGCGGAATTAGGATGTAGCAGAAATCTGCAGGGTCTGAATCACATTAAGAAAAAACACATTTCTTGTTTATCCTTGCAATACAAAGTGCAAAAAAAAAAAATCACATAGGAAAGAAAACGAACCTATAAAGGCCCTCATTACTTTTGGAAGGAAGAAAAAAAGAATTAACCTAGAGGAATTAATGAAAATTAATGATTTTTCACATGCAGGTATTAAATGATTAAAAACCTTGTGCCTCCTTTTACTAAGTTTAATTTCGGCTTGCAGATCCCCTAAAAAGCATAATTAATGGGCATTTGAATGGGAAGTGAGCAGGAGGTGCTAAGCCATCGTATAAATAAGAGGCAGGCCATTTTTCGTGATGGCACAGCCACTGCTCCTAGAGGCTCAATATGATATATAACTTGGGGGTGGTGGAAGCCATAAACTAAGCCTGGAAACCACAGTTTGACCAGGAAGCAGTTGAAGACCCCTAGCCTCCCCACAACTTCCTTGGTCCCCCCCACACACAACTGCAGTTCCCAAGATTCCTTGGGGCAAGAAGAGGACTATGAAACTTGTTTAACCCTTTAGCAGATACACCGTAGTGCTCAGCTGTGCTGCCTTTTATTCTGATCCTCAGCTCCCTTTGACTGCAACCATTTCCCCACCGCAGCCCAACTCTCTCCTTTTGGTCAACTGGATCCAACAGCAAAATTAAAATAATCCTCTTTTACTACCGCATTATCCTTTAAGTACTTAAGTTTTAATTATATCCCAAGTCTACCTGAGGACGTTAGAGGGAACCTTCCCAGGAACGTGGCAAACGCATTTTGACTACAGTGTATGAGTGCATGTAATTTCTGCGGTCCCCAGTTGTTAATGAAATCCCCAACATTCAGATTTTAATTGAACTAGATAAAGATTAAGAAGCTTAGCAGCAGCTGGCAATGCGAATTAGTTCTCAGCAGATTTTTATGTTGTACTCTAAATCATGGCTTTTGTAATCTTCCTAAATTGTCCTTTATCTTCCTAATGCAGATATGATTCTCAGAAAATAACATCAGGCTTCCACTATTCTCCATTGCCTGTAAATTCCTGAACTGTAAAATCTTAATAGTCTTTTTTTTAAATAAGTATTATGATCTATAGGTATAATGTGCATTCAATAAAAAAATCTTACTGTAATTAGAAGAAAAAGTTTTTTAACGTGACCTGTTTTGCAGATTAGATTTATATTAATGGCATAAAGAGTGCTGAGACTTATTTGGGTCCCTGTAGCATTGAATGAGGGAGCAGAGCTGGATTTAATACTTAGATTTGTTGGCTTAGACTGTCTAGTAAAGTATTCGAAGGCTTTGAGTTTACCTGAAGAATGTGAAACTAAAGACATTGCTACATCACAGGCTTAAAACATTATTATTTTTTTAGGCAACAGCAGCAGCAACAACAACCACAGTCATCTCCACTTCCCTGGAAACTCTGGGAACTGTTTTTCTACAGATGACTAAGACTCTCTACAAGAGAATTCAAAGAACTCCAGCCTTAACAAGCAAAACCATGAAGATGGAACAGCTAACAGAGCAATCTATGTCTGTGTGGATATCCCCAAAGTATAAGTGCAGTGGGGAAGCTAAGCAATTCAATGATAATTGAGGATTGTTTCTTATTCACCTACAAAGCAGCTAGTCCACTATAAAAAGTGTTGCTTTTTTAAAAGTTACTTTTAACATTAAATCAGATTAATGGGGGGGGAAGGGTAGTTATTATTTTGCTGTCTTGTTTTACCTCTTTACTTGTTTTTATCCTGTATCTTATTCTGTGAACAGCCCTGAGATCTTATGATTAAAGGGGGTATATCATAAATAGGTAAAGGGACCCCTGACCATTAGGTCCAGTCGTGACCGACTCTGGGGTTGTGGCACTCATCTCGCTTTTTTGGCCGAGGGAGCCAGCGTACAGCTTCCAGGTCATGTGGCCAGCATGACTAAGCCGCTTCTGGCAAACCAGAGCAGCACACGGAAACGCCGTTTACCTTCCTGCCAGAGCGGTACCTATTTATCTACTTGCACTTTGACATGCTTTCGAACTGCTAGGTTGGCAGGAGCAGGGACCGAGCAACAGGAGCTCACCCCGTCGCGGGGATTCGAACCACCGACCTTCTGATCAGCAAGCCCTAGGCTCTATGGTTTAACCCACAGCGCCACCCGCGTCCCATATCATAAATAGATATTAAATCCAAGGAGAGGTGTTTCTAGGGCCATGGAGAAACTGTCAAGCTCCCCTGATATTTTTGCTCTTGGGTGTTGTTAATGTAATCTGGTTATATCTTTGGTATTGAAATGTTGCTTTTTAGGTTGTTATATTTGCTGTTGTGCTGCTGTTTTATTTATGTTATTATAACATGGCTTTGCAATGTTTGGTTTTGAAATGCATTCCTGTTTCTTTGCTGCAAGTCGCTTTGAGCATGTTTCAGTGCGTGTGGAAAAGGGGAATACAAATAAAATAGGGAATGAATGAATGCAGTCAGTCGTGGGAGGGAAGAAACTTTCAATGTCGTGATGAAAAAGCTCTGTTCTGCACTGTTATGGGCACTTCAGCCAGAATCCACAGACGTACACAAAGGTTTACACAGTTTCTTCTAGCCGAAGAAGATTTCTGACTCTCAGCAACTTCTCCCCATGACATAGAGACTTTTGCAACTCTCTGCAAATTCAAAAGCGGTTGGCCGTGGGGCATTTAGGCAAGGTGCTGGATAAGGTTTGCTATGTGAGAAAAGCACACGTCTAAAACCCCCACTCTGCAGATCCTGACCTTCATCCTCAGATACTTTGGCTTACTGTCCTTGTATGTGTTAAAAAAAAAATGGGCTAGGAAAAGCTGAAATCCATTAATTTTACAGTGGCCCCCTCAGCTCTCAGCAGCAGATATAAATTCTGCCGTGTAAAAGACGTATGGATCGCATGACTAAAAGCTTTAAGAGTTACTTCAAAGTAGTATAAAGGCTCTATTTAGTTGTAAACCAATGTTTTAAATTATTCAAGTATGCTCGCTAAATGGTTGCTAGTTCAGGAAATGTATGAATTTACAAAATGGGAAACCAGATGTAAATCAATTATTTAATTGGTCTTTTTTTTCTCGTTTCCTTCTTGGGCGATTTCAATTGCCTTGATTTAAATCAATCCAGTTTTCTCTAGCATTTGCATTTACCTTCTCAACTTAAATTCTGGATTAACAAAGGGAGGGCTCTTTATGCGACAGCTGCTCTTCGACAGACATACAGAGGAGGCTTATTGCTTGCTGAGCTTATACAGCAAGCTTGCTGCATTCCCCCACCAATGTTATGCCCCACTTGCCTGCTGCCCCGTGCAGATTTTCTAGTCTTCTGTGTGGCCAATACAACCTCAGATCTGGTTTCTATGTTTCCCTGTAATACGGCAACATATTGGCTGGTGCCAATGGGGGCAGTGCCGGATTTATGTGGTCATACCTTGGGTTACAGACGTTTCAGGTTGCGCGTTTTCAGGTTGCACACCGCGCCAAACCTGGAAGTACCGGAACGGGTTACTTCCGGGTTTTGGCGCTCGCGCATGCACAAAAGCGGTAAATTGTGCTTTGTGCATACGCAGAAGCGTCAAATTGCGACCCACGAGTGCGCAGATGAGCTGCGGGTTGCAAACGTGCCTCCCACACAGATCAGGTTCACAACCCGAGCATCCACTGTATAAGCTAAACAAGCTATAGCTTAGGGCCCCACTCTCTTGGCCCCCCCCAAAAAAATCCAAAATATAAGATAAAAAACAAATAAAATAAAATCTACATACAGCAACAGTGTTTTGTGTTGTGTAGGCTCCTATGATGTAAATAATAGGCCCTGCCTGCTAGCCTGCTCCCTAAAATATCACATATAAAGGGCCCCATTATCTTCAGTAGCTTAGGGCCTCATCAAACCTGAATCCAGCCCTGAATGGGGGACTTTTAGGGTGGTGCCAGAGCAAATGACAGGCAGTACCAACTAATTCTGCCTTTGTCACCCTCCTCCTCCCTGCTGAATTCTACAAAGGTAACACTGAGACTGACGAGAAGGAGACTGACACTGGAGGCCACCTATTAGAATTGGTATCAGTCTGTCTTGAGAGACAATGGAAAAGTGTGCCTTCAGGAGGAAACTGTTGGCAGTGACTGTACCAGCTGCAGCTGTAGAGACCGATAAGGGAGAGACGTGTTTTATTGCAGGTGGGGCAGATGAAGGCTTCCGGTTTCGCTGCTACAGGTGCATTATGGCATTTCTTCTCTTTGCACTCCTCCCGGGGGTCATTCTCTGGTCACTGCTGTCGTTGAATGACCCATCTGTTGTATAGCACTGTGCCCCAATATGTGATTTTCCCTAAAGGACTGGACACGATATTTCTGCCCCCCTCACTCACCCATTCCATGCTCGGGGGAGACAAGGGACATTGTCCCTCTCCCCTCCTCCACGTCATTGCCATTTAAAGCCCTGAATTGTCCTGGAGCCCAAATATCTGAGAGAACACCTTGTCCCCTGTCAACTTGACTTATCTACTGAGATCAGTGGGAGAGTCTTTCCTAGCTGTTCCTCCATTAAATGAAGTGTGCATTGCAGCAATGTGTGCGAGAACCTTTTCGGTGATAGAATGATCTTGCCACTGGGCTGTGTCTTGCACCAACTTCGTATTCTTCCAGATGCCAGTTTAAAAATCCGCCTTTAGTGACTGACGGGGTTACGTCATTTTTGTGGTGTTTCTAAATCGTGTCCTCCCTCAATGAGAGCATGTGTTGCGGTGCGACCTGGCAACCAAACCCTGTGTTGTGGGGAGGTACGATTGGATAGCCACAACACCTTATTGGTAGGTCCCTTGATGCTGGGTTTAATCAGGCCAATGAGACGCTAAGCAAACGGATCGAGGGACCTATGAGCTTCCTCTTTGGGCCAGTGCATCGGAACACCCGCCCACCTCTCCCTATATTTAGGGCTTGTGCTTGACCTTGCTATGCCATCGTGTGTCGTCTGTCGTTGGGACAGGGGCATGGCAGGATTTTCCCCACTTGGCTGATTTGGGTTTTGCCTGCCGCGTAGCAAATCATCACAACTTGTAAGGTTGCGGACAGGCTCTAGTTCAGGTGATAGGGATGGGGGAACGCTCTCACCAACCCTTTGAGAAGGGTATTCCGTTAAAGGAATCCAGGAACTCAATGGTTTGGTCAACCCTGAGAGGGGTTGTCCCCGTGCCTGAGTCCAGGGGGGCATCTGGGTGGTGGAGTAGCCTGACCCCGGCTTTCTGCTGTTCCAGGTGTTCACCCTTGGCTGACCTATGCTGGTGCCCTGGGTCAGCGCTGCCTGCAAGGGTGCAGGGAGCTAGTTGAACCAGAGCCTATGCAACCACTCACTTGACGTAATCAATAAAGTTGTGGCCTAAATTCTGCCAAAAAAACCAAACCAAAAATTGAGTCTTGTCTGAATTTATTTAAAGGGGGAGGTTAAAAGGTCTAAACACGCAACTATGTTACTTATGTATTTTATGAGAATTTTTTTTTTTTTTTTTGCTTTTTATGATCTACTACTTTTATATTACCTTATTTTTGTAAACCACTTGGTGACCAGATTTGGTGAAGGGTGGTAAAAAAGTGGCTGCTGGTGGTTAATGAAATTATGTAACACACTGCACGCCACATGTTTCATTGCTACTCATAAGCAATGATGCAGGGAGGAAAATTCCCCAAACATAAATGATTTTTGGAAAAGATTCCCAGTGCTTAATTCCCCCCCCCCCCCGTTTCATAGGTTCATTAGCAAAAGAACGGATGCCAACTGCAGATACAGTATTAGGAAATTTTGGCAGCTGTGAAGGTTTCAAGTTTGTTTACTAAATGCAAGTAAAATAAAATACGCGATTTAGATCACTCTCTAGGGCAGGGAGAGCCAGGGGAGGTTTCAGGCTCCAACTCCCATCAGTCCTTGCCATCATGACCAATGGTCAGGGCTGATGGGAGTTGGCGTCTGAATCATCCAGAGGAAACTACATTGGCAACTCATGCTCTAGTTGATAGCATCAGAAAATTTTCTTTTTTAAAAAATCATTTTTATTCAAGGTTTTCAACCTAATATTACCACAAAATTCAAACTAAACCTTTTCTAAACTAAAGAATTTCCGATGCAGATTGCAGAGGGTTTTTAAAAAGAAACATCCCGTAATATGTTCCTATTTGGAATTTTCTGCAAAGCCCCTGACACTGTCTATAGCACAGGAAAAGGGACTTTTCACAGCAAAAAGCCCATCCTGTCAGTAGCATCTGGTTCTGCCTTATGTCCAGCAGTCCAAGTTGGAGGCAGAAGTGATCAGATGCTGAACACATGCCTCCTGGAATACAATATAGCATAATAACTATTCAAATCAAAACACATACACACACACACACACACATTTTTTATTTATTTTCTCCAAAGAGCTTGGAGGTGGTTTTCATTTAGTTCCAAAACAACCTCCCGTCTTCCACCATTTGACTGCATCATACGCCTTCAGGACCAAGAACCGCTGATCTTTCAAACCCCAGCCCTATTATTTAAAATCAACACACACCAAAAATGCAAATTGAAACCTATTTTGCCCTCTCGCTGCCATTGAAATCAGCTGCTTTCAGAGCAGGGGGTATGTTTGTTTGTTTGTTTGTCATTAAGGGGGGGAAAGGAAAACGTCGAGGGGAGCCAAGCGCAACAGAAGTTTGGAACGGGGGAAGCGCATTCCTCAGCAGGAAAACTTCAGCCATGAAAGCCTCTCTTACTTTTATACAAGTTGGCTGATGGAAGGGGACGGCCCAATTAGTGTGGTTGTATGTGGTTAGCAAAAGAAGAAATCTAAAGAGGGTGACAACAAGCTGGCTTGAGCTTCTAGACAACTGAGGTGCCCTTGGGGGATAATTAGTGGAAAATTTTAAGACTTCAACAATAACATCTTAGCATAACTAAGCTCAATTTGTGGCTGCCTGGGGAAAGAAAAATATGCTTCACCCCACCCCAAAAGGGAAAATAAATAAATAAATAAGGCATGCATTCATCTAGTAATGCAGGGATGGTGAGAGAACTGCATAAATAGATAAGAAAAAACCAGCTCATATTTTAAAAGTTTTGCCTTCATATTTGTACTAGAGAAAGCTTTTTGGATGAGGAACGGCTCTTAAGTCATGCCAAGACCATGAATGCAAGCTGCCCATGCACAGACCAAGAGGTTCGACAATCACTGGGAACCTGTTCAGAAGAACACAGAGCTTGAAACAAGACAAATTTTGAGATCTGGTGTGGTGTTGCAGTCAGTGTGCTGGACCTAGGAGACCAGGGGTAAATGCCCACTCAGCCATGAAGCTCAGGGGCTGACCTTGGGCCAGTTAATTCCTCATTCTAACCTCATTGTGGTGAAGATAGAAAGGGGGAACCAAGTGGAAGGGCATAAAGTGAGAGCCTTCTGGAACCATCTTTTCCATCTGCTTTGCCCAACACCCGGCCTAGAAGTGTGTGTATTGTTTTTGCAGCCATTTGGATGTTTTGTATTTTATCGTTAGCTGTGGTCTTAGGGTTTATTAACATGAAATGTTTGTTTGCCCATTGTTTGATATTAATGTGACTTTCTATTCCATTTCATAATGACATGTCCCACAGAGGACCCTAAGGTCCCTGAATAACCATAGTTTAGAGGTCCCAGGCCCTAAGGAAGTCAGATTATCCTCCACCAGGGCCAGGGCTTTTTCAGTGATGGCTCCGACCTGGTGGAATGCTCTGTCCCATGAGACTAGGGCCCTGCAGGACTTGATATCCTTCCGCAGGGCCTGTAAGACAGAGCTATTCTGCCTGGCCTTCAATTTGAATTAGTCTGATCCTCTATTCCATTTTCCCTTTCCTCTTCTATGAAGAAACCCTTTCTGGGACCCCACATTTCAATTCTTCCCTGATCTCCTTGCTGGCCCTAGTAGGACCAACTTGGCCAGTTAGCCCTGGTGATCATTTGATGTCTGCTGACTTTTTTTTTTTTGTGCCCTCCTCCATTATTTTTTTTGAATTTTATTGATATTGACACTGCATTTTCTGTTGTATTTTATGCTGTTTTTAAGTCACATTTTAATCAATGTTTTATATTTGCTGTTAGCTGTCCTGAGCCCGGTTTTTAAACCGGGAAGGGTGGGGTATAAATAAAAAAATTTTTATTTATATTATTTATATAATTCTTCTGTTTCATAATTGTTATGTGTTTTCTTTAAATGTTGTTATATTGTATTCCATACACTGTTGTGGGCAGCTTTGAGGGTATGGTTCTACCACAGAAAAGCCGCATACAAATAAACTCAAGATGATCATAAGTTAGAAGGGACTATGCAGGTCATCTAAGCTCAACCCAATGCAACGCAGCATTTTCCTTACCCAAAGTGGAGCTCAAACCCACGAATCTGAGATTAAGGGTCTCATTATCTACCAGCTGAAGAAATAATGAAATAAAAGTTAAGGTGGGCCCTCTCTCTCTTCTCTTTAATAGCTGCAGATCCATTTCCCAATTTCTTCCTTCTTGATCCTTTTTTAATCTTTCAGATGAGAAAATCCAAGGTCCCAGAGATGGGACGCAGGCAGCTGAGTATACATGAAATGAGAACAAATCACAAGATCTCATATGAAGCTGATGGGAAGATCCATGGGAGGGCTAATATTGAATCAGAGTCAGAACATGAACCAATACATCTGGAGTGAGAGCCAGAATGGGAGGGTAAGGAGGCAAACAGGCATACTGACAATGACAACTAGCTAGAGCAAGCATGGGGAAAACTACACAAGGCAGGCTAGCCACTATCTGATGCCCATGAAGGATGCAGACCCAGCGAAACCTTACAGCCAGACCAGAGAAGAAGTTCCCTGAATGATAAAGTTATCATTATCTAGTTATCTCCCGCTTGGACTACTGCAATGCGCTCTACATGGGGCTACCAGCTAGACTGGTGACTGGGATTGGCCGCTGGGACCACATAACACCGGTTCTGAGAGATCTGCATTGGCTCCCAGTACGTTTCCGAGCACAATTCAAAGTGCTGGTGCTGACCTTTAAAGCCCTAAACGGCCTCGGTCCTGTATACCTGAAGGAGCGTCTCCACCCTCATCACTCAGCCCAGACACTGAGATCCAGTGCCGAGGTCCTTCTGGTGGTTCCCTCATTGCGAGAAGTGAGGTTACAGGGAACCAGACAGAGGGCCTTCTCGGTAGTGGCGCCCACCCTGTGGAACACCTCCCTTCAGTGTGAAGGAAATAAGCAGCTATCCTATCTTTAAAAGACATCTGAAGGCAGCATTGTTCAGGGAAGTTTGTAATATTTAATGCTGTACTGTTTTTAACATTTGATTGGGAGCCGTCCGGAGTGGCTGGGGGAACTCAGCCAGATGGGCGGGGTATAAATAATAATAATAATAATAATAATAATAATAATAATAATAATAATAATAAAGCAGCCCTGGGTTGTAGCCAATGCTAATCCTACTTAGAGTAGCACCATTGAAGTGAATATTCCTAAAATAATATCAATGGGTCTAGAACTAACATTGGACGCAGCCCTATATTCACACCAAGGAAAGCAAACTAGCTCCTTCTTGCACCATTCATCGATCAATTCTAGGGGCATCCATACACACAGGTGGAAGATGATAGGCTTGTTTTGCATGGTTTTGGGGAAGCATCCCATTCACCAAGTTGAAATAGGGAACAAGAAAAGAAATGTTTGCATCAAATGCTAATTCAGAAGTCTGAGGAGTCAGCTGGTCAAACCACCAGACTACCATAGGCCAGGGAACCTTTGTCCTTCATGATGTTGCTGAACTATAACTCCCACCAGCCCCAGCAAGCAGAGTTGTAGTTCAACAACTTCTGAAAGACCAAAGGTCCCCCACGACTGATAAGATGCTTTAGACTGCAGGTAGGTGGGCATCCTCATAGCTTCCTGTTCCTCATGGAGTGTATTTCCAGCACATCCAAAGTTAGTACGTCAGGAAGATGTACACCAGATGTGTTTTCATCTGCATCATCAGTGTAGCACAAAGACCTCTCTGCGCATGTATGCCCTACGATGCAGTCCTCATTCACACAATCCATGACCAAAAACCATATGTTGACAGTGGTTTGGTAGTGATATCAAAAGAATCAATATTGGCTCTCACAAACCTAGATTCATTTACTAGGAAACACAACCCACAGATTAAGAATGGTTTTCCACCCAAAGAATGAAGCTTTGGTGTGAAAATTCAACAAAAAGACATATACTGCTTAATCACAAACAGAACCTCTTAGTGTTTTACAAAAAATTACTATTTTTCTTCCCAAATGCCATTCCTTTATTTCATGGGAATACATTTATTCTTTCATAGCATTGTTGTCTGCGGCCCAAAATGTTATTATATTCTACTAGTGAGAGTGGCAAATGAAGTGATTATTAACCTTTACCTGCTTCACAGGATGATGTTTGGTTTAATTAGCTAATATTTGTAAGGAGCAGAGAAATCCGTTGGATGGAAAATGCCAGGAGTGCTAAGTAATCTCCCCCCGCCGCCGGATTGCTAACTTTTTACACATTTTAATGTCCTTTATTACATCCCCCTTCCCTCCTCGTAATCTTATTATAGAATACTGACATTCGGGCAGCCTCTGTTATTTGCAGGGGGGAAATTCGATGGCTCAGTGCACCAGTTAAGGAGACCCAAGGATCATGGGCCACTTTTGTTATTAGAAGTGACAGAGTAGAGAATACGTGATTTGCAACTGCAATCTTTTTACAATACCTATTCCAACAGTCAGGGAGAATAACCATTTGTCTTAAACTCAGAGTTCAGTCTAAGCTGGTTCGGACCAGGCTATGAACCAAAGCCCTAAAGAACAGAACAAAAGAGAAGCGGACACGGAGCAATGGATTCAAACTACAAGAAAGAAGATTCCACCTAAACATTAGGAAGAACTTCCTGACAGTAAGAGCTGTTCAACAGTGGAATTTGCTGCCAAGGAGTGTGGTGGAGTCTCCTTCTTTGGAGGTCTTTAAGCAGAGGCTTGACAACCATATGTCAGGAGTGCTCTGGTGGTGTTTCCTGCTTGGCAGGGGGTTGGACTCGATGGCCCTTGTGGTCTCTTCCAACTCTATGATTCTATGATTCTATTCTATGAAAATTCCCTTAACCATGTCGATACTGTGCAGCACAATCCCATAGTTACTCTGAAGGAAGTCCTAGTGAAATCCAATGTGGCTTACGTCCATGTAAGCATGACTGCTTGGCAGTTTTTGGCCTTCCAGGGATCTTCGTAGCTAATTAATGGATTTATTGGCAGTTTTTGATGCATTCATTTGACAGTCATACACAAACATAGAGAAAGAGAGACAATCAGAGACAGAGAGATAGAAATAGTCAAGACCGTCCTCCACTAGATCCAATTTTGAAAGTACTCGGTTGTTGTTATTATTAGCCGATATTAATCTATTTCATTTCTAAGAACATTCTGAAGTTTTGACCCATTGCGCTCCCAATGACCCCAGGGGTACAATAGAGCCTGAATGCCTACCCCACAGGCATCAACGACCCTGCCTTTGTCTTCCTTCCCTTGACCAAAAATCTACTAAACGGACATGGAAGAAAGGCCCTGAAATTTGAATTCCATTATGCCACAGAAACACCAGTATAGCAGATTCCATAAATGTTAGTTCCCAGGTCTCCCAGTGTTGGAGGAAAACAAATACATTTCCTTCCCTTAAGCTTCTAGTTGTTGTTATCATCATCATCATCATCATCATCATCATCATTACTGTACACTACCCATTTGACTGGGTTGGCCCGGCCAGAGTAGAAAAGGGTATAAAAGAACACATGATACATCTGAAATTAAAAGTTTCCCAATGCCTACGGGAGGTTGTATAATTGTTGATCTCTTTGACATCTGATGGGAGGGTGTTCCACAGGGCGGGCACCACTACTGAGAAGGCCCCTCTACCTAGTCCCCTGTAACTTCACTTCTTGAAATTAGGGAACCACACATGTTATTTTAAACCACATGAGGGCACTGTTTGTGTAGCAATCTAGCCAAAACCTCTTTGTCTAAATTACCTCCGCCCCTAAAGCTAAGCCAATTTGTTTGCTGTTCTTTCCAGGCAAGACATCTGCTATTTTCTCTCTCTCATCTCCACTTATCCTGTAAATATAGCTCCTGCATGAACAATGCCTTTGAACTCCAGAAATTGTGATTACAGTGGTACCTCGGGTTAAGAACTTAATTCGTTCCGGAGGTCCGTTCTTAACCTGAAACTGTCCTTAACCTGAGGTACCACTTTAGCTAATGGGGCCTCCCGCTGCCGCTGTGCCACCGCCATGAGATTTCTGTTCTCATCCTGAAGCAAAGTTCTTAACCTGAGGTACTATTTCTGGGTTAGCGGAGTCTGCAACCTGAAGCATCTGTAACCTGAAGCATCTGTAACCCAAGGTACCACTGTACTTTAATTTTATTCAGTCAAGCTACAAGGTCTGCTAACAGTTCCTGGGAGGGGAAACTTTGAGAATCGTACCAGGCAAGCCCCTCCTTCCATTGCACAGACAAATACATGTTAAACTCAGGAGAGGCAAGGGACTGTTTCATGAGCACACAGAGGTATTGTGCCCAGGGTATCCATGACTTAAGGCCCTCAGATCAGTAGGCTACTAACTCACATTCTTTTTTCCCTTTTTTGTAAATTCCCCATTTTAAGATAATTTTCAACTGCATTGTTTTAGCCCTTTGAGGTTTTCTGCCCAGGCTCCTTTAGGAAGAAGGACCGAATGTAAATAAATATATAAGTAGTGTGTGTATGTGGCTGAACAATCTGATTCACATAAACATCGGAAAAGTAACTATAACCATTCTGCCAGGTGCAGCTATAATCTGACCAATGTGGGCAAAACCACTTTTAACAGCAGGTATCCATTCAAGGCAAGATATTACTCAGCAGATTGTCCAATTAAGGCTACTGCATTAAGGGAAGGATCAGATTGGAGAAGATGGCCCTTATTGATCCATTGTCCCGTACAACCACCTTCCTTTTGTCTCCCTGAGGGACCTCTGAGCTTTAATCACAACAGTGCCTTTCCCCTCCCTTCCGTCCGTCTTCTCTCATACATCACATCTCAGATGTATTAAGCACGGCCTCTGTAATTGCAGGATATGCACAGTACAAGATAATGAGTAATGTTATAAACCGAGGCTGAAAGTCGACGTTCCGAGATTCAGGTTCTGGATAACGCAATGGAGAAAATCAGCAGGAGACATTAAAGCCTTGCAAATAATCTATGGGTTGGCTTCCATTTGCTAAAAGGGTTTAAATACCACATTTAATTTCGAAGAAACACAAAGGTGGGTCACAACCAAAGCATCACAGCTTGTGAGGTTTGTGCAGAAGGAGCCAGTACAGTGGTACCTCGGGTTACAAACACCTTGGGTTACAAACACTTCGGGTTACAGACTCCGCTAACCCGGAGGTAGTACCTCGGGCTAAGAACTTTACCTCAGGATGAGAACACAAATCGTGCAGTGGCGGTGGCAGCAGGAGGCCCTATTAGCTAAAGTGGTACCTCAGGTTAAGAACGGTTTCAGGTTAAGAACGGACCTCCGGAACAAATTAAGTTCATAACCAGAGGTACCACTGTACTGAGCACTTGTACTGAGCACCTCGCCAAGAAAGCCAAATGTGGACTGAGCATGCTCAGTAGACACAGAATGCTGACAGTTGGAAAAGAATTGGAAATAACACAATTGTGCACTGCATAGAAGGGCATAGGTTTGAACATGGGCAGACCTGATAAGATGCAAAGACACGCTCCCGTGCTTTGCTGCAAACCCCACTTGCTTTTTTCTTAATGGCATCCCCTCCCCCTCCCCCCCCCAATCCCCATTCCGGATGGCAATGGCATAACACGGGAAAGACAGATCTTTCCTGACAAGCGAAGCGAGCTGCATAATGTTGGCCTAAATGGCAATGAGGTTCATTAATTAGCTGGCTGCTTTAGAGAGTGTTGTTCCCCTGCAGCTATATTCCGCTCAAGGGGCTTTTCAATAGTATTGAATGGATGAAACAATTACTAAACAGAAATCCACTAACTGATAGCCACCATCAGTTTCCTCCAGCTCAGAGTTCTCACACACGGCTTGTTATGTAACTCACAGAATGCAAGGTGGGGCTGGGGGGGAGAGAGGACGTACCGGCATCCTTGCCTCTGCACACTCTTGGGCTTTCACACATGCAGCAGAATGAGGGGGCAGCTGTTGTGCCACTTCAGACTACAGGTACCAGCATGGCACCGAAGCAAAAGAGCATTCAAAACCAAATGAAACTAGAAGTTTCCCAGCACAGTGGCTGCTTTTCTTTTGCCACGGACTTCTGAGTGCCTGGAGGCGGATGGATGGCGGCTAATAATAATAATAATAATAATAATAATGGATTGAGGATGAATCCTGACAAGACAGAAGTACTGATTTGGGGGGACAGGGGGTGGGCGGGAGTGTGGGACTCCCTGGTCCTGAATGGGGCAAATGTTCCCCTGAAGGACCAGGTACGCAGCTTGGGAGCCATTTTGGATTCACAGCTGTCCATGGAGGCACAGGTCAATTCTGTGTCCAGGGCAGCTGTCTACCAGTTCCATCTGGTACACTCCCTACGATGGAAGCAAAGCTTTGGAAAGCTCGATGGGAAGCGATTCATAAATTGAATAAATAACACCTAGAAAAGATAGGCTCTCAGTTTAGACTATGGGGTGCTGTGCATGCTTGAATGCTCCTCACACGTAAGCATACAAGGAAGTAATGCATCTAATGAAGGCTAAGGATTTGTATCTAATGCAGTGTTAAGTAAGCATCCAATTGGTGCAAGGATTCTCAATTTTCTCCTCCTCCTCCTGTGCACCCCTAAATCTGTTTCAGGTTTTCCACCAAGTCTCCAGAGGGAGACTTGAGGTCTCCAGGGGAGGGCCAGAATTCTTGAACTGACTGGACACTTACTTAGATTAAAACCTAATCTTCTCCCCAGAGTATCATTTTTCTATGTGAAGAATTTGCTTCTCTTTCTTTTTTTTAATATAGGGAAGCATCTGTTACCTGATCTCTCACCAGGGATCTGAAATGGGGCAACCCAGGAAAAACTGCTTCATGTCACTCACTGGACCATGTGTTTCGGCTTAGCTCTGAGATGCACATTTAAGGGGAATAAATATAGAACATTTGGATTTCCCACCCCTGCCCGACGGATGGCTAAATGTTTTGTTTTGCCATTTTAAAATGCATTAAGCTTATTTTCATTGTTGATGCCACCATTTTAGTTATGATGCTTTGAGTGCAGCTCATTAAAGTTGGGTGCAGAAGTAAAACAACCTTGAAGCGAGATCATCATATTGAAGGTTTAGGGTATCTGTAATTCTAACTGATCTCCGGCTTGGCATTAAATCTTCAAAGAATGTCAAGGAGCGCCTTAAAAACCAGAGATGCTTGACTGTATATATAGATGGGGAACAGATGCAACTGTGTAATTTGCCCATAAACAAGTAGAAATGGAGCCGTCAGCTATTCAGAGATCCTTGTATGCAAGCTGGCAGGAGCATCCTTTTTCATTGTCTTTTTCTTGTTGTTACAGTTTTAATGCCTTCTGAACTGGTCCAATATGCAGTGCTGTTAAAAAGCTTTTACACTGTCATATGTTTGCTTTCGGGATTACTATCCAGAAGTGCCAGCTCATAACTCGGGTCCTCAGATAAATCCATTGCCTTCAGAGTTTGCTCCCTTCTTGCAACAAAAAGGAAAAAGAATTTTATTACTCCAAGTTAGGCATATGATACTCCTAAAAAGTGGCCATCACCTGCTCCAAAAAAAATCTGCTAGGAAATCAGTTTCCTACAATGCACAGGAATCTCAGTGGTGCTGTGTGCTCCATTTCTACCAATATTTTCTCTAAAGCCAGGGTGAACAATGGGGTTCCCTGCTGATGTTTCTGGACTATAATCTCCACTGTCCCTATCCTTGCCATCTTAAACTGGTGGGATTTGCAGTCCAACAACATATGGGGGCATCATGATAGCTACCCTTGCTCTAAAGGTTTGAGAGCTGTAGACATTGGAATTCAAAGTCTTCCACTATGGCAGTAGTGGTAAGGCCTAATCCTTATAATACCTGAACTAGTCTTCCTTCGTATGACAGTGGACACTTGGGTTGCGAACGTGATCTGTGCCGGATGCACAGCTGTAGCTGCCCCAGAATACGGGAGAGCAGCAAACTGGGGAAGAGGATCATAAACAGAACAAACAGTTGAGTCTTCCAACAGCTTTGCATGCTTTTGACACTAAAGAAAGTGGAGACACCTCTGCAAGCTTCCATACAAAAGTATTCCTGGTGATGTATTCTACATCTTGCATCTTTTCAACCCGTTTTGCTCTTTGGGGAAAAATCAGGAGGAGCCAAAACAGCAGAAAGGAATAAGAACTATAAACCTTATTCCCATTTTTCTTCAATTGCTGAGGTTTTGATTCTAGCCTACATTGGTAGACAACTGCAACAGGCACATTTAATTAAGCCCTCTGGGGTTTTAATAAATATGTACTTTTGGAAAAGAAAGGTGGAGAATGTGCTGCTAGGTAGCAATATAATAAGACCATTTTAAAAATATAGAAAAGGGGGAAATCCTGAAGTTTGTAACCTTCATTTAGCATGAGATTTCAGCAAGGAGACATCAACACGAAGGACTTAGAATCAAGGTTTCGGTCAATTCATTTCCATTTAAGAGTGCTTAATTTTCCACTCATTAGGATTAGCCATCAGTTCTTAAATGAAGCAATATATTCATACTCACTAAATACTCAAACACAATCGCTCCTTGGAAATTCAAGTAGCTCACAGCGAGGCACATGAACTGCCACTGATTGGCAGTTGAAATGGGCAGGGATATATACGTTATTATATTACCATACTTTTATGTCTATAAGACGCCCCCGTGTATAAGACACCCCTTATTTTTGGGGACTCAGATTTAAGAAAATGAGGGGAGATGGCACAGAGTTGTTGAGCTTCTGGGGGAGGGATTACCCAGGGTTGTTGAGCCTGAATGAGTCGCAAAATCTGCCTCCCGTCTGTCCCATCACCGGCAGAAGCTGCCAATCGCCTGCCCAACTGCCGGAACATCAGCCAATCAACACCACCCATTGACACAGCAACCAATAACATGCACAATAGCTGCTAACAGCTGCAGCAGCAACCAATCAAACGTCCACCCTATGCACTATCCATGTATAAGATTACCCCCACTTTTTAGCATGATTTTAAAAGAAAATAATCATAGTCTTATACACAGAAAAGTACGGTATATTATTAATTTGTATACCGCCCTTCATCTGTAGATCTCAGGGAGCTTCACAACATAAAAAACAAGATAAAGAACACAAAATACATAATAAAAACAAAGACAAAACACCCCAGTCCCAGCCCCCATACATTTAAAAGGGTACAGGATGTTAATCAGCCAAATGCCTGGTTATAAACAAATACTTTTGCCCAGCACCTAAAGATATGCAATGAAGGCACTATTGGAGAGTCCCTGAAGAAAAGGTCCATTCTCATGTTACCACCCTCGGGACCTCTTGTGGCGGAGGCACATGAATAAGGGCCTCAGATAATAATCACAGGGTTCAGGTCGGTTCATATTGGGAGAGGTGGTCTTTGGGGTATTGCAGTCCTCAGCCATAGGTCAAAACCAGCACTTTGAATTGGACCTGGAAACTATAGTCATACCTCTGAAGTCGAACAGAATCCTTTCTAGAAGTCCGTTCCGACTTCTGAAACATTCGAATTTCAAAGTGTGGCTTCTGATTGGCTGCAGGAAGCTCCTGCAGCCAATCAGAAGCCATGGAAGCCCCGTTAGACATTCAGCTTCCAAAAGAATGTTCAAAAACCCTAACACTCACTTCTGGTTTTTGATCGTTCGGGAGCCGGAACATTCAACTCCCAAGGCGTTTGGAAGCCGAGGTATGACTGCAATGGGAAGCCAGTTCAATTGGGCCAGGACTGGCGTTAGAAGCGTTTATCTTTTCTAAGTAACTTTTTACTGTATTTTTGACAGTGACAGTATGCAAAAGAAAAATGACCACAAGAACCCACCGAGCCAAGGAAAATGGCAGGAAAAAAGGAGAAATAAGGAAGAGAGAAAACCATCAAAAAGAAGATGTATCTCAGCATGCACATTTTAAAACTCAAAGGGAGGCAGGGAACATCCCGATCACCACAATTTTACCAAAAATGAAAGGAAAGAAGCACTTAGAAAGTGTATGGCACTTCCCCCTGATAAATCCAGATAAGACAGGCAAGCTGGTGTTTGGTAGAGGAAACTCTCTTTTTTTCCCCTAGCCGAGTTCTAAAAACTACAACATCTAATGTGTTTCAACCGGCAATAGCACCCTCTCCGCCTCTCCCCATAAATATGTCCTTAGGCACCTTACTCACAAGGGATCTCTCCCTAGTCCCTTGAGGGAAATTTCCAATCAAAAGATCTTGCGTGTGCTATGATTTTTCACCCTACGAGAATTACCGTATTTTTCGCTCTATAAGACGCACCAGACCATAAGACGCACCTAGTTTTTGGAGGAGGAAAACAAGAAAAAAAAATATTCTGAATCTCAGAAGCCAGAGCAGCAAGAGGGATCGCTGCGCAGTGAAAGCAGCGATCCCTCTTGCTGTTCTGGCTTCTGGGATAGCTGCGCAGCCAGCATTTGCTCCATAAGACGCACACACATTTCCCCTTACTTTTTAGGAGGGAAAAAGTGAGTCTTATAGAGCAAAAAATACAGCAGATTGTTTTCCACCCAACGCCAACTGGAGGCTTGCTGATCATCTTCTCCTTCTTTTGCCTCTGTTCCCCAAAAGAGTGCATCTCAGAGCTACCAACAAGGCTGTCTCATATCAGATCAGCCTATTCAGCCATCTAGCCTAGTAGCTGGCTTTGGGAAGATGTGCGTCCCACTGGTTTTGTGTCCACGTTCTCTGGCAGCCCACTTGGTATGGAAAATTGGACCGCCCTGTTCTAGACTGCCTCCTCCTTGTTGTTCTTCCTCTAGCAGGTGAAGACTGTCTTATTCCAAAAGGCCTTTTGAAAATGACTGTTGGGAAATGATAGGGCTTTAATAGTGCTGTGCATTTAGCTACATAAAAAATATTGAGTTTTAATATAACAACATAAAAGTATGAACTGTAATAACAAAATATAGAACCATGCAGATAATTAAAAAGTCATTTTCTTATTACCTGCATTTAATATATTGCTTTAAGTCTAGAAAGGGAAGGGGTGCCTTTCAGACTGGACCCAAATGCTTGTGTTGCATTATGCGGTTTTAAAATGTTGTTTTAATTCTATTAGAGTTTTTTTTTTTAACTATTATCTTTTTGTGTGTTTTTGTCTGTATTTTATCTGTGTTTCAATTTGTGTAAGCCACCCTAAGTCTCAGGTGTGGGCAATGGTCAGGATATAAATATAATAAAACAATAATAGGAGCTACCAGCCTGCCCACTTTGGAAGTTCTCCTGGGATACTGAAAAGGTCAAAGCTGGTTCCACCACCACTTCTTGAATCTCTCGCTTCTCCCTCTCCATCCACCCTCCCCCAATGCCAGTCGATCATACCACCATGGTACAAAGTCAGGTGTAGCCTCCCAAAAACTGCTGCTTGGCTTGCTCCACCCCAGACTGCCTATGTGGCTGAGACTCCGTACAGTCAACACCACACCCTCATAAGTATCAAGAAGATCTATAGCCCACCCTTCACTGGTACTGAGGGACATAGGTGGTGCTGTGGTCTAAACCACTGAGCCTCTTGGGCTTGCCAATCAGAAGATCGGTGGTTCGAATCCTCGGGATGGAGTGAGCACCTGTCGCTCTGCCCCAGCTCCTGCCAACCTAGCAGTTCGAAAGCATGCAAGTAGATAAGTAAGTACCACTTCAGCAGGAAGGTAAACAGCATTTCTGTGTGCTCTGGGTTCCGTCACAGTGTCCTGTTACACCAGAAGCAGTTTAGTCATGCTGGCCACAAGACCCGGAAAGCTGTCTGTGGACAAACGCCAGCTCCCTTCGGCCTGAAAGCGAGATGAGTGCCGCAACCCCATAGTCGCCTTTGACTGGACTTAAACGTCCAGGGGTCCTTTACCTTTTTTTTACCTTGGTACTGATACCAGGGTAGAGTGCAATACAAAAATAAAATACCATATATTCTCATTCATCCTCTCATCCCCCCCACCTGTTGTACCAAAAATGTTTTACTATTACTATTACTATTAAACACATATGTCATTGTAGCATAATGGTTAGTGTTGGACTTGGGCCTGGGAGAGCAGGGTTCGACTTCCCATTTAGCTATAAAGCTCGCTGTTTTAATTTGCTGGAAGCTGCCCAGAATGGCTGGGGAAACCCAGTCCGATGGGTGGCATATAAATAATAATAATAATAATAATAATAATAATAATAATAATTATTATTATTATTATTATTATCATCACTGGGTGACCTTGGGCCAGTCATCATCTCTTTGCCTAAACTACTCTACAAGACACAGGTAGATAGCCGTGTTGGTCTGACACAGTCAAAATAAATAAAAAATTATCCAGTAGCACCTTAGAGACCAACTAAGATTGTTCTGAGTATAAGCTTTCGTGTGCATGCACACTTCTTTAGATACGCTGAAACAGAAGTCACCAGACCATTATACAGTGGTACCTCAGGATAAGAACTTAATTCATTCTGGAGGTCCATTCTTAACCTGAAACTGCTCTTAACCTGAGGTACCACTTTAGCTAATAGCGCTTCCTGCTGCCACAGCACTGCCGCCATGCGGTTTCTGTTCTCATCCTGAAGCAAAGTTCTTAACCCGAGGTACTATTTCTGGGTTAGTGGAGTCTGTAACCTGAACCATCTGTAACCCGAGGTACCACTGTATATAGTGAGAGGGTGGGGTTTTTCTCAGAAGGGTAGGAGGAGATAGGTGATTGGTTCAATGGGTATGGTAAACCTGTTGACTACTGTTAATGACTGCAATTAGTCCTACATCCCCTCACTATATATAAGGGTCTGGTGACTTCTGTTTCAGTGTATCTGAAGAAGTGTGTATGCACATGAAAGCTTATACCCATAACAAACTTAGTTGATCTCTAAGGTGCTACTGGACAACATTTTATTTATTTCGACTACTTATAAGGTTGTTGTTAGGATGAAATGGGGAGGAGGAGGAGGAGAACCATGTTATACCACCTTGAGATTATTGGAATATAGAAGTGGTATATAAATCATTATCATTATTATTAGCAGCCATACTGCCAAATTGTTATATATTTATATAATAATAATATAATAATAATTTATTATTTATATCCCGCCCATCTGGCTGGGCTTCCCCAGCCACTCTGGGCGGCTTCCAAAAAAATATTATTTAGATAAACACACGCACATATACACACAGCCAGCAGGAACTTCAAGAACTTTTATCTAAAAGATGAACATTTTACAACCCACTGCCTGTTCTATTTGTTCGGAAGTTGAGATAATGAAGGGGGGGGAACCCTACCGCAGCATCGTGATATGTTTCCCCCCCTAAAAATGTAATTATGGTTCTCTCCGTCATCCGTGCCTCGTTAATGAGTCCCCCTTCCAGTGTGCAGGCAACTGTAAAATACAAAACCAGTCCACTCTCGACAGAGGGTAAGGCTTCAGCTCAGTTCTGAGCAGAGTCAGGAAGTTTCCTGGCACCGCAGTATAAGCAACTGAGTCATAGTCTCCCCACCATATTTCCCATTTGCAAAGTGCAGCATGTCTTATTTTCTGTTGTTTTTCCTGAACAAACACCCCCTTTGTTAAGGACTGCCTTTGTTTGCCTTGGGATGTTCAAAACCTCCGGCATAAACTAATATAAGCTTCTAATCACTTGGATCTTAAAGCAAACAAACAATCCAGATAATGGATTTTAGGAGAGCAAGTAAGGACAGCTTCTTCAGACCCTCCAAATGTCCCTATTTTCCAGCGACAGTCCCAGATTTACAGAAGCTGTCCAGGTTTCTGATTTGATCCTGGAATGTCCTGCTTTTCCTTAAAGGTAAAGGGGCCCCTGACCATTAGGTTCAGTCGTGGCCGACTCTGGGGTTGCGGCGCTCATCTCGCTTTATTGGCCGAGGGAGCTGGTGTACAGCTTCCGGGTCATGTGGCCAGCATGACTAAGCCACTTCTGGCGAACCGCCGTTTACCTTCCCACCGGAGTGGTACCTATTTATCTACTTGCACTTTGATGTGCTTTCAAACTGCTAGGTTGGCAGGACTGTTTTTTCTTAGGACGCCCTTATTTTCATCTGAGAAATGTTGGAGGGGTACGGAATAGGGCGTCCCCAGCGCTGAGAGGACGTCCCCTCTCAGGTGGGTGCCACTGCCATTATAAGAGAACAAGGGAAGTGTTTGCGGTGAGTTCCAGTGCCTCTTTTTCTAGAAAAATAGCACTGGGTGTCCCTATTTTCATCAGAGAAATGTTGGAGGGTATGGATAGGATGTCCCTACTTTCACTGGAGAGGGTTGCGCCCCCTTCAGAGCAGTCCAAAATGCTTGTGCTACATTTCTATATAAACCATAATTGTTTTAACCAGATTTACCAGCTTGAAAGGGGGGGGCGGGGGCGGGAAGCAGGACAGAATTGGTCTCCTCCATAGATGCTCATCTGCACAGCGTTTACACCCAGGGGTGTTTTCTCAGCATTGTTGTCAAATTACTTTGATATTTCTTTATTGCATGACTATATTTGCCTTGAGATTTAGATTGAGGTTGAATCCTGACAATACAGACGTACTGTTTTGGGGAGGACAGGAGGTGGGCGGGCGGGTGTGGGGGACTCCCTGGTCGTATAATGCAAAATGGCTGGATTTTCAGGGGAAGGGGTTCTCTTAGGAGCTCCCTTGAATACCACCCACTGTGTGATAGAAAGGTGGCATCAAAATATATTTAAAATTAAATATGTAATAATGAAATAAGACTCTGGAATACAGCGTTTGAAACTACTTTCCATTAATCCAAGAAATATGTTACAAACAAAAAACAAAAACAAACCCCTCAATGTCCATATCTGCAGAATCTCGCAGACTCTCAGTTCCAGTGTATTTGCAAGTTTCAGCCAGAGAGCTTTTTCCACTTCTGATTTAATTGCATTAATAAAAGGCATCTTCTCTTCACCTTGCAGCCTTCACGGCAAAGCCAAATCATATCACAAAACTTGCCAACAGGTTGACTAACACTCAAGATCGAGAAATACAATCGACAACAAAACATTGCCTTCAAAAGCTATTGTGAGCACCCCATGATCAATTCATACCAGAGCAAACAAGTACTGTATAGTGGAACATCTGCAACGACAATGAGCTAATTTAATCACACTTCATCAAGAGCACTCCGCTTTCAGCTACTGTTGTTCCTGGAAAAATGAAGCCTGCGTAAAAATATGTCATGAGTCAATGTGGCATTCTATGGGAACAAGGGGGGGGAGTTTTAAAAACTGAAGCAAGCCTTCATTAAATGCAATATATCAAATTAGCTCCCACAAAAATGAATGTAATTAGTCAACATATCCATATTTAAACATACAGAGAACTCTCTCACACACACGCATGCACACACACACACACACTTTTTAAAGATATGCAATTGAAAATGTTTTTACATTATGGTGAACTTATCAGGTCTGATCCTGGCAAAGTCAGATTTGCTTATTGTTTATGATGACTTTAGTTATGTTTGCAAAACAATTTTTTTACATGTTGTAAGCTGCCTTGAACATGGTTTTGACTTTGGAACGGCAACATGCAAATAGAGTGGTTGATTATTGTCCCCTGATGTTTTTTTAAAAAATAATGCTCAGGGAGATCTTGAGAAATAGAATGAATTCAAGGCGGCATCTGAAGGAAGAAACGATGCACTAATGGTTGACTTCAGGCAATCTCACATATGCTGGATACATGTGGACCAGTCATGTTATGTATTAAGATTAGCTGCAGTTCTCACTCAGAGCCACCAGTATGCAAATGAAGGATTGAGAACTGTCGCTCACTGATTGGTTAGCTAGTTGGGAGTTGTTACTGTTACAAGTTACTTAGTATTATATGAAGCAGCCAGCTAGGCTGCAGTCAGTCTGACTCCAGGAGCAGTTCTAACTGCTGTAATAAAGAGCTGTGAATCTAACAGAGCTGTGTCCTTCGTTCATCCTTCCCACTATTTAACAAGTCACAACAAAGAAGTGAAATTTCTAGATACAGTGGTGCCCCGCAAGACGAATGCCTCGCAAGACAGAAAACTCGCTAGACGAAAGAGTTTTCCGTTTTGGAGGTGCTTCGCAAAACGAATCTCCTATGGGCTTGCTTCGCAAGACGACAATGTCTTGCGAGTTCCTGCTGGGGTTTTTTCCTCCCCCCCTTTTTCTAAGCCGCTAAGCTGCTTATCAGCTGATCCGATCAGCAGATAAGCCGCTAAAAGCCGCTAATAGCGCTAATCCGCTAATCCGTCAATGGGCTTGCTTCGCAAGACGAAAAAACCGCTAGACGAAGAGAATCACAGAACGGATTCTTTTCATCTTGCGAGGCACCACTGTAGCTCAAATGACTGTGTGCTAGTCATGAAACTGACCAGAGGGACACCAACCATATACAGTGGTGCCTCGCAAGACGAAATTAATTCGTTCCGCAATTCTCTTCGTCTTGCGGTTTTTTCGTCTTGCGATGCACGGTTTCCCATAGGAATGCATTGAAAATCAATTAATGCGTTCCTAGGGAAACCACCTTCAGACCAGGTCCGGGGACAGTCTGTCCCCCGACCTCTTCTGAAGGCTGGGGGGGGGACAGGGGCTTTTCTTTACACTGCCAGCCTTCAGAAGGCTGTTCTGAGGGCTGGCGGTGGGAGGGGAGGCCCTTCTTCCCACCTCCCGCCCCGCAAGCTCCGGGCGGCCGTGCTTCGGGTGACAGGCTGCCGCCCCAGGCCTCGCTCGCCCGGCGGGACCTCCTGCCGGGTGCGCGAGGCTTGCAGACACTCGCCCGAAGCAGGGGGAGCCCTCCCGAGGGCTCCCCGTGCTTCGGGTGACAGGCTGCCGCCCCGAGCCTCGCGCGCCCGGCGGGACCTCCTGCCGGGCGCGCGAGGCTTGCAGGCATTCGCCCGAAGCAAGGGGAGCCCTCCCGAGGGCTCCCCGTGCTTCGGGTGACAGGCTGCCGCCCCGAGCCTCGCACGCCCGGCGGGACCTCCTGCCGGGTGCGCGAGGCTTGCAGGCATTCGCCCGAAGCAAGGGGAGCCCTCCCGAGGGCTCCCCGTGCTTCGGGTGACAGGCTGCCGCCCCGAGCCTCGCGCGCCCGGCGGGACCTCCTGCCGGGCGCGCGAGGCTTGCAGGCATTCGCCCGAAGCAAGGGGAGCTCTCCGAAGGGCTCCCCGTGCTTCAGGCAACAGGCTGCCGCCCCGAGCCTCGCGCGCCCGGCGGGACCTCCTGCCGGGTGCGCGAGGCTTGCAGGCATTCGCCCGAAGCAAGGGGAGCCCTCCCAAGGGCTCCCCGTGCTTCGGGTGACAGGCTGCCGCCCCGAGCCTCGCGCGCCCGGCGGGACCTCCTGCCGGGCGCGCGAGGCTTGCAGGCATTCGCCCGAAGCAAGGGGAGCTCTCTGAAGGGCTCCCCGTGCTTCAGGCAACAGGCTGCCGCCCCGAGCCTCGCGCGCCCGGCGGGACCTCCTGCCGGGTGCGCGAGGCTTGCAGGCATTCGCCCGAAGAAAGGGGAGCTCTCCGAAGGGCTCCCCGTGCTTCAGGCAACAGGCTGCCGCCCCGAGCCTCGCGCGCCCGGCGGGACCTCCTGCCGGGTGCGCGAGGCTTGCAGGCATTCGCCCGAAGCAAGGGGAGCCCTCCCAAGGGCTCCCCGTGCTTCGGGTGACAGGCTGCCGCCCCGAGCCTCGCGCGCCCGGCGGGACCTCCTGCCGGGCGCGCGAGGCTTGCAGGCATTCGCCCGAAGCAAGGGGAGCTCTCCGAAGGGCTCCCCGTGCTTCAGGCAACAGGCTGCCGCCCCGAGCCTCGCGCGCCCAGCGGGACCTCCTGCCGGGCGCGCGAGGCTTGCAGACACTCGCCCAAAGATTTTAAAATGCTGGGGGTCGGGAGCGAAGCGTTCGCTCCCGCCCGCCAGCATTTTGGGATCGCCCGGGGCAGCGGAGAAGTCTCCGCTGTCCCGGGAAGGCAGGCGGGGGGGAGCAGGGACCTTTGCATTTTAAAAGAGGTCCCCGGAGATTTCCCTATGGGCTTTCGTCTTGCGAGGCAAGCCCATAGGGAAATTCGTCTTGCGAAGCGCCTCCAAAGCAGAAAACCCTTTCGTCTTGCGGGTTTTCCGTCTTGCGAGGCATTCGTCTTGCGGGGTACCACTGTACTTAATCTTAAACAGGACCTGGTGCAAAAATTAAGCATTGTTGTACCAATTGGGAACATTAAATGCTGGTGCACATCAACCTCCTACAATGGTCTGTTACCACAGTGCAGGACTAGAAGTTCCTCAAAGATACATCATCCACCCCTCTTCCCTGTTTTTGAGTGTCTTATTTGCTAAGCCATATCCACACCAGCCCATGAAAGCATTCTTATGCCTCAATTAACAGTTGTGGCCTCCCCTAAAGCATTATGGGAACTGTAGTTCAAAGTCACTGAGAGTTCTTAGGAGGTTTCTTATTCCCCCCCCCAGCCCCCGAGCTAAAACTCCTAGAATGTTTTTAAACTATCTGTTCTTTTTCACATGGAACTCTGGGAATTGTGAGGGGAAATAGGGATCTCCTAATAGTTAAAGCAGCATAAGAGCTTCTGGCAACTAGTCCAGAGGTTTTCAACTTTTTTTGAGTCCACGGATCCCTTGACCAACTACAGTCTTTCTATGGCACCTCTGTGGGGCTCAGGAGCCCAGTTATCTCACCCCTTGCCTGCAGAGCTGGCAGTCTCTCCACCCTTTTTCAAACACCCTTGTGGAGTATTTCCTCAGCCTCTTTTCCTCCCCTCTCCTTGGGAGTCCTCTGGGCAGCTGTTGCTGCTGCCGCCCCAGTCTCTAAGCTGCCCCCGCTGACCCAAAGAGAGGTGCCTTCTCACACTGCCCCACAGGGGTCTGGGAAGCACCCCCTGGCCAGCCCCTGAGGCACCATTCACCTAGGGAGCTTGTGGCTAGGGAAGGAGTGATGGTATGAAGAAGATAGTTTTCATCATGTGTAAGCGCCAGAGTGAAGAAAAATGAGGTCCCAACCTCAAAACAAGTCTTTTCAGCAGGCATTGGTATCATTCGGTTGATGGGCAGTATACTTCCTCCCGGGAGAGACATTGGTGGACATCCAAGTACTGTTTCACAGAATCTAGCAGAAAGTTCTCCTGCAGGGTAAAAATGGGAATTGCCTCATAGCCCAGCCTCCCAGTGGATTGTCATTTGTTAAGCTTCCCTGTTTCCCAAGGGTGCCCTCTTCACAGTTTTGTTTTTGTCAAGATGTTGTTGTTGTTATTTAGTCATTTAGTCGTGTCCGACTCTTCGTGACCCCATGGATCAGAGCACGCCAGGCACTCCTGTCTTCTACTGCCTCCCGCAGTTTGGTCAGACTTTGTCAAGATACTAAAGTACAAAGTCATGTTGGTTAACCGTAACACTTTTCCCCAATAATCCTGGGAATGGTAGATTGATGAGGATTTGGTTAATAACCCACAGGCATCGTCACAGTGGTTCCTTGGGAAGAAGAAACAGCTGTGAAACCAGTTTAAGACTGTTCATGAAAATAGGCCCACAAAACCTTCACTGGTATCTTCTTCATCCACAATCCAAACCAAAGAAAAACCTGTTAAACCAGAATACTTCAATGTAAGTCTATTTGAAGTCTGGTTCTCTAATGAGGAGAGCTACTTGTGTGTGGGGGGGGGGGGTGCCGGTGGTGCTGTGGGTTAAACCACAGAGCCTAGGACTTGCTGATCAGAAGGTCAGCAGTTCAAATCCCCGCGACGGGGTGAGCTCCCGTTGCTCGGTCCCTGCTCCTGCCAACCTAGCAGTTCGAAAGCACATCAAAGTGCAAGTAGATAAATAGGTACCGCTCTGGCGGGAAGGTATATGGCGCTTCCGTGCGCTGCTCTGCTTCACCAGAAGGGGCTTAGTCATGCTGGCCACATGACCCGGAAGCTGTACGCCGGCTCCCTCGGCCAATAAAGCGAGATGAGCGCCGCAACCCCAGAGTCGGCCACGACTGGACCTAATGGTTTACCTTTTACTTTTGTGTGTGTGCCTTGCGCTTAGCATGAACACCCTTTTCACACCAATTTAGCACATGCCGGTAAAGTGGTTGGCAGCCACTTGCTCTTGCACACCCACATGGATGAGCATGTCTCAATCCTTGCACCCCCTGGCCAGCCCCAGAGGCACCATTCGCCTAGGGAGCTTGTAGCCAGGACTGCTGCAACAAACAGCTGTGCAAGCCTTTGGGAGGCAGAGATGTGAGAGGGCATCAGAGGAGGGAGGGAAGGAAAGAGGGACAGAGGCCAGGGTTGCCCAAAACACCCCTGAGCATCATTCAAGGCACCCCAGGGTGCCACGGCACACTGGTTGAAAACCACTGGCCTAGTCTGTTGGTTCTGTTCTCATTGCCAGCCCAGCTTCACCCAACTCTAAAAAGTGAAAGAGAGTTTTCTCACTGGACATTAAAGAAAACTCACCAGCTAATAATTAACGAGCATCTTACATCTGTCACGTGCAGGTTCCTTAAGAAAAATCATAAGCCTTGCAAAATGATGCCAGAGTATAGTTATCTGCTGTATGAGAAAGGGGGGGGGACACCCACTGCCAGCTCATTTCTGAGGAGCTTCAGGCAACTTGTAGCACAGAGAGGAGATGAATCAATAAAAATGTTATCAGTAAAACAGTTTGATTCCTGCACAGTTAAGCAAGTGCACAGCCACCTCCACATCTCCATCCCCTCAGGCCAATATAATTTTACACAGTTACCCAATTTTCAGCAGAGAAAACTATACTGGGAATGTTAACAGATATACTCAAGTGCTTATTTCTGCATAGGAAAGGAGGGGGGAAAGTGGAGAATTGCTCTCCTCACCCCTTCCTTCCATTTTGAAATGTTTTTTGTTTTTTTAATGTAGTAAAAGATATGAAACAAAACCTCAGAAACAAGGAGCTGGGTCTATTCAGGAAACAAAAAACTGCAGAATTCTGTGGTAGAAATATAAAGAAAGGAAGTATTTTTACAGGAACGGAAAGACGTGGATTTGCTTCCCTTATTTAGGCAATTTTAGGAAACAACTAAGGGTGTGGTCTCATTCCCCATTGTAAAGGAACCATAATAAGAGGACCAAGGAGACAGAAGACCAAATATATTTTACCCCTGTGTACATATGCAAGTACATAAATAGATAAATTCCCTCCAGCGGGAAGGTAAACGGCATTTCCGTGTGCTGCTCTGGTTCGCCAGAAGCGGCTTAGTCATGCTGGCCACATGACCCAGAAGCTGTCTGCGGACAAACACCGGTTCCCTCGACCTATAGAGCGAGATGAGCGCGCAACCCAAGAGTCAGTCACGACTGGACCTAATGGTCAGGGGTCCCTTTACATATGCAAGAGGCACCTGTTCTCATAAGCCAACAGGTGAGGCCATTCTTCAGCACCGCTCTCATACTCTCCAACATTTCTCTGATGGAAATATGGATGTCCTATTTAGTAATAATAATAATTTTATTATTTATACTCCGTCCAACTGACTGGGTTGCCCCAGCCACTCTGAGCGGCTTCCAACATATATAAAAACATTAAAAAAATTAAACATAAAAAAATCACTATACAGGGCTGCCTTCAGAGGTCTTCTAAAGGTTGTACTGTTACTTATATCCTTGGCTTGGGGGTCGCATAACTCCATACCCTCCAACATTTCTCTGATGAAAATAGGGACATCCTAATGGAAAGTGGGGCATTCCAGGATCAAATCAGAAACCTGGATGTAAACCTGGGGTTGTCGCTTGAAAACAGGGACACTTGGAGGGTGTGCACTATCCAGCATGCGCTGAAGACATGCACTGAAGGCACATGATGAAGGCTGCTTGTTGAAACAAGCTGGCCAGCGTCTGAATGCCGTGGTCCTGCTCATCAGACCAAAGGTCCCTGCAGTTAAGAATCCTGCTTTCCATTGAGACCAACCAGCTATCTCTAGGGAAGCCACAATACTACTGCTGCCCCTCCATTACATATACAGTGGTACCTTGGGTTACAGATGCTTCAGGTTACGGACTCCGCTAACCCAGAAATAGAACCTCAGGTTAAGAACCAAAGAACTTCAGGATGAGAACAGAAATTGTGTGATGGCGGCACGGCAGCAGCGGGAGGCCCCGTTAGCTAAAGTGGTACCTCAGGTTAAGAACAGTTTCAGGTTAAGAACGGACCTCCAGAACGAATTAAGTTCTTAAACCGAGGTACCACTATACTCAGCTACAATTGATACAAAGAAGGGATTCCATTAGTGAGAACATGGCTTGGACCATCGCAAGCACAAAACATCTCAAACTCAAGGAATGGCTCAGGAGGTCTTCTTGCAATGCTGCCTGGTTGGTGTGGACCCATGATAGGTGTTACCCACAGCTGGGGGCAATTCCGGACACTGAGGTCCAGTGCCGAGGGCCTTCTGGCGGTTCCCTCCCTGCGAGAAGTGAGGTTACAGGGAACCAGGCAGAGGGCCTTCTTGGTGGTGGCGCCTACCCTGTGGAATGCCCTCCCACCAGATGTCAAGGAAATAGACAACTATCTAACTTTTAGAAGACATCTGAAGACAGCCCTGTTTAGGGAAGTTTTTAATGTTTGAAGTTTTATTCTGTTCTTAGTGTTCTGTTGGTAGCCACCCAAAGTGGCTGGGGAAATCCAGCCAGATGGGCGAGGTATAAATAATAAAATAATAAAATTGTTGTTGTTGTTGTTTATCTATTATAAAGTCAGAATTTAACCCAAGTTGTTAGATGGAGAATAAGAAATTTTCTCCATTTCTTGTTTCTTCTCTTCTTTGTCCATTTTCTTTTTCTTCCTATGTTTTAAAAAAATGCTGGATATTTGATGTTTATGCCTGTATACTGTTCTTCTTTCAAGCGTTAATAAAAATTCAAGGAAAAAAGGAATGCCATCCTTACTGAGGTGTGCCTGTCTTCTCCCTCTTTATTAACTTTCAGTCGCAATGAATAAGTACGCCTGTTCACCGAAGCATTTGATGGCTGAAAAATACTGTTTTCAGAAACCTTGAAATTACTAGCTGTGACGGCATATGATTGTTTTGCATGCTTTTAGAGGTTTCTAATTTTTTTAATGTTCCAAATGTGTTATTCTGTTTTTAATTGCACTCCTTTATCGCCAACGTGTTTGCTGCCCTAGGCTTCTTCAGGAAGAAGGGCAGGATTCAAATGTAATAAAATAAATAAAACACAATTAAACTGTTTGCAGTAAAAAGAAGAAAAAAAGGGGGGGGAATTAGCAATCCCAGATTAAATTTTGGAGATTTGGAGTAGATTGTCAGCAATATCCTGCTGACACACGGCTCTAGTTCTCCTTTCCATCTACAGGTGTGTCAGTGGATTTGCTGGACCAATGTTTTGCCCTGATAACAGGCTGGGAAAGAGCCAACAAACTGAATCCCAATCCAGCCAAATGGAGATGTCAGTCACCAGCTTTGCATCCAGAGATCTCCATGTGGACACAATTGGACCCACACCAGTCACAAAACATGCCTGGTGCCTGGGGAATGTCTAAGAATGTGTTTTGTTACATATTCTGAGAAGCCATGTCCATTGCATGCTTGTAAGTTTCAGATCTGTAACAACAACAACAACAACAATTTATTATTTATACCCCGCGCATCTGGCTGGATTTCCCCAGCAACTCTGGGGGGCTTCCAGCAAAACACTAAAATACAATAACCTGTTAAACATTAAAAGCTTCCCTAAACAGGGCTGCCTTCAGATGTCTTCTAAAAGTTTGTTAGTTATTTTTCTCTTTGATATCTGGTTGGAGGGCGTTCCACAGGGTGGGTGCCACTACCGAGAAGGCCCTCTGCCTGGTTCCCTGTAACTTGGCTTCTCGCAGCGAGGGATCCGCCAGAAGGCCAGTGTAGATCTTTCAAGACCGGTGTTATATGGTCTCGGCGGCCACTCCCAGTCACCAGTCTAGCTGCCACATTCTGGATTAGTTGTAGTTTCCGGGTCACCTTCAAAGGTAGCCCCACGTAGAGCGCATTGCAGTAGTCCAACAAGGAACTGTTGTGCTCTAAAACCAACCCATTTCCTTTCCATCCTCAGTTGCGCCCCCCCCCCAAACCAATATTTAAAACTTCGAGTGAGCTCTTAAGGCCTTTATTTTGGTGAGCTTTTAGTGCAAGCTGAAGATGCATCTCCCTCTTTTATGCTGAATCGTTCTATCCTGCTCTTCCTTTTAATGTAGAAAATTGATTTCAGTTTCTTGGTCTGGGTTTGCTTGGTTTTTTTTGCTGTAACTTGAACCATTTTATGTATTATTAGCCACTCTTGTTGAGGAAAATAGGGCATAGATCTTTAAATGAAAAACAATAACCAAATGTGTGTTTTTATTTTGCAAATGTGTGCAAAATATTTGTATATATGGGCCCTCCAAATCCACTTTAACATTATATGGTCTCATGGTTAAGGTGGTTAAAACAGGTTCCAATATCTGATCAGCTGTACATTTCGCTGGGAGGAGCATGATCTAGTCACAATTTTGGCCTAAATCACCTCACAGGGTTGTTTTGAGGATTAAAAAAAAAGGGGGGGTATGTATACCCAGGCATTGAGCTGCTTGTGTAATATGAACACAAATATTGTCATATTTTTCCAAACAAAGTCAATGTCAGTTCAAAAGTTGTGAGTATTATCCTATTGAGTTTATACAAAATGTAGTAGGCTATTAATATTTACATATGTATTAGGATAATAATATCAAATTTATAAAATAATCTATGGGTTAGGGTATTTTTTGTATATATTCTCTCCCCCCCCCCATATTTGTGTGCCTTTTTATTTTCTCCTTCTCTTTTTCTTTGCATCGCTTTATTTCTTTATAATTGAAAGCTTTTCAATAAAATATTAATACCAAAGAGAAACAACAACAACAATGTAAAAATAAACTTTTAACCCCATCACAAATGAAGAGGACCAGGATTTACTATAGAGGTGCAGAATGGAACAATTTACAGCCTCTGAGCATCACCCCCTAGTTTTGGAGATATAATCTTCCAACCCTCAGCAGAGATTTAGGGTCTGAATATGCCTAGACCAACATAACAGCTATATTTAGCATTTTATAAAGTGTCTTTCAAAGCACTCAAGTTCTGGGGCCTCATTACAATAGCTCTATAAGAGGCATTTTACAGTCTCCATTGTGCAGGCAGTATCAGATGACACCGTTCTTGCCTTGTACTTATATCTTAAGGTGTACATGGAAACTGATGCAGATTTGGAAATGTTCTTTGAGCGCACTGAAATATGCTAAAATTCAATCTGATGCCTTTAAGAATCCTGAGGTGATCTGTTTTTTGGATTTACTTGTTAGAAAAGAGAATAGCCTTTTAAAAACACTTCAGTCAACAGAAGACACACGGCTGGCTAGAAATAAACCTGAGATATTGGTAGTTCACATCTAAAAACAACAACCCTTAGACAAAATTTGTTCTGCCTATGGTTTTTATGGTTATAATACAATTAATTTAACTGGTAAATATCATTTTGTGTGTCCAGAGTACTAAATAACCACTTTATAGATGCAGAGATATATGGAGCAGCGAGACAATAGGTTCCGAGTAAGGTTCCTTCAGCAACATAGAAATAACTTCAGAATAGCTATATTGATCCTTACAAATGGCAGCGGTTGGCAGGTTCGTGTTAACCCATGACATGGTCTTTTCCTTGGTGGCTCCTCATTTCCCTCCCTATCACCATCTGTCACCATCATTACTGAATTTGAGGAAGAATTTGAAAACATTTCTGTTTACCTAGGTATTTGCTAGCTGAAGGACACTTTTTCCTGGCAGCCTTTGGATCACTATATGGCAGAATGTTTTTAACCATTCTTAGAATGTTTTTTAGATTTTTAGGTGTCTTAAACTATTTTTAAATTGATTTTTTTTAAAAAAATTATCTTCTTGTGAATGTTTTTACCACCCCAGGCTCCTTAAGGAGGAAGCGTGTGATATAAAATGAATTTAACACCATCATTAAACTATACCTCAGAGGGGGGGACATACATCTGAACTGATGCACAACAGCCTACAAAAACAAAGCCTTTGGGAGGCTGAGGGTTGACCACGCCTTCTCCACAGTTATATCAACTAGATTCCCCCCCCCTTAAAAGTGACCTTTTTTTTTAACAAAGAAGGTTTCTGCAAAAACAGCTGGTTGGTCAACCACTTCGGAACTCAAGCATGAAAAGACTGACTCCAAAATCTGAGAGGGAATTTGCTCAGTTCTGTGAGTACAGAGTCTATACAGTGGTACCTCGGGTTAAGTACTTAATTCATTCCGGAGGTCCATACTTAACCTGAAACTGTTCTTAACCTGAAGCACCACTTTAGCTAATGGGGCCTCAACTGCTGCTGCGCCGCCAGAGCACAATTTCTGTTCTCATCCTGAAGCAAAGTTCTTAACCTGAAGCACGATTTCTGGGTTAGTGGAGTCTGTAACCTGAAGCGTATGTAACCCAAGGTACCACTGTACATTTTAAATAAAGCATTGTTTAAATAAACTGCTATGGATGCCCTACATTAGCCTTAAATCACCAGGGGGGTGGTGGAAGCATGGATTCGCCAGCAATATATTAGGGTTAAGGGATCATTTTAAATATGCCCAATTCACATGATGAATGGAAATGAATACTCTAAACAGATACACGGCTCAAATGGTGTGAAACAGTTCCATGGAAGGAGGAGTAGAAACTAGCTTTAGTGCAATAAAAAAATAATGGAACTTAAGTAGCATATCGTTAGGATGCTTTTATGTACTAGACTATTTTTCTCATTGTTTGAAGCAAAACTCTGAAACTCTAGACCGCTGAAGCTCCGTCTGAGTCTCCTCCCCCCAGACACCAGTTTAAGACTCTAGCCTTGCTCCACCTCTTCCTTTGCTCTTTCCGCCTCTGGGTCCTCCTGTCAGCTGGAGTCTCGCCCTTTCTAGACTCTTCTGACGCTGAGTCCCCTAAGTCTTCCCCCTGCCTCCGGCGGGCTTTAGGACCTGGTTCCCCATCCGGGTTTTCTGCTGTCCCGCGCGCCTGTACATTTGAACTTGGCACGCGTGCCCAGCCGCCAACCTTCCTCCTGACCGTTACACTGCTCCTGTCACTGCTTCCCCCTTCGGGGAGGCTAGCTGGACCTGACCTCCCCTCCGTTCCCCCACTCTCCGACAGAGGCGTGGTCAGTTCCGACTCATCTTCTCTCCCTGCTGGAGGAGATGCTGCCCCTGACACCTGAGACTCTTCCCCCCCACTCTGCTCTGGTGGGGAAGCTGGTCCTGATCTCCAGCTGCTGCTTTGGGAGTCCCCGCTGGCCCCTTGTTTCTGGTGTGTCTCCCCTGGGACCCCCCTTGCCCTGACCATCGGCGCCTCCTTCTGGGAATCTTCTGATTCGCTTGAGAAGCTCATGGAATCTCTCGGGTCACTGCCATATTCCCCTACGCTGCCCTCAGATCCTTCCCCTTCGCTCTCCATCTCCTCTCTCCCCTGTGCCTCTGCTCCTGAGCCCCTGACAGTACGGATTAGAAATTCCATCTGGCGAGGATGTTCCTTTGTTTCATTTCTTTTACCATATTCTAATGCTTTCCCTTTGTAGGAAACATCTGACATTGTTCACTTGCTCTACTCCAGTTTGCTTTTCCTCAGCATTCAATTCAACATTCAGCTGGTCTCCTTGCATTCTGTCTTTGTTTTTTTGTTTGTTGCATCAGTTATTTAGAGCTTCCACATACCGGAATATCATCCAATTTGATACCCTCCAGACCCTAGAAAATTATTACACTTTCCCCCCACTTTGGAAAGGCTCCCACAAAGACGATATGCCAAAAGGCAAACTTCCAAATTATGCATTAAAGGTGGCAAGTTTGCTGCTGTTTTCATCCAGTTTGCTCTGCCAGCATCCCAACAGGATATCCAGCACATTTAAAATATTTGCTGCCGCCAATTTCTGAACAATGTCCTTGAGGGGAGGTGTATCATAGCATCATAGAACCACGGAGTTGGAAAATACCCCAGGAATCATCTAGTTCAACTGCCTGCAATGCGGGAATCTCAACTAAAGCATCCATGGCAGATGGTCATCCAACCTCTGCTTGAAAACATCCAGCGAAGGGAAGTCCACCACCTTCAAAGGGAGTCCATTCCATTGTCAAGAATCTCTTGACCATCAGAATTTTTTCCCTGAGGTTTTGTTTCAATCTCCTTTCTTGTAACTTGAAGCCACTGATTCGGGTCCTACCCTCTGGAACAGAAGATATTTGAAGATGGCTATCATATCTCTTCTCAGTCTCCTCTTCTCCAGGCTAAACATCCCTAACTCCCTCAACTGTTCCTCATAAAGCTTGGTTTCCAGACCCTTGATCTTCATGGTCGCTGTCCTCTGCACACTTTCCAGCTGGTCAACATCGCTCTTAAATTGTGGCACCCAGAACTGGACACAGTACTCCAGGTGTGGTCTGACCAAGGCAGAATAGAGTGGGACTATTACTTCGCTTGTTCTGGGTGCCATTAGTGTTTGGTTGATGCAGCCTAGTATTAGGGTCTTTTTTGGTTTTGCTGCTGCATCACACTGCAGACTCATGTTAAGCTTGTGGGAATCATTCTGTCTGGAAAGCCAAAATGCTTACCCAGATTGAATGCTGAGTTCCTCTCAGAATGTTATAGTGGTTCTGATCCTACCTGTAGCACTGTTACCAGGTAGAAGGATTGGACAACAGCTGCCCTGCATACTTTCAGATTATTCCAGTCTCTGACCTATGTGCACAGCACTGGTTGTTCTCTTTTCCACAGTGACTACTAAACTTAACCAGTTCTGAGTGCTCTTCAACTTTCTTGATTTATCCTGGCTCCTTCGTTCACTAGAGTTCCACTTGATTCAACTGAGCCAAATACTGTCATTAAGATTTTTTTAATAAAAAAATAGATCTTGTGTCTGTAGGGCCTTCAGTTGAAATACTGGCATAGAAGGTGAGTCTACCACAGACATGTAGGCTTTGCTGATCCAGCAGTGGATAGAGGATGGATTGATGGTGCCCAGGTTCCTTTCCTACTCTACGATTCTGTGTAATCTTTACTGCATTTGACACTATCCTTTCTGATCCTCCGGAGAAGTGCCTCCTGTACTATCCTCTCAGATTCCCTTTCTCAGGAATGCAGTTAACTTGTACTCCCACAGCAATCTTCAAAGTCTACTAGTTCTGTCTTGGGTCCTCTGAATGATGAAAAATGCTTCCTCCATTCCAAAAAAAATACTATTATTATATATTGTGGCTAGGTATAAATCTTCCATCAGCACTGCTGGCTTCTTTAACGTAAGAATGTTCATTCTCTGTATGAGTCAAATGTCCTTCGATGGCATATTCCTTAGGAATTTCTAACTATTTTTTTTCCCGCCTATCTTCTCTAGTGCTGAGCATTCTTCCTTTTCAATGCAAATCTGCAGTGAGCAGACACTGGGGACGTTTACTGGGCCATGCAGTCCAAGGGCCTGTTGACCCTTTCCCGTCTGCTTTTAAATTAGCGTACGCTAGGGCCTATTGTTCTCATGTGTTCTTTGGATACTTCATAGGCTCTGTTATCTGAATAACTTTCATCTCAAGTTAATCCAGCCTCAGTCAGTATTATTTTTGCATTGCTTTTTAATTAGATCCAATAAGAATTTTTCAATGTATCACCCTTCTCCGCAGAAAACACAACCTTATATTAATTGCATAGGAGTTACGTCGTCTTGTTTTGTTAGTGGGCCTTTGGGTTTCTTACCGTTAAGAGTTCTCTATGCTCTGTATAGTCTGTTAATGTATGAACGGTTAATGCATGCCGAGAAAAAGGACAAGAGAGGGTTAAGCTAGGTGTGCTGGTTAATTCTGGGTGTGTTTGTCTTGCACCTGCAACAAGTTCAGCATGTGGGAGTGAGTCAGGAAGCATGGGAAAGTGAGTCAGCACAATCTAAAGTCTAAATATGCTTGTGTTTAAAGCAAGTTTGCTGTTGGCCCCTACCCTTGGCCAGAGCCTGGTTTGTATTGAAATGAGGTTGCAAGGAGACTCTATGCTGCTGGAAGAACTATATATTACAACTCTATGTAACCTATAAGCTGTGGAACTGCATTATACTGTCAATAAAGGGATTGACTCTACCTAGCACTGTCTGGTGTTTTTCTGTTCCATTGGCCACACTCCACTGGTGCAACATAGCTGGACGTATCCGAGTATTTCGCCATTTCTTTCCATCCAAGGCCAGCTCTCTGCAATACTTACAGCTCCAATATCTAGTAAGAGGCACATTTCCTTGAACCCTTGACGTTATTGAACACAATGCACTGTCTCCCAACTATTGTATTCAGGCTCTATGCAGCAACTGTAAATAGCTCAGCTTATTTACCAAGTTTGTATGCAAATTCCTGCCAGCCCTCCTAACCCAGGCCTGCAAGCAGGGTTTCTCTAGGCCACTGGGAAGCTGGACTGTGTGTACAAGGGTCACAACAGAGTTAACTCACTGCAGTTTAGTAAAATACAATTACACTTCTATGTCTTCATCTTACAGCGCAGTCATAGAATCATAGAGTTGGAAGAGACCACAAGGGCCATCGAGTCCAACCCCCTGCCAAGCAGGAAACACTCCTGACATATGGTTGTCAAGCCTCTGCTTAAAGACCTCCAAAGTAGGAGACTCCACCACACTCCTTGGCAGCAAATTCCACTGTCGAACAGCTCTTACTGCAGTCCGTAGTGCAAGGCTGAGAAACCTCAGATATGGAGGATATTTCAACCATCCAAGTGCCTTTATCTACCCAGCCTCAGACTCTGCCCAAGGGCAATACCTTTATTAGGGCCTATCCAACACTATGACAAGTAATTTATTCTTATACTTATTTGGGAGGGGACTGCATATGAGTTTCATGGAAGTTATACCAGCTGGGAAACCCTAAGATACTGTGTTAATACTTGGAACAAGCGTAGGAAGGGGGGCGGTCCACCCCGGATGTCATCCCTGATGGGGGGGGTGACAAAATCCACACACACACACACACACACACACACACACACAGCACTGATCACACACACACACCGGTAGAAGAAGAAGAAGAAGAAGAAGAAGAGTTTGGATTTGATATCCCGCCTTTCACTCCCCTTCAGGAGTCTCAAAGCGGCTAACATTCTCCTTTCCCTTCCTCCCCCACAACAAACACTCTGTGAGGTGAGTGGGGCTGAGAGACTTCACAGAAGTGTGACTGGCCCAAGGTCACCCAGCAGCTGCATGTGGAGGAGCGGAGACACGAACCCGGTTCCCCAGATTACGTGACTACCGCTCTTAACCACTACACCACACTGGCTCTCAATCCGGTGGATTGATGCCGCACTGATCACACACCCTCCAACAGATTGGCACGGCACCAATTGTCCCATCCCCGTAGCTCCGCTACTGTGAACAAGGCAGCTGTACAATGAGCCAGAGTTTTTGGATAAGAAAGAACAATGTTGAAGGGTTTAGCAAGCTTTTTAAAGTAATTACAGTCATACCTCGGGTTACAGACTCTTCAGGTTGCGTTTTTTTTTGGGATGCGGACCGCCGAAACCCGGAAGTACCGGAACGGGTTACTTCCGGATTTTGGTGGTCGCACATGCACAGAAGCACTAAATCACGCTTTGTGCATGCACGTAAGTGCTGAATAGCAACCCGCGTGTGCACAGACACGCAGGCGCGGGTTGCAAACGCTGCGGGTTGTGAACATGCATCCCACATGGATCACATTCGCAACCCGAGTGTCCACTGTATCAGTGTGACAATAAAAGTTGGGATTTAAAAAACCAAACAAAAACCCTTCGCTTTTCCTACAGCACCATTGCCATTATTATGTACAGTGGTACCTCAGGTTACATATGCTTCAGGTTACATTCGCTTCAGTTACAGACTCCACTAACCCAGAAATAGTGCTTCAGGTTAAGAACTTTGCTTCAGGATGAGAACAGAAATCGTACTCTGGCGGTGCGGCAGCAGCAGGCGGCCCCATTAGCTAAAGTGGTGCTTCAGTTAAGAACAGTTTCAGGTTAAGAACGGACCTCCGGAACGAATTAAGTACTTAACCCGAGGTACCACTGTAGTACTCAACACACACAAAACATTCCTTAACAGGAGAAATTGTACCATCTGTGGAAATGTTTAAAACCACAGTGAGGTTGGGGAAATAGGCGTCCTAGGAGTGTATCATCTTGCAAATCTAGAACTCTGTCGGACACAATCTGACAAATTAATGAGCAATCTACAATCACTGAGGAGGGAGCAGATTCTTTCCACGAAAGCAACTTGCAAGGTAGTACAAACCGTATCAGAGCGCTCTTGGCACTCACTCTTTGCTCCATGCTGTCAGTTAAGCAGTTTAAGGAGTCCAAAATAACAGGCAAAACTCTCTAGCTTTGAATGCACACAGGAGACAGGTGTATTTTTTGCAAGGGGAGAGTGGCACTTCAGAGGTCAGTGGGGAAGGTTGCATTTTGCACACAGCTGAAAGGTTTATTTAAAAGAAGAAGAAAAATAAAGGGGCCATGTGTTCATAGCCCATCAGACTATGACAGTTACTTTATTCAGAAGTAAATAAATAAACAAAATGAGACACCTGGAAGCACGAGAGGGATGGAGGGAACAAAGCTGTTGTGTGTGGCAATAAGCAGTTAGGAACTAGAATTCCCCCTTAAGAGGACCCAATAAAGGAAGAAACTGCAACTATCAGCACATCAGAGTTCAAGCTGGGTAGGCCCAAGTCTTCAAATTGTCAGAAGGATGGATTTGAAAAGAAGTGAAGTGTATCACTCTGAGTGCTTCAAACTCAGAAAATAAAGTTTGATGAGCTGAAGGGTCTGCTCTTAGAATTTTAGGGGTCACCAAAAAAGATTCCGGTTGAACACTCTGCAGTTGCAACAGACAAAATACAAGAACACTTAATTCAGGTGGAGAGACTCCCCAGGGGAAAAAATGCAAGAGCTGGTTTATGGTAACAGTGTCATTGTGCTGAGGTTGGCGCGTAAAGCCACATGCAACTCAAGAACCCAGTAGCTAAAGGATTGCCTTTAATCCTGGTTGTTGTTTAGTCGTTTAGTCATATCCGACTCTTCGTGACCCCATGGACCAGAGCACGCCAGGCACTCCTGTCTTCCACCGCCTCCCGCAGTTTGGTCAGGCTCATGTTTGTGGCTTCGAGAATACTGTCCAACCATCTTGTCCTCTGTCGTCCCCTTCTCCTTGTGCCCTCCATCTTTCCCAACATCAGGGTCTTTTCCAGGGAGTCTTCTCTTCTCATGAGGTGGCCAAAGTATTGGAGCCTCAACTTCACAATCTGTCCTTCCAGTGAGCACTCAGGGCTGATTTCCTTAAGAATGGATAGGTTTGATCTTCTTGCAGTCCATGGGACTCTCAAGAGTCTCCTCCAGCACCATAATTCAAAAGCATCAATTCTTTGGCGATCAGCCTTCTTGATGGTCCAGCTCTCACTTCCATACATCACTACTGGGAAAACCATGGCTTTAACTATACGGACCTTTGTTGGCAAGGTGATGTCTCTGCTTTTTAAGATGCTGTCTAGGTTTGCCATCGCCTTTCTCCCAAGGAGCAGGCAGCTTTTAATTTCGTGACTGCTGTCACCATCTGCAGTGATCTTAATCCTGGTAGGTTGTTCAAAAATCTGGAAGAGAGGTCCTTTCTCCATGTACTGCACAGCAGTGGAACATCCTCCTCTCAGAAGTTCAGCCAGCATCTATCACATTATCCTTTGACATCAAGCTTTAAAAACCTATTTCCCCCTGAGCCTTTTAGTGCTGAGATTTTATGGAACCACCTACCACATTTATTAGAATTAGTTTATCCTCATCGGCATCCTGCGAGATCTCCCTCATGAAAACCTCTGAACCAGCCAAGCCTGGTAGAAGGCCACCATATTTTTCTCTAGGTATTAATCATAGAATCATAGAATCATAGAGTTGGAAGAGACCACAAGGGCCATCGAGTCCAACCCCCTGCCAAGCAGGAAACACCATCAGAGCACTCCTGACATATGGTTGTCAAGCCTCTGCTTAAAGACCTCCAAAGTGGGAGACTCCACCACACTCCTTGGCAGCAAATTCCACTGTCGAACAGCTCTTACTGTCAGGAAGTTCTTCCTAATGTTTAGGTGGAATCTTCTTTCTTGTAGTTTGGATCCATTGCTCCGTGTCCGCTTCTCTGGAGCAGCAGAAAACAACCTTTCTCCCTCCTCTATGTGACATCCTTTTATATATTTGAACATGGCTATCATATCACCCCTTAACCTCCTCTTCTCCAGGCTAAACATGCCCAGCTCCCTTAGCCGTTCCTCATAAGGCATCGTTTCCAGGCCTTTGACCATTTTGGTTGCCCTCCTCTGGACACGTTCCAGTTTGTCCGTGTCCTTCTTGAATTGTGGTGCCCAGAACTGGACACAGTACTCCAGGTGAGGTCTGACCAGAGCAGAATACAGTGGCATTATTACTTCCCTTGATCTAGATGCTATACTCCTATTGATGCAGCCCAGAATTGCATTGGCTTTTTTAGCTGCCGCGTCACACTGTTGGCTCATGTCAAGTTTGTGGTCAACCAAGACTCCTAGATCCTTTTCACATGTACTGCTCTCAAGCCAGGTGTCACCCATCTTGTATTTGTGCCTCTCATTTTTTTTGCCCAAGTGCAATACTTTACATTTCTCCCTGTTAAAATTCATCTTGTTTGTTTTGGCCCAGTTCTCTAATCTGTCAAGGTCGTTTTGAAGTGTGATCCTGTCCTCTGGGGTGTTAGCCACCCCTCCCAGTTTGGTGTCATCTGCAAATTTGATCAGGATGCCCTTGAGTCCATCATCCAAGTCGTTGATAAAGATGTTGAATGAGACCGGGCCCAAGACAGAACCCTGTGGCACCCCACTAGTCACTCTTCTCCAGGATGAAGAGGAACCATTGATGAGCACCCTTTGGGTTCAGTCAGTCAGCCAGTTACAAATCCACTGAGTGGTAGCATAGTCAAGACCGCATTTTACCAGCTTCTTTACAAGAATATCATGGGGCACCTTGTCAAATGCCTTGCTGAAATCAAGGTAGGCTACATCCACTGCGTTCCCTTCATCTACCAGGCTTGTAATTCTGTCAAAAAACGAGATCAGGTTAGTCTGACATGACTTATTTTTCAGAAATCCATGCTGGCTATTGGTGATCACAGCATTCCTTTCTAGGTGCTCACAGACTGTTTGCTTAATGATCTGCTCCAGAATCTTCCCTGGTATTGATGTCAGACTGACTGGGCGGTAATTATTTGGGTCCTCTCTTTTCCCCTTTTTGAAAATAGGGAAAACATTTGCCCTCCTCCAGTCTGCCGGGACTTCGCCTGTTCTCCAGGAATTCTCAAAGATGACTGCCAGTGGTTCTGAGATCACATCTGCCAGTTCTTTTAATACTCTTGGATGCAGTTCATCTGGCCCTGGAGACTTGAATACATCTAAACTAGCCAAATATTCTTGTACTATCTCCTTAGTTATTCTGGGCTGTGTTTCCTTTGCTGAATCATTTGCTCCAAATTCTTCAGGTCGGGCATTGTTTTCTTTATCGGAGAAGACTGAGGCAAAGAAGGCATTGAGGAGTTCAGCCCTTTCTGTCTCCCCTGTTTGCATTTCACCATCTTCTCCTCTGAGTGACCCCACTGTTTCTTTGTTCTTCCTTTTGCTACGAACATACCCATAAAAGCCTTTTTTGTTGCTTTTAACCTCTCTAGCAAGCCTGAGTTCATTCTGTGCTTTAGCTTTTCTGACTTTGTGTCTACACGTGCTGGCTATTTGTTTGAATTCCTCTTTGGTGGTTTCCCCCCTTTTCCATTTTTTGTACACATCCTTTTTTAATCTTAATTCAGTTAAACGTTCTTTAGATAGCCACCCTGGCTTCTTTAGGCACCTTCCATGTTTCCGTCTCATTGGTATTGCCTGACGTTGTGCTTTTACTATCTCCCTCTTAACAAACTCCCAGCCATCATGAACTCCCTTTCCTTTTAGTATTGCTGTCCATGGGATCTCACCCAGCACTTCCCTAAGTTTTATGAAGTCGGCTTTCTTAAAGTCAAGAAATTGAGTCCTAGTATGCTTGGCTGCTCCTTTCCGCTGTATAGTAAACTTCAGAAGAGCATGATCACTCGCGCCTAATGATCCTTCCACATCTACCCCACTAACCAGGTCATCAACATTGGTTAGGACCAGATCTAAAATGGCTGTTCCTCTTGTTACTTCTCCCACTTTCTGGACAATGAAGTTGTCTGCAAGGCCAGTGAGGAATCTGTTTGACCTTATGCTCTTGGCTGAGTTTGACGTCCAACAAATATCCGGGTAATTGAAGTCCCCCATTACTACTATCTCCCTTCCTTTTGCATGCTTGGCCATCTGTTCCAGGAAGGCATCATCTATGTCCTCCGTTTGGCTTGGGGATCTATAGTAAACTCCCACAATGAGGTCTCTGTTATTCTTCTCTCCCTTAATTTTGACCCAAATGCTCTCACTTTGGCTTTGAGGTTCTAAATCTTGGATCTCTTCACAGGTATACACATCCCTGACATATAACGCCACTCCTCCTCCTTTCTTGTCTGGTCTGTTTCTCTGAAATAGATTGTATCCCCCCATTATTACATTCCAATCGTGGGACTTATCCCACCAGGTTTCAGTGATGCCTATTATGTCATATTTAGTTTGCTGTACCAAGAGCTCAAGCTCATCTTGTTTATTTCCCATGCTTTGCGCATTAGTGTACAGACATTGAAGTCCATTAATCATTCCCCCGTGTCTCTTATTTAAGGATTTTTTTCTCCCACCACTAGGTCCACGTGCTGTTTGCTCCATTTGGTCTATGACATTTGGATGATCATCTTCATTAATTGATAGACTCCTACCTTCAGGAGCACTGTCTCCCTCCCCCACATTAGTCAGTTTAAAGCCCTCCTGATGAGGTTTCTGAGATTTTTGGCAAAAACATTTCTCCCAACCGTTGTGAGGTGCAGCCCATCACTTGCCAGAAGTCCATCTTCAAGAAACTGCAGTCCGTGATCTAAGAATCCAAACCGTTCCTGTTTACACCATTTGCGAAGCCAGCTGTTCACTTCCACTATTTTCCCCTCTCTCCCTGGGCCACGTCGTTCAACTGGGAGGACAGACGAGATGACAATTTGTGCATTTAGTTGCTTCAATTTCCTGCCGAGAGCCTCGTAGTCTCTTTTGATCTTCTGGAGGCTATTGCTTGCAGTGTCATTGGTTCCCACATGAACCAAGAGGAAGGGGTATTCGTCAGTGGGTTTTATGATTCCTTGCAGTCGTTCAGTTACATCTTGGATCTTAGCCCCGGGGAGACAGCACACTTCCCGAGACATCTTGTCAGGCCCACAGATCACTGCTTCTGTTCTCCTCAGTAGGGAATCCCCTATCACCACTACACGCCTCCTCTTGGGTTTGGTCGGGGTTCTTCCGTGAGCTGTCCGTTCCAAGGTCGCCTGCACATTCCCTGAGGACTGACTTTGCTGCTCGTCTTCATATACCTGATCGACTGTAATGAGGGAGAGATCCTCAAATGGAGTCTGCTCTTCGTCTTCCATGCTAGGGGAGAGGACCTCAAAGCGATTGTGTATTTCTAAACAATCAGAGTGAACCCTGGGCCTCCTACTTCTTTGAGTCACGTTTCTCCATATATCTGGCTCCTGTGTTGGTGAACTAGCCTCCTTCTCAGGGGAGTCCCCTGTCTCCTCCCTGGTGGAGACGGTGTGCTCTGTTGCTTCCAAGAAGAGCTCCAGCTCTCTAATTCTTTGGAGCGTAGCTACACGTTCCTCCAGTTGCTGGACTTTGTCTCTTAAAAGGGCAATCAACATGCAATTGCTGCAGGTAAAGCTGCCTGCAACCTTTGGCAAGATGGCAAACATTGCGCAGGAATCGCAGGCGACTGCAGCTGTCCCCTCCCCTTCCATCTTGAGATTGTGTCGTTGGGGGTGGCTACAGAGGTTCTCCATCATAAAAAGCTTGAAGACAGGACAAATAACTTCCCCCACAAAAAAACCTAGGTCTCCCCCAACAAACGTTTGAGACTAGCTCCCCTAAATCTAATAGATGCCCTACAAACTCTGATAAGCTCCTCCCACAGCTAATCCCCTGCCTCAACAGAAACCCTGCCCCCTCTGACCTTTGCACAGGGAGAACAGCTAATCAGCCACAAGGAAACACACACACACAAGAAAACCCTTTTTGCTCCTTCTTCAACTGCTGCCCTACAAACTCTGATAAGCTCCTCCCACAGCTAATCCCCTGCCTCAACAGAAACCCTGCCCCCTCTGACCTTTGCACAGGGAGAACAGCTAATCAGCCACAAGGAAACACACACACACAAGAAAACCCTTTTTGCTCCTTCTTCAACTGCTGCCCTACAAACTCTGATAAGCTCCTCCCACAGCTAATCCCCTGCCTCAACAGAAACCCTGCCCCCTCTGACCTTTGCACAGGGAGAACAGCTAATCAGCCACAAGGAAACACACACACACAAGAAAACCCTTTTTGCTCCTTCTTCAACTGCTGCCCTACAAACTCTGATAAGCTCCTCCCACAGCTAATCCCCTGCCTCAACAGAAACCCTGCCCCCTCTGACCTCATACCAGCTGGATTCTACTATTTCCACCCAAGACAGAAAGGCAAATTTATTGGCCTAGCTTATGTCTTCACTCCTACCCAGATTTTCAGGATGCGGGTGTGTTTTTTGTTTATTGCTGGTTTAAATATTTTGAATGTTTTAATCGTTTTTACTAATAATAGTCATATACTTTCCCTCTTTTCACAAAACTCTTTGAGGGTTTTTTTTACAATCAAGTGGTTTACTTGATGTAAATGAATATCCATTTATTTATTTTATGAAGTAAGTAAATGCGTGAGAAGGCGCTGAGCAAAAAGGAGGCAAAGAATGAACTCTTAAAAATCTGTAAAGACTTGATTTCTAGTATGGACAAAATATGGTATGCATCATACCATTTCTGTTTCATTTATAATTTCACAAGTCTTTGTTTTGAATAGTTTAATTAAAAAGGTAACTACTAGGATTTTCTTGCACTGATTACCAAATTAATGTTGGCTTATACGAAATAGTTTTGGGGGAAGTATACAAAAAACAACAACGCCTGCACAGACATGTCTTGTTTTCTGTAAATAAAACTTTTTGTGCACTTAAAAACACTAAACCGCCCTGAGACCCCCAGGTATGGGCAGTATATAAATTCAATTAATAATAATAATAATAATAATGTTGTTGTTGCTGCTGTTGTTATTTCTGTCCCCCATCCACTCAAATGAGGCACCACGGTTTGACATATAGAGAGAATACAAGCCATGAAACCTATTTCCCACTCCTCAATTTCACACGATGATGCCAAAATGTGATTCAGTCAACCCACCCTTAACCCAATGGCCCTATAAATCTAACTCTCTTAGAACTTCTCATTGTGGCTTCTCCATTCCACAAACAGTCACTGTTTGTAACTTCATACAACAATATGGAATTCTGCTCAGTATATCTATTAACAGGCAGCACTCCTCATTTTCCCCGTTCAGGTACACAGACAGAAAGCGGGGAGGAAATCATTGTTTTATTAAATCCTGGGTAACAAGAGTCTCAGAGAGGAAGAAGCAGTTGCTAAAGGACTCCAGGGGGTTTGCTGCCCTTTTAATGGGCTTTGCTATCCCTTTGCTAACTGGACCTTAACAGGTAATGGAATATGCCATGAAAGAAATGTCCTTGGCCCCTCTCCAACAGGTGGGACAATTAAAGGGCCTTTCTCCTAAGGGGAAAAGACATCGAAACTGCCACAGTCTATTCCCTAGATGGTGAAATGAAGATGTTTCTTCAAAGGAGCAACTTAATGGAATATGAGAAGCCTAAGCATTAGGATGCTCTATTGTTTTTTTACATTAAAAAGCCAATTCATATAAACTGGAGGGGGATTTCTAAAAAGGAAAACCAATTATGTTCTACTTTACTCAGAGCTGGCCTGCGCAGAAAGCCTAAGCAAATTCAGGTGTGGCCTTCCAAGGTGAGTGGGAGGAGAGAATAATAGCTAAGTGGTAGAGCAGACGCTTGCTTGGAGAAGGCCCTACATTCAGTTCCCAACACCTCCAGGTCAAGTTGAGAACGTCCCCCGTCTGAATGCCTGGCCAGTTGCTGTCAGTCAGTGCAAGCAATACTGAGGTAAATGGGCCAATGGCCTTACTCCATATAAAACAGCTTCCTATGATCCTCAGATGCCTTCAACAACCTGTCCATTAGATACAACCAGTGTCAGAAACTCAGATAGATAAGCTAGGTGCCAAATGGCTCCTTAAAGCAAGGTTACAGTTGCCGCAATAAATGTCTGGTTGCCATTTTGGGGCCAGACAGCTTGAAAGTCGTATTAAAGTGGTACATTGGTTCTCAAAAACGCCTTGGTACTCAAACAACTTAGAACCCAAACACTGCAAAGTGTTCCAGTTTGTGAACTTTTTTCAGAAGTCAAACATGCTCCATTTTGAGTGCCATGCTTCTGTTTTGAGTGTTACGCTGAGGTATGTCTGTTTTTGCTATTTATTTTGCATTTTTGTTTTTTAAGCTTTTTTGTTTTGTTTTCGCTACTGTGTGGAACCCAGTTCAGCTACTGATTGATTGATTGTGTGGCTGCAGTACACTGTTTATTGCTTTCATTTTATGGATCAATGGTCTCGTCAGATATTAAAATTCGTGTTAAATTACTGTTTTAGGGGTTGTTTTAAAAAGTCTGGAATGGATTAATCCATTTTGCATTACTTTCTATGGGAAAACGTGCCTTGGTTTTGGAACGCTATGGTTTTGAAATGGACTTCTGGAATGGATTAAGTTTGAGAAACAAGGTACCACTGTATTCCATATAACTTTTTGGTTCCTGAAATTCATTCTGATTGTGCAGATAAAATATCATGGACAGAATTCTAAAAGATGTGTTTTTCACACACTAAGTGTGTGAAAACAAGCAATATCCAAGGATCTCCAGGCATGAGAGATCTCCAGGCTTGATCGCAAGTGGCCAATAGCCAGGTGCAAAATGCGCTAGGTCAATTTTGAATGCTGGATACACCAAACCCACCAAGGATTCTGGTTGCTACAATGAAATCTCTCTTCTTGGGCTAAGTGAATAACTTGTATACACCAGGGAGCCAGCACTTTTTCAAGGAGATTCCTACCATTTATGTGCTCTATCTCCAAGGTGCTGACAGGAGCTTGTCCTACCCTCGAGTAGGACCCTAGCAGAGACAAATGCCCGACTGGCATGTTATCTCCCTCCTGGTCAATCGTTCAGGAGCTTCAAAAGCTTTCTTCTGCCCAAACAGCACAGCGACCAATGCCAACAGACATCGGCACACTTAGGGATCCGCAGAGTCTTCGCAGCTTGTGTAACAGAACTCAGCAACTCAGCATTTTGGCTAATCTACTTTATTTACATATAAACACACACGGAGCACTGCAACACGGCTTCCCCTCTCTCTACCATCAGACAGCAAAGAGAAAAAGAACAAAGGACAAGAGTCCCACTTCACGGAACACAGTAACACAAACACCCTGTCTCTGTCACTTCCCACTCTGTGGAGTCAAAACATACACCGTCATGTGATAGACAAAAATTCCATGACTACAATCATGGAGCAGGAATTCTAACAGGCGCATGCTTGAAATAAGTTCTTGTTAAGGGTGATACCTGAGCTGAATGACCCAGCTTCTACAGTAGACTATTATAATAGCAGGGCAGCTGCAGAATCCCTGGAGACCCCAGCCACCATTACAGGAAGGAGTCAGAACCCCGCCTCACACATTCCCTTCAGAGTTCCTAAAGCCCCAAGAAGTCTAGGATACCTGCTTGGCTCAGCTGTATAGTACTGGAGTGTGTCTTAATCAATGTTCTGTGAAATACATTAATTGAGTTTTAAGTCAAATCGCTGGCCGTGCCAGCTTTATCTCTCCAAGTGTTTTATTACCACAACGAAATTTGCAAGGCACTCTGAGGCCTGCGCCTGCAAAAGTGGGTTTGAAGCGACTTCAAACACAGCTGTTGCTTTAAAATATGTCCCACAATTTGATCGTTTCTCTACCAATCATGCGAGAGGAACTTTTGAATCTGCCCAGATAGTTAACCATGGCTGCAGGGATGAAGAACGCAGAGCCATGACCGCAGGTGACAGAGCTAGGGGGCTACAGCCATCAGGGTTGGCGACATTTTTCTCCTGATGCCTTTTTTTCCTAAAGGAACAGAAGGCTGTTTTTGAGGCTTGTGCCCAAGCTGACAACACCACTCCCCTGCTAGCCTCCATTAGCTGTATGACAAACCAGTGTCCTCTAGGCGAGTGGTGAGGTGGAGCTGAGTCACTAAGCCGTTTGGTGTTTTTTTTTAATTGCTTAATCTATTTTATTTATCTTTGAAGCAGACTGTTTGGGGAGCCAAGGACACCTGCTCCAAAACACCCCTGGTCTATAAACCTTCTGGATTCAGAGAACAAATATGCACGTTACTGAAATCTTTCACTAGCTAGAGCACAAGTCAAAGTGCTTCATGGTTATGCTTAAGATGAAACTCATTAAAAGATGAAAAGGGCATCTAAACTGCTCTAACAGAGGAATAAGTGGAAATTTGAGAAACATGGGACTCTGGAGAACCCTAAGATCCTTCGGCACGCTACAAAACAGGGCATCGGGCCCTGTTGTTGTCATTTAGTCATTTAGTCGTGTCCGACTCTTCGTGACCCAGGCACTCCTGTCTTCCGCTGCCTCCCGCAGTTTACCCTTTCACAACTCATGGCATCCTAGACCTTTCCATTTAGTCCCGCAGAACCCAACAGGAAAGGTAAAGAAAGGTGAAGAAATGGAACCAGGGAAGAAATGGAATGAAGCCTGCTCCTACCCAGACAGCCCAGTTTGCCACTTTGGGTTCCATTTATTACAATCTTTAGAGCACACAGTTGGTGCCTTCCACAGCCACTGCAGCCAATTACACCTCGTAGTATAACAATAGCCTCCCAACTTTTCCATTTCCTGGGTAAATACACACACACACACACACACAGTGATACCTTGGTTCTCAAACGCCTTTGTACTTGAACAACTTGGAACCCAAACACTGCAAACCCGGAAGTAAGTGTTCCAGATTGCGAACTTTTTTCAGAAGCCGAACATGCTCCGTTTTGAGAGTTATGCTTCTGTTTTGAGTGTTACACTGAGGTCTGTCTGTTTTTGCTATTTATTTTGCATTTCTATTTTTGTGGCTCTTTTTGTGTGTGTGTGACTGTATGAAACCCAGTTCAGCTACTGATTGTTTATTGCTTTCATTTTATGGATCAATGGTCTCGTTAGATAGTCAAATTCATGTTAAATTGCTGTTTTAGGGGTTGTTTTTAAAAGTCTGGAATGGATTAATCCATTTTGCATTACTTTCTATGGGAAAGCGCACCTTGGTTTTGGAATGTTTCAGTTTTGGAACCAACTTCTGGAACGGATTAAGTTTGAGAACCAAGGTAGCACTGCAGAAACAATTATTGTCCCTGCAAACCAGCTGCAGCCATCAGAAGGAAGATAAGACACAGAAGAAAACCCCAAAATCCATTTGAACATACTATATTTACTATAATATCATAAGGGGCTCTATCCAGTTCCCATTTGACATTGCAGAAGTCATGCCACTGCTGCCCCCACTCAGAACCTGGTATCGTACATTTGAGGATATTTGCACAGATTTACATTCTATCTCCATTTCTTTCCAATTATCTGTCATCCCTTCGTCCTTTGCTATGCAGCTCTCTGCCCTACAGTTGATCCCACAACCATATTTTTTTTAAGAAAAGAAAACCAGAGGTCATCTGCGGTGCAATCTTGCAATAGTATAACAGCGCCTGCTCTCACATCCAATTTCTCAGGAACAAAATTAATCGCCAGTTGTATTGCTAACCCAGATTCCTACGCAGGGAAGTCTCAAGCTCCTTGCGTTGCTATTGTTTTCTAAGCCTGTTCAGCAACACTCTGTTTACAAGAACCACTTTTAGCAGTGCGGTTTGAACCAGCAAGGTCATTGCAAATATCATACAAACAAAAGGAGCGGCACAGAAAAACCTTGTATTATTATTTTTGTTAAAGATGTGCGGGTATTTTATGCACCCATTTTGTCTGTTTCTATATATGTAACACAGAGAGAGCATACTTGCTGCTTTGAGACATTCTGAAAAGCAGGGTATAAATTCCTTTAAGAAAATCAAAGATCCCATCATTATGCATTACTCACATCACACACAAACACAAAATGAGGCTTGTAAAATGCTTGTGACAGGGGAATCTTAGCTTCATGGGAATGGAGGGTGTAGAGGCATTCAGAAATACAAGCCTGCTCTTGCCCACCCATCAAGATTCTTAAGTCATTAGTAGTTATTATTAAACCCAGTCATATCACTGACATTAATTTTTAGCACTCAAATAAAGCTGAGCTGTTATAAGAATATTTTTATATGCAAATGGCAAACACAACATCTTCCATACGGCAAATTTCTGCAGGCTCCAGAGCAGTGGTGTCTAGTGACCACTGGGACAGACAGAGCACAAAGCAGGGAGATCAACAATAGATATAGACAAGACCAGTGACAGGTAGAGCCATCTAACACAAGTTTTGTCTCCATCCTCCTCCATGCTGTGTTCTTCAAAGGCAACACAGAGAGGAAAAGACTGACAGTCAGTGTGGCCCCCTGAACTGCTTGTAAGTAAGACAGCAGGTATGGGAGGGTGGGGGCTGGCTAAGGACAGATTGAGATAGGTGGGGCAGTGCCCCATTTACCCCAACGAATTAGCCTCCACTGTTCCGGAGTGTGTAAGCTTGTGGGCTAGAATGGGCAAGGAGTTGTGCTAAAATCTCCTTGGTCACCCATGACTTTTTGTTGGCAAGTAAAGTAGATGGAAGGGACGCGGGTGGCGCTGTGGGTTAAACCACAGAGCCTAGGACTTGCCGATCAGAAGGTCAGCGGTTTGAATCCCTGCGGCGGGGTGAGCTCCCATTGCTCAGTCCCTGCTCCTGCCAACCTAGCAGTTCAAAAGCACGTCAAAGTGCAAGTAGATAAATAGGTACCACTCCAGCGGGAAGGTAAACGGCTTAGTCATGCTGGCCACATGACCCGGAAACTGTACGCCGGCTCCCTTGGCCAATAAAGCAAGATGAGCACCACAACCCCATAGTTGGTCATGACTTGACGTAATGGTCAGGGGTCCCTTTACCTTTTTAAGTAGATGGAAGATTCAGTAACTGGAAACGCTGAAAAATAAATTGGTCTAACCACAGATTCCTCTCTTCCTTTGGAGCAAGTGATTTCAGCTGATTTGCAAGGCAGTAATATCAAACCCTCCCCCCTTTCTTTGTTAAAACACTACAGTGTTGACCTGTGGCACCAAGAACTCCAACCACGAGGTCTTTGAAAATGCTTCAGTGTGGCATCTATTTCTGCTGGGTCATTGTCTCTTGGCATTACTCCTATTTGTCTACTCCAGACAATAGCCAGGAGGTAACATACAACACTGAGCCCCTACTAGGAATGGACCCCTCTGAAGCCATTCTCACCCAGCCAGTGAGAGCATGGCTGGCTAAATTGTGGGGTGTCACAGCCAAACAATGGGACTGAAGATGTGCCACTGTGGCCTTCAACACACCCTTGTTTTCAGTCATTTTGCCCACACATAGGGCAGTATGGGCACTCTTCCTCAGAGGGCAAGGAACTGCTTTTGCATAGCCAACTATTCAGAAGACACAATAATGGGTAACTCTGTATGAGAACCAAGCTTATCACAAACACCACAATATCAAATCCCTTCCTTCTTTGTAAGAACTTCAGAAATCAAATAGCTTCCCAAAGAGAGAGACCAAAGCCTTCTGAATAGCAATTCCATCGGGAGAAAGTAGGTTTAGATTAAAACCACAATACGTTCAGAAATAAATAGATAAGCCTTTCCTTCCACAGTCCTAGCTGATGGAGTAGAACTAGGTCATAGACAACTGTTAAGGATCAACTCCCCATCCATTTGTGTTTTTTTGGAGGGTGGGGGGGAGAATGAAAGCCATCCACGTTAACTACATTCCTCTATCACACTAGGGATTATAGTCAATGAGGAGTGGGGGGGTGTTCTGTATTGATAACACTTAATTGTAAAATTTGTCCAGCTTTGTATTTAAAACGAGTGGGGGAGAAAAGAGGTGGTTAATAATAATAAAAAAACTACACTGATAAAGCTCAAAAGCAATAAGGGAACTGAAAGATAACCACATGTATGGTCTGCCTTTCTGATATAATACAAGTGGAAAAAAACAATGCAATTAGATACTTGCACTGGTTGGAAAGATAAAAGTTGGCAGTTTTGCTTTATCTGTGCAAATTTCTTAAGCTTTGTTCCCATTTCATCTGAAGGAGGAACGAATTACCTTGGCTGCACCCCCGTTTTCACATAAGCTATTCGTGATTTCGGAGGCAAGAGCAACAAGGTGGAATCTACTGGGCATTCTGGCCTCTTGTCACCTGTCAGAGGAGCAAGGGACATGGGGAGACGGCTTCCTAAGGCAGCATCACAGCAAGGTGAACATCAGAGTGATGCCCAACTATCAACCAGAAAAGGAGTAGCTGCAGGGAGCTCATTGTCCTACCACAAAAAATGGCACTCCAACATTAGAATGGGACTTGAAAGAGCTTGGAGGCATTCCAGGTCCAACATGGTGGTGGCCTTGGTGGGCACGGGTGCCTGGTTCCAGCTGTGGCTGGTCTGCCTGCTACAGCCGCTTTTGGACAGAGGTGACTTGACCAATGTACTCCATTGCTCTGATAACTTCTGGATCGGATTGCTACAGTGTGTTGTATGTGGGGCTGCCCTTGAGTCCAAATTACAGCACACAGATTTCTGGCCACAGTTTCATCTAGAACTCAGACGATCCCCATTTTAAAGCACTTCTTGCCTGATTGCTCCTGGGCCCAATTCAAGGGTGCTCACGGTAGTGAGCCCTAAATGACTTATGCCTCAAATATCAGGAGGACCCTGCCCTTCCCTATGGACTTCCTCGGGTGTTAAGATCAGCAGAGGAAGCTCTCTTGGTAGTTCCATCACTCTCAGAGGTTCAGAAATGGCAGCCTAGCAGAGTGCATCCTCTGCCTCATTCTCTACCATCAATATTTTGCTCTCACCCACCTTGGGACCGTATGGTGAAGGCTGGGTAAAAAACCTCTATAACCAAGACCAGCCACACATCATAGAAGCTTCCTGGTCAGGTGTAAAAGGAGAGCAAGGAGTGCCAGTTTCAAATATGTATTCTCTATATCAGTGACATTCAAACATGTTATGGGAATCCCTTGAGGCTCCTTGAAAGCTAATTGGGGGGGGTCTCAGTAAGACACTGGGTCATGGTGGACAATCAGCCTTGAAGAAGAGTCCTGCTCCCTCCCCCCACTGCCAATTAGTAGTGCAACTCCTGGGCAAAGTCTGGCAAAAACCACGGTGAGGTTTATGCATATAGGAAATCAACAGCAATAGGGAAAGAGGCAGTGGCTCATGCTCTGAATGGGAAGACCAAAATACTTCATTTAGGCTAAGGATTCCCAATCTACTCTATGAACTTCTTATTAAAGGGGGAGCTGTCCACAGCACCACTTGAAGCAAACAAACACAAAGTTCTGTTCTTGCCTGGCCAACATCTGTTTCCCTTGCTCCGATGAGTTTTGTTAATATGGTCAGGGCTTTTTTCCTAGACAAAGAGGTGACGGAACCTGTTGACCTTTTTAGGGGGGGCTTTTGGGGGGGAATACACCTTAAAAAAAACCTGACTATGGGTGTTCACACATTACATTCAGTAAGTGCACAGTCTGTACACAACAAGCCAGACTTACACGTGTAGAGACAGTTTGTACATGTTTTCAGTGCAATGTGTGAATAGGTGTAAGACCAGGGGATGGGTCTGTAAGATGTATTGGCTGGGCTGTTGTTGGCTAGTATTCCTTGCTTTAGGATTGACATCTCTTATGGTGGCTGCCAACTCTCTCACTTACCGTATTTTTCGCCCTATAGGACGCACTTTTCCCCTTCAAAAATGAAGGGGAAATGTGTGTGTGTCCTATGGGGCGAATGCAGGCTTTCGCTGAAGCCTGGAGAGCGAGACCCCTCTCGCTCCCCAGGCTTCAGGAAGCTCTGTGCAACCCTTGGGAGACCGGCGCCACTTCGCGCCCGCCTCCTGAGGGTTGCACAGAGCTGCCTGCAGTCCTGAGGTGAGCGTAGCTCTGCGGAGCCATCCGGAGCGGGGCATGAAGTTGCGCCCGCCTCCCGATGGCTGCGCAGAGCTGACTGCATTCCGAAGCCTGGGGAGACCGGCACGACTTACCGCTGGCCTCCCTAGACTTGCGGATAGCAGGCTGTTCTTGGGGCTGGGATTGGGGGAAGCTCGGGCTTCCCCCGCACCAGCCCCGCAACTGGGGGGAAAATATTTTTTTTTCTTTATTTCCCCCCTCAAAAAAAACTAGGTGCGTTCTATGGGGCAGTGCGCCCTATGGGGCGAAAAATACGGTATAACCTGAGGTTCCCCCATCTGGATGTGATGCATCACTCTGGCACCTCACCTCTCCAGCTCCTGTGCTGTCATCTGACCCCCAGATTCTACCCAGATTCTGGGCATAACTTTCAATCTTGAGATGGTTGCACATCTGCCATTCTGGCCCAGTGTGTATAAACCCATTCTTTCCCAAGGCATCACACATTTTAAGCAACTCCAATTGTTTCTGTAATTTTGTGCCCATTTAATTAAGTTTACAACAGCACCTTGTTTTATAAATTTACTGCAGCTAATCCCCACCCACGCCCCAAATCCCCACCCCCAGTTAAGTCTTGCAATGTGAAATTGCTGGGCTTCTGTCTGAAGTTCAGAGCCTTGGCCCTATTCTTATCTCCTTTCCCTTCGTTGTTAAGTCTCTATGGAGATAAAAGGACTACATTGTCTCTCATCTATCCCCAGATCATGCACCTGTCATTATCCAAGTGGAAATCTGAAATCCCAATGGACGGGATACAATAGCGGCCTTTTAGAGTATGAAAAGACTCCACAAATTATATCATCTGACCACCTGCTCTAAGACAGGGCACTTTACAATACGGATGGTCAAGGTGCAACTCTCAGGTAGTTCATGACAGAGGCATGAAACAGACCACACTGGACCCCTACCCTACTGCTGCCCGCCACACCCAAAGATCAAGAAGCAAGACAAAGACTGTGGAAGAAGCACAGGTTTTTGAATGCTCAAACACCAAAGAAAGTAGTGACTCTTCCCAAGCAATGGAAGCAAGAAGGAAGGTTCAAGGAGGCAGAAGCATCAGTCCTTGTCAACCCAGCAATGTAGTGAATACAAAGCTCTATATGGTACAGTAGCTCTTGCCATCACCATCATATTTTGTGTTAGAGGCTCATTCAACCCCAACAGAAACCAAGGTCAAATGAAAGCTCAGTTATTGGTAGCATTCCAAAGAGGAGCTCAGAACTGCAGATGTAAAGTGATGCCAGCGGAAAAGGATATATTACTGAGTACTAGAAGTATTTGCAGATATCAGGCGAAGGTATCAATGGGAGATTGATACAGGGCTAGGACTTACGCAGGGGGGGGGGAGCAGCCAAAAGCTGTCTGCAAAAAATGTCTCATGAGGTTCAGAGAGACAGGTCCTGCTGTTGGTTAAAACACCTTCCACCCATACTTCATTTGCCCCATTATGTCATTTTAGGAGGTGGAACTCATTTCTTGCAACTTTATTCAGTATGCATCTTAAAAAAAAAATTCTGGGATGTGAGGAATTCAGATCTGCTATTATTGTATTTGTGACTGGACAACATTTAGCGTGGCAAGTCCACGTTTGATGAAGAGGCACATAAGCTGCTTTTGGAAAACCAAAGAATTTTAATTTTAGCTTCTGAAAATATCAGCTAATGGTAAATAAATCTAATAAATAAAAATAATATTAATAGATAATATAAATGCAAGTCCTTGGCAATCATTTTTAATCATTTTTATGCAATTTTACACATATTTTATTCACCAAGCAAAACTAAATTATATTAATTTAACCAAAATATATTTTGTACTGTCAAGTAATATTACAACTTGTCAGCACCCTTCATTTTTTGGAATTCTGAAACTGAACAATTTGACATGCCTCTTTACAGGGTCTCCCAGGGATGGCTTCAAATGTAATACTGAAAGTGGGTGAGATTTCACAAAGTGCAAAGACAATGCATTTAGGTAATAAATACTTGAAATGCTGCATTGTTGGTGCATTCGACTGGTTTTTAAAAGTTAGTTTTCAGTCTTTTAGCATGCCCTTCTATTGCATGCACACTAGAGCAAAATCAGTCTTCAACGGTCTATCCTTCCCTTTTCTAAAAAAACCCCCACAAAAAACCTGAATCCACATGATCCATTTGCATGCTCAATTAGGCATAACTAATCTGTTTTTAATGATTTCAAGCATGAACTTTCACTTAACCTGAAGAAATGTTCTGGCGTGGTGGGGCTGCGTATTTGGTGGAGGAGACTCAGCTGGTGCTCCAGATTGCAAGTGAGACTTTTCGTCTCCTTCTCCAACTTCCTCCAGTATTACGTAAAGCTGGCATCTGGCAAGGATGTGAGCCCTTGGCACGAAAGCCAAAGGGCTTCCCCCCTGTGGCTCTCAGCCAAGGGTGACCAACCAATTAAGAGCATAAGATGGAGAGGACATTAAGGGAGTGTCGGCCCAGGCACATGAAGACCCACAAGAGGAAGAACCAAATGGCTATAATACGCTAGTGATGTCCCAGGTCTGGAACATTCTCCTCCAGAAGGCATGAGTGGTCACATGTTTGTTGCGAGTTCACTGTTTAGCAGAAATTTACTTATTGCGTCTAGTTTTGGGTGGCTATGGTTATACTGCTTTTGAGTCTTGAGTCTTTTGTTTTAAAGTACTAAATTTGTGGCTTTATTATTATTGTTGCTAATATTTTACTGATAGTTGAATTATGTTCTGTGATTTGTAATGATATTTTTTTAAAGAAAACATAACATGAACTGTTGTGAAGTAACATGTGACTAAATAAATAAAACAAAACTTAAATATATAGAGTGGTACCTTGGAAGTCGAACGGAGTCCGTTCCGGAGGTCTGTGCGACTTTGAAAATGTTCAGAAACCAAGGCGTGGCTTTCTATAGGCTGTAGGAAGCTCCTGCAGCCAACCGGAGGCTGCTGAAGTCGAGTCGGACATTTGGGTTCCAAAGAACGTTCGCAAACCAGAACACTCCCGCGTTTGTAGCGTTCGGGAGCCAAAACGTTCGACTTGCAAGGCGCTGAATGTACACTGACTAAATAATACTGCCTGGTTGCGCTGCATCCAGACATAGTTCCAGCATTATTTGCAAGCATCACATTAATTAGTAGGGCCTTAGAAGTTCTACTACAGGGGTCTCAAAGCTTTCCTTGCCTTGGGCCGGTGTCTCCAGTGACAATTGCGGAGCGGGCCGGAGGAGCGCGTGCCCATACGTGCGTGCACACTCTATTTCCGGCGCACTTCCAGGTCGGAGGAGCACCAGAAATAGCTTGTGTGCATGGCCTCCTCCGACCCGGATGTGCACTGGAAAGAGCATTTGTGCACACGTTGTGCATACGCAGGCACTATTTCCGGTGCACATCCAGGTCGGAGGAGGCCTGTGCACATGTGCACAAGCTATTTCTGGTGCTCCTCTGACCCAGAAGTGGGTCCCCACGCTGCACTGCGCCAGTAAGAGTGGGCGGCGGGCGCCACTGCAGGCTGGATAAATGCGTCCCTCGGTCCTTATCCGGTCCCAGGCCATAGGTTGGTGACCCCTGTTCTACTAGTTGCCCTAATTGCCAAGTGGCCCATTGGTAGTTGGGGACCAATCCCTACACAAGAGGGGCATTATTTTAGCCTCGTGATTGACATCATGCGTCAAAGAGCATAATACCAAGTGGCATTTTCCATTAGCTCACTGTGCTTATTGTCCAGCATTTTGCAAATACTTCCAACGCACCAGAGAACAGCCAATCAAAGATGACCTTCATCCCAAGGGAGTTCTTGTATTAAGCACATCCCATTTGTGCCACGTTGCTGAATTAACAAAATCTCATCTTATTGTGAACTGACCAGGCAATCAAAATAGCTTCCCTACTTCCAAAGCGTTACATGCTTATAATGAAGCTGGCAGGCCTGCCTCAAAAGATCATTCATGATAAAAGGGAAGGTTTTATTGTTATGAGCTAGTAAGCACTATGAAGTAAACACAGCAGGCTAAGCCCAAGGTCTAAGAATGTTATAGAACTGGGTTTCAGATAAACAGGAATCCCTGCTATGGTCAAGTTATCTCAAGAGTTCACTACAATAAAGAGTGGACTACAATCTTATGCTCTGTTCTGGATGCCATTGTCCTCCCCCAGAATTCAGAATACAGTAGCTATTCTCCTGCTGCTCAGCAGAAGCTACTGTTACTTTACCAGGCTGTGAGAATTTGTTTTTAAAAAGATACCTGGCTCTGTCCTGCATGAAAAAGCAGAATGACCAGACTCTCTATATTGAAGCAGCTTTCAGGTGCCATGCAAACAATGGACTGGCAAGCAACATGCTGCTCTTCTTGCTATTAATTTTGATCTGAGGAGCAGACGAGTAACGGGGCAGTACAGAGCATCAGGGGAGGAAGACAATGCTTACAAAGAATGTTTAAGTATTGTAAAAAAAGTATTGTAAAGCTGTAGGATAGAAAGACAAATGAGTATGCGTGTTTAAAGAAACTGATCGGTATGCTTTAAAGTGCACCTGCAATTTGTAATGCAAACTCCATACCCACACAAGTCACTGTAAGCTAGGCATCCCCAACCTTCGGCCCTCCAGATGTTTTGGCCTACAACTTCCATGATCGCTAGCTAACAGGACCAGTGGTCAGGGATGATGGGAATTGTAGTCCAAAACATCTGGAGGGCCGAAGGTTGGGGGTGCCTGCTGTAAGCCTTATCCTAAACAGGCTTAAGAAAGAGCCTCAGGAATTCACAACAGTGGTTAGGTCCTAGCTCAGCCCTTCCTAACCGTGTGCTCCCCAAGTTTTTTGATTGTGACTCCCATCACTCCTGATCATGCTGGATGGGGCGGATGAGAGCCTGGAGTCCAACAACATCTCAAGGACATAAGGTTGGTGAAATCTGCCTGTTGAGTTAGCATCGACTGTGGATACTGAGTCCTCATACTTTTGGACACAGAAGAGAATAGGGATATGCAACATGTCCCTATGATTAGTATGCTTGTTGACACTCTCAAAGAAATAAAAAGGTTTGTGAGAAGGGATTTGTCCTTGCAGAAGCCATGCTGGCTCTGCTTCAGCGAGGGTTGTTCTTATACAAGTTTAGCTATTTGATCTTCAACAATGCTTTCCACCGGTGTCCTAGGGACAGACATCAAGGGATCAAGCCTGTAATTTCCAGGATCCCCTTTGCATCCCTTTATAAATATTGGTGTTACAGTCCTCAGGTATGGAGGCTGCTATGAGGACAAGTTACATATCTTTGTTAGAAAACCTGGTGATTTGTCAGTTTTTGTTTTGTCTATTAGGCCCAGAACTTCATCTCTGCTCACCGCTACCTGCAGAAAGGGAGTGTCTCATCACTTCCTTCCTGCAAAAGCTCCTTCAGACACTGGGTTATGCCCTATATTTTCTGTTGTGAAGACAAATGCAAAGAATTCATTCAACTTCTTTGCAATCTCCTTATCTTCTTTTAGCACACCTTTGACTCCCTTGTCATCCAAGGGTGGAAATTGGCCTCCACAGGCACCTACGGACACACAGTTCATGGAAGACAATCTTACTTGGCTACGAGTGATCACCAAAGAAGATGACGACGATGACATCCAAGGGTCCAACTGCCACCCTGTGAGCCTCAATGCTCACATGTTTCCCTAAAGCCAGTGTTTGGCTTGATGTTGCCTGCAGACTGAGCCGCAGACAGTGATGTAGTTTTAAAGCCTGCCTTTGTACTATACAGGGAAGCTTTCGTTCCATTTAGAGTACAGTTTGGGCAGAAGCTGAACAATACTGAGTGATTCAATCTGGGCTCCTGAGCTGCACTTAAAAGTTGCCAGTTGTAACATAAACCAGGACTCCTTGGGGATAACATGGCTTTAAACCAGAGGAGATGCACAGCCTAATCCACTGTGTGCCTTCCCCAGGCCTCTCCATTATCAGAACTGCAGGTGCCCATATTTATATTGAATTAATACAAGAACACTCTCCGTAATACCCTCAGAATTAAGCAAGTTGCGCTTTGTTTTTTTATGAATAAAGTAATGTACCCTTTAGGGGGTATGCATGCATTGCAAAGATTTGTATCTCTTTTTATGGCTTTCCACAGACATTTTAAAGGCTCAGGAGGGCATTCTGAGTGCTGAAATAACAGTCTGGCTTTGCTTGAAGATGGCAAACACACAGAGCAAGAATAATCAGAGCCTGCATTACCTCGGCACTCTCAAAGCAATGGAAAGCAATGTAGAGGAGATCTTTAGATTGGTTTTAAGTGCCATCAGTGCCCACACGAACGAGGCTGTGGTAAAGCTGATTATGAGAGAGCTCAGTAGACAAGAGCTGCCGGATGAATTATTGACAATACCCAAAGGGCCCGAACCACTTACTCCAAAGTATTCCCGCAGACTTGAATAAGACTATTTGGGAGCTCCACATTCAGAAACGCCACATGATAATGGGCCCCCAAGGACTGTGGCCTTTCGGGATGAAGACAAAGAAGCGCATGCATAATGGGTTGTTATTATCGCTGGATTTAATACCCATTCTTCACCCGGAGTGTTGCATCCAGAAGGTGTCCTTCTGCACATGGAAAGTGCCTTCCACTCAAAGAATAATGACTTCACAGCAAACACAGGAGCGGCCAACAAGAAAGCTGTAGTCAAACCCAAAGAGGATGTCCCAGTGGTCCCCACTTCTTTACAGTTGAACAAATATTCCCCTCACCCCATAAATATGACTTAGGCCAGTCACTACTCTCTGGCTCATCTGCCTCCCAGGAGTGTTGTAGAGGTAAAATTGTGGGAAAACCCACATCCACCCCCAGTGGAGGCTTGGTATTAGGGAAAATGAGGTGGTGCCCTCCCAGCTGCACACACAGTCTTCTGCTGTGCCACCAACCCCTAACTGCAATGTACAACTCAGTGAAATTGCTTGCAACGTTCTGCTTCAAGTTATCCGCTTCAGACTGTTGCATCTCAGTACTGCCTCAGACAACTTCTGAACATATTCCAGAGAGAGGGGACAGTTTGTTTCTCAACAGCCTCTACTACCTAGAATTCCTGCAGGTCCCAGGAGCAAGTCCGTGTAGGCCTGGGAGATATATGGATACATTGCCCAGGACCGGTATGAGGGGCAGAGTCCTTCCAACTCTATGATCTACGAAAGGGTGTGAGGGAGAGGAGAGGGACAGAACAACAGATTTGGGGGCTGAATAAACTTTCAAATTCCTTAGCTTAATTTCAGGAAGCAGGGAGAAACTAGATCACTGATGGGAAGAATTGAGGGAGGGGTGGACAAAAAAATTGCCCGCATGGCTAAAAACAAAAAATCTGTTGAAAACTTTTGCAAAGCCAAACCTCTGCTCAACAGAAGCTTGTGTCTTTCATTGGACTTTGTTATTTGAATGAGTCCAAGTGAGTGTCTTGGAAAGGAAGATTGCAACTTGCACTGGTAACTACTACTTCTTTTTAATTGCCTTGCTTTTCCTGAGCTTGTCAATGAATTTCTTAATTTTCTAAACTGAATTTTTGGATGTATGCCTGAGGTGGAGCTTGGAGTGCCACGGGCAAGTCTGAGCGCTGCTGTTTTGTTTATTTTAAATGTGGTTTAAATGGTTGTTATTAAGCTAATTTAAACTTGGTAACATATCAGGAGCACAACACCAACTTTTAGAGATCTGTTTTTATTTTATTATCTGGTTGGACGGCAACTCAGTGTTAAAGCACCAGAGCCTACCTGCTTGAAGCTTATCTGTTCAACAGGACCCAGAGCAGATGAAAGTAATTAAAGATGGAGCTCAAAAAAGAGAGAAAGAAAGAGAAAACAGCCCAGTCAAATCTTCTAGTGATGAGTTATGGTGGCTGCAATGAGGATTTAAGCCTGCTTAATGGTATTTTTCTAGAAAAAGAGATGCCAGAACTCATCCTGAATACCTCCCTTGCTCTCTTAGAATGGCAATGGTGCCAACCTGAGAGCTGCCAGAACTAAGTTCTGGTGAGTTCTGGCTGAAAAACAGCCCTAGCTGTCATATCTCCTCTGAGTCTCCTCCTCTCCAGGCTAAATAAACCCAGCTCCTTCAACCATTCTTCATAAGGCTTGGTTTGCTGGCCCTTAATCATCTTGCCTGCCCTCCTCTGCACACATTCCAGCTGGTCAATATCCTTAAATTGTGGTGCCCAGAACTGGACGCTGTATTCCAGGTATTAATATTTAGTTGGATTTTTATTGTTCTGTGTTTGCACAGGCATGTTTGCATTTGCATTGTTTGTGAGCTGCCTTGGGGTGTCTTTCTGGGCTGAAAGGTGACATATTAACAATAATGTAACATACACTGAACATGGCCCTTTGGAAGTTGTCCTGTGAAAAAAGGGAGGGAGGAGAACAGAGGGTTTGCCATCCCAATAGGCTTAGTAGAAGGGAAGGATGGTTACAAAATGTGACAGATAAAAAACCGGCAAGCAAGATCTAAAACAATTCCTGTTTTCAGCTCAGACACTTGTTCCTAATAATGCCAAATGACTTATAAAATCTTGGGTTTTGTGATGCATCAGGCTTCGAATCCTGTTTGTTTATTCTTCTTTTAAAAAAGAAAGAAAGAAATATGTTTGTTTCCCTAAGTGGAAATGTAGTGTGCTGTGCTGCTTTTCTTCTTAAAAGATGCCTGGAAACCCCAAATCGTATTACTTTCCAAGCTAGAGCAAAAACCCATTTTACTTCATCGATTGCTTGACCTGTATTTGTTGTAAAAGGCCCATAGCAAGATACCACAGAGACCAACCTGACTGGTAAAACTGATAAAAAGCTTTGCATAGATCATTTGTTTATAAGCAGCAGCACCCTGTCTTGCTATTAAAAAAAAATGGTTTCCTCCACATGTTATTCCAGAACGAAAGGCAAAGCAGTGTCGGGAACTTAAAACTCAATCAGACAGAAGCTCTGCAAATTGCAAATATTTTGGCTGGGACATCAATTCAAGAACCGCTAAAAGCCACTTTTGTGGAGTGACTTATAATGGTGGGGGGAGAAAAAAGCCCTGTCCACAACGTATATTTTAGGACTCTTATGCTACTTTAGGCAATCATGGCTTCCTTTAAAGAATCCCAAAAGCTATACCTTACATGGTGAGTTGTTAGCAAGCCCCTATTCCCTTCACAGAGCTACAATTCCTAAGTTGCGTGGGAAGAGGAATTGATTGTTAAGCCACTGAGCTCTGCGAGGGGAACAGGGGTCTGTTTTTCTTTCTCTGGGGAAAGCCATGACAATTTAAGGTTGCAAATGATTACTTTAAATGTACACGTGAACTTCAAATACAACCTCTTACACACAGGGCTTTTTTTCCCTGCTGGAACTCGCTAGAACAATCAGGTGGGCACCATTGTCATCATAAGAGAACAAGGCAGGTGTTCATGGTGAGTTCCAGAACCTCTTCTGGAAAAATAGCACTGCTTACATGACAGATGATCCTTGGGCCCCTTCCAACTCTAAGATTCCATTATATAGTTTGGTTTGTCTATGTTTAGGTACCAGGAAATCTAGTCCAACCACCTGCAGTGTAGGAATCTCATCTCTCTGGTCGGGGACAGAGGGTGGCGCTTGGGGGGGAACTGTCATCCCGCCACTCCTTGGTGTGTGGAGTGCCTCAGGGTGCGATTCTCTCCCCGATGCTTTTTAACATCTTTATGCGCCCCCTCGCCCAGCTTGTCCGGAGTTTTGGTCTGGGCTGCCATCAGTATGCTGATGACACCCAACTCTATCTGTTGATGGATGGCCATCCTGACTCGGCCCCAGACACACTGATCAGATGCTTGGAAGCTGTGGCTGGATGGTTACGTGGGAGCCGGTTGAAGTTAAATCCTTCGAAGACAGAGGTCCTCTGGCTGGGACGGGACGATATGGGATTGAGGGGGCAACTCCCATCTCTTGCGGGGGTGCAATTAGTGCCAGCACCGTCCGTTAAGAGTTTGGGTGTAATCTTCGATACCTCCCTCTCTATGGAGGCGCAGATTGCAGCTATAACAAAGGCGGCATTTTTTCATCTCCGCCAAGCTAAGCAGTTGGCCCCTTACCTCTCTCGCCCTGACCTAGCCACTGTGATCCACGCGACGGTCACCTCCAGACTGGATTATTGTAACTCGCTCTACGTGGGGCTGCCCTTGAGACTGACCCAGAAACTCCAGCGGGTGCAGAATGCCGCAGCGAGACTCCTTACGGGGTCTTCGCTGTGGGATCACATTCATCCGGTGCTATACCAGCTGCACTGGCTCCCGGTGGAGTACAGGATCAGGTTTAAGGTGCTGGTTTTAACCTTCAAAGCCCTATATGGCCTAGGACCTTCGTATCTACGGGACCGCCTCTCCTGGTATGCCCCACAGAGGAACTTACGGTCCTCAAATAAGAACATCTTGAAGGTCCCAGGCCACAGAGAGGTTAGGCTGGCCTCAACTAGAGCCAGGGCTTTTTCGGCTGCGGCTCCAACCTGGTGGAACGCTCTGTCACAAGAGACAAGGGCCCTGCAGGACTTGACATCTTTCCGCAGGGCCTGCAAGACAGAGCTGTTCCACCAGGCCTTTGGTTAGGGCACAGCCTGACTCCCTCCTTTGGCAATCTTTACAATACTTTAGTTTATGGTTGCCATCAATTTTGATTTTAATTAATTCTTATGATGTTTTTATAATGTTGCACTATTTTAGTGTTGTTAGCCGCCCTGAGCCCGGCTTATTATTATTATTAAAGCATCCATGACAGATGACCATCCAACCTCTGCTTAAAAACCTCCAGGGAGACTATCCACAGTCAAACAACTCTTACTGTCAATAAAGTTTCTCCATATGTTTAATCGGAATCTCCTCTATTGAAACTTGAAGACACTGGTTCGAGTCCTACCCTCCAGAGCAGGAGAGAACATGCTTGTGAATGATTTGATCCACTGGGTCTTTGTTCGTTTGTTGAACTTTATGAGTTACTTCTGTTGAAATTTGCAATTTGACACAATAGTATACCTTATTTATCTAAGAACACAGCCGGTTACATCTCGTGTGTTTATTGAGGATGCTTTACGTGACCATAGGTTTGTTTGTTTGTTGTTGTTGTTGTGTTGCCAAGTCCATGTTCTGCAGCAAGCGGGAGCCATGGCAGTTATCAAACTTCCCATGCACACCTATTTATTTCTGAATCAGGACTCCAATTTGAATAAATATGAACAGTCTGTTCGCTACAGAACTCTTGGCAAGATTGATTATCAGTCTCACCAAATAGTTTCGTTTAAATCTGCCCATGAGAATGCTACAGTGACTGTGCCCTACTTGCTATGCAGCTAATAGAGATAAAGGATACTGTACACGTAGGAGTCTTGAAATTTTACTGGGCACATTTGCTGTATTTGGGGACCAATGTTTCTTTTTTTTTTGGTGGGGGGAGGTTGAGAAGACACTCTGTAGAAATACAGAGATGGTCAGTGCTCACAGACATTGCATTATCGCCTCCTGCACAGCCCAGGCATTTTGGAAGATAAAACAGGATGGTGGCTTCTGTTGCCACTGGCACCAAACGGGATGCAGCAGAGAGGCTGGAGGCAATCGTGAGACCAGCCTGGAACAGCAAAGCATCTCTCAGACCAAGAAGGGGCAGCAGACAGCTGATCTGATGGTGAGCTGGCCGGCAAGCAGGCAGTCAACATCAGGCAGACAGTGGGAGAACAGGAAGCAGATGTCACCATCGCATCCATTTCAGAAAGGCTGGGTGGCAGACCAGCCAGAACATTTTGGACAGGGATAGGCAACAGGCTTTAGGAGGTGGGTGTTACAATAGAGAAATTGTTTCCTATGGCACTGCAAGCATTTCTTTTTGGTCGTGCTTCTTTGTTGAGGGCAATATGCTTGGCATACTCAAAGTAGAATGATGACACCAATGGACTTTAATAACTCGACCATTGATTTCAGCGGGTCTCCTCGGAGTATGACTTAGTTGGGAAGAGGGCCCTGGGTCAGTGGCAGAGCATCTATTTTGCATGCAGAAGGTCCCAGGTTCAATCCCCAGCATCTCCAGGTAGGGCTGGGGATGTCCCCTGCCTGGGACCCCACAGAACATCAGTGTAGACAGTACCAAACTACATGGACCTATGCTTTGCCTTAGTGTAAGGTAGTGCTTTAACTATACAGACCGTATAGTTAAAGCTATGGTTTTCCCAGTAGTGATGTATGGAAGTGAGAGCTGGACCATAAAGAAGGCCGATCGCCAAAGAATTGATACTTTTGAATTATGGTGCTGGAGGAGACTCTTGAGAGTCCCATGGACTGCAAGAAGATCAAACCTATTCATTCTTAAGGAAATCAGCCCTGAGTGCTCACTGGAAGAACAGATCGTGAAGCTGAGGCTCCAATACTTTGGCTACCTCATGAGAAGAGAAGACTCCCTGGAAAAGACCCTGATGTTCGGAAAGATGGAGGGCACAAGGAGAAGGGGACGACAGAGGACGAGATGGTTGGACAGTGTTCTCGAAGCTACCAGCATGAGTTTGACCAAACTGCGGGAGGCAGTGGAAGACAGGAGTGCCTGGCATGCTCAGATCCATGGGGTCACGAAGAGTCAGACACGACTAAACAACAACAACAACAACAAGGTAGTGCTACATGCCACCCCAACCTCTGAGCGGTGCAAGTTTACTAGCGTACCAAACTCACTTACCAGGGTCTGTGTTTCCTTTGCAGAGACTGTGGTGTCTTTAAGATGGATTGTTTATTTACACATATATAGGTAAAAGGTAAAGGACACCTGGATGGTTAGGGCCAGTCAACGACAACTATGGGGTTGTAGCACTCATCTCGCTTTTCAGGCCAAGGGAGCTGGGGTTTGTCCACAAACAGCTTTCTGGGTCATGTGGCCAGCATGACTAAACTGCTTCTGATGCAACAGAACACCGTTACGGAAACCACAGTGCATGGTTCCCTTCCCACTGCAGCAGTATACCTATTTATCTACTTGCACTGATGTGTTTTCAAACTGCTAGGTTGGCAGGAGCTGGGACAGAGCAATGGGAGCGCACCCCGTCACAGGGATTCAAACCGCAGCATTACATGGCAAAAGGGGTCCTTTGCTTCTCTAGTAAGTGCAGCAGGCGTGGGTCTGCAAGCAGAGAAGCCAGCCATGCTCAGTCTTTGTTATAGCCTGTCCCAAGCCATCCCACATAGTGCTCTCTCCTCCCAGTCTATGTCATCCAAAACCGAAATCCCAAACCTTTCTTTTGTCTCTGCTCACTAACGCAGAGCTGGAGAGCAGTCCCCCTCCTCCTTCTCTGACTTGCCAAACTGAGACTTTTTTCTGTTTGCTTACAAGAGGCAAAGTGGATTCCTAAACCAAAACTACTGGTCTTCTGTCTTACTAACTCTCCCATTTGTTACTGGCACAACCTTTGCTTCGCTGATGGACAATCTTGATGCGTCATGACTCTGTCTTTGTTATGTCAATCATTCCAGTGATTACCTCCTGATTTCTCCTCTACCAGGTGGTTTCCTGGACTCTGAAGAACAGGTTTGAACTCCAGCACCTACTACACCCAGGAATTTATGAGCTTGTTTAAATTTTAGCCCTTTACTGAATGAATCCATATATTTTAGGGGTATATTGATGCCTCCCAAAAATTCACAACAGTAACTTCCTGTTTTGCTATGACATTAATAGTTTTAGAACACCTGAGAAAAATAAATAGAACTGTTAATATATAACACAGAGACCCCACACAAGCTACAAAAATCAGTAGAAACAGCACAACACACAGTCAGCAGGGTTGTAATTGAAAAACAAGCTTAAAGGCTCACCAAAACAAAAAATAAAAAGAGCTTTGCCTGGTGCCTTGAAAGAAGGTACGCAGGTAGAGAGCCCTCTCTGGAGAGAGAATTCCAAAACCAGGATGCCATTAAGGTGGTCCTCTCTGACAGACACCTGCTTCAGCTCAGATGGCAAGGCTACCCACCCTCCACTGAAGACCTTGATGTACAGATCAGGGGCAGGACTGGCATCAAAGGTGAAAACAGTTTGGGATTTTTCTTCCAGATCCCGAATGTATTTTTGGGAGAACCACCCAGAAGTACCCCAAGACTGGAAACAGAGACTACAGCCCAACTGGAGAAAAGGGGAAAACGGCTGTTTATCATCATCCACACACCGCAATGCTTTCATCATACAGCTGCCAACTCTGACGGTGCGGGGGGGTGGGGGTGGGGGGTACTATTCATCTCCAGACTCACTTAACTCCCAACTTCCTCTCTCTTACCCTTGTAACTAATATTTTCACACACCCGAACGTAGTTGTATTTGATAATAAGCGACGAAACATTAAAGCCTGCAGCAGAAAGGAATTCTGCTCAGCTAACTTTTTTTTTTAATGCACAGCACAGGAATCCACTTGGGAAGGATTCTTGCTCAAGGAAATAAAACAGCCAGCATTACTGACAAATATTTTTGAAGGAAAAACAGATGTTTTCCTTTTATTCTTTACAAAAGAAATATTCATACCACACGCTCATGATTGGGCTTGATGTGCGGCTGTTGTCAGATCTTCATCTCCAGCTCAAGCATTTAGGTCTCGAGTTAATCCAAAAGGGTTTCCACACTGCCAGGAGAAGAAGCAGAGCAGCACCTAAAGAATTCTTAAACTCTCCACTTTGCCACATGCACCACAGTTTTGACTAGGAGTGCATGCAGAAGAAGGGAATATTGCTTTAGTTTTCCTACTTAAAATGCTACCATTTCTGTCCCATTTTCTTATCTTCCTTCCGCAACAGTTGTGTTATGGAACCACAGTTTTTTCAACCAACATCCTGGCATGTGGCACTTGATTTCATTCAAACCAATGGGTGTAGTGTGGCACAACAAGGGACATCACTGGGCAATGCCAAACTCCCCCATCTTTTTACTCATGCGTGCTTCTGTTCCCTCATGGTTCCCCCATGAAAACAGGAGAACATTGTATGCCAGTGTATCACCCTAAATTCCATCACTTTGGTATTGCAATTTTCTGGGGTAAGGGATTTTGTTCTAGCCGAGCAACATAGAACCGAGCACTAAACATTCCACCAGTTTTCCAGAACCGCCTTCTACATTGCGGGAAAGGTCAAATATGAGTCTGCGATGAACAGTCAGGGAAACATTGGGGAAATGGAATAATCAGCCATGTGAATGCAGCCTAAGTGCATTCTGAAAGTCCAGGCTTTAGCAAGAAGGGGCAGAAGGCAGAGAGGCTAGGTTGACCCAGTACCAATACAAACCCATTCCAGCTTTGCCCCATAATACTCCTCTGCTGAGTAATTCAAGGGAAACACTGAGACTAAGGAGTTGGAATCCGATAGCCAGTGTCACTCCCTGGACTGAATGCAGGAAGATAGGTAAATAAAGGCTGTCTGAAGGGGCCTCATCTCTAAGACTCTGAGTACTGGCAATATCATATTTGCAGTAGTGGTTGGTGCCAAGTGTGATGGGTAGGGCAGAAGGCAGAGAGGCTAGGTTGATCCAGAACCAATGCCAACCCATTCCCTGCTTATTTGAATGATCTGGTGAATTCTAGTCACCATAGTTCAAGGATGTCTAGAAGGAAAACAACCTGGAACAAGATCTAGAGGCCTTGGTTTACCACCATGATGCTCTTCAGATGATGGTGGCCTGCAGCTCCCCTCATCAAGGACACAGGAAGCTACCTTATACAGAGTCAGACAATTGGGGCCATCTATCTCAATGCTATCTCTGTTAACTAGGAGCAGCTCAGACAGAGTTCACTCCCAGCCCTACCAAGGGGTGCTGGGGACTAAAATGTCTGCATGCAAAGCAGATACGCTGAGCCAATGAACCCACTAGATGAGGCCGGTGAGAGTTCAACACCTGAAGAGCCACCAGTTGGCTACTCCTGTTGAAGATCACAGGAAAGCAGGGAGAGCTCAACGGGAGTGGATATGCATACAGGCATTCCAAGGTTCAGTCCTCAGCATCTCTAGTTAAAAGGATCAGGTAAAGGGATAAAAAGACCTGTGCCTGAGGCCATAGGGAGCTGTGACCAGCCAGAAGTCACTACTGACAGAGATGGAGGGTCTGACCTAGGATAATCTAGCTCTGTGTACAGTGGTACCTTGGGTTACATACGCTTCAGGTTACATACGCTTCAGGTTACACAGTCCGCTAACCCAGAAATAGTGCTTCAGGTTAAGAACTTTGCTTCAGGATAAGAACAGAAATCGGGCTCCGGTGGCACGGCGGCAACGGGAGGCCCCATTAGCTAAAGTGGTGCTTCAGGTTAAGAACAGTTTCAGGTTAAGAATAGACCTCCGGAATGAATTAAGTACTTAACCCGAGGTACCACTGTATTGCCAAGCAATTCAGGTGGAAGAACCAGAAATGCAGGCAGAGATGCAACCAGCCCTACCATTGGAGAGTGAGGAGATTTTGCGTGTTACAAAAGGGCAGAAAATGGCTCACTATTTAACCGGCTATTGTATTTTTACTTCCAATGAAAGGTGCTTACGCAATCTGCTATCAAAGTAATTTGGCCGGCCTTGATTTGAGGGAGAGCCTTGATCTGAGGGAGAGTTGTGGCAGGGGCGCCATTTGCTCCTGTGCCCCACGAAGCCAAGAGTCAGGGGCCACCCATCCTCATACACAGGCCTCACGCTCAAGGCACAAATGCTCAACTTGCATGAAGGATCTGATGGCAACACACCGAGCCCATTCAGTATCACGAATACTGAACAGAAATTAGCAGAAAGCATCAGGTTTTTTCCCTTCAAAATATTTGTCAGCGACGTCGGCTGCTTCATTTCCCCCAGCAAGAATCCATCCTGAGTGGATTCCTGTGCTATGCGTAAAAATACCTTAATCTAAAAATAGAAGATTAAGTACATAGGGTTCCGGAGCTGGTGAGGTGCTGGCAGATTTCAAATACTGTATATTAAGAAAGATAGTTGATGTAGTAAGAGGCAAGTACTAAACTACCATTTTCTCCCCATATTAATATGCCCAGTTACTACTGTTGATCATATGAAGCCCTGCAATGGGTGACTCAAAGATTGTACAACAATGACCAGAGAAGGTGGTGATCCGGTTGTGATGGCCTTGTTTTTGGAACCTGCCCTTCACCTCCAGGGAAGCTTGCCATCACAAACCTGATGGCTTTTAGGCACAAAGCAAAACTTTGCATTTTTCCAGGCCTTTTCAAAAAGAACTAAGTTCCCCATACAGTGGGTGCTCTCTGCCACTACTGCTGCTGCTGTTGCTGTTTTAACTGCATTACAGTGGTACCTCGGGTTACATATGCTTCAGGTTACAGACTCCGCTAACCCAAAAATAGTACCTCGGGTTAAGAACTTTGCTTCAGGATGAGAACAGAAATCATGCACTGGCAGCGCAGCGGCGGTGGGAGGCCCCATTAGCTAAAGTGGTACCTCAGGTTAAGAACAGTTTCGGGTTAAGAACAGACCTCCAAAATGAATTAAGTTCCTAACCCGAGGTACCACTGTATTTTAATTTACTTTTTGGTTTCTGTAAGCTGTCTCAGAAACTCCAATACCAATAGCATTCTTCTTTTAAGTAAGCCAAACTAATAAAAACATGTTCAGCATACGCATAAAGGGTAAGGCAGGCATCAGATGTTGAGCTAAAAAAGAGGTAGGTGGAAAGGTAATATTAAGAAGACCCCAACTGGATCAGGCCAGAGCCACATTCTGTACTGACAGTGCGCAACCAGATGCTTATGGAAAGCCTGCAAGCAAGACTCTGCACTTGTGATTCTAAGAAGCTACTGTTCAGAAGCATACTACAGTGGTGGGAGATGATAGCCATTGTGACTATTGGCAACCAATATCCTCCATGAATTTTTCAATTCATGCCTCAGTCCAATATACCTGAAGGAGCGTCTTCATCCCCATCGTTCTGTCAGGACACTGAGGTCCTGCTTCGAGGGCCTTCTGGTGGTTCCCTCACTGCGAGAAGTGAGGCTACAGGGAACCAGGCGGAGGGCCTTCTCAGTAGTGGCACCCTCCCTGTGGAACACCCTCCCATCAGATGTCAAGGAAATAAATAACTATCTGACTTTCAGAAGACACCTGAAGGCAGCCCTGTGTAGAGAAGTTTTTAGTGTTTGGTGTTTTATCACCTTTTATTATTAAGAATAATATTCCATTGACTTTCCAAGGATAAACCAGGCTTAGAAGATGCTACCTAGAAAGACTGCAAAATCTCTCCCAATGTAAATTGCGTCTGGACTGGCACAGGCTAGCAACATTTACTGTGAGATAGGAGGCAAGTAAATCACCTTAACTTGACCAGTGTCACCGAGTGGATTTTTCTTTCCTGGCTACTTCCCCCAAACAGCTTTAACTTTAGGGACATTAAAAACAAAAAAACCCCTGTCACAATCAAGTGGTTTAGGCAACGAGAAATAGGTTGAACAAGGCATATCCGACATATTTAAACCCAAAGAGTTTTTAATTAGCGGTGGGGGGGGGGGGAGGTAAGCAAGTTAAACCACTTTTCAAACATTGTTCTTAAAATAAGTCTTTCTTTTTTTAAAAAAAGTGGAGTCCCATAAGAGCAATATTTAAAAAGGAGAGAAGCGCAGCCAACAAAGCCTAGAATTGACTGTCCTCCTATCCAAGCCATTACTTATCCTTTCCCGGGCCTCCCAAGGGGTCACTTGCTGGCCATTTTCAGCCTTCTCTCTTGGCTTTTCTTCTCTGGTGCTCCACACATGGTCTCCAAACTGCACAGTGTTCCAATCCCCTTTAACTGTGTTTTATCTCTACCCATAATAGACATTAGTTCCAACTCAACTCCCACCTCCAAACTCTAGGCTCAGATGCAGAGTCCTGTATTTGTTTCCAAATTCATATTCTGGTGGGGGGAGGGGAGTTTCCCCCTTAAACTACAGTGGTACCACTACTTACAAACGTGATCCGTTTCAGGGTGCCGTTCGCACCCCAAAAAGGCCATAAGTAGAGCACTGCTACTGTGAATGCGCGAAGCGCGATAGAACACTCCTGAGCATGCGCAAAACACACAGACCGCTTCTGCGCATGCACACACAGCGAACCTGGAAGTAAACACATCTGGGTTTGCCACGTTTGTAACCTGAAAAGCCGCAACGTGAAGCAAATGTAACACGAGGTATGACTGTACTGAATCCATTTTTCTCTCTCTTTCCTGTGACCTTTCTGGTGACAACAGCCTATAGAAAGCAGCCATGTGGGTTTGCTTCCAGACTCATGATCTCTGGCCGGTGAGTCATAGAATTGTAGAGTTGGAAGGGACCATGAGGGTGGTCCAGTCCAAACCCAGTTCAATTGCTTAGCAGCAAATTCAGGTTGCACAATGAATTTGGTGTTCTTATGCTACTTCTTCACACAGTGCATAGTTAACCTGTGGAACTCACACCCACAGGAGGCCGTGGTGGGCACCAACCTAAATGTCTTTTAAAGAGGGTTAGACAAATTCATGGAGAATAAAGATACTAGCCATGATAGCCTGGGACACGGTCTAAACCACCGAGCCTCTTGGGCTTGCCGATCAGAAGGTCAGTGGTTCAAATCCCCATGATGGGGTGAGCTCCCGTTGCTCTGTCCCAGCTCCTAGCAGTTCAAAAGCATGCCAGTGCAAGTAGATAAGTAGGTACCACTGCAGCGGGAAGGTAAATGGCGTTTCCGTGCGCTCTGGTTTCCGTTACGGTGTTCTGTTGCGCCAGGAGCGGTTTATTTATGCTGGCCACATGACCCAGAAAGCTGTCTGTGGACAAACGCCGGCTCCCTCAGCCTGAAAGCAAGACGAGTGCCACAACCCCATAGTCACCTTTGACTGGACTTAACTGCCATGGGGTCCTTTGCTCTGACTCCACAGTTTGAAGCTAGTGGTGCTTCTAACTACCCGCTTACTGGAATCTACCGTAGGATTGGGAAGGAGGAGTGTTCTTATGCCCAGAGCCTGCCTGCAGGTTTCCTGCAGCCGCCTGATTGGCCACTGAGCGCAGGATGCTAGAAGAAATGGGCAATTTGCTCGATCCACCAAGCTCTTCATATGTCCTTATATTCCTGTCAAACCCACTTCCCCGCCCCACCCCCAAAACCAAATTTTGCAATACGGAAAGTGACCGGAAAATGCACTGGAAAAGTACAGAACGACAGTGGCTTCGTAGGTCATATATAAGCTTCCCACAAACAATATCACTTTCCTGCAAAGAAATCAGAACAAATGTTCCAACAGCAGACACTGTGTAACCTCCTCTGAAACTTTGTGAAAACAAGCCAGGATGAATGCTCATGGGTTGTCTGGAAGTGATCTTTATAACAAAGAACAAAACATAAAAACCCTGGCACAGTTTCATCCCTTCAGAGGGGCTTTGAACTCTCTTCTGAACACCCCTCAAGAGGATACGGTCGGAAGTACCAGCGCAAAGCCCAAAACAGTGCAAAAGCTTGAAGCATCAATAAATCCCTCCCTATTATGGATCAATGACATGGCAAGAGCAACTCTACATATCCCACACACACACACTAAAAGAGCTAGCAGTTTCTCAGTCCCCAAAACAATGCCATAACTCTGAACCTCATCTGTAGCACCCGCTGCTACCTCTGTCACAAACGGAACCCGCGACACAATCCATTTTGTGCCTGGGAAATTGTACTTCAGACTGTGGGACATCTCATCAATCACAGTGACAAAAGATCATACCCCAGTGGTATCTACTCTGCAGGCTTCAGTGCCATCAATTGGATAAGTGACCTACATATGGGCATCTAAGGTTGCTGGAATTTTTTCCCCACCCTAAAAAAAGCTGTGTGATAGAAGATTCTTGTACTTTTTTGATGTATTTATTGCTACAAAATCCCAGGAAGGTCTAGAAGAGCCATGGTCTTGGTTTTTACAGATGAGCAGCTGGCATCCTGAAAAATTACGTGAGGACAGAGATGTTTATTCACTAGCAAATGAATGAATGGATGATCCTAGTGTATCTCAGGACAGACACACTCTCCCCCCAAGCTCCCCATAACTGTATCAGTGATGTCGGGTGGAATTTCCCTCCAGAAGTTTTGTAATGCTCTATTGATGTACTGGAAGTTTTTCCACCCCACCCCCACCCCAAAATCATCATTTTATTTATGCATTCTAACATCTTTTCATTTCAAAACTTATTGTTCAGTGTTCCCCAGACACTTCCAGTGGTTTTCAATGGATGTGACTGGAGAGGATAGTAAGTTTGTTGCAAAGATTCAAGGACAATCAAAGACTCATTTGGACATTTCAGCATAGAGTATAGTATCAATGCATCTGAAATTGAGAAACTGGGATGGATGCAAGACTAGCCAAAACTGTAGCAACAGAATGGACAAGATGACCTTCTAAGTACCCTCTCTGATGGGAGGTAGCAACCCTAACCTATTGCTGAAACAGCAGAAGATAACTTACCCATAACTCCTGGAAATAGACTCAAAAATTCTCACTCTTTTGAAAGGATAATGGAACTCTATTATACAAGCATTTTTTGGCAGGTAGGAAGAATCTCGATCTTGTATACAATCGTTACGATATGTTCAAATGTTTCCCTACTGAAATTTCAACAAGTAAGATCTACTCACCAGCATTCATCACCGCTTTGCACAAACAGCAAGGTATTATGGCTCTTACTAAGAGCTATTTGATCTAGACACAGACTTCCTGCAAATTCACCACTTGGTATTCTGTTTTCTTTCCTTTTTTTGGCCTCCTTTACTGCAGGTACACTTACACCTGAAAGGGTTGTACCCAGCATATTGGGACAAAAGGTTCAGAAACCACATGATCTATCAATAGAGCTGTCAGTCCTTTTAGACAAGCACAGATTCATTCCTGTGCTGCTTCTGAGGATTTGTGTAACAAAGAGGGGGGAATGGTACTGTCTGTGTGCATCAGGGAACAAAGGAAATCATATTTCTACAGTCCTTACATAACAGGACAAAACAGAACCAGGCAAAAACGGTTCACAAAGTCCATTAGCCTGTTTTCAACAGAGGCACCCATACCCTGGAATGTCACCCACTGCAAGTCAAATAACCTTTCAATACCTCTTAAAAACATACTGTTGCAAAGGTTGTGCACCACCCACAATCTCTGCTGGGAACCAGTGTGGTGTAGGGGTTAAGAGCAGTGGACTCGTGATCTGGTGAACCGGGTTCGCTTCCCCGCTCCTCCACATGCAGCTGCTGGGTGACCTTGAGCTAGTCACACTTCTCTGAAGTCTCTCAGCCCCACTCACCTCACAGGGTGTTTGTTGTGGGGGAGGAAGGGAAAAGAGAATGTTAGCTGCTTTGAGACTCCTTCGGGTAGTGATAAAGTGGGATATCAAATCCAAACTCTTCTTCTAGCAAGATTTCAGAGGGTTCCAGTCATTTACCCTGAGTCGTGTTTCCATTGGGAATTCAAGCACATCAGAGGCTGTAGTGTTTTAAGATAGAGGCTTTATTTAAGACCTATATACACCTGGGCATAGATCAGGGGTCAGCAAACTTTTCCAGCAGGGGCTGGTCCACTGTCCCTCAGACCTTGTGGGGGGCCAGACTACATTTTGGAGGGGGGGGAATGAATGAATTCCTATGCCCCACAAATAACCCAGATTCCACGGGCCAGATTTAGAAGGCAATTGGGCTGGATCCAGCCCCCAGGCCTTAGTTTGCCTACCCATGGTAGATGGAGGAAGAGAGTTCACAGAATTACATCCCCAAAGAGGTTTGTTCTCCACAGCAGAACAGCGGCAGAGTCCAGGGCATCCTACATCCCATATCTGAGCCTCTGCCCCAGCCTGCCAATATGGTTCTGCCCTGCGTGGGTTCTGCCTGGAGTTCAAGCACCTGCTTTCTCCTTCCCAGCAATATTTGCTCAGTGGTCCCTCACCTTCGTCAAACCTGTTTTAAAATGGACACTTTTTCCTGTGTGACACCATGCCCCCCTCCTCTGTAACCCTGGCAACAAACACCTGTTCTGCACAGACCCAAGGATCTTTCTTTGATGTGTTGATGACTGGGCATCGTTTCATCATGGCTTGCACTCAACAAGCCTGACCAGGCTAGTTTGCATAGGCTAAACCCAGTAATTTCCCTGTTTGGTACACTTCAGGAGAACCGCTGCAGCCTGTATTTTCCCTTCAATGTCCCAAATGTTATCTAAATGCTACCATTTTACTAATTTCTAACATTTACTAACTCTAGCAGTTATGGGGGCCTTTGCACCCCTAAACTCTGTTACCTCAAATCTGTAACAATACATTTAGCAAAGCTTTCCTTCACTCCAGTTCCTTGGCTCGCCTCCAACTAAGTTCTCCACAGAGCAGAGCCATTGAAATGTATGTACCTAAATTAGTAGTGTCCATGCATTTCAACAGGTCTACTCTGAGTATGTATGACCAACAGCAGATACAACCCTAATTTTTTGTTTTGTGCATTGTTTGGTTTTATTTGGGTTACACAGAAGTGTTTTCCTTTTATTTTTAAAGATGTTTTATGGAATTCCTCTTGTATTTTTACTGTATTTGTGTAAAACTGCTTATCACATTAGGCAGCATAAAAGTAGAATAAAAGATGCCTGCAAAGTAAATAAAAATGCAGTTTCTCACAGTGAAGGTGATGGTGTAGCTTCATCTTTTCCACATCCCTTTCATTGTGTCATGGGTTATGAAACTTTGGCCTAGCATTCCCAACGAGAACTGTACCACTTCAGAATTCTATAAAGTGTGCGACTGAACACTCCTTTGTTCAGCAAAATTCCTTGCACAGAAGGTCCCTGACATGCTAGCCATTTATGTGCAGGGATTAATTTGTTTTCATAGAAAGCAGCCTTCAGTTTGAGTGCCCTCACCTCCAGCAGCCTCAAGCAGTACTGTTCAGAGACAGGTTTACTACCCTGAAGATAATCAAGCACAGAGAGGTCTTGGGTGCCTTTGCAGACCCTTCAAGTGTCCCTATTTTCCAGGGACAGTCCTGGATTTACAGAAGCCATCCTGGTTTCTGATTTGATCCTGGAATGTCCCTATTTTCATCAGGGAAATGCTAGAGGGTATGGAGTTATGCAATCCCTGAGCCAAGATAAGTACCGTATTTTTTGCACCATAACACTCACTTTTTTCCTCCTAAAAAGTAAGGGGAAATGTCTGTGCGTGTTATGGAGGGAATGCCTACGGGTGGCATGCCTATGGATTTTCCTCCTCTAAAAAATACATGCGTGTTATGGTCTGGTGCGTGTTATAGAGCGAAAAATACGGTAACTATACAATCTTCAGAAAACATCTGAAGGCAGCCCTGTATAGAGAAGTTTTTTTAACATTTCATGTTTTGTTATGTTTTTATATACCCTGGAACCTACCCAGAGTGGCTGGGGCATCCCAGTCAGATGGGCAGGGCACAGATAATAACATTATTACCATTATTATGGAATAGGACATCTCTATTTTCAATGGTGAAATGTTCAAGGGGATGCATTTGAGAACCTAGCAGATTGGTACTTTCCAAAGTGGTACATGAACCAAAACTCAACTATCCTTCAGAATTCACACTTCTCAGAGTTCCCTGGTGCAGTTCCCCTCCGCAGGGGTGTGATAATGCTCTTTTAAGAAACAACCATGGTATTAGGAAAATTGATTGCAAAAAAATGTTATTTGAGGCCAAATTGCATATAACAATATTTGTCATAGGATGAATGAACACTAAAAAGCAAGGAAGTGAAAACTTTTTAATGCAAACTGATGCAGGAATGTTGCAAATTAAACTAAAGACTGGGAGGTCAGGAAAATAACTGAAACTGAAATTGACAGATCCTTGCATCACTAATGAGAGCTAGGCCTCAAAATTCTGCATTACTTAGGAACAGAGTTTCAGTTCAATGCATTTGTTTAAAAAAAGTTAAAATCAGATATTAATGTGAATGAGGGTTCACGAAGAATCACAGGGTAGTAAATGGCTTCAACAGCAACATGTTTGCAATTTCTCTCCGGCAATAGGCAGATCTCTAGAATAGCCTCTGATAAAAAGCAATTAATCTGAGCCCCTCGGAAGAGAAGGTTACGGTCAAGGGACTCCGCTAAGAAGTAAAAGTCTTTTAAATGTTAAACATGGCTCAGTTTATGGAATACTTGAGCTCTAGCCCGTATCAATTATTATTGAACAGAGAGGCGACTGATAGTGAAAGGCTCCTGCAGAGAAAGAGAGAGAGAGAGAGAGAGAAAATGAAGAATATAAGAAGAGCCCAGCTGGATTAAGCAAAAGGCCCAACCACCAGATAGAATCATAGAATTGCAGGGTTGGGACCATGGGGTCATCTAGTCCAACCCACTGCAATGCGGGGATGTTTTGCCCAATGTGGAGCTTGAACCCATAGCCCTAATATTATGAGTCTCATGCTCTACCAAGTGAGCTACCCCAAGAAAGATGCTTGGGGGAAGCTTGCAAGCAAGACCTGAGCACAGCTGCCCTCTTCCCATTTGTGAAGCAACTCGAATTCAGAGGCTTACAGCAACCGGCATTCAGAGGCTTACTGCCTTCAACAGTGGAGGGAGAACCCAGCCATCGTGCCTAGTAGCCTTTAAGCTCCATAAATTCAAAGCCAATTTAAGGAAAAAGCCAGAGAAGCCAGGCACAGCTCCCTTCACCCAAGGAAATATACAAACATAAATGGCCTCCACTCATAGCCAAACTGCGCTTTGTGTCCATACTTCGCAATTTAAACTCAGCCTATTCTTAATTCCTGAGGCATTTTCCAAGGCGATTGCCTGCCCAGCTTCCTGTCTGGTCAGCATTCATCAGACCAGGCTGCTGAGGCCACAGTGTTGGTGCCTGCTCAGAGCCTAATTATTATCCCTGCATTTGTCCCCTTCCATAGTTAAAACCATGCTCAAGGCAGCTCCCAACATGAAAAAAATTACATAATTACAAACGTAGTCATAAACAACAAATAAAACACATCAAAAAGCACACAACCAAACTGAACAATTTCCACATAAACCATAATAAAACCTAAAAATGAAGATACAAAAAAAAACACTAAAAGAAACAAACAAACAAAACTTCACCCCCCCCCATCATCCAGCCCGGACACTGAGGTCCAGTACCGAGGGCCTTCTGGCGGTTCCCTCACTGTGAGAAGTGAGGTTACAGGGCACCAGGCAGAGGGCCTTCTCAGTAGTGGCACCTACCCTGTGAAACGCCCTCCCAGCAGATGTCAAGGCAATAAACAACTATTTTACTTTTAAAAGACAACTGAAGGCAGCCCTGTTTAGGGAAGTTTTTAATGTCTGACACTGTATTGTTTTTAATATTCGGTTGGAAGCCGCCCAGAGTGGCTGGGGAAACCCAGCCAGATGGGCGGGGTATAAATAATAAATTATTATTATTATATAAAACTACAACAACACCCCTCAACAATCTCTCAGCCCAGGAGTCTGTTCAGCAGCCACAGCTTTTGTAGCTGGAGTCAGTCCGGGCCCCACCCTCCCAGGCCAGGTGGTAAAAGGCCAGCGAGGCAGAGAGCCAAGATAGTCACAGGAAACTGTATTTCCTTCACAATAGCAAACACTGGGTGGTATTCAACTATGTTTTCCCTGGAGTAGCCCTCATCAAATCAATGGAATTAACTTTCCACTCATTATCTAGTGTTTTTGTTGCTGTTGAATGCTGCAATTTCCAGAAGACTGACCTAGCTCACCATCAGGGTTAGGGACCTCGTCCTCTCATACTCTCAAGCATCATGGATGCTGACAGTCCCAGCTGGCTTATTATTTCATACACACAGCCAGCCAAGTGATATAAAAGTTTGGCCAGATATGCCAAGGAGTTCAGCATCTCTTCCACACCAATGCTAAGAGAGAGAGAGATAAATAACTTCAAATCCAGCACCCAGGCAACTTTGCCACCACTATTCAATTTGACCATGTGGCTGCGTGGGACTTAAGGATCACACACCCAGGATCTGGAATTAGCAGCACAGATTGTGCCACTCCCCTCACTTTGGACCGCCCTTTTCTGTGCAACAAGCAAAGCACTAAAATATTCTGACTGAGGTTCGTGGGTCCCACTTTTCAGGTACATTGCTTTGACTCAGCTGCTATATTTGGCATGTTGTGTGTGGTCTGCAGATTCTTTCTCATTTGGAATCGCTTAGCAAACAATGTGATTATAGGTTGGGAAATGGCCCCCCATGATCTCTCTAGCTACACCCAAACCATACTACACGGGAGTGAAAGAAGGTCCCACTGACTAGATCATAACCCAGGAATTTTGCTAGAACACCAGAACTTGCCACACTGCATAACCCCCACATAAGCCAGACCTGGCATGCACCTTCCTCCTTTCAGAGATAACCTTGCTCAATTCCAGCATAACTCAAAGCATGTAGATGCCATTACAAACTCACATCAGGAGTGGGGGGTAAGAATATCAAAACACACAGAGCATACGATTAACTCAAGCTGCACCAGAAAAATATCCAGGAAGTCTTAAGTATTGAGAAGTTAGCCTATATCTTGTACCATCATCAGTGGAGGTGACAGAATACCAATACAGTGGTACCTCGGGTTACATACGCTTCAGGTTACAGACTCCGCTAACCCAGAAATAGTACCTCGGGTTAAGAACTTTGCTTCAGGATGAGAACAGAAATCGTGCAGTGGCAGCGGGAGGCCCCATTAGCTAAAGTGGTGCTTCAGGTTAAGAACAGTTTCAGGTTAAGAATGGACCTCCAGAATGAATTAAGTACGTAACCCGAGGTACCACTGTATAACCAACTTGACTACAAGACACTGTTGCATATGCACCAAGCATCCAGCCCCATAGTGTGGCTTTCCGGGTACTTTTAAAGACTCCTGTTTACCTGGTTCCAGGTAAGCTACCAAACAAAGGAGGTTTGCGACATCCCTGGGGAGGCACCATAGTCAGCTTCATGAGTCGAAACAATGTGTGGAAAGGATCTGGTAGCTGTTATTGCTACAGCATGCAGAAAATAGCTTGCATGGCAGCTGAACCCAAAGCAGCGTGTGTTGCAATCAGAAGGCAAGCATTAAACATCTCACACTTCAAAGCCTGGGCAATTTATTTGCATTTCCCCTCTCCCTTCCCCTCCCCCAACAGGGGCTTGGCATTGCTAATTAAGCTAAATCTTCAAGGCCAAAGATCTTCAAGAGGAGAGTTTAAGTCAGCCTGGATGAGTCAGCTGGTTCCAGGCCTGACAAAAGGGCACCACAGAAGGGACAATACTTAACTGCGGCTGAGCTTTGAAACACACACACAAGCCATTATTCGGTGAACATTAGATTCAGTCTTAGAAACACACTCTTTCTCTCTCTCTCTCTCTCTCTATAAGCTAGGCACCAAATGCGACGTGGGTGGTGCTGTGGGTTAAACCACAGAGCCTAGGACTTGCCGATCAGAAGTTTGGCGGTTCGAATCCCCGTGACGGGGTGAGATCCAGTTGCTTGGTCCCTGCTCCTGCCAACCTAGCAGTTTGAAAGCATGTCAAAGTGCAAGTAGATAAATAGGTACTGCTCCGGCGGGAAGGTAAATGGCATTTCCGTGCGCTGTTCTGGGAGTCGGCCATGACTGGACCTAATGGTCAGGGGTCCCTTTACCTTTTACTAGGCACCAAATGGCTCCTGAAATCCAGGTTACAGATGCCAAAACAGAATACTGAGTTTCCATTTGGGGGCCAGACAGCTCAAAAGTTGAATTTTTCCATACAACTTTTCGTTTCCAAAATTCATTCTGATTGTGCAGATAAAATATCATGGCTAGAATTCTGTGGGGTATGTTGCTAGTGTGTGAACACAATCCAGGTCCAAGGACTCCCAGGCCTGCAGCTCCAGATGGTGGAGCTGTCAGGCACCATCCCAGCATCCAGGCATCTTCACTTGGTCTCAAGTGGCTGAGAGCCAGGTAAGAAATGCACCTGGTGCCTGGAAAATTTGGAATGCTGATTAGAATGGTCTGCAGCAGGGGTCAGCAAACTCTTTCAGCAGGGGGCCAGTCCACTGTCCCTCAGACCTTGTAAGGGCCAGACTATATTTTGAAGAAGAAGAAAATGAATGAATTCCTATAAACCAGAAATGCATTTTAAATAAAAGCACACATTCTACTCATGTAAAAACACGCTGATTCGCCGACCTCCGTGGGCCAGATTTAGAAGGTGATTGGGCCGTATCCAGCCCTTGGGTCTTAGGTTGCCTACCCATGGTCTGGAGAGATAAAGACATCTCCAGGCATGGCCTTCAGAGTCATCTAAGCGGTAACCATATAAGAGGGAAAAGACAAACATAGGAACCTGCCTTCTGTAGTGGATGAAAATGGTATTCTTCAACCTTGAGTTGCCAGATGTTGCAGGACTGAAACTCTCACCTTTCCCTGTTCATGGGCTAAACTGCCTGGGGATGATGGGAATTTCAGTCCAACACCATGTGGAGACCCACCAGCTATGGACACATTGTTCCCAGATGGTTTTCCATGAGTAAGTGTAGCCTTCAGGCTGAGAAACATCCCTCATCCCTGTTCTCTGGCTAAGAAATGCTAACCAATGAGCAAACTAGTCAAAGTGACTTTCTTAAAGCTGCATGGGGGAAATGGGGAGACAAGAGCCACCAAGGTTTTTAAACAGTTAATAGCATAAAACAGGTGCTGGCAAACACAATGAGACAGCATAATTAAATACCACCTTCCACTCTCAATTGCTCAACCTCCCTTCTCGGAGCTCTTGAGAGAACCACAAGTGACAGCTGCTAATCATGTTATTTAATGCGCGGAAGGCAGGTGTTCAGGAATTACAGCGATGTGATCTGGGTACAAACCCAAACCGAAAAGACGAAGAAGCATCGCTAGGCACCGTGCTTCGGTCTAAATACAGGAGTCAGCCTGAAATTAATTCTCACTTATATTTCACAACCCGGGTTTATTTTTTTTAAAAAAACTTCTTTTTTTACCACTTAAACCAGGAAGAGCCACAAATTCCCTCTCGCCTTTGCCAAATTTCAATCCCCACTGTAAAGTCAGTGTATGACCATTCCAAGTCCCTGACCTCCACGTTTCTCTTGCATCACCAATATTACCAGGCGCTTTTGCCCAACCTTTCATCGACCGCATTTTCCCTTTCTCTTCGCTTCCCAGCCAGCACCCTCCCTAGCCTGCGGCAGGCTGTTCTCACCAGTTTAAGTTAACATTAATAATTAAACAAAGCAGAGAAAGAGATACCAGCGAAGTAATTGTCCTCTGCTACAATGCAGAATTTCTCACACACACACACACTCACATGTCTGTTCAATGTTAGCCTAAAGAAAACAGCTTTAACCATCTTATTTCATACATTTCCATGCACCAGTGATCATGAGCATAAGTTTATTATCCTGCTAAACAACAAAAAAAAGAAGACGACGTGCTATATCGAGGGAACGAACAAATAACGGAGCAATAATAAAAGAAACACAAGGCAAAAAAATAGCAACACAGAACGCCAATAGTTCTGCAAATCAGTTTCAGCTAAGTACGTCCACATTAAGACGTGGCCTGTGCCGTGGTTTGCAACCTGCTGGATTTGCTACCCTATTGGGGAAAACTATTTGAAGCCTAATTAGCATGGAATTTGGGGAGAATGCAAACACTGGTTTTTTTATTTTATTTCAGTGAGACATAAAGCAAAATGCCATGGCATTTCCTCCATCCATTCATCATAAACAAGTTAATTACTGTGTAACAAATGGGTGCCTGCTGGATTCCCAATGTTTTGGAGGATGTTAAGAGAGCTGAGTCAGGCAAAGAAGATGAACCACAAAGTAGTAGTTAATAGCTTATGGCGTACTTATAATAAAACAATGACTCTGTGAAAGCTTTTGTTGTCAAATTAAGGCTAAGCCATTTCCATTGGAATAACTCAATTACAAAGTAGTCATTATCTGTTTAACTGAATTCCAACCAGGAAGCCTGGGCTTTTCCCCCCTTTCTAATCTAGATGCAATGGAAGGAGGAGTCATGCCAGTCCAGGGACCTGAAGAATGACACACAGCTGAGCACTGGAATGCTGATTCAGTTCCAACACACACACACACACACACACACACACACACACACACACACACACACACACCAAACAAGAGAACCTCAACAATGAGTCACATCTGCTTTATTATCAGAAGTTCCAAGCATGTGATTTAGATCTCCTTTCTAGAAGGAGGCACAAGCAATTGTCAAGACAATGGCAAACCATTTAAACGCAGCACATCTTTGAAACTAAGGAAATTGTTCCTACAGTGACGGCCACCGATTTGGATGCCTTAAAATAATAATAATGAAGTTTTCACAATACAATAAAAGAAACAAGCTAATCGGCAGGAAATAAAGAGAAGAAAGAACCAGAAAAAGAAACTATGAGATCCTCCCTCATAGCTTAACTTCCATCCCCTATGTAGGAAGATGTGTCCTCCCAGATCTCACCTGGGCTCACCCCTCTTCTCACAGCCTCTCACCCTGTGATATCTGTGGGATATATTATTACTAGAGCAGTCAAGTACAACCTTTTCCTGTTGCCTAGAATGGACACACAGAGGAATGTGGCTCCAGACAGGGGGGACTTCCTGTCATACCTTCTCTGGAGCTTCCTCCGCCTCCTGTGTGTGACCAGGTAGATGGGCGTGACCCTAGCTGACCAGATAAAAGGGCTGGCCACACAACCATCTTTATCTTCGACTCCTGCTCTCTTATTCTTGGACTCTTGCTCTCCTGGCTCTTAAACAGTGCATAGCTCAACCTTCACATAGGATGGAGCTGACAAGCACAAGTCTGAGATGTAGCCCAGACTTCACTGTAACCACAAGATAAAGCCTGCCTTCGGATTACTGCTGTGAACTGAATGTGAGTAAAACTTTATTCGTACTTTTGAATAAGACTGTGTTGTGTTATTATTTTAAGAGGGAAATAAAGGGGAAACTTACCAGGAACAATCCAGACGAGACAAATCAGACTGGATTGCTTAATTAAAGGATTCTAACGAATCATCAGCTTGCTTCCAATAAGTTGCAACGGGAACGTGCTCTGCTGTTTACTCACAAGCATGAGTGAGGAGGGAAAATAACAAAACAATATATCCTCTCCTACCTTCCTTAACATTCCCACAATATCTCCCCTTAAGCCACATCTCACACGAAAGCCAAACTATCTTTCCCCTTCAGTTGTATACATTTCTTACAATTTGGATGGGTTTTAGAAGAGAATTGGACAACTTCACTTGGGGTGGGGATATCAATGGCTACTAAGCCTGATGGATATTGTCCTACCTTTGGTGCCTGTTGCAGTATGCCTCTGAACACCAATTCCTGGAAAACGCAGGAGGACAGAATGCTCTTGTGCTCAAGTCCTGCTTCCTGGTTTCCTGGCTTCCATGAGAACAGGATGTTGGGCTACTGCACTGTTAGAAACTCAAGATATATAAGCTAAGCGCCAAAAGGCACCTTGAATCTAGGTTGTGGTCACCACAACGGAATGTCTATTCACTGGGGGGTTGGACTAAATGTCCCTCCAACACTCCAATTCTATGGTTCTGTGATCTCAACTACATTGCATGACTGTAGCTTGCTCTTACAACAATTCACTTGTCCCAGTATGCAAGGAGGCGAAAAACACAGAATTGGAAATGGAATTAACCATGGAGTAAAGCAGAAGTTTTTAACCTGGGGTCACCAACCTGGCACCCAGAAATCTCCATGTAGTTACACTTGGACCAGTAGCAAAATGGGCCTGGCTAATTTTGAACACCAATTATTCTCATGTTCTTAAATACACACACCAGTTCAGTTTGTCTGTTTTTATTGGGCCAAAGTGAAGTATTCCTCTCCTTGTCTTAACAGCTCAGCACATCAGAACACAACTTCCTCCTTGCTGCGCTGATGGTGGCAACGAGATGAGTACCTACTGCAATTGCATTTCTTCATTCTGCCTCTTTCCTTGGGGTTCTAAAACAAGGGTAGCTAACATGTGTCCCTCCATATGTTGCTGGACTACAGCTTGGCTGGGGGTTATGGGAGCTCAAGTCCAACAACAGATGGAGGGCTAAAAGGTTAGCCACCATCCAACAGAGCTACCTTCCTTCCATTGAGTTATCCCAATCTTTTGAGCCCAAGATAAATATCAGAGGTCATGCAGCCATTACACTCCCCTCAGAGACTGGCATCCCAGTGTTATGTTTTCTAACTCCTTCAGGCAGATCACAAAGAACCTGCTCATCACACAGCAATGTCCTCCATCCCTGCCCCTCCTTATCTATGAAGTCAGCACAATTTCTGCAGAGAGTTCCACTAAGTGGTGCGGGCAGGGAGCTGGGAGGTATTGACAGCCACCTACTGGGAAGCAGTATGCCTCTAAATACCAGTTGTTAGGAATCACAGGTGGGAAGAGTGCTAGTGTGCTCAATAGCCTGTTTGCAGCCTTCCCAGGGACATCTGGTTGGCCACTGTGAGAACAAAGCACTGGTGTAGATGAGCCTTTGGCCTCATCCAGCATCACTTATGCTCTCAGGAGGAGGATGGAAAAGCTACCGTATTTTTTGCTCTGTAAGACTCACTTTTTCCCTCCTAAAAAGTAAGGGGAAATGTGTGTGCATCTTATGGAGCGAATGCAGGCTGCACAGCTATCCCAGAAGCCAGAACAGCAAGAGGAATTGGTGCTTTCACTGCGCATCGATCCCTCTTGCTGTTCTGGCTTCTGAGATTCAGAATATTTTTTTTTGTTTTGTTTTCCTCCTCCAAAAACTAGGTGTGTCTTGTGGTCTGGTGCGTCTTATAGAGCGAAAAATACGGTAGTCTTCCGATACTAGAAACCCATGGACTTATGTTTAAAAGAAACAAGGCAAACCATGGTTGCTGATGCTGGCTTACTTCACAAAACCATGGAAAGGTCTAACCAGGTACAGACCATAGTTTAGTTGAAATGCAAGCAAAACTTTCTGATCGTCACCTCCCAGCCACATAGGAAAAACAGAGGGAATGTCACACGGATGGAAAGAAAAAGAAATGCATTTATACGAAGTGTCAGGAAATAAAATGAAATGTATCCTTGGATAATTAACTCAATTCATAAGCAAGGAAGAGTATGTGTATGTGGGGGGAGAGTATTTTTAAAGTAACAGATTTATCCCAGTTGTTATACAAATTAGAGATATTTGTTTCACAATGATAAACAGCAACATGTATTTCAGCATACGAATTCCAAAAGGTGCAAAACAGATTTCTCGTCTATTGGCAAACAAAACAATTACTTTTTAAAGATAGATCACAAGGAGTTCCATTGATAAAATTGCTACTCTATTCCCACTAGCAGAATATGTTCCATAAGCAAACAATGAGGATAGTCCAGTCAGAGTTCTCCAAGGTCAAGACCTTCTGAAATGAATGGGACTACCTGGCAAGGGCATAGTAACCACTCTTCAGTGGAGCTTGTTACTGGCTGCTGCAGCGACATTTCGACATTACTTTAAGCTTCAGCCAGCAACAGAGTCGTTCTGAAGGAAAGGCCAAAAGAACCATGGATCTCAAATGCATCAGATCCAAGCACTGCGTTTGTAGCTGAAAGCTTCAAATATGACCAACAGGATTTTCACAAAGTGAGAGAATTCATACTATGGAGAACGAGGACAGCCCATATTATCAAACTGCTTTGGATGTCTACGTGCACCAAGAAACTCTGGACTCTTGAGAAATTTCCTTCTGCTATCTAGTCTTATGTTAGCTTATTGGCAAGTTGTTCTTTTCTTTTTCTTGGCCATCCTCTGTAGAAGAGCTGGCTCTTTCACAGCTCAAGCTAATTTTAATGGGACTTGCCTGGGTATCTTCCCACTGGATTGTGTCCATTCTCATTATTGCACCATTTATTATATCATGCTCAGATATATTGCTCATCTTGCTCTGATTCGTTTCCCTCCCCCCTTGCATGTGCAGTACGACATTTATGTTGCAGATCTTGTGATTCTTTCTATTCGATATAAGTGACGCCACTTAGAATCATCAAATTGTAGATATATCATTATATATCCTATTCAATATAAGAGGGACTTCCAGTTCTCTGCTGCATCACCATCTCCCCCCAAAAGTTGTGTGTGGGTATTTTTTTCTGGTTGGCTTCTGCTTTTGAAGGTATTAGGTGCTTCTGCAAACCGCAGGGTTCCTGCAAGCAGGACAATACTTTCTGCTGGTATCTCAATGGCGCCACTCTGGATGCAAACCTGGTGACCTGCCCAACCTCAGCTTGCTATCCAAAGTGTTAGTCATCTGCTTATTCGCCATTTATCAAGGCTCGTGTGTAAGCTCTATGTTAGCTCTGAAATGCTAGAAAATATCCAAAAGGAAGAAACACAGCCAAGACCACGAGGTGTGGCCTGTCCATAGGATGCTTCATCCTGTTGTTGAATTCAAGAAGCATGGGGCATGATACATCTGTGTCCTGATTGGGCCACTGGACCACTTTGCCTTTGAAACAGAGGAAGATTCTCTAACAAAACCATGCTGTCTTAAGGACAACTGGCAACTGCTTGCTCCTAGTGTCACAGAATGCCTTCTCTGAAATCAGGCTACAAGAGAGATGAAGCAGTTAAGTGGCACAACAGTGTTTGAAAAACATCCTGAAAGAGACCCACAAAGACCCTCTCTGCTTGCTTTTGCTTAGGCACAAAGTTAAAGCATGTTTTCCAATGTTTGCTTGTTTTTCAAATAAAGATGCTAGTTTTTTCTTTTTGTTTTTTGCTTGCTTGCTTGCTTAGCTGTTTCAAGTATTTCAATGATTTTTGATTTCTTCCTTGGGATGCCAGCAAGAAGATTTTTTTGTAATAAATAGCTAGCTTGCCCTCTGACAAAATAAAATAAAAAAATCCCCTTTAAAAATAAATCTCCCCAGAAACCACTTCTCTTGATATGAATTCAGACAGAAATCACTGGAACTTTTCATTGGCTGAATGAAATTTGAATACATTTAACATATTCCATTAAAGCATCCTGGGGCAAAAACTCAGAGTGGGAAATGGCCATGAAAGTAAAAGCCCTGCTCAATAATACCATAGAGAAATGCACAAGATCCTCAGCATCTGATGAAGTAAGTTCATGAAAGTTTAGGATACCACAAGAGGGTCGATTTTGTGGCAGCAGACTAGCATGGTTGCTGCTCTGGAAACAGACCCTCTGAAGACTCATAATCTACTCCCAGCATCAACTCAAGGGAGTTTCAACATGATCAGGAGAAACAATCATTGATGGAAATTGCTCATTCACAGGAAGTGCTTAAATGGCTTATTGTGATATAATTTTCTATTTATTTAAAGATCACAATCAGCTGATGTTATAATTACATGGCAGCTTCTCTGCAGCCTCAGCTGGCACTGCCTTTGAACTGCCTTCCCCAGACCTTCTGTTCCATCTCTATTGTCCAGCCAGCAACAACACAACACAATGCATCAAACACCCAATTGTCATAAATCCCCTTCCAAAAGAACAGGCCAATTACATTGTCTGCAAAGATGAAGAGGCAAGATAAACATTAGGAAAAACACTGTCAGTCAGAGAAAGATAGCAAAACAAGGGGAAGAAGCAGCCTGGGAGCAAATGCATACAAACCACAATGATCCCATTGGATCATGGATACAATGTTAACTCAAAGTATGTGCGAAGCCACTTGTCTGGTTACCTGCTGCAAAGAAGACCCACTTCACCTGAACTGAGCAAGGAACACTTTACGATTTGGAAGATTTAGCTCAATGGTGTAGCAAGTGCTTTGCATACAGACAGACCCAAATCCAGACTAGTCTCCATTTAAAGAGAGCAGAATAAGACCCTGGCCTGAGAGTGGGCTAGATCAGGGATGGAGAACCTGTGGCTATCTAGATATTTGACTTAGAACTCCCTTCATCAATGGCTATGCTGCCTGGGGCTAAGGGCGGATGGAATCCACCAACTTCTGGTGAGATACAGAATCCCTATTCCTGAGCTAGAGAGGCTAATCATCTAAGCTTACAGTCCCCATCTCACTTTACAATTATAGAATTGTGGAGATGGAAGGGACAAGGGGGTCATCTAGTAACTCCCTGCAATGCAGGAATCTTTTGCTCAAGGTGGGGCTCAAACCGTTAACCCTGAGATTAAAAGTCTCCTGCTCTACCAACTGAGCTATCTCCTGGAAGTAAGCCCCACTGAATCCAATTGGACACCTAAGCAGACATGGCAATAGCCATAGCCTAAGTCAGTATAGGACAGCTTCATGTGTTATTCCTTCCCCACACACCTTTCATGTTGTCAGTCAGTCAATGATCAACCTGCAGGCAGGTGGTGGACAACTGGAAGAAGAAGAGAAGAAGAAGAGTTTGGATTTGATATCCCGCTTTATCACTACCTGAAGGAGTCTCAAAGCGGCTAACATTCTCCTTTCCCTTCCTCCCCCACAACAAACACTCTGTGAGGTGAGTGAGGCTGAGAGACTTCAGAGAAGTGTGACTGGCCCAAGGTCACCCAGCAGATGCATGTGGAGGAGCGGAGACGCGAACCAGGTTCCCCAGATTACGTGTCTACCGCTCTTAACCACTACACCACACTGGAATAGCCACCAGGCCAACTGAGAAGCTCCCTTCTGCTGCTGCCTCTGATCGTCCAAACCCAGCATTAATTCATCCTCCGGAGTGCTTGGATCGAGTCAGTTAAATCCGAAACAGCTCAAATTAAAATGGACTTCTGAACGTAAGGCAAAGGCACAAAACGGACTGAAAGCCCAGGGTGTAATAAAAGGGTTATAAGACTGAAGTGGCAAAGGTGCACACTCAGCTGCAAATTATGGTCAAGCAATAAAGAAGTTCAGAACTCATATACCTTTCTAAAGGAGTCAGCAGCAGATGCATTGTGCAGCCAACATCTGCTGTATCCTTGGATGAAGGCCCATATTCCTCTCCCACTTCACCTCCAGCCTGAGGAAATGAAGCCTTTCACAGCCCATGGCCTTCCTCCATTCCTTTCTGAGCTCCCAGTAGGGTTAGAATCCAACACTTGAGGAAATACTGGGCTTTAGACTGCTTATTGTCCACATAACCGGCAAAACACTGACTCGTCCCTTTCTGCCAGTGTCAAGTCAAACAGGAATTGTGTGGACTGGGGGGACGCTTCTGGCAAAAATGGTTGTCCGTTCGTGTGGCCCTCCCTTGCTCTCCAGCCAACTTTGCTTGCCCTCAGTGGCATCAGATTTGATTGGCTATGTAGCTATGCATCATCATCCCATCCCAGTAATGGTACCTGACTAGTCGGGAAGCAGGAGAAAGAGTAGCCAGGAGACAAAGAATTGGGGAGGGTGTAGTAGCAGCAGCAGCTAGATACTAGCTACTCAAGGAAATAATGGATCAAGAAGGTTTCAGCAATGCACCATCTCCCAAGCCTAGCCAACCTCATAGGGGGGTTGTAAAATGAGAAGAGAGGGAACCATGTGTGTCACTTTAAACCCCTTGGAGGAAATGTGGGATCACAGCTGTCAACTTTTTCCCTTTTCTTGCGAGGAATCCTATTCGGAATAAGGGAATTTCCCTTTTAGAAAGGGAAACAGCTATGTGTGGGATATAAATGTAATAATAGTTAAAATTAAGTGGTGGCAGGATATTTGGGGAGGGGGCAATGCCCCAAAATAATCAACTCAGTATTAACTGCTACATTTAATAATTAAAATGGTAGAAATAAAAAAAACCAGAAAGTATTTTGCAATGTATAGCTGCACTTGTTAGCATACGGCATCTCAGTAATCCTAGCCTGGAGAAACTTCCAGGTCCTTAAATAAAATTGCACATACCTAAGATTTTGAGCTGTTTTCTCAGGTTCACATAGGATGTTTCCTCACGATATTATTTATATTTCTCAGAATATAATTACTCCTCTGAGATAGGATTTTTAAAAAATGACTCATGACTTACCAGACAGTCCTCTTACAATACAGCCATGCCAGTTTCTAGAGCAAGACGCGCGCACACACACACACGCACACACACACACACACACACACACACACACACACACACACAAAGCAATGCATGTAACACTGTACAACCATAATCAGTCTCCTCTTTCTGGACACGAAAGACAGGAGGAATGAAATCTTTGCAAAAAATAAAAGGGTTTGGAAGCAGAAAGAAACCATTCAGGACAGCGTTCTTGGGTTTCAGTGTGCCATTTTGCTGTCTCATTACAACAGACCCTCAAGGAAACAAAAACAGCCCATCGCAAATTGAGCTTCGTTGGCCTCCTTTGCTAAAGTGTTTGCCATCTCTTGCTTACTCCAAAACTCACTTTTCTTCCTTCAGCAACATCTCCCTGCCATATCAGATTGGCACTGCAGAAGCGGCAGCGTGACATCTACAGCGCCTATTAGCAATTAGGAAGGGAAGTACAGAGAAGTGTTCCAGTTTGGCTTTTAAGATTCTCACAGGACTCAACTAAAGGCTGCATTTCCTGTGCCACACAAATAGGAAAGTTTAATTATTGTAATAACTTTAAAAGGCAGAGGCAGGGGAAGGGGACAAAAAGGAAAAGGAACAATGCTCACAAATAAGCTATTTTCCTTCGGATTATGAAGCTGTTTTAAGAGTTTCTCATCACACACACACACACACACACACACACAAACACCCCAGTTATAATCCTGCAATTACTGTAAAGCTAATTGGTACTTTCTCACTGGCTGTGTTTTCATGTTGTCAGTGGGACAGTAATGAACATGAATGCCACATTTGAGAACAGAATGTCTGTGGGCTTGTTTACCACATAATCCAACAACAATGTCTGCTTTATCAAGCATTGCAAGCAAAGGATGGTTTAAGGATCTTCACATCTCAAATGCAAGGATGCTCTGTACAGAGGTGTGCATACCCACAATATTTAAAAATATATATGACACAGGTACTTCTGCCAACAGCAGGCAGAGGTTAAAAAACAAACCAAATCCATGAAGTAAGGGCTGGTGTGCCACACTACTCTGACATCCTTTCACTCAAGCCACACAATATGCAACAGAAGAATGTGGTCTTCGTCTCACCAATGCACAAGTCCACAATTCACCATTCATTTTGCTGATGAAACATTTGAGTCTGGGGTCCCTGCTTTTCACATCTGTCAGCTGTTTCCTCTCCACTGGGACAAGTGTTCCTTAACCTATCCCACTGCATTCCCAGTTTGTACTTCCTACCTTTGAGTAACTTCTGCCCTTCCATGATGTTTTGGGAAACCAGCGCTGTGTAATCATCTTCCGAGAAGCCTGGCTTGCAAGTGGGTCTGACTGTAAGATCCCCATTGGGCGCCTGCAGAGTCCAAAACAAGAGCAACAGAACACTGTGAATTGTATTGTTGTTTCTAGTGGGAATCTCCAGGGTTGGGGGGGGGAGGTTTCACAGCCCGTGCGCAAGTGTCTGCAAACAGGCAAGTCTGAGCAACAGAAACAGCGTTCATCAAGTCTCACACTGATAACATGTTTCAAGCCGGGTGGGGGAAATGAAACACCAGTCAGAAAATAGCAGTAGCCTTTTGCTGGAGAGATGACTTTGGGGGGGGGGGATATTATTCAGCAAGGTTGCTGGGAATGGTGGATGCTTGAGTGATGCACACAGCAATAAATCTCCCCCAGTTGGATTACAGGCACCCTCACATCTCAGATCAATACAAATCAAGCCGTGGCTGGCAAGCCTGAGGACTCGCATGCCAGAAGCACACCCCCCCCCCAGGTTTAAGAAACCCATCTGATCACCATCTTTGGCCCTAGTCATTGGACAATCGGGATCTGGAGAGTTACTGTTAAAGCTACAGCAGGATGCTGTTAAGTCTGCATATATACCCAGCCTGTACCTCCCTTAACAAATCAATGCAGAACTGCTGAGCAATCACCACCTGGCAGGCAGGCGGAGGGAGAGAGAGGAAGCGAGTGTACACATGCAAGCATCCCTAGCTGGAACGCAAAGCAAAATCCTGAAAGGTTCACAGGGTAACCCAGAGAAACAGAAATACGCACAGTCCCTCTCCCTGTCCCTGACCACCCCCAGCGAGGCAATTTAGGAGCATCACCTAGACACCCTAACCTGCAGGCTACATCCATAGCTTATGCCATGTAACTTCCTCCCTTTAGGGACAGAGATTTGTTTCCAGCTGCACACTGGAGCGAATCGTCGTAGAAAAAGGCTAGTTTCAAGCCCAAGCCTTGGAGGGGAGAATCAATTTTCCTTGTGCCTAGGCTTTCCAGATCTATGTGCTCAATCAGACTCCAGCCAATATGCAGGCACAGAAGCTGAATGGCTTGTTAGCTGGTGATTTGTAAACAAATTCCTATATAGCAAATGAGGTTGGGAAGGTGGTGGTGGTGGGGTGTCACCCCTGTTTTTCTACTACCCCAGGCAAGATTTTTCTAGGGACTCTCCCAAACAGATTAAAGGTACATGCTGATGACAAAACCAAGTGGTCTAAACCCTATAGAGAGTGGGGGGGGGAGCAAGCCAGGCCAACCCCATGATCACTGGAAAAATTAGGCGCTTTGAGGACTTAATATGGAGCAGAAAGAAGCAGGCTAAGCTGAGGTGGCTTTTTAAATAACAGTGGACTGAAAGAAAGCCACACGGCATGTGGATGAGAGAGGGAGAGAAGGGGCGAAGAGAACAGAGAGTCTGTCTCCTGGCTTGCAGAGGAGCTTACTAAGCAAAAAGTAAGCCAATGTAATATCGGCGAGAAATCACGCTTGGGAGAGAAATGCCAGCTACCGTCTCTGGAAAGTGCATGAGAGGGACTCGGCTGTGCACTCCGGCAGTCTCCTGGCAAGATCTACAATTCAGAAGCATTTCAGAGTCTGACAGTAGATAATAGGCTTTGGATTTCCAATCACCCAGTTATTACAATGGCCCTAACAGTGGGGCCACTGCAGCAGAGAGTCGGTGGTAGGGTTACACAGCCAAGCCTTACAAAGCGGCTTTCCCTTGATGGGTTTTTAATTAGGACACTATTCTCTCTCTCCCCACCCCCAATCAAGTTCTCTCTCTCTCTCTCCAAGCTTACAAATAAAGTGCCTCAATTTGTCTTGGGAAAGGAGGTCCCAAACAAGAGCCATTATTGGGGTGCCATTTGCCAGGAAGCTCTCCTGTCCAAGCAATGAATGGCACACTGCTGTAGGCAGATTTATGCAGGAGAACTTCCCAACAGATCGTGTCCATTGTCAGTCAGATCTCCAGTACTGGAAATGTGCTTAATGATAATAAGACTCTAGAGGGCTTTCCATATCAGCCTGGAAAGGAAGAGAAATTGCAATCTGATCAATTTTAACTCAAAAATGGTTTTGAGAATCAGGCTGACTTGGCAGCCGTGGGTGTCCTTCTGAAATCATCTTAAAATTTAGAAAGAGACAAAATATAGGAATAATCAAAAAGCAGAAAGGGAGCATGGCACCTAATATCCCTCCCACAGCAAAAGTATTTCAGCATTATGCATCCCTATCCTTTCGTTTTAAAAGGCTCCGTGGCAGACCGCATGGTAAATATTCCCTTAAAATACATACAGCACACCAGGATATTTGGAAGCAAGTTAGAGCTGCCAACCCAGATTCTGAGCTGCGTTAATACACATTTGCAGTCAAGTAAAAGTCTGTTATTCCCCTAAAAGCTATTAAAGCAAGTTTCTCTAGGGAATACCTATTTTGGGGGAAAGGGGGGGGACTTCCCAATTTTTATGTTATGAGTAGTTTTATCAGGTGCATAGCAGGACTCCCTGCACAGATCCGTATTAGCCACAGCCATGGGTGTGTCGGGTTGAAAGATGCACAATTTCTGCTCTTTAAAAAATGCTATTAAAAAGCATTTTTAATAGGAGAGGTGAGGCTCAAGAGTCCCACACCCACACAAACACCCTTAAGCCGGTCTCGATTTGCCTGGGTCCTCCGAGTGCTCCAGTTCTCTCTACAGCGTCTGTTGATAAACCGCAACACCCAAGACTTCAGCCACGCCACGTGGGTTAAGCACACGAGGGCAAGATGCATTCTGAAGTTCTGGGAGGATCCTAACAAAGCAAAGCTTTTTTAAAAATAATAACCGATCTCTAATATGCAGATATAATTATATGCTCCTTTCAGCGGTGCTGGCTTTCTTTCTTTTTTTCCCCGTTTGGATCTCATCGCCAGCTAAAAACAACTTGGGATGCTCTATCCGCGCGGTTGTCTACCAGCCCAGGTCTCTATCCCCGGCTACGGCAAAGAGACACATTTCCGCCCGTTAAGTCGCTTTGCATTTAGCAAAACGACCATCCAGCTTTCCCTAGCACTACCGCCGCCGCCCCCCTCCTTTGCTCAATCCTTCCTCCTCCTCCTCCTCCTCTGGATTTTCGTCTGCCAGTTGTCTATGAATTGATAGAGGGGAGAAAGTGGAGGGGAGGGGGGGCTCAGCGGGGAGACACACACAGGCTAACATTGTTGCACATACTCTGCAAAAAAACAAAAAAAGGAAAAGGGAGAGCGCTTAGCCGGCGGGGCGTGTGTATGTGTGTGTGTGTGTGTGTAAGTGCTGTACGGTGGAGCTTTTGCAGGAGCTCTTCCTCTACCCCCCCCCCCGCTACACACACACATTCACGAGAAACCTCTATTGCACAAGGCATCTGGAGAAGGGGGGGGCGCTCAAGCCGCATGCAGAAATAAAGGGGAACCCCTTTCCCCAACACATACATAAGCAGAGCTATAACCCAGCCATCTCCAAGCGTGCAGTTAATGATGTGCGGAAAGAGAGAGGAATTGCAAGGAAAGCGGTACTCTCGTGGCTCCTTCCAGGCGAGCTTCCAAGCCCCGGAACCCAGCACGGTCCCCTTCCCACCCCCCACCCCTCCTCCTCCTCCTCGTCGTCTCCCTCCGGCAGCGCCCCATCCCTCTCCAGGCGGGAGCTGCTGCTGCTGCTGCAACTTACCCGGGCCGAGCCCCCGCAGCAAAAGAACAAGAGAAGTAGCATCCTCGAGCCCAGGGGCATCTCCGCGGATCCCGAGCCGGGCTCGTCCGCCGCCTCCTGCCGCCGCTTTCACCGCGCTCAGCCCGGGCAGGGCAACCCCCAGCGCGCGACCTGCCTGCTCCGCCCGGCGCTGCCTGCTTATCCCGCGGCGCCTCCGAGCCGCCAACTCTTCGCAGCCGCCGTCGCCGCTGCTGCTTCTCCTCTTCCTCCGCCTGCCTTGCCGCGCTCAATTCCTCGCCGCCGCTCTGAACTGCAGGTGAAGCGCTCTCGGTGCTGCTCGAGCGAGTCCCCGCCTCCAAGCCCGGCCCATACGGCGCGGAGGGGCAGGCGGGCGCCCTTAAAGGAGCAGCCGCGGCTGCAGCAGCAACAGCCAGAAGGGGAGCGCGCGCGCTTGCCGGCTGGCCATCCCAGCGCGCACACACAAAAAAAGGCTCGGGAGGGAATCCTGCGCTCTCCGGGACGGGCTTACTCGGGAGTCAGCAGAGGTTGGGTGCTGATTCCCAGGATCCACTTAGTAAGGACTTGCCCCAGCTCCAACTCTCCCGCTGGCGCAGGCAGAAGGAAGTTCCGCGGGTCTTACTCCCGAGGAAGCGCCTGCGGGGTTGCAAGGGGCATCATTCGAAGGCGCGCTTCCTCGAGGTTCTTGCACGGTTGTGTTTTTGCCGACGATCGGGCCCCGCGGCTGCAAGAGGTTTATTCGGAAGTAGGGCCCGCGGAGTTCAGGCAGGGCTTGCTCCGAAGTAAGCGTGCGCTGCATTAATCGAGCCCGGAGCCCGTTAAGCAGTACTGGGTTGCTTTACCCAGCGATAGCTCGGCCTGCATTTGTCTCCTATAGGGAGGTGCGCAAACGGGACATTGAGGCTGCTGCTATCCTGTGCGCGCGAGTGGTACCCGTTGAATTCAATGGCACTTGCTTCTGAGTAGACATGTGAGCTGCAATGCTATGCACACCTGCTTGGAAGTGGTCCCCTTCAAACCAATGACCATTGTGATTGCACATCTGTAGGGTTGTGCTGTGGTTTGGTTTCCTTTTTAAAATAAAATAAAAAAACAACGCTTTGCACACTTGCTTGAAAAGGAGCCCATTGAAGTAAACATGGATAAGATCAGGTTGCATGAAAATTTAATAGACTGGATGTATTATGCATGTTTACTCAGAAGAGAGCCTCTCTCTGAGTTTGGTGGAATTTACTCCCAAGTAAGTTTTGCATCCAAACTAAACTCTCTCTCCAGGGCCCCTAGAAAAGCAAAATAAATGTTTTTATCATCTTATAGTTAGTAGGTTTTAATGATTTTATTGTACACAACAATAACTCATATTTTTTATGAGTTGGTGGGGTTTTTAAAATATTCTTCTAAATAAAATAAACTAGGTTTAAATAAACTAGGTTTAATTAAATGCACAAATTGTCATCTCATCTGTCCTCCCAGTTGAACGACGTGGCCCAGGGAGAGAGGGAAAAATAGTGGAAGTGAACAGCTGGCTTCGCAAATGGTGTAAACAGGAACGGTTTGGATTCTTAGATCACGGACTACAGTTTCTTGAAGATGGACTTCTGGCAAGCGATGGGCTGCACCTCACAACGTTTGGGAGGAATGTTTTTGCCAAAAATCACAGAAACCTCATCAGGAGGGCTTTAAACTGACTAATTTGGGGGAGGGAGACAGTGCTCCTGAAGGTAGGAGCCTATCAATTGATAAAGATGGTCATCCAAATGTCATAGACCAAATGGAGCAAACAGCACGCAGACCTAGTGGTGGGAGGAAAAAATCCTTAAATAAGAGACACGGGGGAATGATTAATGGACTTCAATGTCTGTACACTAATGCGCAAAGCATGGGAAATAAACAAGATGAGCTTGAGCTCTTGGTACAGCAAACTAAATATGACATAATAGGCATCACTGAAACCTGGTGGGATAAGTCCCACGATTGGAATGTAAGAATGGAGGGATACAATCTATTTCAGAGAAACAGACCAGACAAGAAAGGAGGAGGAGTGGAGTTATATGTCAGGGATGTGTATACCTGTGAAGAGATCCAAGATTTAGAACCTCAAAGCCAAAGTAAGAGCATTTGGGTTAAAATTAAGGGAGAGAAGAATAACAGAGACCTCATTGTGGGAGTTTACTATAGATCCCCAAGCCAAACGGAGGACATAGATGATGCCTTCCTGGAACACATGGCCAAGCATGCAAAAGGAAGGGAGATAGTAGTAATGGGGGACTTCAATTACCCGGATATTTGTTGGACGTCAAACTCAGCCAAGAGCATAAGGTCAAACAGATTCCTCACTGGCCTTGCAGACAACTTCATTGTCCAGAAAGTGGGAGAAGCAACAAGAGGAACAGCCATTTTAGATCTGGTCCTAACCAATGTTGATGACCTGGTTAGTGGGGTAAAAGTGGAAGGATCATTAGGCGTGAGTGATCATGCTCTTCTGAAGTTTACTATACAGCGGAAAGTAGCAGCCAAGCATGCTAGGACTCAATTTCTTGACTTTAAGAAAGCCGACTTCATAAAACTTAGGGAAGTGCTGGGTGAGATCCCATGGACAGCAATACTAAAAAGAAAGGGAGTTCATGATGGCTGGGAGTTTGTTAAGAGGGAGATAGTAAAAGCACAACATTAGGCAATACCAATGAGACGGAAACATGGAAGGTGCCTAAAGAAGCCAGGGTGGCTATCTAAAGAACTTTTAACTGAGTTAAGATTAAAAAAGGATGTGTACAAAAAATGGAAAAGGGGGGAAACCACCAAAGAGGAATTCAAACAAATAGCCAGCACGTGTAGACACAAAGTCAGAAAAGCTAAAGCACAGAATGAACTCAGGCTTGCTAGAGAGGTTAAAAGCAACAAAAAAGGCTTTTATGGGTATGTCCGTAGCAAAAGGAAGAACAAAGAAACAGTGGGGTCACTCAGAGGAGAAGATGGTGAAATGCAAACAGGGGACACAGAAAGGGCTGAACTCCTCAATGCCTTCTTTGCCTCAGTCTTCTCCGATAAAGAAAACAATGCCCGACCTGAAGAATTTGGAGCAAATGATTCAGCAAAGGAAACACAGCCCAGAATAACTAAGGAGATAGTACAAGAATACTTGGCTAGTTTAGATGTATTCAAGTCTCCAGGGCCAGATGAACTGCATCCAAGAGTATTAAAAGAACTGGCAGATGTGATCTCAGAACCACTGGCAGTCATCTTTGAGAATTCCTGGAGAACAGGCGAAATCCCGGCAGACTGGAGGAGGGCAAATGTTGTCCCTATTTTCAAAAAGGGGAAAAGAGAGGACCCAAATAATTACCGCCCAGTCAGTCTGACATCAATACCAGGGAAGATTCTGGAGCAGATCATTAAGCAAACAGTCTGTGAGCACCTAGAAAGGAATGCTGTGATCACCAATAGTCAGCATGGATTTCTGAAAAATAAGTCATGTCAGACTAACCTGATCTCGTTTTTTGACAGAATTACAAGCCTGGTAGATGAAGGGAACACAGTGGATGTAGCCTACCTTGATTTCAGCAAGGCATTTGACAAGGTGCCCCATGATATTCTTGTAAGGAAGCTGGTAGAATGCGGTCTTGACTATGCTACCACTCAGTGGATTTGTAACTGGCTGACTGACTGAACCCAAAGAGTGTTCATCAATGGTTCCTCTTCATCCTGGAGAAGAGTGACTAGTGGGGTGCCACAGGGTTCTGTCTTGGGCCTGGTCTTATTCAACATCTTTATCAACGGCTTGGATAATGGACTCAAGGGCATCCTGATCAAATTTGCAGATGACACCAAACTGGGAGGGGTAGCTAACACCCCAGAGGACAGGATCACACTTCAAAACGACCTTGACAGATTAGAGAACTGGGCCAAAACAAACAAGATGAACTTTAACAGGGAGAAATGTAAAGTATTGCACTTGGGCAAAAAAAATGAGAGGCACAAATACAAGATGGGGGACACCTGGCTTGAGAGCAGTACATGTGAAAAGGATCTAGGAGTCTTGGTTGACCACAAACTTGACATGAGCCAACAGTGTGACGCGGCAGCTAAAAAAGCCAATGCAATTCTGGGCTGCATCAATAGGAGTATAGCATCTAGATCAAGGGAAGTAATAGTGCCACTGTATTCTGCTCTGGTCAGACCTCACCTGGAGTACTGTGTCCAGTTCTGGGCACCACAGTTCAAGAAGGACACTGACAAAGTGGAACGTGTCCAGAGGAGGGCAACCAAAATGGTCAAAGGCCTGGAAACGATGCCTTATGAGGAACGGCTAAGGGAGCTGGGCATGTTTAGCCTGGAGAAGAGGAGGTTAAGGGGTGATATGATAGCCATGTTCAAATATATAAAAGGATGTCACATAGAGGAGGCAGAAAGGTTGTTTTCTGCTGCTCCAGAGAAGCGGACACGGAGCAATGGATCCAAACTACAAGAAAGAAGATTCCACCTAAACATTAGGAAGAACTTCCTGACAGTAAGAGCTGTTCGACAGTGGAATTTGCTGCCAAGGAGTGTGGTGGAGTCTCCTACTTTGGAGGTCTTTAAGCAGAGGCTTGACAACCATATGTCAGGAGTGCTCTGATGGTGTTTCCTGCTTGGCAGGGGGTTGTACTCGATGGCCCTTGTGGTCTATTCCAACTCTATGATTCTAGGTTAGATATTGTAATGACTAAATGATTATAGGATTGTACTCTAACCCAAAACAAGTTTATTGAGAGATAATATCCCATCAAGTTCTTCTTTTTACCTCTTGTAAGAATGAAAAGAAAAGTGTCTTGCCTGGGATCAAATTCTGCTTAAGGTTGCAAGCCTAGCCTTGCCTATTAGAAGCAAGTTATACTGAATTCACTGGGAACTACTCCTGAGTATGTGGAGTAAGGTCTGCAGGCTTAGTCATGGTCAATCTAGTAGAGTAATAGATTTAAGTATATATTTTGTTTGGACTTTCCTTTTTTTTAAACCAGGCTTCCTCAACCTTGGCCCTCCAGATGTTTTTTGACCTACAACTCCCATGATCCCTAGCTAGCAGGACCAGTGGTCAGGGATGATGGGAACTGTAGTTTCAAAACATCCAGAGGGTCAAGGTTGAGGAAGCCTGTTTTAGACTTCAATACAGCAAATCTAGCTTCCCTGCCCACCCCGTACCCCCCCAACCCAGGGTAGCCAGATGGAAAGGGGGACTCCTGTACCTTTAATAGTTGTTTGGCAGAGGGGCATTGTTTTCAGCAGGTGAAGCTTATATGACAAGCCACAGCTGCTGACATTTCTTCTTCTACACAACTATTAACAGCTACAACTAGGGACGCGGGTGGCGCTGTGGGTTAAACCACAGAGCCTAGGACTTGCCAATCAGAAGGTCGGCGGTTCAAATCCCCATGATGGGGTGAGCTCTTGTTGCTCAGTCCCAGCTCCTGCCAACCTAGCAGTTCGAAAGCACGTCAAAGTGCAAGTAGATAAATAGGTACCGCTCCGCCGGGAAGGTAAACGGCGTTTCCGTGCACTGCTCTGGCTCACCAGAAGCGGCTTAGTCATGCTGGCCACATGACCCGGAAGCTGTATGGCAGCTCCCTCAGCCAGTAAAGCGAGATGAGCGCCGCAACCCCAGAGTCATCCGCGACTGGACCTAATGGTTTACCCTTTAAGCTACAACTGCTGAAATTCCTTCTCAGTTAGTCAAAGTCATGTATGTTGCACCTTTGGAATCCCTTCTTGTACTGTATCCCTAAAGGTGCCAAAGCCCTGCCCTCTTTGGCATCTGGTTATCCTACCCACAAGCCTCTTGGCTCAGTTCCTGTAGATCCTCATGCAACAGTTATGATGGACAAAAATCCAATGGCACAAAACATATGAGGAAAAATACACCAATTCAAAAAATTAAAAAACATCACTATTTCTTTCCCAGGTATGGCTTGTTGCATCTCTAATTTGTTTCTCAGAAATGTTAGATTTGGAGCGTGGAAGCTCCTGCCGCTACAATGGGCCGATTGGCACATGTCAGCTCATTGCAGCCTTAAACAATACTCCACCTGTGGGAAACTGCAGCGATGGATCAAAACACCCCTGGCAGTACCATCATAGAGAATGTTTTTATTTTCCCCTAGTGGCAACAGCTTACATGCATGACATGGAAGAGAGTACACATGTGGCATGTTCAGCAGCATCTTCGTGGCAACATGGACGCATGATGATGTCGCGAAGCTTTGCAACATGCAGAACGTGCAATTTTGGGCTTGCTGGATATTTCAGGGACAGTTATTAGTGTACCTAAAGGGGCACTGACTTTGGAGTATAGTAACAGCCTTAGCCTAGGGCTAATTCATCTGTGAACATGGACGCAAGTGACGTCTCATTATCTGGATAGTCAACATAGCCTCATGGGAAGGGGACACTGGTAGTGGCAAAGGGTCGCAGCTTCAATCTTTGGCATCTCCATTTAAAATATATCAGATCATAGAATTGGAAGGGACCCTGAAGATCCTTTAGCTCAGTCTTTCTCAACCTGTGGGTCCCCAGATGTTGTTGAACTACAACTCCCATCACCCCTAGCTAGCAAGGCCAGAGCTCAGGGATGATGGGAGTTGTAGTCCAACAACATCTGGGGACCCACAGGTTGAGAAACGCTACAACCCCCTGCAATTCAGGACTATGCAGCTGTCCAGGGCCGTCTTTACCCAGGGGTACAAGGGATGCGGGGCACCAGGGCGCCGAATTCTGGGGGGGGTGCCAGGCACCCACCAATGAAGCTGCCTAACTATCTACCTGTTATGAAATAATAAATAGTTTTGATCAAGCTAGGAAAACAAAATACATATATACCTAGATATTACCAAAATGTATACCGACTGATTCACTAAATGACTTTTGTCTTTGTGCGCTCATTTACCAAAGATGCACCGTGCCAGCGGCGGCGCTTGTCCTTCACAATGGCGGCACTTGTCATTCTCAACGACGGTGCTTGTCATTCTCACCGGCTCCGTGCACACGAAACTAACTCTTACATCATAATAAAAGTTAATTTGGAGGCTAAACTAAATTTGGGGGCGCTGGGCAGATCTTTGCACCCCGGCGGTGCATATGCTAAAGACTGTGTGGCGTGCTGTCCCATACAGGGATCGAACCTGCAACCTTGGTGCTTTAGCACCACAGTCTCACCAACTGAGCTATCCTGCTGGCAGGTTTCCCATAGGCATCTGGCTGGCCACTATAAAAACAGGATGCTGGAGTAGATGCTGGACCACTGACCTGACCATTCTTGGCTGTCTCTTTGCGCAGACTCAGGTCCTTCCACAGCCATTGCCCTCCATGAACCTGTTGGTTTCTGCTCTCTTCACTGTGCAGCAAAGTGCTTGTCACAAGACAATGTTTACATTCCACAGTCAGAGTACTGTTGGGTTTTCCCACGGGAATGCTCAGCTCACAGTAGCCTTTGTTACTGCCGTGATCCAGAATGAAGCAGATCGCCGGGGTGCTAGCTGCATGGATAAGGGGGAGTCTTCACAGACGTCATCCCAGAATGCAGTGGAACCACCAGAGGGCGCCAAAGCTTTGAAGGCAGTGAAATGCTACTCGTGTGGACGTCTAGGCCATATGAAGAGGGAATGCAGATATCCCAGGGCCAAGACAGAGCAGCGCAGCGAAAGCTCATCGCGTGGAAAAGGCCAAAGCAAAGGCAAAGGTCCGGTGTCCAGGACAACGCAGCACAAGGCAATGGTCTCACGCTTCACTCCAAAGGTCGCAAAGGTCCAGAAGACGTCTAGATCTTTCTTCGTTGTTGATTCAGCAGCTACACACCACATGTGCAACGATAAGAGACTGTTCGTGTCTTTTACACCGCAGGAAGGTGCGATTCACCAGGCGGATGACTACACGATCCCCAGTCAAGGCTATGGAACTGTTGTTCTTCACAGTTTGGACTTAGAGATACATGATGTACTTTACGTTCCAGATGCCACACACAATCTTCTCAGTGTGATGCAGCTGAATGAACGGAACATTGACGTTTCCTTCAAGAACAAGAAATGCACCATCACAAAGAAAGACGATTATGTATTGCATGCTGAATGTGTTGATCGTTTGTTTGTTTTGTATTATGATGATGTTGTGCAGGATGATACTTGTTGCATTGCAGGTTCTAACAAAAGTTTGCATGCAGGATGTATTCATGATTTTCACAAGAAATTTGGTCATTTGCATTTTGAGGCAGTATCTAAAATGCCTACCTTGGTTGAAGGTATGACTATTAAACCCTGCAGGTACCACATGAAGTGCAAGGCATGCGCAGCAAACAAGGTGAAAATGGCTGCGAAAGGTAAGGTGTCTAGTAGGCAAGCTACAGAACCATACCAGATTGTTCATGCTGATTTAGTTGGTCCACTATCGCCCTCTTTGGGTGGCAATAGGTTCTTCATGGTTCTCATTGATGCATTTTCCAGGTATATTTACGTGTACAATCTCAAACAGAAATCAGAGGTTTTTCCAAGGTTCAAGGAATTCTGTGCTTGGTTGGAAAATGTGCATGGTAAGAAGATAAAAATTCTTTTCACAGATCGCGGGGGAGAATTCACTTCTCAGCAGTTTGAAGCTTTTCTGACTGAGAAAGGAATTCAACACGATTTGTCCAGTCCTCGCTCGCCATGGCAGAATGGGCTTTGCGAAAGGGCAAATCAAACATTGCTTCAAGGGTTAAAGACCTTGCTGCATGATGCAAATCTTCCAGAGAGTTATTGGGCCGAAGCTCTCTCATGCTTTCTTTACAGTTACAATCGCAGGTTATCTTCAGCGATTGGTTGTACCCCCTATGAGAAGATGTTTGGTAAGAAACCATACATCAAACACATGAGAATTTTTGGTTCTGATATGTGGATTCACTCACCACAAAGCTCCAAATTAGGCAAACGTGGATTGCATGGTATCTTTCTAGGTTATCAGAAAGGTTCTTACAGAATAATGATGACTGACTCTAAGACAATTAGGCTCACAAGAAGTGTTGAGTACAATGCCAAGTGGGGGGAGAACGTGGGAATTTTCCAATGTTATCCTGATGACAGTGATGAGACTGAGGATAAGCAGCCGCAACAACCCACACCCACTGATGAAGGTTCTGATTCTGAGTCTGAAACTGAATCGGATAAGTCAGAGGATTTCAAGAGTGCGAAAGCCTCTATGCGACCCTCTGAAAGCTCTGATCAGGAATTAGAAGAACCATTGTTCACAATAGGTCACTTTTCTCCTAAGAAGGAAGAGGAGAGTGTTGAAGACCAAAGGCTAATTCGCAGGTCACAAAGAGCCACTAAAGGCAGACCTCCAAAGAGATTTGCTGATGAGTATGCTAAGACAGCAGTAGCAGCTGTTAAAAGCTCCAGGAAGGTATTTGAACCTTCAAGTTTCCAAGAAATCCAAGATTTGGATTCTAAGGAAGCTGAGCCATGGTTAAATGCCATGAAGGCTGAGCTTGATTCCTTAGAAAGGAACAAAACTTGGGAGCTTGTTCCAGTAGTTCCAGGAATGAAACTGCTTGGAAGCAAATGGGTCTTCAAAGCGAAGACTGATCAAAATGGCAAGATAGTCAGACACAAAGCCAGACTGGTAGCCAGAGGTTTTGCACAGGTACCAGGTGAAGACTATCACGAGACCTACTCACCCACTGTGAGATATGAGAGCATTAGGCTTATGCTCAAGCTAGCTGCAGAGGAGAATCTACACATTAGTCACCACGATGTAAATACAGCATTTTTGTACGGATCTCTAGGTGAATCACTTTATATGCTTCCACCAGATGGCGTACAGGTAAAACAGGGATTTGTTTGTGCTCTGAAGAAGTCCCTTTATGGTCTCAAACAAAGTGCACGGTGTTGGCACACAAAACTCACTGAAGCATTGTTTTCTCTAGGTTTTCAACAAGGGAAAGCTGATCCATGTGTATTTGTCAAAGAGGAGGGGCAAAAGAAGCTATATTGTTTGTTTTATGTTGATGATATTTTATTCTTTTGGAAAGATGTCACAATGTACAATAACGCCCTAGCTCAACTGAAAGAGCACTTTGACATGAAAGATCTTGGTGAGGTAAACAACTACCTATCTCTGGAAATAGAGAAAGATCAAAGTGGTAACATTCTAGTACACCAGTCACGGAAAATTGCTGATGTGTTAAGCAAACTAAACCTGATGGATGCTAACCCTGTAGACACACCGATGACAACAGGTTATCAGGTAGAAGACACTGAAGAAGCATTTTCTGACACTACACTGTACAGAAGTGTGCTAGGCAAGCTAAACTTCATTGCCAGATGTTCAAGACCTGACATTGCTGTTAGCTGTAATTTGCTAAGCAGACAAGTTAACAATCCTACTGTTAAGGATTGGAAAGCTCTGAAACGCATAGCACGCTATTTGAAAGGCACTATGCATTACAGACTGAGATTTAACAATCAGAAGTCTGGTGGTCTTGAGATTTTTGCAGATGCAAGTTTTGGAAGTGACACTACTGACAGGAAAAGTACGTCTGGAGTTTGCTACATGTACAATCAGGGTCTATTTGATTGGTCATGCAAGAAGCAAACAACAATTAGCTTAAGTACTTGTGAAGCTGAACTGAATGCACTGTCTTATTCACTTAAGGATTGTGAATGGTTGTTACAATTGTGCAAAGACATGAAAATTCCTGTCAAATGTCCAATCCAGGTTTACCAGGACAACAAAGCATGTTTGGCTTTGCTGAATTCGGAAGGTTGTAAGCAAAGCACGAAGCACTTGCAGTTGAAGTTGCAACATGCTAGGGAACATATTCAGAAGGGACTCGTAACGGTGTCCTATATGCCAGGTAATGAAATTCCTGCTGATGTATTGTCCAAGATTGTATCAAGAGATCAACACTGTACCTATGTACAGAAGTTGGGTTTGTACTGATATTGTACGAACACGCTGCCCAGTGATGTTCACGGAAAGGGGGAGGATGTTGGTTTCTGCTCTCTTCACTGTGCAGCAAAGTGCTTGTCACAAGACAATGTTTACATTCCACAGTCAGAGTACTGTTGGGTTTTCCCACGGGAATGGGAAGCTGGATGTGACGTACACTGGCTTCCTGTTTTTCACTGTTTTCTCTCGGTGTTCGTTAGTCCGAGGAGAAGGACGGTTGCTTCTCTGCTCCCGCAGAGGCAAGATGCATGTTTGTAATTTCTCTACAATGAACTGTAAATAAAGCAACTTAAAGCATGTGGCACGTACTATTCATCATTCCGTTGTGCAAATGGACTCTGCTATATCAACAGAACCACCATTGGCGGGACCAGCAGGAAGAGCAGCAGATACGTTTTCTGCTGATGATGATATTTATTATCTTGTTAATTATTCTGTTTTGGATGTGCATTTTATATTTGACTTCCTTTATTAATGGTTTCTTTTGAAATGTTTAAGATAATTTGTTGTTGTTGTTGTTTGTTGGTAACTTTGCTGTATTAGATGTGTTTTCTGTGGTTGACCTCCTTTGTAATGTTTCATTTTGAAATTCTTAAGATAATCATATTTTGGTTTCCTGTTAATTATGCTGCATTGAATGTATACTTTAGATTTGACTTTCTCCCATAATGTTTTGTTCTGGGTTGTTTTATCTGATATTTTAATGTGTCATGAAACCACTTTGAATCCCCCTCCCCTTAAAACTATAAAGCAGTAGAGAGATGGGATGAATAATAGTAATACTAATAATATTAATCCATCAGACTCTTACGTTCTTATGAATGAGTATTGAAGGCGTGAGAGAAACCCTTTCACCTATGCTATTTTCATGATTTAGATGTCCATAGGTCTACCACTAGGCTCATGGAGGGAAAAAGGACAGCTGCTTTTATTGAACACCCTCGGTCCATTGGAGCTGGCATGTCGGAAACTAAAGAGGGGAGAAAGATGCAGGAGCCCAGGTCTCTGCATAAGCCCACATTCATTTGCAGATGCCACCCTGGAGTTGAGTTAGAGGAGAGCAATTCCTGTAGGGTTCCACAAAACTTCCTAGAGCAAAAGCTAGGCAGTTTTACAGATAATCCTCCCCAGGTCTCATCTCACCACTGCACTGGATATTAGAAAGATATAGTAGCAAGATACCCAGTACTTGCTTTTAGATATAAAACTATTTGTGCCCCCAAACTCTCCCTCTACCCCCCTTTCCCCTTTTCTTTCTTTTTAGCTGCTTCCTTCCCCCCCCACAAAGGGAGGGGTGGCGCTGAGGTTTAAACCACAGAGCCTAGGACTTGCCGATCAGAAGATCCATGGTTCGAATCCCTGCAATGGGGTGAACTCCCGTTGCTCGGTCCCTGCTCCTGCCAGCCTAGTAGTTCGAAAGCACGTCAGAGTGCAAGTAGATAAATAGGTACTGCTCCGGCGGGAAGGTAAACAGCGTTTCCATGCACTGCTCTGGCTCGCCAGAAGCGGCTTAGTCATGCTGGCCACATGACCCGGAAGCTGTATGCCGGCTCCCTCAGTCAGTAAAGCGAGATGAGTGCCGCAACCCCAGAGTTGGCCATGACTGGACCTAACGAGTCAGACTGGTGAAGAGTCGCTGGGGTCTCCCCCTCCTGCCACACCAAGCTGACTTCCCCTCTGGTCTCCCAGAACCAGGAGAGGTATGAAGTAGGAGAAGAGAGACACGCAGGCACAGTCTCTGACTGCTTAGAAAAAAACTCAGGAGGAGACAGGTGGCTGTGGGGAGGTGAGGGCCTTTAGTCTCGGCAACTTTTTTATGGGCAACAAGACCTATTACTGTGCTCAGGCCTGACACTCCTATGCGGACCCTGTTTTGCTAATACAGTGGTACCTCGGGTTACATACGCTTTAGGTTACAGACTCCGCTAACCCAGAAATAGTACCTCAGGTTAAGAATTTTGCTTCAGGATGAGAACAGAAATCGTGCTCTGGCAGCGCGGTGGCAGCAGGAGGCCCCATTAACCCAGGAACAGTTTCAGGATAAGAACGGACCTCCGGAACGAATTAAGTACTTAACCCGAGGTACCACTGTACAGTGGTACCTCGGGATGTGAACGGGATCCATTCCAGAGCCCCATTCACATCCTGAATAGAATGTAAGACGCGACGGCACATGCAAGGGTCGTGTTTTGCCACTTCTGCGTATGTGCGTGACGTAATTTTGACCGTCTGCACATGCGCAAGCAGGGAAACCTGGAAGTAATGCGCTCTGTTACTTCTGGGTTGCCGCGGAGCGCAACCCGAAAGCGCTCAACCTGAAGCACATTCAACCTGAGGTATGACTGTAAAGAGTTAACTCCAGCCTTCTCAGTGTGATTTACTGATGGCTCGCTCCTGTCAACTTTTTTAAATGACATTTTGCAGGTGGGGAAGTGAGGAGGAAATGCACTGAAAACTCTGGGATGAATGATTGATCAATGGGGAGCCATAGAAACACCCCACAAGTGAATCAGGAAAAATGCTCGTTGTCGTGTAACCTCCCCACAAACAAACTGGAACAAATAGGCAATAAAGACAGTTTAATTTTTGCATAAGTAAATTAAAATGGAGGTTCGATATATAAGTCATCTGGAGATACCCCTCACCTAAAGCCGTGCTTGGCTTCTCCCTCTTGACTGGGGTGGTTTTTCCTGCCCAGAACACCCACGTGCTACACCCACGGGCACAAGGAAATATTAATTCAAATATATTGCCGAAGGCACCGTTTAGAAAAAGTTAAGAGGATGTGAAAGCCTTAAAAATAAATGAACATCATCTGCCCTTCCTAACTCCACAGCCTGAGGCAGCCCGCGCTGATTTGGCTCATAGAAAGGCCAGCTCTTTTAGTGTCTCACTGGTGGTAGATTTCTTGCAGTGTGAATGTGTGAACAGCCTGCATGGATGAAAATACTGTATATAACAGGGACAGAGGGATTTCATTTTTAAAAACTAAAACCCTGAGATCTACCAAAAACAGTAGTTCAGGAAGGATGACAGAGAATTTATTTATTTCTATTTAATTCCTTGCTGCACTAAGTCAATGATGGCATTATTACATTTTATCCAAATGAATTTTAACAGGGAGAAATGTAAAGTATTGCACTTGGGCAAAAAAAAATGAGAGGCACAAATACAAGATGGGTGACACCTGGCTTGAGAGCAGTACATGTGAAAAGGATCTAGGAGTCTTGGTTGACCACAAACTTGACATGAGCCAACAGTGTGACGCAGCAGCTAAAAAAGCCAATGCAATTCTGGGCTGCATCAATAGGAGTATAGCATCTAGATCAAGGGAAGTAATAGTGCCACTGTATTCTGCTCTGGTCAGACCTCACCTGGAGTACTGTCCCCAGTTCTGGGCACCACAGTTCAAGAAGGACACTGACAAACTGGAACGTGTCCAGAGGAGGGCAACCAAAATGGTCAAAGGCCTGGAAACGATGCCTTATGAGGAACGGCTAAGGGAGCTGGGCATGTTTAGCCTGGAGAAGAGGAGGTTAAGGGGTGATATGATGGCCATGTTCAAATATATAAAAGGATGTCACATAGAGGAGGGAGAAAGGTTGTTTTCTGCTGCTCCAGAGAAGCGGACACGGAGCAATGGATCCAAACTACAAGAAAGAAGATTCCACCTAAACATTAGGAAGAACTTCCTGACAGTAAGAGCTGTTCGACAGTGGAATTTGCTGCCAAGGAGTGTGGTGGAGTCTCCTACTTTGGAGGTCTTTAAGCAGAGGCTTGATAACCATATGTCAGGAGTGCTCTGGTGGTGTTTCCTGCTTGGCAGGGGGTTGGACTCGATGGCCCTTGTGGTCTCTTCCAACTCTATGATTCTATGATTCTATGATTCAATAATCCTGTGAGGTATGCTTGATAAAGAGGGAGGGACTGGCCAAGGTCACCCAGTGAGCTTCAGGGCTGAGGATTTGAAATCTGTTCTTCATCTGATGCGCTAACCACTACAGCACACTGGAATTGAGGAGCAAGGTGCCTCTGAACACATGCTTAGCTAAGAAATGTTTTTTTTTTTTTAAAGTACAGCGGTACCTTGGTTCTCAAACAGCTTAGCTGATGAACAAATCAGCTCCCAAACGCCCAAAACCTGGAAGCAAGTGTTCTGCTTTCTGAACATTTTTCAGAAGACAAACGTCCAACACAGCTTCTGCTTGAGTGCTGCCTTGGTTTTCGAACGGTTTCAGGAGTCGAACGGACTTCTGGAACAGATTAAGTTCAAGAACCAAGGTTACACTGTACCAGAACTGGAGTTTGCAAACAGATCGTTGGTTTTCTCCTAAGTTTTCTAAAGGAGCCCCACCTCTTTTGCATGGTTCAAGCAAGCGTAAAGGTAAAGGTAAAGGGACCCCTGACCATTAGGTCCAGTTGTGACCGACTCTGGGGTTGCGGCGTTCATCTCACTTTATTGGCCGAGGGAGCCGGCGTACAACTTCTGGGTCATGTGGCCAGCATGACAAAGCTGCTGTTGGCAAACCAGAGCAGCGCACGGAAACGCCGTTTACCTTCCCGCCGGAGCGGTACCTATTTATCTACTCACACTTTGACGTGCTTTTGAACTGCTAGGTTGGCAGGAGCAGTAACTGAGCAACGGGAGCTCACCCTAGTGTGGGGATTCGAACCACTGACCTTCTGATTGGCAAGTCCTAGGCTCTGTGGTTTAACCCACAGCACCACCCATGTCCCATTCAAGCAAGCATGAAGGCATGCAAAAAATAAAAAATAAAAATGGGATTGTTAACCCTCGCAGTTCTAAATGCCCAAAGCAAAAGTTCAATCATTCATCCTCTCCAGATTATCCTCCTTTTGCTGTTCCTGTCTGTGGTCTCCCTTCCACCTCTCTTTCTCCTCTTTTCATATTCTCTTTCCTAGAAGTTGTAAAAGACGGGCTGGGAAGGACCGCAGGGGTAATCTATACCACCTACTGTGTGATGTCTTGGGTAGTGTCTTATTTTGAAGAGTTCGTGGCATTGCATCATTAAAAAAAAAAAAGTCCCGTAAAATTCCAGATTTTTTTTAAAGGCGCCAATTAAACAATTTCGGGAGCAGCCCTCCACGCTGCTCCGTGAGACAATTTAGCGACATCTTATCTCTGCAAAGCAAAGCAGAGCACCGTTGTGTTCGCAGAAGTCAGGTTTTCATCTTGGAAATGATTAGGTTAGCCCTTTTTAGTTCTTATTTATGCACCGCAGTGTAATGTTCTGTACAAGAAATATGAGAGGGGGGAAAAACTAACATAGCTAGGAGAAAGCACAGCACGAGCTCAAGCTTGGAATAGCTTCCTTAACAAAGCCACTTGCTGACTGCGAGACTCAATCGTTTCTGCTGAATTTGAAATGTTTTGAATAGGGAAGTGGGGGGGGGGGGAGAGAGAGCGATGTTAACACAGGTTTCTGGTAGGTATTGCTCTGATGGCCTGACTGGAAATGCTTACAGAAGAAGGAGCTGAGATTTAAAAGGAGCAGAGAGAGTCCTGATGTAAATTTCCATCAGCTCCTTCCCTTCCACAGATCTGGCAAGGCCCCAGGGTGTCCTTCTTAGCTTCGCTGGATTTCTTAGGTGCAAATGCAGAAGTGGGTCAAGGTTTGGCCCGGCAGCACGAGCAAATGCAAGTGACAGAGTTACTTGCGGAAGCAATTTGGGGGACTGCCAGTCAGTGCAGCTAGTACTGAATTAGATGGAGCAATGGTCTGGGTCAATTTAAGGCAGCTTCCTATGTTTGGCTGCAATGGAGCATAGAATCATAGAATCGCAAAGTTGGAAGGGATCCTGAGGATCTCGTCCAGGGTTTTCCAATCTTGGGTCTCCAGCTGTTTTTGGACTCCAGTTCCCACCATCCCTGACCACTGGTTCTGCTAGCTAGGGATGATGGGAGCTGTTGCCCCCAAAAAATCCACAATGCAGGAATATGCAGCTGGGATCGAACCTGCAACCTTGGCATTACAAGCACCACCATAGCTGTCAACTTACAGATTTGAAAATAAGGGACCAGCAGCCTCGGAAATAAGGGATCAGCAGCCAAAATAAGGGATTTTCAGAGCACAGGTATGTTCGACTTCTGAGCCCCTCCGAGCCAAAGGCAGAAAGCCCAGCCAGCAGCCAAATGAAACCTCAAGCGGTGGTTCCCACAGCGCAGCAACCGGCAAAGGGGATGCAGCAAGGAAAACCACCGTCACCTCTCTGCTGGGAAGCACTGAGAAAAGGCGGGTCCCCAGGCAATGCGGCCGATTTAATAGGCACAAGGCATGCAAGCTCCACCCCCCAGTCATTCTTAGACTCCTTATTGGGTGAGCAACGCAGCCAAGCAACACAGTTGGAGCCTCCCTCCTCCCTGGCAGGCAGGGAGGGAGGGAGAAGAGCTGCTTCCTTTGAAACCCGGGAAATTTAAGGGACATCATCAATAAGGGACAGCAGCGGGACACGGCGCTGGGATAAGGGGCTTTCCCACCAAATAAGGGACAGTTGACAGCTATGAGCTGTCTGGCATGCTCAGTAGCAGTACCCAAAGTTCCCCATGCCCATTTTTAATCCTGTCAACAACCCTGTGGGGTAGATTATGCCCAAAGGATGTCCCAAGATGATGACAACGAAGAAATTGGTTTATTACCTACCCTAAGGTTCTAGGGTGGGTTACAACAATCTGGAATGCAATATTAAAAGCATTTTGAAAACAAATGACCGGTGAGCTTTTATGGATGATCAGGATTTGAACCCAGGTCTCTCTGACCCTAGTGCATCCCATCCAATATTTCTGACACGGACTGGCAGGGTCTTTCTAGGGTTTCAGGCAAGTAGCATGGTCTGCCTGGAGAGATGCCAATGACTGAACTCTGGACCTTCTGCATGTAAAACAGATGCTCTCCCACCAAGCTACTGCCCTTTCCTGATATGTATGTAAAACATGCCTCATCAGCCCTCCTCTAAAACAGGGTTGTCAGTTTTATTACTGAACCTGCTTACATGCCTCTAACAGCAGGCTTCTGCATTGCAATTTAGCAGGCAAAGCTTTTCCAGGCGCAGAGACAAAAGCGCGCTGTTGAATTTATGCGCACAAGGCTGTGGTTAAAGGGACAAAACCAGGGCTGGTAATAAAGGGGGAAACACGACTAAAAAAAAAAAAAAGAGCAGAGAATTTTGTACGTCCAGCTTTGTGCCCCTGGTCTGTTCTGCAGTTAACTCAGTCTTATAAATGCTCAGTGTGAAACATGAAAGAAACATGTGCTTATTTGTGAAATGTGGCGGTTCCCCTCCCCATTTTTTCAGGAAGAATCTTTGAGTTCTTTCAAAGCACAACCGGGGTTCCCAGAATTACGTGGGGTACAGCTGCACTAGACCCAAAGCCAGCAAGGGGGCAGATGCTGAGCTATTTTTAAAAAATATATAAATAAATCACCCTGCCTAAAGAAAAAAGTAAGTCTCCAGCCCTTATGGAACTAAAGATATGATGAAGAAATAAATGTACAGGCTTCATTTAAACTAACAAGTCTGTGGGTATACACACACACACACAAACACAAATAAACCTGTGATTGATTGATTGATTGATTGATTGATTGATATGCCATCTATTCCTCCAAGGAGCTCAAGGGAGCGTCCCTGCAAAGTAGCCCAGTGTTGCTATGCTAATATTATATCAGTGGGAAAGGGGGAGGTTGACTTTGAGGGAGTAGTGCACAACAACAATATAAAATAAAGGAAATGACAAAGGGGTGTGGTTCCTGATCAAAGCAGCAATTTAGTAGAGGCAAGGTTAATAAATGTTGTCGCCACTCATGGGGGAAAGTAGGGGGGTTACTATGGGTAGGCTTTTGCTGTTGGTATAACGGTTAGAGTTCTGGACTCTAACCAGGGAGGCCAGAGTTCAACTCTCCACTCAGCCATGAAGGCTAGCCTTAGGCCAATTACTCTCTCTCAGCCTAACTTACCTCACAGGGTTGTTGTGCAGATACAATGGGTAAAAGAGAACAACATACGCCACCTTGGGGAGAAACGTGGTTTGTAAAATGCAAGGAATAAGCAGACATTTCAACGGGCGTATTCACCATGTCATATGCCTTTTAACCACAGCCAGGCATACAGAAATTTAGCAGCTGAAGTTTTTCCTAGCATGGAGATCAAAGGTAGCCAAAAACATCACTGGCTTTAGCTATATGCATGCCCGGCTGCTGTTCAAGTAACAACACACACAACGTAACAGGCTGTTTTTAACTATGTAACTTCTATTTCAAACACAATTCAACATATAATATCTCACAAAGTGTAATTCCATAGACCAACGCATCGTGCAAATAGAACGTATCAAGAGACAGTGGCGTAGCGTGGGTTTTCAGCACCCGGGGCAAGGCAAGTAATTTGCGCCCCCTAACCCGTGGATTTGCGCCCCCTAACCAGTGGATTTGCACCCCCAACCCTAACCCCCAGATGTTGTGCCTGGTGCGGCCGGCCCCCCTGCACCCCCCACGCTATGCCACTGTCAAGAGAAATTAAAGTCCAATGGATGGTCAGGAGATGAAGTCCATTCGGTTCCTAAATTGGCATGTTGGCAATAACCACAATATGGTATGCTTATCTTTTGATGTGACACATATCGCTGCTGTGAGGATTCTAACATTCCTTGTTTGTAGATATCAGATCAGATGGAAAACTTGAAGGTATGACTCGACAGGGATTCTGGGTTAATACCTTGTTTCATCCAACTGGGCTTTGTCAGCTGTGCATACTCTAAATTAAACAAGCATGATATAACACAATCCTTACACAAACTAAGTAACATAACATACAAATTAAACAAAAAGTTTACATACCATATTCTTGTATGATGGAAACATGGAACAAAATTAATTCAGTTAATCCAATCACTGGCCAAAGTTCCTTTTTATACAGAGAGGCAGTGCAGTGGTACCTCGGGTTACATACGCTTCAGGTTACAGACTCCGCTAACCCAGAAATAGCTTCAGGATGAGAACAGAAATTGTGCTCCGGCGGCATGGCAGCAGTGGGAGGTCCCATTGGCTAAAGTGGTGCTTCAGGTTAAGAACAGTTTCAGGTTAAGAACGGACCTCCGGAACGAATTAAGCTCTTAACCCAAGGTACCACTGTATAGATTCTAACACAGGTGGCTACAATGTCTGCAAATGTTAATGTTTTGCAGGCTGCTGTTCAAAGCATAGGAGCTGAGACAAGGGGCGAACAAAGAGTTCCTGTGTTCCAGGAGTGAGGTTTTCAGCCCAAGACCATATTTCCCCATGGACACCCCACATAGAATAGGTGGGCAGGCTCAGAATCAAGCAAGAGGTATGGTCATAGCTCAAGGAAACATTACAGCCAGGCAAAAACAGTTGAGGAAGGTCAACGATGGGGTATGGCTTGGGGAAAGTCTTGAGAGCCAGATAGGGAGGCCTCGGAGGCCACATTCAGCTTGAGGATCCTCATCCTTGCGGAATCCAGAATGCTGCAGCATGATTGCTGACAGAGTACCATATAATACTCATTCTGCATTTCATGGGATCATAGAATCGTAGAGTTTGAACCAGATACCTTCTGCATGCAAAGAATATGCTCCACCACTAAGCTATGACCCTTCCAGCTCTAATTGGTGCCCATGATAGCTCCTGAAGGAACCCGAGTATCCCTTGCCACACAATTTGAAAACCACTGACCCAGTGGAAGGATTTAGCAATAATCTCTACTAATGCATCGCCTAAATGCGGCCTTCTGTAATCTTCCCCTCGGGACCCAAACATTTGGATGAGGAGTTGCGGGGGACTTGGTGCAGCTGTTGTGGCTGCCATATGAAATCTAAAGATCTCAGGGGGCAAGGATTTGTGCTTCAGCGACGCTGTGTTGTTCTTCGTTCCTTAAAAAAAATTGAAGCTGATTTGTGTGAGCCGAGTGTAAGCGAGTATTCTCTTGAAAACACCTATGAATCGTTGACTCTGGCTGGACTACAGCTGTTGCTCAGCGTGAATTCTCTCTCAAATAACTATTAGCATGACAAGTTCTGCCGGTATTGTCAAAATAAGTCTCACACCACGAGATACTGTGAAGAAAAAGGCAGAGCAGGAGAAATAGATTTCTTCAGTGTATTTAAAATAGGCTTCTAATCTGGCGACAAAAGTACCGGAGCTGTTTCCCCCACCCACCCACCCTCCGCAGCCAAAGAAACAAGCTTTTTCCATCTTCAGTTTTAGCACATTTGCTACTACCTCCAGACACTTGATAAATATATACATATATTCCTTTCCAAGTTCTTTGTATTTCTTCCAACTTTCTGGAGGGATAAGGATAGTCATGATTGCTGCATGCTCCATCTAGATGTGGTTGGGTTCCAGCCCCAGGCAGAATCAGGAATGGCCACAGAGGATGGGACTTGTGGTCCGCAAACATCTGGAGGTCAGAAGGTTGGTGAAGTAGACATTTCCCCAGGTAAATGTCCATATATGGAAAGCCCCACATGAAGGCCACAATATTTCACGAACCCCACTCCCCATATGAACCTACCCAAGTGTCCCTATTTTCCAGCGACAGTCCCAGATTTACAGAAGCCATCCCTGTTTCTGATTTGATCCCAGAATGTCCCCCTTTTCCTTAGGACGTCCCTATTTTCATCACAGAAATGTTGGAGTGTATGGAGTTATGTGACCCCTGAGCCAAGGAGATGAGCAACTATACAACCATCAGAAGACATCTGAAGGCAGCCCTGCACAGGGAAGTTTTTGTTTTAATGTTTAATGTCTCACTATGATTTTATATATGTTGGAAGCTGCCCAGAGTGGCTGGGGCAACCCAGTCAGATGGGCAGGGTATAAATAATAAAGTCAGTGTGGTGTAGTGGTTAAGAGCAGTTGACTCGTAATCTGGTGAACCGGGTTCGTGTCTCCGCTCCTCCACATGCAGCTGCTGGGTGACCTTGGGCTAGTCACACTTCTCTGAAGTCTCTCAGCCCCACTCACCTCACAGAGTGTTTGTTGTGGGGGAGGAAGGGAAAGGAGAATGTTAGCCGCTTTGAGACTCCTTAGGGTAGTGATAAAGCGGGATATCAAATCCAAACGCTTCTTCTTCTCATCCTCATTATTGAATAGGACGTCTCTATTATCATCAGAGAAATGTTGGAGGGTATGGACCCTCTTATCATCATCAGAGGCCCTTCTTGATGTTCCTCCTCCACATGAGGTCCGGAGGGAGGCAACACGAGAACAGGGGCTTTTCTGCAGTGACTCCCTATTTGTGGAATGCTCTCCCCAGGGAAGTTCAGCTGGCACCTTCATTATGCACCATTAGGTGCCAGGCAAAAACATTCCGCTTCAACCAGTCTTTGGGCTGCTTAACATCTTCTACCCCTTTTAAATGCTTAACATCTTCTGCCCCTTTTGCAGAAGAGGACTGGGGTGGGGTTATTGGTATGGGGGGGCTCTTTGTTCTTGTTTTTATTATGTATTTTGCGTGGTTTTTAAAAATCATATGTTGTTATGTTATGAACTTTCCTGAGATCTACGGATGAAGGGTGATATATAAATTCAATAAATAAATATATAACAATAATTAATTAATAAACCTTTGACAGCGTCTTGAGATAATTGAACAGATTGCCAATGCATGGATTGTTTTTAATATCCGGTTGGAAGCTGCCCAGAGTGGCTGGGGAAACCCAGCCAGATGGTTGGGGTATTATTATTAATAATAATAATAATAAAAAATATAATAATAATAATAATAATAATAATAATAATAATAATAATAATAATAATAATTGATGATGATGATGATGAATGAACTGGAGCTGTTTGGAGTGCATGGATCTGAATGAGCTAGCTGATGTCCAGCGTTTATTGAGAACCAGAGTGATGCTGTGAATACAGTGACCGAATGTAGGATTCTAGGTTTAAAAGCTCACTCACAGCTCAGGTAGGTATGAAGTGGATGAACTATGAATAGGAATACCCACTTTTTTATTGAATAGCAGCCACTGGGAGCATTTGGATCAGAATGGAGGATTTAGTGACTTTTCCACCAAATCCAATAAAATCTTTCTGCCCCTCCTTCCGTACTGCTCTTTGTCCAGTTGGAAAAAACACAGAGAGATCTCTGAGATCTGGATGCCTGAAATGACCTCGGACTCACAAGTCTCTCACCAGAATGAGATCTGCAACTTCCTCTTTCAAATGTTCTGCTAGAAACAAGGAACTGGAGGGAGGGAATACCTCTTGCTTCTGAAATCCCCATTCCTTGTCTTTCCCTTTTGATTGTCTGAATTGGCCAAAGGGTTTCGATGGGAAAGGGGTGTATGTGTGGAATGGGAGGTTCATCCTGCACCATCTGAGCTCTGTAACAAGGCACGTGGCTTGCTAGCTGACAACTTTTACACGAATGTACATGTGTGCATTAAATCATCTTACTAAATGTCTGAAGAGCGAAGCTGTTTCTCTGGAGAGCCAACTTGTTACATTACACCGCACTCGAGAGAATAGAGGGCTCTAAAAGATGAGAAATCCATGGAACAGACTGTGCCAAGATAATGAATGGAATGTGGAAAACAATGAAGGAACTTTCTCCCCTCACTGAGCACACACAATTCTCAATGACAGCAATGGGAGTTATATGTGCGTGTCAAGGGGATAATGGAACCGTGAGTATCAAGAAGAGAACTATCGGATGTCAGGTAAGGTGCTCAAAATAGAAAATAAGCTCAAAGGAGGGGCGGGCATCTGCGAAGTTCTATAAAGCACACAACGGGGGCCTGATCAATATAAAAGTATGGGAACAACAGGTTCTCTCAACAGGAAGTAGGGCCACTGAGATGCCACATAAACTTCTGACTATAAGCCGGGAGGGGCGTATAGCTTTCCATGCAGATGACTTTAGGTGCAATCCCTGGCATCTCTAGGTTAAACAGCATCAGGTAGAACATGACACCTGGGGAGTCAGTATCAGAGTAGTTTAATGCTAGGCAAGATGATCTGGTGCAAATCTGCTTCCTATGGACCAGGGGGAGCTAATGTCATGCCCATTTGGCTGAACTGGGCACAATGGTCAAATAACATCAGGTGAGCGCCGGGTATCCCTGCATCCCAGGATGCAGCTATCCATATAGCAACATGCTTGAGTCTATTTCACCTTGAGTCTATTGCACAGCTTGAACTGACCGGATCAGGCATAGGCAAACTCGGACCTCCAGATGTTTTGGGACTACAACTCCCATGATCCCTAGCTAACAGGACCAGTGGTCAGGGATGATGCGAATTGTAGTCCCAAAACATCTGGAGGGCCAAGTTTGCCTATTCCTGGACTGGATGCATAAAAACTGAGTCCTTTTGGAATGAAATTTCGTCTAGACCTGTTTGTTTGATTCAGAACTTTATTTGCAGAACTTTATTCAAAGCAGAACAAACGCATCAAAGATACATCCAAATAGTTCCATAAAACACATGCCGATCAAAGCATAGGATCAGCATCTTCTTAGAAATAACTTTAAACAGGATTGAGATCATAACTCTGTCTTTTCCTCCATCCTAGCCTCCATTCCAGCCTCAGGTTGTGCACTCCTGGAGAGATTCATTTACATCCTTATTCCCACAGAGCCTGGGAACAAAGACTGGGCTACCACCCTTCCAAGATGGTGAATTTGCAATTCAATAGCTCTCATGTGATCTAAGGCTATTCACTCAGGTGTTAGCTGCTAGAGGAGATAGTTAATTATCAACCCATTAAGCAGTGCAGAGAGCCCTCTTTGCTGTTCTTTAGCTTCAATGGAATCTTCCAGTTAAACCTTTTCAGCAATACACACAGGCATTCTCCATTTCAGTGTCAATTAAGCAATTATACTTTACAGGATCTCTGTGTGGGGTGTGTGTGTTCTGCAGGGACAGCCAACAGGTTTAGCATCAATACACCCCATTGCTTCTCCACCACAGAGAATTTGTTGTTGTTGTGTTGTTTTTGTTGTTGTTTAGTCATTTAGTCATGTCCGACTCTTCATGACCCCATGGACCACAGCACACTAGGCACTCCTGTCTTTCACTGCCTCCCGCAGTTTGGTCAGACTTATGTTTGTAGCTTCCAGAACACTGTCCAACCATCTCGTCCTCTGTCGTCCCCTTCTCCTTGTACCCTCCATCTTTCCCAACATCAGGGTCTTTTCCAGGGAGTCTTCTCTTCTCATGAGGTGGCCAAAGTATTGGAGCCTCAGCTTCAGGATCTGTCCTTCCAGTGAGCAGTCAGGGCTGATTTCCTTAAGAATGGAGAGGTTTGATCTTCTTACAGTCCGTGGGACACAGAGAATAATGTAAGCAAATCACTGCCATCTATTCTTATGGGTGGGTAAAGGGGGATCAATGGTACACTTGGTAGCATTGTTGCAGCAAGGGTACTTTTTGTACCCCCATCTTTAATATCAGCAACTCAGGCATCGCAGACAGGATTTTCTAGAGGTCCTTGCAGGAGGTACCCACACGCACCCTACCCATCATAATGGCAGACATCTTCAAGTTGTAATGAATTGATGTTGGATTGCAAAACATTACTATTCTGAAGTCAAGCAGAGTGATTAAAAAGAAAAACAACTCCCTGTGGAAGAAGAGAGGATGGAGAGAGTAAGCAGATGCCACCAAAGCATGAACAACAGCTGAAAAATTGTAACTGGGAGGCAAATGATCACAATTTTCACCAGGGTGCTTCAATTCAGTTTTGTAGCACAGAGGCCAGGCTGAAAACTCACAAGACCTCTCGGTAAAATATATTAGTGCCAACTTAGCAACACTATGTTTAGATGAGGTGACTGAAAGCATGTTGGGGCATGCATGTCTTGAGCTAGTCATCTTGCCCAGGTCAAGAGCACACACACACACACACACACACACACACACACACACACACACACACTTTTTTTAAAAAAAATGTAACTGGTGAGGCTGCACCACAGTTTGCAGGTCAGCTTAACATGGACTCCCTGGAGATGCAAAATGCAAACTGTGCTCTCCTGAGCCAAAACTGTAATAGATTTTGGTTTCAGCTCCGATTGTGACACATCGAAGGAAGAGGATCTGCTCTCCGAATGCAAGACTCAAACAGCCAAACAGTTGGAGACTGGTCAAGTCTTGTTTTTTCTGTTTAGCATAGTGCCACCTTGCAGATGGCATGATGTGTATGTGTTTGTGTTAAATCAGGCAGTGTGACACAGGAAAGTAACACCCCGATAAGGAGGGAAAACTTGTTGAAGATTCCTTATTCATTATTTGTATGGACGGCAAGAAACAAGACAATTAAAAATGATTGATGATTGATTGATATCCCACATTTTCTCCACCGAGCTCAAGGCAGTGCACATAATTGTCCCTTCCCAAATTAATCCCCCCAACAACCCTGTGCGGTAGGTTAGGCTGAGAAGCAGTGATTGACCCAAGGACACCCAGCAAGCTTCACGGCTGAGTAGGGACCAGTCTCAGTCTGACATTCAAACTACTACATCACACTGTCATTGACTTTGCAAGATGAGCTGAAGCACAAAAATGGTGGAGAATTTGTGGATAATTTCAGCAGCTGCAGCTTGTTAGGCAAGGCATGCCCTGTGAAGTGCTTTCTTCTAGACAACTATTAAAGCTGCAGGAGGCTCGTGTCCCCTTTCTGCATTTGGCCAGCCTACCAAACTGTGGGAGGGATGCTGGTGGTGCTGTGGGTTAAACCACAGAGCCTAGGACTTGCCGATCAGAAGGACGGTGGTTCAAATCCCCGCGACGGGGTGAGCTCCCGTTGCTCGGTCCCTGCTCCTGACAACCTAGCAGTTCGAAAGCATGTCAAAGTGCAAGTAGATAAATAGGTACCACTCCGGCAGGAAGGTAAACGGTGTTTCTGTGCGCTGCTCTGGTTTGCCAGAAGCGGCTTAGTCATGCTGGCCACATGACCCAGAAGCTGTACACCGGCTCCCTCTGCCAATAAAGCGAGATGAGCATTGCAACCCCAGAGTCGGTCACGACTAGACCTAATGGTCAGGGGTCCCTTTACCTTTACATTTACTTTACCACACTGTGGGAAGTTTGTTGTTGTTGTTGTTGTTGTAGTAGTAGTAATAGCAGTATTTGCTGTGCATTGTTCCCTTAGGTACATACAAGACCCTCTTCTCCTCTTGGCTTACGACAAGGGTGGGGAACTGTTTTTGTGTTTTTTTGGGGGGGAAATATCCTTGTATGTCCCCCATGGGCCAAGTCTGACAGGTGGGTGTGGCAATCCACCTGCCAACCTTATGACATCAGGTGACTGGCAATTGTCCTCACACAACGACCTGTCAACATTTTGATCAAAATCGCTGCTAAAATGGAAATGCCCTGCTGCAGGCTTGTGTTAAGGGCCCTGCCACAGAGCTGTATAAGAACCCTGCTAATAAGCCAGATAATAAGTCATACCACAGAATAATAGAATTGTGGAGTTGGAAGGGACCCAAGGGTCATCTAGTCCAACCCTCTGCAATGCAGGGATCTACCAAAAGACACACCTGCTCTGTGACCCAAATGAATCGAATCCTTAGCCAAACTGACCTTTCCCTTTGCTCCCAGCGAATTGTCCTGTTGCCCCTATTCTTTGACTAATCCTTCTCCTGCAGCAGCGAAGAAATGAACATTCTGTGACATCACAGCAGCTTGGCCATTGGCCGAGACTCACAGGCAATACGTGGCAGTATATTTGTAGTCAAATATATAGGAGAGATTAGGCACGAATCTGTTTTCTGTTTTAAGGCCAGCTTGGCTCACTTACTTGATTCTGAGGTAAAGGTAGGAATAAACTTGACTGTCAGGGGTGGGGTTTTTTTTAAAAAAAAAAGAATCAAAAGAAAGGATTATAAATTCTATATTCAGACATTAAGCTCATTAATTTCACATTATGGCAGGATAAAGTGTGTTAGTTTAAACTATGTTTAACTTCACCGAATGTGAAAAATGACTTTGAAATAGGGGTTTTTAATTGACTGTAATGTAGCTATTGTTGGATTTCTTCCAGGCAGAGCCTGAAACAGTTCACTGAAGACACCATTGCGTCTTCTCTTTCCTTATGCGAGGTCACGTTACTGTGGAGTTGATTTAAGCAATGTATTATTACTGTTACTACTATCTTTTCTCATTACAATGGCATGAAGCCATTTTTCCTGCTTCACACAACCAGTTCAGATTTCCCTTTCTTAAATCAGACATAGAACAGCAACGATCAACTTATTTTGTTTATTCTTGTGTTTCTGTCTCACCTTTCCTTCCAAAGGACATAAGGTGGCATACATGACTCCTGCCTTCTCTCACAACAGCCCTGAGAGGCAGGGTTAGGCTGGGAAAGTTGCCCAGAAATTGTTGTGGCTGAGTGGGAATCTGAATTCACATTTCTCCACATCAGTCTACAATACTTACTTACTTACTTAAAAAGGTCCTCAGGAAACTCCATCAGCATTTTGGTGAAAATTTTTATCAATACCCACAATTTCTATGCAATTATGTCTCTAAGATGCCCATATTTGCAATCTTCCCTACTACTATCTATCTATCTATCTATCTATCATCTATCTCTATTTGTATCCTAGTTTAGTAATATATGCATCTCTGTGCACATCACATAACTGGAGAACTTCTTTGCAAAATTAGGAGAACTGCAGATTTCAAAAGATGCCTGTTTTGTATTGTTTCTGAAACAGCAAACTAGATTAAGCAGTTTCATCTTTAAATTCAAACGGAATCAAATTTCAGGGGAGAGATGATTCAGAACATGTGGACTGATCTCATCCATAGACCCCCCACGACACACACACCCCAGTCATTCTCCCCTCTCCCCACCAAATGATGCTTGATTAGCATCAGTCTAAAGGAATCCTAGGTGTATATGCCTCCCTCCATTAATAAGCGATGCCTGATTGACTAGGATTCTCACTTCCCCACGATACCCAAGGCTACCAAATGCTTGAATTGGGAATATGCGCATCCGAACAAAAACAAAATGAAACACCTCCTGCTCCTCCCCCACCCCCCAAAGTACCGGATGCAAAAAAATAATTATGTGTGGCTGGGTATTCCATTTATTTAATTCGTATATCATTGTTGAGCTGAGCTGATAGAAATAAATATTTTAAAGTGTCATTCTGCCACTAAGTGGTGCTATTTACAGTACAGCGCCTTCATGATGCTCACAATTTATAAGGGAAGGAGAGCTTTGTCAGAGCGATTAGACCGATGCAGACTCCTAGGTAGAATCTAGTATAACTTCATTAATCCTTTTGCTCAATGAGATAAATCAGGAAGAAACGAGCAAAGCAGATAAACAAAAGGAATCTTCTAACAGGAATCTCTAAAACTCCAGCTCAAATCTTGACATAGCTCTTTGTATTGCAAAAACTACTGGCTTTTCCAGAGAATATTCACTGGAATATTGAGATTCACTAATCCAACAGGGTCAATTTCTATTGTGGATATTGGTGTGCACAACTATTTGAAACCTTGCTTACATCTAATTCTATGTTGTTTGTTTGTTTGTTTGTTTGTTTGTCAGGCAAAATCCATCCAGCAATCAGAAGCTGAATGCATAAGCCCTTGTGCGAACTAGCCAGAGAAGGAGGAAATAATAATAATAATAATAATAATAATAATAATAATAATACCCTGCCCATCTGGCTGGGTTTCCAAGTTACAACGTAACTTAATAATAACATAACAAAAACAAAATAATAAAAACATCAGTCTTTAAAAACTTCTCTAAACAGAGCTGCCTTCAGATGCCTTATAAAAGTCAGATAGTTGTTTATTTCCTTGACATCTGATGGGAGGACATTCCACAGGGCGGGCACCACTGCCAAGAAGGCCCTCTGCCTGGTTCCCTGTAACCTCATTTCTCACAGTGAGGGAACTGCCAGAAAGCCCTCGGTATTGGACCTCCAGGCTGAACGATGGGGGTGGAGACGCTCCTTCAGGTATATCGGGCCGAGGCTGTTTAGGGCTTTAAAGGTCAGCACCAATAAAGGGAAAGGGGGTTCATGATGGCTGGGAGTTTGTTAAGAGGGAGATAGTAAAAGCACAACGTCAGGCAGTACCAATCAGACAGAAACATGGAAGGTGCCTAAAGAAGCCAGGGTGGCTATCTAAAGAACTTTTAACTGAGTTAAGATTAAAAAAGGATGTATACAAAAAATGGAAAAGGGGGGAAACCACCAAAGAGGAATTCAAACAAATAGCCAGCACGTGTAGACACAAAGTCAGAAAAGCTAAAGCACAGAATGAACTCAGGCTTGCTAGAGAGGTTAAAAGCAACAAAAAAGGCTTTTATTGGTATGTCCGTAGCAAAAGGAAGAACAAAGAAACAGTGGGGTCACTCAGAGGAGAAGATGGTGAAATGCAAACAGGGGACACAGAAAGGGCTGAACTCCTCAATGCCTTCTTTGCCTCAGTCGTCTCCGATAAAGAAAACAATGCCCGGCCTGAAGAATTTGGAGCAAATGATTCAGCAGAGGAAACACAGCCCAGAATAACTAAGGAGATAGTACAAGAATACTTGGCTAGTTTAGATGTATTCAAGTCTCCAGGGCCAGACGAACTGCATCCAAGAGTATTAAAAGAACTGGCAGATGTGATCTCAGGACCACTGGCAGTCATCTTTGAGAATTCCTGGAGAACAAGCGAAGTCCCGGCAGACTGGAGGAGGGCAAATGTTGTCCCTATTTTCAAAAAGGGGAAAAGAGAGGACCCAGTCAGTCTGACATCAATACCAGGGAAGATTCTGGAGCAGATCATTAAGCAAACAGTCTGTGGGCACCTAGAAAGGAATGCCGTGATCACCAATAGTCAGCATGGATTTCTGAAAAATAAGTCATGTCAGACTAACCTGATCTTGTTTTTTGACAGAATTACAAGCCCGGTAGATGAAGGGAACGCAGTGGATGTAGCCTACCTTGATTTCAGCAAGGCATTCGACAAGGTGCCCCATGATATTCTTGTGAAGAAGCTGGTAAAATGCGGTCTTGACTATGCTACCACTCAGTGGATTTGTAACTGGCTGACTGACCAAACCCAAAGGGTGCTCATCAATGGTTCCTCTTCATCCTGGAGAAGAGTGACTAGTGGGGTGCCACAGGGTTCTGTCTTGGGCCCGGTCTTATTCAGCATCTTTATCCATGACTTGGATGATGGACTCAAGGGCATCCTGATCAAATTTGCAGATGACACCAAACTGGGAGGGGTGGCTAACACCCCAGAGAACAGGATCACACTTCAAAACGACCATGACAGATTAGAGAACTGGGCCAAAACAAACAAGATGAACTTTAACAGGGAGAAATGTAAAGTATTGCACTTGGGCAAAAAAAAAAGAAGAAAAAAATGAGAGGCACAAATACAAGATGGGGGACACCTGGCTTGAGAGCAGTACAAGTGAAAAGGATCTAGGAGTCTTGGTTGACCAAAAACTTGACATGAGCCAACAGTGTGACACGGCAGCTAAAAAAGCCAATGCAATTCTGGGCTGCATCAATAGGAGTATAGCATCTAGATCAAGGGAAGTAATAGTGCCACTGTATTCTGCTCTGGTCAGACCACACCTGGAGTACTGTGTCCAGTTCTGGGCACCACAATTCAAGAAGGACACTGACAAACTGGAACGTGTCCAGAGGAGGGCAACCAAAATGGTCAAAGGCCTGGAAACGATGCCTTATGAGGAACGGCTAAGGGAGCTGGGCATGTTTAGCCTGGAGAAGAGGAGGTTAAGGGGTGATATGATAGCCATGTTCAAATATATAAAAGGATGTCATATAGAGGAGGGAGAAAGGTTGTTTTCTGCTGCTCCAGAGAAGCGGACACGGAGCAATGGATCCAAACTACAAGAAAGAAGATTCCACCTAAACATTAGGAAGAACTTCCTGACAGTAAGAGCTGTTCGACAGTGGAATTTGCTGCCAAGGAGTGTGGTGGAGTCTCCTACTTTGGAGGTCTTTAAGCAGAGGCTTGACAACCATATGTCAGGAGTGCTCTGATGGTGTTTCCTGCTTGGCAGGGGGTTGGACTCGATGGCCCTTGTGGTCTATTCCAACTCTATGATTCTATGATTCTATGATTCAATACTTTGAATTGTGCCCGGAAACAGACTGGAAGCCAATGTAGGTCTTTCAGGACTGGTGTTATATGGTCTCGGTGGCTGCTCCCAGTCACCAGTCTAGCTGCCGCCTTCTGGATTAATTGTAGTTTTCGGGTCACCTTCAAATTAGCCCCACATAGAGTGCATTGCAGTAGTCCAAGCGGGAGATAACCAAAGCATGGACCACTCTGGCAAGACAGTCCACGGGCAGGTAGGGTCTCAGCCTGTGTACCAGATGGAGCTGGTAGACAGCTGCCCTGGACACAGAATTGACCTGTGCCTCCATGGACAGCTGTGAGTCCAAAATGACTCCCAGGCTGCACACCTGGTCTTTCAGGGACACGATTACTTCATTTAGGGCCCCAAGAACAGTACCTCTGTCTTGTCAGGATTCAACCTCAATTTCCTAGCCTCCATCCACCTGCCAACTGCATCCAGACACTCACACAGGACCTTCACTGGCCTCACTGGTTCTGATCTGAAGGAGGGATAGAAACATCTAGTCCAACTCCTTGCAATGCTGGAATCAGAATGAAACCAACCCTGACAGATGGCCTGACAGTTTATTTTAGTTCTGCAATAGTGTTGGGACCATGCCTTGCCCTATATCTGAAGCTAGCAGGCTAGCTTAGGAAGCACAAATAGAGTGGCTGGGTTAAAAAGAGGACAGAGCTTTTGCACCCTTAACAACTGTGTGCAAGATGGATGGAGAAGTTGCAGCTGCTTCTCCCATGGAACTATTAAAGATGCAGGATACTGTGGTTCAGTCAGCAGAGCATGAGACTCTCAATCTCAGGGTCGTGGGTTCAAGCCCCACGTTGGGCGAAAGATGCTATGCTTCTATGAATACTGTCCTCTATTTCATCTGGACCACCTCAGAAATGTAAGACTGAAGATATTACAGAAAACATTAATGAGAACACTTCATTCACCCCCCATTTCCATCTATTGATGGCTGGTCCATTAGGGAAAATGGGGCACTGACCTACCAAAGTCTACCCACAGCCAGCCCCCACCTACCTGCCTTCCCACTTACAACAGTCCAGGTGATTGGATTAGCCAACTTTTCCTCTTCCATCTCAGCTATGCCCTTGTAGAACTGAGGAGAGGAAAGGAAAGGGGAAAGGGGCGGGGCTAGAACTAGTTGGTTCTGACTGTCATTGGTTTTGGTTTCATCTATTGTTTGGGCTCCCTGCTTTCCACCCTGCCAGTCCCAAAGGGCGCCAGACACCCCTTCTCTCTGCAAGTTTCAGGACAGCGACTTAACAATTCTGTTGATGCAAGAAAGTGAAAGCAATGAATGGAAGTGTTCTTTGTCTACCATCCATTAAGTTGGAATCAAACTGAGATTTTAATTATGTATTGAGTAGATGACTAAGAGTGTGATCAAGGTTAATAAAATTAGGGAAAATGACTTTTCTCTCCCCCTCTCATATAATATTAGAAGTCAGTGGGATGCTGATGGGGAGTAGGTTCCGGGCTGACAAAAGGAAATATTTCTTAACACAGTGGGTAATTAACTTATGGGTTCCAATGCCATGAGATGTGGTGATGTGCGCCAATTTAGAAACCTTCCTTGAAGAAGAAGAAGAAGAAGAAGAAGAAGAAGAAGAAGAAGAAGAAGAGGAAGAAGAAGACAAGTTCCCAGAGAATAGGCATGCCAATGACTATTGCCCCAAGATGGGCAAATGAACTTCCATGTTCAGAGGCAATCTACCTGTCAATACCAAGTTAAGAATATAAGAACATAAGAATAGCTCACTGGATCAGGCCAATGGCCCATGTAGTCCAACATCCTGTTCTCACAGTGGCCAACCTGTGGGAAACCAGACAGCAGAACATAAATAATGTAATAATACCTTTATTGTCAATGTACACCCTGTGTACAATGAAATTAACGAAGCCTCCCCCCCAAAACACTCAATCTCATTGCACTCTGTGTGCTTATTGTACAACACAAGTCAGTTGTGTTATGTTATTTTCCGTTCAACAGCCTAACAGCCCACGGATAGAAGCTATTTTTTAGCCTGTTGGTACGACTGATTATATTTCTATATCTCCTGCCCGAGGGTAGAAGATCAAAGAGGTGCTGGCCAGGGTGTGAGTCATCCCTGATAATTTTTCTTGCTCTCCTAAGGCAACAATCCCTTGCGATGTCATCTAGTGGACTCAAGGGACAACCCATGATATCATGTGCTGCATTCCCCACCTGCTGTAGAGACTTTCTGTCCGTGGCTGTCAAGCCAGCATACCACACTGATACAATATGAAAGGACACTTTCTATTGTGGACCAGTAAAAGTTGTTGTTTAACATCAGTTGTTGTTTAACATTATTCTTTCGCAAGACCCTGAGGAAATGGAGTCTCTGTTGGGCCTTTCTGACCACGTGAGTTGTGTTGATTTTCCAAGTGAGGTCCTCACTAAGGTGAACTCCCAGGAATTTAAAGGAGGAGACTCTCTCCACACACCTCCCCCGATATACAACGGGGCATGTTCCCCTCTCTTCCTTCCTCTGGTCAGACCTCACCTGGAGTACTGTGTCCAGTTCTGGGCACCACAATTCAAGAAGGACACTGACAAACTGGAACGTGTCCAGAGGAGGGCAACCAAAATGGTCAAAGGCCTGGAAACGATGCCTTATGAGGAACGGCTAAGGGAGCTGGGCATGTTTAGCCTGGAGAAGAGGAGGTTAAGGGGTGATATGATAGCCATGTTCAAATATATAAAAGGATGTCACATAGAGGAGGGAGAAAGGTTGTTTTCTGCTGCTCCAGAGAAGCGGACATGGAGCAATGGATCCAAACTACAAGAAAGAAGATTCCACCTAAACATTAGGAAGAACTTCCTGACAGTAAGAGCTGTTCGACAGTGGAATTTGCTGCCAAGGAGTGTGGTGGAGTCTCCTACTTTGGAGGTCTTTAAGCAGAGGCTTGACAACCATATGTCAGGAGTGCTCTGATGGTGTTTCCTGCTTGGCAGGGGGTTGGACTCGATGGCCCTTGTGGTCTCTTCCAACTCTATGATTCTATGATTCTATTCTATGTTCCCCTCTCTTCCTCCGGAAGTCCAACACCATCTCCTTTGTCTTACTAATATTTAGGTACAAGTTATTCTGTAAGCACCATGTGGATACATGAGTACCAGAGCATTCTCTGCTGTGGTTTCCAGCAACTGTTATTCAGAAGCATTATCACCTCCAACTGTGGAGGTAGAGCATAGACATAATGGCTAGTAGCCACTGATAGTGCTGTCCTCCATGAATTTCTCGAATCCTCTTTTAAAGCCATCTACGTTGGTGGCCCTCACTGCCTCCTGTGGGACTGTGTTCCAACCTGGTAGATTTAGGGTTAAGGTTGCCCCATAAGAATATGGAAGCTATGGCCTTCCAGATGTTGCACTCCAGGTCCTGTCACCCCCAGGCATCATGGTCAATGGTCAGGGATGATGGGAATGGTTGTCTAGGCACATCAAGGAGGCCACATCTTCTTAATCCCTGCACAACAGGGAAGTAACAGCTGTTCTGCTAGTTCTATCTGGAAGATAAAAATGGCCGTGGGCTCTTTCCAGTGTATAGGAGGAGGATGTCTTGCACTGTGGAGCCCACCAGAGCAGATCCCTGATCATCTGTCAACTTAAAAGGCATGGTGCCCAAGCTACATGATGATGTCTGAGTGGAGATAGTCCCATGGCAAAGTTCCAGGAGCAGGTCTAGTCTACAGCCACGGTTTGCACATGTTAGATCCATTAATTTTCTTTGCAATCTCCTTTGCAACTTTTGTGAGCATTTCAGAGGAGGAAGAATACATGTCAATCAAGAGGTGTACTTCCAGAGTTTGTTTTAATTTAAAGTCATATTATAGATGATTTCTACAGTATATTTTGCCCAAAACAACGCTTGCCAATTGTTTGGCCGTTCCTCATTATGGCTGTTCTGGGGAATGTGGTGTTAAGCCACTAAATTAACTTGTCTCAATTTTGCATCTGCCCCCCTCCGAGTCCTATGAATTATTCTTCGAGCGTGAGTTGTTAAGTCCATTTTTGAAACGATATTGATGTGCAGGGGTGCAGCTTCTCCTTGAGAATAAGGGATGATTTATTGACCAAAATTCATAAAAAAATACCCACAAAATTAATGTTTCTTTCAGTGTTTGCACACAAAAATGAGGACAGATGCCAGAAACAGACGTGAATTTCCCAGGGGGAGAAGAAATATCAGAGGTAAATCAGGTTTATGCTAGAGACGTTATTAAAAAAAAAATCTGAAAAAATAAACAAACTCCTATATGCAAAAATCCGGAAAAATAAATAAACTCCTGCATGCAAAAATAAATGCTCAAAACATCTAGAAGAGCTGGCAAGATAATTCAATACTGTGTGCATTCACACTTCCCAGAATGATGAGTGGGCTGCTCATCAATGGAAAGTTCCCAAAGAGGCTTTCTTATTAAGAAAGCATTTTGGGAGAAAAGCTGTAGCTCCATGGTTGAGCATCCATTTTGCATGCAGAAGGTCCCAGCTTCAACCTCTGGTTTCTCCAGGCAGAGCTGGGAATATCTCCTGTTTGAAACCCTGGAGAGCCACTGCCCATCACTGTGGAAACTGCTAAGAAAGATAGCCTCGGTGTAATGCAGCTTTCTGTGTTCCTGATTAAAACATGCAAAGAGCTCTTCTTTGCTAAAATCTTAGCTAGCCTCATCTACTTAAGTCCACAGAGGAAATGCCAAGAATACTGAACTGGTGGTTTCCAAACATCTTGCCCTCAGAGAACCCCTTCCACATTGTATTTTCTGCTGCACAATCCTGGAGCCATAGTCCTATCCTCAGGACTCGGTCCAGTCCCAATGTACTTACTTCTGAGTAGAAATGCATAAAATTGTGCTGCTGCTTTAGTATTAAGTACGGCATTCCTGGGCACTGGGCAGGGGGAGAATCATGTATGTCACCTTGAGCTCTTTCCTTCCGTTTTTTAAATCTCGTTATAGCTTTGGCTTCTCACAAAATTCCTCAGATGCATCAAAATGAAGAACTCCCAAATGAGTTTCAAATTCCACATGAATGAGTGCATACCCCCTCAATGGTCCCACTTTAAACGGGACGTCCCAGAATTACAGAAGCCACCCCAATTTCTGATGGGATCCCGAGATGTCTCATTTTGGCTCCCGCAAGATCGCAGTCCCAAAATACGCCCATTTTGGTGGACCTCACTCTTGTGTGAGTCACTGAAAAACACAGAGCCCGTCACAGTGTCTGCGAGATGCTCACAGTCCCTGAATAGTGATGGTGCTGCCTAGAGAGCCACTACTTCCACCCAACATTGGAGGAGGAGAAGGCAGACACTCACTCTGGCTTCCTCCATGCCTCCTTTCCACCTTCCAACAGGCTGCATCCCCTGCCAGCAGCTGGTCTAAGGAGAGAGCCTGGGCTCTCTGTTGCGCAGCGGTAAATTAATTGATGCAGAGTCCTTCTTTATAAACAGAATAAAACTTTTACTTGAAGAAAACAAACTTGTTCAGAAACAGTATAGTCAAAGAGCATACACAGAGTGCTCATAGCAACTATATGACTCCTCGCAGAGGCACAGTCTTAAGTTAGGGATTTACTAGAGTCCTGGAGCCACTTGGTCTGCCTTAGCTTTACATAGCAGCAGCAACAGCGCTATTCCACAGACTACTCCATACACAATCCATACAGCTCTCTGACTGAGGCCCATAGAGAGGCTGCCTACCTTTTATAGGGAGAATGAGTCATCACCCAAGATGAGTCATGAGTCACAGTGACGCAGCAGTTTGCTGTTAACAGTTAGCATTCAGCAGGTTTAGGATTAAATGATTGTGTAGGCCTTGTAAGCTTTACTGCTTCCTCTGCTCTTAGCCTCCAGGAAACCTGCCCTGCCAGATGAGTTGAAGATTCCAGCCTTGCAGTGGGTTGGGCTCAGATGACCCACAAGAGCCTTTCCAACTCTATAACAACAACAACAACAACAACAATATTTATACCCCACCCATCTGGTTGGGTTAACAGAATATTAAAATACAAAAATCTATTAAACATTAAAAGCTTCCCTAAACAGGGCTGCCTTCAGATGTCTTCCAAAAGTCTGGTAGTTGTTGTTCTCTTTGACATCTGGTGGGAGGGCGTTCCACAGGACGGGCACCACTACCGAGAAGGCCCTCTCTTCCTGGTTCCCTGTAACTTGGCTTCTCACAGCAAGGGTACCACCAGAAGGCCCTAGGCACTGGACCTCAGTGTCCGGGCAGAACGATGGGGGTGGAGACGCTCCTTCAGGTATACTGGACTGAGGCCATTTAGTCATGTGACACATGAGAGAGCACAGCCCCAAAAGATGCTCATCCCGATTTTCCTCTGTGGTATGTTGGCAGGTATGAGAGGGTTTGGGTGGCACTCGCTACAATCCAGTTTTCCAATTTCTGGAAGCTTCCAAACTCATCTTGCAGATTCGTGTTGCAAAAGAAATTGCCCCCTCCCGGCATTTGAAACCAGTAGTTTTAGATTTCCGGAGAACACCTGTCCAACATGAAACTTCCTGGGGGTTTAGCTTTTTCTAGTTATTGCCTGTAGGTAAACTATGAATGCTTCATATTTAGTCTCTGCGCCTGTTGTGCTCAGTAGACAGGAAGCAGCTATTTATGTATCATGCAACTGCAGTTTGCAGCATCTGGAAAGAAATTATAGTTCTTTCTTCGAGAAGCCAAGGCTACCATATCGTTACCATGTTTATTGACAGACATCCTTGTTTAGAACTTAATAGTTAACCTCACAGCTGGATAGAAGAATCTGTCAAGTCAATTCAGAGACTGCGAAAAATTATTTGAATGCAACCATGATGCATTTGTGACTCTCTTCCACCCTTTCTTAAAAAAAACTCAACAGCAGGGCACCTGCCAGTCTCCACAGATGTATAGATGTATCTGACAGCAGGTGAAAAACTTCAGCAAAAGGGTGTTCTTCACCTTCCTTGGGAAAGTGCCATAGCTCAGGAGTAGAACAATGGCTTTTCATGCAGAAGGTTGAATGCCCAAGCCTTGGCAACTCTAGGTAGGAAATGTGCCCAGTCTGAAACCCCGGAGAGACAAGAGAAGGCTAGTGGGACCAGTAGTGTGACTCAGTATAAGACAACTTTCTATGTTTAATATTTTGAAGGAGGGTTAAAAAACTTCAGATGGTGCAGAATTTGGTGGCCGGGGCAAGACTGTTTGAGCATATTACACCGATCCTGGCCTGACTGCCAATTAGTTTCTGTGCCCAATTCAACGTTCTGGTTTTGACCTATAAAGCCTTGAATGGCTCAGGACCACAGTACCTCAAGGACTGCATCTCTCCCTATAAACCATACCCTGTAACATTTCTCCGATGAAAATCGGGACATCCCATTCCATAAAGATAATTTTACTGTTTATATCCCACACATCTTACAAAAACATAATAAAACATTAAACATTAAAAAAAACACCTTCCCTATACAGGATTACCTTCAGATAACTCGGGGGAGGGGGTCAGATAACTCCATACCCTCCAACATTTCTCCAATAAAAATAGGGACATCCTAAAGAAAAGTGGGACATTCTGGGATCAAATCAGAAACCAGGATAGCTTCTCTAAATCAGGAACATCCCTGGAAAAATAGGAACACTTGGAGGGTCTGTATGAACTACCCAAACCCTGAGATCATCCTCTAAGGCCCTTATTCGTGTGCCTCCTCCATGAGAGGTCTGGAGGGTAGCAACACGAAAATGGGCCTTTTCTGCAGTGGCCCCCTGTTTGTGGCTCCCTGTTTGTGGAATGCTGTCCCCAGGGAGGTTTGGCAGATATTACTTTTGTATAATAGGCCACTTTCGACACTTGCATGTCGCTCTCTATCCTTCATCCAGGCAAGTATGGGGTATTATCAGAGCTCAACGACACATATCAGCTATGCAAAAACATGAACTGAGGGTGCAAAGCAGGACTGGTGAGGGGTGTACCTTGTGTCAGAAGCAGAGGAAGGGGCTGTCCAAGAAAGGGGTGGGTCGGTAGAATCCCCCCCACCCCCTGCCTTGTTGTCTCTTAGAACCAGGAGAGGTTTGAAGAGGGAGGAGCAGCGATGGTTTCTGTGTAGAAGTCTCAGGTTGCATGCTTATGAGGGTACATAAGCAAAAAATAAGGGGACACAGGGGACACTGAGCCTCTTGGCCTTGCTGATTGGAAGGTTAGCAGTTTGAATCTGCACGATGGGGTGAGCTTCTGTTGATCTGTCCAAGCTTCTGCCAACCTAGCAGTTTGAAAGCATACCAGTGCAAGTAGATAAATAGGTACTACTGCGGTAGGAAGGTAAATGGCATTTCCATGCGCTCTGGCACTCATCACGGTCCTCCATGTGCCAAAAGCGGTTTAGTTATGCTGGTCACATGACCCAGAAAGCTGTCTGCAGACAAGCGCTGGCTCCCTTGGCCTGAAAAGCGAGATGAGCGCCACACCCCATACTTGCCTTTGACAGAACTTAACCGTCCAGGGGTCCTTTACCTTTTATCTTATAAGCATGCAGGAAGGTGTGCTCCCACTGTTGTTGCAACTGCTCCTTAGGGCCCAGAACTTGGAACAGCTGCCAGCTGACTAGAAGTGTGTATGCAGAAATTGCTGTCACTGTGTGTCTCCTCCCCCCCCAAAAGAATTAACCCCCAGAAGTATGCCTCCATTGCCTGGGTGCTCTGGACAGCACTTATATTTAGGAGTAAATCCTATAGCACTAAGTAGTTCTTAGGTCTGAGTAGACACACACGTAGGGTGTTACATTTTGTGTTAGGGATATAATAATAATAATAATAATAATAATAATAATAATAATAATAATATCTTTATTGTCATTGCCCCCTTCGGGGACAATGAAATTACTTGACTGCTCCATAAAAACACTAATTAAACAATACAGTATAATCAGTGGCGTAGCGTGGGGGGTGCAGGGGGGGCCGGCCGCACCGGGTGCAGCATGGGGGGGCGCGCTCGTATTTGCAGCTCTCTGCCCCCTGCTAAAATCCATGGGTTAGGGGGCGCAAATTACTTGCCTTGCCCCGGGTGCTGACAACCCACGCTACGCCACTGAGTATAATACAGCAAGGGAGATTAGATGACTTTCAAAGTCCGGGCTTCCCATTCAGGGCCGAGATCGCTCTGGAGAAGAAGCTGTTCTTAAGACAGCTCGTTCTTGTCTTCATCGTCCTGTATCTCCGTCCCGACGGCAAGAGCTCGAAGAGACAGTGACCAGGATGCGATGGATCTTTTACTTTGTCCAGTGCCTTCCTATGGCACCTTGTGGCATAAATCTGCTCTATGCCATCTGGTGGTTTTCTGGCAGGAACCAGCACTACTTCTGGGTGGGGAGGTTCAGCATCTCTCTCTCTCTCTCTCTCTCTCTCTCTCTCTCTGTGTGTGTGTGTGTGTGTAGAATGCCTTGTAGTTAGAAGTAGGAAGATTCACCTGGGTGGAATGGAGGACAAGAAAGGTCAGGTACTTTGTGCCTGCCTTCAGGTAGCTGTTGTCAAGGAGATCAGGATGCTGGGTGGAAGAGGAGTGGCAGGTAAAGTGTACCGCAGGTGGGGAATGGTGATGTGTGCAGCTGGTGAAGGGGCAAAGTGAGTGTTGCTGGGATCCTTCATAGATTTATCAAGGCAGGAGATGATGCCAGGAACTGACAGAAGCGTTCGGTCCAGGGACGAAGCATTGCAGCCTGTGCTGTGAGGTACAGAACACCTGTGGGGACCATGGGAACTGGCAGCCCTCAGCACATCACTTTGGTACCTGAGCATCACTGAGTACAATCTGGCTAACGCAGAGAACTACAATGTCATCCCATTGCACAGCTTTAAACTGCAGTGTTAACTAACAGATTCTTTCACCCTTTGAAAAAAGTTAACTTGCAGAAACACCAAATGTAGGAAGGTGCGTCAAAATGGCATTTTTCATTATTTCAAATAAGATTACGAGTTATGGAGTAGGAAATTTATTCACAGCCCTTCCCTGAATAGTGAATCTGAGCTGATGTGGTTTTTTATTTTTTGTGGAACTACGTACTTAACATTTTCAAACGGCAACCAAATCCATAAATAGCACATTTTACGGAGTGGTTCCTAATGAAAATGACTTATATTCACCTTCTGACTAAAATAAGCACAGAAGATAAACAGACAATGCATTCTCTCCAATTAAGGCACCATACAGAAAAGGTTAAATATTCCACCTCAAAATCACGCCCCAAAACTGTGGAAAGGATTCATTCAAGGCCTTCTGTTTAAAAATTGCTCAAATGGAAACCTCTGAACGCTCTTTACTAGCTTTGTCTCAAAAATGTACTTATGTGCCTCAAATGCCAAACAGCCCCAAAGCATTGCATTACAGTACATGCAAAGATGTATAGCAACACTGAGATGGCTGGTATTTCTGTATCAACACCACCAGGGGAAACATAGTGTGAGGTGGAGGCAACAAGGGAGAGAAGGTGCTTAACCCTTCCTGTATCACTCTTCTTAGTTTGCTTCTTGCCTCCAACCACTTTCTGAAAGCTTTTCCTTTTCACAAGTTTATTTGTGTTAAAGTTTCAAACAGAGGCCCCCTGGGTTTCGTACTATTGTGTATTAGTGTGAAATGTTTAGTGGCCACATACTGGCACATGCATTCATTGGGCTTTGGGCTCTTGTCCCAGATCAGGGACCTGATTTTAAACCTTCCATTCTCATCACTCCTGCCCCATGAAACGGGAACAAAATTAAAGCTCTGTGCTTATTGCAAGTGATGCTTCCAAGCCAAAATTTCATGCTTCAAACTGTCTACCACTGGTTGCTGCTGGGTGAGAACTGCAGCCATGAGTTCAACTGTTACAGCATCACAGAATGTTCACAAACATTCTGCATTCCATTGGGGAGAGATTAGGTTGACTTTCACTTTCAGAAGTGCTCACTAAGCCATGCCTTGTTAAACACTGTTTCATAATTTGCTTCATTTATATGTAACGACACTGATTTTATTGTTTGTGTTGTATATTAAATTTCCTGCTTATTTTATGTATGGGCTCTAATTAGCTGTGTTACATTCCACATTTATGTTATGCTGTGTATGTTTTCTGGGAAATAATTGTGTGAAAATTTTTGTTAGCACAGTAATTAGAAGAGGGGTGGGAATAGTGTCAAAGCAGAAGGCAAGGGAAACAAGGACAGTGCCAGAAAATGGAGGTGGGGGTGGGAGTGGAATGTGATTTTTTTCACAATCAAGGTCCCTCATCTAACAATATTTCTCCTTGCCTGAAAGCACTACTTTGAACTCAAAACTGAAATGTAGGAACATTAATCACAGAATACTGTGGATTTAAGACCACACCTGATTTTTGCTTTGCAACAGGAAATTCTAATGCATTGGATAAATTAACTATTGGGGAAATTTTGTATTGTTCTTAACGAAACGGTTATGCCTGATAATGCTTTGTGCTTTTTTTTTTTTAAATCAACCAAGAGTCTTGTGGCCTGTTCAAGAGTAAAGCATCAATCATGGCATAAGCTTAAGTGAACTACAGTCTATTTCATCAGATGCATAATAACCCTGAGTTATAGATGTATGTATATGTGTCTATATATACACACAACATTTTTAGGAGTCGGCAAATGTGAGATCAGAGGGAAATAAAGTACAGAGTAAAAGCAGTGATAATTGCATCCTCAACACCGGTCATTCACAAAACAGCTCTCGGTGATACAGACTTTTTGGCATTGGTAAGCAAATTAACACATATCGTTGGTTAAAAATCTGTTGTCTTCGTTCAATCCACGAGTGGCCGTTTGGAAACTCTAGATGCACTGCAGATCTGGGAGCCTGCTAGCAAAGATTTAGCATGTGATTTGAAATGATGTGAACTTCAGCACTGGTATGTTCTGCGGTTCCTGTGTACTAATAGCAAACTCATTCTCCAAGCGCCAATCCAGCATCTAGCCAAAATGACATGGCCCATGAAGAAGGAAGAGCTGTGAGGGACCCCAAAGTTCTCAGAAGGAAACAGAAAACCCAGTAGGACCAAAGCCTTATGAAGGCAAGCCCAGAAACTGCTGGTCCATAAGGGCAGAGGGTTGGACTCGATGGCCCTTGTGGTCTCTTCCAACTCTATGATTCTATGAAATAGGGTCAGCCTGTCTTTCTACCTAGGGGACACCACTGCTTGTCAGCTTCCTCCTCCTCTGTAGATTTCAGCAGGGAGGAGTCTGGGTACAAAACTAGAATTCATTGGCTTTGCCTGTCATTGGCTTTGGCTCCAGCTACTGAATGGGCTCCCTGCCTTGTGCCCTTCCAGTCCCAATGAGCAGCAACCACGACTGCCAGACTGCAACTTTTATTTGCTGCTGGTCCCACCTGGCCTTCCAGCTGTCCATCCCTCTGTTTGCTCCATCTCTGGCTGCATTTTCTGGATCGTCAGCCCCCTTCCCTTCTTGCTTCCCTTATTCTGCTGCCTTCTCAGGCTTTGAAGGTAGATTGTTTTTTTTCAACCTCCCCTTCCTCAGCTGTTCTGGCTGTCTCTTCTTGGCTGAGAACAGCTCAAGACCTTTCTGCCTGCCTCATCCCTCCCTCTGTGACATGAAGGCAACTTAGTCAATGGCTCCATAGTTAGAGGCAGCAGCCATGTTTCCGAATACCAGTTGGTGGGAGTCATAGGTGGACAAAGGACTCCTCTTCTTCTTCTTATGCATGGATCCTGCTTGCAGTTTCTCACAGGCCTCTGGTTGGCCACTGTAAGAACTGGATGCTGGACAGAATGGAGCATTGGTCTGATCCCACAGGCTTTTCTTATGTCTGCTAGATTTTAATAAAATAATAGTAATAATAATAATAATAATAATAATAATAATAATATTTTATTTATATCCCACCCTCCCCATCCAAAGCCGGGTTCAGAGCGGCTAACAACAATAAAAGTAACACAGCATTCTAAAATTAATTCATTCTAAAATCAATTCAAAATCAAATTAATGGCAAACATTGGGCTAGAGTTCTGTGAGGATTACCAAAGGAGGGGGTCAGACTGTGCCTTGGCCAAAGGCCTGGTGGAACAGCTCTGTCTTGCAGGCCCCGTGGAAAGATGTCAAGTCCCGCAGGGCCCTAGTCTCTTGTGACAGAGCATTCCACCAGAACGGGGTCACAGCCAAAAAAGCCCTGGCTCTGGTTGAGGCCAACCTAACCTCCCTGTGGCCCTGGACCTCCAAGATGTTTTTGTTTGAAGACCGTAAGGTCCTCCGTGGGACATACCAGGAGAGGAGGTCCTGTAGGTACGAGCGTCCTAGGCTGTATAGGGCTTTAAAGGTTAAAACCAGCACCTTAAACCTGATCCTGTACTCCACCAGGAGCTAGTGCAGCTGGTATAGCACCGGGTGAATGTGATCCCACGATGAGGACCCTGTAAGGAGTCTCGCCGCGGCATTCTGCACCTGCTGGAATTTCTGGGTCAGTCTCAAGGGCAGCCCCACGTAGAGTGAGGTACAATAATCAAGTCTGGAGGTGACCGTCTCATGGATCACAGTGGCTAGATCAGGCTGCTTTCAAATAACTCATTGCTTAGAACTCTTGATAGCCACCTTTCTAGGGGATCACGTGATTCTTTGTTTCATTTCGTTTTTTAAAATGTGTCAAAAAATAAAAGTGAGTTTTTATCACCACTTGTAGAAACATTCTAAACCCACAGAGCAAGCTTCAAAAACAAAACTATTTTATATATACTATTTTTTCCCCCTAACGGTTAATGCACTGCTCTCCAGAACAACCTTTTAAAATCTTCTCCATCAAAATGGAGTAATAAAAAAGGGGGAAAGAAAAGCCAAAAGGGGTTACAGGAAGAATTGGAGGTTTTGTAACGGAAGTCTCAGTAGTTTTAATGAAGCCCGAAGTTTCCAAAAAGTTCCTGGATATCATTTCTTTTTTTTTTATATATAAATTTTTTATTGGTTTTACAAAAGTTTTTATAACAAACAAACATAAAAGAAAAACAGACAAACAAACAAATATAATTTCAAAATGTCCTTTCATAAACTTCTTTCCTCGGACTTCCCCATACCTCCCCTTTCTGCATCCTCATGTCCAAATTTTATAGCAACTTATAAATGTTTTTTCCAACCCTAATTTATCATAGTCCTTTCTTAATCTAATCTTATATTACTGCAACCCTTTCTCTCTGTAAAATCTCGACATTCTAAACTTCCTCAAGTTTATAATAGTTCTTAAGATAAATCTTAAATTTCTTCCAGTCTTCTTCCGCAGTCTCCTTTCCCTGGTCACGAATTCTGCTCGTCATTTCCGCCAATGTCATATAGTCAATCACTTTCATCTGCCATTCTTCCAAGGTGGGTAAATCTTGTGTCTTCCAATACTTTGCGATCAGTATTCTTGCTGCTGTTGTTGCGTACATGAAAAAAGTTCTATCCTTTTTTGGCACCAATTGGCCGACAATGCCCAAGAGAAAGGCCTCTGGTTTCTTAAGGAAGGTATATTTAAATACCTTTTTCATTTCATTATATATCATCTCCCAGAACGCCTTAATCTTCGGGCATGTCCACCAAAGATGATAAAAAGTACCTTCAGTTTCCTTACATTTCCAACATTTGTTATCAGGCAAATGGTAAATTTTTGCTAGCTTAACTGGGGTCATGTACCACCTATAGACCATTTTCATCACATTTTCCTTTAAAGCACTACATGCCGTAAATTTAATACCAGTGTTCCACAACCTTTCCCAGTCAGCAGACATAATATTATGACCAATATCCTGTGCCCACTTAATCATAACTGATTTAACTGTTTCGTCTTGTGTATTCCATTTCAACAGCAAGTTATACATTCTTGACAAATTCTTAGTATTGGGTTCTAACAACTCTGTCTCAAGTTTTGATTTTTCCACCTGGAAGCCAATTTTCCTGTCTTGCTTGAAAACCTCCATTATTTGATAATAGTGGAGCCAATCTTGTACTTTGGGTTTTAGTTTTTCATGGCTCTTTAATTTCAGTTTCTCTCCATCCTGTTCTAAGATCTCACAATACTTTGGCCATCCGACCTCCATATTAACTTTCTTGTGGGCCTTAGCCTCTAAGGGTGACAACCATCTAGGGGTTTTGTTTTCCAACAGATCTTTATATCTCATCCAAACATTAAACAACGCTTTCCTTACAATATGATTTTTAAAGGCACTATGCACTTTGATTTTGTCATACCATAGATATGCATGCCAGCCAAATGCATTATTGAAACCTTCTAAGTCCAAAATATCTGTATTCTCGAGGAGCATCCACTCTTTCAGCCAGCAGAATGCTGCTGCTTCATAGTACAATTTTAAGTCCGGCAGGGCACATCCCCCTCTTTCTTTTGCATCTGTTAATATTTTATATTTTATTCTGGGCTTTTTGCCCTGCCAGACAAATTTCGCAATGTCTTTCTGCCACCTCTTGAAACAGTCCATCTTGTCAATAATCTGCAAAGTTTGAAATAAAAATAACATTCTAGGCAATACATTCATCTTAATCACTGCAATTCGGCCTAACATTGACAATCTCAAATTTGACCATATTTCTAGATCTTTTTTAATTTCTGACCAACATTTTTCATAATTGTCCTTATACAGATTCAAGTTTTTAGATGTTAGATTAACCCCTAGGTATTTCACCTTCTTAACCACCGTCAGACCTGTCTCTTCTTGAAACTTATTCTTTTCCATATCTGTTAGGTTTTTCCCTAAGACTTTAGTTTTTTGTTTATTCAATTTAAATCCGGCTACCTGCCCAAATTGTTTAATTATTTCCAACACTCTTTTTGTACTAGTATTTGGCTCCTGCAAGGTCAATACAAGGTCATCTGCGAACGCTCTTAACTTATAGTGTTTGGTTCCGACCTGTACACCTTTAACTTGCTGGTCATCTCTAATCATGTTCAGCAACACCTCCAGGACCGAAATAAAAAGCAATGGGGAAATTGGGCACCCCTGTCGTGTTCCTTTTTCTATCTTAAGTTCCTCAGTTATTACATTATTTACAATCAACTTAGCTTTTTGTTCGGAATATATTGCACCCATACCATTCTCAAATCCTTGTCCTACCCCCATCCCATGAAGATTCTTTTTCATAAAACTCCACGAAATGTTGTCAAAGGCTTTCTCCGCATCCACAAATATCAAAACTGCTTTAGTATTTATGTTCACCTCTAACTTTTCCAGAATGTCTATTATGTTCCTAACATTGTCTAAGAGGTGTCTTTTTGGGAGAAAGCCTGCTTGGTCTCTGTGAATCTTCTCCATCAATACTCTTTTAAATCTTTTTGCTAAAATGTCTGCAAAAATTTTGTAATCCACATTCAATAACGAAATTGGGCGGTAGTTCTTCAGTTGAGTCTTTTCAGTCTCTGTCTTTGGTATGAGTGAGATATATGCTTCTTTCCACGATTCGGGTGCCTTTTTTCCCTCTAAGATCTCGTTACAAACTTCCTTTAACGGTTGTATTAGCCATTCCTTTAAAGATTTGTAATATCTGGAAGTCAGTCCGTCTGGCCCTGGGGATTTGCCCAATTGCATATCCTGAATGGCACCCTCTATCTCTTGTTCTGTTATTCTCTGGTTTAGCTCCACCTTGCTATGATGAGAGATTTTTTGTAATCCATATTTATTAAGGAATTTATCTATGTCCTCTTCATTTTGTAATCCTTGGGAATAGAGTTTTTTAAAATAACTCACAAAGCAATTTCTTATCTCGTTGGGTTTAGATATATTTTTTCCATCCACTTCTAGACTTGTGACTGTATTTAATTTCTGTCTTTTCTTAAGTTGCCATGCCAGAAGTTTACCACATTTGTCTGCCGACTCAAATGTCTTTTGTTTCATTTGCTTTATTTTCCATTCTATCTCTTGGTTCATCAATTCCATATATTGTGTTTGGTACAACTTAATCTCCCTCAAAATCTCCTGGGACTTTGGTTTTGATCTTAATTTTTTCTCTCCTTCTTTTATCTTTTCCAAAATTTTTTCCTTTTTCTCATTCTGTTTTCTCTTCTTTATTGAGTTTTGTTGAATCAAAAATCCTCGCATCACAGCTTTACTTGCGTCCCAGATCACTCTTTTTTCCACATCGCCCTTTAGATTGATTTCAAAATAGTCCTTTAGAGTTTTTTGGGCCTTCATGTGGATCTCTCTATCTCGAAATAGGGTGTCATTCATTCTCCATCTAAACTGACCAGTTGTTGTAGATTTCATTTCCATCTTCACGGCGTTATGGTCGGAACAGGTTTTTGGGCAGATTTCTACCTTCTTAATCTTCGGAGCCATTCCACTAGTAACCCAGATTTGGTCGATTCTGGTCCAGGTCATCTTTGCATGGGAGAAAAAGGTTCCCTCTCTTTCAAGAGGGTTCCTTGTTCTCCAAATGTCTATTAAGTCCATATTTTCAGTCATTTCGAAGAAAGTCTTAGGGAGTCTCCCTTCTTTGGTAAGTGTCAGTCTTTGTGTCTTGTCCATGTTTGTAGAAACTACACCATTCATATCTCCCATAATTATCATGTTGTATTCCAAATAATCCATCAAAGTTTCATGGAGTTTTTTGAAGAATTCTGCTTTACCTTCATTTGGCGCATAGATCCCAATTATCAAAAGTTTTTCTCCTTGTACCTGAATCTCCACCGCTAAATATCTTCCTTGTTCATCTTTAAACATCATTTTTGGAGCCCACTTCTCTTTTACATAAATCACAACTCCTCTTTTTTTAACTTTGTCCGACGAAATAAATTCTTGTCCCAATTTTTTATTCATAAGCAGTCTCCTGTGTGCTCTGGTTATATGGGTTTCCTGTAAGCAAATCAAGTCCAGTTGTTCTCTGTTCAAAATATGGAATATTTGTCGTCTCTTCAAAGGGCTGTTCATCCCATTACAATTCCAACTAAGGAATTGCAGGGCCATCTTGTTATTTTTCTGGTATTCCTCCAACAGCTCCCAGTTGTTGTTCCTCCTCTGTTGGTGGTGGAAGGTTCTGTCCAAACGAAAGGTTCAGGATGTCTATTACACTCTTTTGCTCAGCAATTGGGTCTACAGTTCCTTTCTGTAAGTCTTCCTGATTTCTTTGCAGGAACCTGTCTTTATCCTGTGTCGTCTTTATTTTCACCTTCTTCCCTCTATAGTCAAAAGACAGTCCCTGTGGAAATTCCCACCTGAAGAGAATGGTGTTCTTCTTCAACAGGTAGACCAAGTCCTTATAAGAAGCTCTCAAGTCCAAAATATGTTTAGGAATGTCTTTAAAGATCTGTATCGGTGAGTTCCCAATTTGTAAGGCCTTTTCAAAATGCAGTCTTAGAATTTTGTCTCTTTCCTCCTTCGATCTCAAGGTAATCAGACAGTCTCTCGGCGCCTTTCTGTTCTGTCTTCTGCCCAGTCTAAATGCTGTTGTGATTTTAAATTCGTCTTCCTCTAGATCTTCCCAGGAATCAGCAAGCTCTTTCGTTAAAAAGTCCGTAAGATTGTCTCCTTCGTCCTCTGGAATTGATCGTAATTTCAAATTCCTTTCTTTTCTTTGTAGTTCCCACAATGCCAGAGTTGCGTCGTGGCCTGGATATCATTTCTTCTTAGCTTCCAGACTGAAATATTCCTCGTAGCCTTGAATGTAAGTGGAACTATATTTTGTGCCATTTTGTTAGTACTTTAGCCCCAAATTGATTTCCCTTTTGGGGCGGGGAGGGGGCTGAGCTACCAAGATTGTTCAAAAAGTAGTGAAAAAACGGCCTAAACTGCGCAGAAGGCTACATAATGTAAGTGAGAAGACTCAAAAGAAGACCAAATATAAGCACTACAGAAGAAGGGCCGTGGGTCAGTGGCTCTTCTTCATGTGTCCCTTCAAGAGAAGGGGTGGGTGGAGGCAAGAGAATGGGCTACTCCAGGGGTGGCTCCCTGCTTGTGAAATTCACTCCCTGGCACTGGCGGAGGAATGGGGGTGCGATAGACTCGTAATCTGGGGAACCAGGTTCGCGTCTCCGCTCCTCCACATGCAGCTGCTGGGTGACCTTGGGCTGGTCACACTTCTCTGAAGTCTCTCAGCCCCACTCACCTCACAGAGTGTTTGTTGTGGGGGAGGAAGGGAAAGGAGAATGTTAGCCTCTTTGAGACTCCTTTGGGTAGTGATAAAGAGGGATATCAAATCCAAACTCTTCTTCTTCTTCTGGTTTATGTACCAGGCCTTCAGATCTATATTTGGGAGGGTCATGTCTCTGGTTTCTTTTTGTGTGTGTTCAGCTTTTTAGTAGGGTAGCTTGGATTTGTCCATTTTAGATGTATTTATGAATAAGCATTTCAGGCTGTTGTTGCTCTTACCATTGGTTTGAACGATCCTTGTTATTTCTACTCTGAAAACTACTTTGAGACGCTTCCATGTAAAAAAGGTGACAAATAAATATAAGAAAGGGGGGAAAACAAGCACGTAGTGCTACCGCCAGCATGTGGTAGACCTGCTGGAGGACCACCATGGCCCCAGAGTGGTCCTCTTATTCCCTATCGGCAAGCACAAGCTAGAAAAATGGAAGCAGACATCTTACTTACCCTCTCTAACACCAGCGTAGCTCAAGCATGGAGAAAGCTCCTTTATCTGGCCGTTGCTCATCCACAATGTCACCCTGATAATTGCTGAAAGGTGTGCCGCAACTTGTTAGCTTCTTCCAGGAATGGGGAACCCTTTTTCTCCAGATTGAGGGCCATGTTCCCTTCTGGGTGTCAGAGACATGGCCCACAGAGAGGAATTGGCAGATGGGGAGGAAGAGGCAGAGGAAAACAGAGGGCTGCCTGTCACTTCTCAAAGCAACACTGAGATGCAGCAGCAGGAGGCAGGTGGTTATAAGGGGTTGGATTTAATTCCAGAGGAGAAGGAATTGGCTGCACCTGTGTCTCCTAGAAGTAGGAGGCGGAGCAAGCAATTACAGCAAAGGAAGACCAGCTGATATCTGGCTTTGGAAGGGGCCGGAGGTCAGTCGAGTCAACTGACTCTGATAGTGAAGAATGAGCTGTGGGAGGCTCTGTTTGCTGTAAGCCTGTAATCGCCAAAGAAAGTTGAAGGAGTTAAACTGCCAGCTTGCTGTGTGTTGTTGTTGTTTAGTCGTGTCCGACTCTTCATGACCCCATGGACCAGAGCACGCCAGACACTTCTGTCTTCCACTGCCTCCCGCAGTTTAGTCAAACTCATGCTGGTAGCTTCGAGAACACTATCCAACCATCTCCTCCTCTGTCGTCCCCTTCTCCTTGTGCCCTCCATCTTTCCCAACATCAGGGTCTTTTCCAGGGAGTCTTCTCTTCTCATGAGGTGGCCAAAGTATTGGAGCTAAACCTAACACCGGGCAACATTCTGCAGGACACATGCCAGTGATGGGCAGCACCAGAGGCAAAACTAAGCAAAGTAACTAGCTCGAATTTTGTGAGAATGGTGCATCCATAATACTATGCAAAGGGTTAATGCTGTAGCATACAATCTTGTGATGTCATACGATGTAAAACTTGGGGTTTTGCTTTTGCTGCCCAACATCCCGTGGGACTCTGGGTCCCCTAAGTCCATGCTCGGTCAGAGAAAAATAGATGGAGGGCTGGATCCAGTGGAAAACAAGGCAGATATTTATTTTTCTGTTGCGACAGGGTTCCCTCCCCTCCTTCTAAGGAGTACAAAAGAGTACAGGAATCCTTAAAGACTTTTGACATTGCCCAACCCCCTTAGCCAAAGACCACCCCAAAATCATCATACATACACCACAGAAGGAGGTGGTCTGCAGCAGAAATCCTGTCTGCCAGGATACCTGATAATGGTCACTGATTGCATTACCTGGGCAGCCCGGCCATTCTTTTGAGATGGTTAATACTTTAGTTCCTGATTCCAGGTCACAGGCTCACCCTATTCATGCATGCCCCTAAGACAGGATTTGTAAGCGAAAAGACAATGGGAAGGCTTTCCCCATTTGCCTCCCTTACTCCAGAGGAATATTTGAGGTCATTGCGAGAGTCAATATGGCTTCAGGATTGCTCTCCCGTACTATTTCAGACACATGGTTTATATACCGTATTTTTTGCACCATAACACTCACCTTTTTCCTCCTAGAAAGTAAGGGGAAATGTCTGTGCGTGTTATGGAGCGAATGCCTGCGGGTGGCAGGGGGATCTGCTGCAGTCGTGAGCAGAGGATCCATGGTTCCCCTTCCTTCCCTCCTCCGCGGCTCGCTTTGAAACAGCAAAGCGGGAGAAGAGCTGCTGAGTGGGGAGGAGAGAGGGACAGAGAGCCTGCTTCTTTAAAGGAGCAAAGCGGGAGAGGAGAGGAGCCGCTTACACGAGTGTAAGCGGCTCCTGTCCAGTTGGTTACTTTAAAGTAAGCAGGCTCTGTCCCTCTCTCCTCCCCACTCAGCTCGCTAAATAGCATTATTAGCAGCATCCTTCTCCACACACCCCATGCGTGCTCCTTGTCCCTTGAGTGCTTTTCCTTCCCTCCCCACTTAAAACGTGGTTACAAAGCATGGATCCACATGGATCCTCAGGATTTTTGCATTGGGCTACTCCAAACTCACTGTCAGATCACATGTCTGTGGCCATAGCATGAACCACAAAAATCATACATGCACTGTTTCGTTTAGAATATTTTTTTTCTTGTTTTCCTCCTCTAAAAACTACGTGCGTGTTATGGTCTGGTGCATGTTATAGAGCGAAAAATACGGTATTTAGATATGTGTGCATTCATGAATATTTATTCTATATTTGAGACCTTAAAATTATTATAAAACACACACACACACACACACACTGAGGCAGGTTTTTCCAGTTAGTTCGGTCATCAACTGTGTGGGAATTTTAACTGTGAGAGCAGGAAGTGTGTTGCATTATGCTGCTGCCAGCGTCGGAGCCCGTCTGCAAATACCAGTCAGATGCAAATTCATGTAAATATAGGTATCACCTGCCTCTCTTGTACATTCAATCTGACAAGAGCAAGTAAAAGTCACATGTTATTTTTAAACTTTAAAAGCAAGTGTCGCATGGTTTTTCGAGGAGAAAAGAGAACTATTTAAAAGGGTCAAGGGACCTGCCTGTCAAAGAAACGTCCGCACAACTAATTACCACAATTTTCTTTTTTACCTTTTTCCAGTAGACTAGTTTCTACAAGTACCCCCTCTTCACCCACTGTTCAGGCAAGGAAGAATTACCTCTGAGGAACAATTCTAGCCAGATCGGCTGATATGGATGGGGATAGGGACTCTGCTGGTCTTCAAGTAGGCCACAAAAATCTCAAGCGCTTGACACTTCCAAAAGGAAAAAACATCTCCTGTAGTCCATATGGGATTTTACCAGTAAGAATGTTCAATTCACTGCTTATTGGCTACTAGTAATCATGGCTCTATATTATCTCCATGGCCAGAGGCCGTATGTCCTTGAAGCCTAGTTGCAGGAAACCACCAATGGTAACTACAGTGGTACCTTGGTGGTCAAATGGCTTGGCTCCCGAATAAATAGGCTCCCAAATGCCAAAAACCCAGTAGTGAGTGTTCCGGTTTGCAAATGTTTTTTGGATGTTGAACAGCCTCCGTGGCTTCTGGTTGAGTGCAGGAAGCTCCTGCAGCCAATCTGAAGCCACACCTTGGTTTTTGAAGCATTCCAGGAGTCGAATAGACTCCTGGAACAGATTAAGTTTGACAACCAAAGTACCACTGTATTCTGCTGCACTCACAGCCTGCTTGTGGACTTCCCATTGGCATCTGGTCACTGCAAGAACAGGCTGTTGAACTAGATGGGCCTTTGTCCTCTGTTTGCCATTGGGGATGGTTGGTTTCTCCTGTGCTGTCCTGCCTCCAGCCTGAAGAACCTTCAGAAGGGAGTGGCTGCCATGGGCATTATGTGTATGCGTATTTTAATGAGCTGAATAGAGTGGAAGATTATTAAGAGTCTTTGGCTGCTATTTTGCTAATGCTGTTAATGTTGTTCTAAGGATTATAAGGGACGCGGGTGGCGCAGTGGGTTAAACCACAGAGCCTACGACTTGCTGATCAGAAGGTCGGTGGTTCCCATCCCCGCGACAGGGTGAGCTCCCGTTGCTCGGTCCCTGCTCCTGCCAACCTAGCAGTTCGAAAGCACGTCAAAATGCAAGTAGATAAATAGGTACTGCTCTGGTGGGAAGGTAAATGGCGTTTCCGTGCGCTAATTTGGTTCGCCAGAAGTGGCTTAGTCATGCTGGCCACATGACCCAGAAGCTACACGCCAGCTCCCTCAGCCAATAAAGTGAGATGAGCGCCGCAACCCCAGAGTCAGTCACGACTGGACCTAATGGTCAGGGGTCCCTTTACCTTTACCCTTTAAGGATTAGAAACGTTGTACTGATTTGTTAATCGTATAACATGACTTTTGCTTCAGTTGTGATGCTTAACATATTTTTTCAGCGGTTGCTGAACTAACAGTGTTTTATAGATTGCAATTGTTCCACTGGTGATTTGTTAATTATTTGATATGATTTATTCTGCACTTGTGATGTTATATCATGTTGTTAATGTTTGTAAGCCGTGTTGGGATTCATTTGAATGAAAAGCAGCATAGAAATATAATAAACAAAACAAAGTATTTGTCTTGACACAACAGGCCTCTTCCTTCCTTCTTATGCTATCAACACAAATTTCTCATCTGCATTCAAATAATAGGAAAACATATGTAGACTTTGCAGTAAATACATAATTTATAAATCTCAAAATTTTGCAGGCACAATTAAGAATCTTGGGTCAACCTTTGACCTACCAAATTCCCCTTCTCTGTCTCAATAACGATATGGTCAATGGCAAACAAGAAACATTGTTTACCAGCTTCTGCCTGAATCAATGGAGGGTTGTTGTTGTTTAATTCATAAAGATATGTTTTCAGAATGAGGTAGAAGCTCTGACATTTAGCCAGAAGCAGGATGTTTGCTTTACTAGTTTCACTGGAAAGCACCATGCTTCTCAGGTATATAAAGTGAATTATCCAAAACTGAATGTGATTTTGCACATCTATGCCACATTAGGTTTAATGATAACTCAAAATATTGGTACAAATGGAACTTGCAGCTGAGGTATTCACTTGCATTCGCCAAAGTTCTCATACATTGCAATTCTGGGGCAGCTGTTTCACACACACGTGTGTGTGTGTGTGTGTGTGTGTGTGTGTAAATGTGTGTGCATGGCTAGTTGTCACTGAGATGGTGAATTTGTGTTTGAGTCAGTGGAGGTTGATTCATTAGGGTGAGTATCCCACCCACACCAATCTGTTCTCAGCCAGCTCCACCTTCCTGCCTTATTACCTTCAGCCAGCTCATGGTGTAGAACTGGCTATCAGCTTCTTTCTCCTTAGTGCCTGTAGAACTCAATGGGGACTGGGGGCAAAGCTAAAATTAGCTGGCTCCATCTGTTGTTGGTCTCACTGAAAAGTCTCATTGGGCGCCAACCGCCTCTGGTCTGCGCTTTACAAAGTGTAGGAGGAAGCCCACATAGCTGAATGAACAACAACAAGGAGAAGATCCATGTACACAGAAAACCACCATGTCCAAGAGCAGAGTCTAGTATCATATTTAACTTCCTAGTTTTTGATGTGTAGGAATCTTCCTTCATGCCTGCTGGGGAGCATTCTACATACCCCTCAACCGTCCCAGACATCCCAGAATTGCAGAATCCATCCAAGCTTCTGATTGGATTTCAGGATGTCCTGTTTTGGCTCCCGCAAGAGCACCACCCCAAAGATTCCCTTGGGGGGGGGTTGCACTCTCATGTGAGTCACATGACTTGTGCAAGAGTCCAGTCCCCGAAGATGTGCAAACCCAATTTTCCTCCGCAGCATGTGGGAGGGTATGCATTCCATCATTTGAGCCCACCTGTACATCCAGATTTGCCACTTTCACAAAAGACAGTAGAATTAAGTATGCAGCCTTCTGTTGTCCTCAACTCACGCTTTGCTTGCATGTTTTTCAACAAGCAGACATTGCTTTTTCAATAAGCAGACCCCCAGCCTCACTGCTTTCTCATCTAGGGATGGGGGAGGAATTCAGCATGCATGGTAGGACACTCCATACAGCAGCAGGCCAGCAGAAGAGGGCATTGCCACTTACTGGGCTGATGCAGGGCTGCGCATGTGCCCTGGTGGAGTCAGTTCTTGCTCTCCTGCTCACATGGTAAGCCGCAACAAAACTGCAACCAGGAGCCCAGCTGCCCAGTACCTCCTTCTGCTGCTGTGACTTGGCTCAACAGCAGCCAAGATTTTGCAGAGGTATGTATTGCATCTGTACATACACACAGGGCTCACAGCCAGTGGTGGAGCTAGCTGCTCAGGCACCTGGAGCGGTGCACTTCCCGGGGGCGCTGCGATCCGCACGGGGAGGCCCAGTTGGCGTGGTGGCGATCTGCCTGGGGGCCCCGATCGGCACGGCGGTGATCCTCCCAGAGGGGATTTTGTCACCCCCCTCTGGGATGACACCCAGGGCGGACCACCCCCACTGCCTCCTTCCTACGCCCCTGCTCACAGCTCCCCACCCTGGGGGTGACTGCATTGTGAAACCCCTTTCTCTGCATAGAACTCACACACTCTAATGGCAGGCATTTTGCCATCGATCTAATACAGGCAGCACAGGCTGCGGATGTACTTTGTTAGAAAGAGGAGTTGCACACCAGCAGAAATCCTAAGCAGCTCGAACTGCTGTCTAGCTAGGCATAGGAAAGGGCAAACAAACATTTTTAGAATGTGCATCTAGCCCTCAGGATTCACCGTTGATTTTGATATAAAATGTTATTAACTTTGGCTCCTTGTACGAAAGGTCGTGATCAATAATTGTTTCAATCTGCCTGTTTTCCCCCACCCCTCCTCCTTCTTTCTCGTCTGTCTCCCGAGACATTTCTGGGCTGCTGCCAATGTAGTTTTTGGCTCACCAGCGCATTGCATTGTATCGCCCGCTCCAGATCTGTGGGTGTTTATCTTATCTTTTCATTAGCTTGAAGATGTGTATATGTGTTCTGCTTTTCTTAAATTTACGCAGATTAGAAGTGTCCATAACTCTTCTGAGGTCAGCCCAAGGAGAAAAGAAGAAGCTCATCTCTGGCTTACCATTCTATTCTGCCTCGGTCAGACCACACCTGGAATAATGTGTCCAATTCTAGGCACCACAGTTTGAGAAGGATGTTGACAAGCTGGAACATGTGCAGAGGAGGGCAACCAAGATGGAAACCAAGCCTTATGAGGAGCGCTTGAAGGAGCTGGTTGTGTTTAGCCGGGAAAAGAGGAGGCTGAGAGGAGACATGATAGCCATCTTCAAATATTTCAAGGGCTGTCACGTGGAGGAAGGAGCAAGCTTGTTTTCGCCTGCTCTGGAGGGTAGGACTCGAACCAGTGACTTCAAGTTCCAGGAAAAGAGATTCCAACTAAATTTCAGGAAGAACTTTCTGACAGTGAGAGCTGTTCAACAGTGGAACGGACTCCTTCAGGAGGCTAGATCTCCTTCCTTGGAGGTTTTAAAGCAGAGGTTGGATGGCCATCTGTCAGCTGAGATTCCTCCATTGCAGGGGGTTGGACTAGATGACCCTTGAGGTCCCTTCCAACTCTACAATTCTATGATTCTAAACCAGTAGTGTGTGTCTTTTAAATCATTGGCTCAACTTTTATTCCATGCTGAAGATATCAAGCAGAACAGTTACCCAGAGCACAATGACTTGTATCAACTGGAAAGGAACTTCCCCTCCCTTTCACTGAAGCCTTTCTTAAAAATAAACAAATATGCACACAGTGAGATGACACCTCTCAGAGCTGCTTCCAGATCCTAGCTCACAGAGGATCACGCTAGCCAGCAATCACTTTGTAAAAGTCTTTATTGAGTTACAGTTTCCATTCTCCAGCTGCTGCGTGCAGCTCTACGTCTTATGGGTTAGACCGGCGAAGCTCTGTCTGGGTCCCCGCCTCCTGTACACCAACTTAATATCCTAGCCTTACTCCACCTTTTCCGCCTGACCGTTCTTCTCTGGGTCCCTCTGCCCCCCGTGGTCTCTTCCTTCCGGGACTCTTCTGACGCTGACCCCCCGGACCCTTCTGTCTCCTTGCGCCGGGCTTTAGGACCTGGCTCCCTTTCCGGGCTGCTTACTTCGCCACCTTCCTGTGTATTTGAACTTGGCGTGCGCGCCCAACCTTCCACTTTCCGTCTGACCGTTTCTTCGCTCCCCGATGGAGGTGTGGCCACTCCTGACTCGTGCCCTCCCTCCTGTTGTGAGCTGCCAGCGCTTGATACCTGACTCCCTTCCTCTCCCCTGCTCTCTGTTGGTGACGCTGGTCCCGATTTCCAACTGCTCCTCTTTGAGCCCCCTCTGGCCCTTTCCTCCTGGGGTGTCCCCCTAGGCTCCCCCCTTGCCCTGGCCACTGGTGCTCCTTTCTGTGAATCTTCTGATTCACTGGAAAGACTCGGAGATCTTGGGTCGTCGTCATCACTCATCCTTTCTTCTGCCTCCTCCCCCTCGATCTCTGTTTCCTCCCTTGCCCTTGCCTCTGCTCCTGAACCCCTGACAACACCCTTTTAAGATCTAGACATTTTGAAGTGAATACTGCATTGGTCACCTAGCAACAATCTATCATCACTCCATTGGATATAGTTAAAAAGGATGAGAAGCAACCTATTACCTTGTGTTAGGTGAGCAATCCTATATCCCAGTTGTGCTGAAAGTGAAGTTATACTTTGGAAAGTTGATTTGAAGTTTACGGATTGTATATTGTTAAAGGAGAACTATATGAAGATGATGTGCAGGTGGTGTGTCACACCAACAAAATTGGCAAGAATGTATCAAACAGAACAAAGGAATTGTTGGAGATGTAAAGAAAGGGAAGGTACTTTTATCATATGTGGTGGGAATGTAAGAATATTCAGTTTTTGGGGAATTGATATATAATGAATTTTTAAAAAATGTTTAAAATGACATTTACTAAAATAAAGAAGCTTTTTTGATAGGAGTTTTGGGACAACTGCCGAAAGAAAAATGGACATTATTTATGTATGCAATGACAGTGGCAAGAATTCTGATAGCACAGAACTGGAAGAGTGGAGAAATACTATCAAAGGAACAATGGCAAGAGAAGTTGCAAAGTTGGCAAAGTTCACAGATAAACTACGTGAAAAAGACAATAGTGACTTTGAAAAAAAATGGGAACCTTTTACATCCTATTTGCAGAAACAACAAAAAAATATAGAGTCACTGTCATGATTTAAATAAACATTTGCAATTTTATTTATAAAAAACAAGAAACTTAATAGTACAATAATACATAAGTATATATAAACAGCAGAATGTAACATGAGATGTAATAAACCAGGGATGGAAGTTGAGGGAAGTCAGCAGGAAAGGGGGAAATTGAAACCTGAATGTAATGTAATGATTACAGATATTGTAAAAATGAAAAACCCAATAAAAAAATAATAGCAGGGGGGGAGAGAAAGAGAGGTTATTCCATTGTGGAGTTGTGCTGGCTTGTCCACACAGCTGGGCTGGCATATCTCTACTGGTGGTAGTGGACCATATGTTCATCTGGTGCAGAAATATTTCTCTGTGCCAGTGTGGTGTAGTGGTTAAGAGCGGTAGTCTCGTAATCTGGGGAACCGGGTTCGCGTCTCCGCTCCTCCACATGCAGCTGCTGGGTGACCTTGGGCTAGTCACACTTTGAAGTCTCTCAGCCCCACTCACCTCACAGAGTGTTTGTTGTGGGGGAGGAAGGGAAAGGAGAATGTTTGCCGCTTTGAGACTCCTTAAAGGGAGTGAAAGGCGGGATATCAAATCCAAACTCCTCCTCCTCTTCTTCTTCTTCTTCTTCTTCTTCTTCTTCTTCTTCTTCTTCTTGTATTCAAAATCCTCCAGCCAGCACCCATATTTCACACTGTTACTATAAGTGCAGATCCTCCAACTGTTGTGCCTGATAATTATTTGTGCCTGTCTTTTTAAATTCAACCAAGAGTCTTGTGGCATGTTCAAGAGTAAGTCATTCATCATGGCATAACTCTTTGTGGGCCACAGTCCGATTTATCATTGCCAAAAAGTATTGTCCTGAATTATAGCTGTTTGTGTGTATACACAGAGAATTTGGGGGGGTTGGGGGGTTGGGGAGGTGTGTGTGTGTGTAAATTTGATGTAAGAGGGAAATGAAATGCAGAAAAATGCAGAAAAGTACAGAAAGTGATAATTACATACTTAACATTGGTAACCCAAAAAACAGCTCCCGATGATACAGACATCCTGGCACTGGTAAGCCAATTAACACATGTAATGAGTTGAAAATCCTTTGTCTTGTGGTTCAGTCCATAAGTGATAGCACTGAAACTCTTCTGTTCTTCACCCTGGGGAAAGGGACTTGCGGTCTCATTTGTAGTGCCACCCTTCCCTGGACAGTGGCTAAATGTAAGGTGTGATAATGTAAACTCATATATAATATAAAGACAATGATCTAGATTAGAAATGGCCACCACTTCACTGATTACAGATGTAGGTGGAATTTTGGCTCAGACATTGGAAGTAAATCCGTTTTAGCCTTCTGATAGAGAGTGGAAACTTTTCCAGGGTCATGCCAAGGATTATGGCCTCCCCAAAGTGCCAGTCTACAGAGATGGCCCTCCTATGGTTGCTGCTGGAAGCTCTGTGGCCCATCTGTGCCACGCTTGGCTTTGGGACAGAGACTTCCACCGAGACCCCTCTAATGGCGTACCCTAAATATGCTAGTGGATCAGAATGATGCACCACCTCACCCAAAGTAAAGCTTTATTTCAGGAATGTTAATTCACACTCCTGCGTCTGCCAAGCTCCTTAAATGACTTCACTTTTCAACAGGTCTTGTCTCCCAGAGGTGGAAACTTCAGCATTCTTCCCTCTCCACTTTTCCTTTTTCTACCTAAGCCTCCTTTAGAGTAAATCCCAGATTTCAGGGACAGTCAGATCCTGCCAGGGTTCTGTGGCAGGCTCTTGCTAAAGGGGATGGGAGTGTCCTAGCTCCTTGCTGTTGGTCTTGTTGTTTAGTCATTTAGTCATGTCCGACTCTTCATGATCCTATGGACCAGAGCACGGCAGGCACTCCTGTCTTCCACTGCCTCCCGCAGTTTGGTCAAACTCATGCTGGTAGCTTTGAGAACACTGTCCAACCATCTCATCCTCTGTCATCCCCTTCTCCTTGTGCCCTCAATCTTTCCCAACACCAGGGTCTTTTCCAGGGAGTCTTCTCTTCTCATGAGGTGGCCAAAGTATTGGAGCCTCAGCTTCAGGATCTGTCCTTCCAGTGAGCACTCAGGGCTGATTTCCTTCAGAATAGATAGGTTTGATTTTCTTGCAGTCCATGGGACTCTCAAGAGTCTCCTCCAGCACCATAATTCAAAAGCATCAATTCTTCGGTGATCAGCCTTCTTTCTGGTCCAGCTCTCACTTCCATACATCACTACTGGGAAAACCATAGCTTTAACTATAAGGACTTTTGTTGGCAAGGTGATATCTCTGCTGCTCTTATGCTTCCCCATGGTGAAGGAGGGCTTGGTAAATCCAGTCTTTGAGTTTTCCCACTCTGGGCCCTCCCAGTGGAACTTCAATGGATAGTGCAAGTTTCCAAAAATTCCAGGAGGACCCCTCCCTAAAGGGCCCAGCTATTCCAGCTTTCTCTCTGGGAGATCCTGTTACCACCACATACCAACAACAATATCACATTGGAGCAGGGGAATGAACATGGGATGGTGTAGATGACCTTATTAGCAGCTGTAACAGGCTTGCCAGAGGAAATACGTGTCCAGAGTTGACATCAAGGTCTGTCACCATAGGCTAGTCCCTGGTTTTTCTAAATTTTAAGCCTGTAGCAAGCAGAGTTTTTACTCCAAATGATTATCACCTGCTTAACTGGTATGAAACCAATTTGCATCTGTGGAGGAGAGAATGACTGTGGCAGGTTTCCTGGCTCTGAATTTGCAAGGGACTTCTTGCCCACTGTACATTGCAGAGAAATAACCTCTTTGTAGGACGCTGCGGAGTGGGATAAGTCAGAGATCAATTTGTGAATAATAGGCACATCCTTTCATTATGTGAAGCATTTTTTTCCTTCCATACAATTTTGTACCACCCATAGAGATAACATATCTGCTCTTCTGAAGAAGGGTTTTGAGAAATATTTATTATTTCTCCCTCTTGTAATTGTTAAAAGATAATTGAAACTTCCAATGAAGGACTGATTTTTTTGTTTTGTTTTTGCAAACAAATCTAAATGCTAGTTCAATGCCTTGTTGCGTATCGTGTCTTGAATTCACATTATACTAAAATAGATGGAGCCTAGAGCAACTTGTCCCCATTCAAATCTCAAACCACTCCCTTTCCCCTTCCCACTTGCTTTCCATTCAGCCCCTCAACTGTTTCTCAACATTTTATGACCACTAGACATTCTCAGTCTTCATTGGCTATTGGGCTCAGTTCTCCACACTGCCTACTCCTCCACCCAAGATACTTATGCAGACCATGTAGTTTCCCCCTAAATCTTGCAAATTCTTCCCTCCAGTGTATGGTCCGTGCCATATTGTCCACACAAGCAAGAGCCTTCAAACCTGACTATTAGAACTGGATGGACTTATAAATGTTGCCAGAGTTTGGGGAAGTCCATTCAGTCTCAAATCTGCATCACCGTGTGTTACTCATCACATGCAAAATACACTTTTAAAAAATGATTCGCACAGATTTCACAGATGTCTTGGAAAACAGACAAGCTGGCAACTGCGTGTTTGATGCCCTCTGTTCCGATTTCATAAATGCAAATTCTGAAACGAAACAAAAGCGCCCCTCCCCGTCCCCAACCCTTATCTGCTCTATGAAGACTTGGCATGTTTAAATAACTATTATCCATTAAATGTATTCAAGTGATGTTGGAATCATTATTCTAACAGATAGAATAGGCATTAAATCCACAGGGGAGTCATTAAAAGATGGCTATTTCTCTCTGTTTGACCGAAGCAGCAGTTATAATGTATTTATTCAGGATTTAGCAAATGGAATTCAATTAGAACTGAAATGGTGTTAAATTGAGTAATTCCTATTGTGTTTGCTTGACAGACAGGAGTGGCATGACCTGAAAAGCTAAAAGGAGCTGAGTCCCAGGGATTCTGCTGCACTTGTTGACAGCATGTCACTAAACTGTTGTATATCCTGCTTAACTCCTTAATCACCCACTTAACACCTGAGGAAAAACTAAAGGCCTCACTGGTGTATTGATATTAGGTGATCAGAGTCCTACCTTTGTACGAGTAATCCCCTTTATTCAAGATGGCTTGAAGGGGGCTTAGCATTCCCCTCTTAATGTCATGTTAGACTCAGGTGTGCTGGTAGCAATTATACTTTACATAACAAGAGAGAATGGAAAACTATACAGCTTCTTTCTTCTTCCGTGATACCATTTTATGTTCGGGAGGCTTTGCAATTTCAAATGTCTCCGGAGACTTAAAATAAATAAATACCGTATTTTTCGCTCCATAAGACGCACCAGACCATAAGACGCACCTAGTTTTTGGAGGAGGAAAACAAGAAAAAAAGTATTCTGAATCTCAGAAGCCAGAACAACAAGAGGGATCACTGCGCAGCGAAAGCAGCAATCCCTCTTGCTGTTCTGGCTTCTGGGATAGCTGTGCAGCCTGCATTTGCTCCATAAGACGCACACACATTTCCCCTTACTTTTTAGGAGGGGAAAAGTGAGTCTTATAGAGCAAAAAATACGGTAATTAAAAAAAAGGGAAATGTGTTTACACACGCTCATGATGAAATCTAACGGGGATTGGCATATTAAAAAAAACACACAAAACCCACCCCTCAACAATGGATATTATTTATTTGTTTCATACAATTTACACACCACTAGGTTGCAAAAAAAGGAGAAAAGCTCAAAGCAGTTCGCAGAAAGACGAAACTATAAAAATAATAATATTGTGTTATTCAGTCAAATACATTCTTAGGAATGTTGCCAAATTGGTGCTCGAGATGAATTAGGCCGATGGTGATTATATTATATAATATATTGGTCCGTGTGTGCATGCATACCAAACACACAGAGTAAACTTAATAAGCAACAGTCTGAGTGCAATGAGTTTGAGCCACAAGTGTCCTAAATGTTTCCATTTCCCCCTCACTCAAACCATGTAACAAACTTTATTTCCTCCAAGAGTTCATTTTTATTTATTTTTTTGCTTCATGACAACAAAATCCACCCAAGACACCTGGGACTTCAGCAGGAAAAACCTATGGGTTCTTCCATATGGCATTAAAGGAAAACAGGTTTCTCTAAACTGATCTTATTTATTCTTCCTTTACAGTTCCCCTAATTAGTCTACTACTTAACCTCTGACAATGCTAACCACCATATCTCACCAAACCATCCTTGACACATCAATGAACTTTTGACCTGCTGGTACTATGACTGCAAGCCTCAGCTGGCTTTATTCGTGAATTACTTAGCTGAACATTTCATCGATGAGTGGCAGCTGGCCAGTTTTAATTGGTGACATTGCAAGCTAAGGTCTAGTTTCAGTAAAGTATGTTACTATCGTAAGGCATACATGGGAAAATATTACAAATCACTGAGTCCAATCCCAAGTTCCTTTCTTAAGCATTGCAAGAACCACCAGTTTGAGCTGGCCTTGGGGGATTAGGATTAAGTCTAGAATAGACAGATTTAGGTGAAACTATTTTCCTTTTTGTTGATTTATTTTTTCTTTGTTACATGCCTTGAGCTTTCACATTGGGGAGGCCTATAAATCTAAATGGATTACCAAGGAAATTAATAATAATAATAATAATAATAATAATAATAATAATAATAATAATGGTATCCTCATAGTAATGATGGGTAACTTTTGTTTATTGCATGATCCTATTATTTTTCACCATCTCAGGAAAGAACACCTAAACAAAGGCTTTGGTAACTGGCAAATTTATTAAAAGGTAATTGATCAAGCCATTATTTAACTGGTCAAAAGGCAGGTGATTGGGGCATTAAAATCGTATCATCAGTTGGAAGACCTTACAGAAGAATTCTGTCTTCCTGGCAAAGTATTCTGCATTAGCAGAGAGTCTAGTTGTATATTTACACAACCTGCTCCAATTAAATATACTATGTTACCTATGGTGCAGCAGCTACATAGAGTGCAGATGCCTTAATGACTCGTAGAAAAAAATAATCCAGCTCACTTCATCAAGCAGAAGGCATCACTATTAATTTGCAGGATTTCCTCCAAAAGGGCATTTACCTGGCTGTGGGCAGAATGTTTCATTTACAATCAAATTTAGAGGTGATGACTTTGCATGGAGGTAAATATATGGAAAAGCAAAATGGAAATTCTGGGCCATCAGAGAAAATAGATGTTCCGGTGGATTTATGAATGCTATTAACACTACAACCACCTACACTCTCTGATACCTTATAATCATTGCTGCGGTACTTCTGCAATAAAATAATGCATTAAAGAAATAATTATAGCTGCAGACTACATACAATGGGGATATAAATAGCATTTTAAAACAGCAGCAAGTCAGAGTCCTTATTTAATGCCTCTGGAGCGCAGTCATACGAATTACTCTAGGCAGCCTCGGTTAAATGGAAAGAATATGTTTTCAATTTCCTTACAAGCAATTCGGCTGCTCTCCATGGTCCTTATCCTGCAATTAGTTAAACACACACATAACTCTGCTCTTGCGAGGGGTCCCCATTCATCTCCACAGACGATTCAGCAGAGCACTAAAAGTGCATGCAGGATTTTAAACAGAGGCAGAGTTTGAGTTGAGATGTTGTTGGCAATAGTGGGCATTTTAGGTTGGAATAGCAGACTGGAAATCTCTGCTAGGGTTGCCCACTACATTTGGGTCCCTTCTGCTCTGCTAATACTCTGGAGTTCATGGGCTCTGTGGCAGATGCTAGGCATGCAAAGAGAGGCCAAACAATACATGGAAGAGGTGGAGACACCAGCCCACAGGGGCTCATCACACGCCACTGTCATCACAAGCCATAGTTTGCTCCCCTCTCACACAAAGCCATGAAAGAATGCCAGCTATTTTGGGGCTTATGATCACCTGGTGCTGACTCATCATGATGGGGCCTTCTCAGTGTGGTGTGTCTGTCTCCTTCATTATTTACTTTCAGAAACAATTTTAAAATATCCCTGTCCACCCAAGCATTTGATGGCTTGAGAGATACTGTACCCCAAATCCTTGAAATTATTAGCTGTGATGATACATGAGTGCTTTTAAATATCTTTAGATATTTTTAATGCTTTCAAACCGCTTGTAAAATAATTAAACTCTTTTCCTGCAATGTTGTTTCCTTCCCTGGACTCCTTTGGGAAGAAGGATGGAACAGAAATGTAACTGATAGAATAAATGAAGTATCTGGAATGAACCCACAAACCCATTAGAAAGCAGTGGGAAAAAAGAAGAAGAAGAAGAGTTTGGATTTGATATCCCGCTTTATCACTACCCGAAGGAATCTCAAAGTGGCTAACATTCTCCTTTCCCTTCCTCCCCCACAACACTCTGTGCATGTGGAGGAGCAGGGAATCGAACCCGATTCACCAGATTACGAGTCCACCGCTCTTAACCACTACACCACACTGGCTCTCCCATGGTTCACTGTGGCCAGGATTCTCTTTGGGGTGGAACTCCTCTCTGTTCCTAATCTCATTTTGGATTCTCCATGGTGAGATTGCCTGTCAATCAGTTTGCCACCCTCACTTTCTGCAACCTCTTGGACAGATTCATTTGTGCTGTAACCCAGTGATAATAGTGGTCAGGGATGAGCCAATTGTCCAGTACTGGCAAAATTATCATGGGCCCAGGCCAGATTTACATTGAGAATCACCTGGATCCTTTGGGAGCACTGGGTCTGCAACATGGCAAGGACTGCACAGAGGTGCAGATGGTATAATACAGTGCTGCAACATTCGCATGGGCGGGATAACTTATGGTTGCTTCTGTTTGTACAATTGTAGCAGCTCAAAAAGGTGGCGGTGGGAGCAAACAAATTGCAGAAGCCACACGTCCACCCCCGCACCATCTTGAGGTTCCAGTGATATGATTTGGCACCTACACACAATCCCAGCTGGGTCAGAAGTTGGCTAGCAGCCCAGCTCCTGCAGGAAGTTGTGTGGGGCTCAGTGAGCATCTGCCATGGGAATTCCACAGGCTCATTTCAAAACTTAGCTTTTAAAAATAGGTGTGTGTGTGTGTGTGTGTGTGTGTTCAAAAGAGAAAGGTGTTGCAGGAGTTTCAGAAAAACACACCATTCCATTTCATCGCTGATTGGGATCTATCTCTCAATCTCTGCTCCCTGTCATGAAACAGCAGTAAACCTGTCAAACAAGGTTGTTGCAAGGACATATGGATCTCGAAGCGCCATGTGTAGTTTAAAGGTGCTTTAGGAATGGCGGCTGCCAATGAGAAGGAGATGGGAAGAGTACTAGAAAAACTTATGTAAAATAAACAGCAACAAAAACAACCCAGCACTCTAAACTGGCACTCAGCATTGACTGGGTAGTTCTCCAAAATATAAGCCCAGCTGAAAAGAAAAAGGTGCAGTGTCATGGACGGAAGCACAACTAACATTTTGAGCATCTCCCATGCCTTTCAATGGACTTTCACTGGGGAAGGTCTTGATTGATTGTTCCAGAAAGATATTTAAAGAGACTTGTTTCAGGGCAAATAGTGGTGGGTTTGGCTTTTCTGTAAATACTGAGATGTTGATAAAAGAGGTAAACATATGACAAAAAAATCCCACTGGACACTGAAATCCCTGTTGCAGTGCAGGGAACCAGATGGCATGCCTTTTTCAATGACTAACAAGCCAAGATTGTTTTTTCCAGGAGGCATATGCAACTACATTTTCCATTAAAGAACACGGGTACCCAATAAGGTTTTAGACAATAAAGTTTTGTTGACTTGGGGGAAAAAAGATTCAAGCTTGGGGTAGAGATAATTACTTTTTTTAAAAAATCTTCTAGGAAATAAATAACCCGAGGTTCAATTAAATTAAAATTGTATTCTATATAACTATGATTTCCTTTGCTTCAACCCAAACCATTTCAAATCATCTGGAAATCTAAAGGGGGTGGGCAACCACTACTGTACTCATATATAAAAGAAAAAGAAACAAAGAATACAATGTTAAGTGAAGTAATTTCAAAGCTTTAGGAAATGGGATGTTCAATACACCCATTGCACATTAATTAGTATTTCTTCTTTGTCGGGCAAGTTAATTGCACTCTGTAAATGCTATGAAAGCTGCTGAACACTTCTGATTACCATCCTAAGCTTTACTCAAGGAAAAAAAATATGTCATGCACCATTTGTAGTAAGAAAGGAAGGGGATTAGCATTAGAGCTGACATATAGAGGAGGTCAGTATATGTCAGTTCCTTTCCCCCTCCCATGTATAATTTAAAGATAAACCCACACATTTATTTCTTTCCTAATGGGCATTTCATCCTGTAGAACTCATGCCTCTTAAGAGTTCACCGGGACAAATTCTGTAGCTGGATTTTAATGGGGATGGTCACTAAATGAAGGTGGACAGGCAATGTTTTCACTGTCATCACTGATTGCAATGCATACAGTGGTAGCTTGGGTTACAGACGCTTCAGGTTACAGAAATAGTACCTCGGGTTAAGAACTTTGCTTCAGGATAAGAACAGAAATCGCGTGGCGGTGGCAGCAGGAGACCCCATTAGCTAAAGTGGTACCTCAGGTTAAGAACATTTTCAGGTTAAGAACGGACCTCAGGAACGAATTGAGTTCTTAACCCAAGGTACCACTGTACTCAAGGAGGAAGGGCAATAAGGTTTCATGATTCAGGATGATATACAAGAAAGTATCCTCCTGTCCACATTTCAGCACAAAGGACAGTGCATAAGTTGAAAAGGGATATAGTTAGAGTAATCATTTGTGGTCAAGCACACTGATTTAGCAGTTTCGTATGGGTGTGGAGCTCTGATAGTTCATTGCTGTGGAGCTAGAAGATTAATGTGTGCTTTTTTAAGGGTATGTGTGGATTTCCTCTTCCATTGAAATGGGAACCACAGTCTGGGTGAGTGCTATTGCCCTCCTGCTTGAGGATTTCCCATAAGCATCTGGTTGGCCAGTATGAGAACAGGATGCTGGACTCGATAGGCCTTCGGTCTGACTCACAACAACTCTGTTTATGTTAATGAAAGGTTCAACCAACCCACAGTAGAGTGTTGCCCATATATACCTGACTACCCACAGAGCTCTGGTCCAAAGCAAGGTTCTACTTCATTCTTCCTTTGGATTTCATGCACCTGCTTAAACCTGGGTGCTTACATTTCTTTCACTTTGCCTTTGTCCTACAAACTTCCTGTCCAGAGAGTCATGCTAGTAAATTTTGCAGCTCATTTCTTCCTCTGGTTCCACTAGGGCTGAAGTGATTGTAGTTCATACTGTGATCCGGTTAACTACGGTTGAATTCAGTATGACAGCATGAACTGATTCTGACTGATTCACTAAATGCAAATAGGGTTTCCAAATGTGGGTAGAGTAAACCAGAATATCTAAAGAGGCCCATTTCAAAGATTAGGTAGCAGCAAATCTGGGTTTGCTCTGAGAGCTGCAACCAATCCGAGCTGTTTTATGTGTGTACCTGTGTGACACAAATACTATATTACTTGCTTCATATACTTTCCTCAATTAGATGTACACTTAAACTGTCTTAGGTTCTTCTGTCACAAAGACCTTAATAATCATTCAGAACACAAGAAGCAAGCTTCCAGTATGTAAGAATCATTTCAATGTTCTAAAGTGAATCTGTTGCTATGAGGTTGATAAGGATAAGGATGGATTTGAGGAACAGGCCTGCACAGAACCAGAAGCATAATTTGAAACTCTTTTGCTGAGCCGAAACTGGAACCAAAACTAGCTAATGAATAAAATTCAGTAAAGAGTCTTTAAAGTGCTTCAAGTTGGTTTTGATTCGCTTAAAGAAAAAGAAAAAAGAATAGTAGTTCATACCAAACTGTGCTTGATTTACCTTCCTGCTTCTCCTTTTTCAAATCTCTGAAAACCACTCAAAGACAGAGAACAAGAAATCTTTTTTGCTCCATCCCCCCCCCCTATTTTCAGTAGAACTAAAATATAATTTTGTTTACTTGGTACCTGTAATATTCCTTTTGTATTGCCAGTTCTGTTCCAGAGGAATGAAAAATTGATTTTTCTCTTATATGCTATAGCTAAGAGCAACACCTATGATCTTCATACAATTACAATTGTGTGTGTGGTCAATCTGTTATATGAAATTCTGTGATGATTCTCCAGGAAAGACTGTCAGCACTTCTGCCTAGAAATGTGAAGGGAGCGCACAGAAAGCCTTGCACATTTGTTCAGAGACCAGCCATTTGTATGCATTTGCTTTGCATACTTGCCTTTTCTGCATCCCCAAATTATTATTTGTACTTTTGTGGCATTGCTAAAGTAGCATTTCCCAAACTGACACTTTTAAGCTATCTATAATGGAGCAACATGGCTCCATTGCATTCAAAACTGAGCCAACAATTCCGCCCACTCTCTCTCTCACACACACAAACACATTATAAACAAATGGGAAGAAGACTTCTGGAGCCTACACAGGGTAAGACCATCTGCCCTGCACACAGAAATTCCAGGTTCCATCCATTGCATCTTCAGATAGGGGAAGGAATGTCCTTTACCTGACACCCTGGAGAGTCCTTGCTAGTCACAGTGTTGACAATACTGAGCTACTGTAGATGGACCAATGATCTGACTTGGAATACTTACTCAGCAGCTTCCTGTGTTGCCTCTCTTTTGAAGTGGGCTTCTTTTGTGAGCCTGTCTCAGAATAACTTTGCTGGCTTCTCTATAGGGGACAGAGCTGGATAGGTATAAACGAAACACAGTATTTGGAAGAACATTTCTGCAGTATAGCTGAAATGGAACCTTCTCTAGTTTGTTTCACTAACAGCAATACCTCCTCTGTTTCCTTTTGGTGTGTTTTCAAGTGCTCCCTGGAACGTTTGCCTGTTTGTGGGAGTATTAGTGATAGGTGATAGTAGGCTAAGTAATCTAACTATGTCTTAATGAAGAATAACTGTGGGACACAATGAGAATCTGTTTTTTTAAAAAAAATGCCAGGTAACATGGAGAAACAAAGTTTGCACCATCAGAAAAGTGCCATAGGGATGGATTGTAGCTCACTAATAAGGCACATGATTCTCATGCAGAAGATCCTAGGTTTATTGGCATCCCAAGTAGACCTGAGAAAGCCTGCTGTCTAAAACCCCGTAAAGTCACTACATGAACCATTTCCCAGGAATGGGAAACCCAAGGCCCTCTAAATTGTTGCTGGACTCCAGCTCCCATCAGGTCCAGTCAGCATGGCTAACAGGCAGGGATTATGGGAGCTGCAGTTCAAAAGCACATGGAGGGTCATAGGTTCCCAACCCCCTGATCTACTTTAGGTAATAGGACCTAAATCAGGAATTGTGAACCTGGCCGTTGGACTGCAGCTTTCATAATTGGCCATTGCTGGTTGGGGTTGTTGGGAGTTGGAGGCCAAACATCTGGTGGGCCACAGGATCACTCTGTGATTTTAAGCTTAAAGGTAAAGGGACCCCTGACAGTTAGGTCCAATAGCGGATGACTCTGGGGTTGTGGCACTCATCTCGCTTTACTGGCCGAGGGAGCCGGCGTACAGCTTCCAGGTCATGTGGGCAGCATGACTGAGCAGCTTCTGGCGAACCAGAGCAGCACACGGAAATGCTGTTTACCTTCCTGCCGGAGTGGTACCTATTTATCTACTTGCTCATTGATGTGATTTTGTACTCCTAGGTTGGCAGGAGCAGGGACTGAGCAACGGGAGCAAGAATCTATTTAAGTGCTCTGTGTAAGAGATCCCATAGCCTCCAGTCACAATGGCTGGGAGAAGAGCTTTGGATGAAGATAGCAAACAGAAAATCAGTCAAGTTAATCTAGGGTTTGTGTATCTGTGAATCAAACACCCTTAAAAAAAGGTATCATTCTTTCATTTACTTGGCTGACATTTACTGCGTACTTGAAGCTAATATCGCTTGACATCTCTTTCAATCAATCATTTGAAAGAACAATTGTTTCCCTCAAACTCTACCATAAACACCATTTGTTTTCTTCAAGAAACTTCCCAAGCTACAGATAGTAACTACCCAATCAGATAATGTTTCATCTGCTTTAGATCTTACAGGTGGATGATGTACAATTGTGTAGAGCATAAAAGACATGCCCCATCCATTCTGCTGAAGAGAATATCTGTTTCCTATTGTTCAGGGATGCAACTCCAGGTTTCAAAGTGTGTACATTCACCAAGAGCGAAGGTGAGCTTGTATACCTTGTACAAAAGCCAGGAATGTGTGCAGCACAAATGTTGACATCTTGCCAGTGTGTGACATTGACACTCCTTATTCTGGGACACAAAGGGCACTTCCAGGCTCACTCTGTTTTCAGGAGGGATTCAATCATATACTGGCAAATTCAGGTTGCATAATTATAGTTGATTGAGATGTCTTGTGCACTGAGCCCACTCCCCTAAAAGATCATAATTGTTTTGCTGAAAGAAAAGTGACAAGAAAGTGCAGTGGAAACTGTGGGATAACACTTGCTTTGACATAGCATGATCCAGCCTCCCTGTAAACAAACCAGAGTAAATGCTTATTAGTTAATGCTATTGAATTCCCTTGCAAACAAATCAGGTTGGATTTTCAGTGGATGGTAGGTTGGTAAAGCTACCCCATCATTCCTGAAAAAGCAAACAAACTATGACGTGCTTGAAATTGAAACTTTTAAGAGACTTAAATTTTAACATCACAATTCGCAAGATTATTCTAAGTGGTCTGTGTGCAAAAACTCGTTCTTTTCTACCTGAGAAAGATAATCAACCATTGTTGTGTTACTCATTCTTGCAATTTAAACTAAATTTAGCAGTTTCAAGTTTTGTGATTTTCATCCCCCCATCCCCCCCCCGACAAGGCCTCTGTTTTTGAAAACTGAGGTTAGCTATTCTCGCCTAGAATGCTAAATAGCTTGGCACCGGCACCGATGGCAGGTCTGGAAAAAGTGTGGCCAGGAAAGAGAGAGAGTGGCTTGGGGAGTGGCTCAAGGGCCACATAGAGAGTTTTGGAGGGGCATATTTGACTCCCAGGCTTGAGGTTCCATGTCTCTGGTTTGGTTTGATAGAGATTTCTGGAGAACTCAAAAGCTGGCACACTGTTTTGTGGCATTCTGGTTGACCGAATAAAGGCAATGCCTCATTGTGGCTTTTGGATGTTTTTGTCCTATGGGCCAACATGGCTCCTATTGCCTTTTCTGATGTATAGTTCTCTGCGGAGTCTTTCACGCTTCATTTTGTGAAAGTAGCTTAGCTTCTGGGAACCCTGGATCTGTACCACATGCCAATTCACTATTTTAATTGGGTCTTTCAGTGGGCAGGAAATGCAATATCCATTTTAGAAATTCAGCAAGGTGAGCAGGAACACCTTATGATTTAGTGTTTTCCTTAGCTGTGTAGCATAACACAGTGAAGCACCATCCATCTCTGGCACACAGAGTGTGATATTCACCCCTTCTGAGATATGAATTCATGACCCTCCTTATATATTAGATATTAGGAGTTCTCAAACATCACTGTACTTTGTCACAATAAAGCCAACATCTTCCTCATGAAAAGTCAGCTTTCCTGTAGATGTGACAGTTAAGAGTTCTTATCAAGCTTGTCTTGTGATACCTCTTGAAAACGCTCCGCCGTAAGTTTGCTGACATGACCCCAATCTCGACAGGCATCCGCTGAGATATTTTCCTTGCTTATGCAAGCCCTCCCTTCAATCTCCAAACAAACCCATACAATTTAAATGTGAATGCAGAGGAGTCTTAATAATCACAATTATTTCAGTGGCACTTTGCATAGGCTCAGAATCACTGCCCTCTCAAAAACATCCAACAAATTTTATCCATTCAAAACTCTCAGATCTAGCAAAGTAATGTGTGAAAGGGAAAATTTCACCTCCTAAGGCACAAAGACTATAGATACCAAGTCAGAGATAAGAATAAATGGAAGGGCCATGACTTAGTGTTAGAGCATCTGTTTTGCATGCAGAAGTTTGGGGGCCAATCCTTGGCATCTCTAGACAAGACTGGAAGACAGCCCTGTCTGGAATTCTGGAGAGACACTGCCACTCAGTGTAAACAGTACTGGGCTTGATGGACCAATGGTTTGACTTGTATAGGGTATCTACCAATATAAAGCACTAAGCAAAACCACTCTCTGGGTCAGCTACTAGGGTCAGCATGGTCTTATGCAGACATGAACAGACCAAATACTTTTTATTTTTACTGGAACTCCAAGATCCACCTACTGCAGTGACATGTAAAACAGTGGGCCTGGGGGGCGGGGGGCGGGACAGAATGAAAAAGATGAATTTCACCATGATAGAGTAGGCCGGATTCTCTTCACAGCCCCCACCATCGCATCTCCCATCCTGACAAACTAGAAGCAATGTCAGAGTTCAAATATCATTTATAGTCAGGAGAAACACTCAAGGAGGATGCAAAGCAGGGCTTCAAGGACCAACCAGATAGGCCTGGAGGGCTGCATTGGCCCTCCAGGCTTTAGGCTCCCCATCCCTGCCCTAAATGGTCAGGGACTCCAATCCCAAAGGATTCTATCCATCAATGTGATAAGATCTTCCATTACTCCAAGTGCCTTCTTAACTGGAAGTATGTTATATGATCACACAAAGCAGACGGCTTCTCAGTGGTGGCTGTAGAATGCCCTCTCAAAATGCCCTCTCTGACTCCAGAGTAGGCAACCAAGGCATTGGGTCTTGGAGAGAAAGCTGTGTTGGTTTCTAGCTGTGGATGGTATTAAGATGAATTCCCTCTTTTCACCTAAGTGCTCTACATGGGGAGCCTTCATCCTTTTGATGTTATCAGCCTCTAGGTACACTGATCTTTGGCCATGTTGGCTAGAGATGCAGCCTGGTTTTCCACCTCTTCTTAGGTCAGGGATGTGGAACCTGTGCTCCTCCATATGTCATTTGACTCCAACCCCCACCAGCTGCAGCCAACTTGGCCAATGACCAGGGATCATGGGAGTTGTAGTCCAGCAATATTTGGAGGGCCACAGGATCCACATCTGCAACAGAGCTGCACAGTGCATCATTTCAAGTTTCACTGCAGTAAAAGAAAACCCTCACACCACTCAGCTTACACAACTTATTATTCAGCTTAGTCAACTTTTGTGCATGATGCGCTTGCTCTTTGAACTTTAGAACTTAAGTGCTGGATTTCAGAGTGGGCAGGATGGAGGAGATGATTTACAGAGTTCTCTGTGGTGGTGTACAAGCAGAGGATATTTATGGGCATGAAGGGTTGACAGAGAGGCGAGCACAGAGCAGGAAGTTAGCAGCACAGATTAATGACATGGGTCATTAAAGCAGGGTAGGCAGCAATGTTAATAATCAGCTAATAAAACATGTGCGTGCACACACACACACACACCACAGAAGGCTAGGAATCAATCCACAGATAGAGCTTCTATTTGTCTACTGTATAACGAAACATGCTAATTGCCTCATATATTGTGGCAGATGCCAGGATGCCCTGTGTGATCCTGGCATATTTCTCTGCTTTGGGGATTCTGCTATATCTTGGAGATGTTGCTTTTTAAAAGTTGGACCGTGTGAGCTCTGGTCCAGCTGTTTGCCTCTTAATGTTGCATCAACATGGGAAGAAGCCTCCCTCCTTCTGTAGTGGCTTCAAGGCTCCAAAACAGGGAGCAGCAGCTGTGTGTTGAGATGCTGTTTGCAGCCCTTGGATAAGGAGAGAGTTGCCACTATCACTGCTCATTCAACCTCATGGCATCTCAGCAGTTTTGCTGATTCAGGCAAGGGTTTGCACCGATTTTTTGCTAATCTGAGCAGGATTAAGCCCCTGCCCCAAAGGGTTAGCGTATTTGAAATCCTACAGCCCTTGCTACACATGGCAGGTCCCTAACAGGAACTGACACATGTAGTCAATGCGATATTGAACCCCACCCCAATGCTCATCAGTTGGTTGACTCATCACCCATCAGAGCGACACCAGCTGACGGAGAGGTAGGCATTTCCTTTTTTAAAAAAATGACACACGGGTCAAATTGGAACTCCTGGGGAGAGTTATAATCAACACCTTAAATTGGACCCAATAGCATATAGCAGGGATCGGCAACCTAAGATCCATTGGCCACAAGCGGCCCATGGGGGTTGTTTATGTTGGTTTCTGCTCTCTTCACTGTGCAGCAGAGTGCTTGTCACAAGACAATGTTTACATTCCACAGTCAGAGTACTGTTGGGTTTTCCCACAGGAATGGGAAGCTGGATGTGACGTACACTGGTTTCCTGTTTTTCACTGTTTCTCTCGGTGTTTCTTTATTCCGAAGAGAAGGACGGTTGCTTCTCTGCTCCAGCAGAGGCAAGATGCATGTTTGTAATTTCTCTACATTGAACTGAAAATAAAGCAACATAAAGCATGTGGCACGTACTGTTCATCATTCCGTTGTGCAAAGGACTCTGCAATAACAACATTTTGGTTCCGGGCCCAGAAAGACGTAAATCAAACTGAGGAATGCCGGCAGAGGTACAGAGGAACGGATCGCGTTATCTGCTCTGCGCGTCAAGTTTGATTGATGAAGGTATGTGCTCATGCTCCGGAGCAGCCTGCCAGTTTCTAGTTTATGGCTTTATGACTGGACTTTGTACTTTTAAAAGCCGTTTTGCCGCGAAACAGGCAAGGGCTTTAAGGCACAAGCTAACAGGCTTGGATGGCTGGAAAAGTGAAAGTACTTTTTACAAGTGCTTTTGGAAGCTGTACTGTGACGCAGCTCGATTAAAGCAGCAATGATGGCAAATGCAAAGCTGGCTGAAGCTTTTGGGATTCCTAAGCTCAATAAGAAAAATTACACGGAGTGGGTGCAGTATGCAGAGGCAATTCTGCGGAAGGAAGGTCTGTTCAATGTTATTACAGACAACCCCCCAGCTCCAATTACAGCTGAATGGATTGCTAAGGATTCCAAAGCAAGGGGAACGCTTACATTGATAGTATCCCCAGAAGAGCTCTGTCTGTTGCGTGGAAAGACCACAGCCAAAGAAATTTGGAACTCTTTAAGAGAGGCTCACTTGAGGACAGAAGCTGGTTCCTCAATGTACTATTATGCCAAGCTGCATGATATGGCTCTTGCTGAAGGTGGAGATGTGCGTAAACATCTGATGGAGATGCAGAATCTGAGACACGAGCTGCAACAGAGAGGACTCAACTTTCCAGAGGCTGTGTATTCCTTCATAATACTACATTCTTTGGGTCCAAGTTGGGAGTCCGTTGCCACTCAGATTGCTGTTCAACCAACTGCTCAGCTCACAGTAGCCTATGTTACTGCCGTGATCCAGAATGAAGCAGATCGCCGGGGTGCTAGCTGCATGGGTAAGGGGGAGTCTTCACAGACGTCATCCCAGAGTGCAGTGGAACCACCAGAGGGCGCCAAAGCTTTGAAGGCAGTGAAATGCTACTCGTGTGGACGTCTAGGCCATATGAAGAGGGAATGCAAATATCCCAGGGCCAAGACAGAGCAGCGCAGTGGAAGTTCATCGCGTGGAAAAGGCCAAAGCAAAGGCAAAGGTCCGGTGTCCAGGACAACGCAGCACAAGGCAATGGTCTCACGTTTCACTCCAAAGGTTGCAAAGGTCCAGAAGACGTCTAGATCTTTCTTCGTTGTTGATTCAGCAGCTACACACCACATGTGCAACGATAAGAGACTGTTCGTGTCTTTTACACCGCAAGAAGGTGCGATTCACCAGGCGGATGACCACACGATCCCCAGTCAAGGCTATGGAACTGTTGTACTTCACAGTTTGGACTTAGAGATACATGATGTACTTTACGTTCCAGATGCCACACACAATCTTCTAAGTGTGATGCAGCTGAATGAACGGAACATTGACGTTTCCTTCAAGAACAAGAAATGCACCATCACAAAGAAAGACGATTATGTATTGCATGCTGAATGTGTTGATCGTTTGTTTGTTTTGTATTATGATGATGTTGTGCAGAATGATACTTGTTGCATTGCAGGTTCTAACAAAAGTTTGCATGCAGGATGTATTCATGATTTTCACAGGAAATTTGGTCATTTGCATTTTGAGGCAGTATCTAAAATGCCTACTTTGGTTGAAGGTATGACTATTAAACCCTGCAGGTACCACATGAAGTGCAAGGCATGCGCAGCAAACAAGGTGAAAATGGCTGCGAAAGGTAAGGTGTCTAGTAGGAAAGCTACAGAACCATACCAGGTTGTTCATGCTGATTTAGTTGGTCCACTATCGCCCTCTTTGGGTGGCAATAGGTTCTTCATGGTTCTCATTGATGCATTTTCCAGGTATATTTACGTGTACAATCTCAAGCAGAAATCAGAGGCTTTTCCAAGGTTCAAGGAATTCTGTGCTTGGTTGGAAAATGTGCATGGTAAGAAGATAAAAATTCTTTTCACAGATCGCGGGGGAGAATTCACTTCTCAGCAGTTTGAAGCTTTTCTGACTGAGAAAGGAATTCAACACGATTTGTCCAGTCCTCGCTCGCCATGGCAGAATGGGCTTTGCGAAAGGGCAAATCAAACATTGCTTCAAGGGTTAAAGACCTTGCTGCATGATGCCAATCTTCCAGAGAGTTATTGGGCCGAAGCTCTCTCATGTTTTCTTTACAGTTACAATCGCAGGTTATCTTCAGCGATTGGTTGTACCCCGTATGAGAAGATGTTTGGCAAGAAACCGTACATCAAACACATGAGAATTTTTGGTTCTGATATGTGGATTCATTCACCACAAGGCTCCAAATTAGGCAAACGTGGATTGCATGGTATCTTTCTAGGTTATCAGAAAGGTTCTTACAGAATAATGATGACTGACTCTAAGACAATTAAGCTCACAAGAAGTGTTGAGTACAATGCCAAGTGGGGGGAGAACGTGGGAATTTTTCAATGTTATCCTGATGACAGTGATGAGACTGAGGATAAGCAACAACAACCCACACCCACTGATGAAGGTTCTGATTCTGAGTCTGAAACTGAATCGGATACTTCAGAGGATTTCAAGAGTGCGAAAGCCTCTATGCGACCCTCTGAAAGCTCTGATCAGGAATTGGAAGAACCATTGTTCACAATAGGTCACTTTTCTCCTAAGAAGGAAGAGGAAAGTGTTGAAGACCAAAGGCTAATTCGCAGGTCACAAAGAGCCACAAAAGGCAGACCTCCAAAGAGATTTGCTGATGAATTTGCTAAGACAGCAGTAGCAGCTGTTAAAAGCTCCAAGAAGGTATTTGAACCTTCAAGTTTCCAAGAAATCCAGGATTTGGATTCTAAGGAAGCTGAGCCATGGTTAAATGCCATGAAGGCTGAGCTTGATTCCTTAGAAAAGAACAAAACTTGGGAGCTAGTTCCAGTAGTTCCAGGAATGAAACTGCTTGGAAGCAAATGGGTCTTCAAAGCGAAGACTGACCAAAATGGCAAGATAGTCAGACACAAAGCCAGATTGGTAGCCAGAGGTTTTCCACAGGTACCAGGTGAAGACTATCATGAGACCTACTCACCCACGGTGAGGTATGAGAGCATTAGGCTGATGCTCAAGCTAGCTGCAGAGGAGAATCTTCACATTAGTCACCACGATGTGAATACAGCGTTTTTGTACGGATCTCTAGGTGAATCACTTTATATGCTTCCACCTGATGGCGTACAGGTAAAACAGGGATTTGTTTGTGCTCTGAAGAAGTCCCTTTATGGTCTCAAACAAAGTGCACGGTGTTGGCACACAAAACTCACTGAAGCATTGTTTTCTCTAGGTTTTCAGCAAGGGAAAGCTGATCCATGTGTATTTGTCAAAGAGGAGGGGCAAAAGAAGCTGTATTGTTTGTTTTATGTTGATGATATTTTATTCTTTTGGAAAGATGTCACAATGTACAATAACGCCCTAGCTCAACTGAAAGAGCACTTTGACATGAAAGATCTTGGTGAGGTAAACAACTACCTATCTCTGGAAATAGAGAAAGATCAAAGTGGTAATATTCTAGTACACCAGTCACGGAAAATTGCTGATGTGTTAAGCAAACTGAACCTGATGGATGCTAACCCTGTAGACACACCGATGACAACAGGTTATCAGGTAGAAGACACTGAAGAAGCATTTTCTGACACTACACTGTACAGAAGTGTGCTAGGCAAGCTAAACTTCATTGCCAGATGTTCAAGACCTGACATTGCTGTTAGCTGTAATTTGCTAAGCAGACAAGTTAACAATCCTACTGTTAAGGATTGGAAAGCTCTGAAACGCATAGCACGCTATTTGAAAGGCACTATGCATTACAGACTGAGATTTAACAATCAGAAGTCTGGTGGTCTTGAGATTTTTGCAGATGCAAGTTTTGGAAGTGACACTACAGACAGGAAAAGTACGTCTGGAGTTTGCTACATGTACAATCAGGGTCTATTTGATTGGTCATGCAAGAAGCAAACAACAATTAGCTTAAGTACTTGTGAAGCTGAACTGAATGCACTGTCTTATTCACTTAAGGATTGTGAATGGTTGTTACAATTGTGCAAAGACATGAAAATTCCTGTCAAATGTCCAATCCAGGTTTACCAGGACAACAAAGCATGTTTGGCTTTGCTGAATTCGGAAGGTTGTAAGCAAAGCACGAAGCACTTGCAGTTGAAGGTGCAACATGCTAGGGAACATATTCAGAAGGGACTCGTAACGGTGTCCTATATGCCAGGTAATGAAATTCCTGCTGATGTATTGTCCAAGATTGTGTCAAGGGATCAACACTGTACCTATGTACAGAAGTTGGGTTTGTACTGATATTGTACGAACACGCTGCCCAGTGATGTTCACAGAAAGGGGGAGGATGTTGGTTTCTGCTCTCTTCACTGTGCAGCAGAGTGCTTGTCACAAGACAATGTTTACATTCCACAGTCAGAGTACTGTTGGGTTTTCCCACAGGAATGGGAAGCTGGATGTGACGTACACTGGTTTCCTGTTTTTCACTGTTTCTCTCGGTGTTTCTTTATTCCGAAGAGAAGGACGGTTGCTTCTCTGCTCCAGCAGAGGCAAGATGCATGTTTGTAATTTCTCTACATTGAACTGAAAATAAAGCAACATAAAGCATGTGGCACGTACTGTTCATCATTCCGTTGTGCAAAGGACTCTGCAATAACAACAGTTTAACCGGCCCCCGAGCCACCCCTGAACTGAGCTGCCTGCTCAGCGAGTCCCTGTGCACTGTGCTAAACCAGCACAGCATGGCGCGGGGAATCACTTCCGCAGTGCCAGAAATTGCATCTGTGCAGACGCAGACACCGGAAATCGCAGGTGCGCAGATGAAAGCACTGGAAATCGCGGGCGAGCAGACATTGGAAATTGTGGATGCATGTGTGATCTGGCCCACAGAGGGATTTCTGCTGGAGTAACCGGCTCAGGCGAGCCAAACTTTGCTGACCCCTGGCATAATAATAATAATAATAATAATAATAATAATAATAATAATATCATTATTTATACCCTGCCCTCCCCAGCCAAAGACAGGCTCAGGGCGGCTAACACCAATAAAATTACAATAAAAACATAATAGAAAAAATAAAATAAAGCAATTTAAAATACAGGTTGAAATGCAATTTAAAATGCAGCCTCATTTTAAAGTCCATAGGTCAAAACCGTAAGGGGAGGGAAACATAAGGGTCAGCCTGAGTCCAAACCTAAGGCCAGGTGAAACAGTTCTGTCTTGCAGGCCCTGCGGAAATAAAGGCATCCAATGCAAAGCTTGCAAGATAAGTTTTATATGGCTGTGCACTGAAGTGCCCAGGCAACATGCTAGTGACAGCATTTTGCAGTTTCTAAACTGCCTTCAAGGTTAGACCTATGTGGAGTGCATTACAGGACTCAAGACCACATAGAACGCACTACAACACTGTTGCTATGAAATTTCGAACCTGTGGAATATAGCTTCGGCAGACCATCTTATTCATTTAACTCCCCTCCCACTCCCATATGTACCTCTAATATGTACCTATATATAGTCACATATATTTATATGGAAAGCACTCCCCAGTGTATTAATATTGTTGTGCCTTCTTGAAGACTTGAATTGAAGCCAGTGCCGGAGAATATGCATTTCTGCTGTCACCAGCAGTGAAGACTGACTCATTGTTTATGGAATATTTCCTGTCAAAGTCTGCAGGTTTTGAAGAACTTATTTGAAGAAAACGAATATGGGGGGGGGAGAGCCCTCACTTGTCAAATAAGATGCACACCTACGTACTTCAGGAGAATACAATATTGGATGTCGAAAAACCTGAAGAGTCAGCAACAAGAGTTTCTCCACTATCCAGAGGGATCAATGGGGAAATTCTGCCAGAGAAAGGCTTGGTCTACCCATGCAGTTGAATGGGAAAGTAGAATCTTGAGTGATAGAGTGGACTGTGTCATTTTATGTTGCAGGTAGAGGATGTATCTAATCCTCTCCATGTAACTTCTCCTGCAAGTTAAAAAAGAAAAAAGTTGGTACCTGAGGAATAAAGATTCAAGGCCAGACTGTTTCTTGCTGGGTTAATTTTCTACTTGCAGAAGTGGGGTATTTTAATACTAACGTTAGGTGTAAAAAATATGACTCTCCCCATCTGCAGCCTGATATGGCAGATTCCATTCTGCTACTTCATTCCCTCCTCATACTGTTGCATCTTTTTGGATAAGACACAAGTGCTGTGCAGGCTGTAGCAAAGGACAATAGTCCCACTTCACAAAACACAGTAACACAAACATCCTGTCTCCATCACTTCCCACACTGTGGAATGAAAACATACACAGTCATGTGATAGACAACAATCTCATGACTACAAACAAGGAGCAAGAATCCCAACAGCGTAGGCACTAAGAGGCTGCTGAATTTTCATGAGGACTTAGAGGAACTTGCAGGCTGATGTGGAAACATGGAGAACTGAACTTAAGAGAAAGAGAGTGACAGTTTCACCCACAGGGAAAGTTATGAAGTGCATTCAGTCTATGTGCATTCAGGTGAATAGGTTTGGAGTTCCCCTTGCTATCAGAAACCCCAAATGCCCTTAGCATTGCCCTTGCAAGCTTCTGGCTCAAAATAGGAAGGTATGAAGCTGCGCTCTGCCAAACCTTTCGATGGCCTTCCCCCCCCAACTATTCAAGGGGTAGAACATCATTTCCAAAGGCAATGTTGCACCTATCTTATTTTACTGTAAAGGTAAAGGGACCCCTGACCATTAGGTCCAGTCGTGGCCGACTCTGGGGTTCATCTCGCTTTACTGGCTGAGGGAACCGGCGTACAACTTCCAGGTCATGTGGCCAGCATGACTAAGCCACTTCTGGTGAACCAGAGCAGCGCACGGAAACACCGTTTACCTTCCCGCCAGAGAGGTACCTATTTGTCTACTTGCACTTTGACGTGCTTTTGAACTGCTAGGTGGGCAGGAGCAGGGACTGAGCTCACCCCATCGCGGGGATTCGAACCACCGACCTTCTGATCGGCAAGCACTAGGCTCTGTGGTTTAACCCACAGCGCCACCCGCGTCCCTCTTATTTTACTGTACAAGTCAACTAAATGGCTGTTTATTTTTCTTTAAGTGTTGCTTTAAGATGTTGGCTTCCAAATGGGCAGTCCTTTCTGAGGTGCCCAATGCTGCAAGTATCTGCAAGGCTTTAAATAAATTCCAAGAGCAAATCTTAAGGATGGGTAGGCTAGAAGGGGATAAAAATGTGCCAGAGGTGGAGAAAATGTAGAGAGGATTTCATCCTCTCTCATAACTCTACAAGCCACAGCCACTGAATAAATGCTGAATGAGGGGAGATTCGGGGTGGACAAAAGGAAGTATCCCCCCCCCCAAGAGCATGTATTTCTATACACAGCACATAGTTAAATTATGGTATTAGTGTTGGCGCTGACCATTAAAGCCCTAGGCTCAGCCCTGAATACCTGAAGGAGCATCTCCACCCCAGTCATTCAGCCCAGACACTGAGGTTCACCACTGAGGGCCTTCTGGCAGTTCCCTCACTGTGAGAAGTGAGGTTACAGGGAATCGGGCAGAGGGCCTTCTCTGTAATGGTGTCCACCCTGTGGAATGCCCTCCCATCAGATGTTAAGGAGATAAATAACTATATAAGGTTACCATACATCCAGAACTTCCCGGAAATCGGCAGAAAATGTCTGGACACATGCCAAACCATGTTGGCAGTGTCGTTTTTGCCAATTTTCTTTAAAAGTAGCCTAACTTTGCAAAACAAAAACAAAAACACAAAAATGTTGGGCAAAACTTTAAAAAGCTCAATTTTCACATCTTGAAAAACAGCAACCCCATAACTAACTACAACCTTTAGAAGACATCTGAAGGTAGCTCTGTATAGGGAAGTTTATAATGTTTAATGTAGCTGCCCAGAGTGGCTGGGGCAAGCCAATCAGATGGGCTGGGTACAAATACATCACCATCATCATGACAAGAGGTGGCAATGGCCATCAACTTCAATGACTTTGAAAGACAAATTGATGGAGGATCAGCCTACCAATGATTACTAGCAATGATTATATATATGCAGGTTTTGGTGTCTTCGGGTGTCTTCCCGTGTAAGAGTCGGGGTGTCTGTGCGACGTTTCGACGAGGTCTCACTCGTCATCTTCAGGCTGGTGCTTTCGGCTTCTTGCTTCCACTATCAGAGCAAATATGATTCTGCAGACCAGTCACTGGAATGCAATGGGAAGAGTGGGATATTGAGCTCATCTCCTGCTTGTGAACTTCTCCTAGGCATCTGGTTGACCACTATGGGAATGAAGATGCTGGAGAAGATGTGCCTTTGGTCTGATCTGGATGAACTCTTACAGTGTTGCCATGCAAACTTTCCTTCTAGTTAGTAGAATTGACTTAATAAATTACAGCACCAAACACATTATAGGGGATGCAGTTTCTGGTGTCGACTGCACGACCCACATAGCAAATGGCGAGAACATTAGTTTATAGCTCTAACATCTGACAGGGATGGGGCACCTGTGGCCTCTAGATGTTGTTGGTCTCCAACTCACACCAGCCACAGCCAATAGCACCTGCAGTCCAGCAACAAATAGAGAGCCCCAGGTTTCCCACTCTTGTTTTGACTGACAGATTAAATTACTAAAGAGTTACACTTGATTACTTGATGCTTGCTGTATTGATTACATTGAAAAGACAAGCTTGCTTGTTGCTTTGTAAGGAATGAAAAAGAAAAATATTAAAGTGGATCTTCCCATCTAACAAAGAGTAGTATCTGTTCCTTATTGAACTGTGTGCTTTCTTATGTGTCTTTCTTACATCCCTTAAAAGGCATCTACACTGAAGTTTTGCTATAAATTCACATTTAAACTGGATCAAATAATTAATTGGTTGACAGGCATCTACACAGTCTTTAATTGGCTGACATCCCCGGTGCTAATTATCGTCAAGAAGTTTGAAAGCAGAAGCACAGCCTCCCTCACTTTTTGCTACATGTTGGAATACAAAAAAACACACACACATTCAAAGCATGTTGCTATGGAGATGGCGATCCATTTTGGGGACTGATCATTTCCTAGAAATTAAGACCTCTTACGCTAAATAGTATGAAGACGTTTTTGTGTGGGTTTGAATGTTATATAAGGAACTAGCTACAGATCTGACAGGTATAGCAATGCACAAATAGAATAATTTACAAAAAAACCCCTCATCATCTCCATTTGTATGCAAGGCTGAGCCTCATCATTTCCTAAGAATATCTATCTGTCTATCCAATATACCACATTTCATTTAAAAAGCTCACGGCAGTTCATGAAATAAATCAAAAACAAATAACTTCCAAATTACTGAAAGAATGCAGGACAGACAGTCAGTAAGGCAGGCATAAGGAACTTGTGGCCCTCCAGATGTTGTTGAAGCAGATGTTGTCATCCAGCATGGTGAATAGCCAGGCAAGATGGGAGATGTCATCCAACAACATCTGAAGAGCCCCATTCTCCCCATCCCTGCATATTATATATATATGAAGTCATATGAGGTGTAGGCTGAATTTCTGATGAGGGACTAGAAACCATGCTCTGTGGGGAATGGCTGAAAAAGGTGGCTATGTTTAGCTGGAGTAGACAACATTAAGATGTCTTCAAACATCTGGAGCAGACAACCATGATAGTGGTCTTCAAATATCTCAAGGGCTTTCATGCAGAAAATGCCACAAGCTTGTTCTCTGTTGCTTCAGTGGCCAGAACTAGAACCAATGGGTGGAGATTACTAAGACAAGTACAAATACCTGTTGGAAATGTAAAAAAGAAAGAAGGTACCTTTTATCATATGTGGTGGTCATGTAAGGTAATGAAAGCTTTCTGGGAAATGATACATAATGAATTGAAAAAAATGTTTAAAATAACCTTTGTAAAAAACAACAACCCAGAAGCTTTTTTACTAGGAATTTTAGGTACCGACATTCCAAAGGAGCTGAAAAGATTGTTTATGTACGTGAGAACAGCCACATGGATGCTACTAGCCCAGAGATGGAAAGAAGACGAAGTCCCCACAAGAGAGGAATGGCAAATTAAGATGATGGAATATGCCGAAATGGCAAAACTGACTGTAAAGCTCAGGAGCCAAGAAGACAACAGGAAGAATAGGGGAAAATTGTGACTTATCTAATAATATGCAGGTGAAAATGTTGACAATGGGACCAATGGAGGGGATGGTGCGAGGTCAAGGGATTCAGAGAAATCCCACCATATAGTTATGTATTTGGTAATGTGATAACTTTTTTTACTTGTGAAATCAAATAAAAACTATTTCAAAAAAATAATAATGGGTGGAGATTACAAGGAATCAGATTTTGGCTAAACGTTAGGAGAGAACAACAGTTTCTCACAGAAGCAAAACCACATCCTGGTTTTCTACAATCAAGCGCTATGTAAATTTTATGAAAACAAACAGTACAAGCTCTTCAGCAGTGGAACAGACTAACTCAGGAAGTGGTGGGTTCTCCTTTGCCGGAGGTGTTGAAACAGAGCCACAGAGAGACCCAGAAGAATCAACAAGGTCATGTTCCTAAACCCTGCTCACCTCTCTCCCTAATGGCTAGATTCCTGCAGCCTGCTTCCAGGGCATTGTGGAGATTTACTAAAATGAGATGGTTCAGCAGGTTAGGGCCCGAACATAACACAGTAGAGTGGCCTGCAAGATGATTGCTAAAAATTCCACAGTCCAGACTGACATGCTGTCAAAAGACATCACTGAAAACTAGGAGACTCTTCATTATATTATAGGGGCGGGGAGACTGTGACTCCAGATTTTGTTGGATTCCGGTCTCCATCATCCCTGACCATTGGCCATGGTGGCTGGGATTGATGGAAGATGTACTCTACAAGTTCTAGAGGGCCACAGGTTAATCACTCTTCACAGTTTTACCTGCTGCAGTGCTGTGTCGGAAATTCCTGCTCTTTAAAGGCTTTCTGACTGCAAGTGGGACCGAGCAGGGAAGCTCTGTTCTAGCTCCTCTGCTTAGGATGGCAAAACCACAGCTCCTTAGGATCCGTCTGTCAGTCGTGGTTCAGATTTTTCAGTGTATAAAGCTATGAAAAATAGCTTGATGATTACGGAGAATAAGGCAACACAGAGATTGCCTTTGCCCAGGAGGTGGCATACGAAACGTGCTGTGATGTACTCCTTCCGTGAATGTTTCATTAAAATAAAAAATGCTGCGAGACCAAAATTTCGTGTAGCAGTTAATTTCTCTTTGCTTTGTAATGCCCCTGTTCTAGCTCTGTTCTTGAAGAAGCCAGCCATTTGTAATCTGATTCAGCACTTGCAAGCTGTGTACTCCTCCTCAGGATCTTATGCCTACAACTGTTTTCCCCATGCAAACATGTTGAGTTTAATCAATTATCTGGGATATAAAGCTCTATTTGCTCAGCACAAATCCATAGATTAGGTCTCACGGATAGCGAAGGATGCAAAAGAAGAGACAAGCAGAAATGGACCATTTGAATGTGAAGATCAGTAAGCACGGCAGCACATTATTATTTTTTAAAGCACAGTGATATAAAGGCACATGGTTTGAGCAACCTAATCAAGGACTGCATTCACAGGTGATTGTTAAGTGTCTGAAACCAACTTACCTTTATCAGTTTTCTTCAGCCTTGGGTTGGACTACAGTTCCTATCATCCTTTGTGTACTTAGCCAATGGCCAGGGATGATGGGAGTTATAGTCTAACCACATCTGGGGGTTTGAGGTTGAAGAACACTAACCTCCATCATTGATTGCGATGTTCTGGTTGAGATTGGCTCACTTATTTTTGGTTGAACGGAGGAATGAAAGGGGTCTGCCAGCTTGCCAAAGGAGTTGATAAGGTTCATTACTGAGTCATTTGCAGTTCGATGGATCATTCTTCTTCCCAGGCTGAGAGGGGAAATGGTGAAAACAGGTTATTTATTGGGACAGTATGATTTTTGCAACTGCTGTTATAGTTGCAAAACAATGAAGCATGGGATGGAGCAATGCAGAATTTCTGAAACAACAATGGGATATTAGCTCCGCCCAAGGCATGATGGAGAACAGCAACAACTGGGAAAAGATAGACATACTATTTTACAAAGACAGGAAGAAACATCACCAACAGAATAATTGCCACACACAGGAAGAACAAGGATGTAGTTTGAGTGCCTCACCTGTAGATTTATAAATAATATAATGTGTCAATACAAATGTAAGTTATTAATATTGCAGTTGTTGTATAAGGGATTGTTATTTTGACTGGAGTGTATTTGAAATTAGTAAGATTTTGGAATGCAGAAATAAAATAAATAATCAAACCATCAATTCTAGCATGCAGGGGCCACCTAAATTATATAATTTGTTATCTGAATGATTAGTATTAGTAATTGTATTATAATTTGGCATTGTTATAATGAGGCTCTTATTGGATTATTGTAACTGAAAACTAATAAAAAATATTATCAAAAAAAGAGATAGGCTTCCACAATTTGGAATCATGAAATGTGAAGTGCCAAGACGACATATGTCTGCCAGCTGTCGTGTTTCCTCTTTTATTTGCAATGTTTAATACCCTACCTTTCAGGTCAATGAAAGTAAGGGAGGTCTATAGTTAAAAAGAAACAAAGCAATTAAAATACATGTACAAGAAAACAACAGTCTAAGAGGAGAAAATAGTAATGGTTTCTCTGCAAAAACAGACTATTGGGTCGGCCTGAGATATTTTGCTCCCTGAGGCAGAAAAGTTATGGGGGCTCCTGGAGTGGCTCACACAATCCTGTCCTGCAGCAGACAGGTACAGTCAAGGAGGAACAAATGGGAAGGGGGCTACCACTAGTGTACCCCAGCCGACACAAGTGTTAAAAGGAGTTCCAGTGTGGTGTAGTGGTTAAGAGCGGTAGTCTCGTAATCTGGTGAACCGGGTTCGCTTCCCCGCTCCTCCACATGCAGCTGCTGGGTGACCTTGGGCTAGTCACACTTTTCTGAAGTCTCTCAGCCCCACTCACCTCACAGAGTGTTTGTTGTGGGGGAGGAAGGGAAAGGAGAATGTTAGCCGCTTTGAGACTCCTTAGGGTAGTGATAAAGCGGGGTATCAAATCCAAATTCTTCTTCTTCTTCTTCTTCTTCTTCTTCTTCTTCTTCTTCTTCTTCTTCTTCTTCTTCTTCTTCTTCTTCCTGGCCACCACTGTCCCCATAGAAAGTGTCAAGTCCAGGAGAAACTCCAAATTATGCCCTTCTTCATTCAAGGGAATGCAACCCCCTGAAGGGCATTCAGCCAATTGCTGCTATAACTATGCCTTGATCCTACAGTTTTGCAACTTCAGATAACATTTATTCCATCATGATCCAGCGGAAATACAAGTACTTCCCAGAGCAGTGGAACCTGTGATTTCATTTTCACATAACTATCTGTAATCACAGAGCAAAAGCCCTTGAAATATTCCCCCAAATGTGGCAAAACGACTTCTCATTCTTAATGGAGGGAACAGAGTCGAAGCTTATCTATATGAGCTACCTAGAGACCAGTCAACCAGATGCCTTTCTTTTGGTGTCTTCCCTCTGTTGCAATTTTTTAAACAATTTCCAGTTATGAGTGCATTTTATTGCCAAGGGGTCCATAACTCCCAGACTCTACTTTAATGCAGCTGCAAAAGGGGATGCAATAAGTGGCAGCTGGGTCAAGGTTCATAGCTGTTTGCACTGAGTACAAAAAGCAGGCAGGGGAATCAAACCGTATTAGCAAATATCACAGGGCCAATGCATAATGGGGAAAGTGAGGATTATATTGCTGCTTTCATTCATACGGGATGGTTGCACATTACACTTTACTGATAAGTATTATTGTTAGTATCCGTCTGTCTCGACAGACAATGGAGCATGCCTCCAGGGGTGAAGTCAAACCTCTGGAGAAACACAGTGTCTGTTGCGGCTGCAGAGTCCAGTTACTCGGTCCAGTATATCTGAAGGAGCGTCTCCACCCCCATCATTCTACCCAGACACTGAGGTCCAGCACCGAGGGCCTTCTGGCGGTTCCCTCACTGCAAGAAGCCAAGTTACAGGGAACCAGGCAGAGGGCCTTCTCGGTAGTGGCACTTGCCCTGTGGAACACCCTCCCACCAGATGTCAAAGAGAACAACAACTACCAGGCTTTTAGAAGACATCTGAAGGCAGCCTTGTTTATGGAAGCTTCTAATGTTTGATGTATTACAGTATTTTTTTTGGAAGCCGCCCAGAGTGGCTGGGGAAGCCCAGCCAGATGGGTGGGGTATAAATAATAAATTATTATTATTATTACTCATGGCTGCTGCCTCCAGCATTGTTTTGTTGCATTAGCAGCACTGAAGTGACCTCTCCAGGGCGCAAGCCTGGGAAGTGTGCCTGGTGAGGGGAGAGACTCCATCAAGCTAGGCCTCTTCCACCTGCCTTGCTCCACTCTCTTATCTCTGCTTCTCAATTTGTATTTTATTTTATGTACAGTGGCACCTCTGGTTACGTACTTAATTCGTTCCAGAGGTCCGTTCTTAACCTGAAACTGTTCTTAACTTGAAGCACCACTTTAGCTAATGGGGCCTCCTGCTGCTGCCCCGCGATTTCTGTTCTCATCCTGAAGCAAAGTTCTTAACCCGAGGTATTATTTCTGGGTTAGCGGAGTCTGTAACCTGAAGCGTATATAACCTGAAGCATATGTAACCCGAGGTACCACTGTACTGTGGCTTGCCATTGTTTTATTAATTATAGTTTAGAAATTATTTATTGTAACTGTTGAGTGGAATTCAGTTTAACTTTTATATATTATTATTTTATACTATTCTAATGATTGTTGAATGTTACTTTTTTGATGTAGGTTGCCTATTTTAAAGTTGTCTTGTTATCACATTTTGTATTGCATTAGATTGTTATAAGATGTACATTTTTTGTTGCTTCAGCTTGTAAACCGCCTTGAGTATTGTAAGATAGAAAGACGGTATACAAATTAAAAATGATGATGATGGAGGTCCTGGGCTGCCCAGGGTGACAAGTACTCCCTCTCAACCTTGCAGATGTGGTTTGCAGGAAAGCAGAGCAGTACCTCTGGCACCAGAAGGGATGTGGGTGGCAGTGGCGTAGTGTGGGGGGTGCAGGGGGGGCCGGCCGCACCAGGCGCAACATCTGGGGGTTAGGGTTAGGGTGCGCAAATCCACGGGTTAGGGGGCACAAATTACTTGCCTTGCCCCGGGTGCTGACAACCCATGCTACGCCACTGGCGGGTGGCGCTGTGGGTTAAACCACAGAGCCTTTGGCTTGCCAATCAGAAGGTTGGCGGTTCGAATCAGTATGGCTAACCTGATTCAAAAACGCCCACTCGCCCCACTCACACATGAAAACAAAGTTCACCACAGCCAATCACAGACAAGCAACCACACCCTAGGCCAACCCCAACCTCTCTCAGCACCAAAGGAACACAAGTGGATAGTAAAGAGAACCCGCACAAGCGACGCTGACACAAAACCCCAAACATACATTAAGCATAGAAGCATTGCCACTCGACTCCACCGTACTCACCATGGCCCCCTCCACCTCTTTCCCCCATTTCTTCCTAATGTAACACTAATGTCTCAACAAATGAAACTGATCTGTAGAAAATGTAACTTGAAAAAAGAGACATTGCACATACTTTTGTAAATCAAGAAATCTTTAATAAAAAAATAAAGAAAAAAAAAGAAAAAGCATTCCAGACCCAGCATCTCCCAGAACCAGTTGAGCCTTAAATGTAGGAGAGCAAAGAGCTCGAAGACCAAGGGCACTTAGCAACACCCGTAGAGAAGAAGAAGAAGAGTTTGGATTTGATATCCTGCTTTATCACTACCCTAATGAGTCTCAAAGCGGCTAACAATCTCCTTTCCCTTCCTCCCCCACAACAAATACTCTGTGAGGTGAGTGAGGCTGAGAGACTTCAGAGAAGTGTGACTAGCCCAAGGTCACCCAGCAGCTGCATGTGGAGGAGCGGAGACGCGAACCTGGTTCACCAGATCACGAGTCCACCGCTCTTAACCACTACACCAAACTGAGGAGAAGGTGATGATGATGCAGAATGAGGAAGAGGGAGAGAAAGGGGTGGAGATTTACTCGGGACAATGCCATTATCCAAGAGGCTGGGTTCTACAGCCTCTCTGTAAAGTTTGAAATCAAAGAGGACTGTAAGATACTTTTCCTCATCTTTATACTTTCCTGGGCAACCAGCCAGGAGCCACTGACAGCATCTTGACACATGGTGGGTTCTGCTGGGCCTGGATGCCCTGTGTCTGCACAGTCACAATCTCCCTGCCACTTTACTTCTCCCCCTGCTGGTGAGCTGCAATGACGCCGCTGCTGAAAATCTAGCATTGCAGTTCTGCTCTATTAAGTGAGCCACTTCTGAATATACTCCCAAGCAAGAATATTCAGGATTTAACCTCCGACGTCTCCCTTTCAGGATTGCTTCCTACATTTAGTTTTCTTATTTTAAAAAAATTGCACACCAAGGTCTGACTCTCTATGTCTTGACACTTCACATGCTGCTTCATGCAACATTATGTTCCTCTGGTTCTGTTTCCTCTCTTGTCTAGAGGTCACAAGTTCCGCGCGAGCACCAATATTATTAACTCTGCCTGATGTGCATACAGGATGACATTATAAATGCTGTTGCTGTGCTGTCATGGTGGGAAATGCTGTTACTATGAATAGTTGAGCAGATAAAAGCTAAACAGCAGGTGGAAAATAAGATGAAGATAGCTAAATAATACTGGAAATCTCCCCAAAAGGTGCTACAGGGGAAAAACTTCGCATAGAATAAAGAAATGCAAATCATGGACTGCTTTGTCCATAAGGTTCTGCAAATTATTATTATTATTATTATTATTATTATTATTATTATTATTATTATTATTATTATTATTATCATTATTAGGTTTCCCAATAGGTTAGCCACAATTTGCACCAAATTATTAATTAAGTAATTAACTTTTTAAAAAAACAACAACTCAACAACCCTTAAAAGTTTACCAAGGTGGCTTATGATAAAATAATAACGATAAATATCACAGCAGCAATATTAGTTAAACAATTAAAAATGAAAGTAGAGAAGATCAGTTTTGTTTATTTCACTTATGAGGTGCCTCCTGTGAAACATCCTGAGGTGATTTAACATTGAAAACATGTATAAAAATTATTTCATATTTAATAGTGAGGCACATAGGCATAAAATAGCTCTACCACAAAGGCTTGCTGAAAAAGGAAGGTCATGGGAAACAGTGCAGATTGCACCTCTCAGATGTAACGGGAGGGAGGTGGTTTTACACTAAAAGGCCCAATTCCTATATTGTATGAAGTAGACCTTGCAATGAGAGGGTGTTGGCTGTCTCTTATAGGGCACGTGGAGCAGTTGTGGGTAATAAAACACCATCAGCCAGGGGGAACAAAAGACAAAGACTCAATCCCAATCATAAGATTTTAAGGATTTGAGGTTCTCCTGCACTCAGAAAGGAGTGCGGATTTTTTTAAGGATGGGAGTTCCATAGTCTGGTGGTGGTGGACTTTGGGCTCTCAAATTTCAGTGGCTAAAGTGTGGAGCTAAAATTGGGCATCCCCACTGCCTCTCCCACTCTGTTCTACGGCATTGTTGTGGCACCCCCTGCAGTGCAGCACCCAGTGCCGCTGCAATGGCCATGCTGCCCTAAAACTGCCTCTGCAGTCTGGGCAGCACAACTGAAAAGGCCCTGCCCTGAGTCTTATGGTTGGGAGACTCTATGGCCCTATCAGAGTCAGAGCTAACATGCTGTGCACCCGGGGGTGGGGTCATGGGGGCGGGGCAAGCGTCCAAGGGGGGCACCACCTGCGGCGAGCATCCCAGGGGCGGAGCAGGCTGCCCGTGGCGTGCTGCTTCTGGGGGGGGGGAATGGAGTTGTGCAACTTTGCCAGCAGCCTTCCTCCCTTCCCTCTTCCTTTTGACAGCTCAGGGGATGCTCCCCCCCCCCAGGAAGCAGCCTGGGAGTGGCGGGGGCAATGACATGCCGCCTGCCCACGACTCCCAAACCTCCCCTGAGCTGTCAAAACGATGGTTCGGGGTAGGCTTGGGAGTCACGGGCCGGCAGCACACCAAATGTCACCCCCTCAGTGATGACACCCAGGGCGGACCATCCCCCACCACCCCGCCTTCCTCCACCCCTGGGCCCTATGGATTTTGATGGGGTGTAACTCTCATCTCCCCGATCCTTAACTGCGCTGGCTGGGGTTGATGGGAATTGGAGGGAATTGGACACCTGAAGAGGTTCCCTCCAGCCTTGCTTTACATTGATTGCTCATGTCTTTGGAAAGGATAGACAATTTGGCAACTCGTCATTGGGCAAAAGCTTCAGATGACCAGCCAATCAACACACGAAACAGCATCACCTGCCATCCTATATCCAGTTACCTAGGAGTAAGTGAATACCAGCATGCCTCTGAATAACAGTTGCTAGGAAGCATGAATGGGGAGAGTGCTATAGGGCTTAGGTTAGGGTTGCCATTTTGGGGGGTGATCGTCCAAGATTGTTGACCTTTCTTTGGGTGATCGGCACTGGCGGTGTCGAGCAGGCTTCTGCAATCACTGTCTGGGAGGCAAAAGCGACCTCTCCACAGTGCTTCTGCTTCCGCCGGGGAACAGACAGGAATCCAGATATTGACTATTACATTTAAAATTCCACCTGGGCATCCATGTTTGTCATTGCCCCATGGACATGACCAGAATTTTCCGGTTTAGATGGCAAGCCTAGCTTAGATTCAGTTTGCAGGTTTCCCATAGACAACTGGCTGGCTGCTGTGACAGGATGTTAAGCTGAACTTTGGCCGGACCCAGAAGGCTCCTCTTCTGTATGTTTGTATGCAAGATTTATATCCTGTCCCTCATCATGTATGATCTCAGTACAAGTCAAACCAAATACAAAACAGATAAAACAAGTACAATTGGAAACCAAATTTGCAGACAATTCTTCAGTCTGGGCATGTTCTTATGAGTAAGCTCTATTGTACTTTAGAGGGATTCATTTTCGAATAGATGTGTGTAGGATGGTGCTATGACTCAACCCAATACGATGTGGGCTGATCTATCTCCTCGGGTACATTTCCTCAGCAATTCTCATCAAATGAATTTAGGAAAGCTTTGTTCTGAAACGCATCAAGCCTAGAAAAAAAATATTTACAAACCAAAATTATGAACGGAAGGGGGGAGGGGGAGAGAAGCCGAAACAAAATCAACGTCACTCGATGCACTAATAGCTCCAATGCATTTAAATGCTGACCAGTTAAACTTAGACCTTTAAACACAGGATGTGGGTACAGTTTGACCTTAGGTCATACATTTACCTAAGTAGGTCCTTCAGAATAAAAATCCAGAAACAGCTTCAAGTTCTTCACATACGTTTTTCATAACTGTTATGAGTTTAAAAGGATTCCACTTAAACAAAATTCTCCTTTTCAATCACTGAAAGCCTTTTACTCTCTGCCCCCTGCCCCTACCTTTGGTTTATGCCCAATTTAAATGTTTTAGGAATGCTTTTATGCTCACAACTAGACTTTGAAGAACTGGCTTTTCACACACATTTCTTGGCTAGGAGTCAATGTTGGTATGGAATACAGTATTTCATTGTTCCAAGTATGTACAACACGCAGCACTTCGGTATCAGGTAAACATGTGCCCAGGGGAAGATGAGGCGTGGGCTCATAGAAAGCAGTCAAATGGAAATCAAAACGACAACAGAATAGCTCAAGAATGGACTCAGAAGTATGCAATGTAAATAAAGAAATTATTGGATAACCTCTACAAATAAAGATAGGGGAACTCTGAAAGAGAAAGTCCTTTTGATTCGGTGCCCTCCACACCTCGGCTTCCATTCTGCTGTGTTCACTATGTCCTATGTGTGACTGGTCATGTTGTGTGGATGCCCAATTATCGTCTTCCAAAGCAACTACTCTATTTCAAACTTAAAAATGGAAAGTGTAATGATGGTCAACAAAAGAGGTTTAAAGACTGTCTCAAGGCAATTTTTTAAAAAATGTGGTATAAACACCAACAATTGGGAAACACTGGCATTGGAGAACAGCCTTTACCAAAGGTGCCATGGGCTTTGAAGACACTCGAACTCAGGACACAAGGGAGAAACGTGCTAAGAGGAAGGCACACTTGGCAAACCCACACCATGATCAACTCCCACTGTGGAAGGACGCGTGGATCCAGAATCGGCCTCCACAGTCACTTACAGATTCATTGTTAAAACTGTGTTTATGGAAGACAATCTTACTCGGCTATGAGTGATCGAAGAAGAAGAAGAAGAAGAAGAAGAAGAAGAAGAAGAAGAAGAAGAAACAACTAACCCTTGCAGTGTCTCATCCTGCCAGTGACAGGTTCAAAGAAATGTATTTATCACATTGGGCTTTTTGCATTATCTGTACTGCTGGCAAGTGTGCCAAACCCCACTGCGTAATAAAGAACTATTTGTATGTCTGACCCCTCAGCCCCCAACTTTTTGACATACTTGTAGTTCAGTGGAATTATATTCAAGAATGAAAGAGAAAACTTGATACAATTCAGGGAGTGTGGGTGGGGGGATAATGCCTACAGTGGTGCCCCGCAAGACGAATGCCTCGCAAGACGAAAAACTCGCTAGACGAAAGGGTTTTTCGGTTTTGCGTTGCTTCGCTAGACGAATTTCCCTATGGGCTTGCTTCGCAAGACGAAAACGTCTTGTGCTTTTTTTAAAAAGCCGCTTGAAGAGGCGCAGTTGCGACGGACCGTGCTTCGCAAGATGAAAAACATCGCAAGATGAAAAGACTCGCGGAACGAATTATTTTCGTCTTCTGAGGCACCACTGTACTTTTAAAAAAATACTACATTAAAATCTTTCTAGTCTGCCAGTGCCCCAGATTTCTCCACTATTGGGGAAATTCAGCAATCCAGTGTTCCATTCGTGTTTGGTGACAATTGCCTGAAAATCCTATGCTCTAGGAAAAAGGTAAATAGATTGCTAGTGACTTTGACTCTATAGAAACAGGACTGGTGATACAACTACAGCATCTCTGGACAAGTCCACTTTCCCCCTATGAGCAGTGATGAGGGAGCCCATTGTGGAAGTGAGGTAATTTGACCAGGTCTGGGTGATTTAGACTCAAATCTTCCCTGTTAGAAACAGCTATGAATTCAGAAATTCTATGTGTGTGGTAAAGGTAAAGGTAAAGGGGCCCCTGACCATTAGGTCCAGTCGTGACCAACTCTGGGGTTGTGGCGCTCATTTCGCTTTATTGGCCGAGGGAGCTGGAGTACAGCTTCTGGGTCATGTGGCCAGCATGACTAAGCCGTTTCTGGCAAACCAGAGCAGCACACAGAAATGCGGTTTACCTTCCCACCGGAGCGGTACCTATTTATCTACTTGCACTTTGACGAGCTTTTGAACTGCTAGGTGGGCAGGAGCTGGGACCGAACAATGGGAGCTCACCCTGTTGCAGGGATTCAAACTGCCGACCTAGGCAAGTCCTAGGCTCTGTGGTTTAACCCACAGCACCACCCGTGTCCCATTATGTTTGTGGTAGTGTTTTCAGTAACAAGGACTTTTCTTTATGTGTGGGAGGTCCTGTTACCAGGTATTTCTTGAACTGGGATAAAACTAAAGACGAGGCAGAATGGAAATAAAAATGGAATTATATTAACAAGCACTCTATGAGGAATGAAGCGTAGTGGTTTCACTAGTAAAGGCACAGTACTTAGTTTCAATTCAACCTTTTTTTTACAAATGTAATAAAGAACTTTATTTATAACTACCATGCTGTTTCTAAGAAATCCAGTGCTTACTAGGATGGTTATCTGTTTTACCTTGCCTGTAAAATGCCTCTAGCCCCTTTCCAGGATCTCTTCTGACCCCTATGGATATTAAACCACTTTGTCCTCCCTAACAAGCTCCAAACCACACAGCTACTTCCCTAGCCAGGCCCTATCTCACAGTTAAATTGCCAAATTCTATCTTCTTATTTTTGACTGAAACCTGATTAGTTGTTTCTCCACTTGGCCAGCAGGATGACCCAAGATCTTTCAGTCACATCCATTACCCACTTTGTGTCTCCCTTTGGGTTACCTAGATTGACTGAATTCCCACCCAGTTTTGATTCCACCAACTCATTACTAACGGATTCCTTAAAAAAAATATTAGAATTTCAACATAACAATTTATCAAAGATACACCATCCTCATTCCGCCCCCCCATTTTTCCCTCCCCAAAAAAGAACCCCACCACCACCCAGACGTCCCTCAGCCACTCTCTCTGGTTTTTCAACACTTGTTATTCTCTGTCTATTATAAAATTGTAAAGATCCTTAATTTATCTATCTATATGTTACCAAGAAAAAGTTTGTACAGTGGTGCCCCGCAAGACGAATGCCTCGCAAGACGGAAAACCCGCTAGACGAAAGGGTTTTCCGTTTTGGAGGTGCTTCGCAAAACGAATTTCCTATGGGCTTGCTTCGCAAGATGACAATGTCTTGAGAGTTCCTGCTGGTTTTTTCTCCTCCCCGCCCTTTTCTAAGCCGCTAAGCCACTTATCAGCTGATCTGATCAGCAGATAAGCCGCTAAAAGCCGCTAAAAGCCGCTAATAGTGCTAATCTGCTAATCCGTCAATGGGCTTGCTTCGCAAGATGAAAAAAACCGCTAGACGAAGAGAATCACAGAACGGATTCTTTTCGTCTTGCGAGACACCACTGTATATGTTTATTCAGAACCTGCCAAGGAGTCCAGTTCATTTTGTTGTTTCTTTAAGTACTTTGTAAAGGGTTCCCATTCTTCTTTAAAGTCACAGTTGTCCTTATCATGTAGCTTGTGTGTCAGTTTCGCCAATTCCGCATAGTCCATCAGTTTCTCTTGCTACAGTTCTTTGGTCAGGATTTCCTCGTTCTAACGGATTCCAACATCTTTGGGGCATCAACTGAATTTTCACTGATTCTCCTGACTGAGATCCGATATCCAACTCTATTGCAAAGATTTCCACTTTCACAAGTGGAACTTTCCTCCCCCTCAGTGTTCTACCTGCATCTCATGCCTTTCACAAATCTGCTCTGGTTGGTTGAGGAAATCCTTGGAAGAGATTCTGAAGGACATGGGAAGAAGGAGGCATCAAAGTGGAAATCCTTGCTTTCCTTGGAACGAAGGAAAAATAAAAAAATTCCTTCCAGTAGCACCTTAAAGACCAACTAAGTTAGTTCTTGGTATGAGCTTTCGTGTGCATGCACACTTCTTCAGAATTCGTGTGCATGCACACTTCTTCAGAATTCTTCAGTATCTGAAGAAGTGTGCATGCACACGAAAGCTCATACCAAGAACTAACTTAGTTGGTCTTTAAGGTGCTACTGGAAGGAATTTTTTATTTTGACTATGGCAGACCAACACGGCTACCTATCTGTAATTGGAACGAAGGAGTCAGTGCTACTTTGTGGATTTCCTTTTATTTCATCCCCTGCCCCTCAAAAACGTGGCATTGTAGTTTTTGCCCATAAATTTCGGTGTTCTTTCTGAAAGTAAACCATGGTGCGCATTAAGGTTACTATTGTAAACTCATTGACCTTTTCTTGGGGGGGGGGGGGAGAACACGACAGTAGACATTCTCTTTCAAAGGCACATTCAGTGTATAGAAATATATTAAACAGCTGCTGTTCTTCCAAGCCAGATTGCTGCTGATTTATGCCACATGCCTCTTTTGCTCGCCTTATCATGAAAAGCAACCCTGTTGAACATCCTCTTCCATTGCGGTGAGAAAAGCTAACAGCAAAAATTGTGTGTCAGCAGCATGGGGCTTCTCTGTCGTGCATGTGAATCAAGCGGTTTCGAGGAGCTTGGGCTGGGACTCTGTGTTCTTTGTGAACTTCCACAAACATTAATTATGCAGCCATCAAAATAATTTCCCCATGCATAGTGCTGACCTCATTCACTAGAGGGCAACCAAACTCCAGCTTAAAAAACAAAACAAAACAAAAAACCCTAGCTCCTCCTTCTGACTTCTCCTTTCAGTGACAGAGCAGATTTAATAAGACTCTGCCTGGATTTCATAATGAATACCCTATTAATTTTGCATAAGTGCAAAGTTACTGCTCAAAAAGCCAGTTAGGCTGTTGAATATACATGATCTGCTCTGCCGACAGGTACCCAAGGAGCCATTTATTTCAGTCCTACCTCCTCCTCCCCCCCCCACTGCACAGAAGGCAAGCGGTGGGTGTGTTCCTCTGTTTGAGGCTTTATTGTTTGACTCAAGTTCCCCCTACAGAGCTCCGTGTAATAGAGCCCCTTCCGAACGTTAAACAGTTTCTGCAGATCAAAACGTGTGGGTTTATCGGCAGGATCAGAAAAGCTGCAACTGTGAGATTCTGCTGAATTGAGGGGGGCGGGAGAGGGAAAAAAAGAAGACATGCTCCTGGTTCGCTCAGATGAGAGTTTCTTTCCTGTTTGAGAAGGCCTGTTTCCAGTGTTCCCTGGCCATCTCTCACCTCATCAGTGCATCACCTCTCCCCCAGCCCTCCTCATTTCCAATGAATGTGGGAGTTTACAACCCACATTCTGACACCAAATCCCCTTTGTGCTCCCAGATCTTCACATCTGAATAGGAGAGCCAAGGTGGCCCTGCCAAGAGGAGCAATTAGCTCACAACGAGAGGCGCCGCTGTAAGCACCACTAATTTAATTTTTTTAAAGTTCACCCTACATCATAAAATAAAAATAAAGTCCGACTGCCAGATCATCTCCTTCTGAGCAGTAAATATGAAGGAGCCATTAACCAGGATGTTTTATAGAGGAATGGCTGTGTATGATGGGAAGGGGGGGAAAGAAATAATAGGAAGAATGATTACACAAGCATGGACCAAACCAACTGGAAAATAATTATAGGAATTTATCTTTTGTTCTTAGATGCAATACAAATAAAGACTCTGTGAATTATTCCCCATTGCTAGTCATAGGCTTGATTGTGCTATATTTTCTTCTAATATTTTCCCCCCTCTCAAAGTAGGACTCTCTCTCTCCCTCCTCCCCCTTTCCTTTTTTTGCCAGCCAAAGGGAAGACATCATTAAGAACTGTTGGATGCACAAACAGAATAAAGCATGCTCACATGTTTGTGGACCTTGCTTACAATTGCTCTATTCCCAACAGTGACTGAATTGTGCATTGTGCAGTTTCCGAGAAGCAGGAGCAAAGGGGGCTGTGGGTCTGGGAGGAGGCTGGCAGGGGGAGATGTGCAAATACATTTTTCCTCCTGTTACATAGTTGACAGCGCCTTGGGAAAACAAGCCTAAGAAATGAGCAACCTTGAGAAGTGTGCATATGCCAGCAGGGATATTTTCAATGTGAACCCTCAGCTATCACACTCGGTCCTTAATCATCCTGCTCTGCTGGGCAAGGGGACCCCTCAGAAACTTGCAAAGCACCAAAACAAAGAAACAACCACGCCAACATTAATGTTTGGGCCATGCTGCGCTGTTGGTGTGCACTAAAGTTGAAATTCATGTCCAGATTCTCCTCCCTGCAAATTGGGGTGGCAAATATTCACTGGCTGTGCATATTTTTTTGCCATTTGGTATGCAGTTATTTCCTGCTTTCAACAGCAGCCAACATTTGACAGTATGTGATATGGTAAAATTCATTGCCTGACAGTGACCAATGGTGCATTTTCCATAGTAGCTGCTATCTGATGATATCTGCCTCGCAGTAAGCATTTCCTGTTCTTTTTGTTCCTACTCCATTCATTCCTTCATTTCCCCAAAGATTCCAAAGGTTTTTCAGCAGCCTAATTCAGATTATTCACCCACCAAGCTGGCATTTGGGAGTCTCTATGAAGGTAGTGGAAGGGACGCGGGTGGCGCTGTGGGTAAAAGCCTCAGCGCCTAGGGCTTGCCGATCGAAAGGTCGGCGGTTCGAATCCCCGCGGCGGGGTGCGCTCCTGCTGCTCGGTCCCAGCGCCTGCCAACCTAGCAGTTCGAAAGCACCCCCGGGTGCAAGTAGATAAATAGGTACCGCTTACCAGCGGGAAGGTAAACGGCGTTCCGTGTGCTGCGCTGGCTCGCCAGATGCAGCTTTGTCACGCTGGCCACGTGACCCGGAAGTGTCTCCGGACAGCGCTGGCCCCCGGCCTATAGATGTGAGATGGGCACACAAACCCCAGAGTCTGTCAAGACTGGCCCGTTCGGGCAGGGGTACCTTTACCTTTACCTTTATGAAGGTAGTGAACTTTCCAAAATGTTCTTGGGATATTCCGGATCTCAGTGTACCGTACTTCCAATGAGTACATGGGCCACCTGTCATGGATGCTTTAGCTGAAATTCCTGCATTGCAGGGGGCTGGAGATTGCACTTGGGGGGTATTTCTAACTCTAAAATTCTATAATTAGAAGCATGTCAGGTCTAGAAGCCTTGGTGCATGTTATGTCCATGCCATTGTGAACCTGACCTGGCTACGCCTATAAATGATTTGGGAGATGCCATCATGCACTTGGCTCCCTGCCAGCGGTGTCACTGCACTTATTGGGAAGGGAGAGGTAGCGGGGATATCAGCATGGTGCAGGAACAGTGCTGGGAGCACCAGATAGGCCTCCTTGTGATCTTTCCCTGAAGGAATGATCGCCGGGTGTGGAGCACACTTCCACCAGCGGACAAACCGCAGCTGTCTGAACATCATGCCCTCTATCTAACCTTTTGCTCTCTTAGTAGTCTGCCATGCCCTGTTTGTGACCTTTGTCTCTTTTGATTAAACATTGTGCAAGGGGAAAGTGACGTGGTGGAAACTGGTGCCAAAATAACCTTGTACCACCCCTCGATCTTGGGATTGGAAGATGTGTAAAGGTCACAGTCCAAAATGTGTCTGACTGGTTTTGCATATTGTGGTAATAAAAAAAGCTTTGGCAGAGCTAGCTGGCAGCTTGCTTATGCACAGCTCACCCGATAACCAACACCTGACTCCTGTCCTTCACTTCATTGCCATGCTCCCTTTCCCTCTCTGTAAGCACAGTATTGCTGCTGAGGGAAAGTGTGTGCTGCCCCCCTCTCTGCTAGACCCCCTGTATGGAAGTGGAGAGAGGGCCTGACTGGGAGAGACATGGCAAACCTTCTAGGACAGCCTGTCAGAGAGCAGATCATGACCCCTCTAGAAGCCTCCTTAGAACCTCTGCTACTACTGGAGCTGGAGAATGGAATGGTGGGAGCAGGTAGGGCCCCATCAAAGTAGAGCACAGGCTATAGACAGTCCTCAGGACAGCATGTCTCAAGTATCTTGACATCACGGGGATTTCAGATCTTATAATTGCAGAATGCTGTAGCTACCCTGCAGAAGCATGGGTAGCCTAACAAGTCTCTTTGTAGCCTGCACCCCTCTGGTCTTTGGTGGAACCTTCTACATTGTCTCCCATCACTGATGTCAGGGACAGGGCAGAGGAGGAGTGGTGAAGACCTCCTTTCCAGCCTGGCCCTTCTAGAGAAGAAGGAGACAAGTCAGAATTACGACAGGGTTTTGAGGGAGGTCACAGCTCCGAGGCAGATGAGGGGGAAAGCTGGGAAATAATGGGAGAGGAGGAGGAGGAAGCACCAGGAGAGAGACAGCTGACAGACTCAGTGTCCTTAGCATTCCAGACCCCCCTCTCTCCCACAACATGGTGGGCCTTGAAAGTAGGAGAGCAAAGAGCTCAAAGGCAGAAGGCATGTCCCAGCACCCGTAGTGATGACTCATGAGGAAGTGGGAGGGGGTGGAGATTCACTCGGAGCAATGTCATTATTCCGAGAGGCCACATTCCCAAGCCTCTCTCTGTGAATATTGAAGAAAAGCAGATGGTAAGGACTTTCCCTTGTCTTGTCCATTCCTGGAAACCTGTCGTGGGGGTTGGTTCCTCTGCTGGCTGACAACTACTAACTAAGACGAATTTGGTGGTGATAAGATCCTGATCAGCAGGGATTCAGGCTACAGGGAAGTCTGGGCCCTTGTGTGAGGCTGAATAAGCACCATGGCTTGAAAGCACATTAAAAGAATTCTAGGAACTGTAGTTCAGTATGGGCGATTGGAATTGTAGCCCTGCTAGGGGTCAAGTACAGTTCCCAGGATTCTTGTGTGCACTTTGAATGTGCTTTAAAGGTATAGTATTCGTTGTTGATGTCAACAGCTACCTGTGCAAATGAGCCAAAAGATTTGAACTGGTTTGTTGTCATCTATTATCAGAACAGCAGTCCTGGTGCCATGTCTTGGGATGGATGGACCACAGCTAAATAAGCACTTTTCTTTTTTTCTTTTTTAAACAAGGGCAAGGAATGGTACTCAAAAAGCAGATACCTTCTTCTTCCCATGTCTCCCAAGAGCAAGCATCAAAGCACACCACCACCATGTCATTCTCCACGCCCAATTAGAAGTGCTTTCCACCTTCCCAAATGGCCCCCAGCCCATCTCCTTTTTCCTCCAACGCATCTAACAATTTCCTTGGAAATGCAATTCATTATACCAAAGCAGAACTAAATAAATAAAAAATACATATACCCCAGAGAGGGAAACAGATTGCTAGATATAGATTAGATGTTCAGGCTAATCCTTCAAAACCATTAAATATTTAACGTAATCACACCACAGGTGACAGGAAGATGTCTGCATTGTTTAATTAGACTTAATTAAACATAAGGAAAAAAATCTAATATTAATTCAGGACTAGTTTCTCTCTGAATTGATTAAAGGAGGAAGAACACCGACCCTATATCCTCTTTATTGAGAACCAAATGAAATGTATTCCTTCATTCATTAGTAGGATTCTAGCCAGGCAGTGCTCATGATCAATGAAGGGAAGAGTTGGTGATGTTAAAAAAATCAACCCTCAGCACCAAAGCCTTGTGGATGCAATTTCACACTGAATCCTAATTGAAATTCCTTCAGTTCAGCTGAATCTGTTCTGATTCATACCTCTTGAATCAAGAAGGGAACTGAAACGCAGCTACCCTGCAAAATTCACACATCTCTGGGTTTTATGGTGCATCTCTCCAACAACAGAAGTAAAAACCAGGCAGAAAATGATGTTGAGTGGTACTCTACTAACTCATCCCATCAACTTGCAAAATGGAATCTCACACTTTCCTTCGTCTCCCCACATCTGCTCCAGAGGGTTGGGGGGACCCCTAGATCAGATTCCTGTTGGGGGGGAAAGAGGAAAAAAGTTCTGTTGTGCAAGCAGAAATTGTGGTTCGAGGACCCGATCCCCCCCCGAAATGGAATGAATACACAAGGACACGTGATATAAGGTTAATGGGCAAGAAAAGGCCACAACTTTATTGATTACAGCAACTTTATTGATTACAATGCTTAGGCATTGGATTACATCAGCTGACTCCACCCCCTCAGAGAGGGGTGAGTCTGAAACAAGGGGGGTTTATTCACCAGTAGGCGGAGCCTGTTGATGCTAATCCAACTATAGGCTCTCCCCTGATGTCTCCCGCCAAGCAGGCATCGGACAGAATACACGACCGCCAGATTCCTTTAACGGAATACCCAAAAATTGAAGGCATAGGCGATGGCCACACCTAGCCCTTCAACACCACGACACATTATTCCAATGCCTAACCGCCGCCTGATATTTTAAAAGAAATATTGATGTGGAAATGTGGTGAACTGAACAAGGCTGAATGAAAAACTAAAACTTTTGAGAAGTTAATAAATGAATGGAAGAAACTGTTCTAGCTGCTGCTGCTACAAAATGTAAAATACAAAGGAATTAAAATATACTCCCATAAAATCAGAGAAAGTACCCCCCCCAAAATGTGTGGTTTTCATATGGGCCCCCAATACTTGTAGCCCCCTTCATTAGATCCCTAGCACAAGTCCCTGGCAGGTTTGGAATAAGGCGAATTCCTCTTATAATTAATGGTGAGTTTCAATTTCAAAATATCATCTTTTACTCTGGCCTTGTTTGCGAGAACATGGAACATCTAAAAGGTGAGACGGACCTAATGTCCTATTAAAAAACAGCTGCACGCAGGTCATTGACTCAAGAATTTTGTGCACAATTCATGCTAATTCTGCAAGTTCTGTGCGTGAGAGAGAGAGGAAAAGAGGGAACACTTTAAAGGAGATGTTGCCATGCAATGCAGGGCTCGTATCCAATGTTATGAATCATTTACTGATAGCGTTTTGACACCTCTCTTTGGGAAAAGATATGGCTCAGAACTCTATTTAAGTGTAGATGAGCACATCTGCCGTAGTCAAGATCTACAGAAACTTTCTGTGCCTTAGTACCTATTCTGTAATCGTTGCCATTTTTAATGACACTTAACTGGGAAAGCTGGCAATTGATCCAACCCAAATTGTTGCATGCTTGAATACCTGGGTAAATGTGAAAAACATTCCTTCCTCTTTCTCCCCCATATGCTTCCCCCTCATCTTTTAAGACAGACCTAGTGCCCTCTAAATGTGTAGAACTACAACTCCTATCAGACCCAGCCAGCTTGACCAAATGATGGAGGCACAGCTGTGCCGGATGGGGCTGATGGGCATTGGAGTCTAAAACATCTGGGAGGGTATCAGGTTGATGAAAGCTGTTCTCCTTCTATTTTTTATGGAGCGATTACAAAGGGAATTTGGAGTTGGGCCTTTCCTGTGCTGGCACAAAATGCAGAAATGAGATGACTGGATAAATGAGAAACTGGAAAAACAACAACCCCAAAATTAACAGATTTGGCCATCTCTGAGTGAGAGGAGACTTCAGTTCTGTTCTAAAGTGGGTTGTACCAAGGCAGTGTTTGGTGAAGAGACCTGCTTTCCAAGGTGCTAAAGCAGGATATTAAGTAAATCTTGCTTTACTTCTAGCAAATGTTAACAGTGTGTACTGACCAGATGATTTGACTGGTCTCTGTAGCTTTGGAAAGTGGTCTGATCTGTTTTGGAGGTGCTCTGTGTCTTCAGACCCAGAGCAGATCTGTAGAAAACTGAGTTCTGCTTTCAACTCCTGTCATGGGGAATCTAGACATTGTTTTCGCTCCCCCTTTTCACAGAACTGGATGAAATAGACAGGCACAGCAGAGTGGATTAAGACTGCCAAATTGTAGCCAGAGAAATCCATGAGTTTATGTACAGGGCACCTTTAAAATTTGATTTTTATATGTTTATAAAAAGGGGGGAACCCTATAACTTTTTCATTTTCTGCCAGAATTGGATGCATTTTTCAAGCAGTGCCTCACCTTTGGGGGATAAATGCAGTGATTCTCCCACAATGGCAAACTTTAACACTTTATCACAGGGGGTGTGGAGGTGGTGGAAAAATAGCACGCATTCCCAGTAAAGACTGGGGTGGGTGAAATGCCATTCTCAGCAGGGACCCCAAGCATCATTTGTTGGGGGCTGAGCTTCTTCTCGCAACCTTGTGGAATGCTGGAGCTACAGCTTGTTCTCTCTGGGAGAGAGGTCTTACACAGGGGATGGGGATGATGGAAAAATAGCAGAAATCGCTAGGAATTGTGAAATGCCAGCTGTTGCTCCAATGGTTGTTGTTAAAATTTCAATACCACTCTTCATCCAAAGATCATTGGGCAGTTTACAATATAGAAGAAGAAGAAGAAGAAGAAGAAGAAGAAGAAGAAGAAGAAGAAGAAGAAGAAATGAAATCATAGAATCATAGAATCATAGAGTTGGAAGAGACCACAAGGGCCATCGAGTCCAACCCCCTGCCAAGCAGGAAATCAATACCTCCCCAATTTAAAAAGCCATAGATGGTTTGATTAGCCAAAATCCAGGGAGAAGAGGAACGTTTTTTTCCTGGTGGGGATAAGCTTATGCTCCCCACAACAGAGTTTTGAGGAGACAATGGATGTTTCTCCATTGACCTTCATAGGGGAGTACAGGCACCCACATGAAACCAAAAACACTTTGCTTCTCTCCACAGTGACAGGAAAACCCTGGGATAATTCTTCACTAGGATTAAAAGATAGACCTGTAAATCACAACCAAAGATCCCCCACCTTACCACTCTCCTCTCTCAGAGCTTCTGGCATTTCCCCAATAAGCTTGGCTTTGTTGCTTGCAGGGAAACAATGGTCATGCCTTCGTATTCTTCTGGACACCCAAGGCCACAGAGCCCCTTTGAAAACAAAGGAAATTCCTGAATCGCCTTGAACTGCAGGATCCACATTAAAAAGGTGAGGACCTCCTCCAAATCACCTCAATTCACCTTTTAATTGGAGGGGGGGTATGCAGAAAGCTAATGCACATCCGCAGTAAATATTTTTGGCATGTATTTGAATGGGTTGAGGAACCAACACCAGCCAGAGGAAGAACAAGCAAATACGAGGTCCTTTATATGAAGACAGAGAAATGCCACTGGGTCACAGAGAGAAGGTGGAACTGTTCGATGCCTGCTTTTCCTCCACCCAAATGGAAAGCAGGGCCCAACCTGCTGATAACATAATAAAAGATTCAAGGAGGGAGCTGCAGCCCAAGATAGGAGAAAAGTTGGTAAGGGAACAGTTACCTACTTTAAATGAATTCTGATCTCGAGGTCCTGATGAGCTGCATCCAAGGGTATTAAAAGAGCTTGCAGATGTAATCTCAGAGTCTCTGTTTATAAGCTTTGTGGTTTCCTAGAGAACAGGTTAGGTCCCTGCAGACTGGAGGTGGGCAAATTTTGTCCCCCATTTTGTCCCCCATTTGGCCCCCATTTTCAAAAACTACCAAATGGTGAGCTTGACATCAATACCAGGAAAATTCCTAGAACAGATAATCCAACAGCTGGTCTGTGAGCACTTAGAAAAGGATACTGTGATTACTAAGACCCAGCAAGGGTTTCTCAAAAGCAAGCCAAGCCAGACAAATCTCATTTATTTTTCTGATAGAGTTACAAGCTTGGTGGATCAGGGGAATGCTGTGGACATAGTATATATTGATTTTAGTAAGGCTTTTGACAAAGTCCCCCATGATATGATTGCAGAGAGGGTGGTAAGATGTGGGCTGGATGAGATAACTGTAAGGTGGATTTGTAACTGAATGGCTGACTAAACCCAAAGAGTATTTACTAATGGTACCTTGTCATCCTGGGAAAAAGTTACAAGCGGGGTGAGGGGTGAGGCACACGATTCTGTCTGCTGTTCAGTATCTTTATAAATGACTCGATGCAGTAACTGAGGGGATGCTCATCAAATCTGTAGAGGACACCAAATTGGAAGGGGTAGCTAATGCCACAGAAGACAGACTTGGGATTCAAGATGAAACCAAGCCTTATGAGGAATGGTTGAGGGAGCTGGGTATGTTTAGTCAGGAAAAGACGTTGCAGAGTGTCACAGCTATGACTTAGTGAACTGAGCAGAATGGAAGGGGGAGCACCAAATTTTGGCATCACACAGGGCACAGCTGTAATGCAGGAGACCAAAGCCCATCCCTGTTCTGACTAAACACCAGGAAGAACTTTCTGACAGTAAGAGTAAGACAGTAAATTACTGCTGCTGCTGCTGTGAGCTGTTTGACAGTGGAAAAGACTCCATTGGAAGGTGGTGGACTCTCCTTTCGTGGATGTTTTTAAGCAGAGGTTTTTAAGGGGGCACAGAGAGGTGACATGTACAACTGGGGAACATTACCTGCCTGCCCCTTCATTAAAGCAGAACTTTCATCAGGGCAATTATGGATCCAGTTCACAATTAGTACCTCCTGAGTTCATAAATGTATTATTCCACCTGGACTGGGATTCAATGGCTCTATGGGGGAAAGAAGAAAATACGGATAGGGGAAAAGGAGAGGAGGGGATGTCAACAAGAACTAGGAAACAGCAGAAGCAGTGTTCTCTTCTGAATGAGACAAGAAATCACCCGGGGAGATTTCTGGAGGCCTGATGAAAAAGACTGGAAGGCCGTAATCAGGATCGGGCCTGAGGTTCCCTACTCTGACAAAACTGGAATACATGAAGTCCCAGGAGATAGGTTAGAAAGCAACCACAGTTCTGGAACAGTCTCCCTCAGGAGGTTGTAGACTCCACAATAGGCTTTGAAGTAGAGGTTGGATGGCTATCTGTCATGGATGATTCAACTGAGATTCCTGCATTGCAGGGAGTTGGACTAGATAACCCCAGGACACCTTCCAAGTCTCTGATCCTATGACCAACATCATTTACTTTCTTCATAATGAATTGTTTCCTAGTACCTATTGAGGTTCTCCCCTCTCCTGTTTCCTCCGTGTCTGTTTCAAGCCACGTAAAATCTGAGTGACAATCATGTACATATGATTCTATGATTCTGAGTGTTTTTTATAATACAGTGGAACCTCGTGTTATGGACGGGATCCGTTCCTGAGGCCCGTCCGTAACACGGAACTGACGCAAGCCGAAATGCCACATCTGTGCACACATGTGGCACAATTTAGCATTTCTGCGCATGCACATGGCATAACTTCTGTGCATGCGCGAAATGTGATTTAGTGTTTCTGCGCATGTGTGAGCGGCAAAACCCGGAGGTAGTCTGTTCCGGTACTTCCGGGTTGCCGCGGGACGCAACACGAAAACACGTAACCCGAAGCGGATGCAACATGAGGTATGACTGTAACTCATTGATAATTTTGTGAATCAACAACAGGGAATGAAAGTTGCTTCCCTGCCTTGTTTCTGAGCATTTGGAAGCCTCTGGCTAGCCACAGTTGGAAACTAAATGCTTGACTAGATTGACCTTTGGTTTGATACAGCAGGGCTCTGATGTTCGTAGAGGAGTCCTGCTCTAGCCGTAGCTGAATAGAGCATACATATATTGACTTCCGTATTCCCGAGGATCATCCGCTGTATGATATTGATTCCATGTGCTGCCAGTTTCATCGGTAAACTATGCCGGGAGGGTGAGGGTGGAGTAAATCATTTTCGTGCATGGGAGCTTCTTCCTTCCCAAAGTGAAAACGCATGCAAAATGATGATGCAACCGCCCAGAACGGAGTGACTTTTCAGACCCAGTTTCCTTCATCAAACTTAAGGGCAAAACGAACTAGGAATGAAGTGCTGGAAGGAACACAGTGTTCTAAACATATTCACATTTGATAGCAAAGATGCTTCCTTTATAGACATCAAGATTACACATTTCAAGAACAGCAAATCAGATACATACAACAAATCTCAACGGAGTGAAAAATAAAAAAGATGAGACAGAGAATCATTTCTCTTTGAACATCGGGCTTTTCTGTTCTCTTCTTTTCCTGCCGGCTCTCTCCCTTGTTGGTTTTCAATGTGATATCGGAGTCAAACTGCCGTCCTTCCTCTGGAGGAGGAAGGAATTCATCAAGCATCAATTATGGAAAAAGGAGGATAGTGATTCCAGTTTCACAGAAAGACCTTTCTAACAGGTAGTGATCGTTGGACATTGCAGAGGTACCAGAAACTCTCTTACAGTGGTGCCTTGCAAGATGAAAATAATCCATTCCGTGAGTCTCTTCGTCTTGCAGTTTTTTCATCTTGCGAAGCAAGCCCATTAGCGGCTTAGCGGATTAGCGCTATTTGCGGCTTAGCGGGTTTAGCGGATCAGCTGATAAGCGGCTTAGTGGATCAGCTGTTAAGCGGCTTAGCGGATCAGTTGATAAGCGGCTTAGCGGCTTGGGAAAAAGGGGGGAGGGAAAAAACCCCGCAGGAACTCGCAAGACATTTTCGTCTTGCGAAGCAAGCCCATAGGAAATTCGTTTTGCGAAGCACCTCCAAAACGGAAAACCCTTTCGTCTAGCGGGTTTTCCGTCTTGCGAGGCATTCGTCTTGCAGGGCACCACTGTATTGTTAGCATCCATTTGTCTCGAGAGACAATGGAGTGCGGCTTGGGGGGTGAAGTCAAATTGTAGCATTAGCAGCACTGGCGTGACCTCCCCGGGGCGCAAGCAGTGTGTATGGAGGTCCTGGGCTGCCCAGATGACAAGATTCCCTTCTTAGCCTCACTGATGTGGTCCAAAGGAAAGCAAAGCGATATGTTTGGCACCAGCTTAGCTTCAGGAGTTGCTGGAAGGAGGAGTGCAAGGAGGCATTGAACCATCGTAGGGAATCCACTCCAGATTTGTGTAGAGTTTACTCTTTATCCTTTTTCTTCTCCTCCTTAAGATATCCCACAAGGCAGTGAAGGTTTAGCATCAGAGTGGAAGGTAAGGTTGTGCATGGACCCCCACATCTGCCCTGTGGCACCAATCTGTGGCCCTACCAATGACCCACTTGCTGGGAAGCTGGCATAGCTACTATACCTTACCTGACAAACCACTTTTGCCTAGATGGCGACTAAGGGAGCCAGTGTGGTGTAGTGGTTAAGAGTGGTAGATTCGCAATCTGGGGAACCGGGTTCACTTCCCTGCTCCTCCACATGCAGCTGCTGGGTGACCTTGGGCTAGTCACACTTCTCTGAAGTCTCTCAGCCCCACTCACCTCCCAGAGTGTTTGTTGTGGGGGAGGAAGGGAAAGGAGATTGTTAGCCGCTTTGAGACTCCTGAAGGGGAGTGAAAGGCGGGATATCAAATCCAAACTCTTCTTCTTCTTCTTCTTCTAAAGACTCAGCTAGACTGGTAGAGAAAAGGTGATTTATATGTGTTGTCAGGGGCGTAGGAAGGGGTGTGTGGGATGTGTGGCCCTCCCCGGGTGTCATCCTTGAGGGGTGTGTGTGACAAAATGGCACACCGTGGGGGTCAGCACTTACTGTGGGGCCTGGCCTGCAGTGTGCCTGAGCCACATGTCTCTCCTGGGAGTGACGCGGTGGCTTGCGGCCCTGCACAGCCCGAAACAGCAGCGTGTTGCTTGTGTCCGCGAGGCGGACTCCATGGACAGCTCACTCCGCCACCCCCCTGGGCGGATCGCCGCGGCACTCCCGTGGGCAGTTCGCCCCGCCATAGCAGCTAGCCACGCCCCTGTGTGTTGTATGTGCAATATAACACTGTGCCACCAGATGGTGCAGTGGAGTCCCAGTTTGCTCTACCTGTTTTCCCTGTCTAAATTTACAATGCTTTAAACTCAAACGCTCCTTTGATATGTCTAGATCTAGCCATGGCATTATTTTCAGGAGCATGGGGGGGGCAGCGGAGGATGGTTATTCGCATAAAGCATGGCTGCAGTTATGTTTGTTGCCGAAAGGGTGGAAGTTCTGCATCTGGCTAGACAGGTCAATTGCTGGTCCTGAAGGATTCATTGAATTGGCCAAGGGCAGCCTTAATTAGTAATATAGTGTCAATACAAACAGCTAATTAATTGCACAATGGAATCAAAAGCACAGCAATGCATTAATTACAGTTCTACATAGCATTACTCGTGAAGTATTTTCAAAACAATTCCAAAATTCCCCTCCTTCCTAAAAAAAGGATTGGTTTGGGTGAGGGAGTTTTTTTTTTTTTTTAAGGAGACTCAATCTAATGCCAATCTTTTTTTCCCCCTCCCCCACCTGGAGAACTTTCTGCAATGTATTTTGACAAGGCAATTCATCAAATTATTGAAAAGCAAATACCGGCAGAGCTGCGTTTATTGCCGCAGGCAGCATTTTAGCACTATCAATACCCCACTGTATTTGTCATAAATCTGACATTCAAATCCCACCTAAATAGAAACCTACTTTCTCTGTATGGGTCAAGAATGGAATGAGAGGAGGAGGGAAAAGGACATCAAATCATTTGCATTTTTCATGTAATTGGTAAGCTGATTACACACATTCAGTACTTTGTTAGAAATAATCAATCAATCATCTCAGGAGGAAAAATGTCTTTAAATGCTCATTATGGGCTTGGTATTCAATTCATCCTCTTGAGCAAAACATGAGTGAGAAAATTAGTCTCCCTGTAAATGTGGGTGAGCTGCAGGCCTGAATTTCTACACAAAACAAGTTTCTGGTAAATTTAATGAGAAATTTCTTTTTTGGGGCTCTCTTTGAACTTTGGGAGAATTAACACACACACAACCTATTGAAAATATTTGCCAAAATGCTTGCACCCATCCCAGTCCCCCCCCTTTTGAAAAGGGTGAAGAGTCTCAAGTTGTCCTGTTTGGGTCTTGCAGGGCAAGACATCAACTTGCTCTATAAAATCCTAGAGGTGGACCGAGGCTTTTTGAGAAAACCACTGCTTGAGAAATCTTGGTTTGCCAACGGTCTGGAAATAGACCCTTTACCTAGAATCATAGAATCATAGAATCATAGAATCGTAGAGTTGGAAGAGACCACAAGGGCCATCGAGTCCAACCCCCTGCCAAGCAGGAAACACCATCAGAGCACTCCTGACATATGGTTGTCAAGCCTCTGCTTAAAGACCTCCAAAGTAGGAGACTCCACCACACTCCTTGGCAGCAAATTCCACTGTCGAACAGCTCTTACTGTCAGGAAGTTCTTCCTAATGTTTAGGTGGAATCTTCTTTCTTGTAGTTTGGATCCATTGCTCCGTGTCCGCTTCTCTGGAGCAGTAGAAAACAATCTTTCTCCCTCCTCTATGTGACATCCTTTTATATATTTGAACATGGCTATCATATCACCCCTTAACCTCCTCTTCTCCAGGCTAAACATGCCCAGCTCCCTTAGCCGTTCCTCATAAGGCATCGTTTCCAGGCCTTTGACCATTTTGGTTGCCCTCTTCTGGACACGTTCCAGTTTGTCAGTGTCCTTCTTGAATTGTGGTGCCCAGAACTGGACACAGTACTCCAGGTGTGGTCTGACCAGAGCAGAATACAGTGGCACTATTACTTCCCTTGATCTAGATGCTATACTCCTATTGATGCAGCCCAGAATTGCATTGGCTTTTTTAGCTGCCGCGTCACACTGTTGGCTCATGTCAAGTTTGTGGTCAACCAAGACTCCTAGATCCTTTTCACATGTACTGCTCTCAAGCCAGGTGTCACCCATCTTGTATTTGTGCCTCTCATTTTTTTTTGCCCAAGTGCAATACTTTACATTTCTCCCTGTTAAAATTCATCTTGTTTGTTTTTGCCCAGTTCTCTAATCTGTCAAGGTCGTTTTGAAGTGTGATCCTGTCCTCTGGGGTGTTAGCCACCCCTCCCAGTTTGGTGTCATCTGCAAATTTGATCAGGATGCCCTTGAGTCCATCATCCAAGTCGTTGATAAAGATGTTGAATAAGACCGGGCCCAAGACAGAACCCTGTGGCACCCCACTAGTCACTCTTCTCCAGGATGAAGAGGAACCATTGATGAGCACCCTTTGGGTTCGGTCAGTCAGCCAGTTACAAATCCACTGAGTGGTAGCATAGTCAAGACCGCATTTTACCAGCTTCTTTACAAGAATATCATGGGGCACCTTGTCAAATGCTTTGCTGAAATCAAGGTAGGCTACATCCACTGCGTTCCCTTCATCTACCAGGCTTGTAATTCTGTCAAAAAACGAGATCAGGTTAGTCTGACATGACTTATTTTTCAGAAATCCATGCTGACTATTGGTGATCACAGCATTCCTTTCTAGGTGCTCACAGACTGTTTGCTTAATGATCTGCTCCAGAATCTTCCCTGCTATTGATGTCAGACTGACTGGGCGGTAATTATTTGGGTCCTCTCTTTCCCCCTTTTTGAAAATAGGAACAACATTTGCCCTCCTCCAGTCTGCCGGGACTTCGCCTGTTCTCCAGGAATTCTCAAAGATGACTGCCAGTGGTTCTGAGATCACATCTGCCAGTTCTTTTAATACTCTTGGATGCAGTTCATCTGGCCCTGGAGACTTGAATACATCTAATCTAGCCAAATATTCTTGTACTATCTCCTTAGTTATTCTGGGCTGTGTTTCCTTTGCTGAATCATTTGCTTCAAATTCTTCAGGTCGGGCATTGTCTTCTTTATCGGAGAAGACTGAGGCAAAGAAGGCATTGAGGAGTTCAGCCCTTTCTGTGTCCCCTGTTTGCATTTCACCATCTTCTCCTCTGAGTGACCCCACTGTTTCTTTGTTCTTCCTTTTGCTACGAACATACCCATAAAAGCCTTTTTTGTTGCTTTTAACCTCTCTAGCAAGCCTGAGTTCATTCTGTGCTTTAGCTTTTCTGACTTTGTGTCTACACGTGCTGGCTATTTGTTTGAATTCCTCTTTGGTGGTTTCCCCCCTTTTCCATTTTTTGTACACATCCTTTTTTAATCTTAATTCAGTTAAAAGTTCTTTAGATAGCCACCCTGGTTTCTTTAGGCACCTTCCATGTTTTCGTCTCATTGGTATTGCCTGACGTTGTGCTTTTACTATCTCCGTCTTAACAAACTCCCAGCCATCATGAACTCCCTTTCCTTTTAGTATTGCTGTCCATGGGATCTCACCCAGCACTTCCCTAAGTTTTATGAAGTCGGCTTTCTTAAAGTCAAGAAATTGAGTCCTAGTATGCTTGGCTGCTACTGTCCGCTGTATAGTAAACTTCAGAAGAGCATGATCACTCGCGCCTAATGATCCTTCCACATCTACCCCACTAACCAGGTCATCAACATTGGTTAGGACCAGGTCTAAAATGGCTGTTCCTCTTGTTGCTTCTCCCACTTTCTGGACAATGAAGTTGTCTGCAAGGCCAGTGAGGAATCTGTTTGACCTTATGCTCTTGGCTGAGTTTGACGTCCAACAAATATCCGGGTAATTGAAGTCCCCCATTACTACTATCTCCCTTCCTTTTGCATGCTTGGCCATCTGTTCCAGGAAGGCATCATCTATGTCCTCCGTTTGGCTTGGGGATCTATAGTAAACTCCCACAATGAGGTCTCTGTTATTCTTCTCTCCCTTAATTTTGACCCAAATGCTCTCACTTTGGCTTTGAGGTTCTAAATCTTGGATCTCTTCACAGGTATACACACCCCTGACATATAACGCCACTCCTCCTCCTTTCTTGTCTGGTCTGTTTCTCTGAAATAGATTGTATCCCTCCATTATTACATTCCAATCGTGGGACTTATCCCACCAGGTTTCAGTGATGCCTATTATGTCATATTTAGTTTGCTGTACCAAGAGCTCAAGCTCATCTTGTTTATTTCCCATGCTTTGCGCATTAGTGTACAGACATTGAAGTCCATTAATCATTCCCCCGTGTCTCTTATTTAAGGATTTTTTCCTCCCACCACTAGGTCCGCGTGCTGTTTGCTCCATTTGGTCTATGACATTTGGATGATCATCTTCATTAATTGATAGACTCCTACCTTCAGGAGCACTGTCTCCCTCCCCCACATTAGTCAGTTTAAAGCCCTCCTGATGAGGTTTCTGAGATTTTTGGCAAAAACATTTCTCCCAACCGTTGTGAGGTGCAGCCCATCACTTGCCAGAAGTCCATCTTCAAGAAACTGCAGTCCGTGATCTAAGAATCCAAACCGTTCCTGTTTACACCATTTGCGAAGCCAGCTGTTCACTTCCACTATTTTCCCCTCTCTCCCTGGGCCACGTCGTTCAACTGGGAGGACAGACGAGATGACAATTTGTGCATTTAGTTGCTTCAATTTCCTGCCGAGAGCCTCGTAGTCTCTTTTGATCTTCTGGAGGCTATTGCTTGCAGTGTCATTGGTTCCCACATGAACCAAGAGGAAGGGGTATTCGTCAGTGGGTTTTATGATTCCTTGCAGTCGTTCAGTTACATCTTGGATCTTAGCCCCGGGGAGACAGCACACTTCCCGAGACATCTTGTCAGGCCCACAGATCACTGCTTCTGTTCCCCTCAGTAGGGAATCCCCTATCACCACTACACGCCTCCTCTTGGGTTTGGTCGGGGTTCTTCCGTGAGCTGTCCGTTCCAAGGTCGCCTGCACATTCCCTGAGGACTGACTTTGCTGCTCGTCTTCATATACCTGATCGACTGTAATGAGGATGAGATCCTCAAATGGAGTCTGCTCTTCGTCTTCCATGCTAGGGGAGAGGACCTCAAAGCGATTGTGTATTTCTAAACAATCAGAGTGAACCCTGGGCCTCCTACTTCTTTGAGTCACGTTTCTCCATATATCTGGCTCCTGTGTTGGTGAACTAGCCTCCTTCTCAGGGGAGTCCCCTGTCTCCTCCCTGGTGGAGACGGTGTGCTCTGTTGCTTCCAAGAAGAGCTCCAGCTCTCTAATTCTTTGGAGCGTAGCTACACGTTCCTCCAGTTGCTGGACTTTGTCTTTTAAAAGGGCAATCAACATGCAATTGCTGCAGGTAAAGCTGCCTGCAACCTTTGGCAAGATGGCAAACATTGCGCAGGAATCACAGGCGACTGCAGCTGTTCCCTCCCCTTCCATCTTGAGATCGTGTCGTTGGGGGTGGCTACAGAGGTCCTCCATCATAAAAAGCTTGAGGACAGGACAAATAACTCCCCCCCCACACAAAAAAAACCTAGGTCTCCCCCAACAAACGTTTGAGACTAGCTCCCCTAAATCTAAAAGATGGGTATAACTGCGCGCGCCGCTAGGTGCGCGCCGCTGCCCTTCAGACTCTGATAAGCTCCTCCCACAGCTAATCCCCTGCCTCAACAGAAACCCTGCCCCCTCTGACCTTTACACAGGGAAAACAGCTAACCAGCCACAAAGAAACACACACACACAAGAAAACCCTTTTTGCTCCTTCTTCAACTGCTGCCCTTCAGACTCTGATAAGCTCCTCCCACCTGTCTCATACCCTCCAACATTTCTCCGATGAAAATAGGGATGTTCTATTCCATGATGATAATAATAATAATAATAATAATAATAATAATAATTTTATCATTTATACTCCACCCATCAGCCACTCTGGGCAGCTTCCAATATATATCAAAGCGTATTAAAACATCTGTCAGGGCTGCTACCCAGTCCCAGCTCACATAGGACCACGCTAGCCAGCGTTCACGTTATAAGAGTCTTTATTGGTTTACAGGTTCCATTTCCGAACTGCAATGTGCAGCCCTACGTCTTCTATGTCAGACCGGCGAAGACCCGTCTGAGTCTCCGCCTCTTGCACACCAGCTTAATACCCTAGCCTTGCTCCACCTCCTGCGCCTTTCCTTCCGTCTCTGGGTCCTTCTGCCCCCCGGGGTCTCCTCCCTCCTACTCTCTTCTGACGCTGACCCCCCGGACCCTTCCGCCTCTTTGCGGCGGGCTTTGGGACCTGGCTCACTCTCCGGGCTGCTTACTGCGCCAGCTTCCGCTGCATTTGAACTTGGCGCGCGCGCCCAACTCTCTACCTTCCTCTTGACCGTTTCCTCGCTTCCTGATGAGGGCGTGACTACTCCTGACTCATGCCCTCCCTCCTGCTGAAAGCCTCCGGACCCCGATGTCTGGTCCCCTTTCTCCCCGCTGCTCCCAGCTGGGCACGTTGGTCCCGATTTCCAGCTGCTGCTCTCTGATCCCTCTCTGGCCCCTTCTTCCTGGGGTGTCCCCCTGCTTTCCCCCCTTGCTCTGACCGCTGGCGCTCCCTTCTGGGAATCCTCGGACTCACTGGACAGGCTCGGGGATCTCGGATCGTCATCCCCACTCATCCTTCCTTCGTATTCCTCCCCCTCGCTCTCTGTCTCCTCCCTTCTCTGCGTCTCTGCTCCTGAACCCCTGACATCCATCCCCCCCTCGAAGCCCCCCCATCCCCCCTCCCCGCTTTCAGGTGTGGGTGCTGGGTGCTCCCTCATCACGGGAGTGAATGCCGGATACAGTTCGCTCCCCGTCGCTGGCCGCCAACTGAAGACCTCCGAGTCTTCCTCCTCGCATTCGTCGACGCTGATCTGCTCCGCTTCCATTTCTGTGCCGCCGTGCTCGAACCCAAGATCCTCCCCGAACACGTCCATGTCAGTCTCTGCGTCGGTCGCTCGACCTGGCATCTCCAGCCACTTCCGGCGCCACTGCTCCTCCGGTCGATCGTCCCACCAATACGAGGTGTCTGATGCCGAACCCTCTGGTGACCCCTCTGGGGAACGGGTGCCCTGTGCGGGTTCCCCGTCCGAGTCGAATCCATGGAACGTGCTGGAGGAAAGTGTGGGCGTGAACAACCAGTCGTCGAAGAAGCCTGCTGGCATGGGTCTGTGTGGGAAAAGGGCATGAAACTCATCCTTGAGCAGGGGTTCCTCCAAAGCGTAGTCTTGCACCCAGCTATTAGCACTGGCCCGGGTGCCCTCTCTGGCTAGGAGGTATTCTACTCCCTCTTCCCCCCATCTGGAGTCCAAAATCTCTGTGACTTCGTTGATGGGGTCCTGCTGTGGCAACCCCCCCGTCTCCGTCCTCTCCCGGAACGGACTCGGTGCCGTTCCTGGCTCCTGGAATCTGTGAGGTGCCTTGTAGGGAGTGAGCACCGACCTGTGGAACACCGGATGCATTCTGGAACCCTCCGGCAGCGCCAGCCGGAAAGCTACCGGATTGATCTGTGCTTCGACTTGGTATGGACCGAGTTGCTTGTGCCCCAACTTCTTCTTGGCTAACGATCTGGTCGGCACTGCGTGGGCTGCCAACCAGACCCAGTCTCCCACTCGGATCTCTTCGCCAACCCACCTGTGCTTGTCAGCTTGCACCTTGTATGCGTGCTTAGCTAGCTCCAGCTGCCGTCGGAGTTGATCGTGGACCTCCTGCAACTCTGACGCGAAAGCGTCCGCCGTCTGCGGTTCCCCTTCCCCCACTCTCTCCAGTCCCGGGAAGGTTCTGGGATTCCTCCCATTGTTGGCGAAGAACGGTGTCACCCCTGTGGACACGTGCTTCGTGTTGTTGTAGGCGAACTCGGCGAGCGGCAGGTAATCCACCCACGTCGCAGGCTGTTGATTGGCATAGCATCTCAGGTACTGCTGCATGATGGCATTGACCCTCTCCGCTTGCCCGTTGGTCTGCGGGTGTCTTGCTGATGCCAGGTTGATCTTGACGTTCAGAAAACCCATCAGCTTCTGCCAGAAATTCGAGATGAACTGGCGTCCGCGGTCGGACAGTATAGACCGCGGCAGACCGTGCACTTTGAACACGTGATCTATGAACAGTTTGGCAGTTTGTTCCGCCGTGGCCACCTTCGCACACGGGATGAAATGTGCCATCTTGGTGAACAAGTCCACCACCACTAGTACAGCGGTCTTGCCTCTCGAGCTGGGTAGATCCGTGACAAAGTCCAGGGCCACCCTCTCCCACGGTTCAAACGGCGTTTGCAGCGGTTCCAGCAGTCCCGCCGGCGGTTTGTGCACCGCCTTGGCCCTCTGGCAGGTGTCGCACCTCGCGACGTAGTCCGCGACCTCCCCTCTCAGTCTGGGCCACCAGAAATCCCTTGCGACCAACTCCACGGTTTTTTCTGTGCCAAAGTGTCCAGCCGTGGGTGCGTCATGCAACTGTTGCAGTACCTTGGCGCGAAGTTCGTCTCCCGGCACGTAGATGGCCCCTTTACGTATGAGCAAGCCGTCTCGTATCTGGAACTCGTCGCTCTTCGCTGTGCCCCTGTGCACCTCGGCCAGCTTCGCTTGTGCGAATGAGTCGTCCTGCAACGCACGCCGCACCGCATCCAGGTCTACTGTAGCCGAAGCGCACGCCCACGCTGTTGGCGCGAAGATGTGCATGGCCGCCGCTGGCGTCACCTCTTCGAGGTATTGTGGTTTTCGGGACAGTGCATCCGCCATGACGTTGGTTTCTCCTGGGACGTACTCTATTCGGAAATCGAAGTCCGCAAAGAACTCTGCCCAACGTATCTGCCTCTGGTTCAGGAACTGCGCCGTGCACCAGTGCTCCAGATTCTTGTGGTCCGTGCAGACTTGCACTGTGTGCTTGGCGCCGATCAGGAAATGCCTCCACGCCTTGAACGCAGCATGAATGGCCAGCAACTCTCTGTCCCAGATGGTGTAGTTCTGCTCCGACTTGCTGAGTTTTCTGGAGTAGAACGCTCCCGGCCTCCAGACCCCCTGCGGGTCTCGCTGGAGCAGGACAGCTCCCACGGCTCTATCGGACGCGTCTGTCTCTACCCGCATCGGTCTGCTGGGGTCGATATGCAGCAGTTGCTCTTCCGACGCGAAGAGACGCTTGAGCGCTTGAAAGGACTGCTCCGCCTGCTCCGTCCAGATGAACTTCTTTTTCTTGGAGCTGAGCGTGTCCGTAATGGCCGCCGTCTGCATCGCGAACCCCTTGATAAATTTGCGATAGAAGTTGGCAAAGCCCACAAACCGCTGGACCTCCTTCCGGTTGCACGGGCTCTTCCAATCCAACACCGCGCGAACCTTGGCGCTGTCCATGGCTAGCCCCTTGTCCGACAACTTGTATCCCAGGAAATCCACCTCCGTCGTGTCGAACTGGCACTTCTCCAGCTTGGCGTACAGTCTATGCTGCTGCAGCCTCTTCAGCACCTCCCGAACGTCTTGGTCATGTGCTTGCTGCGATTCAGAAAATATCAGGATGTCATCCAGGAAGCAGACGCACTTCTTGTAGAGGAGCCCCGCCAACACGTGATGCATGAAAGCTTGAAAACAGTGGGAACCATTTTGCAATCCAAACGGCATAACTCTGTATTCGTAGGTGCCCAGAGGCGTGAACATGGCTGTCTTCCACTCATCGCCCTCCCTCATGCGGATGAGGTTGTACGCCCCTCTCAGGTCCAACTTGGTGAACACGCGTCCCTTGCGCACCGTCGCTAGGAGGTCGTCAATCCTGGGCATGGGGAAATCGGAGGGCTTGGTCATCTTGTTCAAGAGGCGGAAATCAACGACCAGTCTTTTTTGGGGCGTGTCTTTCTTCTTCACGAAGAAAACAGGACTGCCCCCCACTGCCTTGGACTCCCGGATGAAACCGCGCTCCAAATTGTGATCTATGAACTGTTTGAGTTCCTGTAGTTCGTCCTCAGACATGGAATACAGCTTTCCTTTCGGCAGCGTCGCCCCTGGTAGGAGGTCAATCTTGCAGTCATACGGCCGGTGAGGGGGTAGCTTGTCCGCCTCCTTCTCGCAGAAGACCTCCAGAAAGTTTGCGTATTTGTGGAGGACCGCTTGCAACGTTCCCAACTGCAGCTGTGATTCCTCCTCCTCTCCCTCCTGTCTGGGCAGGATGCAGTGTTCCGCACAATAAGAAGAACCGAAGATCAGCTGTCGCTGGTACCAAGCCAGCGTCGGACTGTGCCTGTCCAGCCAACTCATGCCCAAAACAATGGGCGTGTCCGACAGTCGGGTGACATTAAAACTGATGTCTTCCCTGTGGTTGCCAAGTCGCATCACCATTGGCGGCGTCTGCTTCACCACCTGCCCCCCCAGCAACTCTCTGCCATCCACCGTGACGACTTGCAGGGGCAGAGTGGCAGGTAGTAGCTGTATAGCGTGCTGCTCCACAAAATCCTGCGCTATAAAGTCTGCGTTACTCCCAGAGTCCACAGAGAGTGGCACGTCAATTGTGATGCCATTGGGTAGCTGGAGTGATGCGGTGAGCTGCACTACTGGTTTGGGTGGGAGGGGGTCTGTGGGTTGCAAGATCTCTGGGGACTGCTTCACTGATTCGTCTGGCTGGGCCCCAGTGCCTCCGTTTCCAGCCAGACGTCGTCGTTTCCCTGCTGGGGTTCCCTGTTCTGTGTAGCTGCCGTCACCGTTGCAGAGGCTGCAGTGTGCTTGGAGTTCCTCCGGGGACACTCTCTCGCCATGTGTTGAGGGCTGTCGCAGATGTAGCACTTCCGGTTCCCTCTAGGAGGCTTAGTTTTGGCTGCTCCTGGTGCTGGGTCTCTGGAAGCTGACTGAGCCCTGGCACCTCCCACCTCCATGGGTTCCACCCCCCCTCCTGGCGGAAGTGTGGATTGCGCACGCGCTGCCTCCCTGGGAACGAAGGAGAAACTTCTCGCTGCTTCGCGCCCACCCCGTCCTTCATCTCTGCACCATGGGCGTTCCTCCAGCCGCACTCCAACAGTCAGCGCCCTCTGGACCACCTCCTGCGTGCTCCGGGGCCTCTCCCCCCTCGCAATTTCGTCTTTGACTGCACTGCTCAGACCCTCCCAGAACAGGTCTCTGACTGGAGGTGAATCTCTGCCCCATTCCAAGGCACTGACCAGTGCAAAAAAGCGGGCGTGATACTGCCGTACACTCGCCCTCCCTTGTCTCAGTCCATGTATCTCCCGTCGAGCAAGATCCACGTCTATGGTAGATAAAAAGCATGCATCCATCGCTTTGATAAAGGCATCTGCACTCTGAAGCGCCAGATCTTTATCCCTCCACAAATTGTGCAGCCACGCTTTAGCATCCCCATGCAAATGGGATAGTATAAACCCCACCTTCTCTTCCTCATCTCTAAAGTCTTTTGCCAGCAGTTGCAGTGCGCACATTACGTCTGCTCGAAAATTGGGGTACTGTTGTAAATTCCCATCGAAGTGAGCCACCAGCCCTCCTGCTCTCCGTGCCAACCCGACCCCCTCCGGTCTGGGTCCCGGTTGCCCTTGCTTAACAAACGCTTCAAACCTGGCGTGGAGATCTCTGTAGGCGGCCGCAGCATCCTCTTCCCGTTTCCTGGAAGCCAATACTTCTGCGCTCAACTGGGTCACTGCCTGCTGCAGCGCTGAAATTTTCTCTCCTTCCGTCATCTCTGCCAACTTTTGTGAGCTTGCTCCCAAACACCAATTTCCTCCCCTCGCTGCTTCTGCCTCCGCTGCGAGGTTTCAGGTGTCCGAAGCTTTGAGGAGACGGGTCTTACTGTCAGGGCTGCTACCCAGTCCCAGCTCACATAGGACCACGCTAGCCAGCGTTCACGTTATAAGAGTCTTTATTGGTTTACAGGTTCCATTTCCGAACTGCAATGTGCAGCCCTACGTCTTCTATGTCAGACCGGCGAAGACCCGTCTGAGTCTCCGCCTCTTGCACACCAGCTTAATACCCTAGCCTTGCTCCACCTCCTGCGCCTTTCCTTCCGTCTCTGGGTCCTTCTGCCCCCGGGGTCTCCTCCCTCCTACTCTCTTCTGACGCTGACCCCCCGGACCCTTCCGCCTCTTTGCGGCGGGCTTTGGGACCTGGCTCACTCTCCGGGCTGCTTACTGCGCCAGCTTCCGCTGCATTTGAACTTGGCGCGCGCGCCCAACTCTCTACCTTCCTCTTGACCGTTTCCTCGCTTCCTGATGAGGGCGTGACTACTCCTGACTCATGCCCTCCCTCCTGCTGAAAGCCTCCGGACCCCGATGTCTGGTCCCCTTTCTCCCCGCTGCTCCCAGCTGGGCACGTTGGTCCCGATTTCCAGCTGCTGCTCTCTGATCCCTCTCTGGCCCCTTCTTCCTGGGGTGTCCCCCTGCTTTCCCCCCTTGCTCTGACCGCTGGCGCTCCCTTCTGGGAATCCTCGGACTCACTGGACAGGCTCGGGGATCTCGGATCGTCATCCCCACTCATCCTTCCTTCGTATTCCTCCCCCTCGCTCTCTGTCTCCTCCCTTCTCTGCGTCTCTGCTCCTGAACCCCTGACATCATCAAACATCAAAAAAAAAAAAAAACCCTTCCCTATACAGGGATGTCTTCTAAAGGTTGTATAGTTACTTATCTCCTTGGCTCAGGGGTTGCATAAATCCATACCCCTCCAAAATTTCTCTGATGAATATAAGGATGTCCTAAACAAAATTGGGACATTCCAGGATCAAATCACAAACTGGGAATGCTTCTGTAAATCTGGGACTGTCCCTGGAAAATAGGGACACTTGCCAGGGTATTGGACCATGTGATCTCTATATTTGGCTGCCTGTCGTGGAACATAACCAATGAATCACGTTGCTGGCTTCTGGAATCTTGGGATCTGATTTGTTTTCAGACTTGACCATTGTCTTGGATCACATCATTTGCCTGTGACCCTCCTAGGTCATGTTGTAGGATGATGAGTTGACCCAAGCATGTCAATTTCCTGTTGTTGTTTCATGTTGTTGCTGTTTAGTTGTTTAATCGTGTCTGACTCTTCGTGGCCCCATGGACCAGAGCACGCCAGGCACTCCTGTCTTCCACTGCCTCCTGCAGTTTGGTCAAACTCATGTTAGTAGCTTCGAGAACACTATCCAACCATCTCATCCTCTGTCGTCCCCTTCTCCTTGTGCCCTCCATCTTTCCCAACATCAGGGTCTTTTCCAGGGAGTCTTCTCTTCTCATGAGGTGGCCAAAGTATTGGAGCCTCAGCTTCAGGATCTGTCCTTCCAGTGAGCACTCTGGGCTGATTTCTTTAAGAATGGAGAGGTTTGATCTTCTTGCAGCTTGAAGTCCTTTATGACATTAGTTCTGCTTGGAAGCAAGGATTTTTTGGGGGTTGTTGGTGGTTGAGGGGATGCCTAATTCACACTTCCTGAAATACTGTGTGAAGCACCGCTGTTCTTTGAAATTCGCACTTCTTCAAATGTTGTGAAGCAGTTGTGATGCACACATCAAGGGAAAAGGTGCATGTTGTAGCAAAATCAATATACAGAAATTCATTTGTTAGGGGGATTTGCTTGCAAAACTGGTATATTAAGCAAAACTGTGCATGGCACAATGTATATTATGCAAAAGGCATGCTAAAAGGCTAACACATTTTCCTGATGACTACAAAAAACAACAACCAGAAATTGATGCAGAAATGTGGAAGAAAAAATGGGAAAATGAGAAAGGGGGCAGAAACTGAAATTGACTGAGTTGTCCATCCCTGCTCAGAAGTGTCATGTATCTAATTATATGGGTTGACACAAGTGTCCGGGTTTGGATATTTGCACGCTATATTCTGAGAGAATGGATGAATGACAAGTTGTCATACTTGGGTAGGGGTGGGCATGTCAATTATAAACCTGGGGGGAAAAGCAGGTAAAACTTGGAAGAATTTGTCTGCCTTAGAGTCGAGCCAATATCCTCTTAGATTTGACCTACTAACATTTGCTTCTACTGCTTAATTAATACAAAGTGCTTTTGCAGTGTGTGTGTAACTATCACAATACAAACAGAAACCACTCTATACTCCATGGTAGGTTTTTTAATAAAAGCCTTGAAGTTTTTCCAAGTAATTAATGAATCTAGTTACCTAAGAAAAGAAAACAGAATAATGATTATAATTAGAAGTATTCAGTGACTTTGCTTCCCACTATTTAGATGTAGTTACAGGCAGGGTTTCTAATTAAAGCCCTCTTGATGTTTAGGTATCTCTCTGTTCAGTTCTCATTAAAACAGAGGAATTTCTCTCTCCCCACTTACATTGGTGGAATTGCTTAATACTAGAAGTTTCTTGTCACTAAATGATTTATGCTGGTGTGATGGTGTACCAGAGAATATTTTAACTAATTTGCTGTTCTTAACGATCTCTTTTTAACTGACACGTCATTGCAGTGGTATAACAAAATTGTTGGAATCCCACCATAAGGACTAGGACCCTAAAACTCAAAATTAAATTCTGATGAGAAATAACATGGCCAAATGCAATAAGATTTTTCAATCACTTAAACTATACTCATTGAAATTATTTTATCTTCACCTTGGGGTCCTCGCCCTCTTTTGCATCCAGCAATCTCAATGAAAAGGCAGGGAAACTCCAAATATTTATTAACTCATTTACAGAGCAATGTAAATTCCTACGGTGGAAAATGAGTCCTACTGTGTTCTGTGAGATTTGCTGAATGCAATTTTCCTGTAATCCTGTACTTTCTTACCTGGGAGCAAATCCTGTCAAACACAAAGGAGCTTACCTCTGAGTAAACACATGTAGTGCTACACAGCAAATATACATCTATCCCACTACTCCTTTAGAAATCTGAGTATACACCTTTAGAAATCCAGTATACCTGAAAAAGCATCTCCACCCCCATCGTTCAGCCCGGACACTGAGGTCCAGCTTTGAGGGCCTTCTGGTGGTTCCCTCACTGCGAGAAGTGAGGTTACAGGGAACCAGGCAGAGGGCCTTCTCGGTAGTGGCACCCTCCCAGTGGAATGCCCTCCCAACAGATGTCAAGGAAATAAACAACCATCTGACTTTTAGAAGGTATCTGAACATCTGTTTAGGGAAGTTTTTAATGTTTGATGTTTTATCATGTTTTTAACATTCAGTTGGGAACCGCCCAGAATGGCTGGGGAAACACAGCCAGATGGGTGGGGTATAAATAATAAATTGTTATTCTAAAATATTATTATTATGAGAGCTATATCCCACTTTTAGGTGTACACATCCAAAACATTTAAATGTACCCTTTATTGAAGTGTAAAGTGTGAGTATGTTAAATGAGCGCATTGCAGAACTACACTGCGATGGTTTGCAGTTGAGTGAACACTCAGAGCTTGTCCACAACAGAGTTTACTGTGAGAGTCCACCGTTTGCATTCCCATTTAATTTTTGCAGCCCTCATGACATCACCCTCAAAAACCACCAATCTTAATGTCGGCTGATGGAATTGCTTTCTTCTTCTTCTTCTGTGTTTCGTTGAGTTCAGTGGGAACCAATGCTATATGAACCTCACCCCTATCTACATAATCCCACTTCTTCACCTGCGTGGCTTCTGTCTGGGAGCAGGGTTGAAAAAACATTTACAGGCCAGATCTTCACGGCCTTCCGGGCAACCTTCACAGATCCACATGCCGGGAGTGGGTGTGGCCAGAGGCAAAGTGGGCAGAGCAAGGAATGACAATGCTACCTTTGTAGTACAAGGCTAGCTTCTACACACCCACGCACCCATCCCTAACCTCCAAACAGGCAAGCAAGATGCATGATCAGAGGTCAAAGGACACATTCCAGCCAAGCAAAACCTCAGAAGTTGGGTTGCCAAACAGGACCAGGGATAGGTGTGGTCTAGAGAGAAAACAGGTGGCTGAGGAAGGGGTATGGGCAGGGGAGAGTCCACACACATAGAAGCTAGGAGGCTACAGTTGGGCCCTAGAGCTTGAGGCTCTAGAACAGGCACCCCCAACCTGTGGCCCTCTAGATGTTTTGGCCTACAACTCCCATGATCTCTAGCTAACAGGACCAGTGGTCAGGGATGATGGGAGTTGTAGTCCAAAACATCTGGAGGACCGAAGATTGGGGATGCCTGCTCTAGAATGTTCCAGAATCCTAAGGTCATGGCAGACCCTCTAAGTGTCTCTGTTTTCCAGGGGCAATCGTCGATTTACAGAAGCCATCCCGGTTTCTGATTTGACCCTGGAATGTCCCGCTTTCCCTTAGGACATCCCGATTTTCGTTGTAGAAATATTGGAGGATAAGGAGTTATGCAACCCCCGAGCCAAGGAGATATGTTACTATACAACGTTTAGGAAATGTCTGAAAGAAGCCTTGTATAGGGAAGTTTTTTAATGCTTAATATATGTTCGAAACCACCCAGAGTGGCTGAGGCAACCCAGCAAGATGGGTGGGGTATTAATAATAATAATAATAATAATAATAATAATAATAATAAATATACAATAGGATAGGATGTCCTTATTTTCATCAGATAAATGTTGGAGGGCATGTCACGGCTCTTACCTATCTCTATATATTTATTGTTCCTGATGGTGAAAACTGAAGCATATAATCTGCAGGCTATGACGACATAGTCCCAGTGTCCCCTGGTCCTGCCAACAAAGGGAGTTAATCATTAGCATTGACTAGAATAGGCCTCATTGGCTGTTAGGAACATTTCAGCACACTTAGAAAATCCACCTGGAATCCTGGTGTGTAGTTTCTGGGTTTCATTAGCCAGAGCACAAAAGAAATCGGTGTCCCTTTTGCTGCATTTTGTTGGACATCCGTGGAAACTTTAAACGGCGCTCTCTGGGAAAATGAGGACTGCAGGAGAGCTTGTGCTGGATTCTGTTATTAACACAGCTGCGCCCTTGTCAGGGGAAAAAAAAGGTATAATTCAGCACTGCCTTAGATGAAAAATAATTTCAAAGGAAAGTCTCTGTTGCCGGCTGCTTTGAATGGGTCTGTAAAATACCTGAACTCTGAAATCAAACCTGCTCTGAAGAATGGCGGATTAATCAACTGCCCTAAAACCACAAAGACCTGTCCACGAACTCCCAATTTTACCACCAGAACTGGCTTGAAAGTGTCACACAACTTTTGTTTCCTTGGAGTTAAAATTCATTCATTGTCTTACTGGGGGCGGGACAAACGCAGCCTTGATTAATGAGTTCCGTAGTGCATTATTTAACTATAAAACCAGATATAAATCACTCTGTTCTTCATACATTATATATATATATATTTCCTGCTGGAAGGTATTGAACTCACGAAGACAGAGCCCATATTTAAGATGGCACAGTGCAGTATCTTTTGAAACACTCTCAAAATGTGTTGGCGTTGGCGGAACACGAGGCAGTGATTGGGTGAGCTGCCCTTATGTCACAGTGGGGTCGTAATTGGCTGAGCTGCTCAAATCCTAGAGAGGACAAAAACAGCTGTAAGAGCCTAGGGCAGAGATGGGGAACATTCAACCAGATGGGTGCATTCTCTTGTGAATCATACCTTTGTATGGCAGAATACATTCCAGATATATAAAAATCAGCACTCCCACATTCATTCATCCATCCATCTACCTCTGTATCCTCTGCCCAGGCAAGCAAGAGACAATATCATAGTTCAAGGTCACATTCCAGCCAGCAAAAGCACTCACGAATGGCTTAGAAGAGAGCTGATGAAGCCTAGGGAGACCCAGGGGACTAGAGAGGGCTAGAGGCAGATATTTGGCTCTTGAGCCTGATGTTCCCTACCCTTAGCTGAGGGATTTAGGTTGAAGGGGCTAGGAAAGGAACACCGTAGGTGGGACTTCAGGAGAAGGCAAATCCCTAGAAGTAGAGGGACGAGGAATTGAGGGAGGGAATGGTCCAGAGGAAGGACTAGAAGGAGGAGGTGGCCAGAGGAGAAACCTAAGGCCTAATATGATTTCACAAAATGTTTTGCCCTTGTTGTCCCCTCATCCATGATATCTGGGGTGGGGTTATTTGGATCAGGGGCACAGCTTGGTGGCATTTAACTCTTTGCAAGAAACGCAGTCCTGACCAGGACTGGGATGCTATTTGCCCTGAGACTGTAGTGGTGGCTCATTCAACTTCCTCTCTTCCCATGTTGTCCTCTCACTTCAGCTTGGCCACCTCTGCAGCTGGTATGTAGTAGGCAGGTGAGGGTCCATCCCAGGCCATTTGCATCACATTCCACTGAGCCATAGGAGTTGTCCGCAACTGGACCTAATGGTCAGGGGTACCTTTAGCTTTATCTCAGAGGAAAGTTGGGATGGCCAAAGATGGAATGAAGGTCACTGGCAGGAAAAGGTTTGAGGTAAGGGTGGAAAGATAGGATGGGACATACCTATGGAGGTCTTCAAAGGTAAACACAAGAGCTGGGAGGACCAGGAAGATCAGAGTTCACATCCTCACACAGTCATGAATCTCACTGGGTGATCTTGGACCAGTGTCAGTCTCTTAGACTAACCTACAACACAGAGTTACTGTGAGGATAAAATGGGGAGCAGGAGAGGTGTTTATGCCACATTGAGGTCCTACATATATACATGCAATAAATAAATTTAATTGTAGCATGTGAGGTGAGCATCGCAAGGAATTCTCACTTCACCAGGCCTGTAAAATATGTATCTTTTCTTACTCTCAAAGAGTTATGCTTGAAATTTCCACTTCTTGCAAGCCTTCCTTGGGAGGGGAAATCAACTCAACCGTTGCGCCCAAATCTCTATGCAAATGGGTGGCAAAGTGACAGCATTAGTGCAAGCCAAGCTAATTATCGGAAGGCAAGAAGGGTGAGAATATATATATTGTTCAGAACTTCATAGTTTCAATCTAGCAGCTTCAAGAGCAAAAGCCAAGGTCATGAAGTATTCAAAAAGAACACGTTTCTAAGCCTCTTGTTGCAGGAGTAAATATCCACCGCAGACGCAGAGGTTTGCCGTAGCCAAAGGAAGAGAGAAGGGGAAAGAAGAGGAGAGCCCATGCCAGTGCGTAAACAAGCAACATTATGCAAATGAGAGTTATGTAAATGAGAGGAAGATTTACTCAAGTTATTTACATGCTTTCTAATGGTTTCCAAAAGCAATAATCCCCTTTTCCTTTTTTACAGTGGTAGATATCTTGCAATTGTGTCTTCTAGCTATTTGATAATAGCTTGGATCCTCTCCTGGCAAATGCTTCATTTCAGAGAAGGGAACTTTTCAGTCACTCCTGCTGTAAATGGCCTTCAAATTAAGGGCACAAGAATTGCTTTGCTGGGTCATTGCAAAAAGCCCATCATGTCCAGCGCTTGGATGACAACTGTGAACAGCCGGGTGCTGTGGGGAACTCTCGAATGGGGCGTGATCTAATCATTCATATCTCATTTATTGCCAGCACATGCTATTCCCAGATAGATTGCCTCTGGCTGTGGAGGTTCCATGTGGTGTGCAAATGTCTCTTGGAAGGCCTATTTGCCATTAATTTGTATAATATAATGATTTTTTAAAAAAATCTTTAAGCCGGTGACTGTTGTGGTAATGGGATTCCATAAGTTAATTATGTGCCGTGGCAAGGAGTGCTCTGTTTTGTGATACCTCAATCAATTTAATTTATTGATCCTGACTTATAGTATTGTGAGAGACAGAACAGAACATCTGTTAATTTACTCTCTCTCCATCATTCATAAAAAATTCCAAGGTACCAGATTCTGGGGACGAACTGCAGTGAAAGGCCAGCACTTTCATCCTTTGCTTCTGCTCTGATTATTCAGAGGTGTCTAATATTTTTTGCGGCCTTAGCTGGCAATATAACACTGGACTTTCAGCTGATCTAGCAAAGCAGAGTTTTTTTGTTTTAAAAAAGAAACATTCCTTTGAAAAACCTGGAACGATTTTCTGAGACATTCAAGAGAAATGCCGTTGCAAATAATTGAGGGCTTTATAAACCAATTGACCTGCAAATTAACCAACCCATTTTTAATCAGCTTGAACATTCTTTAAAACGATTGTGAGCAAAGGCTGCTTTGCCTGTTTGTTGGTTGGGCCCAGCTAATGTGACCGTCTTGGGTCAAGTCAACCCCATAAATGTGGCCTTCAATCAGTACAATCAGCCACTCTGTAATTTATCAGAAAATGTTACGAATAACTATGGGCTATTTATTTTTCTCTTCACATCATTAGCATTCAAAAGAAAAACAAACCCACTCAATCAGAATCAAAATCATTGGATCCCTGCCTTTACTCTTAAGAAGTGACTCATCTGACATCCAAAAAGATGGGCAAAACTTTAAACATGGTAGGGTGTCTTTATTCAATTATGTGTCTGTTCCACAAAATTCATTATTCTTCTGGCGTCTAGTTATATTGCTTCATTTTCTTTTGCTTTCCTCTCCCTCCTAGTGATGAAACTTCCTGACACTTCTGTCAGCCACATCTCCTACGACGTTCTTCCAGGCTTACGATGTTCATTCAACAGTCGGGTGGCTAGTTTCAAAGTGAGAGCTTCTCTCCTTCCAAGCTATGATCATTGTTTTGGTAAGCTACAGAACTCCAGGAGGCTTCGAAAATACCAGCTCTGTTCCCCAGGTCTCACACTGTGTATTCAAAGGCGTATCAGTTACTTCAAGTGCCTTTTAAGTATCTCTCATGGTAATATCAAATATCTTCTTTTTTCATAAATAATTAAAATTAAACAACAAGTTTGAAAACACTTCAATTGTAAGTAGATGGTTGGTTTCTCGTTTCCTGCAAACAGGAAGTCTGGAACTCATTTCAGATACTTGACTGTACCTCACCCAAGTCTCGTTCACACACGACACACAATGCAGGTACAAGCTGTTTTTGAACGTGCACGAGTGCGAAACTGCACACATGCTGATTTCTACAACTCAGTTATTGTGTGAACAGGTGTGTGAACGATACACTTCTTGAATGCTGCATGTGAATAATTGCATGTGAATTAAACAAGTATACAGGTCAATTTAGTGTACAGGGGCACACAAATGCTACGCTCATTGAATGTAACAGGCGTTGTTTAGTCGATTAGTCATGTCCGACTCTTTGTGACCCATGGACCAGAGCACGCCAGGCATGCCAGGCACTCCTGTCTTCTACTGCCTCCCGCAGCTTGGTCAAACTCATGTTAGTAGCTTCGAGAACACTGTCCAAACATCTCGTCCCCTGTTGTCCCATTTTCCTTGTGCCCTCAGTCTTTCCCAACATCGGGGTCTTTTCCAGGGAGTCTTCTCTTCTCATGAGGTGGCCAAAGTATTGGAGTCTCAGCTTCACGATCTGTCCTTCCAGGCGTAACAGGCGTATATTACTATAATTAGGGATGCAGGTGGTGCTGTGGTCTAAACCATGAGGCCTCTCAGGCTTGCCGACTGGAAGGTTGGTGGTTCAAATCCATGCAATGAGATGAGCTCTTTTCACTTTGCCCCAGCTCCTGCCAACCTAGCAATCCGAAAGCACACCAGTACGAGTAGATAAATAGGTACCACTGCGGCGGGAAGGTAAATGCCATCTCTGTGCGCTCTGGCTTCTGCCCCATTGTGCCAGAAGCGATTTTGTCATGCTGGCCACATGACCCAGAAAGCTGTCTGTGGACAAACGCCGGCTCCCTTGGCCTCAAAAGTGAGAGGAGCGCCGCTACCCCATAGTCGCCTTTGACTGGACTTAACCATCCAAGGGTCTTTTACCTTTTTACCTTTACCTTACCTTACAATAATAATCAGCCACTGTCTATTTCTGGTTGCTGACTCTTTTGCATGCGTTGACTCAAAAGTCAGTTCAGTTTCACTTCTGCATTAACTGGCAATTTTTCCAAGAAAAAAAACAAAACATCAGCAGGGAAATCTACATTTAAATAAGAAACATGCACTAGCTTAAGGTCTGTATTTCTTAAGGTGCCATTTTATGGTAGTTTAACTACACACCCAAAGCTCTGCCAGGCTCCCATTTGCAAGGTGGAAGTAAGGTTGGAGAAATACTCTTCTCCCCAAACCTCCATTGTGTTAATCAGTGTTGCTGAGGTTGGGAACAATGTAAGGGAAATTCACAGGAGAGATTTAGGTTGCATCCACTTGAAAGCACTCTTTCCCCATAGTCATGGCTCCACCAAAAGAACCCTGAGAACTCTGTTTTGCTAAGGGTGCTGAAAGTTCTTACGAGACCCCTGTTCCCCTCAGGGAATACAATTCCCAGAGTGGTTTAACAATCAATCTCTTTTCCCAGGGAAATCTGGGAATTTCAGCTCTGTGAAGAGAATGGGGGGTCTCCTACGAACTCTCAGAAGTGGGCTTTGGTAATATGGTGCCCCAAGTGAGGACAAAATCACCTCCCTTTCTTATTTTCATAATAATAATTCCTTTTGGTCCTGTTGCTTTTTAATGGATTTTTGCAATAGGTATCCATATAAATACAGGTATGATGATGATTTTAATGTTGAATATGTTCCCCCTTGGCTTAGCGCCCTGTGTGTGGGGAGGAAACCACCTGCACCACCCTAAATCTGGTGCTGCAATTCTCCTCACTCTTAACAAAACTATAGTTCAGGAGAAGGTGAGCCTTGACTGTTAAATTGGTATCATAGTAACTTGAAGGTATTGTTCAAATGGGGACTTCGACTCGCCCATGAATTGGTCTAGATCTCCATATCCTCCAACATTTCTCCATCAGGGCATCCTATTCAACAACAACAATACGCCATCCATCTGACTGGGTTGTCCCAGCCACTCTGGCGGCTTCCAACATATATAAAAACATAATAAAACATTTTTGAAAACCTTCCCTATACAGGGCTGCCTTCAGGTGTCTTCTAAAGGTTGTATAGCTACTTATCTCCTTTCCTTGGGGAGTCCATGCCCTCCAACAGTTCTCTGATGAAAATAGGGACATCGTAAGGAAAAGCGGGAGATTCCGGGATCAAATCAGAAACCAGGACAGCTTCTATAAATGTGGGACTGTCCCTGGAAAATAGTGGCGTTTGGAGGGTCTGAATCTCTCTCTCTGGTTTTGGGATGTGTCAGTGGACCATGATGTCTTTGGATCCTTGAGATCCAAGCCCTTTCCCATTCTGCCCATGACACAGTCCTGAACAATCCCCACACTTCACCTTTGGGGCTCTACCGACATTGGAGCACTGATGTCAACTGGGCTAAAGCCATGGATGTTTCTGCAAAGACAGGGAGGCAGCATCCAACATCAGATTTTGCTCTCTCATTTTCATAATAATAATGTTTCCTTTTGGTCCTGTTGCAAAGGCTGCTTTGCCTGTTTGTTTACTTCAGAGTGGGCGATTCAGTATCTCCTATGGTCTCTGGGATGCCCTCGGAGGGTCCATAAAATTGCTTTTTCCCTAATATGCACATTCTAAACACATTTTGGAGTGTAGTCCAAGAGATTTGAATGACACTAGTTAGGTTGAGGAAGGCATTTCTAAAGACCTCAGCATAAATTGCTTTTTATCTGTATGCCTTAAAAAACCAGAAAACCTACATATGTCCTGAGGATCATGTCAAGGCCATCTGGGGATGCTTAGATTCCATACTGCTTGTCTTCAAAAGCCATGTCAGATGTGTGACCATCAGTTCCCATGGCAAGAAATGATCCATTCCACAGAGAAGAAGAAGAAGAAGAAGAAGAGTTTGGATTTGATATCCCGCCTTTCACGCCCCTTCAGGAGTCTCAAAGTGGCTAACATTCTCCTTTCCCTTCCTCCCCCACAACAAACACTCTGTGAGGTGAGTGGGGCTGAGAGACTTCAAAGAAGTGTGACTGGCCCAAGGTCACCCAGCAGCTGCATGTGAAGGAGCGGAGACGCGAACCCGGTTCCCCAGATTACGAGACTACCGCTCTTTCTCCAATAATCTTTCTCCAAAAATCTCCAATAATCTCCAATAATCTTTCTCCAATAATAAGGGCTCTTTCTCCAATAATCAGATGCAAAAAAACACACACTTGCCCAAGCATTCCCTCAACAGAAGGATATTCCCCCATCTAGTGGATTAATGTAACATTTATTTTCCAAACTGGAAAGAAACACAATCCATGCTTATTAGATAATGCATACTTTGAAATGTAAGTAGAGAAATATGTGCCATCCATTCGCTGTGTTTTGTTCTTGCCCCACTGCATTTCACATCTCTGTCTTCCACTCACAGGTCCTTATCAGCTGTGAGATTCCACCCCTCCCTCATTATTTAACATTATTTTGAGGGTAATTTTATGCAAAGCCAACAGCATATCAACTTTCCAGATGGTTGGCAAGGAAACTGCCAGCCGATATTTGATGCCTTTGATGGGATACATTAATGAAGTAATTTTGAGCTTTGCAGAGGGAGAGCGCTCTTCATCAGATGTCTTTTGTTTTTTGTTATCTGTGTTGCTTCAGAGTGGACAAATAAAACACTCTGTTGACACTGTCGTGACATTCCTCTATTATTCACCAAAGCATTCAGCTCCCTGATTCATCATCTATGGGTGAAGATGGATGGAACATTTTAAGAGTAGCCAGTTTGGTAGCAAGACCAATGGTTTATTTTTCACTTTCAGAGCAAGGTGCACAGAACAAAAACACAGAGGACACTGCAGTTGTTTGTTTTAAATGGTTTAGCTTCAGTAGGAAAATCTGGTGATGGAGGTACTATTGGCTAGTGTCTGTGTCATCAGTAGCATACCTAATTCTGCCCCCCTGCAAAACAAGAACAACCCTGGAGCAGTTTTGCAATTGTCTTTAAGGCTGCAGTTCTTTGCACACTTACTTGAGACCCTCACTAGGCGCAGCGGGATTTAATTCCAAGGAAACATATGCAACATTCCTCTGTAAATGTTTGTGATGTTAAAGGGTAGAGTGCAAGAAATTAATTTATGAGCAGATGCTCATATGCCATCTCCATAATTATTTAAAAGGCAAAAACACTGTATGATGTTCATCAAGAGCCACATGGCTGTGGGCTGATCCTGTGTTTGACTTCTTGGTAATGTATGTCTGCAACCTGGAAATCTGGGCTCATACTGCAGATGAAGGCTCTATTGCAGGTTTATTATTATTATTATTATTATTATTATTATTATTATTATTATTATTATTATTTTAAAAGCCCATGTGTTGGATCCAGGCTTTGTGATGGTTAGAGCAGACTAATGGAAATCAATAGGATTTAGGTTAGTCACAATAAGAATGACTAAGCGGTGATCCTAACACCACCTACCTGGGAGTAAGTCTCATTGAATTAAATGAGACTTACTCCTGAGTAGACGTGGTTAGAATTGCCGCCTAAGTCTGGCTCTAACCCTATGGGCTTCATTTGAAATGCACAGAGGACTGTAGCTTTAGTATAGCCTACAACATCGATTGAGTAACAGCTAACATTGCACCAGGAGTAGGAATCAGAGCAAGTGGATCATCAATAACCAGTGCGATTTTGTTATATTTCCCCCTAGGATTGGCTGTTTTTTGTCACTAAGCCATACGAAGTGTTTGCAATAGAATTACTCTTACATCTTTGCCCCGATAAGTTACTTATTCAGAGAGAAGTGAAGAAAATCTTTTTGCTATATGACAACCGTGATACTTCTCTGTATTGCTTTCACTTTAACTATTTACGCTTTCTGTAGGCTGTGCAGATTTGGGGAAAAACAACAACCTATCTGTAGAAAGAGAGCTAGCCTTGCCTATGGGCATAACAGATATTTTCTCCATCTGATTAAGATGCTCTCATTTACCAGGCATGGCTCGTTTTCCATCTTATACCACTTCATTTGAGGGCAATATGCAGAGTGCCTGTCTCACCTGCTAAAGTCAAGGCATGAAGCCACCCAAAGGCAAATCGGCAGCAGAGCCTAAAGTCCAGGGATGAGGGAGGAATTCATTTGGTCCACTTTTCACAGTGGACTAACCTGATCTTACCTCCCTATGGATCAGGATGCAGCTATCAGATTAAACACACTTCTAGATTTTACATGGAGTTTTGGTGCCTTGCCCACTACATTGATCAGAAGAAGTCCTCTAGGTTTGGCCATGTCTTCTGGATATTCATCACCCCCCTGGATTCCCCACATGGGCTCACAATGCCAATATTTCTTCAGTTACAGATAGGTAGCCGTGTTGGTCTGCCATAGTCAAAATAAAAAAATTCCTTCCAGTAGCACCTTAAAGACCAACTAAGTTAGTTCTTGGTATGAGCTTTCGTGTGCATGCACACTTCTTCAGATACACTGAAACAGAAGTTGCCAGATCCTTCTATATAGTGAGAAGGTGGGGAGGGGTATTAATTAATTTTTATAATGAAATATTTTTAGATTGTGTAACTATTTTACTGTTTGATTATTTGATTGTTGTTAGCCGCCCTGAGCCATACTTTTGCCTACATCTTGTCAAATACTTCTACCCCCCCCCCAAGAATGTCATACATATGAAAGAGTGGTGCCTGTCTTATATTATTCCATTATACCCAATGCACAGGTTCTTCTGAGTTAATACAGTTACAGCATGTGGATGGTATCCAACAAAGTGCTTCTGCTAGCACAGGGATTTCCACTTAAGCAAAGGAACTTCTTCTCCCTTTCTTCTCCTACCACACCCACTTAAAAGGTAAAGGGACCCTGACCATTAGGTCCAGTCGTGACCAACTCTAGGGTTGCGGCGCTCATTTCGCTTTACTGGCCGAGGGAGCCGGTGTACAGCTTCTAGGTCATGTGGCCAGCATGACTAAGCTGCTTCTGGCGAACCAGAGCAGTGCACGGAAACGCCGTTTACCTTCCCACCGCAGCAGTACCTTTATTGGTTGAGGGGATTCAAACCACTGACCTTCCAATTGGCAAGCTCAGTGGTTTATACCACAGCGCCACCTGCGTCCCTACTACACCCACTTAATCCTCCCTAAATGCAGAGGGTTGGAGGAAACACCAGAACAGATTTAGGAGGTACCTAAGGCGAGAAGACGCGGGTGGTGATGTGGGTTATACCACTGCCGATCAGAAAGACAGCAGTTCGAATCCCCGCAATGGGGTGAGCTCATGTTGCTTAGTCCCTCTCCTGCCAACGTAGCAGTTCAAAAGCACGTTAAAGTGCAAGTAGATAAATAGGTACCACTCCGGTGGGAAGGTAAACAGCATTTCCGTGCACTGCTCTGATTCACCAGAAGTAGCTTAGTCATGCAGGCCACATGACCCAGAAGCTGTACACCGGCTCCCTCAGCCAATAAAGCAAGATGAGCGCCGCAACCCCAGAGTCGTCTGCGACTGGACCTAATGGTCAGGGGTCCCTTCACCTTTAAGGCGAGAAGAAGAAAGGGAAATTCCATTGTGCAGCCAAAATTCACTGGAATAGAGGAAGCACTTCACTGGTACTTCTTTGTGTCAACTAGGTTTTTCGGGTGGCAACAGCACTTTTTCAAAGGTGGGTATTTGAAGAGAATCATTGTCTTTAATTAGCAATGATCTTCCTTTAACATGGGAGGGTGCTCACCAGTGCTTCTTCCAAAGCATTTAAGAAGGCAGCTGTTTATTTGAAGTGCCAACAACAATGAACACATTTTTGCTTCTGCTTTGTGGTGGCTCTGTCATATGATGCTAAAAAGCAGATTCTCCCATCTGAAGGCTCAGATGGACAACCAAAAACATCCTTCTGTGCTCATCTCTCTATATGTCATCCAGAAAATAGTATCGATTAGGAAGTCATATGTTCAAGGAATGGTGGTGCCAATTGGCATCCTTTTGTAACTGGCAGTTCTTCAAAACAAAGAGAATATGGGGTGGGGGTTAACTGCATTTATATGGCAGTCCCTAAAGAGGACATCTGTTCATGGAAGAGGGGTTGGGGGAAAACCTACCAAAAGTAGTGATTGATTTATGATCTGTTAAATTGCATCTGTACAAAACACACAAAAAATCACAGAAGAAGAAATCACAGGGGAAGAGACTGGGGGAGGAATCAGGAGCTGCTGGAGAACTAACAGCTGTTGTGCTGGCTTTCTATGACAGTATTTGGAGAAACAGAAAATGCAAAATAGGTGAGGCATTATCTTTTATTATAGCATCAACAGAGAATGGCTGCATCCTGATCCTATATGCTTACTAGTCCCCTATTACATACGTACACCTAAGGCCCAGGGTATTCAATGGAAAACCAGGTAAAAAGAGTCTGTGTAAATCACTTCAATATAATAGGAAGTTCTGCTTTTATGCAGGGCTGGCTCTACCGTTGGGCAGTGTGAGGAATCCAGGGGAGGTGGAGGTTGCCAAAGGGCAGTGGGAGCTCCTTGTGGATTTCTCCCGAACCCCCAACTATTCCCACAAGCATCCCAATCTTTGCTTGTGGTCGACTTGGGGTGGTTGGCTGCTTTGCCAAGTCACCACCTCCGAGCGCATCACAGATGTTCCACCTCTCCAGAATGTGCCACTGCTCCTAAACCCATCCATCTCCTTGCCCAGCCTCCCAGAGGCTCATCCTAACTGAAGCCAGACCACGCTAGCATAAGGGTAACAGTTTCCTGTTTGTAGCCTTCATTCAAGAGTGGCGCATGTTTTTCAGTCTAAGGGTCAGTTCTGTGGGCTGTATGCCTCATGCGCATGTGCACGTACACAGCTGCATGCACTCACATTCACCCACCACATGCACACATTTGGGTACATGGAAAGGCAGGGGTGTGTTTGTGCTCACATGCACATATTGCAGTGGGCACCCCGCTCAGCAGAAGGGAGGTTCTTCCTCACTGCAAAGCTAGGTTAGGAGGAGGCCCTACCTCCTTTTCTGCCCTTTCGGATGTGGCAACCATTTTGTGTTAGCCCGCCCCACTCCACAGCAGCCATTTTGTGTTATGCTATATATGTTGGGAATCAAGCCTATATCAGGAGAAACTGGCCACTCTCCAGGCACCCGGCTTGATCTCCAGTTGACCTCCCTGTCTGCATTTCCCGGCAGGATACAGGCAAGGTCGAGATAGGCGATCCTTCTCAACGTGAGAAGAACACCCCCCCTCTTTTCTGCCCCCCCCCCGGGCAGGGGAAAGAGATAGACAGAAACGTATTTACATGCCTTTATTTCTGTCTTTGCAGCGTTACAGAAAACATGTCTGCTCTCTTCAAACTCCAACAGCAGAGAGACAAACTCCTCCTGTACTTCCTGTACAGCTCATATTACACTCTAATTCCGGTGCTTCGCACTGTGAAAAGACTGTCCCTCTGTTTCCCATGGAACAGTCCCAACATTCCCATTATGTTTTGCTTTCAAGCTAGCAGCAGCTCGCGGCCGCATTGCTTCTATATCATAACAATATATTGATGGCAGCCACTTTATGAACGATGTTCCCTTAACTTTTTCAAAATGCCCCCTAATTTAATACAACTCTGTACATTATTTTTAACTAATATACGTATGTGCTTGTGCATTCTTTAAATTAGTACATGCATTTTTGCATGCACCAACGTTGCAGAATTCAGAGAAGTGCACACTTTGCAGGAGAGCTGTGTTTCCATTCTCTTAGTGGTTTGGAACTGGCAGTTCATGTAGGGTTGCGCTAAAACCACTGCTATTTTTTCTCGAAAAAGAGGTTCCAGAACTCACAATGAACACCGCTCTCAGTTCTGGTGAGTTGGGGGGAAAAAGCTCTGACCGAAACCCAAACTGAATTAATTCCTCCCTCATCCCTACTGTAGTATCCTGTGGGTTTGGAAGAAGCAGCTACTGCCCGAGAAACTTTGCAACAGATCTGCCCTAATACCAAGAAGCAGCAGGAGAACTTCCATACTTAACTTTCCTAGGAACAACAGAGCAGCAACTCAACAAGGCAGCAAGGATGTGATCCATGGAGGGAATCACACCCAGAGAGGAGAAGGGACTTCCTTAAAGAGACAGGCCACACATGACACCTGGTCTTCCATGGTCTTTTCTATTAGTACTTACAGAGAGTTTCATACCCATAGCTACTAAGTAAAGGCACACTTAAGCCACACAGATCTTTTGCATAAAAAATCTGAATGTTCCTCCCCCTCCGTTGTTCACTTGCAAAGCCTCTACCAATAGCTCCGGTGTTTTGAAAAGCTTACTATGCGTGGCCACAGCAGGGAAACACCATGCTGTTTGCTACCTGAAGGGATAATGCATGCCCCAAAGAATGAACTTAATGAAAATGTTAAGGATATATCAAGTTTGGCATCAGGGATCTTTAGAAATGCACTTAGCCAGCAAGCAGGGCAAAACAATGCAACATGTTTCCAGAGCGGATTGAGGGAAAAGGCAATGCTCAGAGGAAATTTCTCCTCAATGGTTATGCTAAGGCACAAAATGAATGTGTGTGTGTGTGGGGGGTGCAACCCAAGAAAATAACACAGATTCTTGCTGAATCAAAAGCTTTGCTGCAACCCCACAATCATACTGAATACAAGGCTTAATTCACATGGTCAACCCTCACACAAAAATTGCAAAGTTAATATCTGTTGATTTTGACAGGCACATGAAACTGTTAAAATATATATACAGTGGATGCTCGGGTTGCGAACATGATCCATGCAGGATGCACTTTTGCAACCCACAGCATTCGCAACCCACGTCTGTGCACGCATGGGTTGCGATTCGGTGCTTCTGCATATGCGCAAAGCGTGATTTAGCGCTTCTGCACATGTGCGACTGCCAAAACCCAGAAGTAACCTGTTCCGGTACTTCTGGGTTTTGGCGGTCCGTAACCTGAAAAAACGCAACCTGAAGCGGCTGTAACCTGAGGTATGAATGTATCCCATAAATGAAAAGCAAGCTCATTCTGAATCTGTGAATCTGTTTGCACTCAAAATGGCACCATCTGTGCACTAGAGAGAGGTGTAAAAGGCTTGGAGGAGAACCCAATGTTTGCAGAAGTACCTCCCTCCCTGCAAAGCCCTACTCCTTAATGGGGGGGGGGGACAGGAGTGGAATAGGGTATGGCTGGCTGACTAGAACCCTCAGCAGCAACACTTTACACTGCAACATTTTGTAGCAGATCCCACTTATATACATGATTAACCCATCATCCTCAGTTTATGAAACCTTTTAAAATTTGCATCTCATTTTACAGAAGAAGACGACTTATGAACAGCAGTGCTAAATTTAAGATAATAGCAGCATTCCTATTGGTCAAAATGTAAGCAAATATGTTGATGTTCCTTTTGACTTCTGTTTAAAAGGAACAAGCAAACTATAATGAAAGCAATCTCCCCTCATCAAACTGTGCGAAGGGTATTTATTGTGCCTATGAAATTATCTGGCCTAACATCACCACATTTTCTCTGTCACTGAGAGGTGAGGGCTGACCATTGACTCAGATCTGTAGTTATTCTTTCCGCCAACCTATTTATAGCTTTTCAGTAGCATTATTGAGTCTTTTTACACACACACACACACACACACACACACACACACACACACACCCCAAACAGGCTTCTAAGTGGTTTACAAAGTATTTGTTGTTGTTGTTGTTGTTTTTAAAAAAGTTGCACAGATATGGTTAATAATATGCACAGCAGCCTAAACATAATCATTAATCAGCATGGGGAGGAGTGTTGGTAATCAGGACAGGTAAGTTACCTCTGCTCTCATCCTTGTGCCTGATTTGGGAAATCTCCACCTAAGGTCCATTGCACAACCAAGTCCTTTACTCACTAGCAATAATGAGTGATGCCCAAGAATTATCTAAAAGCAAGGTTTTGATTCTTGCTCAGGCAGGAAAGGTTACAGCAAGCAATCAGGAAAGTGATCAGAGTCTGGAATCCTGATTTCTGTTAACACACAGTTTCTGTAACCATATAGATCTGAACCATATGGTATCTGAATAAGTGTGCATGCACGTGAAAGCTTATACCCAGAACAAACTTAGTTGGTCTCTAAGGTGCTACTGCACATTTGTAAAATTTATTTCGACTACGTCAGACCAACACGGCTACCTACCTGAATCTATAACCATATAGGTTAGACGTGCAAGACCCCCGGTGATATATTACCACAAGCTTAATGGCAAAGACAGATGTTTCCACACCTCAGCTAACCAGGCATTTCCCTGTTTACACCCTTTTTAAAAGGTCATACTCAAAGGAGCGTCTCCATCCCCATCATTCATTTTTTTAAAAAAATATTTTTATTGGGTTTTCACGTTTTATATAGACAAAAACAAAACACAAAATACCAAAACAAACATAAAAGACGACAAACATGTACAATTTCCTAACATCTTATTTTCTAACCCTAGTCCTTGACTTCCCCCCACCCCCACCCTTGCCTCCCTATTCCCAGATTTATGCCAGCAAGTTAGCATTTCCTTTTCATCTTAATATTAATCCTTTTATAAAGAAAGACAAAAATAAATTTTCCCTAAGTTGGACCCCAATTCTCTTCCGTCGATTTCTCATTTTTTCTTGAATGATTTTCTTATTAACTAAACCCCCTGGTCTTGAGTGTTGTTTGAATTTGAATGCTTCCCTCCCTCCCATCCCCGGTTTGCGTCCTTTCCCAAGACATGTCCAAAATATCAGTTTTTAGCCTGGGTTCCGCACGTCCGAGGCTCTCAAATCTCTTTCAGTCCCTCTCCGCCGGTTTTGTTGGTAGTCCTTTTTGTCGGTCATCGAGTCTCGAAAGAGCTCCTTCACAATCAATCCAATCAGTCCATAGTCTCTTCCCATATTTAGAGACAACTGTTGCAAAATTTCCACAAGGCCTGAGTCTTGATGATAATCAAAATCAGAGTCTATGTGGAGGCCCCAATTGTACTTCTTTATTTCAAGTTCCTGAATTCCATAAACTCCCGGGGCCTCCACTTTCGTCTTCTGTATCTTTCGTAGGCTTAAAATGAACTTAATCCAATAGTCTCCTTGCTTGTGTTCTCCAGATGTCAGCTTCTGGTTAGTGTTTTCCCACTTAACTTGTTCTCTTTCTTGTTTTGTCTTCTCCTCTTCTTTGTTTATTATTTCGAATTCAGCTGTGGGTTCTTTCTCACTCAAGTCCTCATTACATTCAGCAGAACTACTTGTTTCAGAATTCAAGGTCATCAGTTGTTTACTCATAGCTGTAGTCTGCTCCTGTAAAGTTCCCACCAGTGAAAACATCCTTTCGATTTCTCTCAGTATCTTTCCACCCACAGCCATTGTAATTCCACAGAATTCCCCCTAGAGGGAATCTGGTTACTTAATGTTCTTTTCTCCAACAATCCTCTGTCCTGTTATTGTTTCTTTGTTTCCAACAATTTTGATTCAATTGTAACTCCTTTTAATCCGGAGAGATCTTAAATAACAATTTTTCCACTATTAACAGTCCAATTGACAGCTTTGACAGCTGTCAAATTCTGTTCCTCTATACCGGCTCCAAAGCAGGTCGCTCCCGGGCCCGGGAGGGAGGGTTGTATACAACAAAACGAAGTCTCTTCCAACACTCCACTCTCCTGCTCAAATTTGCCTTTTCAAATCTTGGAAGTTACTGACCTTTTGAAACTCACCCTTTACAGGGTAGGCACTCCAGCTTAGCTCTTATATCATTGCTCTGGATCGTCTGCAAGGGGGGGGTGGGGACTTCCTTTTAGCACACCCCCCGGTCGTCTCAAATTCAGAAGGTAAAATTTTTAAAGTTCAGTTCCAGATTACTCACGGGTTCTTTTTTTTCAGTCCAAATTTCAAGGAAGGAAGTCAGCGCTCTCCAGTTATGGCTCGCGGCTTTGCTCAGCGGCGGTAGCGATCGACTCTCAGTGCCGCGCCGTCCCCCGTATCCCCTCCATAGCCTTTAAAAAGGCTCTTCGCGAATCAGGGGGGGCGCTTAAGGCACCCGCCGAGTCTTCAGTCCGCAGGCTTCCGCGCCTGCGGTTTTTAAGGGTCCCCGTGTCGCCGGCACGGCAAAGACCCATCCACCGCTGAGCCGATTCCCTCCGGAGCTCGGAGGGAATCCGCCATTTCCAGATCGCGCCAACCCGGAAGTCCTCCCATCCCCATCATTCAGCCTGGACTCTGAGATCCAGCAGTGAGAGTCTTCTGGCGGTTCCCTCACTGCGGGAAGTGAAGCTACAGGGAGCCAGGCAGTAGAACGCCCTCCCATCAGATGTCAAGGTGATGAGTAACTATATAACCTTTAGAAGACATCTGAAGGCAGCTCTCCATTGGGAAGCCTTTTAATGTGCAATGTTTTATTATGTTTTCCTATATGTTGGAAGCTGCCCAGAATGGCTGGGGCGACCCAGTCATATGAGTGGGGTACAAATATAATAATAATAATAATAATAATAATAATAATAATAATAATAATAATAATGCCACTCTTTTATAACTTTTACTTACACCATTTCTTTGTTCTTTTTCTGTTCCTCTCTTAAGCTGGCATTTTAGAATGATTACAAACAAATGATTATGTCACTTAAAAATGGTGTCGATGACTATTGGCTCAAGATGGAATCTTCAGTTGTAACAAAGATGGAGGTGGTCTTGCTTTGGTTATAGCATCCCTAACAGTTTATACTTGAAATTAGCCAGGGGTGGGGTATTGTCCAAAGGTGTATCGTTTTACCCTTGTTTGCACTGAATTGCATTTCCCATTTTACTGCCAAAAAGTTTTTCAGCTGTGTAACCACACATCTCCTGAAGAAAGTTCTGCTGGGTTTGAATTTCATTTTTCACCGTGAAAAACATCTTTATAAAAGCTCACAATGCATTAAGTGATTCAATCCATTCCTGTTTCCATTCATTATTGATTTTACTAATGGGACAAATTGGATGATACTTTCTCTGGTTGCTCCCTTAAACATTGTGAGGAGCACAGAGGAAAGGGCACCTTAAACCCCTGCCCATCTCAGGGCGCTTGCAAGGGTGAGAGTTGCAGTTGGGCCCATGCATGTAAACCTAATGTGCATTTGCTTCTCCTGCATCGTTGACTCACAGATCCTGCCTCATGCTCTGACAATGTGAAATGGGTCTGGGCACACTGGGTTGTCTGTTTTCTGGGAGAGCAAATCCCATGTGTGTCACTGACAGTGGCCAAATTTCTATGGGGAGCAATGAGAACAAGAAAGCAATCAGCCACTGAATGCCAGGCTTCGGGGAATTGGCTCCCCCCCCCCAGAAGCAGATAAGAGATCAAACAAAAGGAATGCCTTATCAGTTAGAATCTTTAATAACCACAGCGAGAGAACAAAGAACACGTCTCCTAGAAATGGCGGTGCTCCCAGTTAAGGGACACTCCCCCCTCCATCCCTATTAATCTACGTCACTCCTACGTCTTGTAATCTGAGCTTGTACCCTCTTGTGCTTCCTGTTCTGACACCTTCTGAGCTCTTTGTGACTTTGGATGCTATCCAGAGACTGTAAATCTGTTAACTCTCTCTCTCTCTTCCAGTGTTTCCTCTCCTAGATGTTCCCCATCCAGGATTTCCCAGCTTCTGCCTTCTGAACTGTGCCCCTCTGCAAACCACTGTTCCAAATCTATGCTGTCCTACTCCTGGGAAGATTCAGGATCAGGATCAGGGGGAGGGGGTAGCCCAGGGTAGCCATCCTCACCATGGTCCCTGACACCTAAAAGGTTTATTTCCAGGGGTTTACCTGAAGTTATCCGTTGCTTTGTCTATAACTGAGCTGTTGTTACTATGCTATCCTTCTTTGTATTTGTCCTCTATTTAAGATTTTGGTGTGCTCTGCATTTTCTTTTCCTGGTCTGCGGACTAAGATAAAACAGTGTTGTTGTTGATGACAAATTCTTTCTCTTCTTTCCACAGTCTCAACAAGAATCTCTTCCCCATATGTAGCAGTTGGAGTTTCAGACCAGGGCCTGGGAGATCAGAATTCCAGTCCCCACTTAGCCATGAAACTCACTGAGTGACCTTGGGCCAGCCTCTGCCTCTCAGCCTAAGGCAGAATCATGTACACCCCCTTACGCTCCTTGGATAAAAGTTGGAATATAAATCCAATAAATAAATAGCTGAAAATCACACTGGTATTAATTGCAGCATCCCTTAAAATGCAACCAGCAGGTTCCGAGAAGGGATTTTTGTCAGACATGTGCAGGGAGAGAGTTATTTACCCTCATTCTTTTTCTTTTTTTTAATAATATTTATTAGAGTTTCAAAGAAGTTACAAAAAAAGAAAAAGAAAAAGAAAAGAGAGAGAGAGCAGAAAATACAAAATACAAGAAAATATAAACAATTAAAAACAATTCCATCTTTCCATGTCTTATCTTTCATTTACTTGTTTCCCTGACCTCCTCACACCTCCCTTTTTTGTATTCTAGTTCAATTAAGTATTTCAGCAAATCCTCATTTACCCTCATTCACCCCCACCATGCTATTTACATAATTAGAAAATTTGCACATCAACTGCATCCATGCCTTGTCTAGCTCAGGCCTCAGCTACCTTACACTTCCCTCAACTTCTCTGTTGCAGTTTTAGTACATCTGAAGGCAATCCATTGCTGAAAAGCCACATGAGCCATGATCTAAAAAGTGGTCCACAACCCCACAAATCGCCCACTCGCCAACTTTCAGTTCTCCCTCTTAGTTCTTGGGTTGCTTCAAAAGCAAATTCAGGAGTGAGGCACAAAATGGCTCCTTGGATCTCTGAGGCGTCTTGCTTGTGGCACAAGTGCCCATGCTTGGGACTGCCTCTGCTTCAACCAGCAAACTGAGAGACTCATAATTTCCGCCGTCTAACTTGGTCCTCAGAGGCATGCGAGCAGCCGTTGTCAGATGGGGAAAGTGGGGGAGGTTATAAATCAATTTAATTTCTACAAGAACTAATCCAAAGAGAATTCAGTCTTGTGCAAAATGGTGAGGGGAGGGTGAGGGGAAGAGTACAAGAAAGAGATATAGGCGTGGAGGATTGTATGGGGAGGGGGTGATTTGCTTGACTCTGGCATCTCAACTCTTGGTGCCATTTCAGACTGAAGTAGTAACTGCATTCTTCTTTTCTTTTCTTGTCTTTTCTTTTCGTCAGGCCATCTTCTTGTGAATCCGCACAATGTTAATAAAGGAGTCATCAGAAAGAAAATGTCAGAATTACCTTTAACCAACCCCCCCCCCTTTTAACAATAGAAGAAAAGCTCTTTATAAGTATCCAGGCTCTTTATATATTTCATGAAAGATGAGCATTTACTCTTTCTTTCTGCCATCTGATTCCAGGATCAAGGTCCAGGTCAAGGGGACCTGAAAATGAGGGTTATTGTTGCTTGCAATTTGAGAGACTGTGCGTTTTCTTTTGAAAGAAGGTGTGTTTAGGAAAGAAAAGAAGAAAGGAAAAAGGACCAAGGTGACATTCTGGGTTTAACGCACTTGTTTTTGCGCTTCTATTTCTTGGCCTTGGATTAAGTTAAATGAAGAATAGATTTTCCGGGTTCTGTTTTCTCTGCTGTGTGGTGACTCCTGTGGTCACCTGTTTATGGGGTTCACATGCTGCCGTGTTGTTTTGCATGTTCTGCATGGGCGCAGAAGAAAATGAAAGCACCTTGCTTGGCAACAGTATTATGGAGAAATGAAATCCATGTATCAGAGCTGCCCAGGGTTTGAACCAGGAGCCCCTTGTGGTAAGCGAGTCGAGGCTTTAGAGGAGTAGAAGAAGAAGGAACAGTACTCCTTTCTCTGATCTAAGGATGGTTCCATCCAACACATTGGTTCCTCTTGACCTAGCTGGAAATTATAGGCTTCTAGGTGATGCTGGTGTACTTTGCATAGACATCAGTTGCCCTCTGTCAAAGAGGCACTGTAGCCAGTGAACCAGCCATAGCTGGAAAGAGATCATCAAGGCTGTCTGAGTTTCCAGTGATAATTGATTTAGCAGCACTAGCATGCTACTGACCTGCTTCTTCCAGGGGAGTGCAACCTTGTTGAGAGCTGGCCATCTCCACACCTCTAGTGCTTTCTGGGAATGGAAGTGGCACATCTCTTTTTACAGTAGGAGTCTAAACCACCGAGCCTCTTGGACTTCCTGATCAGAAGGTCGGCGGTTCGAATCCCCATGATGGGGTGAGCTCCCATTGCTCAGTCCCAGCTCCTGCCAACCTAGCAGTTCAAAAGCATGCCAAAAAGTCCAAGTAGATAAATAGGTACCTCTCCAGCAGGAAGGTAAATGGTGTTTCCGTGCGCTGCTCTGGTTTCGGTGTTCTGTTGCATCAGAAACAGCATAGTCATGAACTGGAAAAATTGTCTGCAGAAAAACACCGGCTCCCTCAGCCTGCAAAGCGAGATGAGCGCCGCAACCCCAGAGTTGTCTGCGGATGAACTTAACTGTCAGGGGTCCTTTACCTTTACCTTTCTACATTGCAGAAGTTTCTATGCATACATACACCAACCCACACACCTCTCCATCCTGTCAACAAGCGAGAGGCATCCCCGCAGTTCAAGGACACATTCCAGACAGCCAAAAGCACTCAAAGAACAGATCTGTTGAAAAGATATGGCCTGGAGAGACTCCCAGGGGCCACATGGGCAGGTCTGGAAGGCTGTATCCAGCCTAGGTAGCCAATGATGCTCCTAATTTTTGGAGGCTTTTTATTTTGCTCACAGAATGCAAATTTATTTTGAAAGAAAGCCGGAGGATCCCCAGAGTCTTTGAATTCCAGCAGGAATGCCACTATTTGCATAATGCATTATTGATTATTATTACAGGCTGTATTTTTGTGTTGTGGTTCTGCTTTTGTATTTCACACTTTTCTGCTTAGAGCTAGCCACGCTAGGCTCTCTGGAGAGGAAGGGTGGGATTTAATCATCACTGCCATTGATTCCAAGATTGATATATTTGAAAAGGGCTTTCTGCATGTACCTTGCAAGCAATGCCATGATTAAGCCTAGGGATGGTTGCAGCTTAAGTGAATATTGCACTGTCAAGTGCTTATTGGAGGACTTTAGAACCATAGCTTCCAACTGCTTATAATCAGGTGGGGTCAGTGGAATGTTACATTGCAAAGGTATCACTGGCAATTAATGCCATGGCATTTGTGAGGGGGCTCTGTTTCTATGCAAATATTGATGATAGTTTGGGTAACATCCTTGCAGGAATTACATGAGGAGGCTTAAGAGTTTCTTAGCCTAGGTTTGAGCAATGTGAATGGAGGAGACTTCAGAGGTGAAACACAGGAGCAGTGTTCCTCTTTTCCAGGGACAGTCCCAGATTTACAGAAGCCGTCTCTGTTTCTGATTTGATCCCAGAATGTCCCACTTTTCCGTAAGATGTCCCTATTTTCATTGGAGAAATCTTGGAAGGTATGGAGTTATGCAACCCCCAAGCAAAGGAGATAAGTAACCTTTAGAAGACATCAGAAGGCAGCAAAGTCTTTTTCATGTTGAATGTTTTATTATGCTTTTATATATGTCAGAACCCACCCAGAGTGGCTGGGGCAACCCAGTTAGATTAATAATAATAAATAATAATAATGGAACAGAACACCCCTATTTCCATCAGAGAAATGTCAGAGGGTATGCAGGAGCAGTAGATCCATGGATTGCTGCACCATATAAAACTAGTAAGTTATGGACAAGTAATAGTTTAGAACTCTCCTGCTCAATACCCTAGTTTTGTATGTGTGTGGCATTTTCTGTTTAATAGGGGGGAGCATTTCAACATTCTTCTCTCCACCATTTGAGTGAGGTGGTACAGTCCAGCAGCAAAATCATCACATGAGCTCATGGACCATTTAGCTTACTTGTGTATCTGTATTTTGTAGTTGCTGGGTAGTTTAGTCATCCCTAGACTTCTACTGGGCCAAGAACTATTTGAGCAACCTTATTTAGATGTCATGTTATACCACGGTTTAGCACAGTGACCACCAACCTCATGCCCTCCAGACGTCTTGGAATAAAATACTCATCTCCTCCCACCAGTATGGCCAGTGGTACTGGATGAAGGTGGATCTGCTTTCTAACATATGAAAAGCAGCCGGTTAAGAAAGGCTAGGTGGGATGCAGGTGGCGCTGTGGTCTAAACCACAGAGCCTAGGGCTTGCCGATCAGAAGGTCGGTGGTTCGAATCCCCATGACGGGGTGAGTTCCCATTGCTCAGTCCCTGCTCCGGCGGGAAGGTAAATGGTGTTTCCGTGCGCTGCTCTAGTTTGCCAGAAGCAGCTTAGTTGTGCTGGCCACGTGCTTGGCCAATAAACTGAGATGAACGCCGCAACCCCAGAGTCGTCCGTGACTGGACCTAACGGTCAGGGGTCCCTTTACCTTTTAAGAAGGCTACTTTAGCATCATGAACCTAAGTCTCATTCGTCCCCTCCTTCTTTGTATAGTGTGCAGTCATGAAAAGCTTTCATTTTTAATATAGCAGCAAACATTGGATTTCCATTTCATCCAAGCCCAGCAAACAATGGTTTGCCCACAAAACAGCATTCCAAACCATGGTAGGCACAACACAAAACCACCATTTTGGATCAAGTGGCCAACTAGGGTTTGTTGAAAACCAGGAGCAGAAGCTTCTATTCACTATGAGGGATCAGAAGGTGGATGTTTTAGACTCTGGCTATAATGGTTAACTTTTATGTCTGAATGCAGCCAATGAGTTCCCATAGAAATCAAAATGTATAGTGTGGAGAGATGAGCTAGACGAGTTTTCCCCAAAGATTTTGGGGCACTGGCTGCCCCCTTGGTTCCATAAATTCATCCCCAATTCCTCCTACCCTAGGAAAAGCATGGTTCGAAACAGTGGTTTGATTGGCCCACTAAGGAAAATGATAACACGATAAGACAGCAATAATTGGTTTCACAATTATTCAAAATCTAGTTGAAAAGATTTAGTTTAATTAATTCAACAAAATAGATTAACTTCATCCAGTCATACCAACTTTGAAAAATCTGATTGTTATTTACATCTCCAGCATCCCCATGCCACCCCATGCCACCCACTGCCTCTCAGCACCCCCTTGGTAATCCCCCAGGCCCCCAGGGGGCAGTACCTCCCGCTTTGGAAACGACTAAGCAAGATGATTGTGGCACTTGACATTTTGCAAGCGTAACTGTCCAGCCATTAGAGACATTTTCTTTGTACTCCACACAGTAATCTCCTAGTCCGATGTGTTTTCACAGGTTCTTTTAGAAAAATGTATTGCCTGCTAGAAAAAAGCTGAATTACAGAAGTATTGCCTCGTGCATTTGCATTCGTGACACTTTTGTGAGATCTCAAAGCATTCAAATAAAGATTGTCTAGCACACCTCGTGTAATTATGTCTATCAAAGTACGCTAACATCTGTACAAAATGCTTGAAGAAGGCACTCAGGATCTCTACACATCGAGATATTGTAGAACACTTACTGAGAAGTCAGGTATCTATAGTAACAGCATGCAGGTATTCTAATGCCAGAGTATTTTCTGATAATGGGCCCAATAATGAAATAGTTGTTTGATGCTCAATCACACATAATGATAGCTTTTTCCACAATAAGCATTCATGCTATACAGATGTGTGCAGATAACTTATTCCCCCACACACACAAAAAAAGAAAGAAAGAAGAAAATGGCATATGTGTTTTTAGCTGCAGTCTCCAGAATAGGTATTATTCTCTTTCCTTGATTTATGGCTAAAATATTTAGAACACTTGTTGAATAATAAAATAATACCTATAATTTTATGGATGCGGTGAATTTTCTGCATTCTAGAGAAATGAAGCTAATTATACAGCAGGCTGCTTTTGGTTCACACATGCATGGTTATCGCATGGGGACTGGCATGTTGAACAAGCCCAGCAGCTGTTAAAGGTCTGAAGATGATTTGGCAACACTATGGTGAGATAGCCTGTCTTTTTCGTTGGCTTGTTAAAACAAGTGTGTGCACGTAGGGTGATCTGGATGAGGTCGTGTTTTTAAACCTTTTCCCCATCCCCATTTCATCAGCTTAAATCGCCAGAGTTCCATGTGAAGAGGGATCAATGGTTAAACCACTCTGGAAATTGTAGTTCTGTGCGGTGAATAGGGGCCTCCTACTTAACTCTCGGTGCGGCATGGGTGGCGCTGTGGGTTAAACCACAGAGCCTAGGACTTGCTGATCAGAAGGTCAGCAGTTCGAATCCCCGCGACAGGGTGAGCTCCCGTTGCTCGGTCCCAGCTCCTGCCAACCTAGCAGTTCGAAAGCACGTCAAAGTGCAAGTAGATAAATAGGTACCACTCTGGCAGGAAGGTAAACAGCATTTCGGTGTGCTGCTCTGGTTTGCCAGAAGTGGCTTAATCATGCTGGCCACATGACCCGGAAGCTGTACGCCGGCTCCCTCGGCCAATAAAGCGAGATGAGTGCTGCAACCCCAGAGTTGGTCACGACTGGACCTAATGGTCAGGGGTCCCTTTACCTTTTTACTTAACTCTCAACAACCTTAGAAAATAATAGTTCCCATTACTCTTTGGGGGAAAGCCATTTAAAGTAGCATTGCAATGCTTTCAGTGTTTGTTTGTTTTCTATACCGCCCTATACCCAAAGGTCTCAGGAAGGTTCACATAAAATATCAAATACATTTTAAAAAAATCAACAACTTAATAGCGCCCCCCCCCAAGAGCCAGCATTTTTAAAAAGGGTATAGGATGTAGATCAAGGCAAAGGCCTGGTTGAAAATGAATGCTTTTGTCTGGCACCTAAAAGTGTATAGTGAAGGCGCCAGGCAAACTTCCCTGGGGAGAGCATTCTGTTAGTTTCTGTTCTTATCACTGTGCAGCTGCTTGGAGTCACAGGACTCTGTTTACATTCCAGAGACCTTCCAGTCTCATGGGAGGGGAGACGGGATGTGACATTAGTGGTTTCCTGTTCGTTTGTTCCTTTGTTCGGTTGCTCTCTGCTTTCATAGAGAGAGAGGATGTCTTTTCTGACTGCATAGCTTAGAAATAAACTCTTTACAATGTAGCCAAAACCTCTCATCTCTTTCCTGTGCTGGAAACTCTGCTGAAGAATGTGCCTGAGGCCCCACTGAAGGCTCAGGTCGTTATACGTCGGGAGGCAATTCTAAAGACTCGGGGGAAGAAAATGAGCTTTATCAGCTTGGCTGAGCGGAGATCCCAACATATCCACAGATAGGGAGCCACTGCAGAAAAGGTCCGTTCTCGTGTTGCCACCCTCCTGACCTCTCACGGAGGAGGCACACGAAGAAGAGCCTCAGAAGTTGATCTCAGGGTCTGGGTAGGTTCATTTGGGACAAGGCTATCCTTGAGGTATTGCAGTCCTGAGCCATTTAAGGCTTTATGGGTCAAAACTAGCACTTTGAATTGGGCTCAGAAACTAATTGGTAGCCAGTGCAGTTGTACCAGGATTGGTGTAATATACTCAAACCGTCTTGCTCCAGAGAGCAACCTGGCCGCTGAATTCTGCACCAGCTGAAGTTTCTGAACGGTCTTCAAAGGCAGCTCTGCGTATAACGCATTGCAGTAATCTAACCTTGAGGTTACCAGAGCATAGACAACAGTAGTTAGGCTATCCCTGTCCTGATAGGGGCAAGTAATTCACAATTGTTTGTGAATGTTCACTCTTACATTTTGCCCCACGCAGCCACAGGTCTCACAAATGGCGAGTTTTCATGGCAAAAGTCATGCCTCGAAAGCACAGAGGAATGTTAAGTGTGGATAAGCCTATAGCCTTTCTGTTTCCCTTAGTCTACCTTTATCTCAGTCGGAACAACCAATTAGTGAACACAGCATGGTTAAAAAATAAGGAATAGTGGTATATCCATGCTAACATTCTAACCACTGTAAGGGATTCTTCTCAGGTCTGACTTCCTTTGTGAGAGTCTATTTCTAGAGCGATGCTCAAACCACAATTAGACCATGCGTTCCAAAGGCAGAACAGATATGTACAAGATAGAGATGCAAGTTATGAAAAAGCGAAGCTCTGCAGGCAGACCACCGTGCATCAATTTTTCAAGGAGGCGTGGGGATCAGTCTGGGAATATGTCTGAAAACCAAAGAGTTTGCCTGTGTGGTGCATTTTAAAGGAGAAAAACGAGGAGCGAGCATGGGATCAGGGAGAGAAGAAACTTTGTAGATTGGCAAAGAATGGACAAGTGAGTCCTGGGATAGGAGTAGATGGAGTGGTTTATCTCTGGGAGCAGAAGAGAAAAAAAGTAGATTTCATCTAGGATACTCAGAAAGTTTTCTGGCTACAGCAGCACATGTAAGATAAAAATAAGCTTGCAGCTTTCTCAGCGCTATGGTGCCTGGAAGAACCCAAGCACGAGAAAGTAAAATAATAGGTTTCAAAAGCAGATAAAGATGGAATGAAGAGCAGCACAGTAGGAGTGATTTTTACTGGAGAAATGATTGGCAGGCTAAGGGTTATGCACTCCTTTCGTCTAGGAATGAGGAGAAAATTCAATTCAAGTTGCATTTAAAGGCAGACCTACCTAACTCACACTTTCTGAAGCAATATGCAAGCTGAGATCTAGCCATCCTTCAAAATTTACAATCCTCCATCCCACCCCCTGTGCATTTCTCCACTTGGAGGAGTGCAGGGAGCATAAATTCCATGGTGCATTTGCATAACCGAATGCCTTCATCTGCCCCAGCTGCAGCAAAACATGTCTCATCCACATTGGTCTCTATAGCCACAGCAGGCGCTGCAACCTTCCAGCAGTTTGAGTCCACCCCCAAAGGCAGCGACAATATAATAGTAATAAATTTAATAACTAACAATTCACTGCCCTTTCATGACACCCAAAGTCAGCCGCCTGAGGAGGCTGCCTCACTCTAGTAAAAAAGGTAAAGGACCCCTGACAGTTAAGTCCAGTCACAAATGACTATGCGGTTGTGGCTCTCCTCTCACTTTAGTAGCTGAGGGGGCCAGCATTTGTTCACAGACAGTTTTTCCGGGTCATGTGGCCAGCATGACTAAGCCGCTTCTGGTGAAACCAGAGCAGTGCTAGTAACGGTTCCCAAAATGGCTTACACACACACACACACACACACACACGTACGTTTTTGATTCACACACATTTATGTATCAAGTACAGTTTACCCACAAAACAAGGCTCTTCTGGTAAAGTTTCATTTGACAAAACGGGTTTCTCTATTATATCACCTTGTTGGTGTCACTTGAACTGTCTTTTGGAATATATATATATATTCAGAGGAAATACCTAAATTGTGGAATACTCCTATGAGACATACTGACTAAGTGGCCTTCCTAATTTAATTTGGCATCAGTAGAAGGCCTATCTTTCTGGAAAAAGGGCTTGATTGGTTTCTGAATTGGTTCTGAGGGGCTTCGATGTCAGATTTGATCCTCTTGCTCTTTGAACCTATTTTATCAAAAGGCTAGCATTATCGTTCATTAAAAATGAACCCCTCAGCGACCTATAAAGCCTTAGTTTCCTTGCTTTGGGCAGCTGCCTGCTTAGCAATAGGAAGAGACAGGAAGGGTGAAAAACCATACCCTCCAATTTTCCAGGAACAGTCCCGGAATCACAAAAGCGATCCTGGCTTCTCATTTGATCCCAGAATGACTCTATTTCTTCCACCAGTACTGCTGTCAGTGAGCTCAGGGAGGACGCGCTGGTGTCCCGAGAGATGGTGGAGATGGTGGTGACTCTCCATGGATTCTCCATGGCTGCTGGATACCTTTGCATAGTTTACTTAATCCATTCATGATACATCGAAACTGTAATACTGTGCTGCATGTGCCGGATATATATATTTTTTATTGTTGCAAGTTTTCTTGTATTTTGTAAACCAATAAAAATTATCAAAAGGATAGCATTTGACACTGTAATATTGTGTTCTTAATTGTAGGTTATTTTTTTAAAAGAATAATACTTTATTTAGAATTCAACAATAACAAAGGAAAAACCCACAGTAATTGCTACATCAATTCGTTACAATTAACCAGTGTTAACAATATATAAATAGTAATAGAAAAATTACACAACAACACTTTTAACTTGTAGGTTATTACTTGTTTTTGTAGGAGAAACACCTTGACTTCGGGCTACAGAAAAGAGGCATATACTTCTTTCTTTCTTTTTTGGTACAACAAACTAGCAGTACCTCTGAACATGTTAATACCTGTAAACATAATTATCAGTAATATATATATAGAGAGAGTGACAAAACAAAGAAACAATTGAACCAGTTTGGGAATAGTTTTATTACTTACACATCCCAGGACTTGTGCATTTAGTAAAACGGGTACCTAGATTATAATCATAAAACTGGAACTCAGGGATAGTCCATGAAGCTGAATGTTGGTGGATTGAGCACAGAGGAAAGAAAGTCATTTTTCACATGGTGCATAGCTGAACTTGTTCCCACAGCTGGCTTCAAAAGAGGGTTAGGCGAATTCATGGAGAAGAGGTCTATCATAGGCTATGACTCCTGATGGCTATTTTCTACCTCCATGGACAAAGGTAGTATTCCTCTGATCAACAGTTGCAGGAAACCACAGGAGGGGAGAGTGCTGTTGTCCTCACATCTGACTTGCGGATTTCCCACAGACATTGGTTGCTGTGAGAATGGGATGGTGGACTAGACTGGGACCATTGGACTAATCCATCAGGGTCTTCTTATGTTCTTAATACAGAACATAATAATTATGTTCTTAATACAGAGAAGCTGCTGAATTGCAACTCATTACCAAACTTAAAACCATGGAGAGACCGGGTCTGAACAGGGACATTGGATTCTTGTCTCATTATACATGACTAGGCCATTTCTCACCTTCTCACCCCTTGCCTTTTCCTGTAAGACCTATTACAGTCATTAAGAGTTGTCAACAGGCTCCTCTCAGCTATCTGCCAATCTCCCATTCCCACCACCCTTCTGAGTAATACCCCTCCCCACCTTCTCACTATATAGAAGGATCTGGCAACTTCTGTTTCAGTGTATCTGAAGAAGTGTGCATGCACACGAAAGCTCATACCAAGAACTAACTTAGTTGGTCTTTAAGGTGCTACTGGAAGGAATTCTTTTATTTTGACTATGTTCTTAATGTCTTTGTTGTTGCGTTTTTAAAGGCACAGGAGCCTTGGCGGGGGGGGGGGAGTAAAGAAATAATTGTAGAAAATTCAATGCCCCATTAATTTTTTTAAATATTTTTTTAGCCTGGACGTATATCAGGGATGCGTTTTAGCACCAGTTCCATCAGATAGATTAGACTCTTGGCACATCACTGTCTTTGCTGATTTACTCCCGCTGAGGATCCAGCTCATAACTCTTTGTCTGCCTGGGAATTTAATCAAGTAAAAAGGATCTGTTGTGTGCAAGGGGGGGGGGAACACACATATAGCATTTCTTTCTGGAGTGGGTTGCATGGCTGGGTCTCAGTAGCATTGTTTTCCCATTTCAGGCTGTGCTGTAGAAGGATATCAGTGAATAAAGTGGTCTGTTTATTAGTAATTACTGCTATTGCTATAGAAACAGAACAAAAACCAATATAAATTACGTATAATTTCCCACCACTGAACTTCACATACATGATTACGGCACCAAAGTAAATCCCGAGGAATACTACATTATGTAATTATCTCCAAAGTGTGCTAATGGCCCTGGCGGAAATACCATTTTATCCTTGTGGCTCCTGGTGACCCTTCAGTAACTCAAGGGATGGGTGACTGGAGCCACTCAAGGGTTAATGGGTTAGGGTAACTGCTGTGCGTTTCCTGGTCATTTCTGGCACCCCCTGACAATTAATTATTTCAAACGGACAAAGTGATATTATTGGATATATGACGTCTAAAGGATTGTTAGCCTCCCAGAAAGCATCTGGAAACAAGCTAAAGTCAACTGGACCATCGCAGAAGAGACGATGCCTACCAAATTGAGAACATATTCAAATGGAGGGGGTAAAGTTCTCTCATAGGGCTGTAGCACTATGAGGGCTGGGTGGTGTCAGGCTTCAGGGACTCAGCTCCCCCCCCCCGCCCCCTTTGGCAGCAGATAAGCAGAACAAAGTGAAAGGAGCCTCTCACCAGTTGGAAATTTTAATGATCACAGCAAGAGAAACAAATAACTCATTCCTCAGAATGAAGGCGCTCCCAATTAAGGGGTCCACCCACTTTCTCCCTAGTCACCCACATCACTGCAGCATTTTGAAACCTGATCTCGCAACCACTGTGCTTTCTGTGCTGCCACCTTATCTGCTCTACTTGACCTTGGGCTGAGCGGCTGGGCGCTTTCTAGTGACAATGAGTCTGTTAACTTTCTCTCTCCCAGTTCTCCTCCTCCTAGCTGTTCCCCACCCAGTACTTCCCAGCTTCTGCCTTCTGAACTATGTCCTTCTGCAAACCACTGTTCCAAATCTATGCTACTTCCCTGCTCCTGGGAAGTTTCAGGATCCTGATCAGGAGCAGGGGGAGGCTCCCACCATTCCTCCTCAGTGCAGCTCTCCTCAGCACGGTCCCTGACAGATGGCCAGGTGAATCATAGGGTTAACAAGGACCCCAAGAGTCGCCTGGTTCTACCCTTGTAAATGCAGGAATCTCAGCCAAAGCAACCATGACAGAGTCATCCAACCACTGCTTAAAAACCTCCAAGGAAGGAGAGTCCACAACCTTCAGAGGGAGACCGTTCCACTGTTGAACAGCTCTTAACTGTCAGAAAGTTATTCCTGGTGTTTAGTTGGAATCTCCTGTCTTGTAACTTGAAGCCATTGGTTTGGGTCCTACCCACCCAAGAGAAGAAGAAGAGTTTGGATTTGATATCCCGCTTTATCATTCCCCGAAGGAGTCTCAAAGTGGCTAACATTCTCCTTTCCCTTCCTCCCCACAACAAACACTCTGTGAGGTGAGTGGGGTTGAGAGACTTCAGAGAAGTGTGACTGGCCCAAGGTCACCCAGTAGCTACATGTGGAGGAGCGGAGACGCGAACCCGGTTCACCAGATTACGAGTCTACCACTCTTGACCACTACACCACACTGGCTCTCAGTGAGCATGAGAAAACAAGTTTGTTCCATCTTCCATGTGACAGCCCTAGAGATATTTGAAGATGAAGAAAAGTGGAGCAAGCTCATGCACAGGAGTGGCCTCCTAGTAGCGGCAGAACTATTGTAGACGAGGACAGTAAGGGACAGTGCAGGGGGCTGGGAAAGTTGGGAAGATTCAGGTTCACCATTGGGAGTACTGGATTTGCTCTGCAAGTGTTCCCAAACCACCCAACGTTCCCACCACTCTGCGTTTCAGCTTCCCATGCAGGTACATGGTGATGATGGTGCCACCAGGAGGCTTAGTCCAGAATATCATCGTCCCCTCCTGCCACTCCAGATGTTGTTGGATTTCTTACTCCCACACAGCTGTTGGAAGTGAAGGAGACCTGCTTCCTTTTGCGTGTGGGTGTCTGATTGCAAAAGCTTGCCCATGGAAAGTTAATACACCAGGGAGGCCCTCTCTCACACCTGTTTTCTCTGTGGAAAAGGCCACATTCTATTCTTAGTTGCGGGTCTGAGTCAGTTCAGCATCTGCCACAAAATATCACAAGTGACCTCTGTGGAAGAAGAAATTGGCCTCTTCCGGAGCCAGCGCTGGGACAACATGGAGCAACTTGGGGGGTTACCTTTATGCATTCTTCTTTCTCGAGACATTTTTCAAGGGCATTTGACAGTCACAAGAGCTGGATGGAAACCAAATTACTCAAGGCTTGCATGGCTAATTAAAACCATCACAATGGGAGGCAAAAGTCCGTGAAAGGTTTAATAAATAAATAATTGCCGAGACCACCCTGTAGCTCACAGTTTGACATTTCATTATCCAGCAGATGAAGGTATGAGGGAGAAAACAAAATCTGAAAGATGCCGAGAGGGACAGGATGGCGTATGCAAAACCTTGTGTGGCCAGATCTCTTTGCATATGGATTCAGGAATGGCTGAAGGTGACCAAATAAATATAATTTACTTCCTTCCTTCCTTCCTGACCTCTCCTTCTTCCTCCTTCCAGTCTTCACTTGAGTCTCTTCCGACGCCAGCATGGGGAAGAGGCTGGAGCTGTGGCTCAAGCTGCCCATGAGAGCCAGCTGTTTATCCCTGGCCCTGAGTCAAGGGGAAGAGCAGAGCTGAGATGGTGAGGGAGGCAGGAGGTCAATTGCAAGGACCTCCCCCCTCCACAAGGGGCAAAAGATTTGGTGTCAAGAGAGAATGTGTGCCCCACAATCCCCAGTCCCTCGACCTGTCCCATAGTTTGACCCACCAAAGGTGGCAACCTTACCCTGAAGTCATCCGCAGCCTGAGGCTTTGGACTACAGCTCCCATCATTCCCAGCCAATACAGCTAAGCTGGCCGGAGCTGATGGGAGTTGTAGTCCACAGCATCTAGAGGGCACCAGGTTAGCACAGTCTGCCTCTGTCCTTCCTCCTGTTCAGATGTTTCTCTCAAACTCTTCCGCTGAATTAGAGATGGAGGTGGATGGAAGTGGAAGCTTTCTGTTGACGAAAGAAAGAAAGAAAGAAAAAGAAACCATACCAAAACTCCCATTCAAAGGTCTATTACCTCAACACTTTGCCACTTGTAGAGGAGAGGAGGAGGGGTAGCGGGGGGCAATTTAAATCATAATGAAATGCTAACAGACTAGTAGGACCCGTTTGTATGTTGGTTTCTCAGAGGAAAAGAGTTGCCTTGCCTTGCTTGTAATTGCTGTCGGCTTTTAAGCTCTCCTCTTTTCAGAAAACACTTTCAAGTGTTCCTACAAAGGGGAGGAGGGACAGTTACCAAGCAACCAGCAAGCTCTGAGTGCTTAGAATTCAAACATGATTGACATGGACTCCCCCACCCCACCCCAAAGTGAGCATGCCGCTGCTGCCGCTGCTACCAATACTACAATGGGTGCCATGAGAACATAAGGAGAGCCTGCTAGCCCTCATACCTATGGGACCGCCTCTCCTGGTATGCCCCACGGAGGACCTTAAGGTCCATAAATAGAGGTCCCAGGCCCTAAGGAAGTTAGATTAGCCTCAACCAGAGCCAGGGCCTTTTCAACACTGGCTCCGGCCTGGTGGAACACTCTGCCTCATGAGACCAGGGCCCTGCAGGATCTGATCTTTTGTCGCAGGGCCTGTAAGACAGAGTTGTTCCGTCTGGCCTTTGGCTTGGAATCAGTTTCATTCCCTCCCCCTCTTTCTTCTATCCTTTCTCCTCCTGTGGTGAGGTTGCATTTTAATGTTTTAATGTTGTATTTTAATCTTGTTTTTTAAGCTGTATTTCAATCAGCTTGTTTTTATTATTGGTTGTTAGCCGCCCTGAGCCCAGTCTTGGCTGGGGAGGGCAGGATATAAATAAAATTTATTATTATTATTATTATTATTATTATTATTATTATTATTATTATTATATCAAGCCAATGGCCCATCCTGCCAGCACCCTGTTCCCACAGTGGCTAACCAGATGACTGTGGGTAACCCCGCATGCAGAACCCAAGAACAAGAGCATTCAGAAGTGTTGCTGGAAGCAGAGTAAAGCCATCATGCCTAGTATCTTTATTCTCCATGAATTTGTCTATCATCTTTTAAAGCCATCTAGGTTGGTAGTCACTACTGCCTCCTGTGGCAGTGAGTTCCATAGGTTAACTATGCACTGCACGAAGAAGCACTTTCTTTTATCTGCCCTGAATCTTCCAACATGCAGCTTCAAGGAATGTCCCTGAGTTCTAGAGTTATGAGAGAGGGAGAAATTTCATTCTCTAAGCCATGCATTATTTTTATAAACATCTCTCATGTCACCTCTGGCTCATGCAATGTCTGGGAGCAGCCATATCGCAGGGGCTCCCACACTGCTGAAAGCAATATGTTGGGAGGAATTCCACACCATGCTATTGCAAACATACAATCTGCACAAGCTTATCAGCTTTCCAGATGAAGCAATGTCTCCTCCTGTCTTTTGCTGGTCTGGGGAGTTCTCTGAACTCTAGCAAGCCAATTTTGGGTGTGGGAGGAAAGGAAGGATGTCCCGTTGTGCAAGCAAAAGTCCTTGTGCAAGGCTTCCGCTGATGAGCACTGCTAGGTGGATCCAGTCCAATATTTGTCTCTTGCATTTATATCCCAACTTCCTTCCATCATTGAACTTTTCCACTGCATTATCCCCCACCTGCACTCTGACCCAACCCATGTCTTCTTAGTGTCCTGGTCCTGTGGGTTACCCAAGAGGCAAGGTCCAAGTCTGGTCCATGGTCAAAGGAGCAACGTGGAGGCAGTCCGTAGTAGCTGAAGCTGGGTGCAGGGCAGGGAGTTGGGTGAAGTCAGGAACAGGCATGCAAGCAGGGAACCAGGGTAGGTCAGGAGATCAGGCAGGAAAGCAGGACAGGGTTCAGGCAGGAACCAGCAACCAACAATGTTGCTCCCGCAACCTGGGACTGGGCCTGGCTGGCTTTTATCTGCCCCGAGGCATAGGGCAGCCTTGATCCTCTGGTGACTCGCCTCTCCTGGCCTGGAGGCGAGCACTCCTCCTGCGGGAACTTATTTCCCTCCGCCTCTCTGCCCTGAGCCTCTGCAGCTCAGGAGAGGCTGGAAGGTTACCAGACCCAGAGGGAACCTCACCTTCCCCTGACGGGGCTGAGAGTGGAGCACCTGCAGGCAATGGGTCCTCCATCACCTCAGGAGTCAGAGCAGACTCAGCTGATGCCTGCACCTGAGGATCCAGCACAGGTGAGGACCCTTCAGGCTCATACCCCAGCCCCAGCTCAGCTGGTTCTGGAGGCGGGGAATCCTGTGCAGGCCGGGATCTCTCAGATTCAGCATCCGAATCCCAGGCCATCACACTTAGCTTCAGCAAGGATGGTTTGTTCGTCTTTTGCTGCTTAGCCTATTGCGTGCCAAGGCCCCTTACCCAGCAGTTACCTATTGATTAATAAAACACAGAGGCGAGTGTTTAGGACTGTGGGCTAAAACAGGCCACAACTTTATTGGTTACAGATGTGAGCAGTTTGGCTTAGGCATTGGGTGAAACCAGGCTATATCCTGACTCCATCTGGTCTGCAGGGAGTCAAACTAAGGGTAAACCACGAGAAGGGGGAGCCCTATGATTTACATCAAATAGGAGTGCGAGGGGTCCCTGTTGGGGTTGTGGAATGATCCTAGCCCACATCTGGGATCCACACACCTGGATCCCTTTAACAGGATACACTTGTTGACCCCCCCCCATTAAAAAATGACTTACTGTATTTTTCGCTCTATAACACGCACCAGACCATAGTTTTTTTAGGAGGAAAAAAAATATATTCTAAACCAAATAGTGGATATATGATTTTTGTGGTTCATGCTGTGGCCACAGACATGTGATCTGACAGTGAGTTTGGAGTAGCCCAATGCAAAAATCCTGAGGATCCATGTGGATCCATGCTTTGTAACCACGGAGGAGGGAAGGAAGGGGAACCATGGATCCTCTGCTCACGACTGCAGCAGATCCCCCCCGCCACCCGCAGGCATTCACTCCATAACACGCACAGACATTTCCCCTTACTTTCTAGGAGGAAAAAAGGGAGTGTTATGGTGCAAAAAATATGGTACCCAATGCCTAACTACCCCTCAAGGCCAAACGGCTCGCTGCCAACACTCTCACACCTGCAACCAACCTCTAATGCCCTCTACGATGCCTTTCAGCCAGATATTGTTTTCCACGTCAGAAAGATGTACTTTCAGACCATATATGCGGAGCTTGAGTTGTCGTGAGCCATGCTGATTGCTAGACTGATTGAAAGGCCATTTTTAGTTTGTAATTAAAGCTTTGGTAGATTCATTGCCTCTGTCAGTCACTCAAATCTTGCAGCCCCAAAGGCCAAAGCATATACATATACAAATAAAAGAACCCTCTCTGGCCCATCTAAGCTGGTATGCAGTTTGCAGGGATCACTGAATGTTTTTATGCCCAAGGGGGCATTGGGATTTTTTTGAGCGTGTGTCACCTCTTCTCATTTCCTCCCTCTCTCTCCCAGATCTCCGCCACCACAACCGGAGAATCAGAAAGAGAGAAAGCAAATAGACATACACTCACTGTTCCAAGGGATATGGGCAAAAGTTGTATCCCATAGAATTATCCAGTAGAATCTTCAAATATCTCAAGGGCTGTCACATGGAAGATGGAGCAAGCTTGTTTTCTCCGGCTCTGGAGGGTAGGATTCGAACCAATGGCTTCAATTTACAAGAAAGTAGATTCCGACTAAACACCAGGAAGAACTTTCTGACCCTAAGAGCTTTTTCAACAGTGGAATGGTCTCCCTCTGGAGACTGTGGACTCTCCTTCCTTGGAGGTTTTTAAGCAGTGGTTGGATGGCCATCTGTCATGGATGCTTTAGTTGAGTTTCCTGCATTTCAGGGGGTTGGACTAGATGTCCCTTTGGTGTCCCTTTCAATTCTACAATTCTGTGATTCTACTCCGAACCTTGAAAAGAGCATAGAGCTGATTGCAGAAACTGGAAAGAACATCTCATGTCATTTCAGGGCCCGGATCTCAGTCAGGCTGAAGTGGGATCATCCCAGGTCTGATGTGGAGGGCACTCTGAAATACTAGACAGGGCTCTGTATTGGCAGGGGTGTGTGTGAACAATGAACTATTATTAGAATCACTTCCATGGTTGATTCTGGAGACTACAGGGGATAATTTGGAAAAACTCATTTCTGCAGGATGGATCCATTTTTTATCCATTCTAAATATAGCATAACCACGAAGCTTTTAGGGTGGAGTGTATTATAAACTGAGTGGGTGGATGGATAGATAGTAGAATGTCTTAGCCACTCTTGGAAATAATCAGAATTCTTCTTACCCGATGAAAAGGCAATAGTAGACTATAGATAGCAGTTTCCATGAAATGAAAAGCTCTCAGAGAAAGGGTGGATGACATTCAATCTCCTGTTCTTTCTCTTCAAGGACGGCTAGGAGGACTACTTGGTCCCAACCTTGGAAGAAGTACTGAGTTCCTTCCCTAGAGTGCCCAACAGGTTGCAATTTTCCCTCCGTCAACTTGAATGGAGGTTAATAATATCTAAATTGGTTTGGCTTTGCACCTCTAGCTCCCATAGCTGGTCCTTATCTGATGGATAAAAGTGGCAGATGTCCTTGATGCTTCAGCAAATAGATTGTAAGAACCAGAGTGAACTTCACAGGCTTCACGACGAAGATAAATGGCTACTACAATCTCGATTTTGCCCCAGCGTTCCCACAGATGCATCATACATAATGAATACTGATCTGAGTGCCTGCAATGAAATCTAGATAAAAAGGTTGCCCCAGTTTGTGCCACCATCTGGTAGGGAGACGTTGGAAATCTTGAAGTGGTGGTGGGAGGGAAAAGAGAAATCCCATACATTTTCTTGAGTGTAAAACAGTAGTTATGTGCTTATAGTGTCTGGCTATGTGCACATATATCTGTCGTAACTTTTTTTTTGGGGGGGAGGGCGTGTGAAGTGGACTTGAAGTGCCGAGGGCCTTTTGGCAGTTCCCTCACTGTGAGAAGCCCAGTTACAGGGAACCAGGCAGAGGGCCTTCTTGGTAGTGGCACCCGCCCTGTGGAATGCCCTCCCACCAGATGTCAAAGAGAACAACAACTACCAGACTTTTAGAAGACATCTGAAGGCAGCCCTGTTTAGGGAAGCTTTTAATGTTTTATGCATTATGGTATTTTAATATTTATTTGGAAGCCGCCCAGAGTGGCTGGGGAAGCCCAGCCAGATGGGCAGGGTATAATTAATAGATGATGATGATGATGATGATGATGATATTGAAGACAACTGGAGGAGACTCAAACTGGTGTGAAGAATGGCTGCTTACCATCTTGCCTACCCTGTTCCCTGTGGCGGCGTTAACAGGGTACCCCATTAGAGGGGTCTAGAGGGAAGTCTGTCCAAAGATCTAAGTGCGTAGGGCTAGTGGGCCATAGAGCTTCCCTCAGCGTTCGAGGGCCATCTGCGTAAACCTGTGTTTTGCAGTGGATCCACCCCCGAATAGACCCTGTCATGCCTTAGTTCCTCGGGGGGGGGAGGGGCTGAGAGGGATACACACCCAGCGCCCATGCCAAAGCTTCCTACTTCTGAAGAAAATAAAGCTGTGGCTATTTAAATCCCAGACAGTTGTTGTGTCCATTCATTCTACCATTCAGCACTTACACGCGCCGGGAGGGGGGCTCTGTGGCTTAGCATGTGATGCTACTAAGCCTGCTTGTGGTATAAACTGGAAATATAATTATCTTTCAGATAATCAGCAGGCAAATCAGTCCATCCACCTCTCCCTTGTTGAGTGTTGGGAGTGCATGGAGGTAATCTTCTGCCCACCCCTGTCAGGGTCCATTGGTTTAGCAACAACAACAACAACAACAATTTATTTATACCCTGCCCATCTGGCTGGATTTTCCCAGCCACTCTGAGCAGCTCCTAACAGAATATTAAAAACACGATAAAACATCAAACATTAAAAACTTCCTGCCTTCAGATGTCTTCTAAAAGCCAGATAGTTATTTATTTCCTTCACATCTGATGGGAGGGTGTTCCACAGGGTGGGCACCACCACCAAGAAGGCCTGCTGCCTGGTTCCCTGTATTCTCACTTCTTGCAGGGAGGGTACCGCCAGAAGGCCCTCGGTCCTGGACCTCAGTATCTGGGTTGAACGGTGGGGGTGGAGACGCTCCTTCAGATATACTGGGCCGAGGCCATTTAGGGCTTTAAAGGTCAGCACCAACACTTTGAATTGTGCTCGGAAACATACTGCAAGCCAATGTAGATCTTTCAGGACTGGTGTTATGTGTTCTTGGTGGCTGCTCCCAGTCACCAGTCTAGCTGCCACATTTTGGATTAATTGTCGTTTCCGGGTCACCTTCAATGGTAGCTTCACGTAAATAATATTTTTATTATTTATACCCTGCCCATCTGACAGGGTTTCTCAAGCCACTCTGGGTGGCTTACAGCATATATTAAACATAGAAAAGCATCATGCATTAAAAACTTCCTGATCATACATTAAAAACTTCCACTTGCTCCTCCTTCCATCTGCCCAAAGAAGAAGAAGAAGAAGAATTTGGATTTGATATCCCACTTTATCACTACCCTAAGGAGTCTCAAAGCGGCTAACATTCTCCTTTCCCTTCCTCCCCCACAACAAACACCCTGTGAGGTGAGTGGGGCTGAGAGACTTCAGAGAAGTGTGACCAGCCCAAGGTCACCCAGCAGCTGCATGTGGAGGAGCGGGGATGCGAACCCCATTCACCAGATTACGAGTCTACCGCTCTTAACCACTACACCAAGTATGCTGCTAACATAATCCCTGTTGGTAGCAGCCAGCAAAAAGCCCCTCCCCCTCCAGCAAAGTAAACCTGTCCTCACAATCCACTGGATTCCAAGATGGCCCTGTCACTATCATGTGACAGCACTGGGCCCAATCCTAACAGCTTCACCAACTCCAGGCTCACCTTCCAACATGTGTCCCTACTGCCTTGCATAGCAGGACTACAGGTGCAGAAGTGGCCCCACTGCTGGACTGTGGGAAGGGGAGACAGAATTTCAATTGCCCCCTCCCCTAAGTCAGATTTCACATTGCTGAGGACCCTACATTGCTCCAGCATCCTCCCTTAGTCCATGCACACAGCAGCCTCTCTTTTTATGTGGTTGGAAATTCTGTCAGCTGAATGTGTGGAGGTTATCAGGATCATACCTATTGCCCCTGCAACTTTCCCCAGCACACAAGCCTATGCAATTGTATTCTATGTATTCATTGCATTAATAGTTCACTTTTTTCACCATGGAGCTCAAAGAGGGATCCACAGTTATCTCCCTCCTCATTTGATCCTCACAATAACCCCACGAGGGAGGTTAGGCTGAGAAGCAGTGACGGGACTATCAAGCTTTGTGGCCGAGTGAGGATTTGAACCCAGGTCTCATAAGTCCTTGCCTGATGCTCCAACCACTCCTCTTCACAAAGAGCCCACAAACATTGTGAAAGAGACTGTTCTCACCTATCAGGACCAAACTAAACATAATGTTAAGTATGTTTTGCATTTAATGTGCCCCTTAAAATTAAATAAATGCAAATAGCATCTCTGTTGTTTGCGAGAATCGCAGTGTTGGAATCACAGTGGGTGGGGAGGGGGAGTTTAGTCCTTGTTTCTCCTGCTGAGATCCTGACAAAAACCATTCCTTTGAAGCTGCTATTTGCATTGGGAGGAAAACTCCAATTGGCACCCAAATGTGCATGTTAAATGCAAAGGCACATTTAACATCACATCTAGTGTGGCCCTAATTCCTCACTTACTGATGAAAAGCTGTGTTGGGACTGGCTAGCTGCTGAGAATTCACTTTAGCTTTCTTGTAAAAAAAAAAGTTGTGCAATTGCCTTTGCATTAATTTCTGTGGCATTTGTTCTGAAGCTGGTTTTGGTTTTCTATCTATTTTACATTTGCATGGTGAGCTTTCTTGTGAACCCTGAATGTTCATCACTGTGGCATGCAAATGCAAATAAATAAGCAGTAAGAAATAAAGCCACTTTGTATTTATTGAAAGTCTGTTTTGCATTGTTTCTGCATTGCTCTTTAAGATATATGTCTAACACAGAGAAAGAGAAGGATGAACCCAGCCCCTCCCCCAATTATTATTACATTTATATCCTGCCTTTCCTCAAAAGAGCTGAAGGGTGGTCTAACAATTCTCATTTTACCCACACAATCACCCTAGGAGGTCCCAAGGTCACCCAGTGAGATTTATGGTTGAGTGGGGTTTGAACCCTGATCTCTCAGGCCCTAATCTAACACTCTAACCACTATACCACACAAGTGCTAAAGCAATATCATATCTCACTTTTTAAAAGACTGAATACTACTGGGGAGTGACTGGGAAGAAACATAGGGTTATTGGTTTTGCCACTGACATTCCATACAGTAGAAACTTAAGGAAGGGCCTTCTTGGTGGCTTCACCCAAGCTTTGGAGCTTCTTACCGAGGGAGGACTGCCTTGCCCCTTCTCTGGGGACTCTCCGCCAGCACACACACAAAATGTAATATAAACATTGACAACTGGGAAACACTGGCCTGCAACTGCTCCAAGTGGAGAACAGCCTTTACCAAAGGTGTCATGAGCTTTGAAGACGCTTGAACTCAGGATGAAAGGGAGAAACATGCTAAGAGGAAGGCATGCTTGGCAAACCCACACCATGATCAATTCCCACCTGGAAACCTATGTCCCCACTGTGGAAGGACGTCTGGATCCAGAACTGGCCTCCACAATCACTTACTGACTCACTGTTAAAACTGTGTTTATGGAAGACAATTTTACTCGTCTACGAGTGATTGCCAAATAAGAAGATGAAGAAAAAGAAGATACTCATAAGCAGATTGTTACGTCCATTATAAGTATTTTAGGGATGTGGGTGGTGCTGTGGTCTAAGCCACCGAGCCTCTTGGGCTTGCCGACTGTAAGGTTAGCAGTTCAAATCCATGCGATGGGGTGATCTCCCATTGCTTTGTCCCAGCTCCTGCCAACCTAGCAGTTTGAAAGCATACCAGCGCAAGCAGATAAATAGGTACTGCTGCAGTGGGAAGGTAAATGGCATTTCTGTGAGCTTTGGCTTCAGTCACGGTGTTCCGTTGCACCAGAAACAATTTAGTCATGCTAGCCACATGCTAGCCAAACTGCGGGAGGCAGTGGTAGACAGGAGTGCCTGGCGTTCTCTGGTCCATGGGGTCACGAAGAGTCGGACACGACTAAACAACAACAGCCACATGACCTGGAAGAGCTGTCTGCAGACAAACACTGGCTCCCTTGGCTTGGAGCGAGATGAGCACCACACCCCATAGTCAGGTTTGACTAGATTTAACTGTCCAGGGCTCCTTTACCTTTACCTTTACCTTACCTGTGTAATTTGTTCAACAGGCTGTTTTTATTGTTTTGCTCCCATGTTTTTAACAATTTGACCCCCCCCCCTTACATTGTACTGTAGTTAGTAAGCTGCCTTGAACACTCTTTGGTGAAAAGGTAAGATACAAATTTATCAAATAATCAGACAAATTTGTAAGCAAATAGGAAGTCCAAGCCTTATTTAAAGCAATTGCAACCAATCAAATGCCCAGGAAATAATCTGTCGTGTGGCACATTCTCCAGAGACATGCAAAATCCATGCTCATGAGAATGCATGATGTCTGAACAAGAAAATGTTTTGTCTGCATTTGAGTCGCGAAGCAAGTTGCTGAGACATCATCTCAAGCAGAAAGTTCCAGCTCATTGAAACAACGGTGGATTCATCATATGCATGAATGATTTCCAGAACAACAAAAATTAGAACATGAGCAAGCAAGCAAGAATAAGCACAGATTCTGTACTCCCACACAGCTGAACCCAAGAGTGTCAATATGGAGCTTCCCTGGGGATGTCAGCACCAATGATGCATTCTTAAGCCAGCATGTTCTTGCAGGAGATCAGGCTGCATCGCCGGGGAGGGAAACACACAATTCTTGCAAAAACACAAAGAAGGGGCTGTTGTCAGCATAATGTCACAAATGCACATCCTGTGAACCTTGCATAAAGCCCAGAATCAATGGAAACCAGGGCAGAGCATCTTCTGTACACTAATCCCAGTGCAGAAGGGGAGATACTACGGCCCAATTGCTTATCTCATTCCACGTTTAGAATAGTAATTGTTGGAGGAGCTTTCGTCCCTTGCAAGCATTCAATCTGGGGCAACCCTTCAAATTATTTCTGCTAGGCAAGCTTCTCCGAGAAAGTGATACCAGCTTTTTCCTGCTGAAATAGATCCTGTAATACTGAGTGACACTTCATATTTTTGGCACCAAACTGGCACTTAGTTATTTTAAGCTATCACATTACACCATGTAATGGCATAGAGAGCCAAGGTGATAAGAAACGCCAGCTCCTCCTGGCTATGGATTCGAAAAAGGCCTATTTTCCGTTCATCTATTTTTAGGCATTCGAGTCACTATCAACTCGAGTCATACCCATTATGGGGAGAAATAACATGACAAGACCAACAATTCAGCGAAGGCACTTTATGCCAACTTGTCAAATTCTCAGGCTGTCAGGAGGGACCACTTTGTTGGTATTCAAATTGTGACTTAGCTGAGCAGCTCTTAGAGGCAGAAGAGAGAAATGGAATCACACTCACACTTCGCTGCATTTATACTTAATTAATACTTAATTTCACAGGGCTTTTTAAAGGTGTTGTGTTTTTTTAACAAGCCATAGCCCAGGAATGCTTACAACCACACTGTAAAGGAGGCCTGTGTGATGGTCTCATAAAGCAGATGTTTTGCTTGCGAGAAGTCCCAGGCTTGTTCCAAGAGGTGGCTGGTGCCCGTTGAGACTTGTGGGACATATGCCAGAAGGTCAATAATAGGCAGAGCTAGAGCCAATGTCAGGTGCAACCACATTCAAGAATAGGCAGAGCCAACTAATTCTGGTTTTGTCCCCATCCTCATCCCAGCTGAGTCCTAGAAAGTCAACACTGACGCTAAGAAGGATAAAGCTGACAGCCAGTGCCACCTATTAGACTGGTTCTAAAGAAAAAGGTAGGTGTTGGGGCTGGCTGAGGACATAATTGTCAGGAGTCCAGATTCCCCACTTGATAACACAGTAAGCGTAGGTAATTAAAAAGGAGGATTGATTGCAAAAACAAACAGATAGCTCTGGACAGCTTCAACTAAGCCTCCAGCATCATTATTCAAGATGACCCTTCTGAAGACTGCTTCCGGCAATGACAGAAGATATTGAACTTACGACCCTTACGTCTCTTGTTTTGCTTCTTCTCTAACAGCCCTCCCATTCGCCGACTCTTTGAACTGAGTGGATCAAATACAACCTCTTCCTGTTCTGAGAGGCTGTTCATGCCTCTTTGTTCTTCCTGCAAACTTTGGCTGTGTTGCAGCCTGCTCTCAGATACTGCCTTCTCAGCCAGCCCGTCAAGGTCAGGAAGAGCCGAAGTCTGCAGCTGCCGGCTCTCCCCTGCTGACTAACATCTAAGCCTCTCTGTTCCTGGCTGCTTTCTGCAGTTGGCTGCAAACCTTTGCTGGGAGCTGGCTCATTCCTGACACTAATGGTCCAGCCTCCACTGATAAAAACATAAGAAGATGGGAAGAACCTGCTGGATCAGGCCAATGGCCCATGTAGTCCAGCATCCTGTTCTCACAGTGGCCAACCAGATGGCTATGGGAAACCTGCAAGCAGGATCCAATCACAAGAGCAGTCTGTGATTCCCAGCAACTGGCATTCAGAAGCATTGCTGGAAGCAGATTACAGCCATCACGGTTAGTATCTTTGTTCTCCTTGAATTTGTCTACTCTGTTTTAAAGTCATCTAGGTTGGTGGCCATCAATGCCTCCTGTGGGAGAGAGCTCCATAGTTTAAATATGCACTGCATGAAGAAGTATTTTCTTTTATCTGTCCTGACTCTTCCAACATTCAGCTTCACTGGAGGTCCATGAGTTCTAGTATTGCAAGAGAAGGAGAAAGTCCACTTCCTTCACCCCATACATAATTTCATAAACTTCTACCATGCCATTATAGTCTCCTATTACTCACCTTGTCTCTAAACTTGTTGTTGTTGTTTACTTGTGTCCGACTCTTCGTGACCCCATGGACCAGAGCACGCCAGGCACTCCTGTCTTCCACTGCCTCCCACAGTTTGGTCAGACTCATGTTTGTAGCTTCGAGAACACTATCCAACCATCTCGTCCTCTGTCGTCCCCTTCGCCTTGATCTTTCCCAACATCAGGTTCTTTTCCAGGGAGTCTTCTCATCTCATGAGGTGCCAAAGTACTGGAGTCTCAGCTTCAGGATCTGTCCTTCCAGTGAGCACTCAGGGCTGATTTCCTTCAGAATGGAGAGGTTTGACCTTCTTGTAGTCCATGGGACTCTCAAGAGTCTCCTCCAGCACCATAATTCAAAAGCATCAATTCTTCGGCGATCAGCCTTCTTTATGGTCCAGCTCTAAACTAAGGAGGCTCAAATACTGCAACCTTGCCCCACAGGGGAGTTCCATCCCCTTGATGGAAGAGAGCTCTTTCCCCTTGATCCAGAGCCAGTGTAGTGTAGTGGTTAAGTGTGGTAGACTCATAATCTGGTGAACCAGATTCGCATCTCCGCTCCTCCACATGCAGCTGCTGGGTGACCTTGGGCCAGTCACACTTCTCTGAAGTCTCTCAGCCCCACTCACCTCACAGAGTGTTTGTTGTGGGGGAGGAAGGGAAAGGAGAATGTTAGCCGCTTTTAGACTCCTTTGGGTAGTGATAAAGCGGGATATCAAATCCAAACTCTTCTTCTTCTTCTTGATCATTTTGTTCGAAACCCCAGGTATTGTCCAAATAACAATCTCCTTGCGGAATTAAACTGATCCTTGTAAAATGCATTGTGCAAATGTTAATTTGTTAGAGTACACCAAAACAATTTAGGGTAATAGAAGGCTGTGCGTTAAACGTAAATAACAATACAAGTACAATGAGAAGAACTGGAAGTCTTTTATTTCGAAATTCAATGAACGATTGTATAATAAGGCAAATTCTTTTTTTGTATGTGTGTGTTTTTCCTCTTTCTTTTCTTGTCTTAATCTTTTCTTTTTTATGTTTATGTATGTATATATGTTTGTATTTTAATTCAATAAAGATGGTTTAAATAGAAAAAAAGAAACCCCAGGTAGTTTTGGGGGAGATTTCCTACCTGAAACCCTGGAGAACTGCTTCCAGGCAGTGCCAGCAATGTTGCGCTAGAATGACAGTGGTTTATGGCAGTTTCCTGTTATTTCTCTCCAAACAGTCATTGCTGGGAATGGAGGAATAATTCGTTTGGTCTCCTTATTGCGGTGGACCAGCTCCATCCAACACTTTAGAAGTGTCTTGTGGATCAGAATGCCATTCTTAACTAAAACGTCCATTTTTTTCTGGATTTTGTAATACTGTTTCAACATGCAAAAAGTGCACACAAAAATACAGTGGTACCTCGGGTTAAGCACTTAATTCGTTCCAGAGGTCTGTTCTTAACCTGAAACTATTCTTAACCTGAAGCACCACTTTAGCTAATGGGGCCTCCTGCTGCCAGAGCATGATTTTTGTTCTCATCCTGAAGCAAAGTTCTTAACCCAAGGTACTATTTCTGGGTTAGCAGAGTCTGTAACCTGAAGCGTATGTAACCAGAAGCGTCTGTAACCCGAGGTACCACTGTACATATTCTGCACACACACACACACACACACACACACAAATGTATATTTTAAGATGAAATGCACTTTAAGATGAAAGGCAATAAAACTGCAGACCACGTGTAAAATGTCTCTACAAAATGCATGCAATTTAAATGCGGTCTTTTTGTGCATTCTTTTAAAGTAGATGCATGAAACGGGATGGAACAAACCCATGACTGTGAGCCGGCAAAGCTGAAACAGGATGGAATTATGCTGCTCGTTCTGTCCCTAGTGGCAATAATCTGTTCCCACCACTGAACACAATGGCTTATTCAGCCAAGAAGCCCCACCTGCCTGCCTGCAATTCTAACACTAGGCTCACTCCCTGGGGAATCCATAAGGATGGAAGAAAGTGAGCCCACCATGCAACTGTGGCATTCTTGCAGCAATATCAGCTTGATAATAGTGACCCCCCCAATCACTCTGCATTTCTGCAGGATTGCTGCCATTCACAGAAATATATATATATTTAATTATTATTTTTTTGCTGCAGGGAAAGGATGACATTTCCCAAAAGTTTGTTTGGGATGGTGGTGCCTTACTTTAGGGCAGGCATAGGCAAACTCGGCACTCCAGATGTTTTGCGACTACAGTTCCCATCATCCTACAAGACTACAAGAAAGAAGATTCCACCTAAACATTAGGAAGAACTTCCTGACAGTAAGAGCTGTTCGACAGTGGAATTTGCTGCCAAGGAGTGTGGTAGAGTCTCCTTCTTTGGAGGTCTTTAAGCAGAGGCTTGACAACCATATGTCAGGAGTGCTCTGATGGTGTTTCCTGCTTGGCAGGGGGTTGGACTCGATGGCCCTTGTGGTCTCTTCCAACTCTATGATTCTGTGATTCTATGATCCCTAACCACTGGTCATGTTAGCTAGGGATGATAGGAGTTGTAGTCCCAAAACATCTGGAGGGCCGAGTTTGGGGATACCTGCTTTAGGGTGATGATATTGATGACTGGAGCAGCTGATCAACAGTGTGCATTATTCATTAAGCCTATTCTTAAGATTCTCATAGTAGCTTAGAGCTATGTCTACTTCCACCTCCTAGGAAGCTAGAAGAGGAGAGGAGAGGTGGGGACATGGTTTCAAATGCACCAGTGGAGGTGATCTGACATTGCTGGTGCATCTGGAATGTGCCGACCTCTCTGCTGTCTTTTTTAAAAATAATTTTTATTAAGTTTTCAATTTCACATTTCAAAAATGAACATTTTACATACTTTTAAATATCCAATGACTTCTGTTCTTCTTCTCTTTCCATGGTTCATTTTATATATCTCCCATTGGGGTTGGCAGTTACTTTAATTTGGGTATAACTGTAAACTGTTTATTATTGTTGTTGTTACAGGTTTTCACTGATTTATTGGTTTATATGTTGCTTGTATAGGATATCTTGTTTTTTAATGTTTGATGCTTTGTTGTGTTTTATATGTTGTAGGCTGCCCAGAGTGGCTAGGGAAACCCAGCCAGATGGGTGGGATATAAATTAAAAATTATTATTATTATTATCCTGCATATTTTGCTCTAACCATTTAAGTCCGTTCTCCATTTTACATCATTTAAACATTATTTACACTGTTGAATTTAACTTAATGCTGCCAGCTTTTTCAGCTGTGTACAAATATTTTCCATATATTCAGTAAATATTTCCTACTCTTTAAATAAATGTTCTTCTTGTTCTCTTAATCTGTGTGTTAAACCTGCAAGTTCTGCATATTCTAACATCTTAAATTGCCTGTCCTCTTTACCTGGGACCTCACTCACCTTCCATTTTTGGGCTAGCAATATTTGTGCTGCCGTTGTTGCATACATAAATAAACTTTTCTGACACCTGGGTATTTCTGTCTGGATTATTCCCAATATAAAAAACCTCCCCACTGTCTTACCCCTCCCCCTATACCTCCTGGTAAGAGGCAAGAAAGGGACCAATCAGAGATCGGGTGAGCGATGCCAACCCACTGTGGGATGTGAAACACATAGCAGTCAAGAACAACATTCCTAGGATGGACAAGCTAGGAGATGCTTTGTACCAGCTAGGAGAAAACTCCCTGTGGGTGTGGCCTAATTTGGGTAGAGGAGCACACATTCTTCTTTTGCTCCTCTCTTCTCCATTTTGTTTTTCTACGTGTCGGCAGTCACTTGGGCCTAACTCCCTTAAGGGATAGTTCCACATGTACATGTAATTTTTTGTAACCTAAATCTGCCTTCAGGGATCCAACCGTGAACTGAATGAATGTGAGTAAATTCCTTTTATATAGATATTAATAATATTGTCGTGTATTCTTTTTAAGAGGGACAAGAAGGGATCTTATCCGGAATCTTATAGAGAGAGGCTCAGATGAACCTGCAACAATCAAACCGCTGTGCGTTTAAAAGGGAACGTTTAACTCTGCTAAGATATAGAACTTGCTAACACAAGTTAGGAAGGCTATCATCAAACAATACATCCTCTTCTGCCTCCCTGAACATTCGCACACCCACAATGCATCCCGCTATTGAGTGAGCCCTTCTGAGCGCACTGCTCCTGGCTGCTATCCAGCCATACCAACGACTGACGTCAGACCTGTAAATGTGATTAATACCTTTTCATTTTATCCGGGGGGGGGGGGGGAGAGAAGCCATTTGGCATCTGCAAAAAAAGGAGAGGGACAGAGTGGTTGCCATTATATCAAGAGATAGAGATCAGGTTCAGGAAAAGGAAACCCATCAAAATGCAATAAAAGAAAGAGAGTAGCTTTGTCAGCAGGCAAGAAATCCATGCAACCTAAAGCTGGAAAATATAAATAGATTCTAAAAACAGGATTACTTTGCAAGTATACAACAGGGATTGGGGGGGGGAAACCCCTGCAATTAATTTATTAAGAGGGGGGAGCAGATTAGCATTTTCTTCTCTATTAGCAAAAATAAATTCAAGCATCATTATTCATCCTCTGAAGGACATTTGAAGGAGCATGCATCAAAATAGCTCCTTCATGGAATTAATTTGAGAGAGAGAGAGAGAGAGAGAGAGAGATGAAAATTTTAACATTTTCCCAAAGCACTATTATTACAAAGGTTATTGAGTGGTCTTCTTCATTTACCTTGTCCAATCGCCTCCTTTTCATGAAAAAAAAGTTGGTCCTCTGTTGGGTACCATTTCCATCTTTCTTTCTTACAAACTAAAAAGAGCCCAAAGTGGTTAGCATTTGCAGAATGTTGACTTCATTCTTTTGCTAGCTGACGAGGAAAATTGCGCAGCTGTGTTTCTGCGAGTTTGGAAATGGATAAGACTGAAACATGTTTTCCTTTTCCCTTTCATGCCGATGTAAGGAATTCTAACTTCTATAGCATTGATCATGTTAATATGTTTTTGATTTAGTGGTGGACCATATTCTTGCGGATTTGTCTGGGAATTTTTGATATATTGTTAGGCAATTTTCTCGCTGTGCGGTAAAGACATTTTGATTGATTGATTCCACTCCTACACGAAGAGAGTTTTGTTGCTGATTAACTGATCATTTACACTGGTAAACTAGATTATAGGCTCTCCCAGACAACCTGCTTATTGAGCATTTGTCCTGATTTGTTTGCCTCATATTTGTATGGAGTTTATTTGTATGGCTGCTTATTAAGCATTCTTTTTTATTATTTGCACAGAGGTTATATGACATTGCCCAATGTCATCATTATCCCATGCATCCCGGGACATTTCCCCATTACTTTTCTTACAGCAAAAATAAAAATCTGGTGTTTTGCTTTTGTTTTCATAGATTCATAGAATCGCACAGTTGAAAGGGACCCAGAAGGTCACCTAGTCATAGAATCATAGAATCATAGAATCATAGAGTTGGAAGAGACCACAAGGGCCATCGAGTCCAACCCCCTGCCAAGCAGGAAACACCATCAGAGCACTCCTGACATATGGTTGTCAAGCCTCTGCTTAAAGACCTCCAAAGAAGGAGACTCCACCACACTCCTTGGCAGCAAATTCCACTGTCGAACAGCTCTTACTGTCAGGAAGTTCTTCCTAATGTTTAGGTGGAATCTTCTTTCTTGTAGTTTGGATCCATTGCTCCGTGTCCGCTTCTCTGGAGCAGCAGAAAACAACCTTTCTCCCTCCTCTATGTGACATCCTTTTATATATTTGAACATGGCTATCATATCACCCCTTAACCTCCTCTTCTCCAGGCTAAACATGCCCAGCTCCCTTAGCCGTTCCTCATAAGGCATCGTTTCCAGGCCTTTGACCATTTTGGTTGCCCTCCTCTGGACATGTTCCAGTTTGTCAGTGTCCTTCTTGAATTGTGGTGCCCAGAACTGGACACAGTACTCCAGGTGAGGTCTGACCAGAGCAGAATACAGTGGCACTATTACTTCCCTTGATCTAGATGCTATACTCCTATTGATGCAGCCCAGAATTGCATTGGCTTTTTTAGCTGCCGCGTCACACTGTTGGCTCATGTCAAGTTTGTGGTCAACCAAGACTCCTAGATCCTTTTCACATGTACTGCTCTCAAGCCAGGTGTCACCCATCTTGTATTTGTGCCTCTCATTTTATTTGCCCAAGTGCAATTCCTTCGTTTATTCCTATAGACAATAGCAAACATCATCACTTGATCTAGATCAGTGTTTCCCAACCGGTGTTCCGCGGCACACTAGTGTGCCGTGAGACACCGGCTGGTGTGCCGTGGGAGGGAGGCGGGCGAGTCGGGCGGCGAGAGGCGGCGGCGGCGAGGATCCACGTCGAGCCGGGGGCGGCTCCGCGGTGGTGGTGCCGAGCGGCGGGGCAGCGCGCGCAAAAGGGAGGAGCGCGAGACAGCGGAGGAGGAGGAGGCCGGCATGTCCGGGCAGCAGCAGCAACAGCAGCAGCAGCAACTCCCGGCGACGGCTCCTCCTCCGCCCGCTATCGCCGCCACCACCACAACAGCCGCCGCCGCCTCAGCTGCCGCCGTCCCTCAGTCCCTCGCTCTGCTGCCTCCTCCCACCCCGGCAAGGGGAAGGGAAAAAACATTCACTTTTGTGCGTCCCTCCCGGCGTGACGCTGCGCGCTGATGTCACGGGGCGGGGCTTTAATGGTGGTGTGCCGCGAGATTTTTTTCCGGTAAACAGGTGTGCCGTTGCCCAAAAACGTTTGGGAAACACTGATCTAGATGCTATACTCCTATTGATGCAGCCCAGAATTGCATTGGCTTTTTTAGCTGCCGCGTCACACTGTTGGCTCATGTCAAGTTTGTGGTCAACCAAGACTCCTAGATCCTTTTCACATGTACTGCTCTCAAGCCAGGTGTCCCCCATCTTGTATTTGTGCCTCTCATAGTCAACTCCGTGCAATATAGGAATCACAGCTAAAGAATCCCTGAAAGATGGTCATCCAACCTCTGTTTAAAAACCTTCAATGAAGGAGAGTTGTGGTTTTTTTTAGAAGCTAGCATGTTGTACAAGAGTGTCAAATTCACTTGAACTGCGCGACCTAAATATGCTGATATACGACTGAATCATTCTCACAAAATAGTGACAGTCTAAAGTGGCCTATGGGCAATTGGTTCCCAAACTTAATCAATTCCGGAAGTCTGCTCCAAAACCAAAGCGTTCTAAAACCAAGGCAGGCTTTCCCATAGAAAGTAATGCAAAATGGATTAATCTGTTCCAGACTTTTAAAAACAACCCTTAAAACAGCAATTTAACATGAATTTTACTATCTAATGAGACAACTCATCCATAAAATGAAAGCAACAATCAAAGTACTGTACTATAAATAAATAAGACAGTATTGTAGATGATAAAAATTAAAATTATTATGTTTTCCTTACGTGCACTGATGATAGTCATTGTTTGGATGGGGGGCTTTTATCCATTACTGCAGTCACACAATCAATCAATCAATCAATCAATCAATAATTGAACTGGGTTCCACACAGTCACAAAAACAAGTCACAAAAACGAAGTCACAAGCCACAGTCACAAGTCAGTCCCATAAAACAAAGAACAAGTCACACTAAAAAAAAAAGGAAAAAGCAACGGAAACAAAAATGCAAAAAATAGCAAAACTAAAAGCTCCAGATATCACCTCTGTGTTGCGTGGGTGCTTGAGACTCAACAGGAAGCCTCTGATTAGCAGCGGGGGACTCAATTTACAAACAAAACACACTCAACAGGATGTGGAACATGTTCTGCTTCCAAGGCAAAGTTCACAAACTGGAACACCTACTTCTGGGTTTGCAGCATTCTGTTTCCAAGTTGTTCATAAACTAAGCTGTTCTAAAACCAAGGTACCACTGTAAATAGTTGCGCTAATGTAAGGATTACTGTGAATACAATGGGATTTCCCCTTTTCCTCCCGCACCATCCTCAAATCTGCTCCAGATGGTTGGGATGACAAATCCCAGAATAGATTTGGGAGGCATTCAAAGGAAGGAGAGGGGAAGAATATTCCACTGAAACATTTGCTTATTGCTACATTGAACACAACCTTATATCTTCTGCTTTCACCTTGGTATTTATTTACACATCAGCTACCCTTGAAGCACATTTCTGATTTGCTAAATGTGCTTTCAACATGCGTAAGGCATCTAATTAGAAACAACAAGTATACAAAGTTACATTGTTTGACAATTACTCTTTTCCAAGTGGGGCACTTCTGACTTAGAGCTCACCCATGAGAAAAACTATACTCATCATCCAAATGAAAGTAATTAATTGAGGGTCGGGAAAGCAGTGGAGATTCCCAAGGAAACAACTGGGAGGCAAGATTCGCTATTAAATATTGCTGCAGGGGGAAGCTGAGAAAGTATTATATTCCCCCCTCCTAAGAGCTATTTAATATACATTGATCAGTCATTACTTCCCTTATTTACAGGGTTTATCTGTTTATCAGCAGCCCGAGATTTAGTGTCAACCATCCCGACAGATTCCCAATACAGATAATAATAGGGTGAGGAAAAAAAGAAAATGGGAAGATCCATCTTTCAATGCCTACTGCCATCTTAGGAGATCAATAGCTGTCATAATGTCCTTATCATTCTGGGAACAGAAATACTATTTGGGCAATAAAGCTTTCCTGTTTTAGTTGTTAATTTAGATCAGCTTTGACAGAACTCTGAAATTTTGGCCCTGTGCACGAAAGAGCGTTAAGCACACAAACAAACACACACACACACACACACACAGAGAGAGAGGGATACCCAGTTATTGTGTTACTCTAACAAGTCTTTCTAGATGAACTGCAGATTGGGAATGCTATTATGCAGAGTTGAGCTGAAACTAAAGTTGCTGATGAATACAAAACCAGTGATACATATAATATGAATTTCTGCTGCTCATAATACTCACTTTTTATTTGGAGCCAGGAACTATTACCCTGAAACTCTTAGTACATTCATAATCAATGAGACATGCCTTGAGAGGATGCCCCACTTTTTTACCTGCACAGTCAGCATCCGATAGACTGGGAAAGTGGCAGAAGAGGGATCTGTTGCCATGTGCTGCCTAGGCCAGAGGGTGTCTCACCCTCTTTCTGCAACAACAACCAGTCAAAGCTGGTCCCTTAGAATGAATGTGGCACTATGTCATCAACCTCATCCCAGCAGCCTACATTCTTCCTTATATCCAGTGCAGCAGGATATTTGGCAGGGAGAAGGCTGGGGGGAAGCCCAAAATTAGTTGACTCCACCAGCTGTTGGCTCTATCTCCACTTACTGGAACACCTTCTACCAGTTTCAGTGGGCACCAGCCTCTACTGCTGCTACTTCCAAGGTCAGAAAGTGTCTTTACTATCCAATAGAAGGCTCCAAAACAGTGTGTTCCAGCTGTTGTGCTGCTGGGCTGGTCCAGGATACATCCAAGCCAGTTTCACTGCTGACAAACATCATGGGGCCCAATCTGGTTGCCTCTCCCCCTTGCTCCATTAGGTAAAAGCTAAAGGTAAAGGGACCCCTGACCATTAGGTCCAGTCGTGGCTGACTCTGGGATTTTATTGGCTGAGGGAGCCAGCATACAGCTTCCGGGTCATGTGGCCAGCATGACTAAGCCGCTTCTGGCGAACCAGAGCAGCGCACGGAAACACTGTTTAGAGTGGTACCTATTTATCTACTTGCACTTTGACATGCTTTCGAACTGCTAGGTTGGCAGGAGCTGGGACTGAGCAATGGGAGCTCACCCCATCGCGGGGATTCGAACCGCCGACCCTCTAATCGGCAAGTCCTAGGCCCTGTGGTTTAACTCACAGCGCCACCCGCATCCCTTGCTCCACTAGGTAAGATTGTGCAAAGAAAGTTGTTATTGCCTCCTGGTATAGGTGGACCCTTCCAGCTGAAGAGGAACCAAGCTTTAGATGCTCAGAGAGATCTAACAAGATAGCAACAGATTTTTTAAAAAACTGCAAGTATTGCAACCGAGGCTACAACACAGTACCACTGAGGGACAGCAGGATATAACAACAGCAGCAGCAGTTTTATTATGTATTTATTATTCATACCCCGTGTGTGTGTGTGTGTGTGTGTGTGTACGTGTGTGTGCATATATCTATAGATGAGATAGAGCTGGAGATAAATATTCCTGAATGAATAGGCTGTGTGGAATGGCTGCCCTTACAGGTGGCAGTTTTCCAAGAAGGACATGAGATGGGAAGTATACGGAGATGAATAGGAGGTGGAAAGAGAGACGAAGGAGCCACTGAATTTCACTAAAGAAGTGAGAAGGTGTTGGAACCAGACTGAGAGAAAGGATCATCAAAAGTTTGCAAAGGAAATGGAAAATACAGGACTTTGAACAAGTTGCTGAATGACAGAATATGCACTCAGTAGGGGGGCCTCAGTGAGACTTGTCACTTGTCTTTTGATAGCGATGTTCACTCTGATGAGATAATGCATTTGATTTACATATATTTGCAGGCTGATTTTGTAAAATTTATATATATGACAGCTGCTAATCCAAGTGAGATACCCACTTGAGCAATTATATCAGCCCATGCTTGATAGAGCCCATCAGAGGTGGATCTGGTGATTTAGCTACATTGCCCTGGATCCAGGGGCGTAGCTAGCTGCTCTGGCACCCGGAGCTGTGGGAGCAGGGCGAACCACCCACGGGGGTGCCACAGCAATCCGCCCAAGGCGGCAGTGCAGTGAGCTACCCACAGAGTCCGCCTGGCAGATGCAAGCCCCACGCTGCCATTTTGAGCAGCGCAGGGCCCCGAGCCACTGAGTCACTCCCAGGAGAGACGCATTGCTAGGGTTTGCTGCAGGCCAGGCCCCGCAGAAAGTGCTGCCCCCTGCGATGTGCCATCTTGTCCCCCCCTCAGGGATGACACCTGGGGCGGACCGCACCCCCAGCACCCCCCCTTCCTATGCTCCTGTCTGGATCGAATCTCTCTGCTCTTTATTTCACACACACTTCTAATACTATCACAAAGATGGTATCAAGGACCACCCTAAATCACAGCTGGCTTCAACCAATCTGCAAAGTCTACGCATCTGTAAAGACATCTGCGTATTTTAATATACACAATGGAGAACTAACAAAGATACTAAATGAACGCTCATCATTGCGGGAGGATGTGTGCGGGAAGGAAAGGAATTGGCACAGTTAATTTTACAACCTGGAAGCACTTTTTTGGGGAGGAAATCTCTCTTGAGGAAGAGTTAGGTTTGAGTGGGGATGTCAGTTTGGAAGAAAAGGTGGTTAAAGGGGTTGGACGTGACAGAGGTATGCACAATTGTGTGTGGTGTGAAGAAAGTTGATAGAGAGAAGGTTTTCTCCCTGCCTCTTAATACTAGAAATGGGTATCATCCAATGAAGCTGAATGTTGGAAGATTCAGGACAGAGAAAAGAAGGTACTTCTGCACATGGCGGATAGTTAAACTATGGGAGATGCTCTCAGGAAAGGTAATGATGGCCAACAACTGTGATGGCTTTAAAAGAGGATTAGACAAATTCGTGGTGGCTGCTGGCCATGATGGCTATGTTTCAGTTGCTGGAAGCCACAGGAGAAGAGAGGTTGTGGTTGTGGGTTTCCAACACAGGCATGTGGTTGGCTAATGTGAGAACAGGGTCTGGACTAGATGGGTCATTGGCCTGATCCAGCCTGCTCTCCTTATGCTAATAATAATAATAATAATAATAATAATAATAATAATAATAGGGACGCGGGTGGCGCTGTGGGCTAAAGCCTCAACGCCTAGGGCTTGCCGATCGAAAGGTCGGCGGTTCGAATCCCCGCGGCGGGGTGCGCTCCCGCTGCTCGATCCCAGCGCCTGCCCACCTAGCAGTTCGAAAGCACCCCCGGGGGCAAGTAGATAAATAGGTACCGCTTACCAGCGGGAAGGTAAACGGCGTTCCGTGTGCGGCTCTGGCTCGCCAGAGCAGCGATGTCACGCTGGCCACGTGACCCGGAAGTGTCTTCGGACAGCGCTGGCCCCCGGCCAATAGATGTGAGATGGGCGCACAAACCCCACAGTCTGTCAAGACTGGCCCGTTCGGGCAGGGGTACCTTTACCTTTAATAATAATAATAATAATAATAATAATAATAATAATAATAATTTGTTTGTATCCCGCTCTCCCCAGCCAAAGCCAAGCTCAGAGCGGCTAACATCATATAAATAAGACAATATGCATAATACAATATACAATATGCAAATAAAATAACATTCAACATTCATTAAAATAATATAGAATAATATTAAATATCAGCATTTCAAAATTAAACAGAAATCCACTCAACAGCTACAATAAGTAATTTCTAAACTCCAATCAATAAAACAACAGCCAAACCACAGTGCACAACATAATACGATACAAAATGAGAAGCAGAGACTGGAGGGTGGAGCAAGGCAGGTGGAAAGAGGCCTTGCCTGATGGAGTCTCTCCCCTCACAGTTCTTCCTCCAGGCACAGCTTCCTTATGAGGAGACCCAGGGCCTGAGGGTGGGGCAAGGCAGGTGGAAGGAGGCCTTACGAGTGAAAGGCTGGTCCTACCCTGCTGCAACTGGAAAAGACCATGCTAAAGTCACTTCAAGGGAGGGAAAATTATTTCCCATCGCCTGGTGCCTTTAGCTTGAGAGATGCTTTTGATTAAACCTGGAACTTTTTCCGGACAAAGCATAGGCTCTCCATCAGTAATCTCCTTGCCCCCTCCTCTTTCCCTGCCCTTCCTCCACATTTATCCTCTTCTGCCTTTTCCCCAATCTTCCTACTTAACTCGATAAAAAGGAAAGGCAGGATTTTCAATAATTCTACAGAGCTCCAAAACTGTTATGACAGGGGCATAATTTAATTATTGCAAACTTCTTTTCTTCCTGACAGCTTCTTCTTCTTTTACTTTTATGTATTTTACCCAAAAGGATGATATACCCTTTTTTAAAAACGTTATAACTAAAATTGGATCAGCCTTTTCTTTTCCATTTCTCTCATAATTTATTGTTATTGGTAAAGGTGGGAAATATTTTTCTCAACTCAAGGGTCACTTTCCCTCCTGGGGGGAAAAGAAGCCGGAAAAGCAGCAAATGTGGCTTTTGCTTTTGTTGAAGAGGATATATTCCAGTCATGCAAAGGTGAAAAGTTTTCTTTACACAGGTATCCATCCCTTCTCCAGCCAAGCAGGCAAGAGGCATTATCCCAGTGGAAGGACACATTGCAGCCAGGCAAAAACACCTGAGACAGGTGAGAGCAGGAGCAGCGAAAGGTGTGACCTGGGTAGATAATTTGATCTGGGGGAGAGTCCTGAGGGCAACGTAACTAGGTCTGGAGGGCCTCATATGGGCCTAGCTCTGATGTAGATAATTAAAAATTCTCAGTAAACTACAGAAACAATGACAAGCAGCAACAGTTAGATGCTGAAAGCAGGAGATGGCCACAAATGCTGTGATATCACAATGGACCCATTTTAGTACTGGATTTCTATATGCTCTTTACGTTTCTCCCTCTAGTGGTGTGAGGTGACAGTCTTTCTTTCTTTCTTTCTTTCTTTCTTTCTTTCTTTCTTTCTTTCTACCACTTAACTACCATTGCCTCTAAATGCTGTAGAAGAAATACAACACAAATAAGGTCAGAATTCAGTTGGAACGGTAAAATCAGATTTCAATTAAAATGCCTAATGGGTTTTTTTTTTAAAAAAGAATTCAGTAGTGGATTAAACCACAGAGCCTAGGACTTGCTGATCAGAAGGTTGGCGGTTCGAATCCCCGCAACGGGGTGAGTTCCCGTTGCTCGGTCCCTGCTCCTGCCAACCTAGCAGATCAAAAGCACGTCAAAGTGCAAGTAGATAAATAGGTACCGCTTCGGTGGGAAGGTAAACGGCATTTCCGTGTGCTGCTGTGGTTCGCCAGAAGCGGCTTAGTCATGCTGGCCACATGACCCGGAAGCTGTACACTGGCTCCCTCGGCCAATAAAGCGAGATGAGCGGTGCAATCCCAGAGTCGGCCACGACTGGACCTAATGGTCAGGGGTCCCTTTACCTTTACCTTTTAGTCTCCCGAACCTCAACAAGGAGGAGGCCTGTCTGACCTCAACTGGAAAAGAAATGCACCCAATCCTGAAAGTACAGATCCTGGTGGATGCAAACCACGCACTGAATCATGGAGGAACTACTAGCGGTGATTTCTCCAAAGACATCCGAGAATATGAGGGACTGGGAAGGTCTCGAGCCACCTGGATCCAAATGGTGAAGGGCCTTGTAAATTAATGCAGGTACCTTTCACTTGGCTTAGGTTTGCCAGCCAGTTCCACTTGAGCAGGTCATTCCCACATTGTTTCCGATTTCAGACGGAAAGTCAAAATGTCAAAAGGGAAAGGAAAGTTCCTTCAGTTTCTAATTGGCAGTGTTGGCAAGGCTGACATTTGTGATAAAAAACCCCGAAATGCTTGGAAACGAACATTTCCTTGCAAGGTGGCAGCGTGAATGTAAGAGAGGCAGAGAGAGGGAGATGGGAAGGGGGTGAGGAAAGGAATAAGGTTTCATTAGCAAAACCAAGCCTCTCTGCAGAAAAAGGAACATTATGGAAGCTGGGGTATTCAAAGTCACATTTCGAAGGTGTCCTCTTTGCATAGGCAGGAACGCATCGTCCCTTGGAGTTAGGCCACCTCACCCTTCGTAATGCCTACTCTTATTACCTTCTGTATATTGCAGATAGAGAAGTGATGGTGCATTCCTAAGGCCACTTAGGCAGTTCATGACTCAGGTGAGAGTTAAAATCACTGATTCCCTGGTCCTAGATTGGTTGGTTAGGCAGGATGTTAGCTTTAGCCTTTACTACACAGCTTCCACATCCATTCCCACAGGCACACCAGTCAGTTTAATGACTCTTTATGCTATGTTCTGTTAGGGGGATATGGGCGACGCTGTGGTCTAAACCACTGAGCCTCTTGGGCTTGCCAATCAGGAGGTTGGCGGTTTGAATCCGTGCAACAGGGTGAGCTCTCGGCACTCTATTCCAGCTTCTGGCAACCTAGCAGATCGAAAGCATACCAGTGCAAGTAGATAAGTAGGTACCACTGCGGCAGGAAGGTAAATGGCATTTCCATGTGCTCTGGCTCCCATCATGGTGTTCCATTGCACCAGAAGTGGTTTAGTCATGCTGGCCACATGATCCAGAAAGCTGTGTGTGCACAAATGCCGGCTTCCTCGGCCTGAAGTGAGATGAGCACTGCAACCCCATAGTTGCCTTTGACTGGACCTAACCATCCAGGTGTCCTTTACATTTTTAATTTTACTATGTTCTATTAATGACCCTGGATTACCTCTTTTGATCCATGTCCTCCTTACGGATGGGGGGGGGGGATTCAATCACATTTTAGTGCAAACCCAGCTAATTCACACTTTCTGAAAAATGCATGAATCAAAATTCAGCTGTCCTTCAAAAGTCCCACTTCTTTCAATTTTGCAGTACAGCTCCCTAATCCAGAATTCCGTATGCTAGGGGAAAGTGTGCATAAAAATGCATATAAAGTAATCATATAACGATTCATTGTATTAAAGGAAATTGTTTTGTTTTCAGTAAAGTGCATTAAAACACTGATGGATTTTTAACTTTCTGTTTTTAAGTAAATTAATCAGACATCAATTAGTAAGTTAGAAAGCAAAATGTGGAGGCAACATTTTAAGGCTTATTAGGCAGGCATGGCTAATGCCGTTGCTTTGGATTTAAGGGACAATCTAAACACAGTGTCTGTTGGGACAAGAGAGTAAGCATCTGTCCAGTGCTGTTTTTTTGAAAAAGAGATTCTGGAACTCAACATGAACACCTCCCTCATTCTCTTAGAATGGCAATGGCGCCCACCTGAGGGGTGCTGGAACTGAGTTCCAGCTGGGGGGGAAAGACCTGCCAGTAAGAGGTTGGGTCTGTCACATTTCTGGCTCAGCCAACCAGTTTCTGGTTCAGCCAAACTATACCTGAATAAGCCCATGTCCCAGTTCAGCCAATGCAACACCAGTGTAACACCTGTGTCTCAGTGAAACCAGGGTTCAGTCAACTGAGACAAGACTTGCGTCTGCCAGGAGGGTAGATCGCCACTGTGCCCCCCTGGGCAAATCGCCCCGCCCCCTTGGGTGGATCACCCCACCCCTGCTGCTCCGGGTGCCAGAGCAGCTAGTTATACCCCTGATTACAGGAGCTTGTAACATTCTGATATATATGCGAGCGTTACATTTTTATGAACTAAAATGTTCATTCAGATGAATTTGAATCAAACTAATTCATTTTGTAGGGACCTGGGTGGGACTGTGGGTTAAACCACAGAGCCTAGGACTTGCCGATCAGAAGGTTGGCAGTTTGAATCCCTGCAACAGGGTGAGCTCCCGTTGCTCGGTCCCTGCTCCTGCCAACCTAGCAGTTTGAAAGCACGTCAAAGTGCAAGTAGATAAATAGGTACCACTCTGGCGGGAAGGTAAACGGCATTTCCGTGCGCTGCTCCGGTTCACCAGAAGCGGCTTAGTCATGCTGGCCACATGACCTGGAAGCTGTATGCCGGCTCCCTCGGCCAATAAAGTGAGATGAGCGCCGCAACCCCAGAGTCGGCCATGACTGGACCTAATGGTCAGGGGTCCCTTTACCTTTACCTTATTTCATTTTGTAAAAGGAAGCACTAGAACCGGAACTAGTTCCTTTTGGGACAGGAGCTTGAACTAGTTCCTTTTAAAAATGAACTTCCCAGGCACTGGTCCACTGCAGGGCACTTTGAACCCAACTCCTTTTTCCACTTGGAGTGAGCCCATGCTGGATAGTAGCATTTGCTCATGTAAATTTTGCCTGCAATGGAAAGGATATAAGAACTGATTTCACCTCCCGCTGAATTCTTTTTCTTACAAAACATCTTATTCTCAACCCCTCCCCTTTATTTCCTATATTCTCAGGAGAGAAGCCTGAAAAAAGAGACATTATTTCAAATGGAAAAACATTGATTTTTATTTTTTATTTTTACAAACCTCCCAGGGAGTCTCAATTTACACGTTGCTTTTTGTTTGTTCCTTTCCTTATTGGCTTGTTTGAAGTCTTTGATGTTTTCAGAGCCGAGGCTTGGATTGCTTGTGCATCTAGCATGACCCTGTGTCAAATGGGAATTCCTTTCAAGCAGACCCTAACTTTAGGAAATGAGTGCCTTGAATTTCTCAGTCTAATCTTGTTGCTGCCTGCTTTCAAAAGACAGTTGGAGTCGAGGTGAATCTCCTAAACTAGACCAGGGAAGAAGTCAGTGACTGGGGAGTGGAGGAGTTCATGCAATTTATGAGTTATGCAGTGGAAAAATAGAAGATTATGGTTTAGAGTGGGGGAGCATGATGTCAATAGCTTTATTAAAATATACATTCTGAAGGAGAAAGGGAAACATTTCTATAGAATCTCACTGGTAATACAGAAAGCAGTAAAATGGATTTAAGGGACCGAATTCACCGTGTTCTGGAATGCACATACTGCATTGTTGACTCACATATTATTCCTCTTTAGAACAGAAAGGCTGGTTCTGTCGGGTCTACAGCATAGCACTGATGAGCTGGCTTGATGCTGATTGGCTGGGAGCCAGCTATGCAGGAGTGCTGATTGGCTGGGAGCCCATTTGTGTGTGTGGACGAGTATGTGCTTAGTTCTTTCCCAAATGGCTGATTTTCCAATTGAAAGCACATGTATCCCAAGCAACTTTCCCTTCTACAGGGAAGCATATGCATACTTAATCTTGGAAACATGCAATCAGCCAATGAGGGAAGGAGTTACCTGTCCCTAATGCTCCTCTGATCAGCAATGCAGCCTCCCAAGGCTGGTTTTCATTGAAAAAGAGTATAATAGGGCTTTGTTGTACTCTTTTACAAGCAATGTGTACTTTGCCCCATAGAGTTCTGGTTCTGGTTGGATAAATCAATCTATCTATGGTCTTTGGCACTTTTGCATTTGCTCACCCATATTTCCATCCTAGTTATTTAAAGCAGTTTCTATGTCACCTTTCACCAGAATGATTACAGGGTGATTTACAATGAACTAAAACACACACACAAAAATATCTAGGCTTATTAAACGCTGTTACGAAGAATTAATGGCTTGATAATGCCTGAGTAAACAGATGAGTTTTTAATAAGCGGTGAAATACCAGTGCTGTGGGTGCCTGCCAGACCTCCAAAGAGAGATCATTTCATAAGGTGGGTGTTTCAAATTAATTTCTGTATCAATATCTTTAAAAAAAAGAATCAGCACAAGACATATTTAAATATGTATTTTAATTGTATTTTCTCTCCAAATTAAAAAATACATATTTTAAAGCATATATTCTCTCCAAATTTACATTTTGAAATATATATTTAAGAATAGCTTTTCCACCCATGGCACCAGTATTATGGGATGCACTTCCTGCTGAAATATGAGAGGCCCCATCTGTATTGGCATTCCGTCGGCTTTTTATTATGCACCTGTTTACCAGGGATTCCTTTGATCTCTGGACCTGAGCCTCCCTTTTTAATTAATGTACTTTTAATTAAAAAAAATTGCATATTTAAATTATGAAAGTTTGTATATTAATGTTTGAATGGAACTGTTTTATTACATTTTTGAAATTATAAATGTTTATATTTTAATGCTTCCATAATTGGTTTTTATGCTTGTAAGCTGCTTAGAGACCTGTTTTTGCATTCACTGGTTCACGAACAAAGAAATAAATAGTTTAGTTGCAATTTTTGAGCCTCAAACTCTGTTGAAACACAGCGAAAGCCAGGGGATGAAAACACAATCGTACACCTGTCTACTCAGAAGTAAGTCTCATGGATTACAACAGGGCTCTTTCCCAAGAAAGTGTTTGTAGGATTGTACGTTTGTTCCTCGCGTCCTGAGTTCAAGTGTCTTCAAAGCCCATTACACCTTTGATAAAGTTGTTCTCCAACTGGAGCGCTCACAAGCGTTTCCCAGTTGTTGGTGTTTATACCACATGATAAATGGTTTGGAAACCAAGTCTTATGAGGAATGATTGAAAGAATTGGGTATGTTTAGCCTGGTAAAGAGGAGACTGAGGGGAGCCATGGTCAAATATCTAAAGGGTTGTGGTGGCTTTAAGAAGGAGCTTCAAATCCTAAATTTCTCTTTTCCTACAGATGCTTGTAGAAAATAATACTTGCAGCTCAGCTTTTCGGATACCAGAAGGTGGGACATTATGAATTCTCCCAGATCTATGGACACCTAAATCAGACATGGGGAACATTTTCCATATGAGGGGCACATTCACACAGAGAACCTTCTGGGGACCACATGTTGGTGGCAGATGGGGCCAGAGGCAAAAGGAGGTGGAACAATGGCTGAGCATGATATATCATAGCCATGCAAAATTTGAAGGTATCTACACAAATACATCTCTCTATTCTCCAGACGCGGGTGGCGCTGTGGGTTAAATCACAGGTTGGCGGTTCGAATCCCCACGACTGGGTGAGCTCCTGTTGCTTGGTCCCTGCTCCTGCCAACCTGGCAGTTCGAAAGCACGTCAAAGTCAAGGAGGTACTAAAGGAGGGCTGGTGATAGGTATGGTTTTTTTGGGGGGCGGGGGGACTGAAGGAGAGTCCTGGAGAAAAGGGTGGCTTGATGTTATTTATTTATCTTGGTCTTTCTTTCCGGTTGTCCCAAAACACCATGGGATTTCAAGCAGGTTCGGATGGATAATACATATTCCCAACATGCAGGTTTGCTCTGCTGACCAAAGAACCTCTGCTAACTTAATGGTGACGAGCCCCCTGCTGTGGTGCAGGCGAAGGAAACAAAATGCAATCTCCACAATCGGTTTTGCTTGACTCCAATCCGGCAGCATCAAGGAGCTGGAGAGACCCGACCATAAAGGAATCCTTGAATTAGTCACACCCTTTGTTTCCTCTATGGCTCTGTTCAGTTAAACTTGCCCTGACTGACCTCTCTTCAAGATACGTTATCATATTTTGTCTGAGTATTATTTTCTTGGGGGGAGAGGGGGGGAGACTAAAGAAAATAAAAGGAAGGGAAGAAAGCAAAAACAAGACAAGCAATTCCCTTTTTATTGATTTCGCCTGTCATCTTTTCTTGATACAGAAGTACAGTTTAGGATCCGTCCTCAGCCTCCGCTCTCGTGGCGGCAAACATTGTATGGTGCATCTTCATCACATACACATCTGAGGGGAAAGGTAGACGGAAATTGCCTCAAACTTTTCCAGTTCATTGCCCGATATTTCCCATTTCCTTCAAGGAAATAAATCCTGCCTTTAAGCCAACAGTTTTCAGGAGTAACAACTCTACTCTTGCTGCAAAAGGCATATGGCAACCCCATACACTGTGGCCTTCTCATAATTGCCATTTTAAAAAGTACTAAATTGAATATTTTATATTGCTAGTTTCTCAAAAGACTACTAATTTTTTTTTCTTGGAGAAATTTTACTCCGACAGTGAGCTGTATCCACAAAATTGTTGTGTACATGGAACAACTTCCACGAGTGCAACTTCCACATCTCTTCTTAGTGCAACTTCCACATCTCTTCTTCCTCTGGACCCTTCTTCCCAATCTACTCTAGGTGATTTCCCCCCCCCCCAACCTCCTGTAGTAATTTTTGGGGCAATATTGGGGGCATTGGGGCAACGAGAGGGAGAAGAACTTCAGTCTGCACATGCAATTTGGTTGAATGCAACTCCGTAGTTTTATATGTCATTTTTATGTATTGGGTGGTGCTGTGGGTTAAACCACAGAGCCTAGGTCTTTCCAATCAGAACGTCGGCAGTTTGAATCCCCATGACGGGGTGAGCTCCCGTTGCTTGGTCCCTGCTCCTGCCAACCTAGCAGTCTGAAAGCACGTCAAAGTGCAAGTAGATAAATAGATACCTACCGCTCTGGCAGGAAGGTAAACGGCATTTCCGTGTGCTGCTCTGGTTCTCCAGAAGTGGCTTAGTCATGCTGGCCACATGACCCGGAAGCTGTACGCCGGCTCCCTCGGCCAATAAAGTGAGATGAGTGCCACAACCCCAGAGTCGGCCACGACTGGACCTAATGGTCAGGGGTCTCTTTACCTTTACCTTTATCCATTCTTTTAAAACCACTTTGGAAATTTTTGTTATTGTGATTCATAAATAATAATGAATCACACTGAGACATTGCATTCAGCGATGGTTTCTTTTAGCTTTTGACATGTGTCCTGGTCCTGGAAAAAAAAGCCTTTCATTTTGAGAAAGGGTCTGAGTTGAAGATAGGGTTGAAAATGTCCTAGAAGGGCCTCCTGGTTTAGTGAGGTTTGTTAAAGAAGCGGAAGGTGATATTTTAGACTACAACTCCCATCATCCTGGATCGCCCGCCATGCTGGCTGAGGCTGATGGGAGTTGTAGTCCACTGCTTCTGGATGGTACCATGTTGGCTACTGCTGTACTAAAGCATATGAAGAATCTGCTTCAGTTACTTTGCTCAGGACAGTGAAAGAAAACTGGTCCGGATTCACACAGCAGTAACTTCCAGAAGTAGGGCGAAGGAGGCGAGGCAATTCTGATTCTCCGAATTGACCTTCTAGCTCGTGGTTTTCCCATCTGTGGAATGCTCCTCCTGGTGAAGTACATCTGTCTCCTTAATTGTTAACTTTCAGGAGGAATTTTCCTGTTCACCCTGGCTGAAAGATACAGTTCCTGGCAACTTTGGAATTAGTAGCTGGGGCAGTATGTCCCCATCTTTAAATGTTTTAAATGTGTTTTCATTCTATCTTTCATGGTTTCATGATGCCCCTTTGTTTGTTTTCCACCCTGGGATCTCTTGGGAGGAAGGAGGGCTGGATAGAAATTTGAATAATATAATAATAATTAATATATAAAAAACAGAGACAAAATTTCCAGAAGCCCCAATCAGAGTGATGCAACATCATATTAGAGTGATGCTCCAGAGGGATTTTGAGAAAGAGATGGTACCTGGGAATGGTAGTGAGTCCAGCCCACAAAGTCAATTTCACCTCTGGCGAGTCGCCGCTCTCCAATTTGATGACCCCCCATTCACCCTACTATGAGCCTTAAATTTGAACTTGAAGTTCTCTGTGGAAAACTTTTGGCTCAACCTCTGTTTTGAGACATACTTGTTACTCGTGCTGTTGCTTCTGAAACGTTTTCATAGCAGTTTCATTACTCCTTGCATTTACTGTTTCTTCCGCGACTTCATTTTAATTGCTGCTCTAGCTTTTGCGGTTGCATTTCTTGTAGATACTTTGAAATGTTGTTGCAGCTATGGCTGAGAGGCAGGACATGAACAGTTTAAAGAAACAAACGTAGCTGGCCATAACATCCCACTGAGAAACCACACAAAGCACACTGCAGGGTGGGGAAAGCGACAAATATCCTCTCTCTCTGGTTGATGCAGCTGTTCACCCTCATCAGGAGACTGTGTGCATTAAACGACAACACATTGGCGTGTGGACTGAGCCGCCTAGTAGCTTTGATAAAGGCAAGCATGTCCATGTATCCAAATTAGAATCACATTGATGGCTTTTTTTAAGGGGAGGGTGAAATTTCAGCACAAGGCAGGCATCCACTCACATAAGAATGCTTCTCTTTCTTTTCCTCTCTACCTGAATCTCCCTATGTGTCCCACCCACAATATCTGCTTCAGAAGTAGACCCTCCAGAGTAGATTTTGGAGGCATGTCTGGGGCATAGCTGTCAAGCGTCCCTTATTTGGCAGGACAGTCCCTTATCCCAGCGCCATGTCCCGCTGCTGTCCCTTATTGATGATGTCCCTTAAATCTCCCGGGTTTCAAAGGAAGCAGCTCCTCTCCCTCCCTCCTTGCTGGCCAGGGAGGAGGGACGCTCCAACTGTGTTGCTTGGCTGCGTTACTCACCCAATAAGAAGTCTAAGAACGACTGGGAGGTGGAGCTTGCATGATTTGTGCTGATCAAATCAGCTGCGTTGCCTGGGGACTCGCCTTTGCTCAGCGCTTCCCAGCGGAGAGGTGACGGTGGTTTTCCTTGAGGCTTAAGGCTTTGTTTGGCTGCTGGCTGGGCTTTCTGCCTTTGGCTCAGAGGGGCTCAGAAGTTGAACATACCTGTGCTTGGAAAATCCCTTATTTTGGCTGCTGATCCCTTATTTTCGAGGCTGCTGGTCCCTTATTTTCAAATCTGTAAGTTGACAGCTATGGTCTGGGGGAACTGGAGAGAGAGAGAAGAGAAAGTAGAATTCTCCGTATGCAAACAGATTTTGATTGTGCAAACAGGCAGAGATCACTGGGTTTGACGTCAAATACATTTTAAGTGGTTTTGTATTAATTGAATCAGCCTTGTGAATGGTTTGAGGATGGTAGTCCAAAGAAACCTGGTTTAACCTGCCTTTGTAGAGGGTTTTCCCCTCTGGGTTGGAAGTTTATTTGATCTTAGGAATTCAGTGTAGCAATAAGCAGATCGGTCAGACAGTGCAAACATTTCTGCTAGCGTGATGGAATGATCTGCCTTCTCATCTCGCTGTGCATTTCTCAGGGTTTTCCCCCAACCCACCCACCCAGCAAATGGGGGGCATGCGATGAGGAAAGTTGGAAAACCCCCATTATGCTAGCAGAAACCTTTGTGTGACCTTCAGTGGACAAGGCTTGTTTCTTGAAGCCCACCTAATGTTTTTCCCCACATGCAATAATATTTATATGCTGATTAGTATAAACAAGGCAATCTCAAAGTGGTTTGTCAGGACAGAGATTCAAATATATTAAAAGACATGCAGTAAACAAAAGCATGGCATGGCTAACTTTATTTAGGATTTCTTTTATACCTACCAACCAAAGTTCTTGAGGCAGCTTACAATATATTTAAAACTCAATAAAAAGGAAGATGGTACAACAGAGTAGAGCAAAGATGTACACACATTTTTTCCAACTAGTTCTCTGATGTTCCGTCCAGCTGCCTAACCTATTGCCTACCTGAATGAAATTTTGCTGTGTTCACAAACCTGAGTTCAGATAACCTTCATCCTTCAACGCCTCTCAGACCACTAAGTACCATTCATAGGGTTATTTTGAAGATAAAATGTGGAATACCTAGATGTTAAATTAATACACGCCCACTGAATGCAACAGGAAAGTATAGGAGTTGAATAAAATCTGCTATGTATGCCCTATATCCTATGCAGGCGGTTGGGGAGAGAAATTCAATTCAGTTCACATTTAAAGGTGAGCCCACCAAATTCTCACTTTCTGAAACAGTACCCAATCTGAAACACAGCCTCTGAAATTTGGACTTCCCCAAATTTTGCAATGTAGCTTTCCAGCTAAGTAATGTGCACAAAAATGCATGTGCCAGGGTAAAGTGTGCATAAAAATGCACACATTCATGAAAATAACACAAAGTAATGCATTGTATCAGGTGGGAATGCTTTCTGAAAATGTGTATCTTAAGCACACTAAACTCATGATGAATTTTCAGGACTAAAAGGGAAAAAATGCAACCTGATGTGGAAATGTGGAGACCTGAAGAAAAACGAGAAGCTGAGAGAAACCAAAATGGATGGATTTAGGATAATAGAATCCTAGAGTTGGAAGGGACCCCAAAGGCCATCTAGCCAACCTCCTGCAATGCAGGAATCTCAGCTAAAGCATCCATGACAGATGGCCATAAAACAGACTTGCTTAATGGGACTTCTCCCTTCTGCAGTTTTTGGAGGTGCACAGAAGGGGAGTCCTGTTGTTTGAGATGCTGCTTGCACAGGGCTAGATACAACCCATTATCGTTCAACACAACCCACTTCACAGAGCTGTTGTGATGTTTAGGGATAGGGCATGTTGCTTCTCTGTGCTCAGTTAGTGCTGGTAGGTTTCGTCAGGCTGCCTCAGAATGCTCCAAAACTCAGCAATTGGAATTTTGGTGTGAAAAGGGTTTTTTAAATTGGGTATCCAGCCTTATTGGGAGAACTCACAGGGCAGTCTGAGGATCATTCTGCTTGTGGACAAGTGAACTCCACTAAGTTCACTTTCTTGTTCAATTTCCACAAACTTTGTCACCATCCCTAGGGATGATAGAATGCAGCCACCTATAAACTGCTCTGTATAGCACTTATCTCTAATACATTCTGGAGATATCTCTTTGTTTTCCCTTTCCGCCCCTCAGATAATTCTCTACAAGAACAGCCTGTGTGCTTCTATAAGTCAAGCTAGCCAGGCCCAGCCCTGCTAACTGTCTGGCTAGGAGGCCACCTGGGAAACTTGTATAAGAAGCACTGACCTTTGTGAAGAAAGGGCAAGGTATAAGCCTGATAAATAAATAAGCGGAATAAACATGTGTGCCCAGTGTTTTCCCTGCTCTTGAAAAATGAATGCCCTTGCAAGGGAAGGTTCTCTGCCTGTACGTTGGGGTTTGTGTTCATCAATTCATGCATGGAGCTATGTTTCCAAATTCAGGTATGTCCCTTCAGTGGAAGTGGTGGCTGTTGGCGAGCTGACACCCCCCCCAACTCCACCCACAAATACATGCAGATGTTGCATCAGCTTTCCCAAAAACTCATTTTCATGTTTAACCTGGCAGCCACAAGCCCTACCCTCCAACTGAATTAATCTGTCGTGACACTGAAGATTTAAATTGCTGTTGACTGGGCAAAGCAATGGGGTGGGGGTTCCAAACCCTCGTGTGATGCTTTTAAAAAGCTAAAAACAAGGCAAATGCAAACTGTGCTTAATACAATATGTACAAGAAGAAATGGAAATAAGATTAGAAGTGATGTGTGTGCCAAGAGGCCTTCTTCAGGCAGTGCAGATGCAAGAGAACAAGGTTAATAAATTTTATTTTATTTTCCCCCATCCTCAAAAGCTGGCAGAAGTCCTCGTAGCAACAAGGTCAATTCTAACCTTATTTCTGCATTTTTTCCACAGATTCTCCTCCTCATTTCTTCTCTCATTCTCCTAAGAAGAAAATGGGGACCATTTAATGGATGTCGTAACACTTTTGGTTCTAGAGATGTCCTCGTTTCAAGAATGGTTAAATGTCACTGCGAATCTTTGAAATGATTAAAAGGAAGCAGGTAAAGTGGAGACAGAGGGATAGACACAGACTCTGCCTTTTGGACTCAGTGGGGCATCATTCTGACCAACTTAAGCTCCATTGATTTCAATGGGTCTACTCTAAGCATGAAAAGCAATGACAAACCTAGACAGCATCTTAAAAAGCAGAGACATCACCTTGCCAACAAAGGTCCGTATTGTTAAAGCTATGGCTTTCCCAGTAGTGCTGTATGGAAGTGAGAGCTGGACCATGAAGAAGGCTGATCGCTGAAGAATTGAGGCTTTTGAATTATGGTGCTGGAGGAGACTCCTGAGAGTCCCATGGACTGCAAGAAGATCAAACCTATCCATTCTGAAGGAAATCAGCCCTGAGTGCTGAGTGTCACTGGAAGGACAGATCCTGAAGCTGAGGCTCCAATACTTTGGCCACCTCATGAGAAGAGGAGACTCCCTGGAAAAGACCCTGATGTTGGGAAAGATTGATAGCACAAGGAGAAGGGGACGACAGAGGATGTGATGGTTGGATAGTGTTCTCGAAGCTACGAACATGAGTTTGACCAAACTGTGGGAGGCAGTGGAAGACAGGAGTGCCTGGTGTGCTGTGGTGTGGTCCATGGGGTCACGAAGAGTCGGACACGACTAAATGACTAAACAACAACTCTAAGCATGGCTAACAAGGTTGGCTTGTAATCAGTTATCCGACAACTGTAGACACTTGGATTGGAGGCAGGTCCATTATAAAAGTAGACCCATTCCTCAGCACGTTTGAGACCTGTTATGCAGAATGGACAAATTTCTTGTGCTTTTATTAGGGTTCTTTATGAGTCATAACTGCACAGAGGTGAGGATTTTAGTATGTGCTCCTTGACATATTACTCTTGGCTGTAAGGAAGTGTTTGAAAAATGTAATCTGCCAAAATGCCATTCTCTGCACAACCGTAATTTGGGGGAAAGGGATGGTAATGACGAGGAAATAACAGCTAAAGTTAGATGAAGGGTGTTTGGGTGGTGTGATGTCTTATCACAGGCAGAGATATCCTACTGAATTGAATGGAGCTTGCTTCGAGGTAAGCGGGGTTTGGATTCTTCTGCCTGAAATCTCGATCTCATCCACACTCTTTTTCAGCAAGAGCTTTCTGCCACGAAACCCTTAGAAACAAACTTTTAAAAATCAATACTGCCATTTCACTCTTGCAGACATTACGGTTCTCTCTCACACATCATAATCATCATCATCTTCTAACACTATCAGTGCATTTGGCATTTTATAGAGTAATGTAAGCTGAGAATAGTCGTTACCCTGCCCACCTCGCAGCCTAACAATGCAATCCTATACAGGTCGACTTTGTAGGAGGAAACCGCACTGAAATCAATTGAGCCTCCTCCCAAGGTAAATGGGTGCAGGATTGCAGTGTAAATTTGAGACACCATTCACTGGGATCTTCTGCCCTACAAGTTGCTAGTCAGTGCATAAGGGAGAAGAAGGGGTGAAGCCTTTGTTTCAAAACTTCTTTAATGCTTCTGCTATCACTGCCTGTGGAACAGAGGCAGAGGAAGCAGGAATCATACCGGAGCAAAGCTGGGGGAGGAAATAGGTCGTTGGTGGGCATTTTTCAGCCCATTCCCATTTGGGCTCTGAAAAAATTCCCATTTCTCCCATTTTTTGGGAGGGGGTTTTTCAAATCCATATTGAATTAAAATGGGGAGAACTCAAAGTCACCTGTCTCCAGAAGGAAATGAAATATGTGCAAACTGCCTATGACCAGAGATTACCTTAAAAGTGGGCTCAATTCTGTGCTGATGCTATAAAATTAAGGAGACAAGCCTTGAACGAATCTTACCACCGATGTCTTAATATGTTTTAAATTAGCAGTTAAGGTTTTAACTTACATATTTTAGCTGTTTTTATCTGAATTATTTATCGTGTATTAGCTCACGGAGCTTAATTTTAACATGCTTGCATGGTATCTGTGGTTGCATATGTTGCACTCTGGTCGGTGACCGAAATAAATCGATTCATTCATTCACATGACCTAAGTTCTAAAATATTCAGTTTGCTTAGATGTACATATTCATAAACGTATTTTTTATTTATTTATTGAATTTATATACCGCCCTATACCTGCAGGTCATATGCATATACATATACAGTAAATCAGAACAACCGGGGCTTCTTGATGTATCAGCTCCACCTTGGAAATAGAATTATTGCCCTGTTCAGAATTCTAATCATGCCTCCTGCTACCAGCTGAGTGGGACTGCATTGATTAGCTATGTCCCTGATGCCTATTGCTCAACATCCAAAAAACCAAAGTGCTGCACCAAAAATACAAAATAACCCTCCTGCAGTGCCACAAATCCAACTCAATGGTGTAAAGTTATAAAATGTTGATCACTTATCTTACCTGGGCAGTTATCTCTCCACAAGGGCCAACATTGATGCTGAAATTCAGTATTGCCTGAGCTCTGCGAGGGCAGCTTTCTCCTGATTGAAGTGCAGAGTGTTTGAGGACTGGGACATTTGCAGGCAAACCAAAATGCTTGTTTACAAAGCTATTGTACTACCAACCTTACTGTATGCTTGTGAAACATGGACCACTTATAAATACCACCTCCAACTTCTTGAAAGATTCTATCAACGGTGTCTCCGAAAAATTTTACACATCACTTGGGAAGACAGGTGAACTAATACCAATGTACTGGAAGAAGCAAAGATTACCAGTGTTGAAGCAATGATTCTTCAACATCAACTTCATTGGACTGGACATGTTGTGCAGATGCCTGATTATCGTCTTCCAAAGCAACAACTCTATTCCAAACTTTAAAATAGAAAGCGTAATGCTGGTGGTCAACAAAAGAGGTTTAAAGACTCTCTCAAGGCAAATCTAAAAAAAAAATGTAATATAAACACCAACAATTGGGAAACACTGGCCTGTGAGCACCCCAATTAGAGAACAGCCTTTACTCAGGACGCAAGGGAGAAACGTGCTAAGGGGAAGGCATGCTTGGCAAATCCACACCGTGATCACCTCCTGCCCAGAAACAACTGTCCCCACTGTGGAAGGACGTGTGGATCCAGAATTGGCCTCCACACTCACTTACGGACTCATTGTTAAAACCATGTTTATGGAAGACAATCTTACTTGGCTACGAGTGATCGCCAAAGAAGAAGACTGCATGTGTGAACTAGTCTCATCCCTTGGTACCTGGACCTAGAGCATGAATGTTCAGAGAGACAGAGACTTCACACAGCTGCACAGCTGCCAGGGCCATGCCTAAGTATGTGATGTCCGGAATAAGGCTACTTGGTGCTGCCCAACTCACACTTTGGGAAAATGCATGCTCATGTGTGGCATCTACTGTGGGAGTTGGTTCTGGAGACAGAGCAAGAGGTCTGGAGTTGAGGAAGTGAGCTTTCAACCCAACCGGAGTCTAGAGGAGACTGAGAGGCTTATATTCTCATTGTTAACTCCTCTTTTTCCTGGTCACCTGTTGGATCATTAAGAATGTGAGGATAGCCCTTCAGAATCAGACCAATGGCCATCTAGTCCAGCATCCTTTTCTATCTCTGACCGGAAGCCCGTGAGCCTGAACTAAGTACAACAGTATTCTCCCCTTTTGTGGAGAGAGTCCTCCTGAGTAGACCCTTGCATCCTTCCTCCTGAGTAGAGCCTTCAACCCAAAGAGACCTCCAGCAGTAGAGTCTTCTGACAGCCAAGGGTACACTCCTGTGACTGTGGGTTTTCCATTGGGGCTGACTGTTGCCTTTGCTCTTGAGGAGCAGATGATGATCAGGCAGAATTGGAGATCAAGGTAGGCCTGTGGTTAGACGGATCATTGCAGGGGCTCAGGTGAGACACGCAGGATCCAAGCCACTTTAGGCTGCCTTGGGTACTTCTGAGATGTTCTTCTGGGTCCTCAGTTGGAGAGAGGTCTGATGCTTCTTCATAAGAGGTCTCTCCAAGTCCTGGGTTGGGTGAGATCCTGACAATGCATGAGTCAAAACTTGTGAATAGGTCATTAAGAACTCCCAAACTTCATGGAGCAATTTTGATGATGAAAATTTTGGAAGCATCCTGTCTGAAGGCTACAAAACCCAGTTTGCTCGAGCATTTTCTCCCAACTTTTGCTTCATTTTGTATCTCCATCTGCGAGTTTACATTTTTTAGTTTTAGCCTCAAGCAAATGGCTAAGGCTGAGTTACTGCCTGAATCCTTGGCAATAGTGAAAGGGAGGGAATTTAATAAGTGAAAAGAAAACACACACACACCCTGACAGATCCATAACTACATGCAATGCAAATAAGCTCTTACATCAAAATGTAGAAACGATAATGCAATTTAATGGCTTAAGGACTTTTTAAAAGGATGAAAATGCCTGCTATATTTTGACAGAGCAAAGATATCTAAGCTGCATGCTGGGGATGCGGTGGAGCCTAGCTCTATAAGTCTTGGAGATGATTTGACAAGAACAATTTCAATGTTCAGTTTAATGCACTTATGACAAATTTAAGTGATGAATCGATGCCCAAGAGGCCATGTGACTGGAATTAGGAGGCACAAATTCCCTTGTTATGGGAGCAGCTACAGGGCAGTTCAGTGCTGACAGGCATACTAAAAGTTAGGCAAAGGAAATCTACAAAGAACATTATGTCAATGGCAGAGGAAATGGAAAGCTATATATTTATTAAACCGTAATGTCACCAGGTGAAGCTTTGCGGCACTGAAGACACTTCTTGGTTCTCCAGATGCAGGAAGAGGAAATCTTATTGGCGTAAATTCAGCCGGTGGAGAAAAGCAAACATTACCTTAGAATCCCAGAAGTTGCTCTTGCAGTCTTGTCCTCAATTTACTGTACGCTTGCGGCTTCCTCCTGCCACAGATGTGCCGATCAGCATGAGGTCATGCTTGGATTCCTGCACTGCTCCCCGGAGCTATGGGGGGGGCAAAACTGTATGTCACGATTAACATGAAATGCACAGCTCTCATGCTTTTCTTTAATGGCTTGCAGCCAGAGACCCCCCCTTTCCTGACTAATTGTCATCAGAATTGTGGCACATGGAGCAAGAAGCTTTACCTCTCCCCAACCACAACCCCCTGAGGTTTATTTATTTATTTATTTATTTATTTATTTATTTATTGGAAAAACCAAACCTCATGAAATTTGGGATTTTCAGGTTCCTCAGTTTTTTGACTGGGGAAGGAAGGGGTAAACTTCTCCTGCCAGACTGCTGCAATCTTGATAACAATTTTATAAATTGTCCCCCTGTAAAGACAAATAGGGGACATGGGTGGTGTTGTGGGTTAAACCACAGAGCCTAGGACTTGCTGATCAGAAGGTCGGCGGTTCGAAATCCTGCGACGGGGTGAGCTCCAGTTGCTCAGTCCCTGCTCCTGCCAATCTAGCAGTTCGAAAGCACATCAAGTGGAAGTAGATAAGTAGGTGAACGGCGTTTCCATGTGCTGCTCTGATTCGCCGGAAGCAGCTTAGTCATGCTGGCCACATGACCTGGAAGCTGTACGCCGGCTCCCTTGCCAATAAAGTGAGATGAGCGCCGCAACCCCAGAGTCGGTCACAACTGGACCTAATGGTCAGGGGTCCCTTTACCCTTTACCTTTTAAAGACAAATATGCTCCTCATTATTTCTAACGTGGTCTTTCATCCTCCCTTGGATCAAAACACAAGAAGAATGTAAGAATAGCTCCGCAGTGTCAGAGCGAGGTCCCATCTAGTTAGGTGTGGCTAGCCAGATGTCTGCCAGAATTCCAGAAGCGATCAAACCAGCAATCAGACCTGGATCAGGTCAGATGCCATTGAACAATGGCAGTGAGACTGGCTCAGGAATCAACAGATTCTGAACCTTCTCAGCTCTTCTCTATCTCTAGAATGTCCCATTTGAGGGGCTTTTGTGGACTTCCACTAGCAGGCATCCTGCCCACCTGTGTGTTCAGTGAGTGGAAAGGGGTGTGTGACTTAGATGGTGTGGTTGCTGGTGGTGATGGCTGGCTTGTTTTCTGGGAAACGTGGGTGATGAGTCACTTTTGCCCAATCCACCACCACCCTAATCTGGATGAAGGGGTTGGTGGTCTGGATTGTTCCATAATTTAGGAATAAATTCCACTGAATTCAATGGAACTTGCTTCTAAGTTGACAAGTATAGGATTGTGCTGCTAACCAGCTGCGTCTAGGTTCTGTTGGAAATGAAATAACAGCTGCTTGATGGATCTGTCAGATTACTGACTCCCAAGATAGATTTCCTGAGAGGCTGATCAAGCAGATGCAGGGACTGGATTCCTTGCTCAGGAACAACCCTGGTGTGTGCTTTGTAGGCTAGCTCAGTACCCCACTATCTTAAAAAAGAGCCTTTGTCAGGACTTGTCAAAAACTAGACAAAATTTTGAAAGCACATTGAATACAGAGGTAGTAACTGAAAGTGAAACAGCACACACACACACACACACACACACACACAAATCTTTGGCCCAGTTGTGTTCATCATAAGCATCTCTGGTTCCCAGGAATTTCCATCTAAATGTTGCATTACAATTTACATTTGTCATGGGATGTCTGAACACAGCAATACCTGAGGCTGGCTGGTTATCCTAATCCATAATGATGAAGATGAAATGGGACAGACGTAGATTTACATTTCTTCCCATTTTTTTTTAAAAAACTGCAGGGTTCCCTTCAAGTGGAAAAGTTTGCCAGCTTTGTCACGAACCAGGGGAGGCAAGGGTGGACAGCAATGGATCAGAACGAACTGTCACAACCCCAGCCTCTGTTCCTGTGAAATTGCAATAGATTGTTCCTTGCAGAGTGCCTGCAATTATATAAGCACAGGGATTCCTACAGCCGGTCATCTCAGAATTTGTAGCACTACATGCAGAGTCTTCTGGTTTAATGAACAAAATTTAGCTCTTGTGGGTCATGGAGAGCAGTCTGATGAACTCTAGGCTGAAAATGTCACCAATTTTCAGATTTGCTTGAGTGGCCTGGTTACCCGCTTGCCTCGCTTTTAGGATAATCTCAAAATCTACAGCAAGTGCAGATAGCAAATTCCCTGGCTCATCTAACATATCGAAAGGACATTTGGGTTTGATGCTGGCCCTACAAAAGTTGTTATGCACTGAACCACTGTCAGTCATTTTCTCGCATCCAAGGAAAGTTAGTTCCTCAGCCCAAGCGAGGGATGCTTCTTGTAGTTGTCTGTCACCTTCTCTGTTCTTCCATTTCAAAGGCTGCAAAGAAAGGTCATGTGATGGAGGGTAAATTAATTTCACTTTACATACTGGTGCAGTCTTGCCAAATACAGTGGTACCTCGGTTTTCAAACGTAGTCCATTTTGGAAGACCGTTTGAATTCCGAAACTTTCGAAAACTGAAAGCTCAGAACGGAAGCCTCAAAACCAGGCATAGGCAAACTCCGGCCCTCCAGATGTTTGGGACTACAATTCCCATCATCCCTAGCTAACAGGACCAGTGGTCAGGGATGATGGGAATTGTAGTCCCAAACATCTGGAGGGTCAGAGTTTGCCTATGCCTGCTCAAAGTGGAAAACTCAAAATGGAAGTCATGTTTCATGTTTGACTTCTGAGGTGTGTTCGAAAACTGAAGCATTTACTTCCAGGTTTATGGTGTTCGTAAACCGAAACATTCATCAATGGAGACGTTCAAAAACTGAGGTACCACTGTACACACTTCTTGAAAGAATGTCTGAAACACATGCATGCAACTCTTTGACATTTGCTGCACTCTGGATTTTGTGATGCAGTATTCCAGCCAATACTGGATAGAGATGGTTGGATAGTGTTCTTGAAGCTACCAGCATGAATTTGACCAAACTGTGGGAGGCAGTGGAAGACAGGAGTGCCTGGCGTGCTCTGGTCCATGGGGTCACGAAGAGTCGGACACGGCTAAACGACTAAACAACAACAACATTCCAGCCAAAGATGGATACAAAAATGTGTATATTGGGGAGAGGATTTATATGGTGGGTATCTTACTGAAAATAACAAGGCATTGACTTGGAAGATGGCTTGCCAAAATGCATACGTTAGGCAAAACAGAATGCAAAATGTGTCTATCAGAAGGAAACACACACACAAGTTTCGCTAGATCTGGAGAAACAGGAAACAGGGAAACATTGCACTGGAGCAAAAAAACGGGTTTCTGGAAAAAAATTATAATCACCTTGTAGCCAATTCTGGGAGAATATTTTGCAAACTCCTAGAGGCAAGTGTGGGGCAGACAAAAGACACTTTGGATATGGCTGACATCTGACGGATTTGTTTGCAAGCATCTGATTGATGTGTGCCCCTGTCAGCCCCTAATGGAGCCTATCTGGAACAACATTTTAACAGCACAAGGGCTTCAGAGCAGGAAAAGGGATCTCAGCCTCACAAAAGAGTTAACGGGAATGATTTGGGAGCACAGCTCAGACAGGAAGGCTCCCTGCCTCTTTCATATGCTCCCTAAGCCCCTAAAGACTGGCTCAGGTTTAATCGACAGTAGGATGTCTGACTCCTCTTTTCAATCAAATCTGAAAAGACATCTTGCAGGGTGACATGTCAGCTGGAAAAGTTTAACTACAGGTGCAAGGAAACGACAGTGCAAGAGGCTTTTTTGCCTCTCTTCCTACTTTTCTTTGAAGGCTGGAACTAAAAACGTCTGGGTCTGGAAAGAAAGAAAGAAAGAAAGAAAGAAAGAAAGAAAGAAAGAAAGAAAGAAAGAGGAAGTGAAAGCTTAGCGCACAAGCCAACTAGGTGGTTGTCACCATCGATGGTGAGGATTCCGTTGTGATGATGACCTCACTTCAAAGACAGCTACAGTAATCCTTCAGAGAATCAAATTCAAGCCTAGGAAGGAGAGAACTCTCACATGAAATGGCTTCCGACATATCAAAGGCAACAGTCTGAGTAACTGAAAGACGAGGGAAACTGTCAATGCACGAAAGGTCCTACCGAGTTTTATTCAGGGGTGGGAGTGAGGAATCATCAGAAGAACCTGCACAGAGAGACCCATGATAGTTAGGTTGGCTGAATTGGTTAGATCCTGCTGGATAGGAGTTTTTTTGGGGGGGGGATTGTGGCACAGTAATTGAAATATATGCCTACAGATTTGCCAAAGTGCACAAGGCTGCCTTATATTGAATAAAAGAAGGGGTGAATCTGTGAGCTTCAATTTCTCCCAGTTTCTCCTTTTCCCAATCTTAAATTCCTTTTCCCAATCTTAAATTCAGTTCTTCCACTCTGGGTGAGAGCAGAAGAGTGAGTTAAGCCCTGCCAAGTGGTTCAGCAATAAAACTGCCGGCACATTTGCAAAGCTAAGCAGGGTCGGGTATGGTTTTGAATTGGATGGGGGACCTCTTGTTGAGATTCCTGCATTGCCAGGGGTTGGATTGGATGGCCTTTGGGATCCCTTCCAACTCTATGATTCTATGCACCTTAACTACCTGATGGCTCATTGCCAGAAATCTGAGCTGCAGCTCTCACAGCAGGAGAGGAAATGTGAGAAGTCAGAGATGGCTAGTAGCAACAATTGTAGCAGAGGAGTTACAGGTTGTAGATATTTGCAAATAAAACCATATATCATAAAGACACCACAGTCTCTGCTATGCCTAATTTCTGAAGAAAACATGAACCCTAGGTAAGTACAGTGGTACCTCGGGTTAAGTACTTAATTCATTCCGGAGGTCTGTACTTAACCTGAAACTGTTCTTAACCTGAAGCACCACTTTAGCTAATGGGGCCTCCTGCTGCTGCTGCACCCAGTGGCGTAGCGTGGATTGTCAGCACCCGGGGCAAGGCAAGTAATTTGTGCCCCCTAACCCGTGGATTTGTGCCTCCTAACCCTAACCTCCAGATGTTGCGCCCGGTGCAGCCGGGCCCCCCTGCACCCCCCACGCTACGCCACTGGCTGCACCGCCGGAGCACGATTTCTGTTCTCACCCTGAAGCAAAGTTCTTAACCTGAAGCACTATTTCTGGGTTAGTGGAGGTTAGTAACTCAAGTTACCACTGTATTTGGAACCCCTGGAACTGCTAGGTGAAGATTGTGGTGACCTCTCTCTCTCTCTCTCTCTCTCTCTCTCTCTCTCATCTCTCTGTCATCTATTATCTATCTACCATCTATCTATCTATCATCTATCTATCTAACATCTATCTTAAACAGAACCCATAGTGAATTTTAAAAACAACAGCAAGCAGGAAGTCTAACCACATCAGCTAACGGCTATAAATTATATCACAGCAATTTAACTGTTCAATTATAACCCAATGAAAATATTTTATAAGTGAGAAAAAGTTGTGAAACAATTCTGGCACATGTATTTCAGTTCATTTTATACATTTAATGGTGATAGTCATTTAATCCTTTGTATTTGTGAGAAACCATAACAGCTATCGTACCACGATAGCCAACGTAATTCAATTTTTTGGTTATTTCTCTTCAAACAAACAAAAAACCCACTGAATGAAAAAAAAAATCAACAAAATCCCTTTGTTAGTTTTCAATACATGCCTATTCAGTCAGTCTGAGGATAAATACATTTTACTTTTCTCTCTAGAGACATAAGCTAGACATGCATTACTGATATTTCCTTATCTAGGATGGTGCAAAGGGTGTTAGATAATTATACCACAGGATATGCTGTCATTTTTTTGAATTTGCATATACAGTAGGCTCATTAATACTGATTGCTAATTTTCATTTATCACGCCTCCACCTAATAAATTCTGTACCTCTTGAATATAAGGATATATGGGCAGAACTAGAGAGGGGAACAGCTTGAATGGGGAAGGTTATCAGTCTATCATACCTGAGCTGGAAGCTTCCAATGGACGATGAAGGCAACATCACCAAGAAGGGGCATGTTGTGCAGATGTCAACTGATGTTGAGTATGGATGTGGCAATTCAAATCACTTTCAATTGTTTGCTTTATTGTTTATTTCCATTATGGGTTCTTTAACGCCATTGCATATTATAATCATGGATCAAATTTACAGCTAGCTCTAAACTGCTTTGAAGCCATTTCAGCATCTCATAGAATCATAGAGTTGGAAGGGACTCAAGGGCTATCTAGTCTGACCCCCTGCAATGCAGGAAACTCAACTAAACCACCCATTACAGATGGCCATTCAACCTCTGCTTAGAAACCTCAGTGGTATATCAATCAATCAATCAATAGACTGACTAAATAATTGATAATAATAGATTTTTATTTATACCCCGCTCTTCCCAGTTCAGAAAACCGGGCTCAGGGTGGCTAACAACAAATTTAAAACACTTAATTGATGCAACAAAAAACAGCATAAAATACAGTATAAAATGTGAATAACAATAAATTCAGAATTCAAAAATCAATTTAGGGGGAAAATCCAGCCAATAAACATTAGATGATCACCAGGGCTAGCTGGCTAAATTAGTCCTATTTGGGCCAACAAGGAGACCAGGGGATAATTAGCTGTGGGATCCCAGAGCGGGCAATCTTCATAAAAAGGGGAGGGGGAGGGAAGCAAGGGGAATAAAAGATCAGGCTAAGTTCACACTGAAAGCCAGGCAGAATAGCTCTGTCTTAAAGGCCCTGTGGAAGGAAGTTAAATCCTGCAGGGCCCTGGTCTCATGGGACAGAGCATTCCACCAGGTCAGAGCCATCACTGAGAAGGCCCTGGCCCTGGTGGAGGACAATCTAACTTCCTTAGTGCCCGGGACCTCTAAACTATGATTATTCATGGACCTTAAGGTCCTCTGCGGGGCATACCAGGAGAGGCGGTCCTGTAAATACGAGGGCCCTAAGCCAGATGTTGGTAACTGACCAACATCTACAATAAGGAGTATGGTAGGGCACAAATGGATCTCAATTCTTCCCACAGACCCAATGGCTTCTCAGAGGGCTTTTTGCCAACTTTAGGATTGTGACCTTTAATGCACACCCCAGATCTGATTAATTTTCATGGGAGAGAAGTAACTATATTCCACTCCTATGGAAACCAATGAGACTTGAGTCTGCTAACCTGCAGTTGCTTGCATTGCACCCAAAATCTTATTGCATCCTAAATCTATTACCCATAAGGCAAACGCAATGCCAAACAGGCACATTTTACCCTTTTCTTGTTTCTAAAATAGGAACAACTAACATTTTGTTCATATTTTTGTCCAGGCTATTTTGAAGATAGAAAGAAAAGAGGGGGGGAGAACTGTTCAATTTTGTTTTATCTTTTCCTTTCTTAAAAAAGGGGCATTATTAATTTCAGTTTCAACAACTGTTATTTTTTCTCTATGTGCGTGTGTGTATTCATATTTAAATTAGGTTCCCTCGAGATGGAAGGAAAGCAAAGAGGTTTTATCAAGAGAGACTAATAATATAGCAGGCAAAGCATCCGAGACTTTCCGTATTGAATGTATAAATCATGCTAGCAGTAACCAGAAATGTTTAAATAATATAGAGAGTCTCGCAATAATATACTTATTAGTTTAAGTAATTTGGGGGATCTTGTTCACGTGGCAAATCTCTCACAGAAAATTTTCTCAGCTAATCACTTGATAACTGAAGCCGAGGGAGGGATATACATATTATTCATCCCATAATTCTTCAGGACTTAAATGTTATCATAGATCTTTGTACTGTGTGGTGGTCGATAATGCATTTATTTAGGACGTTCATGGGCTCCTATTAAAGAATTCATTTCTTTTTGCTTGGCAAAATGTACCTGAGATAGAGAATTCAAAGTAATAATTAAAATGTTCAAATATAACACTTAATGAAAACAGCAATTTTTATTGTAAAAAAAAAAAAAGCCAAGGCTGTTGCAAAAAAAATAATAATCTTTCTTTGCACATTGTATTTTGCTGCCGGATTTGCAAGCAGTGAAAATGTTGAGGAGATTTTGTGAATTTGGGAAGGAAGGGAGGGGAATTTGAGTCAGGAGAGAGACAAACGGTGCCTGCTGATCTCTGTGATAGAGCGTTTCACATGAGTGAGACAATGACACCAAAGGCTTGGTGTTGTGTTGATGTCAAATGGGTCTCCTTAGTTCAGGGGGAAATGATGCTGAAACTAGGCCAGATCATTGAACTGGACCATAAAGCAATCAGAGAAGAGCACATACTGAGAGTACTGGGACCATAGAGTGGGGGGGGGGAGTAAAAAATACTTCTAGTAATAGTAATAATAGTGCAGTGGCTGCTGGTGTCCTTCCAGTTCAAGGTACTGGCAGTAATATACAAAGCCCAAGTATCTGCAGGAGTACCTTCTTCAATAAGTTCCAACGGATAGTTTACTTCTCCTTCTTCTTGGGGTTTAATGGTAGGAAGACCAAGGAGAGGCCATCTACTGTGTCATCTACTGTGATCCTAAACGTCTGCCACCTTGAGGGATAACTTCAGGAAAAGAAAAGGCTAAGGAGTATGTTAACGGAAAAATCTGAGGGCTCCCTTGGACAAAAACAAAGACGCCAACCAGGATAACTTGGAGCAAAACAGCAGCCTGTAGGCTTGGCCTTTATTGGATACTGTCACAACAGGACTCCCACCCGCAACAAGATGAAGCAAAATGGAAGTCCAGAACAAAATAAGACCCCAACTTTTATTAGTTACTAATCCCCCAAACTACACCCCTAAGACTACATCACAGCTACATCACAAAAAAGGAGGGGTTGAGGGTGGAGTTGTGGAGGTAACCTGACTATCTTGTCACCTGGCTGGTTCCTCCTCTCCCCCTCCCCATTAATCATTTCCAGAGGACAAAAGGGAGTTGGCACTTTCCTGCCCCCAGAGGGAAGATCTGATCATTGGCCTTTGTTCCAGTCCATGTTGAATCCACTCCCATATGCAAGTCCTTTGTGACCTGGATGGTCTTCTGTCTGGGACTATCAAGGTTGTCATGCCAACTGGGCAGGGCTCCTGTGTATGTGCTGGTATGGTTAAGGGATTATGGCCGTCCTGTATCAAACCACCCTTCTTTGACAGTCCTTCCTTTATGGAGTAAAATAAAAGTGAACCGGTGTAAATCCGATGTATGGTTGATTTACTATGAATTTATAACAGAAACGTCATATATGTGGTGTGTGTGTGTGTGTGTGTGTGTGTTTGTGTTTGTGTGTGTTGTGTTTGTACAAACTGAATGATGGGGGGGGTGTTCATGCAACAAGTAAAAAAAATATGGAGTCCCTAAGGTGGTTGGATGACGTCTTGTACACCTCCTTCTGGCAACTCCTGCAGCCAAGCTGGTGCCAAACATATTACTCTATTTTTGGACCACAAAATAGGGATCTTGTTGTCTGGGCAGCCCAGAACCTCCATACACACTGCCCAGGGGAAGTCTCTTCAGTGCTGCTAACACAGAAGTTTGACTTCACCCCCAGAGGTGACAACTCCATTGTCTCTCAAGACAGACAGGTGCCAACAACAAAAGCAGCAATGCACACTCACAGCTGCCCCTTAATTCAGGCAAACAAAAGTCTTGACCAGAGTTGATGCACACATTCCAGTCATGCAGAAACATTCAAGGAGGGTGTGAAGCAGGCAGGTGAGGGTATGGCCTTTGGAGAAGGCATGAGAATGGAGTAGGGAAGAGACCTGGAGGACCACATTTGACCTTCAGACCTGAGGTTCTCCACCCCTTTTATGTGGCTAGCCACCCTGGGCACCTTCAGCGGAGGATAGGCAGGATATACATTTAACAAATAAAGACACAAATATTTATGTAGCCTCCAGTGCTGGAGACTATACACTAGAATAAAGGGCTGCTTCTCAGCAATGATAAAAAGTAATTGGGAAAACATTAACGCTACAAACAGAGGTCTCTCATTGAAGGAAATAAAAATTAAAGAGATTTTGAAGCCCGCCTGACAAAAGGCAATCATGTTTCTGCTACTCCAGCACAAAGGGAGATGAATAATAAAACAATACAGATTTGGGGGGAGCCGTTTCATCTTTGCGGGAAAAGAGGAATGCCAAATATGCAGAAATGGTAAAGTTCAGTCGAGACCGTTTCAAAATGAAATGCAAAGACAATCAGGGGGAAATAAATGGTTGCGCGCAGCAAAACACTCATGAAAGGGTGAAATCTCTATTGTTCTATTCCTGGGTGACTTCCCAACCAACCCCCGGAGGTAGTGGCAAATAAATAACCCTTGCACAGCAACAGATCAAAGGCACTTAAGTGTGGATGAAGAGATGAAATACTGATGCAATTTTTTTCTTATGGGAGGCAGCAGGAGGATGAAGAAGGAAAGGTTAAGCAAAAAAGCAAAAGAAGAAAGACAAAGGTGCTGAAGGTCCCTCAATAAATAAAGGCGAGACGGCTGAAGATAAGCAGAGCGGAATTACGAGGCTTGTTACTGGAGGTTTCCCCCGCCCCAAGACCCTTTGGGGAAGATTGAAAGCCTGATGTACGGTTGCAGACATCCATGAAAGAGTGTTTTAATATTTCCAGCTGAAGTCGGCATCATTTTCAAACACCGATTCTGCACAGCCGTAGCTTGTGCTTTTTGGAATATGCACCTGCTTAGGAACTATTCCCAGCACTTGGTTTGTTTTCTTGCACCATTTATCGGCCACTTTTCTGCCAAGGCTTTCTAGGAAGTTTATACTTCTTTGTAGAGAAAGGAAAGGCTTAGAATCTGAGAGACGCAGCACAAAAGGCGACCGGAGCTGAGAGGAAAGAGGGAAACTAGAAAATCTGTGGTCCTATTTCATGTTAGTGTCGTGCCAAAATCTGTCCTCCAATTTTCACACCATCATGGTGAGGGTGCTGAGGGTGGTGCGTGTGTTTATCTACACCCCTAGGGGTAGGAAACCATTTTCAACCCAAGGACTGAATCCCAAAGTGCCCAGCCATATTGATTAGTGGGTAGAATCAGAGGCATAGGAAGGTTAGGTGCTATCCGGTGAAAAAAAATTACTTGTCACCTCCCCCCCATTGATTTTTAGCCTGCAAAAATGGTTTTACGTTATTTCATAGTTTCTTACAAAGGAATGTTGATTCTGGGCCTCTGATAGCAAGCAGGCAACTATGGACAGATACTTAAATCTACAGGATGGATGGTGTTTTGGCTTGTGTTATTTTATTTATATTTATTGTTTATTTATTTAATAAAAATTATTTTAAAAAACCTGCAAAGTGGTTTACCAAAAAAACCAAAAACAAACAAAAAACAAACAAACCACAGCAGTAAAATCAAGAAAAATTAACAATCCTACTTTAAAACATACAAAAGCTAAAATATGAAGACTAAAATTACTTCACATTCCTAAGGATCTAGGTATGCTTGCCTAAAGAAGAATGCTTTTAGCAGGTGCCCGAAAAGAGTCTAGCAAAGGGACGTGCTTTGTTGCAATAGGCGGGGAGTTCCAAACTGCAGGTGCTGTCACAGTAAACAATGCAGTACAGGTATTATGTGGAACCTGTAGTAGTGCTTGAAACTACTGAAGGAGAGGTTTTATTTATTGTGATTTCACCATGCTCTGTATTATCTAATCTACTCGGCCTAGTCTTATTTTCTTCACATAGGACGACTTTCCAGGACCCGGGAAGCCCAGCGGAGGGTAGGGCAGTAGGGCAGTTCATAAAAACCTTTTATTTTTTTTTAGAAAATGCCTGCTCCAAAGGTCTTATTTTACTAAACTAGGGATTATATAGCTATATCTGAAATTTAATGCATATCAGTTAATATCTTGACCCTTATCCACTGAATTGAAATTTCAGCCTTCATGACATAGGAGAACAGCCAAGTAAACAGCTATATTTGTGGAGGAGGGTCAAGTTATTAACCGATATGCATGAAATTTCATATATAGCTATATAATCCCTAGTGTAGTAAGATAAGACCTTTGGAGCAGGCATTTTTTTAAAAAAAGAAGTTTTTTATGAACCGCCCTAGTAGGGTGGTAATTGTTCCTTGATAATTTTTCAACCCCCTCCATGATGGTACCTGGGGCGTTCCTACACCCCTGGGTGGAATGTCCTCACCTGTCAATCACCTCACATCCACAACGGGAAATTTCAAGCCATGGTTGTAAAGGAAGAAGTGAGAAGGCACTCAAGCTTCAGAGTGCTTCCAATTTTAACTTTGCAGTCATCACTGAAGTCATTACTTTCAGATATCCAGTGCTATTTCCTTTCTCAAAGGAGAAAGCCAGTGTGGTGTAGTGGTTAAGAGCGGTAGTCACGTAATCTGGGAAACCGGGTTCGTGTCTCCGCTCCTCCACATGCAGCTGCTGGGTGACCTTGGGCCAGTCACACTTCTGTGAAGTCTCTCAGCCCCACTCACCTCACAGAGTGTTTGTTGTGGGGGAGGAAGGGAAAGGAGAATGTTAGCCGCTTTGAGACTCCTGAAGGGGAGTGAAAGGCGGGATATCAAATCCAAACTCTTCTTCTTCTTCTTCTCCTGTCTATCACTCCCAGTTGGATGTAATCTCTGCCAAGGTGAGGTCAACAGAAAAAAGCAGACATATTGAACTTAACACACCTGGCTCTCCTTTGGCAGCCATGGCTTGAACTTTTCCATGTTTGATGTTAGGCACATTATAAGTGACCTCACAGGCCAAATCAAGGGGTTTGGTGGATCTTATTAGACCCATCTGTTACAAGACCCTCACCATCAACTAGATTGATTTCTGTTAAGGACATGGGATGAATAAGCGAGCATTGGCAATTTCTGTTCTCAATTCCATGTTTGTCAGAGTTCTTCAACATTCCTACTCCCAGACAAACCAGTTAAAGGGGTTTCTCTCTTACCGCTGAAATGTGCTGAAGTTCATGTATACATTCCAAGAAGATATTGATCTACCCTTGAGATGCAAAGTCCTTCAAACAGGGAAGGGGTCCTTTTGTACCCTTTGGTACAAAAACAATCTCAAAGAATATAATCCCAGCTATGAGCCGCCCAGAGTGGCTGGGGAAACCCTGCCTGCAACTTCACCTGAAGTATGATAGCAGCAAATACAGCAGCAGCAGCAGCAAATGATGGGGGTTGAGAGTGAACCTTAGGACAACCTCAGAGGCAAAGAAGAAATCCAAGAGAAGATGTGGACTTAAGGTGGGGTTGCTAAAATGGGGAACTGTCAGTCAAGAAACTACACAGTCTTGGGCACCTGGAAGGAAGGAGGTGCCTATAAAAACTTTGGATGGTGAGTAATAATATACAATTAAGCCTCACAAGTACCTTGTGATGAGAAGAGTGCCAGACCTTCCTTTATAATGAGGCTATTATTGGACTGTAATTGAAAACTAATAAAAAAATATTATATAATATTGGTGTTGGTGCTGACCTTTAAAGCCCTAAACAGCCTCAGTCCAGTATACCTGAAGGAGCGTCTCCACCTCCATTGTTCTGCCCGGACACTGAGGTCCAGCGCCGAGGGCCTTCTGGCGGTTCCCTCAGTGCGAGAAGCCAAGTTACAGGGAACCAGGCAGAGGGCCTTCTCGGTGGTGGCACCCACCCTGTGGAACGCCCTCCCATCAGATGTCAAAGAGAAAAATAACTACCAAACTTTTAGAAGACATCTAAAGGCAGCCCTGTTTAGGGAAGCTTTTAATGTTTAATAGGTTATTGTATTTAAGTGTTTTGCTGGAAGCAGCCCAGAGTGTCTGGGGAAACCCAGCCAGATGGGCGGGGTATAAATAATAAATTATTATTATTATATATAAAAAGACCTTCCTTGCAACGTAATAAAGAGACTCACCACATCACTTCTACAAAACTCAGAGGACTTGTGGCTCTGAAGGGTTTCTGCTAAGCTGCTGTATGTTTCTGGATTTATAACTTAGGACATGCTCCTTTTCTAGCTAGACCAGACCAGCTTCCCTTCTTAAGTTCCAAGGGGATCAACCAGGTCATTCCGTTCACTGACATCGCCACCACAATGTTCTGTTCTTCTGTTCTAGCCAATGCTTAACAGGCCATGACTCATGGCGAACACTGAGCATGCTTGGTTATCATTGGACTGAGACACCCTCTCAAGCATGCTGATGCTTCCCTCCTGTTTCCTCAAACACACTAATTTTCTTCCAGACCTGTCACTACAGAGGCTCTAAACAATTGGGATACCTCACCCCACTGGGTCTCAACCACATCGAGCACTGAGGCACAATCATCTGCTCATGAATAGGTACACCTTTGCAAGTTTCTGTGGTAAACATGAGGATGTTAGGCTGTCAAAGCTAGTGGTGGCACATAATTAGGACCAGAGACTATGGTGTTGCCCTGCTCTCTCTTGTACATGCAACAAATAACACATATGGCCTAGTTACATTGAAGAAGCTGGGTGGCAAATACTCTGGGGAAGATTAAGAGGAGTCAATTTAATCTAATTCAATTTGCTCTCAAAGAACACACAGAAATAAACACAGCTTTGTTATCATTCTCCTGACCACCGGATCAATAGAAATATTGCCATTGCATTAAGGTGGTGACAGTGGGGACGGGAGAGAGAGAGAAAAGTACATCATCTCAGTGATACCAATCCTTTCATCTCTTAACTTGTTGGGATGTCAGCAGTTTCCTTTCACTGAAAATGTGCCTTCTGAATCTTTCAGCTGTCATCTTTGCCTCTCGGACAGACAAGCTGATTCGTATCAGCCAGTGAACCTTCTTCATGTCTCAAATTATGTCGATAGCTCTATCAAGTTTGGTCAGGTAGAAGCCTCCATGTCATGGGATGAGGGCCGGGCAGGGGAAAGTTAGCCCCTAAGCCAGCAGCTGCCAACCTTCTGGGGGCCGTGGGCACGTTTGCTGAATGGAGAAACTGTCTTGGGCACAGGGCACAGGCTTCAACAAAGCACACACAATGGACTATTAGTCCCTTGTCATGGTCAGTTCACTTCCTGTTGAGATTTAGGCTTTCAGCACCTTTTCACCTCTGCAGAGGCAGGGGACCTGTTAGGGTGGTCCATCCTTGGAAGATAGGTTTCCAGACAGCCTTGGAATCAGGTGGAGAAAGCAAACCTCCATATGCAAAACCTGAAGGATGAATATATCCCAAGCTCTGGAGGGTGTGCGTAGCCGGGGAGAAGTCAGAACCTACTCCAGATCAGGTTTTTTTCTGCTTCCCCATTCAAACTAATGAAGCAAAGCAATTTCTTCATTTTGTAATAAAAACCTCCAAAATAAAAAGAATGCAAGAGAGTTCATTTCCCCAGTTCTCAGATTTTAGGTGCCATGAGAAAGTTAAGAAGATTAGGAGGTTGGAAGGCCCATGTCCAGTTTTGGAAGAGGTTTCTGTACCCACTGAGTTCAATTCTGCGACTGACTCCGGAGGGACAGTCTGGCTATCCATAGATGGTACATCTCAGTCTGACAAAGAAACGTAGAAGAGATATCACGAATGTCCTTGGCTCGATGGATGTCATGCTGCAAAGACGCTAATTTGTTTCGGAGTGCCTACTACAAATGCAGCTTCAGGTCCACATGTGGGGGTTAAATGAAGAATCATGCACTGACTAGGAATAACAATAACAACAGATGCATCTTGAGAGATGGCACTACTTGTTCTTTGTTAGATTTTGAAATAACAGCTCTCATGAAACAAGGGCCAATAAACTTACTTCTTTTACAAACACAACGCACACTTCTCGTGAGGGCTCCTAAGAGAAAGCTATAGGTGTGTAAACAGATTGCAGCACTTTGTACTGATCCTTATTTGGTTTTTCAGTGTTGTTTGCATCTTACCTTTCTTTCTTTTCTTTTTTTAAAAAGGAGAGGCAAAAATCTCTTTGGAGACAAGGAAAATGCCGTAAGTGAAACATTACACAGTCTGCTTTCACACAGAATTCATAGGCGTAAAAGCAAGACCCACCATTCTATTGCATCTTTGCATGAATTAGAATTAGGACTGAGGATGTGGCTAGACTGATGGGATGGCCTTGCAGCTTAAAATTGACACAATGCTCAGGGTATGTGTGAAATATATTCATGCAGCATATAAAGTAGGGCAAGCCCAGCCTCCCCCCATCTACCCTGTGGGAGTCTTAGATCTACCCAATTTGGGAGCCTTGGATCAGACCTTCCCACCCCAGGTCAACCTGATGACTACTCACCGGTGGTCAAGGGTAGGACCCTGGGTGGGAAGAAGGAGAGGTCAGGAGGTCAGGGAAAGCCTGCATCCTATATCCAAACTCATCCAAACCCACCTCTACCATCCCAGGAAGACGCAGGAAGGCAGGTAAATGTCTCCTAGTTTCTTCTCCTCGTTTCTCATTCTTTCACTCAATGCCTGCCTCTCCTTCTTACCTGATCCCTGTTGCCTGAGAACCTCTGATCGCTCTGGACCACCTGATCTGTGGTGAACTGGGACCATGCCAAAACCAACTTGAACAATGCCCAGATTCCTTCCCCCAATTGGCCCATTTTGGCTCAGGCATTGGCTGAATCCAGTACATAGTCCTAGGTTATGGAAATGGTGATGGCCACTAAGTGATGGCCACTAAGTTGGATGGCTTTAAAAGAAGATTAGAAAAAAATCATGGAGATTGAAGCTATCAATGGCCACAAACTCTGATGGTTATGATCAACAGTGGCACCTTCCATATAACTCCCACAATGGTTACCCCTGGTCTACAGCAGTGTCCTTCAACCTTGGGTCCCATATATTGTTGGACTACAGCTCCCATCATCCCCAGTCAGCTTAGCTAATGGTCAAGGATGATGATAACTGTAGTCCAACAACATATGCAGACTCAAGGTTGAAGAACACTGGTCTATAGCACAAAGAGTTAACTTATCTTGCTTAGGTTAAGGGTGTTTTGGTGCACCGACATGAAATAAGCTTCTTTTAGACTCTCAGGAAGGTTCTTTTCCTAATTAGTCATCCCTTTTTCTAATTATACCTGCAAAGAATGAAGGGAGCCCAATTAGCCAAAGAAAACTGTAATGATATATTGAATTATTAAATTAACATTCAGGTGACATTTTTTTTCCAATTAAGAAACATAGAAGGCTGCCAACCCAAACAAGTGATTGCAAACAAAGTGAGACAATGTCAGTAGGTGGGGGGGGGTAGGATCCAGACCTTTAACAATGTTTAAGGATAATAGAAAATTAATTGTCAGTTTGGCAGCCTCGTCACCAATGAAAATGAGTGGCATCTCCCCCCCCCTTTAACTGTGCCTTTCAAATTCTGTTTGCGGCCACCTTGCTGGTGTTAATTCAGAACAAGACCACCTTTAACCACGCTGCCTGTGGGGGCTGCTTCTCATTTGATATTTTGTACTTTGATACAGCTGTTCAAAGGCAAATTACATTTTCCTGACTCTCACACACTCATTCAAGGCTAGAATGGGCAGCTGGAAACCATGAGGGGCAGTCTACCCAACCCCATAAGCTTCCCTGGATTCAACCCCAGACCCTGATTCCAAGAAACACCAGTGTTGGGATTCAATGCAGCTGAAGTCTCTCCATGACTGCTAGTCAAGGTGACTATGCTTGCTCTCCACATTTGGAGGTGTATGCCTTTGAATGCCAGTGTGGCGATCACACAGGGTCCCTGGACGTTTATTGATCCCTGTGCCACCACTGTGTTCGCTTCCCCACTGCCACCAACCCGTTACTCTCGGGTAAAACACAGAGTTGTTAAAAGTGAACCAAATAAACAAGTTTATTTTATAAACGTTAACAAGTTTATGGTTTCTCCGATAATATTCCTGTCAGTATCTTAACTTTAGTTTCTTTACTGGCCTATACCTCCCTAATTCCTAATACTGACTGATTATCTCAGCTGTTTGACTGACTCCTCTTAAATTCTCTCACTCTCTCACATCAGACTAGCCCAACCCTCAGACTTATCCTCCTCTAACTCCAGACTGTCTTCTCAACCGCCCTAACTCTAACTCCTCCCCTGGTTAGTCATTTTACAATTAGTTAACCCTTTCCTTCTCCTGCCAACCTAGCAGTTTGAAAGCACGTCAAAGTGCAAGTAGATAAATAGATACTGCTCTGGCGGGAAGGTAAACGGCGTTTCCGTGCGCTGCTCTGGTTCACCAGAAGTGGCTTAGTCATGCTGGCCACATGACCCGGAAGCTGTACACTGGCTCCCTCGGCCAATAAAGCGAGATGAGCGCCGCAACCCCAGAGTCGGTCACGACCGGACCTAATGGTCAGGGGTCCCTTTACCTTTTAACCCTTTCCTTATGAACGCAGTATGACGTCACACACCTCGGAGGGCAAACGCCACAGCCTGTAACTAGAAAACTCAGGAAACGAGAAGAGTCTTCTGTCAGGAAAAAGCACCAAGGCAAAAGCCAGCTCCAGATGTCTGGAATGCAAAACAGGATGTTGTGTTTTGCAGATGTACTGTTGGAGAAAAGGTGGAGCCTATTCTCTGTACTGAGCACCGGATGTTAGCTCAGTGTGTCATCTGACCTGTGCTGGAAGTACAGGGGAGGAGTTTGAGTCTCTTCTGATGGAGTCTGAAGGGAACAGACGCATTTCTATGTACTGTTGAGTGACAGGAATAAAACATGTAGAAAGGACTCCTGTCTGTCTCATTTCTCCTCCCTGGGAGAATGCAGGGAGGGAGAGAGAAGCAGAGAAGCGGAGGGTGTGTTCTTCACATCTGATTGATGAGGAGAATCGCCAGAGTTATGACCTAGCCTGCCAGGAGACGCAGCGGAGAGGTCATCAAGTATCCAGCTTAATTGCCTCGGGGGAGGCCAGGTACCTCTGACTGAAGCTGAGATACTAACATATGGTAGCCTTCGGGTGGTTGCGATTCATCGGACATCTGCATGAGAGGCTGGTGGAATGTCCTCCTCTGCTCCAAGGGAGAAGGCAAGCGTCTGACAGAAGCCAGAAGCTGAACAGACCCAGAGGAAAGTGTTTCCAAGCAACGGAGATCAAGGTATGCTGCTGCATTTTTGGGCGAAAAGTGTGAACGCAGGTTGATTAATTCCCTGGTTCACGGGAGCTCTGCGTTTGAAAAACAAAAGCTCCGGGAGAAGAGGCCTGCAGCTCAAAGCTGAAGCCTGCATTCCACAGATTCTTGTGGTTTTAAGATAAGAAGTCCTGAATGCACTCTTGCGTGGAAAGTTACTGGCTACGCAGCTGCATTGTGAGGCTGGGAAAGCGAAACTAAGCCATGGAGTGTTTTGGCTACAAGCTTTACGTGCTCTTGGAAAGGGACTTTCCGTAGCAGCCAGCGTTTTGCTGCCAGGTGCAAAGAGCATAAACAACTTGCAGTTTGCCTGCAAAGAGAAAGGAAAAAACAACTGTTGGATTTTACAGTTTGAGAGTGTGAGCTGGAGGCTTGGCTTCAAGATGGATGCCAAGAAGGCAGGAGGTTTGCCTTACCCACCTCCCTTAGACAATGACAATTATTCATCTTGGTCTGTAAAGATGAAGGCCCTGCTGCAGAATCAGAGGCTTTTTGATGTAGTTGAAAACCCCATCCCTGCAGCACCAACCAGAGGTTGGGAGTCACGGAACGTGAGGGCCAGGACTGCTATAATTCTGTGTGTCTCAGATCAGCAGCTTGTGCATATCCAGCATTTAGAAAATGCGAAAGAGGTTTGGGACACGCTGCGTACAACGCATCAGAGAGATGCTGGTTCTTCAGCGTTGCTGTACTTTGAGAAGTTGACCAATCTGAGACTAGCGCCTGATGGTGATGTTCAAGCGCACCTGACAGAAATGAAGTTTCTGCGTCAACAGATGGTGGAACGCAATTTCCGTCTTCAGGAGGAAGTGTTTTGCTTCATGATGATATACAGCCTTAATCGCACCTACAAGGTTGTTGCCAGTCAGCTTGGTTCCCTACCGGCCGCGCAGCTAACCGCGGAAAGAGTGTGTGCTGTGGTCCTGAACGAACACGACAGACTTGCTGCACTGGAAGTGAAGGACAGGGGGAGGGTAGAACAGAGTTCACATCTTCCCACTGGTGGTGCTACTGGAGAGCATGGAGTAGCATTGAGTGCTGTCCGATGCCACAATTGTGGACAGACTGGGCATCTACAGCGAAACTGTAGGCAGCCACGCCAGTCAAGAGGAGCAAAGAGCAGCTCTACGAAGCCTGAGGCGTCAGGCAAAAGCCGTACCAAGTGCCAGGTGAAACCTGCAAAGGCTATGATGGCGAAAGGAACCACGCCAGATGTTGGGAACGCATTCATAATCGACACGGGATGTACAAAACATTTATGCCCGCACAGAGAACTGTTTTCGACGTTGAAGAAGCAAAGCTTCACTGTGAAACAGCCCAACGGTCAAGAACTGGAAGCGACCGGAATTGGAACTGTGTATCTTGAGAGTCTGAACTTGACTATAAGCGATGTTTACCTGGTTCCAGAACTGAAATTTAATCTGCTGAGCGTGTCGCAGATTGCGAAGAAAGGACTGAGACTGACCTATGATGCTAAAAGCTGCAAGATCTACAAAGATGGAGAACTGTTTCTTACTGCCAAAGAGAAAGATGGACTGTATTTGTTGACTTTTGATCAAAGTGATTACATGAAATGTAATACTTCTGATTCTAACGAATTTTCTCTTACAGGTGTGACCAGTGTGAACACCAAGAAGGTGTCCAAGAAGGTCCACAGAGCTTTTCAGCGGGTGTATGCTGATGTGATTGGTCCTCTAGAACCATCTAGAGGCGGTGCAAAATATTACCTTTTGTGTGTGGATTGTTTCACTAATTATTCTTGGGTTTATATGATGGAGAAACCGCAAGAAACTTTAGAAAAGTTTCAGGAGTTTTGTGACAAGGTTAAAAGTATGCATGATGCTAACATTGATTGTCTTTTCACAGATGACAAGCAAGTTTTTCTGTTACAGAAGTTTCAGAAGTTCTTGGATGGAAAAGGGATAGACCACAAAGTTGCTGTCTCGCCAGAAGCGTGGAACAGGGGGGTCTGTGTTAGGGTGAACAAAGAATTGCAAAAGGGGATGAATGCGCAATTGCTGAGTTCACATTTGCCACATGATTATTGGGCCGAATCTCTAGTGTCCTATCTTCATGTGTGGTTGAGAAAAGTCTCAACAGAGTTGGGATGTTCTCCTTTTGAGAAGCTGTTCAATAGAAAACCTTCTGTTGCCTATTTTAAGGTTTTCGGATCTCATGTGAGAACAGAAGCTCCAGGTGGAGTTAAGAATGCCAGAGGCATTTTTGTGGGTTATGAAAAGGGTCTCTACAGAGTAATTTTGTCTGAATCTGGTCAGGTGATTCTCACAAAGTTCCTAGAGAGTGCTCCAGAGCAAGAGCGGGTAGTACAGACATTTCCCACAGGTGACAATTCAGATGATGATGGTGATGATGATTTTTCTGATGTCACAGATTACAGTGGTGATGATGACACTGATAGCTCAGAGAGTTCAGTTGTAACAGTCATTGAGAGAAAATCTCACACAATGGATAGACCTTCACAGGTGAAGGAAGAACCACTGATTGCTACTGGTTCTCAACAGAGTCCAGAGGTTGAACCAGTGAGCACAGAGGATCAGAACCTCGTACGCAGGTCTGAGAGAGTCACAAAGGGTGTACCACCAAAGAGGTACTCAAAAGAGTTTGCTAACTTAGCTGTTGCATGTGTTGCTATTGTTAACAACTCAAAGCAGGTTAAAGCAGTGTCTAAGTCAGAGACAAAGACACAACAGAGAGGAGCTAACCAAGGTAATGCAGAAGCACTCATTCCTTGGAAGCCAGACAACCAGAGAGGTACGCTGGTGAAACCAGTGGTGGGGAGTTCCAAGGGTGGAACTGAAACAACAGGGGACTGTTATATTTATAACAACTGTTTGTTCTCTTCTCTGGATCATGTTTTGCCATTTGATGCTTTTGGGGGAGGTTGTCAGGAAAAAGCACCAAGGCAAAAGCCAGCTCCAGATGTCTGGAATGCAAAACAGGATGTTGTGTTTTGCAGATGTACTGTTGGAGAAAAGGTGGAGCCTATTCTCTGTACTGAGCACCGGATGTTAGCTCAGTGTGTCATCTGACCTGTGCTGGAAGTAAAGGGGAAGAGGTTGAGTCTCTTCTGATGGAGTCTGAAGGGAACAGACGCATTTCTATGTACTGTTGAGTGACAGGAATAAAACATGTAGAAAGGACTCCTGTCTGTCTCATTTCTCCTCCCTGGGAGAATGCAGGGAGGGAGAGAGAAGCAGAGAAGCGGAGGGTGTGTTCTTCACGTCTGATTGATGAGGAGAATCGCCGGAGTTATGACCTAGCCTGCCGGGAGACGCAGCGGAGAGGTCATCAAGTATCCAGCTTAATTGCCTCGGGGGAGGCCAGGTACCTCTGACTGAAGCTGAGATACTAACATCTTCTACTTGGGTCCTGCCTGCAGATTTCCCACAGGCATTGTGGGTAGCCACTGTGAGAACAGGATGCTGGAATAAATTGGTCACTGACCAGATCCAGCAAGCTCTTTGTACATTATTATGTTCTTATGAAACTACTTCTCACTGCAGTCTTCAACAACTTGGTGACCTTCAGATGTTTTGGATGACCATTTCCATTGGCCCTAGTCAGTATCTGCCCTCCCATGCACATTCATATGTCAGGTGTGGAGCAGGCAGGCATGGTTAGAGGAAATGGCCCCATGGGAGTGCCGCTAGGCCTAATTTGTCCCACAGACCAGAGGTTCTCTAGCATTGGACCACAGCTCCCATGATCTCTGAACGTTAGTGATGCCAGCTGGGGCTGTTGAAAGTTGCAGTGGAGCTATGTCAAGGGCACCAGGTTGAACTATGCTTACCTTTTGTTTATGCAATCAGGTCATTGTTCCAAGGACTTGGGAGGGAAGTGGAACAGGGACAACAAGCTGCTAAATAAGAGAAGCAAACACTGGTGAGAGCGATTCTACACCTCAACCAGCTTTCTCTAGGTGAAACTTAAGAATTCTCGATAGTCAGAGAACTCAGCTACATTAGTCAAAAAACAATTAATTGAATGGATTGTAAACATGCAACACTCGATGGTGCCAGGGAGCAGAATATTTTTCTACCTGATTTTCCATAGGGTTCCCTCCCCTTTTGTTATAACGATCTAATTTCTGTTTTATTTATAGTGTTTTTTCCTGTGTGTAGATCCACCCAGGGTATGATATACATTATAGAGCTGCTTTTCATATGCTGAGCATAGCATGAAGCCAAGATTTCAAACAGATGACACACACACACACACACACACACACACACACACACACACACACTGGATCCCACAAAGTCCTTCCCCTGTCAAATAAAGGCCTCATTTGTACAGCACATTTAAAGCAATATCATAATATATGCATTTTTAATTGTAAGTTTTTAAACTGTTTGAAGCTGTGGGTCTTCAGGGTGAAGGGTGGGTAATAATGAAAAATATTAATAATACTATTCACGGGTTCCCTCCCCACAATAATTGCAGGAACTCTAGTTTGTTAAGGGTGCTAAGATTTGTCAGGGCACTCCTGTTCCTCCCACAGAGCTATAATTCCCAGAGTGGTTTAAAAATCACTCTCTTCATGGAAGAGGGAGGAAACTTGTTTTCTCTTGCTCTAGACGCAGTGGTTCTCAACCTGTGGGTCCCCAGATGCTGTTGGACTACAACTCCCATCATCCCTAGCTAGCAAGGCCAGAGCTCAGGGATGATGGGAGTTGTAGTCCAACAACATCTGGGGACCCGCAGGTTGAGAACTGCTGTGAGTCTAGAGGGTTGGACTCAAACCAATGGCTTCAAGTTACAAGAAAGGAGGTTCTGACTAAACAGCAGGAAGAACTTTCAAGAGCTGTTCAATAGTGGAACGGTCTCCCTCAAAAGGTGTTGGACTCTCCTTCCTTGGAGGTTTTTAAGCAGAGGTTGGGTGGCCACCTGTCATGGATGCTTTAGCTGAGATACCTGAATTGCAGGGGGTTGGACTAGATGGCCCTTGGAGTCCCTTCCAACTCTAGGATTCTATGCTTCTATGATTCCCACAGAACTCTGGTCACTGTAGCTCTGTGAGGGAATAGAGATCTCCTAACAACCCAAGGCTATGATGCTGCTTTAATCATTTACAGCAGATGGGACCTGATTCTCTCAATGAGGATCAAGAGTCAGAGAAGATAGAGAGAGAAAACACCAGGGCCCAATCGCTAGCATATCCAACTAAAGCCAGGATAGACTGTCAAACGCTACAAAGCCACGGCTTGCTAGTAAAACAGAATGCTGACTTCAACAGGTGGTCGAAGTCAGTATAAGGCAGCTTTGTATATTCAATGCCATTTTTGAGAATGAGAGCTGCGCGTTTGCATTTTAAAATTATATTCAATTATGCTCTAATCAATTGTGCTCTAATCCCTAAAGTGTATCTGAGGAGGCCTCCCTGACCCGCAACGGATAAGGCATTCTCCAGACAGGCCCATGCAGGAAGCAGAATAAAGTGTATTGCTCCGAGTTGAGGATCTGTCCGTTTGACTTAGCGCTTGCATTACCAGGGGCTGCAGGTGAAGTTTATCAAATCAGCTTGAAATTCAGCCATGAGTGGCTTTACGCTGCCTCCTTGGTAATCAACAACCCACTCTTGGAGATTTTTGGCAGCCTCACCTGGTTACGCCAATAAATCTGAGTGAATAGCTGGCTTGATTTGTTATTGATTTCCCGGAGGATATATTTGAGGCTGCAACTTTAGTGATAGGTCTTCGGAGAGGGAAGGCAAGGCAAGGCAAAAGAAAACACAACACTCTGGCTGTAAAGAGGGACTCCAGTGGTCAAACTCCAATATCATCAGAAGATTCATGACCGGTAATGAACTCAATTTAGGTTGCCTCTTGTCAAGCAGAGGCTGGGGGTAGCAGATGGGGTCAGGAACGGCATCTGAAAGTATATTCACAATTTGGGACAATTGGCTGAGGCCTTCAGCTGTTGTTGTACAGGCCGCTTGAATTACTGTTGATCTCAACAAGAGATAATCATGGTTCAGTAATGCCCTAACTGTGTGTAAGGGCACAATGTCAGGATTGGTCTTTAGATGGGATGAACAGCTTGAGAGTAACTCAGCCCGTTCCTGAGTGAGAAACTGCTCAGATTGAGGAACTAAGCTAGGATTCACAGTTTTATCTTCTCCTTTCACTTCCCTCTTCTCTTTTTAAAATTTTATATACCGCTTAAATTGCTAAGAGGTTTACATTATGCTAGATCTTACCTCATATTTGATACTGGATCAGAACATTCCAGCCTATCCCAACATGAGGCGTCAATGGTCTTCCACCATCCAGCTCACAAATCCTGACACACATGAGCAATGCTGAATATTGGTGTCACACGATAAGCAAATCCTACACATGACCCCAATCACAAAGCCTACCCACAATTGTTGTTGTTGTTTAGTTGTTTAGTCGTATCCGACTCTTCGTGACCCCACGGACCAGAGCACGCCAGGCACTCCTGTCTTCCACTGCCTCCCGCAGTTTGGTCAAACTCATGCTGGTAGCTTCGAGAACACTGTCCAACCATCTCGTCCTCTGTTGTCCCCTTCTCCTTGTGCCCTCCATCTTTCCCAACATCAGGGCCTTTTCCACAATACAGAGCCCTAAACCGAGGCCCAGCCTCAGACAGAGATTTCATTTCATACTTCTGGGTGCAGCTGGGATAGTGCAGTCAGTAGAATATGAGATGCTTAATGTCACAGATGTGAGTTTGAACCCCACACAGAGCAAAATATTCCTGTATTGCAAGGGCCTGGACTAGAGGACCTCACAACTCTACAGTCCTGTGATTCTATTATTCTGTGTGCTTCAAAACACACAATTATGAAAAGACCATTGTTCTGAGACATAAACAGTTCAAATTACTCATCATTTGAACTTTTGATTGCTCTGGTGCAGGGAAGTTACTAGCAACACTATCACAACCCGCCAACCAGAACCAAGTTCTGGTGGGACTCCTAGGGAAGGGCAGAAATTTTCCAAAAGGTGGACAGAGACATACCAACCCAGAAACTATTCACTAGTATGGGACCAGCTGGAATCCTATTGGCCCATTTTTCTCACCTGACCCCCTAGTAGGGTTAATAGCACTGGCTGCCCATTTTCATTGCAAAGCAGTGGACAACATGCCAGCAGTTTCTTCCTCTGGGGAAATGCCATGGTGGGGCAGGAAGTACAGTGGCTACTGGAATCCCCAGTTTGAAACCTTGAGTTCATTGTACAAACTTAGCATTCTGCAAGACAATTGCTAGTGTGCAATGAGAAACGAATCAAAATTATAACAGAAGGCTCCTGTCAACTGCAGATCATGCCATCTGCAGCAAGAGGCTGTCAACTGCATCTCTGTATGATTCACTGTGTTAAAAATTTTCAGGGACCCAGATAATAACAGAAGTGTTCAAAGAAAAACATGGGTCACACCCATACAATACACTTAAAGCATTATTGTACCACTTTAAGAGTCATGGAGAATCCTTGAAATGGAGTTTCTTATGGACACTGTCCTCAATAATCTACAATTCCCAGCACCCTTAACAAACCAGGGCTGGTAAGGAGAAGACAGATGAGAGGAGCAGCAAGGCTACTTGCATGTCACTCCCTAGGAATCCTACTAAACCTGGGACACCAGCTGTGGCTTATGGCTTTCCTCTCCTGTCTCTCTGTGTATGTTTTACTCTGCTGATTCTGGACAGAAAGATTATTGTGAGAGATTATTGCTACAGGTGCTTGTGGGCAACAATTCTTATCACTCTGTGTCAGAGCCTGGATGGGCTGGAGAGTGGAGGTGAAAGGTGTTCAGTTGCCCAAAAGCCACAGAGTGAGAGTGTGTTGGCACAGAGTGCGGTCCTCTTTGTGTGAGAGACAGAGCAGCGGGGACCGAGTACATTGTCACAAGTGGAAAATGGGGTTGGAACTGCTGCGAAGACCAGCGGCGTAGCGTGGGTTGTCAGCACCCGGGGCAAGGCAAGTAATTTGCGCCCCCTAACCCGGGGCAAGGCAAGTAATTTGCGCCCCCTAACTCCTAACCTGCCGCCGCTGCCAGCTTCTTCTTGCTGCTGCCTGGTCTGGTCTGGTGTGGTTCTCTCCCGCGCTCAGCGCTGCGCTGGGCGGCCGCTGCACTGTCCCTCCCCCAGATGGTCCCTCGCTCTCTCTCCGCACCGCACGCCTGGCACCCACACCCTCCACAGTGGGCGGCGACCCAGCGGCTCGGATCGGATTCGCACAGCCAGCACTGCAGTGAGAGAGAGAGAGTGAGCCAAGTAGGGGCAGAGAGCTGCGAGTGCGAGCGCCCCCCCAGATGTTGCGCCTGGTGCGGCCGCCCCCCCTGCACCCCCCACGCTACGCCACTGGCGAAGACCATTGGTTGTTTAGGCATGTGATTATACTGGAATTTTTTTTAAAAAAAAATGTCCTTGCAGTTTTGTTTGCTCACCTTGCAACACAATTGATAATTTGTTGTTTATTGCACCTGCTTATATGATTTTGTAATTTTTGTATCCTCTTGTCTATTTTTGTTACTTCCTATTATTATTATTAAGACATCTGAAGGCAGCCCTGTTTAGGGAAGCTTTTAATGTTTAATAGACTATTGTATTTTAATATTCTGTTGGAAGCCGCCCAGGGTGGGCAGGGTATAAATAAATTATTATTATTATTATTATTATTATTATTATTATTATTATTATTATTTATTCCCTGCTCTGGGATTGAAAGTATTCAAGAAAGAACAGTCTATAAACGAGGTAAATAAAGTAAATAAAAATATGATGCAATAAAATGGCAAAATGGAGAATGAAGAGATCCACCACAGAGGGAAACAGACGAAAGTTGTCCAGGTAGGTGACAAAAAGCTCTAAAATTACCCATCCTTTGCTCAGCAGGGCTTTCCTTCCTGCATCTCTGTTCACGGTTAGTGATCTGGTTTGGGAGATTATGGCAACGTTACCTGCAAAGATTTTGTTACTTGTATTTTGAGTGTGAAATACCCTTATCTCCTCCATGCCTTAGGAATCCGATGTTTTTATATGACTAAACAATGATAAATTGGCTACCTTTTTTCCACTGATAATACTGGCACAACATTAGAAGCATCTGTATCAAAGCTCATTGAAGTTCTAGGAAATTATTCCCTTCTATGGATATTCATGCTCACAGAGAAATGTTGACATCCTGTTCAGGGAGGTTTCTATACAAACCAGTTGGAACGAGTAAGTGAGGCATTCAGAGATGCTGCTTCTACTGTAAGATTGCTATAGGCATACATCTGATGGCATCAGACCAGATGTTTATTTCAAAAGACCAGTGCATTTAAAAAACAAAACAAAACAAAAAACCAGGATGCACAGAACACTGCAGTGAAATTTCCTGGTTTTTGACTGAAAAACTTTTAGCTTTCCTTATTTCTAGGTATTTTGCCCTAGTGAGGATTTCCAAATTTGCTTTGAATGCCACTTAGCTGACATTCAGCAGCGACCTAATGATGATATGTGCAATGCCCCTGAGAGATATCTGAGTCTTATTGAACATTCAGAGTAGTGGTGAAGAGACAAAGCTTGGAGTCAGGTAGAATCCAGTTTGAACCTGGCCACTCCCTGACCAAAGTAGGGGGCTGGATTGGAGAGTTTTCTCCCCAGTTTGGCTCATAAATGTGGAGGGGAGCGAGAGTGTATCTGCCTATCAGGTGAACCTGATGTGCTTCCAAATTCCATGCAAGGCATAAGGTTTGAACATGGCCCACACAGATCAGGACTTGGTCAGTGTCTGGATGCCAGGGACACGGGTGGCTCTGTGGTCTAAACCACTGAGCCTCTTGGGCTTGCTGATCAGAAGGTTGGCAATTCAAATCTCCATGACAGGGTGAGCTCCCGTTGCTGTCCGAGCTCCTGCCAACCTAGCAGTTCAAAAGCATGCCAGTGCAAGTAGATAAATAGGTACCGCTGTGGCGGGAAGGTAAACGGCATTTCCATGTGCTCTGGTTTCCATCACGGTGTTCCGTTATGCCAGAAGTGGTTTAGTCATGCTGGCCACATAACTTGGAAAGCTGTCTGTGGACAAATGCTGGCTCCCTTGGTGAGCACAGCAACCCCATAGTTGCATCTGGTTAGACACTGTGAGAACTGGATGCTGGACTAGATAGGCCATTAGCCTGATCCAGAAGGCTCCTCTTACCTTCTCAAGAGCCATTTCCAGCATGGTGTACCATAGCATTTCAGAAAATGTGGGGACAAGGAATACTTTGGTGTTTGGGGCTCAGACTCCACCTTGCACAGGAAGCCCTCTCTTTCTGTTTCTCGGCAATATCAGATATTCAGAATCAGAAGTCTGCTGTCTCTGTACCTGGATGCTCCAGATAGCTATCATGGTTGATAAGAGGGCCTTCTATGGGCTAATCTTGAGTAGAGCAGGTAGGATGTACTTGGCATGGGTGGAGCCAAGGGAAGGCGTGGTTGGACAGGCTTGGCAGGTGAGGTGGTCTCATAGAACACTTATGTTGTAGATACCCTAGCAGTCCATCCAAAGTGATGCTTATGTCTTCAGGAAATGACAGGGGAGGTTGACTGGAACAATGGCAATGCCAGGTCAGTCAAGATCAAAATGGAAGGTATTTTTGAAAAGTTAATTGGCAGGGCCACAGCACCCACTTTGGAAGCAAAACCTCCCTAGATTCAACCCCTAGCATCTCAAAGTAGGCTTGGGAGAGACCCCTGTCTGAAACCCTAAAGAGGCTTTGCAATACTGAGCTAAATGGAGCAGTTGCCTCAATATGAGGCAGCTTCCTTTCTTTATCTGTCTTCTTTTAAAAATGGGGAAATTGACAGGCCCGTTGAATGGTTTGTCTTACATTTTACTTTCCTGTAATTCTGCTATGATTGGAAAAGTGTAGCCATAAGCATTGATGGAAAAACAACAACACTATCCTTTCCCCAATCTCATCAATAGTTTCCTCAAGCTTTAATAAGTTATTTTCTGTGTTTGGCACAGATACATCAATGATTTTTCAGAAACACAGTAAATAAGCTGGTATAAAAGGTAATGAATGCAAATGACTTCCTTGCAAAATGCCACGCTTGCTGACTGAAAGCCTTCTGATACCGTCTTTATACGCTGCATTGCAAAATACCTGGGGGATTTATTGAATATACATTTTCCCCTAAATTCACCATGATTTGTCATGTTTTCAGATGTGAATGCTTCCGAGTTGTGGCAAAATGACAGAAATAGCATTCAAAACCCAGTAGCATTCTCCTCGTTCAAACGCAAGATCAGAATATTGCCTAATCCAATGGATGTAGAATTTTTTTTTATCAATAGCATTTGTTGCCAATTTAACAGAACTATGTTCTACTTAAAAAAAAAAAGATATAAAAACCCAGCACTGGGAATGTTTTAAAAACTAATAAAACTATGGCTACAGGGGCTATACATTCTGTGTTTTCCCAGATGAGGAAATGTTTCCAATTTTACTTTAAACTAAGTAATAGGCCTGCATGAGCTGAGATATGAAAAAGAAAGAAAGATGGAAATCATAGTGAGTGGTTGGAGGAATTGTAGAAGACCACTCTCCCAGCCATGTCTCCTTTAATTTAACACTGGAAATTGAAGGAGTGCAGGAGTAGCATGTAGCAAAAACTATTCTAAACAGGTATGGATCATGGGGGAACCCATGGAGGATTCCTCCAGCAATATAAGAAGTTTCAGTTGCTTCGTAAGGCATCACAAGACCAGGACAACATGAGGTACCTTTGCTGGTCCCATGTATTCCTCATCTGGGTTTGGGCCTGGATTTGGACCTACTGTATGAAGGGTAAGTTGTAAGCAAGCAAAACAACATTGCTACCGATCCGGGGAAACAGCTGTGAAGGTATTGGTCTCCAGTTTAGTCTTAAACCAGCAGCATTGTGTGTTTAGAAGATGGGTGGGCAAACTAAGGCCCGGGGGCCAGATCTGACCCAATCGCCTTCTCAATCCAGTCCACGGTCAGTCCGGGAATCAGTGTGTTTTTACATGAGTAGAATGTGTCCTTTTATTTAAATTGCATCTCTGGGTTATTTGTGGGGCATAATAATTCGTTCACCCTCCCCCCCAAAAAAAATATAGTCCAGCCCCCCACAAGGTCTGAGGGACAGTGGACAACTCCTGCTGAAAAAGTTTGCTGACCCCTGGTTTAGAATCACAGTATAGGGCCAAAGCATTGTTGTTGTTTAGTCGTTTAGTCGTGTCCGACTCTTCGTGACCCCATGGACCAGAGCACGCCAGGCACTTCTGTCCTCCACTGCCTCCCGCAGTTTGATCAAACTCATGCTAGTAGCTTCAAGAACACCATCCAACCATCTCATTCTCTGTCGTCCCCTTCTCCTTGTGCCCTCCATCTTTCCCAACATCAGGGTCTTTTCCAGGGAGTCCTCTCTTCTCATGAGGTGGCCAAAGTATTGGAGCCTCAGCTTCACGATCTGTCCTTCCAGTGAGCACTCAGGGCTGATTTCCTTCAGAATGGAGAGGTTTGATCTTCTTGCAGTCCATGGGACTCTCAAGAGTCTCCTCCAGCACCATAATTCAAAAGCATCAATTCTTCGGCGATCAGCCTTCTTTATGGTCCAGCTCTCACTTCCATACATCACTACTGGGAAAACCATGGCTTTTACTATACGGACCTTTGTTGGCAAGGTGATGTCTCTGCTTTTTAAGATGTTGTCTAGGTTTGCCATCGCCTTTCTCCCAAGGAGCAGGCGTCTTTTAATTTCGTGACTGCTGTCACCGTCTGCACTGATCATGGAGCCCAAGAAAGTAAAATCTCTCACTGCCTCCATTTCTTCCCCATCTATTTGCCAGGAGGTGATGGGCCCAGTGGCCATGATCTTCGTTTTTTTGATGTTGAGCTTCAGACCATATTTTGCGCTCTCCTCTTTCACCCTCATTAAAAGGTTCTTTAATTCCTCTTCACTTTCTGCCATCAAGGTTGTGTCATCTGCATATCTGAGGTTGTTGATATTTCTTCCGGCAATCTTAATTCCGGCTTGGGATTCATCCAGCCCAGCCTTTCGCATGATGAATTCTGCATATAAGTTAAATAAGCAGGGAGACAATATACAGCCTTGCCGTACTCCTTTCCCAATTTGGAACCAATCAGTTGTTCCATATCCAGTTCTAACTGTAGCTTCTTGTCCCACATAGAGATTTCGCAGGAGACAGATGAGGTGATCAGGCACTCCCATTTCTTTAAGAACTTGCCATAGTTTGCTGTGGTCAACACAGTCAAAGGCTTTTGCATAGTCAATGAAGCAGAAGTAGATGTCTTTCTGGAACTCTCTGGCTTTCTCCATAATCCAGCGCATGTTTGCAATTTGGTCTCTGGTTCCTCTGCCTCTTCTAAATCCAGCTTGCACTTCTGGGAGTTCTCGGTCCACATACTGCTTGAGCCTTCCTTGTAGAATTTTAAGCATAACCTTGCTAGCATGTGAAATGAGTGAAATTGTGCGGTAGTTGGAGCATTCTTTGGCACTGCCTTTCTTTGGGATTGGAATGTAGACTGATCTTCTCCAATCCTCTGGCCACTGCTGAGTTTTCCAAACTTGCTGGCATATTGAGTGTAGCACCTTAACAGCATCATCTTTTAAAATTTTAAACAGTTCAGCTGGAATACCATCACTTCCACTGGCCTTGTTATTTGCAGTGCTTTCTAAGGCCCATTTGACTTCACTCTCCAGGATGTCTGGCTCAAGGTCAGCAATCACACTACCTGGGGTGTACGAGACATCCATATATTTCTGGTATAATTCCTCTGTGTATTCTTGCCACCTCTTCTTGATGTCTTCTGCTTCAGTTAGATCTTTACCACTTTTGTCCTTTATTATGGTAATCTTTGTACGAAATGTTCCTTTCATATTTCCGATTTTCTTGAACAGATCTCTGGTTCTTCCCATTCTGTTGCTTTCCTCTATTTCTTTGCATTGCTCGTTTAAGAAGGCCTTCTTGTCTCTCCTTGCTGTTCTTTGGAAATCTGCATTCAATTTCCTGTATCTTTCACTATCTCCCTCGCATTTTGCTTGCCTTCTCTCCTCCGCTATTTGTAAGGCCTCGTTGGACAGCCACTTTGCTTTCTTGCATTTCTTTTTCATTGGGATGGTTTTAGTTGCTGCCTCCTGTATAATGTTGCGAGCCTCCATCCATAGTTCTTCAGGCACTCTGTCCAGCAAAATCTAAATCCTTAAACCTGTTCCTCACTTCCACTGTGTATTCATAAGGGATTTGGTTTAGATTGTATCTTACCTGTCCAGTGGTTTTTCCTACTTTCTTCAGTTTAAGCTTGAATTTTGTTATAAGGAGCTGATGATCTGAGCCACAGTCAGCTCCAGGTCTTGTTTTTGCTGACTGTATAGAGCTTCTCCATCTTTGGCTGCAGAGAATATAATCAATCTGATTTCGATGTTGCCCATCTGGGGATGTCCATGTGTAGAGTCGTCTCTTGTGTTGTTGGAAAAGCGTGTTTGTGATGACCAGCTTGTTCTCTTGACAGAACTCTATTAGCCTTTGCCCTGCTTCGTTTTGATCTCCAAGGCCAAACTTGCCAGTTGTTCCTTTTATCTCTTGATTCCCTACTTTAGCATTCCAATCCCCTATAATGAGCAGAACATCCTTCTTTGGTGTCACTTCGATAAGGTTTTGTAAGTCTTCATAGAACTGGTCAATTTCAGTTTCTTCAGCACCAGTAGTTGGTGCATAAACTTGGATTACTGTGATGTTAAAAGGTCTGCCTTGGATTCGTATCGAGATCATTCTATCATTTTTGAGACTGCATCCCAGTACAGCTTTCGCCACTCTTTTGTTGACTATGAGGGCCACTCCATTTCTCTTACGGGTTTCTTGCCCACAGTAGTAGATATGGTAGTCATCCGAACTGAATTCGCCCATTCCCGTCCATTTTAGCTCACTGATGCCCAGGATGTCAATATTTATTCTTGCCATCTCATTTTTGACCACATCCAACTTACCCAGGTTCATGGTTCTTACATTCCAGGTTCCTATGCAATATTTTTCTTTACAGCATTGGACTTTCCTTTCGCTTCCATGCATATCCACAACTGAGCGTCCTTTCGGCTTTGGCCCAGCCGCTTCATCAGCTCTGGATCTACTTGTACTTGTCCTCCGCTCTTCCCCAGTAGCATGTTGGACACCTTCCGACCTGAGGGGCTCATCTTCCAGTGTCATAACTTTTATATGCCTGTTGTCTTTGTCCATGGAGTTTTCTTGGCAGGGATACTGGAGTGGCTTGCCGATTCCTACTCCAGGTGGATCACGTTTGGTCAAAACTCTCCTGCCATGTCGCACTACTTATTTCAAAATAGTTATCTACCTCTCTTTAACTGGAGGCTACTTCCTCTGACCCTTGAAGCCACCATTGATGGGTGGCTTCCTGCACCTGCATCTTTTGTGGTCAGCATCGCATGGGAGGCAGCTGGACCTCACCCTCTGAAACCAGAAGGTGCATACGGGTTCTTTGGAACCTCTTCTATGGTTTGCTGCAAAAAAGGCCTGGTGTTACTTCGCCAGACATCCCAGAGATGTCTCTGATAACATGGGAGCCTGGAGTGCCCATAACATCTTTGGAATTTGTGACATTAGGGTCCTTACCTGATGAGGAGTCACTTTGGGCAGATGGGCCGAGTTCCGCCCAACATTGTGGGGCCCGTCACGTGTGTGTGGTATCACACATGCCACATGCCGCACATTGTGTGGTCCTGAGGGGCCTGCTGCCACTGCGCCAAGGACCTTGAAGGCCTCTCTCTCTCTCTCCCCCACACCCACAAACACAGCCCACTTTGTATTAAACATAACATATGCTTTGGCCCTGCCCCTTCATGGATCACTGCCTTGCCGTGGCGAAGGGGCTTGAAGAACTCAGAGAAGCTATGAACTACGCCGAGCAGGGCCAAAGCATATGTTATGTTTAATACAAAGTGGGGTGTGTTTGTGGGTGTGGGGGAGAGAGAGAGAGAGGCCTTCAAAGTGCCTTGGCGCAGTGGCAGCAGGCCCCTCAGGACCACACAATGTGCGGCATGTGGCATGTGTGATACCACACACACGTGACGGGCCCCACAATGTTGGGCGGAACTCGGCCCATCTGCCCAAAGTGACTCCTCATCAGGTAAGGACCCTAATGTCACAAATTCCAAAGATGTTATGGGCACTCCAGGCTCCCATGTTATCAGAGACATCTCTGGGATGTCTGGCGAAGTAACACCAGGCCTTTTTTGCAGCAAACCATAGAAGAGGTTCCAAAGAACCCGTATGCACCTTCTGGTTTCAGAGGGTGAGGTCCAGCTGCCTCCCATGCGATGCTGACCACAAAAGATGCAGGTGCAGGAAGCCACCCATCAATGGTGGCTTCAAGGGTCAGAGGAAGTAGCCTCCAGTTAAAGAGAGGTAGATAACTATTTTGAAATAAGTAGTGCGACATGGCAGGTAGTGAGTGAGGAGATTTCACCCCTCCCATTGCAAGAATCTGCTGATTTTCCAGAGAGGAGGGGGCGGATGGTGCTTGCTACTTATTCCGCTCCAGCCTCACTTCAAAGGGGGAGACTGAGTGTTATCTCTGTGTAGATAAGGTCGCTGCAGAAAGCAGCTGTAACACTCAGTGCAGTCCAGCGTCTCCATTTGTATATAGTTTGTATAGTACAGCAGCTGTAGTGAATAAAAGAAGATATTCTTCAGCGCTGTCGTCCGAGTGATTTATGCTCTGCTGTACTCTGCTGTGCACGACTGTCTTCTGGAAGTGAGTTTGGTGCTCACAGCTCTGAGTTGTGAGTCCACAGCACTTAGACCTGTTCCTAGAATCATAGAATCATAGAGTTGGAAGAGACCACAAGGGCCATCGAGTCCAACCCCCTGCCAAGCAGGAAACACCATCAGAGCACTCCTGACATATGGTTGTCAAGCCTCTGCTTAAAGACCTCCAAAATCGGAGACTCCCCCACACTCCTTGGCAGCAAATTCCACTGTCGAACAGCTCTTACTGTCAGGAAGTTCTTCACAACCTCCTGCAGAAGAAGGTCTATGGAAGTGCTACCCAGCTCGCCTGGCCCAGTCGGGGCTGAAGTGCTTGAGCCCAGTCGGTGGCACTGGCTCAAAGGTGAAGCTGACAGTGAGCCCATACGAACCTTGAGAGGCGAGAGACTTCTTCATTCATCTTCCTGCCTCTCCTTCACTTAGAAACAGCCATGAAGGAAGTTGGTGGGGTGAGATGGCTGGGGACCATTTCCCTTTAAGCACCATTGGAGGTTGTGTTGCCTGCAATGCCAGTGTTTAGGTTGAAATCCTGCCTGCTAGAACTTCATCAGGATATGTTGGTAATGGAAATTTACTGTTGTTTCTTTAAAATAAACCACACATACATGCAATTGTGCTGTTCCTGTTAATTGTGGCTAGAATTGGGGGTAAAAATATCTCCGTGTGTATGTGTGCGTGTGTGTTTAAAAATAATAATGGTATTTCTGTGCAAATTTCCTCTAAAACTATGATTATCTGCAGTCACTGGCAGACCACATTCAAACCTCTTTGTCCCCTTAACATGGTCTCCAACTAGCAACCTCGAGTTTCATATTAGTATATAGATTATATTTATTATTTTTAAATGGACAGGAATAATTTGCCTGGTGCTACTTGTGCTTCCAGAGTGTACACTTTCCCTCTCTAATAATATCCATGATTCTGTTTTTTCCTCTCTCTTTTTTGCAACTCAAGACAATTTGATCTGACACAAAATTCTGTTTTGCTCCCTCATAAACAACTTTAATAGCGTTATACAGGCTAGACATTTTATCAAGCCGTCTACCTTTTCTGATGTGCGCATTAAGGCCTATTTTGCAGAACAAAGAAATATTAGAGCGTGCTTATTGTAGCACAACTGAGTGAACCATTTCAGCTTCATTTATTTGAGGGGAACATTTGGTGGTCTCTGCAAAATGGAATGACAGTAGCCATGATGTTATGACTTGATTCACAGCTTTCTTCCAAAAGGATTATCACCTGCTTTTTTGTTCTAAATTGTCACTTCTATAGCAGCCTTCGTCAGGGTCAGTCTTACTATGAGCTGCTATGAAGCACTGTTTTCGGTGGCCGGCACCAAGAAAGGCACAGCTTTCTTGCTTATTCACATTTTCCTCCAAGGAGCTTATGGTTCTCCCCCTCCACATTTAACCCTTACAACAATCGTGTGAGGTAGGTTAGGCTGAGAGACAGTAACTGGGCAAACCCCACCCAGGGAGTTTCTTGGCTGAGTGAGGACTTGAGGTCTCCCAGGTCCTCTAACTCTAATCACTACACCACACTGCCTCTGCTTGCCTAGATGGGCCATTGGCATCATCCAGCAGACTCTTTGTATGTTCTCTCATTATATGTTTTCACATTTTTGTATATCTTTACATTAACCATCTCACACATCCAAACACTGAGGACACTGAGGTCCAGCACTGAGGGCCTTCTGGCAGTTCCCTCACTGCGAGAAGCCAAGTTACAGGGAACCAGGCAGAGGGCCTTCTCGGTAGTGGCGCCTTCCCTGTGGAACACCCTCCCACCAGATGTCAAAGAGAACAACAACTACCAGGCTTTTAGAAGACATCTGAAGGCAGCCCTGTTTCGGGAAGCTTTTAATGTTTGATGTATTATAGTATTTTAATATTCTTTTGGAAGCCGCCCAGAGTGGCTGGGGAAGCCCAGCCAGATGGGCGGGGTATAAATAAAAAATTATTATTATTATTATTATTATTATTATTATTATTATTATTATTATTGGTTCCTTAGAACCACCGGACTTCCCTCCATGGGTCCTTTCTATAATACACAGTTATCTGCATCCTTTTAAATTATCCAGTTACTATTTTTTCCATTAAAAAACACCGTATGATAAGAATTTCACATTACAAGCGTCTTCACATTCCTGCCAGTGGTTTTAGATGTTACAGTGGCCCTTTAAGTAATGTAAAAAAATTATTCCAGTCTTCTTCAAATACCTGATCTTCCTGGTTTCGGATCTTCCCTGTCAATTTTGCCATCTCCGCATAGCCCATCCGTTTTGTCTGCCATTCTTCTTTCAATGGTACTTCTTATTCTTTCCAATTTTGGGCTAGCAATACTCTCGCTGCTGTTGTTGCATACATAAATAGTCTATCTTCACCTACTATTCCTAACAGTAAGGCCTCCGGATTTTTTAACAAATGTATTTTTAAACATTTTCTTTAATTCATTATAAATCATCTCCCAGAAAGCTTTTACCTTATTGCAAGACCACCACATATGGTAAAAAGTACCTTCTTTCTCCTTGCATTTCCAACATAATTTTGAACTAATTTTATACATCTTTGCAATTTTAATCGGTGTAAGGTACCAAATACATCATTTTCATATAATTTTCTTTCAGCAAACAACACGCAGTAAATTTAATTTCTTCTCTCCATAACTTCTTCCAAGATTTCATTTGAATATTATACCCCAAATCCCTAGCCCAATGACTCTTCTTATGTTCTTAATTGGGAGGCTGGTGTGGAATATATTTGGGACACAAGGAAGGCTTGAGAGGAAGAGTAGTAGGAAGTTATCTGAGAAAATTGTGGTGGGGATAAGGTGTGAAATAACTATAATATGCAGGTTATCTGCATAACCTAGCAATTCTAAAATATAGACACACTTTTACTCTCACAAGATTGAACGTATTGCCCTTGGCTGTACTTGAGGGATGATTCCAACAGATTCCACATGAAAAATGCTTATGTCCCTGTACCGAATCAGTGGCACAAGCCCTTCTGCCTTCCACTCTTTATAAAGACTTAAGGAATGAGGTTATCACCCCTCTTTTATTGTCCATTCCGGGTCGCCCAGCCACTGCAACACTGTCTTTTCTCTTGGCAGATCAAGATGAGCAGGTTACAGCAAAGGTTACAAGGTTTTTAGCTGGGGCAATTAGAATAAGATCCACTATTTGACTATTGATTCAAAACCCTAAAATGTATTTTATATAATTGACTTTTTATTTCTATTCTTTGTATACCGTATTGTTGTTTTATGGCCGATGGCTGATGCAAATAAAGATCCATCTATTCATTCATTCATTCATTCATTCAATATGCAGCAATATTTGAAAATATGGGATAACCGTCAAGGGGAAGTCCAATGTTAATTGGAAAATGTTGTGCAGTGGAACCTCGGTTTATGAACTTAATTCGTTCCAGAAGTCCACTCTTAAACAAAAGTCTTTCTTAAACCGAGGCACACTTTCTAATGAGGCCTCCCACCATCAATGCCCTTCCACTGTTCGGCTTCCATTCGTAGACCGAGGTAAAGTTCACTAACTAGAACACTACTTCCGGTTTTGTGGAGTTTGTATACTGAATAGTTCGTAAACAGGGCTGTTCTTAAACTGAGGTAAAGGTAAAGGGACCCCTGACCATTAGGTCCAGTCATGGACAGCTCTGGGGTTGTGGCGCTCATCTTGCTTTACTGGCCGAGGGAACTGGCGTTTGTCCACAGACAGTTTTTCCGGGTCATGTGGCCAGCATGACTAAGCCGCTTCTGGCAAACCAAGGCAGTGCACGGAAATGCCGTTTACCTTCCTGCCAGAGTGGTACCTATTTATCTACTTGCACTTTGATGTGCTTTCGAACTGCTAGGTTGGCAGGAGCAGGGATCGAGCAACGGGAGCTCACCCCATCGTGGGGATTCAAACCGCCGACCTTCCGATCGGCAAGCCCTAGGCTCTGTGGTTTAGACCACAGCGCCACCCGCATCCCTTTAAAAGCGAGGTGCCATTGTATTAATTTGCCTTTTTTCTTGAAATTAGAAATAATTTTTAAAATTGAGAGAGAGAGAGAGAGAGAGAGAGAGAGAGAGAGAGAGGAAGGAAGTGTAGGAGGGGAAATGACACACACCCTCCATCTCAGACTTCAATCCAAATTTTTAACTTCATAGAGAAAACAGGTGAGTTTTACAAGTCCCGAAGTCTGTATCCGAGCCCAAGCAAATTTAGTGAATTTCACCAGGACCTCAGTTTTTAATTACGACCCACCAAAGATGAAGTTCCTCCACGGAGCATGACCTTAATCTTTAGAATCTTGCAGCTTTTGAGAAAACAAATTAACTCAAATTTTTCAGCTGAAGGATCCCGGGGGTGGCATGTGATGTCAGCTTGCATCAGTCACATTTCATTATGGGATACAATTTGAGGGAAGTGACACAATCTGAAGTGACTTTGCACAACGCAACGTGTCAGCTCAGAGAGATAAATAAATAAATGCAGTGTGCAACACTCTGCTCTGTCAAGCTCACAGTTCAGACGAGTATGGTCTTAAAAATATGCTTGCCTTTTTTAAAGAGAGAGAGAGAGAGAGAAATGGAGAAAAAATTGTAAGCCATGTGTAATACGCATTGATTTGTTGACAGCGCCAGGATTTCATTAATGGTCAGGTAGTGGCAAAGATCCAAAGAGCTGGAGGAGGGAAGGCAAAGGTTTGTGTGTGCCCTATGGCATTATGACTTTTGCAATTGCATGAAAGCTTATAGCTCAATGGTAGTAAAAAAGGTAAAGGACCCCTGGACGGTTAAGTCCAGTCAAAGGTGACTATGGGGTTGCGGTGCTCATCTCGCTTTCAGGCTGAGGGAGCCGGCGTTTGTCCACAGACAGCTTTCCAGGTCATGTGGACAGTGTGACTGAACCGCTTCTGGCTCAACGGAACACCGTGGTGGAAACCAGAGTGCATGGAAACAGTGTTTCCTTCCTGCCACAGCAGTACCTATTTATCTACTTGCACTGGTGTGCTTTCAAACTGCTAAGTTGGCAGGAGCTGGGACAGAGCAAGGGGAGCTCACCCCATGTGGGAAAATGATTGCTTGTACATAAGAGCATGAGCAGAGTTCTTATTATTGCAGAGTGATTTTACAGCACGAGATATTGTTAAGAGCATGATGAGCACGTGAACACCTCATGCTAGACTAAATGATTGGCTCACGTAGCATAACACTCTCTTTGTCTGTGGGCAAAGGCAAGGTTGCATTCCTTTTGATTGTTACTTTGCTGAGTACGAGACACAACAAGCGCTGCGCTGGAGGAGAGAGGATGAATTATTTTTACACCACACAATAAACATTGCACGGCTTAAGCCAAAGCTTTTTCTTCAAGTCATCTTGGTGTGAGACTGATTTTATTTCGGATGTCGAGCAGGTTCTCAACAACCCCATCACACGGATTCGAACCACCGACCTTACGATCAGCAAGTCGAAGAGGCTCAGTCCTTTAGACCACAATGTGACCAGCCCAACATGCTATTTTCATAGTATGGTTTCCCCATATAATAACATAATGTCCAATAATGTCATTTAACTGGATGAGTTGTTATGTTTCACAATACCCATCCACCCCACTTAAATGATGGTACAATAGCAGTTTGTGGGGGGTCAATGTACAGTCTCCATGTTCAATCAAATTGGGTCTAGGCAGAGAATATTCTGAAAATCTGATAACATGGGGATGTTTCTGCAGTTGGTTAGAGGCTATAGATATCGGTGTTTGACCTCGCACTCACAATGACCAGAAGCTGTGCAGCTTACATGTTTGAATACTCTTTGGTAATGATTATTTTTCTTCCAGGACCTATAGAAGGTCAGAAGGTGTGGACGATATCCAAAGTCTACATTGCCAATATATCTGCCACACAAAACACACTTCTTGTTTCTTCCTTAAACCTAGTATGATGGGCAGAAATCCCTGCAAGGATCTCCATGATCCCTTCTACCTCACATTGTAGAAGCAGAGAAAGAAGTAGCTCTAGAGCAGACGTCCTCAAACTCGGCCCTTCAGATGTTTTTGGCCTACAACTCCCATGATCCCTAGCTAGCAAGACCAGTGGCCAGGGATTATGGGAATTGTAGTCTCAAAACACCGGGAGGGTCGAGTTTGAGGAAGCCTGCCCTAGAGCCTAAAGAAGGGCATCCCCAAAGAATTCTGGGACTTGTAGTCTGTTTAAGGTGCTAAGAATTTTCAAGAAGCCCCTCTTCCCCTGCCTCCAAGGGCCATAATTCCCAGAGTTCCCTGTGAAGAGGTATTGTTTGTTGAATGAATGAATTCATTCATTCATTCATTCAAACCACTCTGGTTTAACAATCCATGAGGTTTCAATCCATGTGTTAAACTGCATGGAAGAGGGAACAAGCTTGTTTTCTCCTGCTCTGGAGTTTAGGACTTGAACCAATGGCTTCAAGTTAAAAGAAAGGCGATTCCGACTAAACATCTGGAAGAACTTTCTGACAGTAAGAGTTGTTTGACAGTGGAACGGTCTCCCTCAGGAAGTTGTGGACTCTCCATCCTTGGAGGTTTTTAAGCAGAGGTTGGATGGCCATCTGTCATGGATGCCTTAGCTGAGATTCCCGTATTGCAAGGGGTTGTATTAGTTGACCTTTGATTCCCTTCAAACTCTATGATTCTATGAACTCTATGCGAGGGGATTAGGGCTCTCAGTAATAAATCTTAGGAATTTAACAAACTACAGCTTCAAGAATCCTGAGCACAAGAGCCCTCTGCACTCCTGTGGTTTCCAGCAACTGGTACAGTCATACCTCGTGTTGCGTTAGGTTCATGTTGCGTCTTTTTGGCTTGCAAATGCAGCAAACCTGGAAGCGTATACTTCCGGATTTGCTGTGCATGCACAGAAGTGTTCTGAGCACTTTGCACATGCGCAGAAGCGCTCTATCGAACGGCACCCCGGAATGGATTGTGTCTGCAACTAGAGGTACCACTGTACTTAGAAGCATTGCTGCCTGCAGCTGTGGAGACAGAGCAAAGCCATCTTGTCTAGTGGTCATCAGTAGCCTTTTCCTCCGGGAATTTGTCCAAACTTCTTTTAAAGTTGGGAACAAGTTCCAATAGTTTAACTATGCTCAGTGTGAAGATGCACTTCTTTTATTCAGCCACAAATCTTCCAACATTTATTGGGTGTCCACGAGTTCTGGCATTATTGGAGATACAGTGGTGCCCCGCAAGACGAAATTAATTCGTTCCGCAAGTTTTGTCGTCTAGCGAATTTTTCATCTTGCGAATCACGAAATCCCATAGGAATGCATTGAAAATCAATTAATGCGTTCCTATGGTCAAAAAAAGTCCAAACAAAGCCAAATTTGGTACAACAACAGTTTATTAACTGCTCTTTAAAGTCACACATACTGTAAAGAGCAGTTCAAAAATTGAAGGGAAAATAAATTAACTTTATAAACAAAACATGTCTTTGTTTTTAGACAAAGGAAACAAAGTCGTGAGACGTTTTCGTCTTGCGAAACAAGCCCATAGGGAAATTCGTCTTGCAAGGCAAATCGAAAACGGAAAAACCTTTCATCTAGCGAGTTTTTTGTCTTGCGAGGCATTCGTCTTGCGAGGTACCACTGTAGAAAACCTTTTCTCTGTCCACAGAAAAGCCTGGAGGGTCACATTTACCCCTGGCCTGACGTTCCCAAACCATACCATGCACACTTACCTGGAGTACATCTGAATAGTCATGCACAGAATTGCACGTTGAGTTCTAAGAAATGTATTTAAACGAAGTCCACATGTCCCATTTAGCTTCTCGTGGACAGGTGGGCGTTTTAGTCAGGAGTGCTGTGAAATCATTGGAAAAGGGAGGTGTGTTTTTTCCAACAGTTCTGAAACTGTCGGTAGAAATGTCCATTTCCACTCATCCTAATAAGTTTGCAGTTTCAAATGGCACACTTCTCTCCAGATTGGTAGTGCCTTCCCTCTCCAGTCTGTCAGCGTGACATTTCTGCGAACAATGCAACTTGATTTAATCAGGTAGAAAGTGCCTGGTGAAGAGCTAAATGCCTTGTCTCCTGTTATCCTGTCTGTGGTTTACCAATGGAATGCCCCAAGAGCTCTTGTAAAGAGAGAGGAGCTGGAGAAAAGGTGGGAAGTGATCCTTCAACAAGGTGCTACAGGATGGCAAAGCATGGAGGGAATCGATAAGAAAATAACATGGTTGTGTGTATGTGGGTGGGTGTGCACATATGTATGTAGCATTTGTGTGAAACATGCAAAATGAACCCCATTAGGGTTACTTCTGTAAAGGTAATCAGAGCCATATAATATATTGCCACCAAGAAGACAACCTTTCTTTGTTTTAAAACTTTGACCGTACTCTGCTGTGATAGCTTCTTTCTTCTTCTTTGGCGATCACTTGTAGCCGAGTAAGTTTGTCTTCCATGAACACGGTCTTAACAGTGAGTCCATAAGTGACTGTGGAGGCAAATTCTGGATCCACACATCCTTCCACAGTGGGGATTCAAAGGAGGATCACGGTGAGGGTTTGCCAAGCGTGCCTTCCTCTTAGCACGTTTCTCCCTTTCGTCCTGAGTGTGAGCATCTTCAAAGTCCATGACACCTTTGGTAAAGGCTGCTCTCCAACTGGAGCGCTCGTAGGCCAGTGTTTCCCAATTGCTGGTGTTTATACTACATTTCTCCTCCTCCTTCTTTTTGCCTTGAGAGACTTGCTGTGATAGCATTGCAAACTCCTACCGAGCCTCCAAGGTGGGGTGAAAGTGTAGAGGTCAAGATGGATATATATAAACGTTATGTAGTTATGCATTGTAGTATGAATGAATGGTGTTTTGTATTCTTTGTTTTATAGAATATATATAATAATGTTATGTTACTAAGCAAATTTAATAAAATGGGGGGGGGGAGATGGAGACATTGTGGGTAACTGGTTTCCAGGTATGGATATCATGCAGAATGCTTGTTCTGGGTGGGGTTGTACTCCCCCTTGAGCAACAGGTAGTCAGTCTAGGTGTCCTATTGAATATAGCCTCTGGAGGTTGAAGTGGCCATAGCGGGTAGGAGTGCCTTTTAAAGCTTTTGCCAGCTATGTCCATTCCTCGACGAGAATAGTCTGGCCACATTGATCCATGCATTAGTAACCTCAAGCCTAAATTGCTGCAATGCACTAGATGTGAGGATGTCTTTAAGGTTGGCCTGGGAGCTGTGGGCTATGCAATATGCAGCTGCCAGCTGGCACAGCCTACCACTAGAATGTGGTACCTTTGCTCAAAGAGCGACATTGGCTGCTCATTTGAGAATGGGCAAAGAGCCCATTGTTGATGTAAAACCCTTAATGACTTGAGACCTGATTCCCCAAAGGAACATACAGTGGTACCTCGGGTTACATACGCTTCAGGTTACATACGCTTCAGGTTACAGACTCTGCTAACCCAGAAATAATACCTCGGGTTAAGAACTTTCCTTCAGGATGAGAACTGAAATTGTGCTGTGGCAGCGGGAGGCCCCATTAGCTAAAGTGGTGCTTCAGGTTAAGAACAGTTTCAGGTTAAGAACAGACCTCCGGAACGAATTAAGTTCTTAACCCGAGGTACCACTGTATAGACCTGCTTAGTTGCTGAGGTATCAAAATGAGGTTCTCCAGTTTGTTTGGCATCCTGCTGAATCTCTTCTGTTGTGGAATCATCTTTCCTCTGAAATACGACAGGCATCTATTCTGCTGCTTACTCAGGCTTTTGTTGGACCTTCATAACAATCCTTGCAGAATTGTCGGGATGTTGTTGTTGTTGCTGCTGTACTTACAGGATGTTGTTTTATTGTATTGTTATTTATATGTCATAAAACTTCCATGGAATTTTGAATGAAGGGTGGCATTAAAATGTTTTAAATAAAACAAATGCCAGCCCTTAGATACACGTGGCATTTATTTGCCAAACAGTGTTTTTAAAGTGCCTTTGTGGAGGTTCCTGTTTCAGGCAAGAATCCAATACCCTTTTGCAATGGGCTGGTATGAAGAACAAGGCCTTATTATGATGTTTTCAAAGAAGTAGTGAAAATAGGTATGTGATATCATCTGAAATACTTCCTGGATGACATCGTTCAGGGATGTCCAACCGGTCAACCGCGATTGATGGGTTGATCCCCGGGAGCTAGCGGTCATTGCAGGCTCTTTTTCCTTTGTGGGGAAAAAAGAACATCCGCCCCCTGTCCCTCGCCCCGGCCTCCATTCATGCATGATTGCTAAAACAGAAGCCGGAGTTATCGCTGCGAGGTTTTTGTTTCCTGGGCGATCTTCTGGTGAGCGACTTTTTCCTTTGCCCATTTTTTATTCTGTGAGTAGATCGCAGTCTCTTGGGAGTTGGAGGTCCCTCGCATCGTTGATGGCTATGCCCATTCTTAACTGGGGCAGACAGTTACCAACTCCCTCATTGCTTCCTGAATTCTGCATACATCACTGGCTTTTAATGAGAAACCAAATATCCCATATTTGGGAACACAATATAGATGTCTTTCACAATGAATTTGCATTCATTTCCCCCAGCTTTTTTTCCCTCCCCTGCCTCCTCCTGGTGCAGATTGAAATGAGCCACATTCATCTCAAAGGATGCACATGCTCTCTGATCATTGGCCAACTCTCCTACCAGCCAAATGAGACTGTCCTGGTTGCATTGGCCTTTGATCATATTTCATGTTGAACTATTCACAAAACCAAGATTCACTTCCACTAGAGCGGGTCCAAAGTTTCACATAAAATCAAAATCTGGGTAAATTAATTTTAATATTGGATGCTAGAAATAAAATCCATGTTTTCCATTGTGGATATTTTCAGGGTTATTTTGCTGTTGTAATTCAATTTCAAAATTACCTTTTTGCGTGTGTGTGTGGAGGGGTAAACTTCTTCTGATGTTCAGTATCCGCTTTTCAAATTCACTTCTTTGATGCCTTTTAAAATTACATTCTCTAAATCCAAACTGGGAAAGTTAGGAATGAATAAAAGCAGAATAACATAAAATCCAGATTTTAGAAATAAGTTTGAGTAAGGGGATTCTCTGCCATCACAAAAATTGTTTCAGCTTCAATGCTAATAGTCCTACTGAACTTGGAGTGGAGCACAAATTTGTTTGAGAATTCCACCTCCACTTTCAACCTCTTCCCTCTAAGACTTGCTGCCCTCATCTCTTGGATTTGGAATAAGATTTGTGCCTCTCCATTCTCTGTTTAGATCTGTCAGGTGCTACTCATGCAATAGAATCGTCAGCTCTCAATTTGTGTTTCTAACTGATGTCAAATGGGAAGCGTTCCTCAACCAGATGCTGAGGGCTTTGCCAAAGAGACTTGCTTCATCAAGGCTGCTTACATGAGAATCCTCTTCACCATGACCTTGAAATTTGACTTGCTCAGGACTCTTCTAAGAAGAAAGGAAAACAAGAAAGGAAAAGAGGAGCAGTGGGAAAGATAATGAGATTTTCATGAAAAGGAACTTAAGAGGAACCTTGTGTCCTTCACAAATTCTATTGATAACATTTATTTCATACACAGTTATGGAAATAATATACAGGCAAGGGTTCTGTGTACTTTTGAATGTTTTCTTAGCTTCCTCTTAACTGAAACACGGTATGGTATAGAGCTGCCCTTTTATGCTTGTTTGGAAGGTCCTTATGAAATCCACGTATGGTTTACCAATACCTGGATCATGTACAATAATAGTCAAGAGATTGCGACATAAAAAGAAAACCATAGCAACTTTCAGAATGCTTTCAATGGAATCGTATAACTAAACTTGACTATTGTTTTCCTACTCTGATGCAGGGCTGGTTCCAGGTTGCAGTAAATATTTTCCATTACCTCCAAGAAAAACAAACACCAGCCTAGTGGTGGTACCATTTTCACTCTACTCTGGTCAGTGACCAAAATAAATCGTTTGGTTCATTCATTCATTTTAACTCTACACGGAAGACTCAAGATGCAAATGGAAGCCACAAAATAATTATGAGTTTCCATTAGGCAGTGCACAAGTCCCGTCCAGTTTGGGGCCCAGTCTGTCATTTCATAGGGGCCCCAATCTGACCCAGGACAAGGTGGGGCTCACCCACTTCAGATCTGGGCTCCAAACTGATATGGGGTCCTTGCACAGTGTTTAATTAGGTTTTTCAGCCCTAACTAAACATGCAATCAGGAGGGGGAGGGAAGAAGAAGACTCATACAGGCTGCCTGCTTGTATCGCCTTCCCCCTCCTACTCCTCACCACCAGAACACTTGGCTTTTGAAAACCCTGGTTCACTCTTCATGGACCCAGTATGGTTCAGGGTGATCTGGGGCTGTCTCAGCCCAGTCCAGACAAATCTTGGGTTGGCCTGATTCTTTTCAGGACCTGGGATTTAGCTGGTACCTATGAACCTAGTTTCTGTGCTCTATCTCTTCCAGTTGAAAACACTGATATGGAAAGAAAACAATAACTTTATGATAGCTGCCTATGTGCATCCACATCGTGTAAATGGTCTAACAAATCCACATCACAGGCCAGTCCATCTAGGGAAGTAGTAGCAAACTAAGATTGACGCCCATTATGGGGGAGCAGGAAAAAATCTTAAACACATAGCAGAGTTCCCAAAAATAGACCAGAGGCAATTTTACCTCATCCAGCAGCACTTTACTTGCTACTGAAGGCAAATAAGCATAATGGTCACAAATCCATTACTTTCAGGATTGGCACAGTCCATTAAAATGCAGTTGCAGCACTTACAAAACTTATAACAAGACTAAGACTAAGCATATTATGTACAGAACACCACACGAGAACAAAGAGATAGAAAGAGAAAGTAAAACCCATGCTCCTTCTGGCCTATATTTATAGGAAGAGATAGAAGAACCAGTTCAAGCCAGCTGTACTCAGCTTCTCTGAAGGTATAATAAGGTTACCAGATTCCCCCCCCCCCAATGAATCCAGGGACACTTTTCAACTTCCTACTAAATAGATGGATTTTGTCGGGACTGATTTGTAAATCCGGAGACTGTCCCCGAGAAATGGGGACATCCCGTAACCTTAAGGTATAACCCAAACAATTATAAGCTACTTTCATACAGAGAAACTTCCAGAAACTTCCAGAACCCTCTTGAATGATTTAGAATAGGAAAGATATCTAGACATCAGATCAACACTTTCTGCACTAAGAAATGCAAACTGACAAAGACTTCCGAAGGTGATTTGGAACTGTGCATGGCAGTAGGGTTAAATTAAATTAATTAAATTATAGAATATCATCTTGTGGACTGGAAAGGCCCACACCTGGAGATACATAAATCCAGTCCAAGTTATTCACTTTTTTCATCACTCTGACCATGGGATGCACCACCTTGCATTACGTTACTGGTTTCTTATCCACCTCTTCAAAACCCTCCATGGTTTTGCTCCTCCCTATTTATTTCCCAATATAACCCTTCCTGCGGTGTTCACTCTTCCAGGTTTACATTCTTCAGCAGACCTTACCCTTTGAAATGATTCCACCCATTTTCCCTTGCTGCTCCTTACATGTGGAACTTTACTCCCCTTCTTAAAATTTACCTTTTCTCTACAAATTGGCCCCAAACTGATTTAGACAAATCAGTTGCGAAGCCCTACTCTTATGTCAATAACATCAATAACAGCAACAGCAATACTCCAGCCCAAGAATCTGTTCAACAGCTTCAGCGTTTGTAGCTGGAGTCAGTCCACACTCTATTCTCCCAGGCCAGATGGGAAAAGGCCACCAAGGCAGGGTGCAGGTCTTCCAGGGCTCACAGCCAAGATGGTCTCATTTAAAACAACACAGATAAAAATTAAAAACAATTTAAAAGAGGAGCCCTCGGTGCTAAGCAGCCGACGCAGTCCTTGTGAAGCCTGTCAGGCCCCACCCCACGCCAGGTAGAAAGAGGCAGGGTGCGGCCCTTCAGGCCCTCAGCAGGTGGCCCTCCTCTTAATGTGATATATTAAGGTTGTGACACCAGCTAAAAGAGCAAGCAAGCTGAGAAAGACCCCTCAAGATCCGAGGGGCTGCTATGATTCAGAGCAGACAGGCCAATGGCAGCTTTGTAGGTGCATCCATGTTTATATATTTCTGATAATACCAGCATTTGATATCTGTTGATTATATTTATACCCCACTCTTTGTGAAGCCCAGAGCTTCCTCCCCCCCTCCCTGTGAGAGCTAATACTAGGACTCTGGCTTGAGGAAAGAAGAACGTCACTTGCTTGAATAGACACACTTAGATAAAGGGCAAGAATAAAAGGAGGGGAGAAAACCTGCCTTCGGAAAATGTTGAAGAAAGCAAGTGGCTATTCAGGAGGAAAGAGCATCTTTTATGCATAGCACAAAAAAGTTTCAAGGTTAGTGAAGGGTTTCTCCACTACCTTTAGCATAAAGCTCTTTTTCGATCCTACTTTTAGTAATCAATAGGCAGCATCATAGATTATTGTTATTAGGAAACGAGTGTTGACACAATGAACTGCTAATGGAATCAACAGGTATTCATGTGCCTGCTGAATGCATGTGTGAAAAGGATTTCATCTCCACCGTGCTACAAGATTTGCAATTGAGTGAGGGAGTTGTGGTTACAAACATGAACAAGAACAATGGAGCTGGAACTGGGAGGTGGGGGGTGAGTGTTCTTTAGCAACAGAGGCAAAAATCTATTTGTGATCAGATCCCAGTGCCAAAACCATGTGGGCATCCTTGCAGTACCCTGTTTCAGCAATTCCAGTGTCTCTCTACATCATTAAAAGCTTGAATGTAAACACTTCAAATCCTGCAGCTAGGAACAGACGAATCTCTCATTTTTCCTTTCTCTATTTCTCATTTTTCCCCAAACCTCTGCCCCCTTCCTTTCAGCATCAATTTGCAGGTTTTTCTTCAAAAATTGGCATGGAAATTAGCATGTATTTTCATGCACGTTGCTCATTTTCATATGCATCCCCTCCCCAATATAATGTAGCTCTGTACATTGCTGTATGTTGTAAGCTAGTTTGTATCCCAGACTGGGAGAATGGTGGGATATTAATATATTAATAAGAGAGAGAGAGAGAGAGGGAGAGGGAGTACAGAGGCAGAGGACTACTGTCACAATCACTCCTGAGTGTTAAGTATAATTGGTTTAATTAACACTGAAATTGTGAGTGGCTATGTGTATTGGTGAAAGGGTTTACGGTAACTGGAAGATTCCACTGAAGCTAAATTAAGAGGGAAAAGGTCTCTCTGAGCTTTAACCGAGTTTATAATTAAGTATTGTTGTTTTCTGTTAGCTAACATGTGAGTGTTTAACTTTAGATCACATGAGAGGTGTTGAATTGCAAATCACCATTTTGAAGGTATATGCCTTTGATTTCTTTGTTCCCAGGCTCCATGGAGTCAGGATGTGTGAATGGCTCTCCAGAGCATACAGCCTTGGGGCCGGAATGCAGTCAAAATGGAGCCTACAAGAGACACGGCTATGTTTGTCAGTTCTGATTATAACTTAAAGTTATTTCTAAGAAGCTGAGGCTGTGCTGGACATTGAACATGATCTTATGGATCATTTTGGGTGTACCATTTGATGTTTTGTTTTGGAGAAAGTTCTGCAAGTACAGTTTCTGAATAATATCTAATGGAACTAGACAATGCTTCATTCCTAAAGGAACAGTTTTTATGCATCCAGTCACTTCAAACTGTGCAATATTAATATCTGAAATACCGAATGCACTCCCTAGTGCTGCAGAGCCTGTGATTTTTCTAGTGAGCTGTGGCCAGTGAAGCAAGTTGGATAGCATCTAGAACATCGGTGGCATAGATCTCATACTGAAGCCAACCAAACACTGGTTAGAGCACATAGCTGTACAGTGGTACCTCGGGTTACATATGCTTCAAGTTACATACGCTTCAGGTTACAGACTCTGCTAACCCAGAAATAGTACCTCAGGTTAAGAATGTTGCTTCAGGATGAGAACAGAAATCATGCTCCGGTGGCATGGCGGCATTAGCTAAAGTAGTGCTTCAGGTTAAGAACAGTTTCAGGTTAAGAACGGACCTTCGGAACGAATTAAGTACTTAACCCGAGGTACCACTGTACCAACCATGAGGCAGAAAGGACAGAGAAGTCCCACTCTTCATCATAGTGATTCTGGAAGATTCTGGAATGTACATTATTTCAACTGGTGAGCAGGCCTGCAGCTTTTCTTTCTCCTGTCCCCTCCTTCAAGAAAGGATTGTGTGCCTTTAACAGTTGCATGAAATACAGATGTTCAATAGATGCAGCTTTCATCGCTGTATCACCATCTGTACCTATTAAATTTGGCTGATATGGAAAAGGTCCAGGTCTCTGCTAAAACTGAAGGGTAGGCAAAATGCCCCTCTTAAACTACCAGCTAATGTTCCCTGTATGTAATGGCCAAACGAGCAAATGACTTTGATACAGTTTTTCTTCTTCTTTTTCTTCAGGCTGGTTAATGAGACTCAAAAAAATTATATTTTCATTTATTCAAGCCCCCACCCCCTTTTAGCACGCTAAATGTTTTGCAGCTGTTATCTGAGGGCTAATTCGCAAATTTGCCACCTCATTTCCGTGTGGGGAGCCATTTTGTATGAAACAGCTCTCACAGGAGAAAATGAAAAACGACTGTGTCAGAGAAAATGCTCAACAACTAACATTCCTCTTGAAGTGGTAACTTTTCATTCCCCTCCTATGTGGGGGTGATTTCTCAAAAATAGTTCCCCACATGAAAATAATGTGCTAAAGTCACCATGTGCAGATTTTATCACCTCAAAAATAAATATGCTAATGGATCCTCATCTCTCTTTTCAAGAGCTCTGTGAGGTAAGCCTGGAGACCCATGAAAGTCTTTTTCTTTCTTTCATTCTGAATGTTGAGGATGGTGTGATATAGCTATCGCAGTTTCATATGCACAGTCCCATCACTATCGTATCTGGCAAATTGCCTTGTGGGCCCTCTGGGCAGAAAGGCAAGGGAGAAATGAAATAAAAGAAAAAGAAAATAAACAGGTTATTTTGGCACTTCAAGAACCTGATAGGACAATGGGGCAAAAGTAGGGATAAGCTGGAAATTTACATAAGAACGTTCCTTATAAAAAGAAAAGAAAAAATCTTTTGAAATGTTTATTTTCTGTCTTCCTGAATTGTGGGACAATTCCAATATTCTGCTGGTGAATATTTGGCATAGTGGTCTCCCCAAGGAGAATAGGTGCAAGCAGGCCAGGCTGAATGCAGAATAAACAAGTCATCTGGAGCAGCCCTAACAGATTGCTGGAAAAGTTGAGTGCCTCCCCCTCTCTCCACCGAGTGGTGGCAAGAGCCCAGGGGGGTTCCAGGCACTCACCCAGGGTCTGTGTTCCTTTGGAGAATTGAGACATGGCACAGATTGCCATTGCTTTAAGAACTATGATTTATTCACCTATTTACACCTTCAGTCTGCGTGGAGGAAGTCCAGAGCTTACAGCATGGCTGATTCAAAAGGGGCTTGTCCCCCACAGCAGTGCGGCCGGCCTTCAGCCAGCCTGCCCAAGATGGATCTCAGTCTCTTCTCTCCCTTCTTCTTCCCAGAACACCTTGCTCAAAAACTCCCCTTTCCTGTCCCTTCAAACACCCCCCCCCTTTGGCAACATCTGTCTCCCCAGGCCAAAGGATTTGTCTCAGGTGGCCCTTTTGTCATAATAACAGATTTGCTCTTCACTAGGCCAGCCAGGAATAAGCCAGCCCAGGAATTCCTTGTTTGGCACAGTTCTGCAGCTTCTACTTTCATCCATATCCCAAGTACAGTGGTGCCTCGCAAGACGAAAAGAATCCATTCCGCGAGTCTCTTCATCTTGCGGTTTTTTCGTCTTGCGAAGCAAGCCCATTAGCGGATTAGCAGATTAGTGCTATTAGCGGCTTAGCAGGCTTAGCGGATCAGCTGATAAGCGGCTTAGTGGCTTAGCGGCTTAGCGGATCAGCTGTTAAGCGGCTTAGCGGATCAGCTGATAAGTGGCTTAGTGGATCAGCTGTTAAGTGGCTTAGCGGCTTAGGATCAGCTGATAAGTGGCTTAGCGGCTTGGGAAAAGGGGGGGGGAGGGAAAAAAACCCTGCAGGAACTCGCAAGACATTTTCGTCTTGCGAAGCAAGCCCGTAGGAAATTTGTTTTGCGAAGCACCTCCAAAACGGAAAACCCTTTCGTCTAGTGGGTTTTCCGTCTTGCGAGGCATTCGTCTTGCGGGGCACCACTGTAATCAAAATCCTATTCTTTATTAATTTATTGGGTTTAGAGAGGGGGTCCCCCAACTCTATAATAATAGCAAGATGTCCAACAATTCTTACACCGTGAAAGATTGCATATTGTTGTAGGAGCCACCTCATGAATATACCTACCTGGAGCTTCAGGTGAGCCCGACCGAATTCCTACCCTCTTCCCATTGGCTACTCTCAGTGCCAAATTTATGTATAAGCTAAACAAGCTATAGATTAGGGGCCCACTCTCTTGGGGCCCCCAAAAAACTGCAAAGGGAAAAAACACTGGATGTACATTTCCAAAATATAAGATAAAAAAACAAATAAATGTGCAGCAACAATTTTTTGTGTTGCATAGGCTCCTATGGTGTAAATATATAGGGTGCTTTCATTCTGCATGTACAAATGGCTTCAGATACCTATTGTTGTTGTTTAGTCATGCCCAACTCTTCGTGACCCCATGGACCAGAGCATGCCAGGCACTTCTGTCTTACACTGCCTCCCGCAGTTTGGTCAAACTCATGCTGGTAGCTTCAAGAACACTGTCCAACCATCTTCTCCTCTGCCGTCCCCTTCTCCTTGTGCCCTCCATCTTTCCCAACATCAGGGTCTTTTCCAGGGAGTCTTCTCTTCTCATGAGGTGGCCAAAGTATTGGAGCCTCAGCTTCAGGATCTGTCCTTCCAGTGAGCACTCAGGGCTAATTTCCTTCAGAATGGATAGGTTTGATCTTCTTGCAGTCCATGGGACTCTCAAGAGTTTCCTCCAGCACCATAATTCAAAAACATCAATTCTTCCCTGGTCAGCCTTCTTTATGGTCCACCCCTCACTTCCATACATGACTACTGGGAAAACCATACCTTTAACTATACGGACTTTTGTCGGCAAGGTGATGTCTCTGCTTCTGCTTTTTAATAGATACCTATTAGGTCCATAATTACCATATAGCATATATTCAAAACAAAAAACAGCAACAATTTGTTTTTGGCAAAGGACAGCTGGACATATAAAGGGCCCCATTACCTTCAGTAGCTTAGGGCCTCATCAAACCTAAATCCGGCCCTCGCTACTCCTCTTCAGTTGTTGTGAGAAGCCACCCTGAGCCCTCCTGACTCCAAGTGGGTGAGACAGCTTAGCTCCAAAATACATTCCCAAGGAAGACCCAGCACATTTTGTCGGTGAGGCAAAACAAAAGTGCCCCCTCCTTCTCTGCCACTGAAGACTCCTCCCTTGCTTACCTACCTCCACTGACTGTCTCTCACCTGCCCTGGCGAGGACAAGGAGGATGAGAAAAGGAAGCTGGTACAGGGAGGAGGAACGCCAACATCGGGGGGGGGGTGGCACTGGAGGCATCAGCAAGGGGGGAGTCATTAGCATCGGAGGGTGGAGGAGAAGGAGCCAAGTGGTACAATCCTTGTGGATCCAAAGTTCTGAATGCTGAGCCTCAGAAATTCCCCCAGAACCTTAAAAGTACCCCAATTCCCATAACGGCTAATGGACAGAGATTATTAGAGTTGCATTCCAGCAACAATTGGATGATCACACTTTTCCCACCCCTGCACTATAAAGTTCTAAATTCAGTTTCCTGACGAGAATGACATTCCTGCATTTAGCTGCAGACACACTGTGCTACAACAGCAAGAGTCCCCTTATTATGCATGGTAAGTCTCAGCTCAATTTGCAAATCTGTATAGACACTCGAATTCTGGCACACTCTGGCTAAACAATGTCTAATTATTACTAACTTCCCAGATGGTCACTCTCTAAATATCTGGAGAAGGGCAAATAGACTAGCAATCAGGCTTCATTTTGCTGAAGTTGGTAGAACAGCTCTCTCTCTCTCTCTCTCTCTCTCTCTCTCTCTCTCTCTCTCTCTCACACACACACACACACACACACACACACACACCAACCACACTTGTGAAGTATTGTTCCAGTATTCTGATCACGGAGCAGAAAGATATTAGTGATCTGGAAAGCCACATTGTAGACAAGTCTTTAGAGAGTTGCTCTGCTTCATTCCATTTTCTTTTCTCTGTGTCAAATCCAGGTTTCCGATATTTTGCTGAAAACACCGGGATAGGGAGGAACATAAGAAAAGCATGCTGGATCAGACCAATGCCCCATCTAGTCCAGCATCCTGTTCCCACAGTGGCCACCCAAATACTTGTGGGAAACCTTCATGCATGACCCGAGCAAAAGAGCACCCCCCCCCACTTGTGGAGGAGACACATGAAGAAGAGCCTCAGATGATGATTGCAGGGTTTGTGTCAGTTCATATGGGAAGAGGCGGCCCTTGAAATATTGCTGTCCTGAGCCATTTAAGTATATAACACGGGTCCTGTCAGGGAACTGACATCGGAGCAGAGGGGGAAGGCGGTGCTTCCAGACTCTGCAGAAGAGGGAACGAGTAAGGGTAGAGAGAGAACGTCATCTGGGGAAGAATGTCCAGCTGACACCAGGAAGAAGGAAGAGGGAGAAAGCATTTCGGAGGAGAGGCTCTGAGACTCTGGCAGTGAAGGCAGTGAGGAGGGTGGAGGGGCACCACTAGGCATGCCCACTCTGCGCAGAAGGGTTACGCGTAGAGAGGCGAGGCGAAGGTTGTCCGTCAAGGAGCTCTTATGCTGGAGGAAATTTAGGAGACGCCCACTCACGGATCCGTCGAGCGACTGAGCAGCAGCAGCACCTAGGCTGCTCAGTCAGGGAAAGACACAACCGCCCCTAAGCAGTTTGGAACAGCTAGAGGTTTACAAACAAGCAACCCCAATTCCCGTGACAGGTCCTTAGTTTGGGAAAACTAGGAACTATTGGGGGGATCGATGTACATCTATTTTGATTCATGATCCCCCAAATAACACGCTTTTCAGGCAGAAGATCCTTGGTTCAGTACCTGATATCTCCAGCTTTCAGAACTGCTTACCAGATGCTGGGGAAAGCCACTTCCTTTTTTTTTTAAAAAAATGTTTTTATTAACAATTTCAACATAACAAATTATCAAAACATATCATATTCATTATTTTTTTCCTTTCCCCCCTTCAAACCCTCCCTCCCCCCCCCCAGCGACTTCCCTCAGCTCCTCTCTCTGATTTCTCAGCACATATTATTCTCTGCATGTTATAAAATTATCCATATCCTTACATTATCTATCTACCATGTTATCAACAAATAAATTTGTGTATGTTTATTCAAAACCTGCCAAGGAGTCCAATTCATTTTGTTGTCTTTTTAGATAAATTATAGAAAGCTCCCATTCTCCCTTAAAGTCACAGTTGTCCTTGTCCCTCAATTTGTATGTCAATTTAGCCAGCTCTGCGTGGCTCATCAATTTTTCTTGCCACTGTTCTTTCGTTGGGATTTCCTCATCCTTCCATCCTTGTGCTATCAAGACTCTTACCGCTGTTGTAGCATACATAAATAAGTTCTTTGTTTTTCTTGAGCTGACAAGGAAAAGCCACTTCCTGAGTTCCTGGGAAACCACTGCCGATGAAAACTGGACAATAACTGAGCCAGGTGGACAAATAATTTGACTTTGTATAAGGCAAAATCATGATCTCCTGAGTAAAACTATGATAGTGATAATAACTGAGTTGTTGACACTGCGCCATATGCAGCAGCAACATAGCTGGACTAAGTTGTTGCAGGATGCAGGGAGAGGGGCTGACGTTTCCAAAGATCAGAAAAGATCAAGGCACTATGAAGAAAGGAAAAGAAACATGGTCATTCACTGGCTTCATCCACACTTGAGGAATCTGTAGGGTTGCCAGCCTGCCATTGTTGTACTAGACAGGCCAGTAAACCCATGGGTAACCAGTACGGAATTCTGAAAAGCTGGTATTGACCTGTCACATCCAGCCAGGTTCTGTCTGAGCTACACCACAGAACATGAGCCCAACCATCTGCCCTGTTGTTAACTGGGAGTTAGATCCAGGCAGGGGGGAAGCATAGAATCATAGAATTGTAGAGTAGGGAGTGACCCTGAGAGAGTTCGTTCCATTGTCAAACAGCTCTTATGGTCAGGAAGTTCTTCCTGATATTTAGTCGGAATCTCTTTTCTTGTAACTTGAAGCCATTGGTTCATGTCCTACCCACCAGAGCAGGAGAAAACAAGCTTGATCCATCTTCCGTGTGACAGCCTTTGAGATATTTGAAGCTGGCTATCATATCTCCTCTCGGTCTCCTCTTCTCGAGGCTTAACATACCCAACTCCCTCAGCTGTTCCTCATAAGGCTTGGTTTCCAGACCTTTCATCATCTTGCTTGCCCTCCATGACACACGTTCCAGCTTGTCAATATCCTTCCTAGATTTAGGTGCCCAACACAGATGATGAAGATGATGGATGGATGGTGAAGAACCCTGTGTAAGAGGCAGGGAACAGAAGGAAGGGAAGCTCCCAGATGTGAGTTGGTAGGGTCCATCACTTTCTGTGTTAGACAAGAGTTAATATTTACCTGTGAGAGAAGACTGCATTTTTCCCCCTCTTCCTCTTCCTTTTTCTGTTTTCATTTTCATAAGATTAATTTGGTTTTTTATTGCATTGTATTATGAAATATTATATATCTATATCTATATCTATATCTATATCTATATCTATATCTATATCTATATCTATATCTATATCTATATCTATATATCTATCTAATTGCCTCAGGTAATTATAAAGATTGCCTCTAGGTGGTCTGCATTTTGCAGGATGGGGGGTGGAAGATATTGTACCTTGAACTGGACACATAACTACAAGTGGGGTCTGACTAAGGCAGAATAGAGTGATACTAGTACTTTCCTTGATCAGGACACTATACTTCTGTTAATGCAGCCCAGAATAGCATTAGCTTTTTTTTGCTGCTGCATCACACTGTAGACTAATGTTAAGCTTATGGTCTACTAAGACTCCTAGATCCTTTTCACTTGTACTACTGGCAAGCCAGGTGTTTACCATCTTATATCTGTGCAGCTGGTTCTCACTGCTTAAGTGTCAAACCTTACATTTGTCCCTATTGCACTTCATTTTGTTAGTTTGGACCCAGTTCTCCAACCCATTATGGTCCTCTTGAATCCCGATTCTGTCTTCTGCACCGAACCCTCCAAGACTGGTGTCATCTTCAAATTTGAGGAGCATCCCCTCAATTCCTTCACCCAAGTCATTTATAAAGATGTTGAACAACAGTCGGCCCAGGACAGAACCCTTGTCTCTTTTTCAGGATGTTGAGGAACCATTTGTGAGTATTCTTTGGCTCTGGTCCACCCAACAGTAACCTCGTGCAGCAGGCAGAAAGAAACACAGATTTTTAAAAATGCAGTAACAGAAGAACTACAAAGAAAGGCCACAGCTAACTGTTGCTTAGGAAAAACACAGCACTCATCTGGATGTATTTATAGCCAGGCCAAGATGAAAAGGATCAATCGGTCTCCTGTGAATGGGGCCATGTTGGAACCCAGGAGGCAAAATAATATTCTCTTTCTTCCTCTCCCTCTCCTGCCATGAAAAGTTGGACAGCATAAGTTTCTAGCCACTCTGTCTTTCAGATTTCTGCAACAATTCACATTTAATAATAATAATAATAATATCATGAAACTCCAGCGGGTGCAGAATGCTGCAGCGAGACTCCTTACGGGGTCTTCGCTGCGAGATCACATTCACCCGGTGCTATACCAGCTGCACTGGCTCCCGGTGGAGTAAAGGATCAGGTTTAAGGTGCTGGTTTTAACCTTTAAAGCCCTATACGGCCTAGGACCCTCGTACCTATGGGACTGCCTCTCCTGGTATGCCCCACAGAGAAACTTACGGTCTTCAAATAAAAACATCTTGAAGGTCCCAGGCCACAGAGAAGTTAGGCTGGCCTCAACTAGAGCCAGGGCTTTTTCGGCTGTGGCTCCGATCTGGTGGAACACTCTGTCACAAGAGACTAGGGCCCTGCGGGACTTGACATCTTTCCGCAGGGCCTGCAAGACAGAGCTGTTCCACCAGGCCTTTGGCCAGGGCACAGCCTGACTCCCTCCCTCGGCAATCTTCGCGGAGCTCTGGCCCAATGGTTGCCAGTGGCTTGATTTGAATTAATTTTATAATGAATATTTTTAGAGTGTTGTTTGCGCCTGTACTTTTGTACTGTTTTATTGTTGTTAGCCGCCCTGAACCCGGCTTCGGCTGGGGAGGGCGGGATATAAATAAATATTATTATTATTATTATTATTATTATTATTATTATTATTATGGCTGGATCAGACCAACTAACTGTGAACAAGGAGCTTTTTAAATCTAGGATCAGCCCTCCATAAAAGAACACATCCAATATCTGTCCTTTTTCTTGATTTCCTGTTAGCCTGGATGTTTATTTCAAAGCTTTTTTCTTTTTTGGTAAACTATTTCCCCCCCTTCTAAAATCCTTGCAGATTTGTAGAACTGCCTAATCCATTAAGGGCTTCGTGCTCCTCAGTACTATCTCCCTCCATTCCACCAGACCAGTTGGAAGAGTGGAAAAAGAGCCCCTTCAGAACAACAGGTCTAATTACTTTGGCTTCTGTTGCAACATGCTTACTGTGATCAGAAGGGCGTTAAATGTATTTGTTGCTCCGCTTCCTCCAGCTATCATCTGTCACTCCATGATAGCGAAGAACACTAGATGTGTGGGACAGCGGTCTTAGCACATCCTTCCAAGATTCATGCTACAGAGCCCATGAAGAGATTTCTGTCCCACCAACTCAAGAAAGTTTTGTGAAATACAAAAGAAAATATTTGCAAATTTATATCACCAAAGTGTGCTATAAAACACCATTCTTTAAAGAATTAAAAGCAGGTTGGCTACGTGATAACACACACACACACACACACACACACACACACACACACACACAGCATTTTGTTCAACTTCATACAAGAACAGAGAGCAATACAAGATTCCTTTCTTCTCAACCCTCATTTGACACTGATAAATGTTATCAGTGAGCTGTCAGGATTCCTGTCGGTTTCCAGACTCATCACACCAAGGATAGTCAATGTGGCCCCACTCCAGATGTTTTGGACTACAACTCCCATCAGCTCTAGTCTCCCAGGTCTGGAATGATGGCATTCTGGTCAACAACATCTGGAAGGTACTATTTTATTTCTTTATAAAAGTATATACTGCAATATTGGGATGACGCCCCACAAGAAAGCATTGTTAAAAACAGTACAAAAGAATTATTCAAACAACTGAACAGCCCCCCAAAATCTTCAAGACTCCTGCATAGGCCTGTTGGTGCACGAAGGTTTTCAAGAGACATCTAAACATCTAGACAGAGAAACCAGTAGGACAACACTTCAATCTCCCAGGATATTCTATACAAGATCTCAAAGTTGCTGTCTTATTACAAAAGAATTTCAGAAATAGACTAGAAAGAGAAGTTGCTGAATTTCTGAATTATTACCAAACTTAAAACCATGGAGGGACCTGGTCTGAATAGAGACATTGGATTATCTCATTATACACGATAAAGCTATTTTTAGCCATCTCACCCCTTGTTTTTTCCTGTAAGACCAACTGCAGTAATTAACAGTCATCAACAGGTTTACCACACCTATCAGTCAAGCACCCATTCCCACCACCCTTCTGAATAATACCCCTCCCCACCCTCTCACTATATGTAAGGGTCTGGTGACTTCTGTTTCATTGTATATAAAGAAGTGTGCATGCACACAAAAGCTCATACCAATAACAAACTTAGTTGGTCTCTAAGGTGCTACTTATCCAGTCTTAAGGAAATCAGCCCTGAGTGCTCACTGGAAGGACAGATCATGAAGCTGAGGCTCCAATACTTTGGCCACCTCATGAGAAGAGAAGACTCCCTGGAAAAGACCTTGATGTTGGGAAAGATGGAGGGCACAAGGAGATGGGGACGACAGAGGACGAGATGGTGGGATAGTGTTCTCGAAGCTACCAGCATGCGTTTGACCAAACTGCGGGAGGCAGTGGAAGACAGAAGTGCCTGGCGTGCTCTGGTCCATGGGGTCACGAAGAGTCGGACACGACTAAACAACAACAAGGTGCTACTGGAATGATTTTTTAAATTTTGTTTCGACTATGGCAGATCAACACGGCTACCTACCTGTATCTAAAAATCTAAGCAAGGATGCCTACCAAACCTCTGCTGGAAGACTATTCAACAGCATGAGAAGGCTGATACTGAATGCCCAACTTCTAATGGAGGCCAGTTGGGTATTATTAACATGATGTCAAAATAACAGTGCTCCTTTGGATGATTTCCAGATGACCTCTGAATTTCTCTCTCCCCCCCCACACTCCAATCAAAGGCTTTGAAGACACTGTACATTTCCCAATATCATATGCATTTTTGTTGCCCCAGATATACTAAGTTGCAAATGACCAACTTGGGTATACATCAGAAGATCTGCCTGTGGGTAAGGAATTTCCTGACTGATAGGCCGCAGACAGTGAGAATGGGACCTTACTATTCTTCTACTCTAGTACTAAGCACAGGAGCCCCTCAGGGATGCGTGCTAAGTCCCTTTCTCTATTCTCTGTACACATTTGATTGCACCCCACTGTATAAGTCCAACACAATCATCAAATTTGCGGATGATACAACAGTGGTGGGGCTCATCAGTGAGAACGATGAGACTGCTTATAGGAAAGAAGTACAGGGGTTAATTCAATGGTGTAAAGAAAATAATCTTATGCTTAACACCAAAAAAAACCAAAGAACTCATAATTGACTTTAGGAGAAAGAAAAGTGTATTGTTACCATTGCACATAAATGGCGAAGAAGTGGAGAGAGTTGGTAGTTTTAAATACCTGGGCATTTATATCTCGGAGGACCTCTCATGGACTGCAAATATAACTATGGTTGTGAGGAAGGTGCAGGGGAGGTTGTATTTCCTGAGAATGCTCAGGGGACTGAATCTATCCCAGCACCTACTCCTGTCCTATTATCATAGTACCGTCGAGAGTGTCTTAACCTATAGTATATTATCGTGGTATGGGAGCAGCTCTGAAACGGATAAAAAAGCTTTACAGCGAACAATTAAAATTGCCCAGAATGTTATTGGGCTCCGACTACCAACCCTGGATGAGATCTTCACGTCTCGCATCTTGAAGAAGTCACATAATATTCTGAGAGATCCCACCCACCCTGCTCACAACTTCTTTGAACTATTGCCTTCGGGCAGAAGATATAGGACAATGAAAATACGAACCACACGCCTTCTGAATAGTTTCTATCCAAGAGCTCTGATTGCACTAAATAATGATCTCAGGGCCAGTTGCAAGGTTTAGTAAGTAGGGAGTGGAAGGAATGAGATAGGTTTTAGGTTATGTTATGCTTTTAATAGGTCATGCTATATTCTGGATTATGTTATGTTTTATAGATTATGTCTAAATAGGATGAGAGTTCAGAGATACGTGCAAATGTATATGTGTACCCGGTCTTTGGGTGGGTGTTTGATTTTCGTTGTTGTGTATACTGTGTATATACGGACAATGACAATAAATTTATCTAAATCTAAATCTAAATATCTAAATCTAAATTTGGTGATTCAAAAATGACAAACCTACTAGTGACTTTGGTACAAATGGTACAAATGACCTTGGTATTTTGCCCATCTTTCAGAGCACAGATAATGATATTTCTCCACAGCTATAAAATATTACTTTTTATCCTTAAGGAACGAATTCACTGTTAAATATGATGGTGGGGATTATTAATGACAGAAAAAAGTATTAAGAATCTATTATGGGCAGAAGGCATATTCTAACAGATTTTTCACAGACAGGGAGTTCATTTTTTCTTTCCTTTTTAGGGTTGCCACCATCTTGCAATTTGGACATGGCACAGATGCTGTTTAATTCCCCTTTGAAACTGGATGCAAAGTGTCTGTTGCAGCTCTTCCCCATAATTGTGTTGCTTGTTGAGTGTCTATCACCCCCACCTACCATGGCCATCATTTTCAAGAACTCTGAATATAGTAAGCAGGGAAATTGACATGGAATGGAGTTGGCCATTATTCTCTCTGTAAACTCAGAATTGTATGTCTGAACAAAAATCAGTCAATGTTGCCTTCAACTTTAAAAGGATGTGTCTGCACAAAGGGGCTTCTACAGGCAGCAGACACGAATAATGATACAATGATGATTACGATGCACTGTGCCATTCTGAAAACAGGAAAAGTAGCTATAATCACCATTAGGCAGTAGTGACCTGTACTGTTAGGCATTGGGGATCTGTGTTTCCAAGTCCATATTTAATTGCTAAAATAAAGCAATGCCTCCAAATGTCCAGGATTTTACTTACCTGCTTTAAATCCCCTAGAGGATCTAACTTATTTTGCCCTAGTGACAGAGTGAACAACAGGACTGTTCATAATTTGCCAGGTTATAAAGTGATAGTCCTTTAATTTGCATGATTTCCATACTAGAGAGCTGGAGGAGCAGCACTTTCTTTTGTGGATAAAAGTCTCACACACAAATGTCCTCATTCTCAATAGTCTCTGCTGTATGTCAATGACCCCTAACTGGACCCTGAATCTGGCTACCTAGCTAAAAATGACTTGCCTTGCCTTTCAAAGACATAATGGGGAAACTGACAGAAGTGTTGACCCCAGAGTTTGGAGGGAATTTAGGCAAGATGCCTTCCATGGCTCCCCCTCCCTCAGTGAGTCTAACTCCTCACTGCCAGGGGGATCTTGCCAATGGACCTCCAGCTGGGATGTGGGCCCTCTGCACTTCCCCATCGATTGTGAACCTTGGCACCAACCCCAGATAAGAGAAATGAAATTATTCACCATGGGTGGGATTCACCTAACCCATCCTGTTGGCAGAAGCCCTACACAAGGACTTTAGCTTGCACCATGGGGCTTTCTCTCCCCCCCCCCCGTCCCCATCCCTCTGTTAGGATTCTTGCTCCATGCTTGCAGTCATGGGATTGTTTTTTATCACATGACGGTGTATGTTTTCATTCCACACAGTGGGAGGTGACGGAGACAGGATGTTTGGATTACTATGTTTCCATGATGTAAGACTATTGTCCTTTGTTCTCTCTTTTTGCTATCTGATGAGAAAGCGGAAGGAGCTGAGTCAAGATGCTCCGAGTATATTATATGTAAATAAAGTTGTTTAGCCAATATGCTGAGCTATTGAGTCTGTTACACGAACTGCCAATACTCTGCAGGTTCCGTAAGCGTGTTGATGCCTCTTGGTATCAGTCGCTGTGTGATGTTCAGGCTGGATAAAGTTTTTTAAGCTCCTGAACGACTGACCAGGAGGGAGAGAACATGCCAGTCAGGCATGTGTCTCTGCCGGCGTCCTACATGCGAGTAGGATGATCCTAACACCCTCCACCACTGCCATCGAAGAGAACTCAGAGGAGGAGAGGGGAATCATTCCATTTGGCAAGCTTCAATGCTTGCTCACGCAAAACAGCTGGAAGAGTAGGTCACTCAGTTCGACCCCATGCTAGCCCTACTCAGAGTAGACTCATTTACATGGATGAACCTAAGGCGGTAATGTTCATTAACTTCAATGCCTCTAGTCTGAGCAGGGTTAGCATTGAAAACAACCTCATGCACACATTAAAACGAACATATGAACCAGCATTATGCTATGTCAGACCAGAGTTGATGAAGAGACAGCTCCCTGGGTTGGGGTCAGTGTTCGAAACTCCCATTGTTCTAGGCGCATTTTGTGACAGGGAATTTCATTAGCAGAAACAGTTTCTGAGCTCCGGGCGCAGTACTGCACCTTAGATTTCAGATTAAAACTGCAGAGTGGAAGGAAAGGAGGATCTTTTTCTGCCTCCCCACTTGCAGCTACTCTCTGAAAACTGGAGAAGAGACCCTCTTAAGAATATTAGGGGGGTGGGCAGGGGAAGGACTAGGCCATGTGAAAAATGGACATAATATTTAAACTGCAGTTCATTCATTTTTGGCCTTTTATTCTTGTTATAAAAATGCATGTCTAGACATTCTGTTGTTGCGCCTATAATCTAGGTTTAAGGTGCCATTGAGCTCCTAGCTTTCATATCTTCGTTTTTACCACTAGTTGGGGTGACGCTCCTTTGCTAGCTTTCCAGCAGGTGGGTCACTGTTGCTTAATGGGTGGGAGAAGGAGGAGGCAGTGGGGTGGTTGGCAGGGGGCAGACATGCCAGCAGGACTGGCAGATTAGCTCCACCTGTGCCTTTAAAAAAAAATCAATTTTATTAAATGTTTTCGACTTTATATACCATAAAATTCCAGCTAAAGAGACTAATAGAAAATAATAAATCAAACAGAAAAAAGAGAAAAAGAAAACAAAACACATTAATAATCCTTATATGAGCCTCATGAGACAGAAAGTTATAAATATATTGCTGTAACCCTTGGTCACCCTTTTATCTTGATCTTCACATATACAGAGAGTTGAATCCTCCCACTTCCCACCTGGTAGAGTTTCCTCTTCTTCAGTGTCCCACCCTGAGAAAAACTACCCTGACCTGCCTCTCATACAGGCATCCATATCTTTGCATCATGATTTCCCCACCACCTCGCACCTCCTGCTTTTCCTCCAACAATCCACCTTTTAGGCAGCTAGCACAGCAAGGTTAAAAAAAAAAAAGGTAAAGGACCCCTGGATGGTTAAGTCCAGTCAAAGGCAACTGTGGGGTTGTGGCGCTCATCTCAATTTTGTCCAACGTTTGTCCACAGACAGCTTTCTGGGTCATATGGCCAGCATGACTAAACTGCTTCTGGTGCAACGGGACACCGTGACGGAAACCAGAGTGCGCGGAAATGCTGTTCACCTTCCTGCTGCAGCTGTACCTTATTATCTACTTGCACTGGTGTGCTTTTGAACTGCTAGGTTGGCAGGAGCTGGAGCAGAGCAACTGGAGCTCACCCCATTATGGGGATTCAAACCGCCGACCTTCCGATTGGCAAGCCCAAGAGGCTCAGTGGTTTAGACCAGTGGCTCAAGCCCACCCAGTAAGCCACTTCCACAGTGATGCATACTTTGATTGGCAGCTGTCCAAGGATATGTCTTGTTATGTAGCATTGAGTCTAAACAAAGGACCTTTTGCCTACAAAGCATGCAGTATATCTGAAGGAGCGTCTCCACCCCCATTGTTCTACCTGGACACTGAGGTCCAGCGCTGAGGGCCTTCTGGCAGCTCCCTCATTGCGAGAAGCCAAGTTATAGGGAACCAGGCAGAGGGCCTTCTTGGTAGTGGCACCCGCCCTGTGGAATGCCCTCCTGCCAGATGTCAAAGAGAACACCAACTACCAGACTTTTAGAAGACATCTGAAGGCAGCCCTGTTTAGGGAAGCTTTTAATGTTTGATGTATTACAGTATTTTTGTATTTTGTTGGAAGCCGCATAGAGTGGCTGGGGAAGCCCAGCCAGATGGGCGGGGTATAAATAATAAATTATTATTATTATTATTATTATTATTATTATTATTATTATTAGGACATAAGAAGAGGCTGCTGGATCAGGCCATGGGCCCATCCTGCTCTCACAGTGGTCACCCTGTGAGAAACCCACAAGTGGTACCCAGCACAAGAGTTCTTGGCCCTCCTGTGGTTTCCAGCAACCTCTGCCTCTCTTTCTCTCCCACCGAGCTACTGTTGGTCCCCAAATCTGCCAATTAGCCATACATGAGTCCTCTTCCACACACACTGCTAATTGGCATAAATCTCTCCATGTGATATATTGATACTTGCTTCTTCTTAAGTGTAGCCGAGTTCCTCGTTGCAACTGCTTTTGAAAGCTCGTAAGAAAACATCTTTCTCTCTATGAATCCGTAGATAATAAATCATTTGTTTAGTTTAGCTCTCAAGCTCGTCAGCAGAAAAAGAATAAACAGCATCACCTGTCTCGTGCAAAGGAAACACAGTGTTCTGGCAGACAACACACTAATGAGAGGTCGGGTCAAATTCTTCGCTAAAGCCCATGCGAGGACTGGCTGATTTCTCTCTCTTCTATCAATTCTCTTGCAGTGCAAGAAGAAGAAGAAGGAGGAAAGCAACACAGTAGGGATCTTCATTAAGCTGAATGAAGTTCACCAGCCTGTCCTCAAAACCATTTGCATTATCTCATGATGCTAAGACTGTTGTCTCTGGACAACCGGACGTTGCATTTGATCCAGCCCACTCCTAAGGATACATTTGTATATGGGTCTTTTGCAAGGCCTGGGAGCCTCATTATGATAATATGTTCAAATCCTGCAAGCAAAAGCAGATGGAACAGAAGACTTCATAAGTTGCCTCAATTAACCAGTGAAAAGGGTTGCTTTGCCTGTGGAGTTCCATTTGGAAAACAGTGTGGGCTGCAACACTTCAAAGGAAATTGAGTGTGAAAGGCTTGAGCTATAGCTCATTCATTGCCCAAATTCAAGGGAGGGCAGTCGACTCCTCTTTTCTTATCATTCTCTGTAGGGCTTGGAATAAGGTGAAAGTAATTTTGGAATGATAATACAATCCTATTCCTGTCTAGTCAAGAGTAAGTCCCGTTGAGTAAATGCAACCTTGCATGTCTCCAGTCAGTAGAGGACAGGGTTGAGACTAACAGATAGTGAAGTAAAGTACAGTTGCACCTTGGAAGTTGGACGGAATCTGTTCCGGAAGTCCATTTGACTTCCAAAATGTTTGAAAACCAAATTGTGGCTTCTGAGTGGCTGCAGGAAGTTCCTGCAGCCAATCAGAAGCTGCGGAAGCCCCGGCGGATGTTCAGCTTCCAAAAATAGTTCACAAACCAGAACAGTCACTTCCGGTTTTGTGATGTTCGGGAGCCATTCAGGAACTAAGCCGTTTGAAAACCAAGGTATGACTGTACAGTTTCCTATGAAACCTAGGGTTGCCATATGTCCAGGAAATTCTGGGGCAGCTAAGGTTTAGGTTCAGGCTCGGCATGGGCAGCAGTTGGCAGCCGGGGGCCCCAAATAGCTCAACAACATTTTTTGTCCTGATTTTTACCTCTTGATATATGGCAACCCTAAATAAACCCCCAATCTCCACTCCTTCCTCCTGTGTGCAGCTTCTCCCCCCCCCCCTGCACAAGGCAGCCATGAAACTATCTCTCATGATGTAAGCTTAGGATCCATAGCCATCCCTGTGAGTTTGAAGTTAGTATAAGTCTGTAAGCCTTTTTCCCACTTCCCCAATGTCTCTCCTGTGTGTTTCATTTCACCTTTTAAAGCAATGACTAGCAACGTGTGAATAAGATGGAATGTGGGTTAACTTCACAACCTCATATCAGAACATCATCAATATACACTTTAGTACTTTCAAAAGATTTGTTGTATCTTTCTATTAAAGACTTTGGGGGCAGAACAAAGTCCAAAAGGAAATCTAGTAAAGCAAAACTTATCAAAAGGGGTATTGAAAGTGCAAAGTCATTTGCTACTTTGTTATAGGGGCGCCTGCCAAAATCCAGAAGATGCATGCAAAGGTGAAAAATATGTTTGACCAAAGATCTTCTCTTTAGTGAGTATTGGAAAATGTTCTCTTTTAACATATTTGTTCAGTTCTTTAGGATCCAGACACAGCCTTAGGGACCCATCTTTTTTTCTCAACTTCAGAATTAACCCATTCTGCAGGTGCTTCAACTTTCTCTATAATGTCAAGTTCGATTAGTCTACCTAGTTCCTTTTTTAGCTTTATCTCTAAGAGCCAGCAGGACATTCCTGGGTGCATGTACAACTGGAATACAGGGGTCAATCAGTTCTATTTTATATTCTGCTCAAAGCTTGCCAATGTCGATAAAGACATCATTAAAAACTGATCTTCAGTGTTCATGTGACCCTGTCCTTCCACACTGCACAGCTTCTTAATAAGAACTAAAGTATGACATGTTTTCAGTCCTTATATAAGTATCCAATTTCCAGCAACAACTACAAACAATAACTTTAATGTTTTGTTGTTTACCTGAGCATCCAGTTCACAAACTCCCTGAGTTGGAATAAGCTCTCAACTGTGAGTTTTAAACTGGATTTTTTAAAGTTGTATTCTGTGTGGCTTGGCTTTCGCTCCAATCCTTTCACCTCAGCTACTACATTTACTTGAGCTCCAGTATCCAATTTTTAAGTAACAAAAGTTCAATTTGTATTCAGAGTAGTTGTTCAGTCACTGAATCCTGATGCCTCTTGTAGACTTCCTAAAATAAAAAGTTTTCTGCTGTGCTGTAATCCTCTCTTTGCAAATGAGTGTTTATGTTTTCTCTGTCCTCCAGAATGCTGAAACTTTGTTTCTGTCTGGGCCCAGTCTGTGCTTGCTTGCAAACATTTGCAAAGTCATTCTGTTGTTCGTTTGTTTGTTTTGCAAAAGTTGCAGCTCTTTCCAAATGCAGGACATTGCCTGGGTCTGTGTCTGCTCCCGATCACTGCAGATGGTGACAGCAGCCACGAAATTAAAAGACGCCTGCTTCTTGGGAGAAAAGCAATGACAAACCTAGACAGCATCTTAAAAAGTAGAGATATCACCTTGTCAACAAAGGTCCGTATAGTAAAAGCTATGGTTTTCCCAGTAGTGATGTATGGAAGTGAGAGCTGGACCATAAAGAAGGCAGATCGCCGAAGAATTGATGCTTTTTAATTATGGTGCTGGAGGAGACTCTTGAGAGTCCCATGGACTGCAAGAAGATCAAACCTATCCATTCTTAAGGAAATCAGCCCTGAGTGCTCAGTGGAAGGACAGATCCTGAAGCTGAGGCTCCAATACTTTGGCCACCTCATGAGAAGAGAAGACTCCCTGGAAAAGACCCTGATGTTGGGAAGGATGTTCCCCCAAGGAAAAGGGGACGACAGAGGATGAGATGGTTGGATAGTGTTCTTGAAGCTACCAGCATGAGTTTGATCAAACTGTGGGAGGCAGTGGAAGACAGGAGTACCTGGCGTGCTCTGGTCCATGGGGTCACGAAGGGTCAGACATGACTAAACGACTAAACAACAAATGTCTGCTCCCACAGCATGAACATTCATTTATATGGTCTTTTGCAGATTCAGTCCGACTCTTCCTTGTACAATTCACATTGGAACATTATTTTGATTTTGCATGCTCTTTTGGTTCCCAAACCGTCTGCTCTAGTCCATGGTTGCATTTCCTACTTTCCTTCCAGAACTTGCATTCTGGCCTTGTTCAGCTTCACAACTTGTCAAATTCTGAGTGCCTTTTTCAAAGTTAAGGCAGATTCCTCAAGCAATCTTTCTCTTTAGTCTGAAGCCTTGCTTCCAATGACAACTTGGTCCCTAATGAGTGAATCTGCAAGTCCTCCCAAATTAAATGCCTTGCTTAACAGTCTAAGATGTGTAATAAAGGATTCAAATGTTTTCCCATCCTTCTGTGCTCTCGTATGAAACTGTCATCTCTCAAGGGTTGAGTTTAGGAGTGCAATATTCCTGAAATCTCTGTAACACAGCCTCATAATGAACTTGCTGTTCTTCACTCAGCTGCAAACTGCTAAAAACATCTAATGCTTCTGACACAGCAATATTTTTTTTTTTGGGGGGGGGATAGCTACTTTTTGCTCACCAGTTTTCTTCGCAGCTCCACCAGCTTTCATAAAGAGGTTAAGTTCTCGTCTGAACCTTTTCAAGCTCTCTGCTGCATTTCCAAAGAGAATAAGAAGTGCTGGAGTTGCTCCATCTTTTTTTCCTTTATCTCCCTCTCTTCCTGGTCTTTTGTATCTATTTCACCTTCCTTGTTGCTAAGTGCAGTCAGTCCAACTTGCACCTAACTATTTCTGATACCGTCTGCTATTCTTAGATCCATAAGTAGCAGGATACAAAATGTCCATATACATAAGATAAACTTTATTAACTATGTAAAATATGAGGAGCCTCTGTTGGAGAAAGCCATAGCTTCTCTGTTGCTGAATCATTCTCCTACGCAGAGGCCCATCTCTTGTGATGCGCACAGGAACAAACCCACATGAACTGACAACATAAAGAGTAATTTAGGGTAGGTCTGTTCTTAATGAAGGGCAACACAGCCAGAAGCTATACAGTGGTACCTCGGGTTACAGACACTTCAGGTTACAGGCGCTTCAGGTTACAGACTCTGCTAACCCAAAACTTTGCTTCAGGATGAGAACAGAAATCGCACAGCGGCAGCAGGAGGCCCCATTAGCTAAAGTGGTACCTCAGGTTAAGAACAGTTTCAGGTTAAGAACGGACCTCTAGAACGAATTAAGTTCTTAACCCGAAGTACCACTGTATAACCATATTATAAGACTTGTGCCTGATCTTGCTTTTTCCTCTGCCCCCCCCTTTCCCTTTTCCTCATGTGCCATGCATTTTAAAATTATGAGCCGGGCTGTCTTAGTGTGGGTTTCTGTAACCTGCTTTTTTTTGGGGGGGGAGGGGGCTGACGAGTAAGGTAAAAATGCCACAAATAAATAAATAGTACCACACCACATGGCTGCACAAACACATAGCTCTGGCTACGCCGGTTTCATTTTATCCATGCCTCCAAAACAAGCCGATTTACGTACTTGCAAAATGGCTGTTTAGCATTGAGATGTTGCGTAGCCTAGTATTTTACACTAAGTTCAGTCGTTAGGGAGGAATAAAAGTATGCTGCAGTGTTGAGGGAGCAAGGGATTCACGTTAGGGCATACAGTAGTAGCACACTAGGAATTAAATAACACCAAAGTGAGTCACTGGGCAGACGAGATCGATGATAAAATTCAAATGAGCCCACTTGCGGCAATCCAGGGATGCTGATTTGCGCTGCAGGGGTGAGCACTGTTTTATAAAGAAAATAAAACAAAAATGAATTCATCACACAATTCTTCACCCCAGGCAAAAGCCGGAATGCTTGATAAGAAAAAATGTACATCCCTGAAAACTAAGAGAGATTAATATAGAGCAATTCTTTCTTTTTTGCCTTTTGTTTGCAAAGAAGTAGCACAGTAGAAATGATTAAACCCATAGAAAACACCAAGCATCACGCCATCCAGATAAGGACAGGCCTGCATTCTTTGCTGCAATAGAAGTGGTATGGTACACATTTTAAGAAATAATTCGATTATAAACTTACAGAAGCACAGATCCTCAAAACATATTTCACCTTATTAATTTGTAAGCTACTTCATCATGCAGTGGACTTTTGAGAGTAATGTAAAATAGAATGCTTTGCATAAAACGTATGTGCGAAATTGTGAGCGTCTGACTATACTGACTGCTTTCATTGGTTCACCTCTTGTGATGCTGCAATGCCAAAAGCTTTTTGTGGCCCTCCAAGCCTCTGCAATCAAACTGTTCATCTATATATATGTACATTAAGCCTGCAACTTACGCAGGGATTACATTCTGATGATCGTGCCAAAGCCGAAATTGTGTGTAGTCAAAATACATTGGGTGCAATGGTGAGTGGGATTGCCAATGTCTTTCCCCCCCAGATGCCCATCCATCATCATCATCATCATCATCATCATCATCATTACAAAAGTTAAATGTGTCTAAGCTGCCGGCTGTGTGTGTGTGTGTGTGTGTGTGTGTATCCATGTATCCTTGAATTATTATTTTTTTAAAACTGACTCTTCCCCTCCATACATTGCTGGTCAACAATTGGGTGATTCATTCAAAGGCCCAATGAGTTCTGCTATCCCATTGATATCAATGGAATTTGAAGCACAGCCCTGGACCCAGAAGTAAATCTTTGAGTTCAGTAAGGTTTGCTTCCTAGCAGTTGTGCTTAGGATGTGTGTGTGTGTGTGTGAGAGAGAGAGAGAGAGAGAGAGAGAGAGAGAACGAAAGCATTTATGTTAGAATTTTCATATAACCTTTTTAAGGCAAATGCGCACTCAGGGAAGATTAGGATGCCTTTTAAATAAAAAACAAAACACTTTAAAGTACAAACAACAAACCAGCAACATTTTTAAAAAAACAACACAATAGAAGCAAAGAACAGAAAGAAATGAACTCATAATCTGCGGATTCAGATGTACCTTATTTTGTCTGCATCGTACTCAGATTTAGGATTGTAGGATCGTTGGTTTGAATTTCTTACAATATAATGGCTCCAGTTTCCTTTCTGTTTAGCTTGGAGCAAGCTCACCTTTTGTTCATTTTTACTGAGTGTGTGTTTAACCCACACACTGAGCTACTGTGGATCTCATCAAGTAAAACATAAATGTGAACGTTTGTATCAATGCCTCCTAAATGAACATGTGTGATCGGCGAACACACTCTTCCATTTTCTTGACAGAAACAAATTGTATCAGAGAGAACCGACTTCCTAATAATAATAAAAAACCAGGCCAAGTATTTGTGCCTTACCAATTTTCCGCATGGCTGACCTTGTCCAGATTTGTTGCCCTCTGATTAACTTTCATTTTGAATTGTCAATTTACCCGCAGAGTATCATGAGCAAAATAGTCACTGTGGCCCAATATTTCCAAGGCAGGCTGTGTGAGTCGGCTGCGCAAAGCCCGTGCCTGTGTACACCTCCCTTTTATAGCTGAAAATAATTTACTAAATACCTTAAAGCAACAGTCTCATTGAAGTTCATACTTCCTCTGGGCTCAAGCTGCAAAACATGCACGTTCTGCATTATAAATATTACACTCAATCAATGAGGGCTTCTTTGAAAAATTGCAGACAAAGTTTCTTTCCAAATGATCAGAGGAGATCACACTCCAGGGCTGTGCTTTGAAAAGCGGGAACAAGTGTTTCTACACTGTGTTTTGTGTAGCTTGAATACCATTCTTACACCAGAGACCTTCCTTTTGGAATTAGCCTAATAGTGTGCCTGGGAAATTAAAAAATGAAGTGATTGGTCTATAAAAGTTCCATGGCCCCTACCATTTTCAGATTCTGGTCAATTTTCTCCAGTGGATTAGGGGGAAATAACTTTCTGACCAGAAAGGGGAGCTGACTATATTATTGTAAGGTCTATCAGAAGGCGACCAGCTATAGAGATGAGTCAATATAGATAGAGCAAATGCCCCTTGTTAAGTTGTGGGTGAACATATCAGACGACACAGCGATTCTCCAAACAGCTCTTGTTTATTCACAGGTCAGAGCAGAACTGAACTGAAGGGTTCAGCCAGCCTGCTTATATAGAGCTCCAGTACAACGTAACTGTAACAACTTTCTGTAACTATCCAATCACTGAATGTCACTTTCGATCCCTTATTTGCATATGTGGACCTGAACTATCTACACTATCCCCCTGCTGGCCCAGGGTGAGAACTTCAGTACATAACACCCCTACAGACCTTTGATGGATGGATGGATTGATTGATTGACTGATTGTATTTCTATGCTGCTTTCCATTCAAATGACTCTCAAAGTGGAAGTCGGATGGCCATCTGTCACAGATGCTTTAGTTGAGATTCCTGAAATTCAGGGGACTGGACTAGATGATCCTTTCAACTCTACAATTCTACGATTCTGTGAAATAGCAGTAACATAATTAAACATAAAGGGACATCAGAAATACAACATAAATCATATAAAAGAATTAACAAATTGTCAGTAAAACAATTACAATCTACAAAACACCATTAACAAAGCAGCAATTAAAAATAAACTAAACATAACAATTATAACCAAAGTCATATTATATGATTAACAAACAATACAGCATTTATAATATTGTCTTGCCAAATGCAAAGTGGCTCTTTTAAATGAGATTCAGAAGTAATACAAAACACAAGTGAGTGAGTAGATTAACAATTTATTATAAACAGCTAGCAACATACAGTGGTACCTTGGGTTACATACGCTTCAGGTTACATATGCTTCAGGTTACAGACTCCGCTAACCCAGAAATAGTGCTTCAGGTTAAGAACTTTGCTTCAGGATGAGAACAGAAACCGTGCTCCGGCAGCGTGGCAGCAGCAGGAAGCCCCATTAGCTAAAGTGGTGCTTCAGGTTAAGAACAGTTTCAGGTTAAGAACGGACCTCCAGAATGAATTAAATACTCGCTTTGGCAGCACATATACTAAAATTGGAACGATACAGAGAAGATTAGCATGGCCCCTGCGCAAGGATGACACGCAAATTCGTGAAGCGTTCCATATTTTTAAAACTATCTCAGGAAAAGAGAACAATCTTGAATCACAGAATAACACAACAGGAAATTGAGGGTGCCATTCAGAATATGCAATTAGGCAAATCTCCAGGCCCAGATGGACTCACCTCCAAGTATTATAAGACATTAAAGGACTATTTGATACAACCACTAATGGAGGTTTGTAACCAGATTATGGAGGGGAAGAAGGCACCGGAAACGTGGAAAGAAGCTTTCATCACATTGATACCCAAACTGGAAACTGAAAAGACTCAACTTAAGAACTACCGTCCCATCTCACTCCTAAATGTGGATTACAAAATTTTTGCAGATATTTTGGCAAGTAGATTTAAAAAAGTGCTAAATGAGGTAATTCATAAGGACCAGGCAGGCTTTCTCCCAGGTAGACATTTGTTTGATAACACCAGGAACATTATTGACATTTTGGAACTCTTGCAAACTAATATTAACACTAAAGCAGTGTTAATTTTTATTGATGCGGAGAAGGCCTTTGACAACATTTCCTGGAAGTTTATGAAGAAAAAATTGGAAGGGATGGGAGTGGGACGGGGGTTTGAAAGTGGAATAGAAGCAATCTATTCAGAGCAAAAAGCTAAATTGATAGAGAACAATGTGGTGACAGAAGAGTTTAAAATTGAAAAAGGAACACGACAGGGGTGCCCCCTTTCCCCTCTTTTATTTATCTCAGTCCTGGAGGTGCTTTTGAATATGATTAGGGAGGACCGTTTGGTGCAAGGAATACAGGTCGGAGTGAAACAATATAAATTGAAAGCTTTTGCAGATGACTTGGTTTTAACATTACAGGAGCCAGAATCTAGTACAAAAAGAGTTTTAGAACTGATTTATGAGTTTGGTCGGGTGGCGGGATTTAAGTTGAATAAGCAAAAAACTAAGGTCCTGGGGAAAAACTTGACACTCTCAGAAACAGATGGGTTTCAGAAGGAAACAGAATTAAATGTGGTTAAAAAAGTGAAATACCTAGGGGTTAATTTGTCTTCCAAAAATTTGAATTTATTCAAAGATAATTATGAAAAATGTTGGTCAGAAGTCAAAAAAGATTTAGAAATTTGGTCAAGATTGAAACTTTCCTTGTTGGGTCGAATTGCAGCTATAAAGATGAATGTATTGCCAGAAATGTTGTTTTTGTTTCAAACCCTACAGATTGTGGACAGAGTGGAATGTTTTGGAAAATGGCAGAAGGATATCTCTAAGTTTGTTTGGCAGGGCAAAAAGCCCAGGATAAAATTTAAAATCTTAACTGATGCAAAAGAAAGAGGGGGATTTGCCCTGCCAGACTTAAGGTTATATTATGAAGCTGCAGCCTTCTGCTGGATGAAGGATTGGTTTTTATTAGAAAACGCTGATGTTCTAGATCTGGAAGGGTTCAACAATTCTTTGGGATGGCATGCATATTTGTGGTACGACAAGGTAAAGACTCACAAAATGTTTAAAAACCATATTGTCAGAAAAGCATTATTTATTGTCTGGACTAAATACAAAGACTTACTAGAAAACAAGACCCTGAGATGGCTATCACCAATAGAGGCTAAGGCCCGGGAAAAACCCAATATGGAAGCCGTTTGGCCAAAATATTGGGAAATAATAGAAAAAATTGGAGACAATTGGAGGTTGCAGGGCTTTGAAAAATTAAAGAATAAGGTGCAAGATTGGTTTCACTATGCTCAAATTCAAGAGGTTTTCAAATTAGACAAAAAAACAGGATTCCAGGTGGAAAAATCGAAACTAGAGACAGAACTGTTAGAACCAAAGACTAAGGTTCTTGCAAGAATGTATAACTTGCTGCTTAAATGGAATACTCAGGATGAGACGGTCAAATCAGCCATGATAAAATGAGCACAGGATATTGGGTATAACATCATGTTTGAAGACTGGGAAAGGTTATGGACCACCGGTATGAAATTCACGGCATGTAATGCCTTGAAAGAAAATATTATGAAAATGATATATAGGTGGTACATGACCCCAGTCAAGCTTGCAAAGATATATCACCTGTCTGACAATAAATGTTGGAAATGTAAGGAGGCTGAAGGGACATTCTTTCACCTCTGGTGGACCTGTCCAAGGGTGAAGGCCTTCTGGGAAATGATTTATAATGAGTTAAAAAAGGTATTTAAGTATACCTTTCCCAAGAAACCAGAGGCCTTCCTCTTGGGCATTGTCGGCCAGAAAGTGGTAAGGAAGGACAGAACTTTCTTTATGTACGCAACTACAGCAGCAAGAATTCTCATCGCAAAATATTGGAAGACACAAGATTTACCCACACTGGAAGAGTGGCAGACGCAATTAATGGACTATATGGAACTGGCTGAAATGACTGGCAGAATCCGAGATTTGGGAGAAGAAACAATGGAGGAGGACTGGAAAAAATTTAAGGACTATTTACAAAAATATTATAAGCTATATGAATGTTGAGAATTTGCATGATTTGGAAAATCTAGCTTCAGCAATAAGATTTGGTGATATGGGAAACTAAGTTATAACTATGAAAGGACTAAAGTTTAAAGTAACACTATATCTAATTCAGAGTAAAAGTAAACTGATAATAAGTACCTTAAACTTAAAATATATTGTTTTGAAAGTACAAAAGAATGCACGAAACAAGGTAACAATTTGCTGATATTTTTATTGTAAAGAATGCAGGGTGTGGGAGACGTGGGGAAGTCCGGTTGGTGATGAAAAAATGTTTTTGAAAGATGGATTTCTTTTTCTTTTTCTTTTTCTTTTTCTGTTGTCTCCTTTTTTATATCTGACTTTATATCTGTACCTGGAAAACAATAAAAATATTTTTTTAAAAAAACAGAATGAATTAAATACTTAACCCAAGGTGTCACTGTATACATAACCAAGCAAGCACTTCAGTCTGCCACTTGGAAGCCCTCAAGATATGCTGAAGTGACTCCCCCAGGCAGCCTCAGTTTGCATGGCCCTGTGGCCATCAGTCTGTGAATGAGCTTCTATGAACTCAGTCCAACACCATCTGATTTATAGAAAGCTAGCCTGTTAGCCTGCATTGCTTGCTAGACTGGCTACATGCAGATTATTCATGAGCCACTTTTCCCAATGCCTCAAGCTCTCCAAACAATGTCTAATATCAAAGAAGGTGAAGGTACCCACCACTCCCGTCCACAGATGAGGCAGGGGTCAGCAAACTTTTTCAGCAGTGGGCCAGTCCACTGTCCCTCAGACCTTGGGGGGGGGACTATATTTTGGAGAGAGAGAAAAATAACCCAGAGATGCATTTTAAATAAAAGGGCACATTCTAATAATGTAAAAACATACTGATTCCCGGACCGTCCGTGTGCCGGATTTAGAAGGTGATTGGGCTGGATCTGGCCCCCTGGGCCTTAGTTTGCCTACCCATGGATTAGGGCATTAAAGGCTGTTCTCAGCCATCAAAGAGTTGAACAAGAAATAGGGGGAAGCAAACAGAGGCAGGAAGGGAAACCAGGTTAGATCACCAACTCCTCGAAATACAAATATCTTCCGGATAGATTGCTCATGCAAATATATAAAACAAAATTATCAACATCAACAAAACAATAATATTAATAAATAATAATAAACTAAGCACTGTTAAGCTCATATGCACACCCTCCATGCCCCCATGACTCATACTCTTTCCCTCCATTCAGTTCTTTAAAATATGCATAAGATACACATAATGCCCGTTGTTAAGCCAGCTCAGCAAGATGCCGGCTGGGGTCCCTGGTGGAGATGGTGGGGCTATCAGACCTTCTGCCAGTGGTAAAGGGGATCTTGACTCCGGGTAGCCTGCCCAGGGACTATTGGTGAGGAACCTGACCATGTCGCTCTCAATAATCATAGAATCATAGAATAGAATCATAGAATCATAGAGTTGGAATAGACCACAAGGGCCATCGAGTCCAACCCCCTGCCAAGCAGGAAACACCATCAGAGCACTCCTGACATATGGTTGTCAAGCCTCTGCTTAAAGACCTCCAAAGTAGGAGACTCCACCACACTCCTTGGCAGCAAATTCCACTGTCAAACAGCTCTTACTCTCAGGAAGTTCTTCCTAATGTTTAGGTGGAATCTTCTTTCTTGTAGTTTGGATCCATTGCTCCGTGTCCGCTTCTCTGGAGCAGCAGAAAACAACCTTTCTCCCTCCTCTATGTGACATCCTTTTATATATTTGAACATGGCTATCATATCACCCCTTAACCTCCTCTTCTCCAGGCTAAACATGCCCAGCTCCCTTAGCCGTTCCTCATAAGGCATCGTTTCCAGGCCTTTGACCATTTTGGTTGCCCTCCTCTGGACACGTTCCAGTTTGTCCGTGTCCTTCTTGAACTGTGGTGCCCAGAACTGGACACAGTACTCCAGGTGAGGTCTGACCAGAGCAGAATACAGTGGCACTATTACTTCCCTTGATCTAGATGCTATACTCCTATTGATGCAGCCCAGAATTGCATTGGCTTTTTTAGCTGCCGCGTCACACTGTTGGCTCATGTCAAGTTTGTGGTCAACCAAGACTCCTAGATCCTTTTCACATGTACTGCTCTCAATCGGGAGGTCTGTTTCCATTTGAGGAAGTCTGAGGTGAGCCTGTCCCTCCAGAACAGCAAGTCACAACACTGCCCAGTGTAGAAGCCAACCAGGAGGTCTTGCAGCTTCCCCCCTTCTGATACCCACAGACAGGGACAATTTATACCAGTGCTCAGTATAACATGTGAACATGTCTAATGGGAGGGGGGGAATGCAGGCCTGCTTCTCCTACCTAGAACTTCATAAACTTTTCAGTCACAATGTGTTTTCTGTCTTTCACTTGGGGGGCAATAATTATTTTTTTCTTAAGGTGGAGGTGAATTAGCCATCCCAGAATATCCCAGTATTTTGGGGAGGGGGGACATTCTATTTCCAGCATAGGGGAAGTTATAGAGGGATGGGGTGTGGACTGCAGATTTGTTTGGTGAAAGATGAGGTTCGAAGGCAGAGGCATATACGTAATTTGACAAATGGAAGTTGAAGGACAAGGAAGCTTTTTCAGCTACAGAAAATTCCCACATCATGGGCTTCTGGGTTCATTCAAACTAAGGAGGCACAAGCCAGAAATTGTTGTCTTCTATCCCTCAGTGTGGTTGAGACATGCAGAATGGTTTGATAGGTAGGTTTTGATAGGATTATTATTATTATTAAAATTTGTACACCGCCCTATACCCATAGATCTCAGGGTGGTTCACAAAATAAATCACAATATAACTGACACGAAATGTATAATAAAAACAACCCAATAATTCCCCATCCCCCATAAGCCAAAGCCTTTGATGTATAACTTGCTGTTGAAATGGAATACTCAGGATGAAACGGTTAAATCTGTCATGATTAAATGGGCACAAGATGTAGGGCATAACATTATGTTTGCTGACTGGGAACAGTTGTGGACCACCGGAATGAAATTTACGGCATGTAATGCCTTGAGAGAAAATATTATGAAAATGATATATAGGTGGTACATGACCCCAGTCAAGCTTGCAAAAATCTATCACTTGCCCGATAACAAATGTTGGAAATGTAAAGAAACTGAAGGTACAGTCTTTCACCTTTAGTGGACGTGCCCAAGGATTAAGGCTTTCTGGGAGATGATTTATAATGAACTGAAAAAGGTATTCAAATATACCTTCTTGAAGAAACCAGAGGCCTTTCTCCTGGGCATGGTCGGCCAATTGGTGCTAAAGAAGGACAGAACTTTTTTTATGTATGCTACAACAGCAGCAAGAATACTTATCGCAAAGTATTGGAAGACACAAGATCTACCCACCTTGGAAGAATGGCAGATGAAGCTGATTGACTGTATGGGACTGGCAGAAATGACTGGCAGAATCCGTGACCAGGGAGAAGAGTCGGCCGAAGAAGACTGGAAAAAATTTAAGGACTATTTACAAAAATATTGCAAAATTAAGGAATGTTGAATGATGTTGGATTGAAATTAAGTGGTTTCAAGCTGTAATTATGATAAAATGACTTTCTTTTTGTAAGTAAGAATTTAAAGTTATAACAATTTAAGATGTTGGAGAGAAAATAAGGTGTTTCTTTTTTCTTTCTTTTTTTCTTTTTAAGCTGTAATGCTTTGAGATAAGGATTTGCTGTATAAACAATTTAAACTGGGTATACAAGAAGGAGAGGTATGGGGAGGTCCGGGAAATAAGTCACAAGAAAATAAGTTGTGAAATTTATGTGTTTTTAAATATTTTTTATGTTTTTTTTTTCTTTTTGTTTGTAAAACATTGGAAACTCTAATAAATATCTTTTTAAAAAATAAAAATAAGCCAAAGCCTTTGAAAACCACAAGAGGGTGGTTTGGGAGTGGTGTGGAGAAGAATATAAAACCAAATAACCCCTGAGGCAAAGAAGAAGACTGGCCATGCCAGTGAGAGCAGGTGGAGCGACCCTCCTCGCTTGACACCACCACCCCTGTTCACGTTTGTGCATCGCAACCACCAGAGGGTGTGGACAAGGCATGGGGGTAGGGGTGGTCGGTGATTTCCTCAGCCTCCAGCCTCTCCTGGATACCTCGGTAAAGGGCTGAGGGGGTTTGAGGAGAGTTCTCCCCACACTCCATGCTCCACCTACCTGCCTCTCTCAGTTGGGACGGGGCGCTTCCACCATGCGCTGCTTCACTGTCCTCCTCCTCCTCTTTGGCCTGGATGTCCAGCACCCAGTCGATGGACTTCTGCGCCTGAGACAGAGCCTGCTTGGCGATGATGTCAGCTTGGAACTAGTTCCATGTGAAAAGAGATTGGCTGTTAAACCACTCTTGGAGTTGTAGTTCCAAGAGGGAACTATCCTAACAACCCTCAGCACCCTTAACAAACTATAGCTCCCAGAATTCTTTGGTGGAAGTCATGACTGTTTTAAGTGGTATGGGGTAAATTTATGGGGTGGATGTGGCCGCAGTCAGGAGCCCCAGCTGAGTCATTTCCACTAAACACACAGCCCCACCTCCTTCTAGGTTGAACACACATGCAGGAAGAAGGGGAGCACACTAGCTGCTGATTTTGCTCCAGTTTTTGGAAGACGTTCCTTCCTTTTCTGCCCAAGAACCATGAGCCTGTATATCTTCTCAATTGGGATATAAAAAGCAACTAGACCAGAACAGATGAGCCATGCCAAAGACATAGGACATCTGTTTCCGTAACTGACATCAACACTTCGCAGACAATGTGAGAATCAGTCAAGACCAAATCTACTCACTTACCACTTCAATGAATAATTTAGCAACATTTGTTTTATTGCTTTTCCTTCTCAAAGAGCTTCTGCTGCCTTAGATGTTCCGCCTTGGACCTGCATCCTCTCCGGGGTTGATCAGGGCTGGATTCCTCGAGAGCAGATGCTTACTTTCGGGAGGAGATCAATTTTGGGGGATTTAATGCATCACATAAACAAGCCTTTGAAAAAAACATAGTGGACCACTTTGGAAAGGAGTTAGAAGGCCCGACCAACAAGGAACAGGAAGAACTCTCCAGCAAAATGAGCTCGGGATACAATTGTTGCTACATAAATCGAATTCAGTGTGTCATCAGGACGGTCCTGCAAAGCACCTGTTTCTGTTTCAGAGTTGTGGATCAATAAAGGAGAAGTGGGCTCACCATCTGGCAATATCAGGAGTGAGAGCCCACTGTTGTGCTCAGGGAATTGATACTTAGAGCCCCAGCTGAAGTTGCTACTGATATCTCGCCTGGAGCAAAATGGGAAGCAAAATGCCTTTATCGTCACATGAAACGTCAGAGGAATTGCAGAGCTGCCAAAGGGACAGATATCGCTTGCCACATTAGCCTGTTTTTTGGAGGCAGCTGCATGATGAGTGCAATGTGCCTTTCTGGCACACAGAAAATTAAGACTTCCTTTCATGACAATGGCAAGCACTTGGGGGGCAGTCACTCGGTAGTAGATATATTGTTGCATCATCTGGAGAATTCCATAAATATTAATTGGAAGCTACAGATCAATAAAGTGATTTCCTGTGATGATATTTCACCCTTCTCTAAATAAGTTTTCTTATTTAGCAGCATTGAGAAGGAAAGCGCATGCTACTGGCATACTGATAGTGACGTCTGTTGAGAAATTTTGCTGGTCTTATCATGAGCCTTTGTGCTTCTCTGGAAATCACTAGATGTTTCTTCCCAAGCCAGAACACTTGGATTCTGTCTTGCAATTTCATTTTAAGCTAAATTCGGAGGCCGTTCTAGTCTTATCTCATTTGCCCACTGTGTGGGGAACATAAGGACATTAATTTTCTTTTATTTCCAGACATTTCTAAGCCATATTTCAAGCTCATAGCCTTCCCAAGGTGGCTTACATTAATAACATTAATAACAAATGTAGAATTTCATTAAAACACACACACACATTAAGACATACAGTTCAAATATTTTTACCTGCCCTTCACCATTGTGTCTCAGGGCAGGTTACAGCAATATAATCATACAAATAAAAACAAATAAAACAATTCAAAACCAAAGCAGCAGAGTATAGGTTCAACAAAAGGAAACTGGTGGGTCTCACAAAAATACCTTAACTTTCAAAGGTTGTTGTTGTTGTTAATCATCATCATCATCATCATCATCCACCACTTAATTGACAAGGTAATTACAAGTGTAAAGCCAATAACAAAAGACACACATAATTAACATAGACAATAAAGTGACTTCATCCAAACGTAAAAATAAACACCCACAATTAAAATGGACAGCAATAGAAGTCCATTAAAACAGCACTACAATTAAAACAGTTAAAACAGGAGATGATAGGAATACTTGTCTAAACAGGTGTGTGTTCCAGAACTGGCAGAATGCCAGTATTGTTGTGGCCTCTCATATTTCAGTAGGGAGAGCTGTAACGCTGGGGCTGACAGTGGAAAATACCACCTCTGCATTACTGTAAGCTCATATTCATGAGGCCATGGCAAAACTAAATGGTTTCCATATATTACAGAAGCTCAGTGATACTAGACACACCTCTGTGGGGAGAGAGTTCAACATTGGGTGGTGATGATGTTTGCTATTGTCTATAGGAATAAACGAAGGAATTGCACTTGGGCAAAAAAAATGAGAGGCACAAATACAAGATGGGTGACACCTGGCTTGAGAGCAGTACATGTGAAAAGGATCTAGGAGTCTTGGTTGACCACAAACTTGACATGAACCAACAGTGTGACGCGGCAGCTAAAAAAGCCAATGCAATTCTGGGCTGCATCAATAGGAGTATAGCATCTAGATCAAGGGAAGTAATAGTGCCACTGTATTCTGCTCTGGTCAGACCTCACCTGGAGTACTGTGTCCAGTTCTGGGCACCACAGTTCAAGAAGGAGACTGACAAACTGGAACGTGTCCAGAGGAGGGCAACCAAAATGGTCAAAGGCCTGGAAACGATGCCTTATGAGGAACAGCTAAGGGAGCTGGGCATGTTTAGCCTGGAGAAGAGGAGGTTAAGGGGTGATATGATAGCCATGTTCAAATATATAAAAGGATGTCATATAGAGAAGGGAGAAAGGTTGTTTTCTGCTGCTCCAGAGAAGCGGACACGGAGCAATGGATCCAAACTACAAGAAAGAAGATTCCACCTAAACATTAGGAAGAACTTCCTGACAGTAAGAGCTGTTCAACAGTGGAATTTGCTGCCAAGGAGTGTGGTGGAGTCTCCTACTTTGGAGGTCTTTAAGCAGAGGCTTGACAACCATATGTCAGGAGTGCTCTGATGGTGTTTCCTGCTTGGCAGGGGGTTGGACTCGATGGCCCTTGTGGTCTATTCCAACTCTATGATTCTATGATTCTATGAAGATCATGGCCACTGGTCCCATCACCTCCTGGCAAATAGAAGGGGAAGAAATGGAGGCAGCGAGAGATTTTACTTTCTTGGGCTCCATGATCACTGCAGATGGTGACAGCAGCCACAAAATTAAAAGACGCCTACTTCTTGGGAGAAAAGCAATGACAAACCTAGACAGCATCTTAAAAAGCAGATTTTCCCAGTAGTGATGTATGGAAGTGACAGCTGGACCATAAAGAAGGCTGATCGCTGAAGAATTGATGCTTTTGAATTATGGTGCTGGAGGAGACTCTTGAGAGTCCCATGGACTGCAAGAAGATCAAACCTCTCCATTCTTAAGGAAATCAGCCCTGAGTGCTCACTGGAAGGACAGATCCTGAAGGCTCCAATACTTTGGCCACCTCATGAGAGGAGAAGACTCCC